>NW_026848236.1:0-1336117 GCF_030867565.1 Colletotrichum costaricense | reverse complement strand
AGTTGGGCTAGCATCATACTAGCAACTTGAAAAGCCCAACGAGAAAGGATAGAGGACATGACTCTCAACCCTTCATACCTCTGTCAGCCCATGTATGCCATCTTAACATGAATGTTCCTAGCTCTATCCAGAGAGCTCCTGGTCTTTAAGACATCATGGCCGAGAAGCTTTCGACCTACAAGACCCCTTCCTCCGCACCCTACCTCCCCGCTACTCGACACGTGCCACGCCCATCCCCACGAGCTTATCTGCCCAAACTCAGCGCTTTCCACGAGTTGGTGTTATGGACTCTCACACCGGAAAGCAGTCGAGAGTGGGCCGGCGTGAAGCTGTCGGCCGGATGCTTAGGTGATGCCACGCAGCCACAATGTGCTGATTCGGAGTTCGACGGCTGCCCTAGAAGCCAATTCTTGGGGAGCGATTCCGGCCTCGTCGTCTACAGTTCCAGATCGGACGTATATAGCGGAAAGCTTCTGCCACCCCACGTAGAGGAAACCTACCAGGCACCCTCTTCCGTTACGCCAACCTTTCGAGTACCTAGTGACGACTGACACACTGCAGTTTGGCCGGAAGAGGTATAAGAAAAGCTTCATTTTCATCATTTGCTCCTAGTGGAGAGAGTTTGTGGCTGGCGGTACCAGAGTATGGCGAGAGTTACACGATCTCACAACTTGAAGGTGGCTGGCTTCATGATGACGAACGCTTCGTAGCTTCTTCGACGAATTCTTAGCACGGCTCCCGATTATCTGATCAGAGTCCTCGCTAGCTTGTCCCAAAACATGTAGATGCCATGCAGCTGCTCAACGGCAGCTGTCGCTGTAAATCTCGGGCGGTTTGTCTTGGCACGGTTTCGACCCAGACTGCCGGGCTCTGTCTACGATGCATCGCGCCCTGAGACGTCGTCCGGTCGAAAGATATCTCAACTCGAAAAAAACGCGCAAGATGCCAGATCAAGGCAGGCGAGTCCATCTCACTGTGCATGGCTCAACCTAGGTTCACCTGTCAGCCAGCATGATATGTTGCCTGCCCACGCAGCTAAATGGTCCAACATTGCGAAAAAGACGTTTGGCGACGGTGTTCCCGACCGAGAGAGGGTCCGTCCGTAGATAAAGTTTACCTCTGTTCCAGAACCTCTAAAGGTTGGGGTCGACGGGCCATTCATGGGTCTCAAGCATGAGACGAGACCTCTCCGCAGAGGATAAGGATTGGTCAATCCACCCGGCGTTGAAAGAGAGTTCTCTACCTCCTCTCCTTCTGGGAGTCGTTTCCAAACTGCGTCTAGAACTTCTGGCCGGAGAGTCCCTCCGACCGAGCCGAACGAGTTCTGGGCCGCGTTGGCTTACTCGCGTTCATCGCGGAGATGGTACCCCGTCCCTTTCCTGTGCTATCGTCAGTATTTCGAAACTCAATGCTAAGATGTCATGTCAAAGAGCACATACCCCCCTCTCCGAGCCTCCCTCCCCTGCGGCACGTGTTTACCAGGGGAAGGCGACCTCCTCTGATCTCTCTATATACACAGAGGGGCCCGCGGTCTTGTTTGCGTGGGATGCCACCGTCTTTCGTTCTCGTCTTGGAAAAATCTGCTCCCGTGGTGAAGAATTCTGCTGCTTGAGCTTCCTGGACCCGTCGCCGCCAATCGACGCATCGATATGCACACAAAACGTTCCGTCATGGGCCGGAGCGAGCAGTGATGAGCACCAACACAGGCTCGATCGGAGCGGCGCCACCACCGCCCGGGGAGACGCCCAATTTTGACAATCCGCGTGACGCTGGACATATGCTCCACATGGTGTACATGGTTCTCATTCAGATTGTGGTAGTGGTTTTCTTCGCGTTGAGGGTCTACGTCAAGCTGTCAGTGAATGGAAAGTTTCGACTGGAAGATTGTAGGTGTTGACCTGAAGTACCTAGTTTGACTCAGGCTGATATGTGAGACAGGGAGTTGCCTAGTTGGATGGGTGAGCTCACGATGTCTGAGGCAAATGCCTTGCGGATGTTGACTGGTTTAGATCTTCACCGTGCTATTGAACTCGACCGTCTTAATCAGTAAGAACAGCGCGCGTGTGCTGGAGCACGACGAGCATTCGCTGACGAGATGAACAGAGCTCCATTTCGGCGAAGGATTCCACATTTGGGAAATCACTGCTGGCAACTTCACCGAGCTCCAGAAGGTAGAGTAATTCATGGAATGCGACGGCGACGATTCCTGTACTAAGAGCAGAATCTCCAGTGGCTGTACATCAGCTCCCTCCTGTATTCGCCGGCAGCCTTTTTCACCAAAACGGCTCTTCTTCTTCTCACCGTTCGCGTTTTCTCCGTCGACAGGAACGTAGCTCGGACGCTTCACGCTCTTTTGGCATTCTTTCTTCTGTGCTATATACCGGCACAAGTCGCAAAGACTCTCGTTTGCATCCCAGTCCAGGCATTTTGGGACACGAACGTTGTCAACTTCAAGTGCATCGACCAGACCAAGCTTTTCTTGTACGACGGCTCCATCTCGATCGTGTCAGATCTGGTGATTCTCGTTGTTCCCATACCTTTGACCTGGGCTCTGCGGGTGTCACTTGCCAGAAAGGTGAAGGTGGTGGCACTTCTAGGCGCGGGTGGTGTAGCATTTGCGGTGACGGTGTATCGGGTATACCTCACCATCAAGTTTGCGGACACCAAAGACCCAACTGTGGATTTCATCCCTCTTGACTGGACTGTGTGAGTCTTTGCCTTTTGAAGGAGTTGTGTCCAAGGTAACACTCCTAGCTGACAGGGATTCTGCCAGGACTGGAGAGCTCGCCATTGGCATAGTCTGCGCTTGCTTTCCCTCAATCAACCACCTGCTCGAGCGGCGCAGCGCGACAAGAGTATCGTCTAATTCTTCCACGGCAGGACTCTCTTGGTGGAGGAAGGCATCGAAAGATTGTCTAGACTCCTTGTCATCTTGGGGCATGAATCGCCGATCCAGGCTAGCGGCTGGGAACAGGATCGGGCTGCAAAACACCACAGCAGATTCGAATGCGAGGCTTGCGTCGACCCCTGGAAGTACTCCCGGCACAGAAAGAGATGAGCCGCAGCAGTCAGACTATGATATTGAACTGGCCGTGATTTCGATGCCGCAAAGCGAGCCTCATCCGGGAGAGTTGGTAACGACGAGGGCGAGCAACCGCAACGACGGCCTGCTGAACCCTCTACCTGTCATTCGACGCAGCAGTCCTTTCAAAATCGAAGGCCCGTCTTGACGAAAACCTCCCATCCGCGCCGATGCGGTGACAAAGAAGTTAGACTTATACGACGTCAAGTCGTCAGAACGGATCGTGCAAATCGGCTCGGCGGCGGGCCTGAAGGAGCATCTCGCTAATCTGGGAATTCCGAGAAACAAAGCCATGGGCCATGCCGAAGCCCAATAAGAGTTACGATTCTGGCTGTCTTGATCAGCCTCTTGAAGTCCAGCGCGCTGCGAGAAGTGTGTTTGAATGTTTAGGAGTGTTGCCAACGACTTTTGGTAAACTAAGTACTAGTCTTTCTGCCGTTCGGTATGGGACGTTTCGACTTCTCCAGTCCTACGATTCTCTTGGAGATCTGAACAATATGATACTCTAAATCTTCTATCAATTAGAGTATATTTCTCTACGTATATACATAAGAAGGACTTTGATACAGAGAAGTAATAATTATGATATGAGTAGTGAAAGGGGTACACAGGAAGATGAATAGCAGGATATCGATTTTGTCACCCACTTGCCTGGCTCGAGCACGGAACCCTGTGATTAGAGATGTTCTATTGAGACAGAACCCGAGGCCCGCAAGTTGAAGAGACGGTAGATGGAAGACTGGTCAGACGAAGGTTTGTTGTTCAGGTCATTGGACACTGGAAGGGAATTATTGTTTGCTGGAATTGGAAATGGTCAGATGTGGGACAAGAAAACACACAGCCAGCCAATAGACAAAGTCACGGAGCGATGAGTAAGACACGCCTTCCTGGAGATGCAGAATTGATACGGCAACGGCGCAGCATTTGGAGGTCTCAGTCTCACCTGCAAGTCTACTGGACCATTCCTGCCAGTGCCAATCAAGCCATTGTCTGGGGAGCAGTGGAAGGAACGCCCGTCTCTGTTGTGCCGGCGCCGTAAGCAGATGGAAAACATGTGATTGGCCACATGTCCTCCACTCATACCTAGGTAGGTAAAGGTAAAGGTCTTAGGTAATTAGAAGCCCACGCGGAGGAAAGCAAACCTCGCCTCCAGCTTTTCGCGATGAGAGTGTGAGAGTCCACCAGCCACGGCTGGGCCCGGGATTCATGGGGTTTGGGGACGGCACCACGCGCTGCGCTGCCCTGTCCGGCTGCGGCCCGCATTGGGAGTGTGGGAGTGTGTGTGTGTGTGTGTGTGGCTTTGCTTCCAAGCTGCACCTTGTCGCTCAGGCTACTCAACTGCTGCAGACTAGGTACCTAGGTAGCCAACTGTATTGCCTACCTTATCTTATCGTAGAGGCTTTCATACTCACTCAATACTTTAAGCAATAGAGAAATGGGCATTGAATGACCGCTCACGATTAAAGCATCGTGCTTATCCTACCTCCTTTCATATTGGTGTTCCACAACAAACAGCAAACGGATTGATCCTTTTTGAAACTTTGTGGGATTTGAGAGGTGCGCTGGCAGTATTACATAAGACGCCTTATTCAGGCAAGATACGTATCCGTTACCTTGCTGTGTACGTAGTAAGGTACTTCCATCTCTGAGTGGGCCGTCTGACCGTCGTAGCCTAACATGACTGAGGACCGGGAGTGCTTGGGTGCCCTCCCGTCCATTAATCGTACGGATACAGCGTGCCAGCTCTGAAGTACTTCCCCAAGGCCCCCAAAATGAGGTGCCCTGAAGCCATGGTGAGGCGTGAAGTGAGCTCAGGCCGACAAAAAGGAAAGAAAAGAAAAAAAGTGGCCAGGGTGTGCCAGCCAGAGCCAAGGCGAACCCGCGCAGGCGACGGGACCAGGGGGCGCAACTGGCAAAGCAGAAAAAAATATTCACAAAATCCCACTTTAGCATTCTCTCCCCTTCCTTTCCCTTTCCTTTCCTCTCCTCCAGCCCACACAACAACACGCACCGTTGCACGCCAATCTTCCCCCCTCAGGGTGCCTCCTCCCATTCCCTTTCTCCCCTCTTCCTCACGTTCTTCCCTATTTTTCTTCCTCGGGTCCCTATAGCCTCACGGCTCAAGCTCCAGCCAGTCGCCCTTGCTGTCGTCTGCCTCTCCGTCCTCGTTGTCACTGCACGTGTGTTTGCATCTCGATTCCGACGCCGCTCTGAATCACGACTGCCCCGTCAGCCATCGACCATCGATTCACACGTCATTCGTCGACCAGCTTCAAAGCCAACATCCGACGCCAGCTCTGTGGTATACTCTAGTATCCATATCCGACGTTAGAACATCAACACAAACACCCTGCCACCGATTGCGAATTTGCAGATCAACAAAGCTTCCTTTGCTGCAAAGAAAAACAAGACGTCGCCGGAATACCCGCCCCCCCGGTCAATCCACGGTTTCCGTCCATCGCAAAGCAACACAATCAAAGCTCTCGAGCTATCGCCATCTGCCTTTGTCCGTCTACCTCGACGACTTCGACCTCGACGACCGCCTCTGATCTCTGAGCCCACTGAAGAAGAACCATCAATTCCACCCAAGAACGTCAACCTTCCGACCCGACACTCTCTGCTCTTGATACACACACTGTGACTTTGACTAGTTATGGCGTCCTCACAATTGCAGTTTGCCTACCGCACCCAGAAGGGCATCGGCCTGTTTGATGCTGCGCCATCTTATCAGCCTCTCTCTGGGTTCGCCAATCCTGAAGGGAACCTCCGGTGTTGTGCATACTCGCCCTGTGGCCGTTACTTTGCCTGGGCGAGCCCCGAAGTTGTTACCGTTGTCGACGCTTCCACTGGCCAGCAGGTTCTTGCCCTCCCCATCCTCAATGTCCTTGAGCTCGGTTTCTCTCCTCTCGGCACCTTCCTCGTCACCTGGGAGCGACCTGCCAAGGATGAGAACGGAGATGCGACCAAGAACCTGAAGGTCTGGCGTACTGTCGAAGATGGCGTTGCTGGAGCCGACAAACTGCCCTTGGGCAAGTACGTCCAAAAGTCGCAGGGAGGCTGGAACCTTCAGTACACAGCCGACGAGAAGTTCTGTGCCCGCCAAGTCACCAACGAAGTCCAGTTCTACGAAAGCCACGATCTCGGCACCGTCTGGAACAAGCTGAGAGTCGAGGGCGTCGCCGACTTTGCCCTGGCTCCCGGTCGTTCCCACTCCGTTGCTGTCTTCATTCCTGAACGCAAGGTGAGCACTCTTTGCGTTCGTTCATTCAACTTCTCAACATGCTAACAAGTACTTCTCAGGGACAACCCGCTGCCGTCAAGGTCTACAACGTGCCCCAATTCAACGCTCCCATTTCTCAAAAGACCTTCTTCAAGGGCGACAAGGTCCAGCTCAAGTGGAACCAATTGGGAACCAGCATTCTCGTTCTGGCCCAGACTGATGTCGACAAGTCCAACAAGAGTTACTACGGTGAGACTACACTGTACTTGCTTAGTGTCAATGGCTCTTTCGACGCCCGCGTCAGCCTGGACAAGGAGGGTCCTATCCACGATGTGACGTGGTCCCCGAACTCCAAGGAGTTTGGTGTCGTCTATGGCTACATGCCCGCGAAGACTACCATCTTCAACCACCGCGCCGTTGCCCAGCACTCGTTCCCCCTGGGACCTCGCAATACCATCATCTTCTCCCCCACGGGACGTTTTGCTCTTGTTGCTGGATTCGGAAATCTGGCTGGCCAGATCGATGTCATTGATCTCGAGAAGGATTTCCGCAAGCTTCACACTATTGAGAGTGGCAACCCTAGCGTCTGCACGTGGAGTCCGGACAGCCGTTATATCATGACGGCTACCACTTCTCCCCGTCTCCGTGTCGACAACGGCATCAAGCTTTGGCACGTTAGCGGTCCTCTCATGTACAACGAGGACAAGGTTGAGCTTTATCACGTTGTCTGGAGGCCCTTGGCTGTCGAAAAGGTTGCCGGCGGAGATCCTCTGAACCCGGTCCCCACCCCCCACGCCTCCGCGGCCACTTACTTGGGCTCTGTAAAGACGCCCAGCAAGCCCGCGGGAGCTTACCGCCCTCCCGGTGCTCGTGGCCTCGCCACCCCGCTTCATTTCAAGCGAGAAGACGAGGGCGGCGCGGCCCACATCAGCATGAACAACGGATCTGCGCCCATTGGACCTAACGGGTTCGGACGTCCCCGCCGTGGTGTGCCTGGTGCAGAGTTTGCCGTGCCTGGTGCTGCTCCTAAGGTTCCTGGAGCCGACCCGAACGACGATGAAAATTTGTCAAAGGCGGCACTCAAGAACAAGAAGAAGCGCAACAACAGAAAGAAGGACGGAGAAATCAACCCAGAGGGCCAGAACGGCGGTGGTGCTTCGCTCGCCCCGCCTCCCCGTGACTTTGGCGCGGGTTCTGGGCATGAGGGTCGCAGCCCTGAGCGCCGTGGCGGTGCCGGAGGTAACCACAGACACCGCAGCCACTCTCGCAACCCCGGTGCGGGTCAGCATCGTAACAGGAGCAACACCCACCGAGGCCAGAATGGCGCGCCGCAGGTGCCTAACGCGCAGCCTCAACAGGCCGCACCGGTGACTGTAACTAGCCCCGGCGCCGATAACTCGCAAAACCCGAACGCGAAGAAGATTCGCAGCTTGCAGAAGAAGGTCCGCGCGATCGAGGATCTCGAGATGAGACTGGCCGGAGGCGAGAAGCTTGAGGACACGCAGATGAAGAAGATTGGCACCAAGTCATCTGTGCTCAAGGAGTTGGATGGTCTCGGTGGCGAGGGCCACTAGAGTCATCGTGACTGCCTAGCGAGACAGACTAAAGATGCAAATAGTTCTGTAGGAAAAGGGACCACCTTACGGATACTGGAATACTCAAGGGCCCACAGGTTAGATGATACAGGTCCCATGGATCCCCAGTATTTGGACGAGTAGAGTCAGGATTACGTGTAGAGAATCAGGAAAATGGAAAATGCAAAATGCAAAAAGCACGGCGCGAACACTTCGTATTGATTTAATGCGCTTCCTTAGACCATGTGAGAGTTGATCATCAATGAGCGGGTGAAGAGAAGAGATACCACCTTAGAAGGCCATGCTAAATGTGTGAAAGTTAGGCTTGCGATGAGCATCCGAGGATATCGAACCTTGTGAGTGGGAAGTAAGCTTGGAAAGTCTTGGAACCCGGGGCATACTAGAACGAAGCTCTTCAGGGGCAAGGGGGTCGAAACCACTGTAGCTTATGGGAAAAGAGGCAGCTCGCAGTCTTTCTCTTGACCAGTTTCTCCTGCTCTTCTGCCTCTCTTCTATTGCATTTTGGAGTATCAGCTCCGGCATGGGAAGTTGGCGATGAACAATTTGGGTACGCGTATTCATAAGGCGGAAGATAAGGGCGAGCTAAGCTAGCGCTAGACGGGCAGGCGGGGTGGGGAGGAGCCGGGCTGATCGGCACGGCAGCCCGGGCGTTTTGTGGAGATATATCCTGACTAAGCCGGAATTCCGGACTGGGGTCTTTGGTTGACATCGCGAGAAGGAGGAATATCGTCGACCCTTGTTTGCTCTTCCGGAATAACGGGATGATGTCAAGATGAATGAGAATATTGAATCATATGATATCGCAACGCAAATATAGAGCTGAAGCTCCGGATTCTACATCTCCATGAGTAGCCTCCATGAGGGATACTGGAAGGTGAAGGCCAAGGGTACTACTTATACCCATTCAATGTCGAATCTGTCACCAGCACCCCATCCGGCCACTTGGCCGGGTGGTTAGACTCTGACGCAGAGTCGATAGTAAATGAAATACTCCAATGACTTCCGTGCTGGAAACGAGGGGCGCGCTGTTCGAATCCGAATAGGGGCGTAAATTATAAGGTCAGTGTTCCCCCTCCCTCGTTCCTTCCTTTTTGGTTTTGGCATGTATAAAGAGCAAGAAGGTGGAGGTTCACTTACGTCCGGAATTGGAATTGATCCGAACATAGTTGTTGCTCGTGAAGCTTCTATCATTTTCAAGAGACTATTTACTACCCGGCGTCTACGGGCATCATTAGGTGCTTAAGCCATCGCCATGATGGGAAGGTCAAGCTTGGGTAAGGGATTTATGAGTAAAGAAGCTCGAGTCCACTCAGGTTACATAGCGTTGCAAGAATTGGATTGACTGGAAGCCTGAATCTTCCGCGGAGCAGAGCAGGTTGGGCATGAAAGAGATGAGTAACTTAAGAGGTCGACATGATTCTATCATCAATTGAAAATACATCATTGTCAATTCACTTGACTCTGTGCCACTTGACTATACTGGCTATTACGCTTCAGCAACGTTGGCGCTTTGTCCTCGCCTCCCCACCATGAGCAGCAAATCCATCGTCACTCTGCCCATCCCGATCCCGCTGCCCCTTCAAAATAGCATTCATCTCATTCTGCCTCCTCAACAGCACAACATCATACCCCCTCAACCTCCTCTCCGAAGCCTTCTCCATCCGGAACTTCTGCATCCTCACCCCCAAAACGCTCCGAATCTTGCGTACTGTCTGGTACTCGGCCAGCTCATTACTCGAAAGACTCGCCTGCCCGCCCGAAAGATTCCTCCTCGCCCTCTTTATCCTCAGATAAAACTTCACAAGAGGCAGCACAACCTCCCTATTCTCCACGATCCACGCCACATTCTCTTTCGTTGCGCCCGTTGTGCCACACACCTCGTCGACGCAGGACGCCATGTCCTCGTACCGCGCCGCCGTCTTCTTGTTCTCCCTGTCGAGCGGCTTCACGTCTTTGAGCACGTCGAGCTTCATCCAGGGTTGCGGCTGGCAGCCGATCTGCTCGAAGCGGTCGTACATTTCGAGCTCGCGCACGTCGGCTTCCCTCTTGGCGATGGCGACGGGGTCGCGTTTGGGGTTGGGTGTTGCTGCGAAGGCGGTGTAGACGGCTAGACTGCGGTTGTGGGAGACTACGTCGGCGAGGGCGCTTGTTTTCTCGAGGAGGGTTTCGACTTCGTCTTCGTTTTTGGGTAGTGAGATGATTGTAGTGGGGTGTGGTGGTCTGTCGTTGAAGTTGATGGAAGCTAGTGTTGCTTTGCAGCTGGTGGTACTGGTGGTATCTGCCTCGGGCCTTGATCTCTTGCGACTCGCGGCCATTGTTGCGGTGATTGACTCTGCCATGTTTGGAATTTTCCTAGATTTTTTGCCGCGCGGATTACTATGTGTGGTAGAAGAAAATGGAGGGTTGAGGCTACCTTGGGGGAGAATGCAACCATAAGGGTAACGTGCGGATCTCATGGGAGAGTGAGAGTGAGATAAGGTAGCTCGGCATCGCACGTGTCCAACCTTCTTCGTCTGATAATTATCACGGGCGGGGGAAGCTAAACGCAAACAAACCCGGGGTCTTAGCACCACCACAGAAATGATCGCTGAAACGTTCCCGAAGGGTGGCACACAATGGGTTGGAAACATTGTTTAAGCGCAGTGACTCGGGTTCTGTAGGGCTTGGCGTCGTTCCTCGGTTTCGCAATGAATCGGTCTTTGCCCGATGACATGGAGAATTGCCATTGTCCCACAGTGGTTGGTGTGTGCGCAGACAGGAGCACCTTTGCAAATAACTTCGTGGATTCATTCATCATTCATCATTCATCATTTGTCTACTTTGATCTCTGTGTCCTGATGAAATAGGGGTTGACACCATTCTCAAAGATGTGTACTTCGTGCATTTTCTGGAAACATCTTCTATCTATCTCTTTATTGAGGTGCCGGAGTCTATCAGATAGGGCTGTTCCGACGACGCAATGCGAGCTACTTTGCTCAAATACTGGACTTTAACCTAATTGGTTTGTACCAAAAATCCCAAGTCCTCTCTATTGAAGCCTAAGGACTTCTATCCATTCTCTTAGTCTTGGCCATCTTGCTCATTCTCTTCATCCGCTTCCCCATCTCTTCCAATTGACGATCCGCCTGCTTCCACTCCTCTCCCGTGAACTGATCACGGGATCTGTTGACGGAATCAAAAAGGTCCTCGAGGGCCGCAACACAGTTATGCTTCTCCTTGGGCGCTTCGACTGGTTCGATAGTCGCGACGGTCCGGATGAGCGAGAGACCGAGTTGCGACTGACGCTCCATCGAAGGCTTGGGCGATTCCTTGCGCTCAAACAGACGACGGCCTCGACGTCTTCCCATCGAAAGGGGCTCTTGATCATCGCTGTCCGAGTCGGTCGAGGTAACAAGACGATCTCGGCGTCTACTTATCGAAAGGGGCTCCTGATCGTCGCTATCAGAGTCGACTAAGACCGTGGGTGACGATCCGTCGCTTTGAGGAGGTGTGATGAGCGTTCCAGCGGGCCATACTCTAGGAAGACCTGCAGACTTCGCAAGGGGCCGTCGGCGGCGCACAATGATGTCGTCGTCGGAGCTCTCGACGTCGTAAACGGACTTGTCGACGGATTGATGATGCTTCGCTCTCTTGGGTGTGGTGACTGGGCTCAATGGACTCTCCACCTTTCTCTTATTGCTTGGCGCGGGTCGTTCTGCAACGAAAATGACGTCTTCAGTGTCTTCTTCTGTATCGTGTTGGTCGTTCATTCCACACTGCTGTAGGGAGCGGGAAAGACCTCGGACATCTCTGTCCTCTTCGACAGAGTCTTCCTCTATCTCTTCCTCCTTTTCTTCAACAAGTGTGTTTCCAAGCTCTTCATTGTCGACATCGTCAAACGGTAAGAGGCGGGCAGCGTCTTGACGCCAGGTTCTGAGAATGTCGGTAGCCTTCAATCTGTTACGCTTCCAATAATTGTTCTCGAGCAGAGGATACGTCTCAGGGAGAAGTATACATGTGGCTATGTTGGCGTTCTCTCCATTCCACCAAAAGGAACGCGCCGTCGGCATCAAGTGAGCCTTATAGCATTCGGTTATGAAGCGTTGATCGTTGTCATTTAGCAGCTGAGTAGCAAGCTCGGGACACTGAGAGTTCCAATTATCAATTGCATTCGTCAATGCTAAGAAGGCAAGCTGCTCATGCAGAGACGCGCGATTGCCTCGATCGACGTTGAAGTCATCCATCCTTTGGGTGTGCCGCGTATCAGCATGGTTGAAAGTAGGGAGTAGGAGTTGTGATATTTTTGATAGCTCAAGATACCTGAATGCGATCCGGAGTAGTAGCTCAATGCATGTGTGAATAAAGCCGAGAGGGTTTCTGATAAATGAGAAGCTAAGGAAATTGTCAATGGCCGATTTAGCTCTGAGTGACCTCCAGAACAGTTTGATATGATATTCTCTTACCTCAAGTTAAAAATAGACTCATCGTTGACTTCACTTAACGATTGATTGCTGGGAGTTCCTGAGTTGGTAATGGGCCGGGCTCGCAAAACGAGATTAGAATGAGGTTCGTGGGAAAGTATGGTAGTCAGGCCTAAGGAGCGAGGGCCGTCGAGGCGAGTGGGTGAGTTGAAGAAATGAGATAGGATTCGCGACTCTATTTTTCTTCCTAAAATGGAAAAGCAAAACGTCAAATTTACCGTTCTATTTTGCCTTTTTGGACCTCGCTTCTTTTTGGGAAGGAACGATGGTTTCGTGGGGCTCTTGAATCCTGCCTTCCTTAAATCTAAGGTGCCTTAGGGTCTGAACGGTTTGGAACCGTACCTTGTTATAAGTTCTATCAACAGTCTACCGGTACTTGGTGAGAAAGGCGTGTCAACCAAGTTCCAAAAAATTTGAGAGGCAGTAGTCGTCATGAAGGGATCAAAAAGGTGAAGGCATTGGAATACACCATTTTTTTCACACCATACGCTTTCCAATCACATCCTGTGCCGTATCTTAATAAGACAAAGGGAAGTATGGTCGAAGTTGTCTTCATGGAGTTAATTAGTAGAAACTGAGCATTGTATTCTAGGGTGACCTTTGTTTCTACTCCGAGTCTAAAGGGCCGCTGCCTTGTCTCTAGCTACATCCCATTGGATACTTGTATTCTATATTATAACTTCTACAACATGCTTTCTTACATCTTGAAACTCAATACGTTCATTACCGGGATAACTACAGCGATGAGCGCATGCGGACATTCAGCAGCACTTACAAATCACAACTCTGGTATCCGGTCATCGTACAGCAATTATTCTACGGAGAATGCTTGGAACTTGACCAGAAAGGATATCAAGGCACCTGTCACCGATGTGCACTTTGTGATGAGCGGGATGCTAGTCAACACCGTGGCTGCTGCTTGAATTGCACTCAGCTCTGGGGCACATAGTCGTACGCGTACCCAAGGCCACCTAGGCTTTGACCCACAAGATAACCATGGCGCGGCCAGTTGAAGGCAAGTTAACAGTGGCTGGGGTCAAGCAGGCGTCGAGTGACAATTCGCACTAACCGTGCATGGCGAAGCCCGGTCTCGTGTACGTCTCCAATCCCACGGAAATCCGCTCGCTGTAAAGTAATGCACAGCCGGACAAGATCGTCAAAGTCTGCAAGAGGCACAAGATCCTCGACGGTGCACCTATCGATGTAGCGCTACCTGCGGAGGGGAGTAATCTTATACTTGAGGATATTGGCCGCCTGATGGAGTCTTCTACATAGGCGGCACCAAGTTTGGTGCACTTCAAGGCGAGGCCATTGTCATCAATAAAGCTGTGTTACAGGATGACTTTAGACTTCACCGCAAGCAACGAGACAGTCTCATAGCAAAGGACTGACCCATGGGCCTTCAGTTCGAGGCTCTCTCCGGCTCAGATCTCTTCTTTGAACTCGCCTTCAATGTCAACATCACAGAAAATTGCCTTTCTATTTGCACAGCACGGGCTGAATATGCGTCGGGCTGCTGGCACACAAAACTATGACTGATCAGGTCTTTGGAATCTTTCTAGACGAAGTCATTGCGAAGCTTGAGAGTTCACTTTCCCAAATGTCAGTGACGCAGTGAATCAAAGTAAATTACGCATCCACGAAGGACCCAGTGTTGCAAGAACTGTAAGGCCCATTCTCTCCTATCAAAACTAGCGTTCACCCTGTGCTTGAAAATGCCGGAAGTGTTTTAAGCTTCTGCTAAGCACATGAAGTAAGTCCTAGTCCCAAGAGCCGGTACCGCCAGTGACCCCAGTCGAAAATCCCAAGTTGCCAGCTTGCAACGACATCTTGAGCGAACCATTCCGGAAGAATTGCACCGAGTACCATGGCTGAAATATCCCATCTGTTAGTGTGCTACGTCTAATGCCCCGACGAAGCGAGGGTTCAGCTTGAGCTGTGAGATGCAGATGAATACTCACTCCGATGGAGCCAGCTTGAACGGTATAGTCACCACCGACATCATTGATATCATCGTAATAGAGGTCTCCACTGGGAAAGCGTTCGCCTCACAGTCAGTGAATCATGCTTCGTGGCAGGTATCATGTCCAAAGATGCTGGTGATTTTCAACTCACAAAAGAACACCGCCCGGAAAGCCCGGCGAGAACCCGCCGAGGTTTGCGGTAAACTGTCTATCCTTCCCGTTGACATTCACTTTGACGGTTACACGCTGATAGAACCAGAGGTTAATCAGAGAGCCTGTAGCGCCCATCTTGGATTTGAATGCGCCAGCATCGTTAGTGGCCATGGCCGTAACAGGCGAGCTGACGCTTTCGGCCAGAAGCCGAAGCTTTTCCTCTCCTCCTGGCTGGGCGAGAATGTGGTCGTGGAGTTCCTGAATGTCGGACTCCAGGACTGCCTGCTGTTGGGTCTTGACAACGACATCTTGCAAAAGACTGAGAGTCTCGGTTTGAGCCATTTTGGGATGAAGGAGACAAGATCGATGATGGAGTAAAGTTCGATGCGTTTGAAGTATTCGGGATTTGGTGTCGAGAGCTGTAGCTCATAGTCAAAAAGCATTTGTTCCTGGGGAAACTATTCGTCTAGTTATACTTCTCCCATGTTCGTTTTTTTTTTTTTTGGGGGGGGGGGGCACAGATATTGTACGAACAAAAAGTCAACTGCACTACGCAAACCTGCAGTCAGAGGTTGTGGATGGCTGTAGTGAAACCATCTAGAGTGTGACGAAAAACTCGAAAGCCGAATTATATTATCAGAATATGGTGTGTGGAAGATACTTGCGTGACGAAGTTGCGGCTGGACTGCCTTAGTCTCAAGAAAGTCTGTACTACGGACCTGTAACGAGCTGGGATTAAATCGTAGCATATTTTCAAGTGTGACAACGCGGAAGAAGCGGCAGCGGGGAACATTCAGCTGTGATTTAAGGGCTCCTACTGGCTGAAATCCGAGAAGACAGCGCTGAAATAGCCGTATGTCCATCCACACAGTTCATCACGCCTGAGGCTGGCTGTGATGGATTCAAAAGTAGACGCATGCAGGAAAACCTCCCTGTTCCAGAACAGGACTGCGCGTTTCCTCAGCATTTCGAGAAAAACCGGTAAAGGCTAAGTAAAGACATCATGTCTTAGTAATCATGTCAACAAATTTGTGCGTCTTGCAAAAAGTGTCCATACTTCGTACGTCATCGCAGAGCTATTGTGAATTATGAATTACATACTTGTCAACATGTATAATTTCATTAGCAGCAATTGTGCTAAATCGGCGGGAAGAAGCTGCTTTGATTTTTACATTCACTCTATCTCTTTAAGAAAAAAGAGAAAGTAAAGGGACCTCTTCATATCATAGGACTTGTGAACTTATAGGGGGGGGGGGGGACCTGGAAAACTATACCACTGCTGGATAAGCTCGACTGTCATGCTGAGGCACTATCAAACCTGCTTGGGCTCGGCTTTCCGGCAACTTTACCATCTAATGTAATGCCATCAAGCGCTCATGGGTCCTGAACCACGTCGCATTTCCGAACCTGATGCCTCATCAGGTTGTTCAATGAACTGAGCCCTTCTCGGGGGACACTAGGCTTGATAACCGGCTGGGTGTATCAGGGAGAGCCCTGGGACAGTCACTCTGGGATATGAGGACGACATCAAAGTAAGGGGATACTGGGGATTGAATCGGGCTTCTGGTTTGGGACTTGTAAGACTCATGCAGAAATCACGGCGTGAACAAGTCTCATGGGCCCATAACCATCGAGATTTTCGGGTGAGCCATTCAGTCGAACGGGAAATACTTCACTGAATCGGTCGAGATGCAAACGATCCCATTACAAATGGCGGTCGAAGATGCCATACCGTGAAGTCGAAACTTCTACTCCGTGCCAATTTTGTCTCCTCGGTGTCCCGCTTCTCCTGGATATTCATTGATTTAATTTGATAGAAAAAGCTGAAGACCTGAGGAGTTCCATCTTTGTTCCTTAAATATGGAGACTTGATATTGCGTAACACTTGGCTGGCAAACAATGCTCGTTGACTTTCCAAGTTAAGCAAGGCGTGCTAGTTGACTTTCGTACCTTAATGACAAGCTTTCGGGCTCTTAATTGAACATCATGGAACCTTGGAACGATCGGCCAGTGTTGTCGGAAGTTAGGCAAGTGGAGCTGCCATCCCACAAGTATTGGAAAAAGGCGGATGCGATTGGACGGGTAGTTCGGATGATGGCAACTAGAACGTGGATAGCAATTAATTAACTGAAATTCTTGGTTCGAAACTGAATATCTGTGGTCCAGAGCTCGGAGGCCTCTACAAATCACACAAGACCAGACTGCACGAAAGACATTATAACATGTAAACATTTTAAGCGCAAGCTCGAACTCAATGCAAGTCTCATGTGTGTATAGCAGGCTTGCAAAAGCATCATTGCCACATACACGCAGCACACTGCACTTGGGTAAAAAGAGCTCCAGCTACCTATGTCGGAACGACATGTTAGCCACTGAAGTAGCCAGGTTTCATTGCATTCAAGCTTGAAGTCTACTTGACTAAACTGTCATTGATTATTTCAAATTCGTGATAGTATGTTCGTTTCATACAATGTCAGAACTGGGAGTTTAGTATCCATAAGGACCCATCATGTGGCAAATTCCATGGGCACGCTTGAGTAAGGTGACTGAGGGGGCAGTACGATCGATCAATCCATGTCACCACCTCCTGTTGAGTCCAGACTTCAGGGTGACAGCACTCAAAGGTGTTTTGTGCGGAGAAAAATAGGTCAGGAGGTGACCATGCCAGCTGGCAGTCGATAAAGTGGTAGGCAACCCTGACTAGCTGAAACGGCCTAAGTAGGAGTAAGCAATGCGTGGTTCGTCCTGTCATTGGCCTTTCACGTTCATCTTGTCATTGCCTACGTCCGAAGCCAACACACCAGCCGCACTAAATGATCTAAACAGGCAATTCCAACGACCATGTTGTATACATATATTCGCAAATGGCGCCTGATTAGGTTCTGGCAGGTTCAAAGCTGCGCGCGATAGAACGAATGGCAGGCCTGACTCTGCATGACGGACCGCATCTTCGGGAGAAACATGGCGGATCCTCGCGGGACTCGCCGCAGTGCCAATGTGTTTGATCCCAAGACATTGGTACCTTCCCCGGCTTATGGTAACATGCCTAGGTAGTTTCTGATCATCCTGATCCGTTCGAGACCTCAATAGAATGAACTCCGCACCTTGCCATCCTTCAATACCAACAAAACCACCGAGGAGTCTCTCTTCGAGAGCCGAGGAATCCTGAGAGCCGAGGAACAACTAGGAATGAGGAGAACATCTCGTTGAACATTCCTCTTTAGGCGTAGATGCTCTGAGGCTGTGGATATCATCATCTTCTATAAGAACTCTCACAAAGCTCACCACAAAGCCACGATAGCTCTACACCCACCCAGGCACCTCAGCAGCTAACCGCAACCGCTTTCATTCTCTTCAGTTCTTTGCCATCTTGTCCGCGACAAGTCACTTCACATTCATTCTCTTTGCAAGTCCAAGCACTTTGAAAATCACCTATCTCACCATGAAGTTCCTCAGCACTCTTGTTTTGGCCTCCACCGCCTTTGCCTACCCCACGATCCCGCAGGAAGAAACCAAGCGGCAGTTGGGCGGCACCGTCGGCAGCACGGCCAACGAGTTCAAGACCGGCGGGTGCAACGACATCATCTTTGTTTGGGCGCGCGGCTCTACGGAGATCGGCAACATGGTGGGTTTGCTTGAGTTCCCTCATCCCAACTGTCGACTATTGATGACTTTGATGCTAAAACTTTCTTTTCTCTGGACAGGGCACCGTTGTGGGACCCCCTGTTGCCAACAACCTGAAGGCCGCATTCCCGGGTAAGGTCGCCGTCCAGGGTGTTGATTACGCCGCTGGTCTGGACACCAACTTCCTTCCCGGTGGTGCCGACCCCGTTGGCATCAACCAGATGAAGAGCATCCTTAGCGATATCAACAGCAAGTGCCCTACTGCCATCGTCGTCACTGGAGGTTACTCGTAAGTTTCGCACCTTCGTTTCTCACTTACTCGCCTGACTTGAGATGCTGACCGCTTCGAAAACAGCCAAGGTGCTGCCGTAAACCACCGCGCCATCGAGAACGCCCCCGATGCGCAGAAGAACCAGATCGCCGGAGTGGTCACCTTCGGAGACACGCAGTTCCGCGCCGACAACGGCCAGATCCCCAACTTCCCCAAGGACAAGATCAAGATCATCTGCGCCGCCAACCCCCGCGACACTGTCTGCGACGGAAACTTGAGTGCCGCCGTCCTGGCACCTCACCTTTCGTACGGCGCCAACGCCCAGGAGGGAGCCGACTTCCTCATTGCGCAGATCAAGAAGGTTCAGGCTTAAGGTTGTCTTGCACCATCTGCCGTCCTGAGGCCCACAGGGGGCATTGCCATCTCATTGAGAACGGTGCCCGCGATCAGATTTGTTGAGTGGGCTGATGGGAGTGGTTCCGCACATATCATGAAAAAACTGGCTGGGTCCTCTTTTTGTTTTGCTTGCGACATGAGGCTTCCGGAGGCTTCTGTTCTTTTGTTTCTATCCTGTCTGGCTTTGGCCAAGACACGCGATTGTTAGTCTTGCTTGAGTGCTGCATCTTTTCTTTCCAAAATACATCACCGTTACCCGCCAATTTCACTTTTCAAGACAAGTGACCTGATGTACATGAGTTTTCTGCCCACATGAGGCCAGAGTAAGACATGCACAATAAGAACAGGACCTCATTGCGGCGGTGCAGACAGACAGGACTACGCCACGTGAAGGACACATCCGTGCTTGTCGCTTTGGCCTCGTCCAATGGAGTATCTTTACCCTAGGGGCGCACAGAGGCTCGGGCCGCGCTATCAGTTCAGACGGATAATTTATATGAACATGTCAGTGTGTCGCTGCGTTTCTTTTTTGCCCGCAAGCTGTTTCACACTGAGCCTCCGTTTGCCGAAGTTCCGTTCCGTATGACGAACAATAACATTGGTTTGCTCTGTCACTTGAGAAGGATTCAGAAATTCATTGAGTTCAACAGCTGTCAACCGTCCGATTTGAGTTCCACAATGGGAAAATGTGAGCAGCATCCTGCAGCACCGTTCCAAGCCGTTGAACGTCAACATATCCTGCGGGGAACCAGCTTGCTTCTGTGCCCCCACCGCGATGTATTCGGGGAATTGTCTGTGGGGGCTGAAAAGGGGCCAAGACTGAATGGAAAGTCGCGTGTCTAAGTCAACCAGTTGCAGTGAGCTGTCTGATATAGATGAGAGGCCATGTTCTTACCATTTTGAGTAAATCCCGCGAAGGATTCTGTTGCTGTGAGTCCCGCTATTCCACAACCCCGCCTGGGGTGCATGCAGACTGCGTCACATTGGTGCGTATCCACCATTGGCCAGAATCGGCCATCTTATGAGATGCGATTGGAGGGCGACCCTGGAGAAGCCAGATCCCTGTCAAGTTGAGAACATCGCGATCCCCTCGTAGTCCGAGTGCCGAGGCAGACAAACCATCACTCAGGGGGCCTGACCAAATGTTCATTTCTTGACGTTGACCTACACAGACTTGCAATTTATCCTCACAGATTTTTTATGAGCACACCATCACACACGGCAAGAAACCAAGAGTAAGAACTTCGTTTGCGTGAAGTGACGGTGAATTTCGTCTCGTACAGTCCCCTCTTCCGGAAGCAGTTGCGATGAAGCCTCAAACTTGATGGACTAAATCAAACCAGACAAGAGTAAATAGTGCAGCAGCCGAGGCCCCGAGGCTCATGATCTTGACGTATCGAACTGGCATCACACTTATGCTGGAAATATTGCAGTTAAATAGCTAAGACGTATTCCTCCCGGAAAATGAGGCCAATCTCGCAAGATCAAGGAATTATCTGGCAAACCTCCATCGCAATCGAACTATCAACATATCAATCACCATGTTCTTCATCAAGCTTGTGGCTCTTTCAGTTCTGTCTTTGTCCGTTGTAAACGGCCAAAGCACTGACGAATGCCCTGAAGTTCCAGAGACGGGGGTTACTATTGGCGATCCTGTCCCCATCCGACCGGAAGATATCCCAGCTGGCTGTTCTGACTTTGAGATTCTTGTTGGTGTGTTCTTTACAAACCTGATCCGCTGGTTCTTTGAAGTTAACTCGGGGATGCCCAGCTCGAGGAACGAGTGAGCCTAACTATGTTGGAGGCGGCGGTAAGTTCGGCATCATAGTCGGCGACCCGGTCGTTAGCAATGCCACTGTTGCTCTGCCTGATGCTAGAGGGTACCCGGTCCAGGCAAGTGTTTGTACTCTTATGTCCAACAGAGAATTTATTAACCCGACAATGCACGTAGTATCCGGCCAGCTCGCAAATCATCACAGGCGTTCGTCAAGGTTCTAGAGACGTGGTCAACCGTCTCAAGTCTCAGGCTGCTGCCTGTCCCAATCAGAACTTCTCCCTCGTCGGATACTCCCAGGGCGCAGCTGTGATGCATGCTGCCGCGGCTGACATCCCGGCCGAGCTCTATGGCCGCATCAAATCGTTAGTGATGTTTGGAGATGGATACTTGAAGCTCGGAGCCAGTCTAAGCAAGTTCCCTGCCGGACTGAACGAGAAAGCGAGGCAGGTTTGTGCAGCTGGCGATCCAGTAAGACTGATACCAACTTCCAGCCGAATTCATATGACCCAGACTGACTCTTACGTCTAGGTTTGCGATGCCAATGGCACCTGCACATTCTTCCACCTCACTTACATTCGCCCCGAGTTCATTGATCCTGCCGTCGACTTCATTGTCCAGAAGTTCATTCAGTAACTCATCAACGAGCAATCCTCGATGGGCTAGGTACTTTCGTTTCTGGGCAATCTGTGGGCCTTCGGAACAAAGGCGCAAGAGTTGTGAATGTATCCCCTTTCCATGGCCAGTTTTATCTAGTTTAACATCAAACATGAGGTGCTTGCGTCTATGCAAGCCATCCCGATTCAAGTTTTGAAACTTCCACCGGATAGCTCTTCCTCCAAATCGTAATATACCTGGAACTCGCAGTAACAAACCTCAGGATCACTCTCAACGTCAAAGTTGAAGTTCGCCTCGTCATCACTGATCAGCACCTTTCGAAGGCCAATGTCTCCATGCGATGCAGCCTCTACCAACAGCTGAACCTGACATGTTCGTTCCATTGATGTGAACAAGAAAGCAGCCTCGTCGACAGTTTTCCCAACGGTCAGGATTCCATGGTTTCTGAGAATGCACCCCTTGCCATTTGGACCAAGTGCGCTAGCAATGCGGTCGCCTTCTTCACTACCCAAGACGACACCTCCGTAGCTGTCATACACGGCATGCGCATCTCCTCGAAATTTGCAAGCATCTTGCGTCAACATGTCCAGTCGTCTGCCGAAGACCGACCATGCCTTTCCATGCACACTATGGCAGTGGCAAACAGCATGGGCATCCGGTCTCGCCTTATGAACCGCAGCATGAATAAGGAACCCGGCAGTATTCGGAGGAGCAGATTTATTGCCGCCAATGACAGACCCATCCAGGTTGACAAGAATCATATCGCCAACTTTCAAGAGGCCGAAATGCCGGCCTAGGGGGTTGGTCCAGAACGCATTGAGAAACTCCGGATCACGAACCGAAATATGACCGCTCATACCCTCGACATAGCCTTCGCGATGCCAGTGGCGGAAGGCAGCAGCCATATGATTGAGTTGCCATTGACGGTGTGATTGGAAGTCCAAATGCTTCGGAATGCCGCCAAGAACAACGCCACCATAGGACATAGCTTGAAGCGGTGTTTTGTTCTGCAACTCGTGGCCGTGTTTGTTTTGGGAAGTCTCCAAGTCGCCGCCGCCACTGACGATATCAGAAGGGTTAACTGAAATAGCTGAAGGTCCCATGATGAAGCGAGATATAATTTGTTCTTTAGACGTGTTTGGTGCACTGTCAATCTCGATGACCATGGTGAGGGAATCAACCTTCCTTTATAACACTGTTGCAATTTTTGGGTTTTGCCCGACACAGCGCGGATCCGTCACTGCTCAGATTATCATTTTACTTGAACGCCTAAGAGTATTAACTTAAGTTAGCATGCGCATCTTGTAGAGCAGGGATCTTGTATTGCGGGTAGAGAAAAGTCGGCTTAACTCTGGTTGAATGGCGAACCGATCGTGCTTGTCCGGGGTGGCCTTCTCCATCTAACAAATTGACTCCTGAGTCCAACTACATATGCACCTTAACGAGAAGGAGCAGAATGTGTCATCTCTGCACTTTCAATATCCACAGGAGAGCTTGTATGTGGCAAAGATCCTTCACTTTGAGATTGATCCATGTGAAAAGAGACAAGGATCACGCGGTAGTGTAACATGCTGCATCTGGACTGATCGCAGATGGAAACCGCCATACTATTTCCCATCTCGGGATTTTCTGTCTCGGGAGTACTTTCGTTACAAATCTCGAAGCAGTAGCTTCGAATAATGAACTACTCCCTTATCATCGAGATCCAAATTAGGTAGGTAACCCCCAGGTTTTGTTGCTTGTTAGTGCGGGGTTGCGAATGGTCGGTTTGATGCATTAGGCGATGGACCCATTTAATCCCGTGGAAACATGCCTATATTGTCACGACCCATCAGCACCTCCAGAAATCATTTGGATGAATAATCCTGCGTGATTAAAAGTGCCTCTCTCTACGATGTTAACGATCTGAATTGACTCTTCTGTAAAAGTTTCCGCCGAAAACGACGAATAGACAAATGCCTGACTGCTCTCTTAGTCCATACCTACCTTTCCTGTCTCCATAATGCCGAAGTCAATTAGGCGTCGAGTTGAGCATACACGAACCTTTACGGGGTGTCGAACTTGCCGGAGCCGTCATGCAAAGTGCGATGAAGGGAGACCGGAGTGTGCAGCTTGCCGCCGAAATGGGATCACCTGCGCTGGCTACACCGCTCGTCTAACTTGGATCGAAGATTGCGATGCCTCTGGAGAAGCAACTCGGCGCGGCCCTGAAGTGCCTGAGTACCGGTACACCTTATTTTCAGGTCGGATTCATTTTCGTGTGGTGGTCTTTTCTGCACATGCTGACGCGGAAGGCTATGTCCTCAGACTCTGAACGTGAGATCATGAGCAGCCAGCTCACAGATAGCCTTGGCTCAAAGGCAGCCGGGAAAGTGCTGGCCGAAATTGATACGGCGTCCAAAACATCTGAGCCTAAGAAGCCTTTTAGCATCTCAAAAGGACCTTTTGGGGTGTTCAAATGTCTTAAACGAAGAGAAGTCTCTCTAAGTCAGCTATCACTGTCGCCTATTACCTCAGAGCATGATATTAGCCTACTTGTCGATCCTGAAGATGAAAGTTTTCAAACGGGAACTGACCCACGAGAAGATTTCGGCATTGACTGGTCTGAGAACGAACTCGAAGGATCTATGCAGTCATCGCTAGACTGCTTAGATCTCTTGGTTGCCCAGAGTGATTCCATCACCGCCTCGGACCCTTTTTCAGCCTTAATGCCTAGCCTCCAATCAGATTTCTCTGTCAACATCTTGCCAATGAGTTGGCCGGGGGATGGAGAAGGCAATACTTGTGGGGAAGACAGAGATATGATTGCATCTGTCACCAATGCTATTGAGACAGACAACCATTTGGCCACCTCCCATGCTAATGTCGCCACTATCATGACTATACCGCCTACATCATTATGCCTCGGAGCTTCTGTTTCACGAACAGAGGTACCTGAACAGGCACAAACGCTGCTTCGCTACTACAAGAGCCACGTGGGCTCTACCAAAATTTCTGGACAAGGGAAATTCAAATCAACTTGGCAACTGCTATTCCTTCCTTGTGCCTTTGAGACGTTTGCGGAGTTGTCAGTGTTGAATGAGGCATCTCAAAGTCGGCTGGCGATTCTGTGCGCATTACTTGCTCATAGCGCCTTTCAACTCAACAAAACGGATTTAACACCGCGTTTCCCGAATTACTGGCAACATCTGGGTGACAAACACCAAGAACGAGCTCGAATGCATTTGAAGAATGCTGTGAAGGTAGAGATCCACGATTCTGGATTAGGTGGATATAAAGACCTATTAATGGCCTTAATCGCTATGGCCATGGGATCTGTGAGTATTTTGTGTTGAAATTCCAGTCTTTCAAAGCTGACGGACTTCAGTTGTGTCATGGAAGCCGTGACTCACGCGTCTTCTTGCTCGATGCTGAACGTTTGATACGAGTGAAAGGGCTTTCTAGCCACAACTCTGAGATAGTCAGAGTCCTTCATCACACCTATACCTATATGAGGGTAATTGCAGAGGCTACTTACCCCTTCTTGGATTCTGAAAGCGAGTCTGATCGCACAAGCTTGCTTGGAGTTGAAGCAATTGCACACGGTAGTTTCCATATTCGAGAGGAGTCCCTTAACACAGGTCTAGATCCCAACGAGGAAAAGAATGAGACAGTCGGGTATGCAGACATACACCTTGAGTCACAAGGTCTTTGGCGCGAGACATTACATTCGAACATACACGGCATCCCTGAGTCTCTCATGACACTGCTGGCTCAGACGATTCAACTCAGCAATGAGAAAGATCACCTCGAAACTCGCGCACGCAGCAATCCGAAGCTTGCTATTGACCTCAAAACGCACGTCAAGACTCTGGAGGGAAGAATATGGACCTGGTCAATTGAATCCGAAATAGCAATACTATCTGCGGCCGGCAAATCGCAGCCCATCGATAACGGGACGAACTTAATCACTCAACCTTCTACACAGTCAATGGTACAGGCGATGCATCGAGCGTTGATCATCTACTTCTATCGCCAGATACGCGATGTTAGCGCCATGCTCCTCCAAACCGTCATCGATCAAGCTTTGGGGTACTTGGAGTCTTGTCTTGATTTAATGGTCAGAGGCGACGACTTTGCACTTGGTATTGCGTGGACAGTCTATGTTTGCGCCAGGGAATCCATATCTCCAGAACTTCAGGAGAGAGCACTGAAGTGCATCAGCATTACTGATGCCCGAGGGCTGCATCTCACTTCAAAGCCTTCTGCTGAGGCAGTTTCGTTGCTATGGGAAAAGAGGCGGCCACTGAAGTCGTTGATTGATCATAGTTTTCTCCTGAGAGAAACCTTATGCCTTGGTTGATCGGCTTAAAATGGCAGTTTGGTGAGTGATCCCAGCTTCGGGCAGTATGCTCAAAGAAGCAATGAAATAATTGGATAGCTAATTGAGACCCATCATTGCCTATATCATGCTTCTTACTATCGTATTGAAAGAAATTCAAAGGCAGAGAAGGGGACTGATCACAGCTTGACTCTCGCGGTTTCGAGCAAAGCAGCCAATCCTGCCCGAGGACCCTCCTTGAGAGGAGCGAATGGCTTCCTGACCCCTCCGGTCTTCCATCCTCGAAGCTCCATGCCTGATTTGATTGCAGAAGCATGGTAGTGGTAGATTTCAAGCCACTTACAGATTGGGAAAATCTTTTCCCAGACCTCCCGGCCCTTCTTCAAATCGTCCTCTACGGCCAGGGTTCATTCCAAAGCTCGACAGAAAGCTCGGGAATAATATTGACGGCACCCCAGATGGAACCCTTTGTGCCCGCAGCCAGACCATAGAAGGTCAGAGTGTTCAAGTCGTTGAAGGTCGTAATCTTTTGGCCGTAGGTCAAGAGCAAGTCAGTCAAGACTGGAGCATTGCCCGAGGTGTCTTTCAGGTATTTGACACCGACGTCCGAAAGTGATGCAATATTCTGGGCTGACAAAGTCAACCCGCTGATGCTCGGGATATTGTAGTAGAGAATAGGTAATCCACTTGCGTTATGGATGTCTTGGAGGAACTTGCGTGTCTCCTCGAGGTTGTGAGCTTCGTAATAGGGCGGGATAACTATGACAGCAGCCGCGCCAGCCTGCGCGGCGTGAACAGCCAACTCGCCAGCGCCCTTGCTCATTAAGTCACCGGTGCCAGCAACGACAGGAATACGGCCAGCGGCTGACTTAATGCAAGTTTCGGTAAGAATTCTACGCTCCTCCACCGTGAGCGCAGCGAACTCTCCAGTACTTCCGCCGGGGACCAGGCCATGGACCCGACGTCAATAAGGCGGTTAACGTGCTGGTCAAGGGCAGCAACATCATGCCTCCGCCATCTGCGAAAGGAGTAATAATGTCTGCGAGAATACCCATAAGTTCTGGAGAGTTGGCCAATGTGACTGTGATGTCGGATGATCTTGCAAGTTTGGCATGAAGTAGATACGGCTTTACAGGAAGTAGTAGAATGAAAAGATTGCTTGATACTGACTGGGTGTGTTAGTCTCTTCAAGTTTGTTCCGGACTGAGTCAATGGAAGACTAGATACGTATTTATTTCTTCCGATGAAAGTCATCAAGCAATGTTTCAGACCCAAGTTTGCCTGCTCCTCTCGTCGCTTACGCGCATTCACTCCGCTTCCGGTACCACATATTGTTGATTATGTGCATTCGCCACAAATCGAGTCACTCAAACGAGATTAATGCCAAAGAGCAGCTCGAAAGAGAATGGATAGAAGATCCACGCGTATTGCCTCTCCAGATCTGTCTTCTCATTCACCCGATGAGGTACATTTTGTAACGGTCGTTGACTAGGAAGCTCCCTTTTGCAGAAGCAGAGGGGGGTGGGGATTCTCCTGGAAACGGCCTCGTATCAAAATCTCATCCAAAAAGGGCAAGTTTCCACGCCGGTACTCCGTAGAAGCTGTGCATATTAGCTTGGATCACAAATCGGCAAGCCTCATGTTTGTTTCCATCTCTAGCAGCTCTTGTTCATGATATGTGATTGAGAATCTCAGTGCAGGCATCAAAAGGGTGCTCCTCACATAAACCGCAATTACCTGACTATCTCGAATAACTAAATGCACACATCAACTCAGCGTCTTAACTGGTTTTTGCCTTTCGAAATGTTACAACTGCGGCAAAGTCGAGGAAAATTCAACCGCCACAAAACATAATATTCCAGAGTTTCATGTTTCCACCACAATAGATCTTGATTTTTGCAACAATTACCATAATTTGGATCATTTCTATGGGTTAGATGGTGTTCATTAGTTGCAAAAAGCTTTAGCTACTTAGATGATGACTAATTTCGACATCGCTTGTACTCGGAAAATGAGTTGACGGCTCTTAGTCTAGTTGGTAAGCAGGAACCCTCCAGACTCCAGAGAGTACTGCTAATGTACGGCACCCACGCTAAGGAGACGGCAATTGCCTTCCCACCCCCAAGTTTCGCCTTATTCGCATTGAGAAGACGCGCAGAGCTGCGCGAAATTTGAAACGTATCGAATCTTCACTATCTTGGCGTGGATTGGCTCTTCACGCTGAAGCAATTCTTTATTACAAATTTCACATGGGCGACATGCGTTAGATGTATCACGATTTAGGATCCTCTCGCACAGCGCGTCAGTATTCTTGAGTGATGTCCTCCTGGCTCTTCAATGAAATAAACTATTTCTTTCGAGAGGACTTGCTACCGTCACTGAGTGGACCATTTAGCAGTTGCCTGCAACACACCGACCGTATCTGCCCTTGCCGTTATGTAGTGGATCGCAGTAGGCGAGACTGAGTGTGGCTGTCCACATTGACATCGAATACTGCAAGTGAATGACTAAGATTATGAAAGAGCTTAGTGTGAGTTCAGCGAGGCGGATACAGAATTGGGGTCAATAGACCCGACTTAGTGAGACAAGCAGAATAAGACTTCAACAGAATGCGCAAATATGACTTGTCAGGTTGAACATCGAGCCAATGAATAATATCGTTAGCTATATGTGGGAAGCAGGTGCTGAGCTTCATAGACTCTCATAGACTCTAAGATGGTGATAGGGATGCTTTCTGCCGAGACCTTTGATGAAGAGCATGGCACTCCTGGAGAAGTCTGAATGCATTTTGATTGATCAGAAACCTATCCGAGGAGCCGAAATTTGGCATGGCGTTTACCATGCCGTGGATGATATGATTTCGCGCCACGTGAACCTTGGCCTATGGAATGGATCGGAGACATGATCTAGGCGTTTGGAATTCACGAGTACATCAGTTCGATGGGGCTTGGAGGCTCTGAGCTGGAAGTGAGTCAAAGCAGGATGCATGCTGCAGAAGACTACATTTTACGAGAATATACATGCCATTCACACAAGCTTTCGTAGAAAAGCCAATGAAATATGTACGGCATCCATGGCTGAGTTGGGAGTACCATTGGACTTGGGGATTCAGGTTAAGCAGGGGTACTAGCCTTGTGCTCAGCCCCTCCTCGTCTACAAGTACGTGATCCATCATGTTTTTGTCGGTTCCACTCGGAATCGCCGTTCTTCTATGAGAAACGATACCAAACATTTTCAGGCAGAAGGAGACAACTCATTCACTGCCAAAAAGAGTAAACACTGTCCCAGCCGCAGGAACAACAATCTCAGATGAGCCTAGTGCATCAAGTTTACGTTCCTTCTTTTTCCCACAGAATCATCCGTCTAGACCTTGATCCAGGCTCTCGGAGGGGATCAGGGTCCTAGCCTCTAGTAATCGAAAGTCGGCTACATTCACCGCAGCATCGGAGAATTCTTTTTTCTGAGGAATGCCAGGGGTCCCAACATGGTTAATGGGGTTAAAGCAGGGGTTTTTTCAGCTAGTGGGGAAGACGTTTCCCATCTTGAGATCGGTCGGCGCTGGTCACACTAGTTTGCAAACTAGTGAATATCCCATGTTAACCAGCAGCAGACCAACGTGAAAAGTACGTCGGAGTAAGCTAGCTAATTTGACCATTCGAACGGGTGGCAGCGCACCGTTCAGGCCTAGGTGTTGGCTCCCGTACGGCTGCACCCGCAGTAGCGGCCAGACGATAGCTTGAAATGACCGTTCTGGACTGTTGTATCCTAGTTGACAACGTCGCAATGCAGCAAGCACCCCGAAAATAGGGCCAGAAAAACGCATGGCCTGACAAGGTACCATTTGAGCTTACCTAAAATCGGTATTGTTAAGCCGAAGGATTTTGTCTCACTTCGGAGTCGTATGGAGATGGACGTCCCGAAGTAGAAATAAGCATCTCTTGAAAGGGAATGCAGGGAGATGGGAATGCTTGCTGAACTATGCCATTCAGCTTTCGGATCCAAGCCCACGGTACCGTCAAGACATGGTGGATCATGGAGCATTCTGGGCATGAGTCTCGTGGAGAAGAAACTCCGCTTCGGTCTCGTCCGAAGCTTAGAGTAGAATCTAGCGAAGCAATGGGGCTTGCTGAACTATACGAATTTCAGCTGCGATGCTTCTAGCCCAGTCTGAACAAAATTGCGGTCTAGACAGACTCAAGAGCTTGAAGCATGAAGGCATACACAGAGCTATCATGTATATAAACCACTGGTCAAACTCGAACAGAATATGTTTCTTACTCACTCATCACCTCGACTGAAGCAACTTTCACCTTCGCCTATCACTCTACACAGCTTGCAGTCATACAATACTTTTAGAAGAAAATCAGAATCCTCTCACCTCAGGTTCTTAACTTCCGCTACGATGAAGTCCTCCATCATCACTGCCCTCGTCGGCGGCATCATCGCACAACGTGCTGCCGCCACCCCTGCGGACGAACTCTTCGCACGTCAAGCCGGCTGCAACCGTGACAACTGCTTCCGCGCGCTTCTCGGTTCCAAGCCCGGCCCAGCTTCGGCATCGGCAGACTGTTCATCATGGATGCAGGTCACTGAGACTCCTTGCACTTCAACCGCAACCCAGACGGCCACCGTCGTATCGTACACCACCACCTTGGCCAATGCCTATCCCGGGCTCAAGAAGATGAAGCGCGAGGAGATCGAGGCTCGCCAGGCCTTGACCACCACTGCTGCTGCCCCGGTCTGCACACCCGCGCAGAACCGCCCAAGCAGCATGCCGGCCTACGCTGAAACGGGTTGCAAGAGCACCATCGGAACACTCGTTCCCACGGCGCGCTACTCGTCTGCCTGCTCCTGTGACGGCATCACCGCCACAACCACCACGCTGGCTACCCCAGTCACCACCATTACTGTCACGACCACCGTCGAGGCTGCCTTCACGCCCACGGCCACACCCACGGCATTCGTCCTGCAGGGTTCCGGTGACCGGAGCCTGTACGTGACGGTCGATGGCCAAGGCGCGCTCCGCCTCGTCCGCGACGCGTCCGTTGCCACACCATTCTACGTCGACAAGGCCGGACAGATGCGCAACTTGAACAGCCCGGACAAGGTCCTCGTGGACTACTACCAGCCCGACCCTGCCACGGCCAACGACAAGGTTTACAGCGACTTGCAGGGCACCGGGAACTACCCCATCACTTGCTCGTACACCGGTCGCTCTGACGGTGCGTACTACGGCAACTGCCAATCGAGCGGCTCTCCTACTGGAAACCCTGTTGTCTATGGCTTCGGATACTGCCCGAACCAGGGCGGATACGTCTACATGATCCCCAACAACTCGAACGTTCGCTGTGCTGGAGGTTATGCTTTCCTTGGCTTCTGGCTGCAGGCATACACCAAGGCCTGAAGAGCCTAGAAGCTATGTTTTTTGTGTTTTCTATTCTCAAAGAAGACAGTTTGTATGAGACTGTCTCTTGTCAAACAACTCCTTCAGTCAAAGAGGCTATGGGCCTTCAACTTTTCCTTAATTTATAGCTTTTGATAGTTCATCGTGGCGTTTCAAATTCCAATTCATTACAAGTTTAAATGGTTTACTTTGAGAAGATTCAAAGATGCGATGATGCGTGGTTTTCATTATTATGTCGTTCGAAATGTTGGCTAAAAGTCGAAGTTATTGTAAGAGATTCAATTGCCCGCTTGTACTTCAGTCCGCACGCTGAGCCACCAACTCACACTCGATGAGATTCTCAACATGCGACTGGCCGCACTTCCAGAAATTGACGATTCTCAAATTCAAACCGCTCTCCTCAACCAGCTGGTGCCAGTGATCTTCAGTGCGTTCCAACGCCGAGAGCTGGGTCATCATCAGAATATCGCCCGCTGTGGCCTCCCAGTAAGCACCCGTACGCGGAATAACCACCTCAAAAATCAACAATTTGCTGTATCCGGGCTCCATTGCCTCTGCCAGGGAAGCTAGAATCTTCTTGCATACGTCATCTGGCCAGTCGTACATGATTGAGTGCATGAAGTAGGCCTTTACGCCTTTGATAGGCTGCTCGGTCAAGAAGTCGTGTCCCATCAGCTCGATGCTGGTGTCAATGCCCTCAACGTCGTTGATGACGACCGGAAGATCCTAAAGGATGAGTTCCTGCTTGACTGTTAGCAAGGATTCAAGAGAATACAGTGGGCCTCAAGCAAGATAAATCCTGTGACAGGAAAGACTGACGCCTGGATGATTCGAATACATCTTCTTGAAATCGTCAATGTCATGGCCAAGGCCACCGGCCACATCTACCAGAAGTGGTACGTCGGGCGAGGTATCTGCACCTGGGCACAGGATCAATTAAGGAGCAAACCTAGGAAAAAGGTTAATGTGTACGGGTTCACGATGCATGCCAAGGAAGACAGTGAAGAGAGCATTGCAAACCCAGAAAAGAATGCGGAGACATCCTCTTCTGGGCGCCAGAGTGATACGTATCCCGAAAGCGAGGACAAAATTGTCAAGAGTAGCACCCTCACTATTACAAACGACCAGGGAGAAGAAGGATCGACTTCAGCAGCAACGCGATGGGCTGCAATATTAGTTAAGTTAGAGAAGATAGCATCACTGAGAAATGAGTTTAAGGTATCGACGACCCTAGGAACTTAGGGGCAGTGAGGCAATCTTTAGCCAGCGCGACTGCATTTGCCCCCCGGCTTTCAGCCCTTGTTGATCAAGTAAAGTGAGACTGCCGCGTTGCGGGAGACGCCAGTGACAATCCAGTATCGTATCAAAGAACATTGGAACACGCTGAACCAACGGCTGCTACGTCCCAAGAGAATATGAGACGGGGCCGAGCCGCAAAGCCGCCTTCGTTGCGCTGATCTCCTAGCCAGTCAGGTTTCACAAACGTTGCTGAAACAGGTGGGGATCCTCCTCGATGCCAAGACCAACACACGGCAAGAGGCAGCTTTTTCATCCCATGTCCACAAGGCGGGATACTTTAACTCCACGTCAGGCAACTGACAGAAATGCAAATTCGTCTCATAAAAATAGAGGCTCCAAATTCTAGGTTTCCTTACACCTTTAGACACACATGATGCTGTCTTCATCATTGCTGTTCCCTCTCGCGTTCGCGTCTTACACGGTCGCATCAGAGGCCCAAGTATATTTGGGCGGGGTACGAACATGCCCTTGGACACCACTCGAGACGCTCTTAGAATGTTCGACTTGGGACATTGCGACAGAAAGAAAGCAAGATACGGAGACTAGGCAGAGGCAACGGAATGAGACGACAGAAACTGCGCCATTAGGATGGACGGGGCCTCACGGGTGCGTAGGAGCCTACTGCTTATACGCAAATCGCGGCTTTGCAAATGGGCGTGGAATCGTCATCATCTCGACACCGGAAAACGTGCAGAAAGCAAAGAGCTTGGAACAAGACCTGCAGACTCCAAACCGAGAAGATGATTCGTCATCACGGAACCCATCATTCCAGATCGCAGAGGTAGAAGGCAAGGGACTCGGCATCCTCGCCAACAAGACCCTTGCCCGGGGCGACACAGTCATGCTCAAGACGCCAGTCCTCCTCGCCCACCGCGCCTTCATCGAGCGCACGCCAGCAGCAGACCGACGCTTCCTCCTCGACAGCGTCACGAGCTTCCTGCCAGCTGCAACACGCAAGACCTTCCTCGGCCAGATGGGACATTTTGGCGGCCACAAGGTCAGCGATATCATGGCGACTAACTCGTTCCAAATGGACCTTGGCGGCGGTGCACAGGGCGACGGCCACCACTACGGCAACTTCCCCGAGGTGTCGCGTTACAACCACGACTGCCGTCCCAATGTCGCCTTCCGCATCGACGGCCTGCGCCACCGCACCACCATCGTCAGGCCGGTCAAGCCTGGCGAGGAGCTGACGATATCATATCTCGACCAGCTCGGCGTCCGCTCTGTGCGGCAGCACCGCGCCAAGAGGGCGTGGGGCTTCGAGTGCGGGTGCTCGCAGTGCAGCCTGCCCAAGAAGCTCGCCGCCGCCTCGGATCAGCGGCTGATGGAGGTGGAGGAGCTGGAGAGGCAGCTCTCTGATATCGGCGCCAAGGTGACGGTGGCTATGGTAGAGGGATTTTTGAAGTTGTATAAGGAGGAGAGGCTGGAGTCAAAGCTGGCGGGTGCGTATACGACTGCGGCGCTCAACTTTAATCTACTTGGGAGGAATAAGCTGGCTGTCAAGTATGCCAAGCTAGCTGTTGAGGCTGGTACGATTGAGAGCGGGCCGGAGACGGGGGATGTCGAAGCGATGAGGGAATTGGCGGCGGATCCGAAGAAGCACTTTACTTGGAGAGGGAGGCTTAGATGAGAAAGTATTCAATCGAGACTCATGGCCGGCTTATGGTCCTTTGGAATAGACGCCCTCAAGGCTCTCACCCCACTCTTTTCGGCCCCTTACCACTGCCTTTGAGAGCCTTGAAATCGCAGTGAAGTCCGATCAGGTACGGTACATTTGAGACAGCTCCAGTCATCGCCTCAGGGAAGGTTAAAATCGCAGTGAAAGGCCGGAAGAGCCAATCGTTCACAAAGCGCATTGTGGATATCGTTACCTGGTCCAAATCGCAATGAAAGGTCGGAAGAGCCAATCGCACAAAAAGCGCATCGTAGAATATCGTGACTTTGGCGAGGCGAGGGTGCATGTTAGCAAGGGCTCACCCATCCATTCTCTGAACTAGCTGGGTGGTGCCCCATGAAGGAAGCTTTCCATACCGAAGGAAGGAAGTTATCAAGAGCAGACATAGATCTTCACTGCAAAAAGGAAAGCATGGCTCGTGAACTCCTCTCGAGAAGAAGCTCTTAGTCAAGAGCATACCAACAACAGGGATTCATCCCAAAAGGGAAAGCAGCAGAGTCAAGCACCCTGCCACAACCCGAAATGAGACACCTTGTCGTCCTGTCACGGTCAGCAATAACATTAGACACTGCATGCGCACTCCATAGCTCCACGTGGGTCATGATAGACGCAGGTTGACGCAGGTCCAGACTGTAAAGAGCATTCGACCCAGGCAACTCTTAATTCTCGTCGAAACATTCGTTAAGAAGCTGCACAGCAGCTTATTTGAATGTAAAATCTCAGATCCTCCCGTGACGTTTTGTAAAGAACGCGCCCCAGGGCCCAGGCTCGAACGCAGATCCGGGTCCCCACAGGAAGCGGGTTCCCTCATCTAAGTCCAACGGGCCCCATCACGATAACCTTTCGGCAGATCCGGGCTGCGGGCCGTTCAATTGTTTCTCGAATGGTTGCCGCGCGGCGAGTCGGCCGAGCCGTGGTTCTTGGTCTTAAATGTGACACAGAAGCTTGAGGGGAATGCGGCTGTTTTGAGCAGGTTATCCTACGTTGACGGTAGAGCGCAATTCCCAGATCGTCGACTGATTGCTGGGATTGTTCTGGGCTCTGGGTAGTTTCGTGGTGTTAATCTCGTCGGTATAAACCTAAATGACAACCACATCACAAGAGAGATCATCCACAACTAAATACTCTTTAATCTAAGGGCACGAGGAAGAATGTTTTTAAAGTCTGGTAAGGTTATCGTGATCGCTGTTCTACTGCGTAGGGCGTGCAAACGTCCCTGAAGATCGTTTATTTTGGGTCATGGGGACTCCGCCAAGACACCCGAAACGGTACAATGTCAAGCTCTTTCGCTGTTTGTGGTGAGCCCGGTGAGCTCGGTGAAAGAATGATTCGCTGAAAACTGACTCGCCCAACGGCGTGTCCTCGTATGATGGAGAAAAGCTCGGGGCATGAATTTCTGGACCGGCATGCTGTATTATATTGGAAGCCCAATGCAACTTGGGACAGGCGCCCTTCCCCTAGTCGCAGAGAACGGTCTGCCCGCGCCGTCAACTGCATCCAACAGAGAGGGGCGTTCTTCCCTCCCACTTCCTTCTTGCGATGGTGGATGGGTGTCTCACGCGCACAGAAAACGCCGGCAGTCCGGGAGGGAAAATAAAAAGATCGAGATCGAAGACACGGGACGCTAGCCCCAGGAACAAGGAACATGGCGGCAGAGAGGAAAGTCGGCGCCGTGGGCTGGAGAAGGTTCGCTGTGCGCTGGACGTCCTTGTGACGGGATGACAGGCGGGCGGGTGAGAAAGGGACGGGGCTTGGTTGGTGGTGTGTCAAGGTGTGGGGAGGCCCGAGGTGCCGGAGGGCCCACTCCGGCCTGGTCTGGCGAATAGCAATGGCGCTTTCTCGGCCGATGCGGAATTTTTGAGCATCCACCCAGCCACCCCGGCCACGAGCCAGTGACGTAGCTGTGATGGTCCTCGGCGGGATCCACGCTCAACTTCTTGTCTTTTTTTCTTCCCTACTGCGATGTACTAGCCCTAGCACGCCTAGCTTTGAGTCGTATCGCGAATTAACCTTCTGTCCGGCATCGCCAGCTTGTTTTTTCTGATCGTCTAGGCCTTTTGTTATGGAGAAATCTCAATTGGGATACCTGGTGCTGTGCGGGCGACCGACCCCCCGCCCTCCCTTGCTCCTCTCCCGTGTAAGACAAGCCGTAATGTTCCCTCCATATGAGGAAAGTCGAGACCAGGGTTGTGGTTTGATTCATCAAATTCAAACGGGCCTCCTTGCTCGAACTAAAACAATTGATCAAAACGGCGCATCAGAGACAATGGTCCCCGAGACGCGGTGGACCCCGCGTTGGGTAAATAGCTTCTTTGTCTTGGACGTAGGGAATGGCGGTAGAGCTGGAGGTAAAACAAGCTTGAACTAACACTCGCTCAGGCGCAAAAGCTTGAAGTCCCCTCAAACCCGGGTTACTCGCAGTTCGGCAGACCAAGCTACCGAGGGAAAATGCTGCATATCTGCGTCGTAGTCCGTGGTGTTAGTCCAAGATTTACCCTGCAAACTCGAGCGGGGGGGGGGGGGATTCGACCAAGGATTCCGTCTGCCTTTCCTGCGCTTGTTCAATGCTACCCGTCAATGCCCATGGCACGAAGAAAACGTTTCCACTCACACACTTGTTCACTTTGCTCCCCGATGCTGCTGGCTCTCATCACTGGCTCTTCGTGACATCCCTACCCCTGCTTGTCACATCCATAAGGCCCATGAATTGCAGGCCCGGGTTTCCCACCCAGCCCCATTCAATCGTCCTCGCCGGGGGGTGGCCTTTGAGAAGTTCGCTTGGCAGATTTGCAGTGAGCCATACCCATAAGGTTGCCCTGCCCTTCTCTTATTGAAATGCGCTCATTATGGTAGACGGGCGTCATGTTCCTGTCACCAACTACATACTATTTATCACTTGTGTCCTTCCCTCCCCGCTCTTTGCAAGGTCTAGCTCAGCTGTCATCTGAGGTCTCATCTTCCTTCGGGTGTCTGTACTAGACTTCACCCATCATCGGCCACTCACACGTAGCTCCCATCAGTCATACAACATCAGCCATACAACATACACCACCATCCAAAATAAACTTATTCTCAACACCATGGCACCGATAACACCAATCTCAAACACCCTCTCGGCCCTCACCGCAGGCCTCACAAAACGCCACCCATCAGACTTCCTCCCACCAACAAGAACCCTCCCCTCCCCCCTTCGCGCCATCCTCGCCTCCCGCCAAGTCGTCACGACAATCACCTCGACCCCCGAGACGACAGAGGAGTCCGCCTCCAATAACAACCTCAGCGGGGGCGCCATCGCCGGCATCGTCATCGGCTCCATCGCCGGCTTCCTCCTCCTGCTGTGGATCGTCAAGTCGTGCGGCATGTGGAGCCGGCCCAACGACTGGTCCGAAAAGGACGAGTACGACGAGCGCAGTCGCCGGTACCGCGGCCGATCGCCCGGCTCAAGGCATCGCAGACGCACGCAGCACCGGTACCACCACGAGACCTCGAGGCACAGCCATAGCCGGCGCCCGTCGTATGTGGTTGACGAGGTCCGGTACACGCAGCCTGTTGTCGTTGACAAGAGGAGGAGGGCTAGCGGGTCGCCTTTGCCGCCTGCGAATGTGTACCGTAGCAGTCGCAGCAGGACGAGATACTAGACACGAAGGAGGGGAGGAAAGCTGGGCTCCTCTGGTGAGATGAGGACCCAGCTGCATGATTATATGCTGTTGTTGTCAGGTGTCTTCGGGTTAATTCCAGATTCCCGAGGACTTTTGTTTGTGTAACAAAGACACAAGGAGCGAACACAACTTTACGACTTTATGAAATGTATTTATTTGCGTGCGGTACAATGTAATTAGACCTGATACCAAGAGCAAAGTCATCTGTATACATCAAAGAGGTTTCTCCCTTCCACGCTTCGTACATGACATGTGCTAGAATTATTCAGATGCGGTGGCGTTTCGCGTATTCATCTCATATCTTGTGCTTTGAAGTCACATACCACTATCGGAGTGCAAGAGAATACATAAGTACGCAGTGTCGCAAGGTCTGATGTAGTACCAAGTCCATTGTGGACGGAAGAGGATCAAGACTTTGCAACGCCGGTGAGGAAGGAAGCTTATCATCTCGTAAGTAAGTGACTGTCAGAGCAGCGCCCAAGATACCTCAGATTCAATGACTAACACTTTAGATGATGCCTAAGAGGCCTGGGGGCCATGTCTCAGGTTGAACACTGATAATGAAGTAACATTCAGTGACCAAACCTTGCTACTATAGTAGACGAGCTTCCAGCGCTGATTGAGATACGAATCCTATCATTTCGAATCATCACCGTTGTCATGTTACTAGCTACCAAGAGCACTCAGATGTCGCTACAACATCTGCCACATACGAACATAGCCATGATTCATTACCCGCACAAACGGTTAGCTAGAGTTGTAGAGCTGAAGTTGCCTGTATTACCACACAAAGGCATCCCTCCATCTAGTAGAAGGGATTAGAAGCCTTCTATATCCATATAACCCATTGCCTGATCCATGACTCCTAAAAGTGGATGTCTCAATTCCCAAGTATAACGCCATTCCCATATTCTTCATCATAATGTTGACAGCACAGAAAGCCCGGATGCTTAGCTCAGCCCGACTTCGTCTTGTTCTTCTGAACCCAGTCGGCCCACTTCTTGTATTCGCCATACTCCAAAGACTCCTTCTTACCCTGATATCGCACGACCTTGAGCTCGACGTCCTGCCACTTGCTCTTGCTGCCCATCCACCCCGCCTTGCGCATGAGGCTCACCAGAGTCTCCTCCTTGGTCCACTCCTGCTCGACGGCGACGTCGGGGAGGTATGTCGCGCCGTAGCGTTTCCCGTGGTAGAAGAAGCTGATGCGCAGGCCGTGCACGCCGAGGGTCCAGTCCATGGCGTCGTCGGCGTCCTCAAAGTCGGTGAGGAGGGTGACGGCGACCTCGAGGGAGGGGAGCTCGGGGGCCTCGACGGGCGGGAAGCGCATGTCGTGCAGCGCCGAGGTGAGGGCGTAGCTCGACAGGCCGTCGGCGAGGTCTTGTGCTTCGAAAGTGCCGATGCAGCCGCGCAGTGAGCGGTGGCCCGAGCGGGGGGAGACGGTGTTCCAGGTGACGAAGAGGGGGGACTCGGAGATGCCGTCGGTTTCGTCGTCTTCGGCGAGGGAGTCGGCGGAGGTTGCGGGTGTCTCGGCGGAGAGGGAGATGCTAGAGCCGGAGGAGGCCGAGGCGGAGTCGCTGGAGGGTTCGGCAAGGCGTTGCAGGGCCGGGAGGAGCTTCTTGCCGTCCTTGCCGTCACCGAGGCCGGGTGACAGGGTTTTGGCGTATTCGGGCCATGACTGTTTGATCTCCTTGAGGGACAGTCCCGGCCGCTTCTCCAGGTGCGAAGCCAGAGCCTCGAAGCAGTAGAGGCAGTGTTCCACGGAAGCCATGAGCTCGTTTCAAAAGAATCCGGCGGGTGGTGTGAGGTGACAGTGGTGGCGATGGTGGTGGCGTGTCTTGGGAGCTACAGAGCGTTCCAAAGAGTTGTTCGGGCTGGCGACCGCACGAGGTTCAGCAGGGGACGCGGAGATGGACGAGTTATGCAGTATTTGAGTACGAAAGAGAAGGAGATGAGGATGGCGAGGAAAGCTTCCCCCAAGTGAGGTCAGCTTGGGCTGGGAGGGGCTGCCTGCCTCTGAGCATAAGGTAAGGTAGCTAAAGGTGCTGATCGGGGGTACGTACCGCTTCAAACCCCACTTCAGATAACGGAACCCCGCGATTTGGCCCCGGCGGTTATGCAGTTCTGGGGCAGTTATGTCGCGACATGTCACTGTGCACAATTTGCATAGCTCGGTTATGCCATGCTGTGCCGTGGCTAACACAGGCTTACTGCGCCATATGACTTGCGCCACATATCATCAGCCACACCCGTTTTCTGGATGACTAAGTTCATGAGTGCCCGGGAACAGAAGTCTAGGAGGGAGCAGACGCTAAAAATACTAACGGGCCGCTCTAATGATTTTCCCGCATCAAACTCTCCCTGACGTCGATGTAGCAAGGGTCCGCCAGTTTCGAAACACCCCCTGAACAGGAATGACACTGGTCCGAACGCCTTCTTCATCCCGTCATTCCGCTGTCGAAGAAGTGAGCCGCCCCCTGGAACCGGTCTGTTCTCTACGCCTCTCCTGTCTCTCGCAAGGACGAAAAAGTCTGGACCATCCCACGTCCCGGGAGCGCCATTCCCACTGATCAACCTCAAAGCCAAGCTTCACGAATAAGGTACACCGGGGTGAAGACTTGGCAACTTGCAGCGGCCGGGGTAGCGTATGCCGCAGTCCCTCGACTCCCTCTTCGAAACCCCGCCTTCCCCTGCTGACTTTGCTACCGGAACTTGCTGAAAGCGAGCGGCTTACTGTCTGATCTTCGCTCGTCCTAGCCTTGGGCAACAGGGGTTGCGGCTTGCGAGAGAGGAGGATCGATGGGCTTCTGTGGCAAAGGCACTCATTTTGACTAGTGGGGCCACTGCTACGCGGCTTCTTCGTCACAGCCCAGTTTCAGACGTTGCCCCATCGTCCCCTCTGGGGTCCTCTACTCCCGCGATCAAACCTCACCCCAATAAGATGCCGATCTATCCACTTACCTGACGTGGGCTTGAAGCAGACACCAGGCGGACAGGCTGGGGAAGATGGAAGAGATGAGGACAGAGGAGGAGGAGAAGTCTCCAGATGATAGGGATGGGCCAGTCAATCAGCTCCATATCCCATGGTTTCCTCAACTCTCTTGTTCCAGGTCTTGGCACCGTTCCTGTAAGTGCAGATGACACGCCGGGAAGTCCCTTGTTTTCACCCACATCGAACTTGGCCTCGTCTAGAAGAGCTCGCGGCTGCCTCCTTAGCGGACGACCAGGGCTATTGAAAGTTGCGAGGGCAGGCGGGTCGCGGCGACCATGGCCAGGGATGGAACCGGGCGTTGGGAAGCCCTGACCGCTTGGTCTCAACTTCATGGTGCGGGAGCGACAGGACTGTAAAGTTCCAGTCAGAATTTGGATGGCAGATCTGCGTGTGTGTGGCCGTGTAGCCGTGCGCTATCGGTGTTCCTCGTCTATAGCGTCCTTGTCTGATGTGTGATGTCGATGGTGATACTTGGCACAGAGAGACCCCCCCTGAGGGGACGGGGGGCGAAAGTAAGGTATGTGGGCTTCATCGATAACATACAAATACGTCCGTCTCCTTGCCGTGTTCTGTTTCTTTCGATCTTGCTAGTCATCCAACACACTCTCTCAACGTACTTGACTTTACAACCTTCTCTTCTTGTATAACTTATCTGCTCGTCGCCGGCCGACCACTCGTTCCAATCAACGACTTTTCCAACCAACCGTCAAAATGAAGTACTCCGTTTTCACTCTTTTCGCCGTTGCCGCTGCCTTCGTTGCTGCTGCTCCGACCGAGAGTATGTTGCCATCTCGATTTGGCTATAATGGATGAAGCTTAGGGAATACTAACATGAGCTCAGTGGTCGAGAAGCGCCAGGCTGCTTCCACTGTTCCCGTCAACGAAGCCGCCATGACGGATGCCAACGGCAACATCGTTCCCTTCAACACCGCCGGCGTTTACCAGGCCAACAAGGAAGCCGGTCTCTAAACAATCAAGCCAACCCGACTTAAAGAGAAGGATTGGGAAATAGAGCCCGACGGACACTATCACGAACTGCAAAACGACAACACAATATTATTAAAGACGTCCATAAACTCGTAATCTGGCGGCAATACCGGTATGGAGGGTTACAGGGCGATATAGGCATCATGGCAAATCAATCAATGATTTTGGCTTTACTTTGAATTTTGGGACCGGATTCAACGGAATGGGTGACAGACAATATCCCCCCGCCTTCTGTGGCAGATAATTCTGAAATATAACCTGGCAGTCAGTAGCACGCCGCTATGCGGTTGTCACTGGCTTCCAGTCTTTTCTCACAGGAGTCATTCTTGCAGTACCCCTCGCGCTCTCTCCTTTCCATGCTTGCGTCAGCGGCATCATCTCTGATGTGTGTCAATCAATGCGCCAGCCGAACTGTCACTCACCATCCATCATGTCAAACTGATTCGGCAGGTGATCAGCCTCTCGAACATAACCGGAAGAGGAAGTGTCCCGACGACGGTTGCTATTTTCTGCTTCCTGGGAACTTAGGAATACCCAGGCTCGAGGAAGACCATTACTTGGCTGTAAGCTTAAACGCGCCAAACCCACTCCATGTGGGCGGTGGCAGGGGTACGCCTGAGAGGGGCAGCATGCGCAGCTCGCTTCAGACGCCTAGCGCAGTGGGCACAACGGCCTGTCTCCACGAGTAGTGAGGAACTGGGGGTCCGGTTTTTCGTCTGGTCGCTCAGCCACGCTTCATCGTCTTGCGAAGCGGGTTCTCTTCCTGCTTTGATACAGCTGCTCCGCTGAATAGCCTGCTGCGTTGCGGACGGGGCTCGGTAATGCGAGTGCCTGTTTCTGAATGCTCCATGGATTCATTGTTTTTCCAGCGAGCCCCATATGTCTGGATTGTAGGCTGAGTGCAATCGCTGTCACGGCAATGCTGACCCGAGTCTCTGGTCTGTTGGGGCTGTTTGGCAACAACAGACAGGGCCGCTCCACACCGCCTATATGCAATGGTCGAAAGTCGATAAGAAGAGGTCGGGATCATTTGCGGGCTCAATAGAGTTTGTGTCTGATGTTTCGTTGGTGTTGGGGCGATTGTTTGGGGGCGTGATGCATCGCAGACAAGGACGTTACATTCCGGGCATCTGGGTCGTTGACAACTTCAGAGTTGCTCAGTTGTCGGCTGATGGAGGACGATCCAACGAAAGTCAATTGTCGATGATACTGCTTCTTGACAAGCTGACGTCTTTGACATGAACGTGACGGGACGGGCGGAGGACAAGGATTACTGCTTTGGCATGGCCAGGCGTCCGATTCGTGCCTTTGGCGAGTTCGTTATCGTCTGAAACTGACTGCTTGACTTGGCTGCTCATCAAGTCATGCCAGCCGGTTGCCGTTCTATAACGGTGTGCTTGATGCCCTATGGCGATCTTTCATGCTTCCGCATCACTTTTCCCGCCGTACCAGGCGTTCAGATGATGTCTTCTCATTTGATCAGCACACGAACGGAAGCATTGACGTTGAGTCTCCCAATTGAGACATTATTTGGGTCGTCTAAAGGAAAGATTTAAAGTTGAACAGGTAAGGGAAAAAAACTAAACAGAGATGGAAGGCACAGACGAGAGACAAGGTGGCGACCCACTTTCTACCTTAGTTTCCATCGTTTGGGAAGGCTCGATGGCTAAGGTAGGTATTGCAGTGCACAGCCCTCTCTCGTCACCTCAGGCGTTGACTCACTTGCTTCTTCCACCGTCTTCCAATTCCGCGCTCACCTCCAAACGTGTCTTGGTCGTTTCTTTTTACCAAGACTGTCTGGTAGCCGATGGTCTCGACTGCAGACAAACTAACAATAATCTTCCGAGCTCCCTACCCTACCCTGCCATACCACAACATTGCACCAACGACCCAAACGATGGGTACTTGTCCCGTTGCGTCGGGCTCCAGAGTCACATCCAATGCAACCAAGTGGATTAGGGACAGACCCAACCTCAATTAAGCTCGTCGTAAACAATCCGGCCTCGCCATGGCATCTCACCTTTCCCATCTACAGTCCTCATCGAGATAAACTCGCGCAAATTCCTCGTGGAAAGCTGCAGCCTTGACGGATCACAGCCTCCCCGTTCCATGCAAGGACAGCATAAGAGATGAACAGATTGCAATAGAAACCAGGAACCGGACGATGTCTCTCGTCCCTGGCGTCAGCAGTGAGACGCTCAAATTAGCCTTGAACTAGACCGCTTTCAACATTTCTCCCCACCCTGTCAGCCCTGCTGAAAATGCCGTTGGTTTCTTGGGGAGGAGACCAGAGCTCAGAACAGGCTGAACAGCCAAGGAGAAGTCACCACATCATCAAACAGACCAACAAGACCGGCCAGTCACCCACGTTCGGATGTTGGACCAGCCAGTTAGTGGGAATCCCTCCCCACCACGACTTTCACTAGTTACAGCAGCCCTCGATGGTTCTGTTTCGGAGACTAGCGCCCCCAGAACGAACAAAACGTGTCTGCCTGTGCCGCAAAATGATACAATCTCCAATGGTGTAGGCGGGGAATTTTACAAGTGGACCGGTTTTGGTTGATTTTGCCTGCGCAGCCACCACAAGCGCGTCTCATGCCCATCGACAGCCGATCCTGAAGGAAGACGACAAGCGCGTAGCGAGCGTAGCGAGATGAAGTTGGAGCCAACCCTTGATCTGCCCGACCCTCCACCTCGCTATAGAGAGCCGAAACTCTGGGACTCGCATTTCCTGTTTTGTTCGACATCAGCCAGGCTGTGAAGCTGGGGGTGCGCATTTGTTGGCACTGCGAATCACCTGAACGAGAAGGACTTTGCAGCCATCTGTTCGAGGCACTGCGCTTGTTGCCCGCTATGCTGTTGTCTGCCATGCTGACAGCGCAGCGTCCCTGACAGTAGTAGGATGCTCTGCGAGGGACGAGGTAGGCATGAACTGATGGCCAGGGCCGCTTGCCTGATCGAGTGATATCGATCGCAGGGCCTTGACCTCAGCCGCAAACGCCATCCGATGCCTCAAACAGTACAGAGTAGCGGGTGGGACGGCAACATTCCACCATTCGGCAAGATACTCGCCCTTGCGTGGTAGTCCACGGAAGGGAGCCGCGCAGGCATAGGGGTGGTAGCTATTCTCGCGGGAAGGCGTCACGGCGTTAATCTCCTCATGGCCCGAGACCCTGAGATCACCCTAGCTTAGCTGCTAGGCTCCAACAATCCAACGATGACTAGCGGAGGACCCCCGTTGCTCCCAACGTTCCCACTGCTCAGACTCCTTGAGTCCTTCCCCAAAGGTATCCATTACGCCCCCGATCAGTGCTAGGAGCTGAACTGGGCTGACAAGGGGCAGCTCACTGCGGGAACCGGAAGGGTCTGTCCAATGAAACAATCGTGGCTGTATACAGAGTACGCTTCACCGCTTTCAACCTGGAGTAGAGCGGCCCCAGATGCCCTGATGCCCAGCCAATCCGCCTAGGGCAGAAGCAAGTTGTGACTAGAGAGGTGTTTCCTGGACAGGGCTTAGTGTCCCTCGATATACTGCAGCCTGGCTGGGAATTCCTCTTGCTCATTTCAGACGTCCCGGCTTTCTGGAAGAGGTGGTTTTATATATAGCAATTTGCCGACAAACTCGAATCAAGCAACCACCTGCCACCTGGGTCGCCTCATCACAGCCTCCCTTTCCGCGCTTCTCGGGCCCTGTTCCGACTGACTACCCCTGTCGTCATTGTTATGATTTTCATCCTGTCTAAGACCCTCAGCTTATAACTCCCTGTGTTCGCCTTGAGTCCAGACTAGTCTTCCTCAGCCTCGAACAACAACATCAACTCCGGCGACCCGAGTCAAAACCCTCCGAGGAACATCATCCTTACCACATACAAGAAACCGCAGCAATGGTTCTACACCGCCAACAAGCTCAGTTCGACCGGTCAAGATGGCGCATGGCGCTGCTTGTGCCTCTTTGGATCCTTCAGTTGCTAGTCTTCCTCGTCGTCATCGCTCTCTTCTCTTGGCGCCTATCGGATACTCTTAGGAACTGGGAAACCGAGGAGGAAACAAAAGGGATGTTTCCCATGGTAGAGGTCGTGTAAGTCAGGGTTGGGACTGTGTTTACCATCAAGTTCGTGTACTGACCCGGGTATAGTTGGGAATCTGTCAACATCGCCTTTTCCCTCGTCTGCCTATTTTCCACGTTTTACGAAATCTCAAAGCTCGCCGCCGAAACCCTGACGCCATGGACCATGCTTTTTACCCACATTTTGAAGATCGTCTGCTCCCTGGCCGTTTTGGCCCTCGATGTTGTGGTATTCGTGCAGAGAAAGGACAGCCACTACTCAGTTGTTGGTCTCGGCTTGGATTGTTTTCTTCTGTAAGCCACGTCGATAATCATGACTCTCTGAGGGACACAACTAACAACACACAGAATTCTCGTCGCCATACCAGGCGTTTACTCGATCCAGACGTATCGCCGACTCGTCAAGTACGACGACTACCATTACCCCGTAAACCACAAGCCCTACGGCTTCAACGACCTCGAAGGCGAGACCTCCTACAATGGTCGTCTTTCCATCGGCGGCCTTAGCCTTGCAGACCGTTCCCTCCGCCGGATATCCACATCCTCAACAAAGTCATCGCTTCAGAAGCAAGAAACACAACAGACGGCACAGCAACAGCAACAGCAGGAATCCGAAGCAACATCCCTACAGCGCAGACCCTCGCAGTATAACAACGAAAGAGACACGCAGTTCGATAGGTATATGGTCGAACGCGCCATGAGTAATGAGTTTGGGTGGGCGAACAACAGCAGCCCCGGCGCGGATCCCCTTGGCCGAAGCGACAGCTATGTCGGCAGCGGATCCATGTCAAACGGAAAGGTCGTTACGAGGGAGAGCATGGGACGCGCGCCGAGCTGGGGCAGCTCGCACGTCCTCGTCGCCGTGCCAGAGATGGACGAGGAGGAGGCGGTGCATGGTCGTGGGGGAGATAGGCAGGCGCTTCTTGGACATCGGAGGCAGGACAGCGACGATAGTGTTGTCGGACCCAGCAGCCCACCAATCTTGTCGGCTATGCCGCCGCCGCCGAGGATCGAGATTGAGGAGTCGGATATTGTTGGCGGCGGTGCTGGAGACAACACTTGGGAGCGGAAGCGCAAGAGGAGCCAGTGATGCTTCCATGGTTTTCCAACTCGCAGAGAGAAAAGGCGGATGATTGAAAAAGGTGGACGGATATACCCTTCTGATTTTCGAATTGTTTTCTTTCACTTCTTGCACAGACACTCGGTGTCTGCTTGCAAATTTGTATACTTTTCATCTCATTATATCACATGGCTCACGGCGTTCTGGGTGTTGGATCAGACGACGCCAAAAGGGGGAAAAGATGGGATGGAAGAGAGACCCCAATGTTAACGAGCCACGGCTTGATTATATATCACTCTCGCTATCTGAAAAGACACATGACTGAAAATCGTTACACTGTATACAGTTCTGTTCCCTCTACTTGGTCTTATTATGCAAAAATGCCTCCCTTGGCAGGGTCCGAGTGGATGTGCGTCTTGCACGGGTATCATACATGAGGTCCATAGTCATAACTTCGAGAGAATATGGATCCCAGGTCAGCGTGCTTGACTTGGTTTGCTTGCTGACATCAAAAGCCTTCCTCTTTACAGAACCCTAATTCTCTTTCCGCAAATCACTGCTCACCCTTCGGCTATGGCACCTCGTCCCCTTTGCAGGCAACCGTTTCCACGCCAGAAAAGATTCTTTAAGCGAGCGAAGCACACGCACGCACACATGAGCACGTAAACGACCAGTATAAATATGCTTTATCTTAATTGTGGACTTGGTCTTAGATCTCTCTCACTTCCCATACCCGCTTAAAGATACCCTACAAGGATACCCATCCGTAGGATGCGCAGCGCCCGCCTCCACCATGAAAACCCTCTGCCCACCCAACCCGCTCGTATCGATCTTCCCCTCACCGCCGTCAATCTCGCCATAGCAATCCCGGATATCAAACTCCCGCACCACGCACGCCAACACGGCCCTCGCCTCCGTCATAACAAGCTGCTGTCCCACACACAACCGCGGCCCGTACTCGAAAATCCGCCAGCCACCCTTGGGCGGGTGCAGCTCATGCTTTGGATCCGTCACGAGCCATCGCTCGGGTACGAACTCGTCCGGCCGAGCCCAGTATCGCGGGTTCCGGCCAATGGCCCAGTGCAGCATGTCGACGGCGATGCCGTCCGTCGGATAGGCGTTGCCCTCGGCGTCGTGCAGGACTAGATCAGCGCAGCCCTGGCGGATGCCGCCTGCGGGCGGGAAAAGGCGCAAGGACTCCTTGATGCAGGCGTTTGTGAAAGGTAAGGCGTTGAGCAGGGCCGGGGTTTCCGCGATTTTGGCCGGTGCCGCGTAGACGTCGGTGCTGAGGACGGCGTCGTGTTCTGCGCGGACGCGGGCGAGGATGGCAGGGCGGGAGGCGATGTTGTGCAGGCAGTAGACTATCGTCGCGGCGGAGGAGTCGTAGCCCGCGAAGAAGAACATGCGCATATTGCGCGTCATGAGGGAGAGGTAGGAAGCGTCGAGCTCCTCGCGACCCGCGTTCCCGGGTTGCGCGAGCCAGTTCTCGAGAGCGCTGTCGAGGACGGATTGGAAGTTTTCCGACTTGTCGCGGTTGTGGGCTTTGTTTTGCAGAAGGGTGGCGAAGCGGGCGTTGATTTGGTGCTTGATGTGGTTGTCGAGGATGCGCCCCCCGTTCCAGGTGCGGAAGAGGAGGAAGGGGTCGATGGGGGCTAGGAGGTTCTCGGGCTTGTGGGACGTGAATTTGAGGCGGAGCTGGCCCTTCATTGCCTCGGCGAGGGGATGTTGCTGTTTCTGGGTTTCGAGGCGGACGTTAAGGAGGACTTCGCCGATGACGTCGGTGATGAGGTCCAGCATCAGGGGTTCCAGCCTGAACATGTCTCCCTCATCACCACCACCACCATCGCCCCCGGAGGTGGAGACCCTGGCGCGCAGCCGGTCGGTGAAAGTGGCAATGTTGCCGAGGATGATGGGCACGGCGGCGGTGATGTTCTGGTTGCTGAAGCTGGGGTTGAAGAGGGCGTGGAGGTTCTTCCACGGCCGGCCGTTTGTGTCGAACTGGCTCGGCCCGCCGGTGATGGGGTGGAACCAGCCGACGAGCATGGGGGGCTTCTGGGCGCCGGCGACCGGGTGGTAGACTGTCTGGTGGGCCATGTCCGGGTCTGTGACGACGAGCATCGGGTCGGCCATGGGCCAGGTGTCGATGTAGTAGGCGCCATTTTTGCCGTGGAGCTCGCCCAGGCGGGCGAGGGCGTAGTTTGCGTGGACGCCCGGCGGAAGGGTGTCGAATGCTTTCTTGGCCTCGAGGAGATTGCCGAAGAGGAAGCTGTGGGGGACAATTGGCTGTGTTTTGTGGTTAGTCTGATGTGGACGTTCATGATAGTCTCTCATGACGTGATGGAGCGCGATGAGAAGGGCGAAGGAGAACTCACCAGTCCCTGCTTCCTCAGCTCAGCCATCTTGCCCCGGTGCTTCCTCAGAAGCTTAAAAAAGTATAACACCGATCCCACGGCGGCGACTAGGACGGCCGCCGTGAGAGACCTCAGGATGTAAGCCAAGACCCCGTCCATGTTGTGCAACTCAAACTTGATGTTGAATGTGCAAGATATGTCACCGGCCGCTGAATGTCTCGAGAGTGTCAGCCACGTCGTGTTCCACTTGGTGCCAGCTGTGATATGTTGCAGAGTTGCCCAAGTAATCTCCAAAAAAAAAAACGCCTCCCACCGTCGACACCGTCGTCGCGTGGCACAAAGTGCAATTTCACCAACGGTTTCCGCGTGCGACGGTGCGCGGCTGAATTGACGTTTAAACTTTTGTTGAAAGAAAATTGTCCCGAGTATTTAAGCAGAGATATTTTGAGATGCAGTGGAAGAACAAACGGCGCCGTCAGTGGATGAGGTCCGCTCCGATTTAGGCTCCCGCGTAAGCATTGACTCCGTATCCGATGCTCCGTACGGAAACCTACGTCTTTTATTCACCTGATTCGTGATAAGCTAGGTCGCTTTAAGGTTCGCTAGAGCCCTATTGACCATTCCGTAGGTTACGGATAGCTCAGGAGGATTCAGGGGCCCCATTTGGGATTGGAGGCCCAGAGGGGTTGTCACTTGTCAGCAAATCATCCCGGGAAATTAAATCACCTTCCACAATGACCACAGCACCTGAGTAGGTTCGCGATAGACGAGATTGCATCAAATTCACCGTTTCGTCAAAGTTCAATGTAATAAAAGATTCAAGTTGGGGTATCTAATAATGCCTCTAAAGTGATGAGTGTCAGAATGCAAATCCCAATTTCTTTTTTCGAAGAGAATCCCATGGTACGCCAGTGTTGTTCTGTGTTGCCTTTTCCTTTCCTTTTCTTTCCTAATTCCGTGATTCCCAGTCTCACAAACTCCCGTTCCCAGAACCCAATGCCAAGGAGGAGCGTTGAGTGATCCCCCCAGGCAACAAAAGAAATAACGCTGCAGAATGCTGCCTTTCGAGTCTGCGAGGCGTTGACCCTGGCGCTGAATGATTCATCGAGGGACTTTTGCTCCTCGGGCTTGTTGTTGTTGTACAAAAAGTATACGTGTTGCGATCCGATGCAGCCACAGCGACAAGGGCATGCGGGAGGATTCCCATCGGCTCATGGCGCAGAACAAGGCTTGACTATCCTTCGAACTAGATGGCTGATGTTGAGAGATTGCACATGTGAAAGCTGTGTTGCTTTTGCAGTCTCGTGCCCACCATGGCCAGATTGCATCGGCAGATGGCTGGCAAATAAGATAGCCCAGTAAACGACTGTCTCTACCTCGGCACACCGCCGGCGAGGCCAACAGCAACGGACGATGTCAAGAATTCCAGGTCGTCGTATGCCTGACGCTTGCAGCCCCGTGGCGGCTTACCCTTGACAAACCCGTGGCTGTAAGCATCGCCAAGGACGCTCAGGTCTGTCGTCGAGTCTTCCGGCTGATCAAGTCTTCGCACGACAACCAGGGACGACGCACGGGACATCATCCAGATCTCATCGCCGGGCCTCGTTTGGTTGGGAACCAGCACTAGAGCGCCGTGATCCTGGGTCAAGGCTATGCGGCGACTGCGGTCCTTCACAAAGGTCTCGAGGAATGGGATGATGGGCTCTGTGCTTGCGGCGAGGGGGCCTCTGCCTGAAGCGGCGTCGGAGAGCAGATTTCTGTCGTCGAGAGCCCAGAATTGGCGGAATGAGTCAGGGTCTTCGCCAGCGCCCACGGCTTGCTCGAAATCGCCGAGGCCGGTGAGACCGTTGAGAACTGGGCTCAGAAATCTGCTGAATGACTTGACGGTCTCGTCTCTGGTGAATCCTTCGGGATACCGGTCCGTAGTTATCTTATTGAGGTTGTCGCCTGACAATGTCCGCAAAAGGGTGTTCATGTGATGCTCCTCATCAGCGTTAGGTGAGCGCATCTTGTAGACGAGGGTCAGGAGCTTGACTAGCGGTAGAAGCTCCTTCATGTGAAACAGCTCTTCGGATATCTCGACAACGGTGTCAACGTAGGTGCCTCCGAGCTGGACCTGCTCCGAGAGAAGATTGCTGGCAGGCATCGTCTTGTCGAGTGAGAGATTCCTCGTCGTGTGCGTGTGCGTGAGTGTGGGCGAGTTGGAGATGGGATGGACGGTGGAATGGGTGGGTGAAGTGTGTCGATGAAGAGTGACGAGAACAAGAACAGGCGCGGAAACTGGGCGTGGCAGGAAGGGGGCATATATCAAGAAACGAAGGGCCCAGACTGTCGTCACTGTCCACAACGGCGGGTCATAGTGGCCTTATCTAGACGAGCTATGAGTTTCCGAGCTGCCGGGAGTCTGGCAGCAAGGGTTTGGTACGGATACATGGGAGAAGACAAGGGGACGAAGTGCTCTGTACCCCGTACCGGTAGGTAGGGTATTGTTGTGTAATTACACGAGAGAGACTTGAGAGCGCGCTTGCGCCTGCTTCTTCCTATCCGGGGAGCGAGTCCGGGGAGACTAAGTTGGCGTGGTTGCGTAAACCGGCGGGGCCCACTGGATGGGAAGGGCAGGATGTGCGGGTTGGAGTGGACTTGGTGCCGGTACTGACGGGACCAAGAGGATCACGATGTCATGCGTTATGGAGACTGGTGAAAGCTTGAATATCGTTGGAGCTGTAGCTAGGTGAGCTGTCCGCCCTGTATCTAGCTACGGATACTTGTATAGTGTATGTGTGTGTGTGTGGAATGGCGGCCATTAGTCGTGCAGAGAATGTCAGGATAAAAGCCTGGTGTCAAGGTTCGCATCAGCCGCTTGGCACTGGGGTAGTCTGCATCTTGGTAGCCGCATTGTGACTGGCTTACTGCGAGGTACAGACGGAACGAATGTGTGCAGATGTAAGTGCATGTGTAGCGAATCCCAAGGTGAAGTAAGCAAGGATGAGATTGGAATCAGATCTCTGTGCGACGGCACATCCAAGCCGTACGAGTAACAGACAAAGTAGACAAGGCAGACTCGCGCTGACGGGGAGATGGAAAGATGAATAAAAGTTTGAGCCTTGAGGTATCCGTAAGTTGGTCAGGTATCAGGTAAACGGAAAGCAAGGCGCAGACGTACACTGTGCAGTAAGGGGGGAGAGACGGAAAAAGTCTGGCAGAGATGACGTCGAGAGGGGGTTCCGCTTTTGACGGGTCCCCGTTGCATTAGCGCTGCGTCTCCGTTACCAAGTGAGGTACGTTCCCAAGAAGTTAGGGGCAGGAACCGGGCACACGGACATTTTAGTGTGCCTTCCTTGCTTGCCTGCCCTTGCCTCTGCCCTTGCCAGCCCCTTGACTCTGAGCCCCTGCCTGCCTCATGTCGGGTCGCTTCAGGGTCCGCTCATCCAATGTCCAACGTTGGAACCGGGAACTTGTTCACGGACGCATCAATTTGATCAAGCACATGAAGCACAGTCCTTTGAGTCCGTCCGTCAATTTCCAGCCGCTTCTTCATTTCTTCATCTCGCCTGAGACGCAACATCAAATCAGATACACATGTCCACGAGATCAGTTCTGTTTACAGCAATCAACAACAACCCTAGCGAGTCAGCAGAGGCATGCGAGATATGCCGACGCGGAATGCAAGCCAAGCTCTTGGGCAGTAAATGTGCAAAGGAATAAGCTGACGACTGACTTGCTGTTCAAACGTTCAGAGTTCAACGCTGATGTCAACCTGTCTCGCTTGTTCCGGCGATGCGGCACGCACCAACGAGTACCTATCCGTATGTGCCGTGCCATACGGTGCAATTCGTCGGCCACGGTGATCTGCCAACCCCGCGTTGATCACTCCCACGTCTCTCCCTGTCAGCCAACTTCAGACGATTCAGATCCTTCAACGTCACCCGTGTCGTGTCGTCTCGTCCAGCTCGTACCATCATCGTTGTTCTCGTTCGGCTTCAATCTATCGCTGCTGGTAATACATCCTCAAGAGTCACCAATATGGTCAAAGTCCTCATCATCATGGCCGACTACGGCCATGATCCCACAGGCAGGTGATCTTCATCATCCTCAACGCCAAGTCCCCGACATCGTCCCGGTCCTTGTCAGACTCCATCTCCATCCCCCTAATCCTGTAGCCCCGCACCAGCTCCAATCGTCCAAACATGGCAAATCCCTTACTCAACGGGATCTGCGTTACGAACCGCAAAGCTAATCTCTCCCGTCTTGCTTCGCAGAGGTTGCTATCCCCTACCAGACCTTCAAAGATGCAGGATTCGACGTAAACTTTGCAACCGAAACGGGCTCAATGCCCCGCTGCGATGCCCGCATGCTCGAGGGTCTTTCCCAGAAGTTTCTTGTACGATGACTCTCTTTCGCAAGATGTTGCAAACGTCGTCATTGTTCGACGTCGACACAATTGCACCATGAGCGCTTGCAAATTCCTCCCTTAGCCAATATCCCGCATCTCTCCCACCCGCCGAGGCATGGCAATCTGGTGATGCAGTTAGAGTTGACCTGCTACCCGTCTAACAGGGCGCCGCGGCCTCCACGATAAAGCTCCACGATACGATGGTCAAATCTGCCGAAATGCAGAACCCCCTATCCTGGACTTCGTTGGGCTTTACGCTCGATGACTTCGACATTGTGCATATTCCCGGCGGTCACGACAAGGAAGTGAGGCAGCTCATGGACTCGACCACCGCGCAGAAGCTGCTGGCCGATTACTTCCCCCAGACCAAGAAGCCGGGCAAAAAGATTGTCACGGCTATCTGCCACGGTCCGCTGGTGCTCTGCAACACCAAGAGCCAGGACGGTAACAGTGTTCTGTATCACTGCACGACGACGGCACTCCCCGGATGCTTCGAGTCGCTGGCGTATCATGGAACCAGGCTATTTCTGGGCGACTACTATAAGACATACGGTGCGGGCACAGAGAATGTCGAGGATTCGGTAAGTATACAGCTCAAGTTATGGAGGACGACTTGTTCAAGTGCTTATGGTGTCAGATGCGCAAAGTGGTGAAAGATCCCAGTCAGTTCAAGAGCAGCTGGATGCCCAGCCGACCGTTCGTGTCTCCCCCCTCCGCGGATGCAACAACGATTGCTAAATATCCAGCACAGCTTCGTCGTGGAAGATACAGAGTACAACTACATCAGCGCGCGCTTTCCTCCTGATGCGGCAAAACTAGCCGAAATGACTGTCAACCTTGCCCATCTCATACACGTTCAAGGCTTCAAGGGTCAAGACCCGACTACGGCATAACATGCCGAACATGCACTAAACTTTTAAGCTTGTCGTCTACGTGGCATCATTCTCGCATCCGTCGTCATCATCAACGCTAGAAATGCGCATGGTAGTTGCAGCCGGAGATCGGAAGTTGAGACTTGTTCGACTGTTTCGCTTGTGAATCGGCTTGCGTACTGTAGGGGTCTTGATGCGACGGGCCCATTGTGTACGGATTCCCAGTCTGAATGACATCAATGTCGTCATGGTGATCTATTCCAGTGTTTGAAAGTTTGGGGAATAGGACTAGCACTGTGCTCCGGCTTGAAATAAGCTCAGAAACCGTTGCCAACGTGATGTGGATACTTGGGGTCCAGCATGATGCTTGAAGTGAATCCTTTTCTCCGTCTTGCAAAGCGACACCGAGGCGGCAAGTAGAAACCTTGCCAGATCTACAATCTTGAGCGGCTGTTTTCCTCATGGCTAGTTTCCGAGCTCCGCAATTCTCTGTAGAGCTTCATCAACCCCTTGAGCAACGATTGTCGGCTCAGTGCCAATGACGCTTCCCAGTGCATCAATCCATCCCGTCCCGGCCCTGTCGATCCATGCAGACTGCCACCCGGCCGCTCTCGCTCCGAGTGCATCAAACGGATTTGAACTCACAAGCCAAATGTCGCCTTCTCTGCCAGTCATACCCACCTTCTCCGCAAAGTGCCGGTACGTCGCAGGAGCGGGCTTGAAGCAACGTGCCCCTTCCACCGTCACCAACTTCTCAGGGCCAAAGATACGGCTCTTGCGTTGATTGATTTCGGGGCAGGTTCTGATGGATGCGCTGACCATGTCATCCGTCCCGTTGGAAAACACGTACGCGTCGATGGAGCTGTTCCCTTCGACAATGCGCATCGCCGACTCAATGTCCGAGAAGGCTTGGAGACCGTTATAAGCTTCTATAAGACGGTCCTCGTCCTGCTTTGAGAGAGTTGGCTTCTTTCTCTCCGCGATGGCATGCTTCAGCGCTGCGCGAGTGATGTCGGAAAACGGACGGTATGTGCCTGGATGTGTCTCGTTGTCTTAGCCTACTATCACCTTTTTTAAGCCTTACAAGATTCTGAATGCGGTACGAACCCATGCTGTTGATACGCCATGTGTACTCGAGCTGATACCGCCGCCACTGCGCCGCCAGGGTTTTGGCTTCATCTTCGTCGCCGTAGAGCTCTGCGAGTTGCTTTGCGATGGATTCGGTTGATAGGAGAGTGCCGTATAGATCAAAAGCGATGATTGTCTTGCGCTTGTCTTGCTCCATGTCGCTCAATGGCCCGGACTTGCCTGTGTCAAAGCCGGGATTTCAATGCCGATTACTACGAGATGGATTTTAAACGAAGACCTCGCAAAAGGAAAGCCACGATGGTCAGATGGAAGGAATGTCGTCCGAACGCCTCTCAGCCGGCTTCCGTCACCCAAAACGTGGGGGAGGGGGATGCGCACTTATACCCGGGCGCCCCCGCTCCCCACAGACAACGCGCTAAAGTGCCCTAAAATCGCCCGCCCTCCGTCCGAACGGATCGTGAGGTGAGCTCCGAAAAGCAACGTCGACTCAACGTCATCGATTCACGTCTTCTACCTCATCTCACTCACACTTTTCATGAGAAGAATTTCACCTCACAGAATCAAAACTTGCCACCATAGATGAGACAATGAGAAGTTCTGATGAAGATTCACCCCAGTTTGAAACATTACGAGACTGCCTCTCCGCCGCCGTCGTAGAACGCGTGACCAAACCAGCACCGAAACCAAAACGCCGCTCCAAGAAGGCGAATCCTCGCCGGCTGCCCAAATCTCAAAATGATGATGTGCCCTCAGCCGTCACCAGCGGCGCCGGCACTGGCGACGACGATGATAACACTCAGGTGGACGCAGACGACATGATCGACTTCACATCCTACCTCGCCTCCGAAACCTTTGACTCGTTTCCCCCGGACCTCAAATCCTTATCCCACGCAACCCACACAGCCGACCCGTCCCTCCTACAATCCCGCTTCCCCCTTCCACTCACCGGCGCTGATGTAGCAGACCTCTTACCCACTCTATCCTCAGACGTTGCGGACTCGCTGGCAGCCTACCACATCGTCGACCCAGCGAAACAAGGCGCCCACGAGTTCCTGGCCCCCGTGTTGACAGAGTACATCTCCGCCCTCGTCGCGCCGCCGCCTCCCCCGCGCTCGACGCGAGATTCCGTGGATGGATGCGAGTTATGCGGGCGGGACTGGATCGGGTTGACGTATCATCACCTCATTCCGCGCATGGTGCACGATAAAGTCGTCAAGCGCGGGTGGCACCGCGAGGAGGAGCTGAACAACGTGGCGTGGCTGTGTCGGCTGTGTCACTCCTTTGTGCATCGTTTCGCGGGGCATGAGGAGCTTGCGAGGCAGTATTATACTGTTGAGTTGTTGCTTGAGCAGGAGGAGGTTGTGAGGTTTGCGCAGTATGCTAGCCGGGTGAGGTGGAAGGGGAAGTGAGGGCATCATCAAAAGTGCATGTTTGAGGTTTTGGACTGGGAAGCGAGTGGGTTTGGAATTTTGCTATTTTCCTGTTCCCTACGACTATCCAGAAGTCTTTTGGGGCTTACTCGTCCGTCCAATTATCACTCGCCGACACAACGTCCCTCAATCGTCCCTCGAAGCACTGCCTAAGCATCATCAACCAAGCTCACACCATCCTGCTACCTCGGGGCTCAACCAACTCCCACCGCTCTTCAAAGATATTTCTAGGCAGAGTCGGGTTACCACACGCCAAAGGCGCATACTTTAGACAAATCCTTCTCCGCTGCCGTTCACAGCAGTAATTCCACACGCACGCCTCGCCCGCGCTGCAGCTGCTCGACGAAGTACACGTCCTGACCTCGTTACATCCCTTACTCTCCACGCAGACGTGCCTCCGACCCGGTTCGTCCAAGTTCCTATCGACCTCGCGAAGACAAGTGCAGAGCTTTCCACCGCCGCCGGGGCACTGGTAGAGGTTCACGCCGTCAAAGGGACAGTCGCGGGCGCCGCGGCAGCCTGGGTTGGCGTATTGGGTTGCCGTGACGGTGGCGACTGGCGCGGGAAGGGTCGTTATGTAAGGGGTGTAGCCCCAGCAGCTGCAGGCTGAGGAGTAGGCGCTGGTGCTGGTGCAGGAGACCCCCGCGTAGGAGGGGACTGAGGTTGGAGATTGCGTGATGGGGGCACGGGTTGTAGACTGAGAGAAGGTAGTAGTTGGGGTAAGGGGTATATTGTCGGTGTAGATCGTGGTGGTGATGGTGGAAGTGCTAGTAGATCATGTCAGAGCTTGTGGCTGGAACTCGTGCTGCTTCTAGTTTCTGGGACTTACAACGTGTCCGGAATGACGGTGGTCTGCATGTAAGAGGAGCAGTCTAAGCCGCGGCTTGTGACGTCCGGGACGCCGGCGGCCCTGAAGGTGCCGGTCACTCTGCGGGCGCAGTTATCGGCGTTGCATCTCTGGGCAACGACAAAGGAGATGAGGCCTACGAAGGCGACTATGGTAGACTTCATATTGACGACTTGATCGTATCTCTTGAGTATTTGATGGCTGACTGGTGATTGAGCGCGACATGGAAACGAGTTGAAGCAGCCGGACAGTCGCTTTTTATCTATTGTAGGAACCTGAATGCAGGACACGTCTAACGGTCTCACTGGCCCCAATATGAGCTAGCTGAGCCAGTTTGAGCAATCTTGAGTGAATGTGGCACGATTAGCATGAGCGGATGCCAACGAATGAAACCCGTCAACACCAGCTGAACATGAAGCTATCGTGGAATCATGGCTCAGTAACACCGTTCGCACCCGCGAAGGCAAAGTGGATTGCCCCGAGGGATGTCTTACAAGATTGAGTCAATTACAAAGGTAACCCTGTCAAGCCTCGTATCGAGGTGTGGTCGCAGTTCTCTATTACCCCAGAAAATGGGCTGCTGCGCAACATACTGTATCCGATACGTGATTTGCTTACCATTGAAGCTTGACAGAGCCAGACACACTGTGTGCAAGAGACAGCAGTGTCTATTGAGACTGTCTCGGAGCGGTAGTACCTGAGCAGACGCAGGACAAGCAGATCAGCTGAGCTTTCTAATACGAGCTTCAGTCTCAGTCTGAGTCGAGAGCAACTTCGGCCGCGACTCGATCCAACAATCATTTTCAAACAATCGTCGTATCTCACACTCAAGATCCTGTCTCGAAGAAATACTAAAGATGGTGGTGCCATGAGACTAATCGCAAATGGTTTCAAGTCGATGCCGCCGTTGGTCCAACATCACTCCTATCACCCTCCAATAACCCGAGACTTCTCAACAACGCATCCGGCCCGGGCTCCCTACCCAGAAACTCTTTCATCGTCACCATTTCGTCTCTGCTGCCGCCGTACTCGAGGATTCCTCTTCGGTACCGGTCCCAGACTTCAGGACTGCGGGGGTCCTTGGCGAAGCACGACTCGAAGAAGGAGGCCGCGAATGCTTGGGCGCTTTGTGGTGGTAAGTCAGCACTGCACTTGGAAGCTGTAGTGACGGGGCATGAGTCATTGGTAGAGGGCCTCAGCTCCCGTTGAACTCTGGATGAGATTGTAGAAATGATTCTATGCAGCAAACGTACCTCATGTAGGCGTAGTAGCCCGCGTCGTAGAGCTCGATGAGATGCGTGGAGTGAACCAGTCCGTACCCTCTCTTATCAGGATTCGGGCAGAGTGTCATGGAATCCTGAAGGTCGTTGTAGAGCTTCACTTCGTCCAGCTCTCTCAGAGCCTCGGTTGACTCTTGATTGTTCACCATCATATCAAACGTGGCAAATACTCTGTTCCGTGTCAGTAATCCATCAAATCACCATAACAATCACACGAGGTAACAAAAGAAAGGTAGAAAAAGACAGAAAACTTACAGCTGCCTTAGGAACCATAGACCCCGGTTCAGCTCTCGACTCTGTACCAAGTTTTCGGCCAACTCCTTTGGCATCTTTTCCTGCGGGGGCTCTTCACCATCCCCATGGTATTCCTTCCACTTCGCCATGTACGCCGGATCGACGCGCGTGTAGTGCCGGCCCATCTTGACGAGCTCTTCCGGCATCCAGCACCACTTTTCCAACATCGTGCTCGGCGCCTCGCCAAAGTCGGGCGCCACACGCGTTCCGTGGAAGCGGGTATGCTTTGTGCGGGATACAAGATCGTGAAGCCCGTGGCCCAGCTCTGTGTGGGCAGTGTGAGCGAAAACCATTCCCATCGGACGGGTGCAGAAAAGGAGTGTATCACGAATCATATTTGAGGTTGACAATGTGAGATAAAAGGGACGAAGAAGGGAATTGGACTGGTTTAGGCGTACCGTGGAACAATGTCACGACCTCGCGATGCTTTAACAGCGCACAAGACGCGGCTGTAGGGGGCTGAAAGGCACACATGAGCACCGTGGCAGGGTAGACTCTGGTGCCATCCTCCTTCAAGTAACCCTGTTGACCAGTCAGTGATTCTTTCTGATGGAACGAGCCCAAAGGAGAACAGGTCTCGGCAACGTACGCATTGCAGGTTGACATTGCACGCCGTCCGGTATTTCCCTTCTCTCCACAGAACGTCGGCGTACAGGTATCCCACAAACTCTCCCTTTCTCTCCCCTCTTCCCTCCCAGACTGCCCAAACCTGTACCCCCTTGTCCCAGATCTTTCCAACTAAATCGCTCTTCGGTACGGGTTCGAACTCAAAACCCAGAAACTCGGAGAACAAACTCAGCATGGCCAATAACGTATGATTCAGGGGGAAATACTCGGACATCTTCTCCTGGTCAACGTCCGCCTCTTCCTCAAGAAGTCTCGTATAGTACTCAAAATCCCATGGCAGAATCCCCCCCTCCTCTTTATCCTTCTCTTCACGAACAATCCCCAACTCATTCCTCTTCCTGTCCACAATTCTCGCCATCTCTTCCCTTCCCCGAGGCTCCAATCCCTTTCTCAGCCGTCCCAAGAACTCCTCAACCCACCCAGTCGACGGCGCAACCCTCCTCTCGATCCGGAACTCCGCGTGGTTCCCATACCCCAACATCCTCGCATTCTCGTCTCGTAGGACAAGCATCTCCTTGTACAGCGGCACGTTCTCAGGGAACCGATTGTCAAACGCAACATACACCCGCCTCCTCGTCTCCGAATCACGCGCATACCGCAGCACAGCATCGTAATCCGCCCTCTCCAGCGTGACAAACCTCTTGCCCCTTTCCTCCAGCACGTCTTCCCGCCCAAACTTCCATCTCTCCATCTCTTCTCTGGGTATACCCTCCAGCTCCGCCTCCGTGAACCAGAGGCCTCCGCCCCCCTTGTACAGATTCTTCCTAAACGCCCTCTTCAACTCCTCAATCCTCTCCCTCCGCTCCAAATACACCCGAACTCCCTCCTCATCCAAGACTCCATGCCCAGCTCCGCGATAATCCAGCCATAAGTCCCTCACGATCCTCTTCTCCTCATCCCCGAGCCCTTCCTCGTCCCTCTCCTTGACGGCATTGACAAGCTCATAGACTCCCTTCATCCGCAACCTCTCCGCCGTAGACGCAGACCAGAGCCTCATACCTTCCTCTATGGCCTCGGCGGTAGCCGTGTCCGGGCCAGAGAAGCGGAGCACGCTGAAGGAGCCCGTCTCGCCCTGCGTCTCGTCGTCGGCACGCAGGAAGGGACCGATGGTGTTAGCGAAGGTTGCCTCGGACGGCGTGATGGACGCGACTGCGTTTTCGCGGGCGGCGCGTTGGATTGCGAGGACGCGCTGGACCGTGGGAACGACTTCATCTGCGGCGAGGACGCGGGCGAGGGGTTGTGGTGGTTGGCGAGGCATTGGCGCAGGTGGTTCTGGGGTCAAGTTCTGCATGTTGAACAGATGAATGCTTTGTTCCTGACGGATTCAAATGGCTTTTGGTTTTGGTTTAGCTATGTAGGCAACGTATTGTATACAAGTCTATTATGTACAACCTCGAGTTGATTATCGACATCACCCAACACCACAATGGTTTACCGAATTCCCCTTGGAACAGGAAAACCAATCCATCACAAACGACGCAGCTTCTCACCACGTGCCCCTGCAACCTCATTCTTTTACCCCTGAACGACAAACCTCGTAATACCGAATCCGTCAAAAAAGCCTCGTCACAAGACACACTTTGCCAAGGTCCACCTCGTCAACTTCACATCGAACGCCAGTGATAGGTCGAACAGGCCCTCGTCTTCTTCCCGCGCCGCACTCCCGCATCTCACCGTCATTTTGCACTAGCGCCGGACCCCTCGCCCGCCGAGACGGACCCGCATCTTGGCCTTCCCCTCGGCGACTCGGCACCGGGGGGCATCCCTCCAGGCGCCGATGATTGGACCGCCGGACTCAGCACGATCGGCCACGCGGATGCCACCCCGTTCGCGCCTGCTAGTCTGCAGGAGACAAGGGTAGCCTAGTACCGACAAGATCCTGTCTTCGGTTACACTCTCTCTCTCTCTCTCTCTCTCTCTCTCTCTCTCTCTCTCTCTCTCTCTGTGCGCCTGCCTGATACCTACAAAATCTCCGTCAAAAAAGCATCAAACTCGCCATAAACACCACTCCCGCCCCGAAACCTAGAAACAAACGATCCACTTGCTGCAACTTGTCTAGTCTCACAAAAGCGAACAAAAGAGACTTTCCCGCTCTCTGACCCAACCAGCACGCCTTCTCGATATCTGAAGCACCATCGTCGGCAAGCAGTTCATGCACGTCAAAAAAGTCTCAGCCTTCCCGCCGACTCTATTCTCAGCAACGGGAAAGGTGGGTGGGGTGAGTTGAGCTTGAACCGCTTCGCTATCCTTGACCCCAAGTGGGTTCGACTTCTCGGCAGTACCACCGAAGAAGCCCGTCTGCGAGCTGTGCTCTGAGAGAAAGATGGAGGCAAAAAACGATCATGAGATGGGGTTTTCTAACGCTAACGGCACCCGGCATGAATTTGTTCATCTTAGCTAGGGACGGCTTTCCTGTCAGAGATAAAGGCTGGTGGTCATTGCTCTAGCAGGTGTGTTGTCTCGCACACCCCTTTCGGCTTCGTTCTTCGAGATAGGTGAAAAGCTGCTTCTTTGGCTTGTATCAGGAGTCATCACTAGTGAACGTAAAAGTGTGGCGCAAACTGCCTGATTGTGAACGGTTGAGAGTAGGTAAGTGACCAAGAACACATTGATTAGCTTTCGTGTTGTCTCTTCCCTATAATCAAGGGTCATAGGAAGCAGTTGGTCAAGTGTCTAGACCTGATGTCACTCCTCTCGCCAGCCTACCCTCTCCTGTGAGATGGAGTTTCGTACCGGGAGTAGCTCCCTACGGGAAACCTCATCACCGCCTTACGCATCTCCGGCAACTGAAGTAATCATCCAAAATCTTCACGAACACACCTCCAACTTGGTATCCGTGTCCAGCATCGTCCGCGGGAGCGAGAGAAACCAATCTAGACTCAGCCCGCCCTATCTCTCTATTCCCAATATGAATAACCTCGGAAACCGTCCCCGAGGCAAAACAAAAAAAAGGCCATAGCAGAATTCCAGCCTCACAAGCATCGACAAAAATCTCTGTGCGAAAATGTAGGAGCTTTCTCACCTTTCCCATCTCCGGCAAGAAACCCAAAAACAGCAAACAGCATAAACAAGCCCATGCTTCTCATGCTTTTCTCGCCTCCCCCACACTACCCAAGGTACCTCACCTTACCTCACCTTACCTGAGCTAGACAGCTATGTGACCGCAACGACCAGAGCTTCGGCGCCTCGTCCGCTCGACCTTTCAGTTCCTGGCCCAGCTGAACCGTCCCGTCCGCCAGATCGCCCCCCCGGATCTTCCCCAAGATCCCCAAAAGCGGTAAACAAAACGGTTTGCCCCTCCCTCGCCAGCCAGTCATGCAAAACACCGTCCCCATGTCAGCAGACGCTGTAGTATAAATCATCTCAACTCTTCCAGCATTGGCGCCAAGAGTGACCAAGACAAGTGAAGACTGCCTTAGGCTTTGGTCTGTTCTCTGAATGCGCCTTGGATATGCTGCGTATGGGTAGGAATATGATTGGGAAACAACCTGCTGGCTGGCGTACTATGGTATTGGGTGGCCGCCTTGGTGATGCCCGTGCCTCTCAGCCTCGCCTTCATAAAATTGTAGTTTGACAGAACCGCAGAATGAGGAGAGGCACATGGCTTCCCTCAATTCGCTAATCTTAGCCCAGTTCATATAAACTCTCTTCTCCCCCCTCGCCTCCATCTTTGGACCCTCAAAGGCCAATTTTCGGACTTCTGAAGTGAAAGAAAGGCAAGTTTAAAAAAAGAAGAAAGACAAAATTGCGGTCTGAACTCCAGACACAATCCCCAAAGCCTATTCTCCAAACCGTGAAAGCAGGTAGAGGAACTCCAGAGAGAAACCTCCCGCCGCTACCATGACGAGAGAGTACGGCCTGACTTTGACAGCACAGACGACACCAATGATAGTAATCATGCATTTCGTCCACTTCTCGGCACGACTCCCTAATGGTGTTCTTCTTGGGCGATTTGCCTTTCACCGCTCCGGTGAGTGACCGGCAGAGGTTCAGCCAACGTCGAGCACCATTCTGAAGCCAGGTCATGTTGCCGACTCGGTTGCTCCCGTTCGGGGAGTAGACACTCGAAACACTCTTATCCCATGTGCAGCGACTGCCGCTGGTCGTCAACATGGTAGTTCCATGTTGGCCCCTTGGTGCCAAGACCCATGAGACTCCCGTTCTCTGCCATCTGGAAAGTTTGTTTCGACTCGAGAGAGAGCCTCAATCATAGCAAGTGTCTGTCCAGTAAACGCAGAAGAATATAGCCATAATTGATAGACCAGATGGCTGGTGAACGTGCAAGAGACTGAGAACCAGGTAGGGAATCAACTGGCGAATCCGGCTTGGCTTCCGCCCGGCGCGGCCGTTCTCAGGGGAATCCCGCCCTCCGATTAACGCCGAACGCCGGGGCGGCTCAAGGAGAATCACCTAGAGCCCCATAAACGGGTTGATCGGAAATAAGGTGTCCGCAGAACTTCGGACGAATACCAATTGCCCGTGTTTGAGCGGTCGAACCACCTCCGACAACCAGGGCGATCCCACTCCAGAGGGAACCACCGTTCTCTGCCTTGCAGACGGGGGCTCCTCATGAAGCAGGCTCATGCCAGTCTGACCATCCACACCACTGAACCCAATAGTTGGGAGGGTTGTCACAGTCTCATGCACATAGAAACCAATCAGACTCGCCTGGGGGACCAATGCCCGTCTGTGTCCCGGCCACAAGGGCCACGTCGCGGTTCTGGCATTCATGCTATCTTCGACATAGCGGAATGTTGGATGCCAGTGAACTCGGCAGAAGGCCAGTAATCTAGATGAGCAGGTCAGAATTCAATATCACAAACTCATGTGGTTGGCTCCTCGAGCACCCGTGAAGGGCACGTGCGAGACGCATGGATGATGTGAGACAACAGCAGACAACTGCTAAAGCGAATACAGGCTGCAGCGCGTGTGTGATACAAACAAGCAAGGGAGGCGGGGATTCGCTGCTAGACCGAGATGGTGACTCGTGAAGCTGTAAGCTTATTTTCGAATCTCACCGACTCCTCCAGGTCATGAGCGACTTCATGAATCTCTATAATCAACAGAGCCAATCAGTGCAGTCATAACGGCTGCGGTATCACGGAGTGCTGGCGGGTCTTGGCACCCGGATCGCTCGGAGGTTGTGCGCACCGGCGGTTGCGCCTGTCTCTCTCTCTCTCAGTTTGTCAACTCACACTCCCACTTTTGTTGACCTAAGAGTGAGACAGGGCTTGCCCAGACGCCGGAGTTGGATTAAGCTCCATTATTCTGTTTGGCGGGTCCGATTAACCCCATTGGAAAATACGGAAGAATCCCTTGGGAGCTCATTTCGGGGAGCGTCGTCAACGAGGCCCGCTCAAAGATTCCGAGGTGGAAACGGGGCGGGAGGAGTGGGAAAAGTCCGCCGATGGCCGGGCCACCGTCGTTCCATCAAATTTCGATTTTGCAGGCTCACAATCTCGATTATTGCCAGGGCCCCAAAAATCCAGGTGAATTCTCTTGCTCGCCGATTGTCTTTTCTTGGGCTCGTTGAAGGAGTGGACGTTGGTACCCTGGCTCACATCAGCGGGGCATAACGTAACGCTCGCGCACGCGACGCACGACACTGGAGTGGTCGAGAGAGGCAGAAGCTGCTGCAAACACTTCCGCCGAGCTCGCCCCCTTGTCGGTACTGTCAACCTGTGGTTTGTGGGTTACGCGAGTACGCGGGAACGTGACTGGCTGCCGTGTTCGGTATTGTACGGAGGAGGTAGCACAGACAGTATCAAACTGCCAAGACCGCCAAGTGCGCTGGAGCCTCTTAATGACGATGAATGCTGCCGGTGGTGCCCTACACTTCAATGCTTCCCCTCCTCAGCTGGACTGACACAGACAATACGCTATAGCGCTTCAGCGGTGAGACAAGGTGATACGGTGACGGGTAGGACCTGCAGGCCACGGGACTTCAATATGTAGCGGAAGTATAAACCTGCCCTGGTTTATTAGCAGGTGCTGCAAAATGCTGTGAAGGGACTGATGTTAAATCAAACACACTGACGACGTTGAGTCTCGAGAAGCCGTCTGCAGACGTTGAAGCGGCTGCAGAACCCAAAGCACCTAGCCACTAGTCGCCGGTCTGGCGCAAGAGCTTGCAGTCATTGACTTCATTCGTGGTCGGCGAACACGGACATCGCAGTGGTTTCAAGTACAGGCACTCGTACTGAACGCCGGTGCAAAGACAGGCTTCTGATTAGTGTTGTGCCCGATGGATATGTGATGGTCGTCACAAGTTTTCTGAGTTAGTCGCCGTTTAGAGGTATGGGTGATCCATGATGCCAACTTGGTCAGGTCTCAGTGCTGGCGCCATGTGAATGGCTACTAAGAGTCGACTATGGCGCACGCGGCGAAAGTGTCAAAAGACGATCCCTGACTTTTGTGGCTTGCAACACACAATTCAACAGTAAGCCGTCACCCATGCCAAGACAGGGCGCCTAGTCTGGTGGGTTTTGATGGATGACATCCATGTGGCGGACAGAGAGACGTCGGGCTCGGGATCATCCAAGTCCGCGAAGTTCGCGGTCTGGCCTCTGCTGCTCGCAGATCAATCATCAACGACCGCGCGATAGCAGCAGCAGCCGCCAGTGTATGCACTCGTCCGTCGGTCGTCTGACTTGCTGTGTAAGCAAGCCTGTTAGCTTGAGCAAAGTCAGATGAATTGCACGTTGCACGCACCGCCGAGATTGTCACCATCACAACCATATCCCACATGCTTATCTTGCATCCTCCGCAATAAGTCGAGGCTAGCCACCACCGAAGCTTTGCATCTTGCAGCATAGAACGGGTAGCGACTGGTGGCATCGCTCTTTCGGCGTCTCCCGCATATGGGCGGGGAATCGCATCGATTGGCAGAGCGCAAAGTGGTCGGCATGCACAGCTGCCTGCACACAGGTAGGAAGGGGGAGACCACCCCGGAGGCCCAGTCACAGCCAAGAGATGATATTTTGGGGGCGGGTTTGCGGCTTGCGAGGAGTGATGCGAGAAGGATGCGAGATCACGAGATGTCGCTTTTGGGCTTCGCGCGTGTTGCAATCTGATTCTATCGAGGTATGAAGGGGTTACCACCGGGAGGTTTCGGTATGCCTGTGCTGCATGGTGTGGCCTAGAATGGCAGACGTGCCTGTCATGGCCGCAGGACCTCGAGCGTGAAGCGTTTCGCTGTAGGCAAAGGTGAGAAAACCCTCTTGGTTGCATTGTGCAATGCGTCTGCCCCCTTCGAGTCCCGATCGAGCCATGTGTAGAGCATCGTCCCATCGTAGTGACGGCCGTGACTGTCCGTGTGCGGAGCACGTCGGCCGGAACATACTGTAATGGACTGTACACTACTCCGTACTCTATGGCAGAGACAGGAATCTGAGTGTCACAGACCGTTAGAGGTCTTCCATATGTCTTAACTCTCAAGCTGGATTGGTGGACGTGGTAGTGTTGCCGCTGTATTACCCGCGTACTGCGTATCTGCACCTCGCGTACATGACATCCGTACAGAAATTATCGCCAGGCCTGGGTCTCTACGGTAGAGAGAGATCAGCAAGCGGGAAACGGAAGAGTGAACTTGACCGACCCCGACCTCCTGAGGCTACTGAGGCTCCTGAGGCGTCGGGCAGCGGCGTCCTTGTCGGTGGGCGGACAGCGGTCGCGCGGGAAACAAGTGGAATCCGGGATTAAGCGATGTGGGAAATTTGAGATTTCTTCCGTAAGCAATTTACCAGAGGGAGGGAAAAGCAAAGGAGAAATTCATGACGACAGTGGGGTTGAGAGTCCAGGAACGTCGTCCGCCAAGTGGGGGGCATAGGAAGGAAGACTCAGAAAATTGGAAGGAAAAAACTGAAGTCAACAGCTCAAAGAAGAAGTGGGTACCAAGGTAAGGTACCTTTCCAAGGCTCGCCCGAGGCAGGACGGAGGTACCGATACTTTCAAGAGGTACTTTGTCCCTTCGACACCGAGCGATCCGAGTGCTCCTGCCCCAGTGGCCAGTGCTCGGGAAAGCCATGGCTGCCATGCTCACCCAACCACACATTGCAGTCTTTCATTTCCAGCTTCCTTTCACTCGGCCGACTTTTTCAGAGAGCTTGCCCAGATTTGCTCCATTCGCTTTCCGCTCGGTTTCGCTGGTTCCTTTTCCTCCCCTGGTCAGTCAACCTCGCGGCGGACGAGGCTACGCCGGCATCGTTTGGCTACGCTTGCTTGAGCCTGGAGTCCCGGGGCGCGCTAAGAATAAGAGAGAACGAGTCGTCGTCACCTCGACCCCCAATCATTTCGCATTTGGCCTGGTCGGCTCCCTCTGAGCTCTGGTTCAGTGGCTCTGCGTGACTGCATCGCTACCATCCCTGCCTGCGCGTGCGATTGCGTATGTGCTACGCAGTAGTGCCAGACGATACTGGCGGTAAAGAGAGGCGAAGGTAAGGTCGCTTGTTTGATGCGGCGCCTCGCGTGGGTGTTCCATTGACATCTTGCATCATCATGATCTGGCCTGTTCTCTGTTTGTCCTACAACCCCCGTCTCCCGACTTGCAAAACTTGAGATGACATTCATTTGGCGCTTATATGAGGCACATCAAGGGTGATGCCATTATCATGAAGCCTCGATGATGCTGGCATCCTAGCGTCTAAAGGGTCGAGGTCCCTTTTTTCGTTTCCCCTCCCCTTTCGCGGCGGTGGACTTTGGGCGGAAGTTGGAACCACAGAGCTAAGGAATGCAGGATACCCTTCGTTCGCGTTCCGTCTTTGAGCCTCGGTGCCGGCGACGGCGGCCGATGGATTAGATAAGCGCGTCCGGCAATGGGATTTTGAAAAAAGGGACCTTCAGGGAAGGGGTCGAATAGTGGTGTTGGTTAAGTTCGAAGCCAATTCAAGCCACCGACTGCAAGCCCCATTTTGACAGTGACGCTCTCTAACGCCGTTCGTCAGGCCACCCAATCTGATTCACATCGACGCCGGCATCGACGGGCCAGCGGCCAGCCCGATTGTACCGTCCGTTGCTTTCACCCAGAGTCGCAAGCCCCCCTCCCCATGACTCCTCGATGGCGCCGTCGTCTCGGCCCAATGACCCGCGCGGGCCACTGAAGTCTGAACTTCACGAGTGCGGCCGCGCAATTATTCCTTGGCGGTGCGCCGATTCGAGAACGGCCCTGAATGTCGGCGGTTGCAGCTACCGCACGCCGATGGGCCTCCGAAACCGAGATTTACGTCGTCGACATGCAATTCCCGAACTGTGATGTACCGGCGTCGGCTCCGTACTTCGTATGTGGGAATACCCAGCCTCGCTGTTTCTTGGTTGACCTACACAGTACGGATACTCTGCATGGCAAACCTCGCTGCGAGCCTGCGACGAAGGGGGCCTCGGCTCGGTACTTGGAGACGATGCAATGATGACGATAATCTCAAAATCGGGTGAGTAGCAGTTGTTTGTTTCACCGAGATGATTTTATTTTCAGGGGTGGACAGCGGCCAGACCAAGGAAGACCGTAGACGTATATGTCAAAGTGCCATTCCGTTGCTTCTTCCTGCTGGATGTGCGACACGTTTTGCTGGGCTGCTGGTAAAAGCCCCGGCCCCCCGGGGTGAGCGGTGGGAAGGACGGGTCAAACCGTCAAACAAGATTGTTGGGACGGTTTAATTCGTACATAGTGACAAGTGTGCTCTGTACCGGGAATCATCAGCCCTGTCGACCGGGTCATCATCAGCACGCGACACGTCTTGTCTTTCTGCGACTTTTGCTCGGGTGCAGGTAACGCCGCCAAGTGGGAGAGAGTAATTTAGGTACCGCAAAGTCTATCGCGCGTCGACCTTGACGGGGGCCGGGGGTGGACTTTGCGGGCCTCAGGATGGACTCGAGATGAAGCCGTCCGCGATTGAATAGACGAACCCATTTCCTTGTCGTTGTCCTATTGAGATAGTCAGCAATAAGGTCTTCGCGAACAATGGGAATATTTTATCAGCACAGCAGAGCCTTCGTGAATAAGATTGCCGCTAGGCAAATAGAAGAAAACATGAACAGACCACAGCTTCTAGATCAGCTCACTAATTCCCGATCCACCACGGAGATGTTCCGTAGATGGATGCGTGGGAACGACCTTTGCTGTGTTTCTGACCTCGGAGTTTTGATCTGTAATCCACAAGAGAATGCGAAGACGAGGGCGGAGAGAAAAAAAAAAAAAAACAGGCAGACTAACGAAAAAATTGAAGCAAAAAAATTGGATCATCCCGGTGTCACCCAGAATTCTTCTCCTTACCGGCTGGTAATAGCGCATCATCACGTAAGGCAAGCCCGTCCGCCCACAAAGCCAGAGATGCTCCTTCCCGCCCGCGTCACAAGCAGCGCCAGCGGACTTGGGAAGGAACGGGGCACGACGGGAGTAAGGTAGGAGTACTTGAAGATACGTACCTTTCAGAGCAGACACCTGCCCGATCAACTGCAGGGAGGTGAGGTGCGCATCGCCCAATCCCTGCACTCGTTTCTTGCAAGATAAGCCCGTGCGCCTATTCGCTCCATATTTTCCAGTGTTTTCGCCAAAGAAAAGGGCAGAACTTAGAAGCCATTGGCGACTTCCTCTCAATGTACCACAGATGCCCCGCCACATCGGTACGAGTACCTATACCCGAGCCGCAGCATCCGAGCTTCCTCTCTCATTTTCTCTCTCACTGCGCTACGTGTGATTCTATTTTCCCACTCTACCGCCCAGGTTGGCGATGGCCCCCAATGGGCAAGCAACAATGGAATCCACTACTCCGTACCGGCATGGGTGAATACGCAAAATACGCAAGTACGTGTACTTCCATTGCTACGGCACCTGCCCAGCGTGTGTCAGTCATCGAGCAGTCAGTCGGTCAGTCATCACAGATGCAGACAGAGACAGCAAAGCACAAGCATCGTCTTTTCATCCACCCCGGAAAGATCGACATGAGACCTCGCAGAGACGGCGCCGAAGCTTACCAGCTTTTCGATAGCAAATCATGACAGCAACACTTGCGACCAACCAGTCCATGGTTATCATTTCTGAGGGAAGGATGATGGAAAGACAGCAGAGAATCGTCCACTTGGCATCTGCCTTGCCATGCCGCGCCCATTCTTTGAATCCCGCGTATGGAGTATTCATATGGCAAAGCGAAAGGAGGAAGCAAAACCTGGGCGGTATTCTACAAATTTAGACGCAGTCGGGCTGGTACCACGGTACGGAGAACAATACAAGCACGAATATACCTGCAGTAAGAGACGCAGTGGAAGACGCAGTCGGCGGTGGCCGAAGGACAGACGGAGAGAGGGCGGGCGGGATGACGGGAGTACTCGGTACTCACTGGTGTTTGCCAAGAAAGGCATGCTAAGGGACTCCAGGGTTGACCTGGATGAAGCAATAGGTACTGCAGCAGAGCATCATAGCTCCATTTTCTTTCGATTCGGACTTTTCACTTTGCCCAGTCCCAGCGTCCCACGCACCAAAACGGACCACATACGGATACCGCCCGACAGTTCCCCCCTCCCCTGGTCTCGGTCAGCTGTGTAGGGACGGGAGACTCGCGCCCACAAGGAACGAAAGGTGGTCAAAGGTCCTCCGTACTCCGTACCCACGATCAGGTACCTTACAAACCCGTCGGCCAGCCCACCCAAGAGACAAAGTCCGCGTACCGTATACCTTGTCGCGAGGCAGTCTGGGTACCTACGGTACTCGTACGTTCCCTCCCCTTCCTCCCCCTGGTACCTCGCTCCGGTCCTCACTGTCCTATGCGAGAAGAGGCGGAGAGCAAACTAAGGTCGCCCACACTCCACACACCACAGAACGACGACCACCCACACCCACCAGGTTCTGCTTGCCCAAGCCCCAAGGCTCACCTTCCTCGCAGTCGCTGCACCCAAAAATCTCTCGGCTTCTGACAAGCACCCTGGTCCCCGCCGCTTCCGTAGGCCGGCTTGGGCAGTCTTGGTACCTTTCCGCTGTGTCTTGGGTGTCCTTGGTACTTGTCAGTCCACACACTTTTCGTTCAAAGATGGATTTCCAAGAGTTCAAAGGTCCAGAGCGACTTTGTCCCAAAGCTCGGCCTCCATCTGCAAAACTCTTGGGACCGTGGACCTTGTCTCTTGTCTTGTCTCCGTTCTCACTCTATTCCGTCTCTGCCTTACCTTAACCTACTTTGCCTTACCCTGCCGCTTTGCCCGCCTGTTCCGCTGCCTCATCATACATATCAATCTAGTCATCCACACTTTCCGTAACTTTGTCGCTTGTCCCATTCCTTCTTGACCTCCTCCCCTCCCTCTCCAAATACCTGCTCCCTCCAACCTCTCCTTTGGTTGCTCGTTGATTATTCACCTATTTCCTCCCTCTCCTCCGGTGAATACCAACCAACTCGCCGATACTCGAAGCATCAGTGGAATTAGGAATTTTAGGGATTCCAACAGGACGGTTCACTGCGACGTGACGTAGCTGGGTCAGCGAGCAAGACAGATTCCAAGACAACACACACAACGCCTGCTGGATGGTTCGGTTTTAGTCAGAAACGGAAAGTCGACGCACCCCCAGTAGAAGACCAACTCGCCCTTTGGTCCTCTTTACCGTCACCTATTACACCTTCCAACTTCGCCCCTCGCATTGCGTCGCGATTCTCGACTTCCTTCCTCTCCGAGGGCATCAGTAGCCATGCAGGACTTCAGCACTTTCCTGAAAGGAAAGCCCACGCTGCCATCTCTATGGACCGGTAACCTCAACTTCGCCAAGCTCAACCCCATCCCCCACCGATACCGACCCAGTCGAGCAAAGAGAAATCAGAAGAAGCGCGCATCCGGAAACTACACTGGTGCCGAAGATGTCACTTCACTGCAAAAGTCTCTCAACCCCCTCGACACATTACGGAAACTGCAAAATCACAAGTGGCGTCTCCTCGACCTGCAGTACACGATCCTCGTCGCCCTCATCATCTTCTCGCTCTGCATTACGCCCTCAGCGCCACTAATCAAGACCCTCGCCGTCACTGGTGGCCTCCTGCTTTTGACGATACCCGTCACCAGCCAGTTCTTCTTCCCGGGCTTGAGTATATGGGCATACCTCATCTATTTTTTTTGTAGCCGGTAAGTTGACTTGCTTGTGGTGTAAGTCTGCCTGGCTCGAATGCTAATTCAAGATCAGCTTCATCGATGCGAAATACCGCCCCCACATCTGGGTTCGCGTCCTCCCCGCCCTCGAGAACGTCCTCTACGGTGCCAACCTCTCCAACATTCTGTCCGCTCACACCCATCCGGTTCTCGACATTCTCGCCTGGATCCCGTACGGACTTGGCCACTTTGGCGCTCCCTTCATCTGCGCTGGCTTCCTCTTCCTCTTTGCCGCTCCCAAGACGCTTCCGATCTTCGCCAAGTGCTTCGGATGGCTGAACGTGCTCGGCGTCACCATCCAGCTCGTCTTCCCCTGCACTCCTCCGTGGTACGAGAACGAGCATGGCCTCGCCCCAGCTGCCTACGGCATGTCCGGATCCCCCGCTGGACTGGCCCGCATTGACGCTATCCTCGGCATCGATATGTACACCACCAGCTTCTCGACCGCTCCGGTTCCTTTTGGCGCTTTCCCGTCGCTGCACGCTGCGGACGCCGTCATGGAGGCTCTCATCCTGAGCTACTGCTTCCCCCGCTTCCGCCCTCTGTTCGTCATTTACGTTGGATGGATCTGGTGGGCAACCATGTACCTCAACCACCACTACGCAGTCGATCTGGTTGGCGGATCTCTGCTCTCGGCTGGAATTTTCTACTTCGCCAAAGCTCGATACTTGCCTCAGCAGCAGGCTGACAAGAAGACTCGCTGGGAGTACGACTACGTTGAGATTGGCGAGCAGACCAAGGTTTTCGACGAGGAGTACGGACGGATGTACAACATGGGATACCTTCAGCGCCGCGGCAGCTCCGACAGCGATGAGTGGACAGTTGGCAGCAGCTCTAGCTATAGCACATCTAGCCGGGGTAGCGGAAGTTTGAGCCCCGCCCTTTCCGAAGAATCCGGTCGCAGCATTTTCAGTATCGAGATCAGACCCGACAACGACAGATACGAAATCCCCCAGCTCACAGAGGTGGCTGTGCAGTAAACACCTCTCGTCACACGCGCAGACCTATTTAGAAACACGATGAACAAAGCACGCAGTGCCGCGAACCCGAAAGGCGGCGGCGGCGCCGGATCAACCCTGCAGCTTGCACTGAGAACCCTCGGACGATTCTTCGAAACCATGAACCCAAACACCCCCCTTAACCAACACCTCTTTGTTCAATTCTCATCATCAGCACTTTTTTTTTTCACTCGAAACGGATACCACTTTGCATTACCTGTACCAATTGCATCAGAAGCACAGCAACGGCGCAATAGTGGTTTATTTTACAAACGACAGAAACAGCCGGAGACGCAACGATCTCGACAGGCTTAGGAGTAACGGCCTCATGGATGACCACAACAGCAGAAGAAAGACCTACGGAGTCGGGGAAGGGGCAGCAACGGAAGAGATGGGGGACATGGGATGATATAGAGTCCCCCCGTACATATTAATGTGTTCAATGTCGAGATCAATCTGGATATCGTCTGGCATCTAGCCAGGATGGGATGGAGGTTGATCTCTGGCGCCCGACCAGCAGGAAGGCGGGCCCTATGTAATGTGGAGGCATGAAGGGGAAGAGTATACCACGAGTAGAGGTAGAGCAGTCGCTACTGAAGTAGTTGATGATGTGAAGAAAGAATAACGAGATTACCTATTCTCTCGATACACATGTTCACTTTTTCCCGTGAGGTTTCGCCTTTTGCAGTCTGCTGCAGTTCAGTTCGGACTGAGTTCACGTCAAAGGATGGCAAGGTGAGGGTAACCCGCCCGCATTCCGACATGGAGTGGTTGCAGATCATCTTTTCCCCTTCCATGGACTCTCGTTCTCGACCCTCGCCTGCCCAGCTGACCCGACCCCGGCTCGGCCGGCCAAGTAGGTTGCGCGGCCCACGGCCGGGCTTGGGAGCTACGGCACCACCACGGCACACACGGCAAGGATTTATGGTGCTTTGTAGAGTTCTGTGGCGTTGCGATGGCGCAGACGGCCGCAGACGGCGGGCTTAGATGCGCGAGCTCGACAAAGGTGGGGGATGAGGGGAAAGAAGCAGGAAGGAAGGGTACGGAGGCACGGAGGCTTGGAGGCTTGAGGGGAGCGCTGGGAGGCAACGGCGAAGCGGGAATGGAGCAAGTGACGCTAGAGCCAAGACCCGAGCGATCGGGTCCGGCAAAATCCAGCCTGCGAATTTATCCCCGCTCTCAATTGTGGGTTTTGCTTGGTTTGCTTGGGTGGCTTTTTCCCTGGTTCTGGTTGTGAAAGTTCCCTGGTTGGATTTGTGCTGCGCCGAATTCTAGGGTCCGAGGGGCCGGGGGTGGACGGCCGGGGGGTCCACTTCGCCGAGCAAGGGTTCTTGGCATGGGGGTTTTGGGTTTCTTCGTTTTCTCTTCGTGAAGTTTCCCCCGTAATCTCTTTAGCGGGGTCGTTCGAAGGCCAGGCGACAAGTATGGTTTGCGACATTTCGGGAATTTCCCCAATGAGTGCCTTGGAGTAGGAGAGAGTCACAGGTGGTAATGATGGTCTTGCTCTGTCAAGCATTGTGCACAGCAATTGATCAAGTATCGTACGGGCGACGTGGGTATAGTGTATACCCTTAAGATAGCTTCGTTACCGGGTATGAGACCACAACCTTGTGACTAGACAATTACCATCTCTAGAGTATTCAGCTGCATGTTCACTCAGTGGGCCTCTACGAACACATCTTCTAGACCTCATTTCTACTTCGACGGCGGAACCATTTACAGTTGCCTCAACCACTTGTGCTTCGAAAGCTTTCTCAACACCATGTCTTTAAGTTTGTAGTATACGGCCCGGAAATCCAAACGTCTCAAAGCGAGGTTCAAATCCCTCAAGTCGTCTTCGAAAGCATTGTACCGAGCCTGAGGGTCCGACCTCCTCAGACGTTCCATCGCGTCACTGAAATCCCTTATAGATTGATCGCTAACTCTCTGCCCGTTCGAACGTAGAGTAAAAGGGTTCGAGGCCGGGCCTCGCACAATGTAGATCCCTAAGCTAGCCAAAAGACCAGCCGCGACAGTGACCCAGAGCCACGTGCAGAGAGTTCTTCGAATGGCTAGTCTATCATGTCGGCTGTACGTCGTGGGTCTGCGTCGCATCTCGAGCTCGGTGAGGGCCCAGAAGAGCAGGGCGCACGCTGGTGGTACTAGAGCATTCTGTAAGGTAGTCACCGAGCGCCACGCGGACGGAATCTCCCATAAGAGAGACATGTACACCGTGGCAATGAACAAAACGAGTACTGATGGGTTGTGACCAAGATCGACTGGGTGCCTCACAACATCGAGAGTTGCTGCCGCGGCGCCTGAGAGCATCTGGCTCCAGGATTGTGCGGCTGGCGCCCGCCTCGTGTACCTGACTGGGGAGAAGGACCGGATGACCCTGCCGGTGCTGCTGCCGCGGCCGCGGAGCAAGGGGTCCATTCTAGAGGCCAATTGTACCGACGTCTGTCTGATTCGCAACGTGGTCGCGATGTCCTGTCGAATACTAGCAAAGGAGACCATATATCCGACACCGCTGGAACGAGCGATCAAGACGCCAAGAACGCGTCTCGATTTATCGTCGACGATCCAGGAGCCCGAATCTCCTGATTGAAAACCTGCCAGATCGAGATTAGCAAAGTGGCCATTGCTGCAATGCTTGGGGAAAGGTTGAGTCTCGGGACGCCATACCTCGACTAGAGGCCTCTACCTTAACCGTCCAAATTTCTTGCACTCTTTCACCACCGCCCGAGATCATGAACGAAGAGTTTGGGCAAAGATGGCTACGCACCAACCCTTTCATTCCGGAAACTGCCCACACCGTTTTCTGGGACGGCGGTGTGTCTGGATGATCGTGGTCCACGAATACCTGATTTAGATCAGGGCAGTAGCTTTCGATGAAAGGATTCTGCCACATTGGTGGTTTCCCTGCGCCATCTGGGATTCTATTTAGAAGCAATAGGTTGGCTTCCACCGGTACAAGTAGCCAGTCGTTCCCGCTCCGTAGTCTATCTTCATCGATTCGGCACGTGATGTATCCCTCCTTGGTCGTCAAGTCTTCAGGCCTCATGTGACTTGCGTTTGTTGCTTGTATCATGTCTGCAAATGAACGCTCTGCGGTAGATTTTTCCTTCTCTGTCGAGACCTTACTCTTCATTTCCCTTGTGGATCCTGCTCCATCGTTGAGGGCATCCTCTTCCATTGACGCAGTCTCGTGAATCTGTCCCGCGGTTTCGCCCCTCGCGCTTTCACCATCGTCCGGAGCAAAGGAAGTAACCGAATCCGAATCGCCATTATCAATATCACCATCAAAGATAAAGAGCGAGCCCACATCAGAATCGCTCTCATCGTCAACCGAATTGTCTGGAGGCTCATCCTCGTCATCGGGGGCGTGGCTCGTTGTAAGAGCGTGGTATTTGCCCCTGATCGAAAGAAGGCCGCCGATCGTTGACGTCCGCTGGCCCAGGTTGGAGGATTGGACAACGATAAGACAGCCGCAGAGAGTGCGGGCTTGTGCCGGATCGCGAATCGCACACGCAGCTTCGAGAGCTGTGCGACGGACTCGCTCCTTGTGGTAGCATAGATCGAGTGGGGAGAAAACATGTCGATTCTCGGGCCTTGACATGATCTTGTGAAAGAAGCGGATCTCATCCCACCTGTTCAGACCGACGATGCGGATGAGGGTTATGGTGTCTTTCCTCGCGTCCGCCGTGCCTGTCGCTGCTATTGTTTGACTGGACCCATACGCAGACGATATGGAGACGAGGCTGGGCACAATCGTTGGCAGAATGAACTCGGATTTAGCGAAGAGTTGATGTCTTTGAGCACTCAAGGTAGTGACGAAACGCTTCAAGACATCCTTTTCTTCCGATGTGAATGCGGTGGTTGGGTTAACTTCTGCTTCAGGGCTGAGTCTCTTCAATCTTGCCGGTCGCAGAATCACTCTTCGAGGCTTTTGTGGTAGATTTGGTGTTGCGGTTGGTTCCGTCAACGGCGTTTTCTTCGCTGGTGAAGCGGTTTCTGCAGGATGGCTTGCTTCAAGAGGAGTTTCTGTTGGGCTGGGTTCCACTGGGAGAGACTCTACTGGAAGACAATCAATCGGATGAGAGTCTCCAGGTGGAAGCTTCATGAAGGAAGGTTCTAATGTTGGAGTTTGCACACTTTGAGGCTCCAGTAGTTCCGCTGGGAGAGGTGTAATCGGAGGTGTCCCTTCATCCGCCGAACCAAGATCGACCACGTTCTCTGAAACCGAGTCGTCGTCTGCGTCGCTGTTACCACTCGAGTTGTCGCAAATCAATATCTTCCTCGCAGGTTCAGGCTGGTGAATAGGTGCTTTCGCAACCATTCGGACCAAACCTATCTGGACGACCCAGAGAGTGATCCCATAAAGAATGAAACCGGGGCCCTCCTCCAGGGGTTCTGAATCTGTACAGCTCTTTTCCATGACTGCTTCGATTATGGATCTAGAGCTAAGACCTGTTGGAGAAGGGTGTCGATATCGCCGTGTTGAGCGGAATAGGTTAACGATCGCATTGGTCTAGACAAGTGATGCTACCTAGCAGCCGGTCTCTGGTAATAAATGATAATCATCAGAGATGAAGTCGCGAGAAATGGGGGTTGGGGATCTAATGAGGCTGTGAGACACCAAGACTTCACAGGGCGACGTATTTCATGCACTACGGCCGGTATCACACCGAATGGATTAATTGGCCTGTGTCACTAGTAATGCAGTCATGTGGCACCGAGAGCGAGGATGCTGGCCGTGAGATCCTCAGCCTGGTCTGCGGATCCCAGACGAAATTCCTTTCAGCAGGATTCCTTCCTCGCAGATCTCACCTCGCAGATCTCACCTCGCAGATCTCACCTCGCATTCGTTATTCTTCCTCACCAACGCTACCTAGCTAACATACTGCCGATGATCAATGCCCTCCACCCGAGAAGATGGCCGATAGCGACAACCGATCTAATGATAGAATCATCGCAGAATCGATATGGGGGCCATGCGAATCAAGCCAAGAGAAACATCTTGCCAGGTTCCTTGATCATTGCGCGCTGCAGCGGTTGTCACTCTGTATCGACCAACCGAGGACGGGGGACTCTACAGATGAGATAGCAGGAGCCATACGACTACTCCGATCGAAGCCCGCAGTCCGGAAAGATAAGATTCTGAGCCGGATGTCACCAAACCTGAGCAGACTGGCATACCTAGATTGTGCCGTCCGCACAATGCTCATGACGGAGTGCGAATCGGAGGGCACCGCAGCTATTGGGAGCGGCAACGTCCTCCGGTGGGCTGAGAGCGAGACATTGACGGATTACCTGGGCCGAATCTATCCCCAGTCAACATCGATGGACGTTCCTAAAGACCTCATCGACTTGAAAAACCTCAGATGTTACATTCTAGCTAGGGACGCTGGTATTAAGATCCAACAAACAGAAAAGCTTTCTGATCACCTGTACCTCAGACACAGCCCAGGGAATAAGATCCTCCTTGTTTTCTCTCACCGAGCATTCCTCGAACATAGCCGGGAGAGATTGAGCGTAATCCGCGAGGATCTGAGCCACTCTCTAGATGAGGCATTATCATTGTGAGTAACTGACGAGATCGCCACCAATGTCCGTCTCACTCACATGGTAATCTAGAGGGTGCCTACCTGCAAAGCTCATCGATGAGACATTGAGAATTTACAACCTCCTCTTCCCGCCCATCGGAAACGCCAAATCTAGGAAGCTCTTACGGGAATGGGTTAAGCGTGAAAGACTAGACGAAAGCCTCTTGAACCCCTCCTTCGACCATTCCAAGAAAGACCCTCCCCGGACTTTACACGATCTCTACGAGGATTTCCCATACTGGGCCCCCCAATTGGCCCGTCTACTGGAAGAAGTCGATGATCCGACCCCGACGACACGGTGGGAGAGATACGCAGAGCGGAGAAAGTCCCACCGGCACACATACAAGTGCGCCATCGCCGCGCTTGTAGTGGCTGCCGTATCGGGGACGCTGGCGACATTGTTGGCGGCAGTTCAAGTATGGATATCGTACTGTGATTGGGACAAGAACACCAACAAGACACTGTGTTAACTCGAGTCTGCCGTGGTTTCGTGGAGAGAGATAGACAGAGAGAGAGAAAGACATTCAATGTTATTCGTGCTTGGAACGTGAAAAAAATCTAGTATGCCGTTTATGATGGACTCAAGCAAGTCACGTCACGGCACACTGAAGAAGTGTTGATCATTCGTCATCATTGCGACTAGCTAGCTAGCAGGCCAAGAGCCAGACTCTCTATCTTCCTCCGCGTCTGTGACCCGCATGAAACCCTCGCATACGAGGGACATACATTAGGTATCGATCCATCCAACGCCTGAAACGAACAAAAACAAAGCCAATGATAGCCTAACCCCTCTCGAACACCTGGGCCTCGTCCATTCCGTACAGTCTGGCTTGCAAGAGCGGCTCTCTGAAGATGCAGAGGCCTCGTCATTGCAAGGAGAGCGAGAGCTAGACAAAGCTCGTGGCGAAGGGGGTGTGAGCGGGTAAGACCGTAGACTACGTCTTCAAAACTCAGTGTGTACTTTTCCCTCCGGTACAATGCATGCAAGAAAGAAAAGAAAGTGGATCAAGTTGGTATCTGCGAGCTTCCACGAGTAGGCTCGTTCGCCAATATGGTCGGCAAAGCCAAATCGCACGGCTCTGCAACCGGTGTATATACTCTGACAGGTTTTATGGGCAACTTTAATATGCTGCGTGGGCATCATTGATGACAGTAGCGAGGCTACTTGAAGCCATGTCGAAAGGGCTGACGAAAAGGCTTCTTTCCGAAACTGGCGGACCTCTAGGCGCCAGGCACCGGGACGGGCGTTTCCTTCTTGCTTGACTTGGGCTCGTCTGTCTTCTCCGACTTTCTCTTCTTGCGCTTCTCCTTCTTGGGTGTCTCCTCGGCTGCGGGAGATGACTTGGAGGGGATCTGCGGAATTGGGACCGCGGATTCGCGACGAACACTGGGTGGAAGAATAGGTGTCTCCTTGCGGGTCGAAGCAGGTTCATCAGCCTTGGACTTCTTGGAGCTCTTCGACTTCGGCTTCGGCGTCGAGGTCTCGGGGGCCGGGCTGGATGCAGCGGGGAGGCTCGAGAAGGAAAAACCGGGCTTGGGGACGGTCGGCGGGGGAATGGCCGTCACCTTCTTCACAGAGCCCTGAGCGGGAGTATCCTGGGATGAAGCGTCACGCTTGACCTTCTTAGCCTTCTCCTTGGATGACTGGGCCGGGGTAGATTCCTCGTCTGTGGGCAACTTGCGCTTAGATGCCTTCTTGGACTGGCTGGGAGTAGCAAGAGTCGGCTTGGGGTTGGATCCCACACTCGAGATGGACTCGATGCTATCACGTCGCTTCTTGCTCTGCTTCTCCTTGGTCGTGGGCAGAGGCTGCGAGTTGGGTACCTCGATAATGGTAGATTGAGAGTCCTCGACAGGATCCTTAGCGACCTTGGACTTTTTCTTATCCTTCTTCGAGCTCTTGGGGGTAGGCTCGTCGATATCCATGGCATCACCTGCCGGAGCTGCGGGAGCGGATGTGTGCTTAGACTTTTTGGTGCGAGTCGGCAGAGCAGGTGTCGAGGTCATCTCGACATCTTCGTCGGAGGATTCGTCAAAGCCGATCTTTCCCATCGGAATGTCGTCGGGGACACCAATAGGGTGGAAGCGAGCTCTCAAACCCTGCGGCTGGGGACGAGGAAGGGTTGGCTGAACGGGCCTGGGAGCGCTGGGCTCGCTACCAACCAACTGGGTCACGCGCTTGACATGCAGAACCTTGTCGACCTTCCTGGGGGCTAAGCTGTGGCGTTAGCAATTTGACCTAATGCGCTTGTTCCGTCCTCCTTACCTGTCTCATAGCGATTGCCCTTCTTGTTGGGAATGAGAAGCTCTACTGCAGTGGCACCAATGTCGAAGCCGACAGTGTAGTCCTCCGAGTTGTGCTTGAAAATGGCGTCTCCCTTGTGCGCCTTGTCCAAGGGAATCTGAAGCTTCTCCACAATGTTGATGGGGATGGAAGCGGGCGCGGTGAAGTACCAGAGCTGCTTGCCGTCGAGCTTGGCCTTGGTGAAGAAGTCGGTCATATCCTTGCCATCCTCATCGCCTTGCGCCTGTCTCAGAACGAAATCCTTGCCAACGAATCCAGGAACGTTGAGGTCCTTGCTGTTACGTCTGGGGGCAACAGCAGCGGCAGTCTCCTTGTTGGTTTCTTCCTCCTCATCAGAACTAGAATCTTCCTCTGCATCTTCCCCTCCCTCTGCGCTCTCCTCGCCACTGCTGGAACTTGCCTCGCTCGAACTGGTCGAGGCCGGCTTGGTTGCCTTCGCACCATTGACCGCGGGCTTGGCTTTAGGCTTGGTCGTCTTTTCGACCTCGCTCTCGGAATCACTCTCAGAATCGCTGGAAGAGGTTGTTGACGCGCCATTGGCAACTGGCGTCTTCTTTGTGGCATTCTGCACTGGCTTCTTCGCAGTCGGCTCGCTTTCGCTCTCACTGTCACTTGAGGACGAGTCTGTGTCGGCCGCCGCCTCTTCCGCTGAGGACTCTTCGGAAGAGCTCTCGGGCCTGACTGGTGCTTTCTTGGTGGCAGAGGGCTTCGCGTTGGAGGTCTTGTGTTCGACGTCGCTATCGGCAACCTCATCGGCCTTGTCGCGCTTGGCCTTCTTCAGAGGAGTGCTGGCAGATTTGCTCGACGCCATCTGGCCGTTAATCTTGGCGAAGAAATCGGGATTAACGGGGCCACCATCATCGTCGCTGCTGTCACTGTTGCTGGAGCTGTCGTCGGAATCGGACTCCTGAGCACGAGGGTCGAACTTTTCGGCCTTCTTGGCCTGCGTGCCTCGAGCGAATTTGCTCTTGGGCTTTGCGACTTCTTGGCCTTGCTTCTCGAGAATTGCGCTCAGCGAGTGAACGCCATCAAGCTTGCGTGACGACATCGTGCCTGGTGTGCTTCTGGAGACAAGGCGAAATGCTGGCGTAGAAGGAACTGAGGGCGTCGAAGCGGCGGGAATGGCTGGGACAGGAATTTTTCGAGGGTCTCGCAAAGATTCAGAAATCTTTGCAGGGATCGCACGGACCCGAGGTGGGGTCGCGGTGGTAGCGGGAACCGCGACGCGGTGAGAGCTAACCCGCCTGCCTGCCGCGCTTCCGGGGGACTTAAAGTGCGTTGGCGTCGGCGTGGGTGTCCGGATGCGCATGAAGGATTTTCCAGCGCGGTTTTTCGGTGTGAGAGCTTCACCTCCGAATCTCATATCGCGATCGCGGAGTCCGACGGATTCGCCTGCCATTTCGAATTGACGCCCACAGTGCTCGATTGAATGAGGTGTTGTCAGTTTGACTGTGGTAGAAATTGAGCAAAATTCTGCGTGTGAGTTTGGCCAGTTGAGGTTGCAATGAGTTGAGATAAGAAGAAAAAAAAGAAAAGCTGACCTGGCGTTGGCAAGGTGCAGGAAGAAGGTAATTTGCGAAAAGGCAGTCACGACCCGGGGTGGCTACCTGCCTCATTCAGACTGTGAGAGGAACCGTAACGTACCTAAGGCACCGTTTGAGCAAAGTCGGGAAGGATTGTGCCTTCCTGAGGTTATCTTGGTGTAGCTGCTCGGCAGGCACAATCAACATCCCTCCTGCCGTTGCACGGGACCAGTCTTTGAAAGATTCCCCTTTGATATCGATACTGCTGTAGAAGACTTTTCCCCGTTGCTACCAGAGAAACCCAACATGGCGACGCCAAAGCGACGGAAGGTCGAGACATCTGAGGGCTCAAGGCGTTAGTTGTCGCCCCTTGTGGTGCTTTGCAACATCGTTTTCACTTAAGAAACGGCTAACAGCCGAATAGCAATGAGCGCATTTGCTTTGAGGCAACAATTGCTTTCAGCGAGCCCGTCCTTGTCTCCAGCACCTCAAGCCGAATCTCAGCCGGCCCCTGATGTTCAAGTATCAACTCCCACGCCCACACCCAAAGTACGGTCTCCCGCGAAAGGAAGATCCTCAAAAAGGGTCGCCTCTGCCGAGGATGAAGCAATTCAGCACACGCCACAGTCGAAGCCGGAGCAGAGTGCATCTGCGCCAATAGCAGGAGCGACAGAATCCAAGTATAACCTCTCCACCTCGTCCTGAGAGCCCCCTCTGATGACTTCGCAGTAGCCCTACCGCAGATCCTGACGAGATCAACCCGTCAAAGATTGGACCTCAGCAGTTCTCGACGTTCAGGCCGAGTAAGAGCAACTCTCGCAGAGTGGCAGGAGGCATCCTAGAGCTAAGACTTCATGACAGCGAGGTAAAGACTTCCTTGTATGCGATATTAGTTGTTTCATTGACAAGTCAAGCGTTTCCTGGTGCTCGGAAGCTATGGTATCAAGGTCCTCGATGGTGAGATCACTATAGCAGGGGCGAGCGTTCGACCTCCAGACGGCATCAAATGGGTTCATGCCCCTCACTGCCATGCGATCCCCGTGCTGCGCTGCTCGGAGGAGACTAGACTTGAACTGCATCCTCATCCCCAGGGTGCAAGTCTGCGCAAGCTTGAACGGCTTTCGCCTCTCTTCCGAAATTTGTGGCATGAGCCTGAGGGCAAAGCAAGCAAACGAGGCGCAAAGACCGATACCTACAAGATTGTGAGTCAAGATCCTGGACGGCTCGAATCCATCACATACTAATACTGCACAGATTTGTACCTCTGAAGACGCGCCGAAGCGAGCTCTGATCCAAGATCTGCGATCGCATCCCGCCTGGAACAAGAAATTGGCGGGGCTAACGAAGGCGAAACCAGACCAGCCTGCCCTCAGCGTGATGCTTTGCGGCCCCAAATCGTCCGGCAAATCCACTTTTGGCCGTATACTGGGAAACCGGCTGCTCACGGGCGCCGGCCAACAGACTCGAACCCGGAAAACACCACCATCAGTCGTTGTGATGGAGCTAGATCCCGGGCAGCCAGAGTATACTCCGGCAGGTACAATCGCCTTGGTTCAGGTCAGAGAACCCAACTTGAGTCCATCTTTTGCCCGCATTGCGGCGAACGAGCAGGATGTGACCGTTATGAGATGTCACTCAATAGCTTCGGTATCACCTGCCTCCGATCCAGAGCTGTATCTGGAGTGCGCACTCGATCTGTTTCAACGCTATCAAGACACATGTAAAGGGCTGCCGTTGATCATCAACACCCCGGGTTGGGTCTTGGGAACAGGGCTGGACCTACTAAGTGAGCTCGTCTCGACGATCAGGCCAGCCGACGTCATTTACATGTCCGAAGACGGCCCTAGGGAGACCATCGAAGGCTTGCAAGCGGCGTGTAAGACGGCCTTTACGCTGCTTCCCTCACAGCAGTCAGAATTCACTTCTAGAACCGCGGCACATCTACGTTCGATGCAGGCGTTGGCGTATTTCCACACCAAGAGAAACCCATCGAATCAGCTGCTATGGAACCCTACTCCGCTTTCATCATCGCCTCCTTTGATGGTCGGCTACAAGGGGAAGAACCGCGGCATCACTGGGATCATAAGTTATGAGTACCAACCGCCGGCAGACCTTCTCGCAGAGACCATCAACGGGTCTATCTTGTGTCTAGTCGAGACCGAGGATGTCAGGGCATTCACTCGTCTAGCTAGAGAGAGCATTGACTCTTCCGCTGTGACATCAAGCGTTGACGTGATGGACGTCGATGGTGTCGCGTTGGACTTGGAGGCAATTATCGCCAGGACGCCTGAGGGAATCCCTTATATCCCAAACACCGATGCCCAAACTCTGGATCCACGATACGCGCAAACACTGGGCCAGGTGCTATTGCGAGGCATCGACACAAAGACTGGCGCTCTCCAGATCCTCACGCCCATTCCCCTGCAACGCATCGAAGCAGCCAAAGCAGCGGGTCACCACTTGTTGCTAGTCCACGGCAAGCTCGACTCCCCCGGCTGGGCTTACAGTGAAGACTTGTACTACCAGTCTTTCAACGGCAGTGATGTAGATAACTCCAAGTATGACACGGTGGAAGTCATGGACGAGGACACTGAGAGCGACAAGTCAGACGAGGAGCCCGAAAACCTCGAGCTTGCTGGCGACATTAGCGACACGCCGTGGATCGAGGTCCTCCAGGGCCACGAGAAGCGTCCCGTGGGGTCGAGGGTGTGGAGAGTCCGGCGCGATCTCGGGCGGGCCGGGCCGGGCGTTGAATGAAATAGATAACACGGATATCGTTTACCGGTACTCTAGAAAAAGGACCGAGGGGTATCTAGCTTTGTGAAGCAAAAAGTTTAGATTATTGTAGCCGGTGGGCTGAAAGATACCTCATTGTGTAAGGCAGAGGCGTCTCAATATCCTTACCTGCCAGTGGCGTATTAGATACCGCTTACACAGCGGAATTACGGGAATGCACCCCTCCACAGGGAAAGCCAGAATGCGGCGGCTTGCATCCACATTTCGAGGTACTCCCGTCCATACATGTGTGGCATGCACACACCGTCCCGCGCATGCCATGTGTGTCTTGAGATGAAGTGCAGCCCGATGCAGTGTGGCAGTCCATTCAGGGCGGCCGCATTACAAAGTACCTTAGTACTTTATACAGTGACACAGTACCTCACTCAACTGAGTGAGTCCCTGCATTGGGGATTTACCCCACATCCCCCGATGACGTCCGTGAGTTACCTTGGGTTGAGGTCCCCAATTGTGCCCCTCCCTTCGGCCCCTCCCCCTCTTTGTCATGCTTTCTCATCGCTTATTTCCCCCAAAACCTTAGCCTCCCAGCGGCAGTTTTCTGCGGATAGGTGGACGTCCAATGATGCTACACGCAATCCAGATGATGCTCCGAAGAAGCTTTAATCCGTGGACTTGCCCCCGCGTAGGGTAAATCCGCCCGCGATCATGGGGAAATTAAAGCCTGCCGTATTTCATATATGAATTAGTATTTTTTAACTACTACTAGTCTAACTCACCTATCTACTTCACCTGCTCCCCATCACTGTTGTTCTGAATCTCTAAACTCCTGGTGGTGCACAACATGACTGAACTTCCAGAAAGTAAGGTCGACGTCCTCATCATTGGGGCTGGCCCTGCTGGACTTATGCTGGCTCTCTGGTTATCCAGACTCGGTGTGAGGACCCGTATTGTTGACAAGAGGACCGCCAAGGTCTACTCTGGCCAAGCAGATGGGTAAGGGGATTGCCCTCCTCTATGACATGACAAGTACTCACATATATCACAGTTTCCAAGTGAGATCCCTCGAGATCCTAGACAGCTTCGGCGTCGCAGAGCGCGTGTGGAAAGAAGCAAACCGCATGCTCGGTAAGATCCCAATCTCACCTCACACCCTAGGTCTTGGATTTCACTAACAACAACCGTAGAGGTCAGCTTCTGGAACCCGGACGAGAACGGCACAATCCAGCGCAGCGCAAAATCAGTAAACACAATCCCAGGCCTGTCCCGCTTCACCGAATCCGTCCTGCACCAGGGGCGCATCGAGCAATTCTTCATCGACGGCATCCGCGCCTCGTACCCGTCCAACGAGACGCCACTACAGGTCGAGCGCATGGTCATCCCGACCTCGCTCGAGATCGACGAGGCCGCGGCCGAGGACTCGGATCCGGAGGCGCATCCTGTGACGGTGACGCTGCGGCACTTGACGGAGGAGGAGGCGACGCCCACGCAGATGCTGAGTAATCTTAGCGATGGCATTTTCCGGAGTAACTTGGCTGAGGACGATGTTGCGGGGATTTTGGATCGGTCCAAGGGCCGTGAAGCGAGGGATGAGGTTGTGAGGGCCAAGTATGTTGTTGGCTGTGATGGAGCGCATTCGTGGACTAGAAAGGCGCTGGGGAAGGAGTTTGAGATGAAGGGGGAGAGTACCGATGCCATTTGGTGAGTGATCGTAAGATGAGATGTGGTGAGGTGTTGAGCTGACGGTGGATTCTAGGGGTGTGATGGATATTGTTCCCATTACCGACTTCCGTAAGTTCTCACATCTACCACAGCGACGTGCTATGCTGACTTGAAACAGCCGATATCAGGTTCCGGACCATGATCCAGAACACGGCTGGCGCACTGATGATCATTCCTCGCGAGAACCGGATGGTTCGTCTCTACATCCAGCTGAAGGAGGTCTCAGCCGGAGGCGGCCGCGTCGACAGGTCGCAGATCACGCCAGAGATCATCTTCAAGTCTGCGCAGAGAATCTTTAGCCCATACAAGCTGGAGTACCACTACTGCGACTGGTAAGTTTGACAAAAGTTCTTTTTGTAGCGGTGGATGGGCGCTGACGTGCTGTTAGGTGGACGGCCTACCAAATCGGTCAGCGAACAGGCGACCACTTTAGCAAACTCAACCGCGTGTTCCTCGCGGGAGGTAAGCAAAATCCCCATACCTTGACCCTTCATCCATCTCCTTCAGGAGCTAAACCACATGATCCAGACGCCGTGCACACGCACTCCCCGAAAGCCGGCCAGGGCATGAACATCTCGATGCAGGACAGCTACAACCTCGGCTGGAAGATCGGCCTCGCGTGCAAGAACATCCTACCGCGCGACGTCCTCTCGACGTACGAACTCGAGCGGAAGAAGATTGCAAAGGACCTCATCGCCTTTGACGGCAAGTTCTCCAAGCTCTTTACGGGCGCACCGCCAAAGGATATCCAGAGCGAGACGGGCGTGTCGGACGACGTGTTCCAGAAGGCGTTCCATACAAGTCGGATGGTACGTATAAACACCACTCCCAGTCTTTCTGTGGTTTCTTTAGTATGGAGATGGGGACGAATAAGTGCGACGATGAAGCTAACGCAGAGTATCGCAGTTCACAACCGGCGTCGGCGTAAACTACCAACCAACAGTCCTCGTCGCCAAAGAAGCAGACGCAGACCCAGAAACCGAAGACGACTTACCCAACACCCTCACAAAGAGCACCGCGAAAAGCACCCAATCCCTCGCCACGAACTGCAAACTCGGCCAGCGCTTCCCCTCTTACAAGGTAATCCGCCAATCCGACGCCCGCCTCTGGGAACTGCACCACAAGCTCCCCTCCAACGGGCGCTTCCGCCTCGTAGTCTTTGGCGGCGACATCTCCCAACCTTCCCAGCGCGACACCGTCAACGCCCTCGGCGCGTGGCTGTCGAGCTACCTGCCCAAGCTGCCGACCATCGCGTTAGGTCCCGCGTCGGATCCGCATAGCGGGCAGATCAAGTTCAAGACGGACGCGGATCCGAGTATTGTTGATGTTGTGCTCGTGCACTCTGCCCCCCGGGACGAGATTGATTTGCTAAGGGACGTGCATGAGGCGTATCACCCGTTTGATAGTAAGCTTGGGTGGGATTATGACAAGGTGTTTAGTGACGGTAAGACGTTTTATGAGGAGCCTGAGAGGGCGTATGAGAAGTATGGGATTGATTCGGGCAAGGGTGCTGTTGTTGGGTTGCGACCTGATGGGTATGTTGGGCTTGTTACTCCGGTTGGTCATGATGGGGCGGAGCAGATTCAGAAGTGGTTTGATGGCATCTTTCAAAGATCATGAGATGTTGCCAGATATTGATTCTAGGTACATAAATATCGGTCAATGAGACGTGACAACTGTGAATGAGAGACATAGTTGAATGAACCCCTGCTGCAGAGCATTTACCTGCCATGTCGATGCTTGTAATTTGAGCTCGGGATATACGGTATATACCTCATCATTTTACTAATTCGGGACCTGTTGGATCTCGAAACCCATCACAGAGTGTATAAGCTAATAGCTTATCAAATCTGAATTGTGTGATTAAGGTAGGCAGACAGGGAGTGTCATCATGCCGCAGGGGTTGAGGCATCAGAGTCCGCAGAATCGGTATCCCTATTGTACTGAGTATTGAAAGAACCATCATCACATGAGATTTATGGATCATCAAAGAAACGAAACGGCAACGTGATTGGCTTTGAAGGGTAAATGCCTATGCATGCCTCAAAGGCAAACGCTGTTGAGGTTGGACGCGTCAGGCTTAAGATTCCTGGCGCCGAGGATGGCTTAGGCGACGCGAGATATGGCCTCTCATTGGCTATCACTGAGGTAGGGCATCCCCCTCAGATGACAATTAGATGACCTGGCATCTCTGTGACTGCAATCAGTTTTCTCCTCCAACATCTTATTTTCATTCTCATACTACTTACTCAAACTTCCATTACATCTCGCACCTGCCTTCTCCCCCTTTTTCCTTTTTTTCCATCGTTTTCATCCATGCTCTCTAGAAGTCTAGATGGAAACCCCAGCCACCTCGAGAGTTTACCCACAGCGATCATGCGTCACAAATGGCTCAGCCCCTGACTCCCGATATCCCAAGCACAAAACCACGAAGCCATGCTATACTCCGCAGAAAAGATCATGACACAGACTTGGAAGAAAATGCAAACCTCCTCGATCACATCTCCGGCATCCCATCCAACACGCGATTCTCAGGCAAGCCCCTCTCATCAACAACATGAGATGAGATAGCCACGCACCATTCCTTAAACACTGAAAGGAAAGACAAGAAAGAAAACCCATCAATATCGCTCGCTCGCTCGCTCGCTCTCGTTTCTTCGTTTCCATCGCTTCATCACGATCCGCGGTTCTTCCCGAAAACCGGCCTTGTTTTGGTGTTGATGCCTCATTTTTGTGGCATGAAAAGGGTGGGGCCTCCGGCCGACCTCGGAAGTGAGGTCACCCCTGCAATTCCCACGCACGGACCACGCCATCACGTAAACCGACCCGCACGAACCTCACCAGAGGTTGAGATGCCCGGGCAGGTTGGGGCGACCAGAATGATGAGGAGGTGTCGCGACACCTTGGTATCGCATTGCGGCTGACACTGACTTGACTTTCAGGGCGACCGCATCATTATCTCGAGAATTGCGCCCCAGCACCTCGAAGGGCTTCCGTCTGACCATGATTGGGCTGGGCTTCTCCCTCGACCGCCTCAGCGCCGTGGGGTATAAGCTGGTCAACCAGCATGACTGCGTCAACGTCACGCTCGATTCGGCTTTCTAGTCGCTCGCGACTCCCAGCACGATCGCTGCTCACCAAGTCAAGGTCGATGTCTTTCTCGAAGTTCCGGAGGCGATCCGCAGCCCCAGTTCTAGCTCCTTTCTCTTGGGAGAGCTGTTTTCCCGAAGCACCCCTAAGCCACCCTGATATTAGCCAAGCCGAACCCCGACGCAACCGAACGAATGAATAAGATGCGAGGTAGGGAATTTGGTGGTGGATGATACGGAACTTCTCGTCGGCACAAGACCCAAGCCATGGCACGCCTGACGTAGAGTTGGCCTGGGAGCGCTGGCTTCAGACCCGCACGTAATACTGCGAACCCGCGAGATCAAGAGCAGCTTTGCGCAGGGCGCGAATCTGGCAAATGATGGCGGAAAAGTTCCAGGAAACTGTGCATTCCGTGCTTCCACATACGAGCCGGCATAGCATACTTGCTCATGACGGCTATAGAGCTCCAGGAATGAGTGAATGCCATGCCTCCACAAGTGCGGCGACGTGGCATACTTGCTCACGAGGCGGCGTAGGGCTGGATTTGGGGATGGATGCTGAGATACCAAGAAGAAGTCGTGGTGCTCATGCAACAGCGTGCGGTGCAGCGCTACGGAGGAGTGCAAGAACAAGATCTGTTACTTACGACTTGGCTGAGCCCTGCTGGGGTTCGACAGAGGCCATGCTGGATCTTCTCCGCCTCGGCGTTGTGGTGCGGGTTGCAAGGTAAGTCAAGGTGCGCTTGCAAGTGATTGTGTGTTTCGTTGCGATGGGTAGAATGATGTTGGGGCCATTCAAGTTTCCACGAAGTGGTAGACTGGCTGGGCGTAGAAAGGCCGTAATGTTCGGCGGGTAAGGTTGGTTGTGGTGTCGGGGAGTTGTAGGTAAGAGACAACCTTGGGTAGTGACTCGAGATTAGATCTCGCTTTAAAACTCAATGTTACTGAAGCTTGACTTGCCAACGCTAAACGTCATGAAAGAGTGAAGAGCTTGAGGAAGGCCAAAGAAAGTGTGAGGTAGGCAGGAGGTAATAAGGGAAAACAGCGGCGGCAGAGCGGCGGCGGCGACGGTGACGGTGGAGGAGGAGGACGAGGAGGAAGCAAAGGTGGTGGTTGTGGGGGGTGAGGGATGGATGCGTGAACGAGTAGGCGGAAAGTCGCCCAGTGCGAGTCTTGGCAAGACCCAGCACTTCTCTGCCTTCCTGGCTTCACAGCGACACCACTACCCCCAAGCCTAGCTCAGAGTCCCTTGATGAGTGGACGTACCTACGTTACCTCCTGTCGGTAGCTTCTCAGGAACGCTCGTCCAGTGACTCCGCCGTCCCCCCAAAGATTCGCGGGCTCGCAACTTCCCGACTCACACACAGGGTCACTCCATGAATAACGCAGGTCTCAAACCCAAAGGAGATTTCCTGGAGGGATGCTGTTTGTGTTTGTCCAAGACCCCAACTGCCTTACGTAGTCCCCATAGGGAGATGAGACTTCCGCGACCCAAGACTCGAAAGTGACATGCAGATTGTCAAGGCACAAATCCGCCCCTCCACGGCGTACGTACCCAAGGTATGTTTGTTTCGCTTCCTCTCTGCCGCTCCGTTGAAGAATCTGTCGTCGGCAGCTTCTGGAGGTAATTCTCATCTCGCGCCCATGGGGGTCAAGGTGCTGATAACGATCGGAGAGGAGAGGCATTCTATGCCGGCCGAAGAGGAAAGGCAGCTTCTTCAATGGATCCTCTACTCGTACCTATCTTCCCGCTTCATAAGGTAATGTTCACTGCTTGACTCTCTGCCCGAATCCATCGGCGCTAGCAGCGGGCAGACAGCAGCACTCTCCTCCACTCAATCGAAAAAGAGTGGACCACCACGGGCCTCATCCCCATACTTGAGGGTACGGAGATACACGGTACGTCCCGTCCATCTCTCTGTGTCTGTTTGGGTCCCCGTCTTTTCCGCTGTGTCTGTTCGGGCTCCCGTCCTATCCTGCCACAGTGACCTGCCTGCCCTTGCCCAAATCCCATGCCTTCCCTCATCCACTGCGACCACAGACCTGACCCTGTGTAAATATTGGCTTCTAACAGGCATCTGCTTGGTACCTAGGTACCTACCTAAACCGCTCCCTCCTCCATGGCTCCTTTTTTTCTTTTCTTCCATCCCGTCCCTCCTCACCTCCCAGTCGGCGTCTTGGTGGTTGGCTGACAGTACGTACCTTGCCGAGAGACGAGTTACGGTACCTACCTACCCACCTGCCTTACCTTACCTTTACTTCAATTAGAAGGCTGACGCGCAAAGCGAAAGGACTTCTGAAGGTGTGCGGCTGGAGATTTCTGAACAGGGTCCGGTGAAAGGCAATGCTGGTAAGTTGCCGCGCAGGCGGATGAAACAGAAGAGAACGGGAAGCGTGGAAATATATAGTCTTGTTTCTCTCATCCTTGATGCGAGAGCAACTTGAACTTGTGAAAGTGGGGTGTTGCAAAGCTGGACGGAGCGCAGAGAAAAGGGCGAGGGAGGCACAATGGCAGAAAGAGGAGAGCTCGGGTGGGAGTGCGCTGTCGAGCGATAGCACTGACGTCCGGCTAGGTAGGTACCTTAGGTATGGTACCTGGCACCTGCCAGAGCAAAATAAAGGTTGAAAGAACGAGAGAGGGCGTGGGGATGAATAGGTAGTGAGGGGTGAGATCAGGGCCTCGCCATTGCTGACTCGGGTGGTCAAGCTCTCGTAATCTGCAGTTATTGGCTCTTGCGAAGCTCCCGTACCTACTTGGAGACGTCCATCGAAAGTCCATGAGGTAAGTTCGCGGTCTGGAATCGGCGCGAGGGTCTACCTAGGTACGAGCCGATAAGGGGGGCACGGGGGGTCGCGGTTGAGAACTTCACTGACGAGAGAGAAACATGTATCTAGGTACTTCAAGGAAGAAAGAAACAGGGTTGGGTCTTTTCCTCTTCATTTTTTCCGAAAAGGCTCTAAGGTTGGGACGGCGGTGACTATGGACTGGAGCATACCCAGCGCAAAAAAGAAACAAGACGATCCTCCCACTTGTCCACCGGGGAGGGATTCAGGGAGATGCGGCGGCGAAAGGTCCCACGTCGTGGGAAGGGATCCAACTGCCCGGCATGACGGCCGTGGGACCACCAGCTTGAGGTGCAGGCGGTACGTAGTACATACGGTAGGGGATGGTGCAGGGGGCGGCCGAGACTGGGCAGAAGTTCAGAACAAGTGGATGCGCGGTGACATGGTTTTACTACTTCACTGGAGGCGCGAAAGCCAGTCGTCCCGCCCTTAAAAAGTGCTTGAGCACAGGAAGTTGGAGCTCTTGGGTTTAACGCAAGATAGCCATACATGTATGTGCCTGCCCGAGCAGCCGGGGTACATAGAAGCACGAGAAACGAGAATAGACATGCGATCCCATCCCAGGGCCTGATCCTTGGGCGGTGCGGCATCTTGGGACGGTGCTCTGACCACGGCCATCTCGGACGATGCTCTGACGACGACCACCCCGGGCGGTACTCTGACGATGACCATCTCATCTCGTTCGGCGAAATTCTGATGGAGCGATGTACCTCGAACGAGGCGGGCGGTTTCTGCCTACGTACCTTATGAACCCACAGATACCTGTCAATACCTGGTCCGTCTTTAACCCTGCACCTGAGATCGCGGAGACATGATGTATCCATACTTCCTCACTCTGATGCTGGACCAGGAAAGGCCTTGACGCGGGCACTCACGAAGAACAGAAGAGGCGAGAGTCTTCCCCAAAAGCTAGCCCCGCGAATGGCATAGGATGTTCTCCGTCTCCATCAATGGGTGCTTTGTCAAGGTACTTGACGTTGGATACCGTACACCGAATTCCTCCATCACCAAATCCCACCACCCAGCACGCGGCACATGTCACCCAACCCATCCAAGTGCATGGTGTAATCGGTTGGCGTCTCCTCAATTCTTTGCGCTTGTAAGGAGAATGTGATGCCTGGTTCATTCCGCGTGTTTCATTGCAAAAGCCGCTTGCAAGGCGCCTCAATTGGGCGAGGTTCCTGGCCCATGAATTGATGCCCGCTCATCGAGTCACAGCCGGGCGGCATTCGGTCGGCTCTCCAATGCTGCCGACGCAGGGGTCTGTTCGTCCTGACAGTTCAGCTGTCGAGTGATCATCACCCAAAGCCCCAGATGATTAAATCAGCTCTTTCAGAAATCATTTTGGAGATATCTCGGGGATGGAGGCAAGGACTTACCCGCTATTTACGAAGGACTTCGGGTATCTGAACTTTTCCCCAGCTCCGGCAACTCTGCCTGTTTCCTTCAGCAACGTTCGCTGGGCGCAACATTCGACGTGGTCCGGACCTTCTCGGTTTCTGCTTGTCCCGCGATTACCTAAATCGCCAGACTGCCGTCATGCGAACAATTGTGTGATGGGGCAGGTGCCCGCCCGCCAGTCCTCCTCCGTCATTTTCCAACCTTAGCCCGTGACCACTTTGCGTCAGCCACAAGTCTACCCGTCGACGGAATGCGCAACATTTTCCCACAAACTCAGCCCCAACCTGCGTCTTCACGGTGCCGACTTCTGTGAGGCGCAGCTACTGCGCAGCGACGAAGCAATTCAGGCACTGCTCACGAGTCCATCACCCAATCAGCCGTGCCAGCCTTTGCCAAGATGAGCAAACAATTTTTCACCATCGTTACCGTCTGACACCTTCTCAATCAAAAATCGTCTGGCCCTTCCCATCTCAGCCACCGGGAAATTCGGTAATCTGCCACGACCCCGCCGCGACAGAGATCCTGATCAATTTCAGCCCGAGCGATTGAAGAGTTTTTTCTTTTCAGCATTGACATTGGATGCCGCAATATCACCTGTCGCAGTGTCGCATTCACGGAAAAGTAGAAATTCGGGGTGCAGAACGGGCGCGCCCCCGCGCGCCATTGGTCTCGATTCCCAAGTGTACGTGGCTGTCTCTGAATCCTCTGGCCATCCCTCCACTGGTCAATTGGAGATGAGAAAAATTTTCACGACTGCTCTTTCACCCCCAGCGGAACAACGCACCTAAGCTTCTCCATGCGTTCATGTTCTTCGCCCGCCTGCGTGTCATGATCGGCCGCATCATTCGCGAACCATTCTCCAGTTCGCCAGATTCGTTAGCGGCTGCCTCTCACGTGCCCAACGTCTGCCTAATTGCCTTGTGCACCGACCAGCGGTTGAGTCGGAAAACGGGGCAAGTGCTGGCCTTACCGGACTTACGCGGCGTTTTGAGAGTGAGCCTCAGGAATCAATTCGAATGACTCTGCGACCGCATATCGAAGTTGATTTCGACGACTTGTTCGATCATGGACATGCGAAGTCAAAATAAAGTCGGTTTATTCAGATGAAAGAACGGGTCCGATCCGTTCTTTAGACTCTTGTCTGTGCACAAGGTTTGGCGGGTATCACGCCAAATTGGGATGAAACGGGCCCATTTGACGTGGATCATCTCAAGGATAATCCCACAAAGACTAGGAGTGGATGAAAGAAAGTGGAAAGCTGGGCACTGTCGACAACAATCAATTGTGATGCCGATGGATGAGAAGGGTATTCCCATCGCTCGTCTATCTAAACTATCTAATAGCTTATGTAAGTATATTTAAAAGTGATAAGGTATATAATGTGAACGATATACTGGGCTCCCCACCCCAACTTAACCCCGCCGAAGCAAGAATAAGTTGTGCGTCGGGCACGCTGAGGCAGGTGCCATCCAACTATAGTTGGTCTAAACGCCCCGAATCCAATTGTTACCTTTCCCATGCCCAAGATTGCCCCGATTCTCCATTCGTTTCAATATGCAGAGTTTGAGAGTGAGATAATGCATGTGCATAACCTCGCGAAAAAAATCACCGCCGGTCCATTGTCCGGGCTGCTTGGTTTGCTCCTACCGCCTCTCAGTTTCTGCATTCCTGCCAAAATTAGTCGCGACGCATTGGCCCATCAGATTTGCAGCTTCCTTCTTTCTTCAGCGTCATCCGACCGCAAATCATTGGCGTCGAGAGAAAACTTATGTAATCCCTTTGTGATCTCATTGACGTTTTTCTCCACCCCAATTGTTTCATCCGTCCCAGAGACTCGGCCGAGTCTCCTCCACCGAACTTCGGAGCGGAGACGTGTCCGCTCCCGCGCACCACCATCTCGGTAGGTACTTTCCGACGGGAGGCTATTCTTATTCGAGGCAAGCCCCCACGCCAGGATCTAGATCAGAGTCAATCCACCACCACTGGCCGATCCAAGGCACCGTTGCATGTTGCAGCCACACACCGGGAGTGTGTGGTACCACATGGTGCCAAACCAGTGGCTGCCGTTAGACCCTTAGTTTGGGAATTGTGATCCAGCGCCGCGCAGACTGGTTGGCACGTTGTTGAGAGGTTGCCCGACAGCGCCTCCGGAGCGGGCTGAGACTCCGTAACTGAGGTCTAGCCGGGTAACGGCGGCGGTTGCGGAGGATACTTGTGAAGTTGGTCGCGTTGAAGTAAAGCCTAGGCCAACTGACAATGCATGATCGTTTCTGAACATCGTGTACCGCACGTCACGTTGGGAGCGAGTTCCCTCTGCATTCACTGGCCTGGGCCGTTGGGTGCCAGAACTGTCCCAAAGTCAGTATTGTATACTCGATGGGTCATCACCATGGGTTTCAGGATAACCGTGAGATGGAAACGTAGAGAACGGTATGAAGGCGTAAAGAATGAGAGTATGAGCAAAGAGGTAGGACTCACGTTGACGCGGAAAGCTGTACATCTATCGACAACGCCATGGCTGAAGACTGGTGCGAAAGTGTGGATGAAAGAGAATGTGTTGAACAGTAGATAGCTTTCAGATGTTGATTTGAGAGATGGCTTGAGCCTTGAGATTGTAGAAGACAGGAAGAGTGTGGTAGAGTAGCAAGCAAGTAAGACAAAGATAGGAGAATAAGAGAGCCTTTAAATCTAGAAGTCTTGACTCGCGAGAATGAATGAGCAGCCAGAGTGCGGTGGAAACCTACATTTCGAGGAAGCCTAATTACCGTGCCCTCCCTCTCGGTCCGCCTTGCGCCAGTTGAACAGTTCGAGGTGACATGTTGCAGGGGTAGGGGGGTCACAGGCCGATCTCAGCAACTCCGGGTTCTTGTTACGAACGCACCTGTAGTGTTTCCTCAGCGGCGTCCGGGGGAGACGGAATCATCATGTCGTGCCTACATGAGCATATGTATGCAGGTCAACGGCGGTAAGGTTCAGATGTGTGGCGTGGGTAAACAAGACTGCATCCAAGCGAGAAGAAAACGACCCATGAGGATTCGACTTCCAGACGTCGCCTGCTTTGGATCGCGTCGGATGAACCTTCCGCGCTCCAAAGGGTGGTGACACAAGGCTCTCTCATATAAGTGAGAAGAAGGCGAAATATGCGAAAAACGCCGTATGCTGGTTTGTGGATGGCTCAGATTCAAGATGGGGTGGATCTCGCGAATGCGTTGGTCTTTGGGGGCTAAATCATAAGTGATAGGGTTTTCGATTCGTTGATTTTGGCAGCTTTGGCAAGACTTTGGCCACCGGCGTATGCACCACCACGGCCGTTTCGCCGGCCGGTCCACACTTCCTGTTGCCTTGGCACAATCTTGAACGCCTGCTCGGAAGTGATACATCTTGGCTCTAAAGAAGCAAGCGTTGGGTTTTGTAAGAAACGATTGATAAGTGTATACCAATTTGAAGGTTAACTATTTCCACAACGCGTATCGATAACATGCTCTCCAAGAGTTTTGAGAAATACTCACAATTGCGCGGCTAAACTACAATTTTTCGGGTTGATCATGTCGGTTGTAACTTTGAAAACCTCATTCCAGCCAAGTCTCTAAACGCCGACTGCGATAAGATCATAGCAGTAGGAACCAGATGCCTCGCAGAAGGTGGGTAATGTCAGTGGTATGAAACGTGAGCATATGCCGCCATCCTCATACTGCCCATGAACATGCCCTATGAGGAATAGAAAGTAACCTTGTTGTAAGCCACAGTAATTGGTGAAGAAAAAGGCCGGGCGAGTGCCGCACGCGACAAGTTGTGGGCCCACCCCTATTGCTACACAGTGGGCTGCACAGCCAGCTGTAGAAGCATGAGAACAAAGAAACTGAACAAAGGGTGCATGCAGCCGGGGCATTTTAATGTCGCGAACTGGCGATTCTACCAGCAGAAGGGGTCATAAGAGCATCGCATGAATCAGCTCGGGCACCAAGAGACAGGGGAGCCAGAAAGCGGTGAAGCGGCCATTGAAACGGGATGATGTGGCCCTCGGTCATCCAGACAACTTGATAGACTTTGGACCGCAGGTCCAGACCCGTATGCACCAGGACTTTGAGGAGAGAATACCCCTCTTTCAATCCATGGGATATCACTCAAGGCTAAATTAGCGAGGACTCTACGCGCCGAGGCATTCCCATGGGTCCTACATGCTTTCGGCCGTACGCAAATGCGAATATCTTTATCGAGCAATTTGAGCAAACTTGCACTCGGACTCTGCCAAAAATATGATGGCCGATGATACGGACGTACTTTTCAGCGGGTTGAGTAATCGGACGTAACTTCTGTTGTTCACAACGTTCATTGCACTGTCGCACCAACACAAATTCAAGCCACAGCCTATACAGACCACATTCCATGCGATTTCTTGCTTTTCTGGCATGCTGATGATGATCGATCGGATTTAGTCAAAGAAACTTGGCCAATTGAAATATCTCCCCGCGGTGCATCAAATTCCAGGTCATGAAGAGAGTTTCAAAGTATCGCAGATTGTACGCCACATAACCGACACACCTTCAGTCATAAATGATAGGCAAGAACTCCCAGATCCGAGATCCGTCCGGGAGCCCGTGGAAGACTGTCAGTGTGTGATGGGTATGCCTGGGCAATCGAGAATGGTCTCTGGATACTTTTCTGATGACAGAAGATCCGAAGGTCCCCGAGACATTCCCGGGTGTGGCTTGCAGCTCGCTTCCCATCATTTCTCACGTCAAAAGAAGAGGTAAAATACTCTCAAATATGTATGGAGAGGCTGCGAACTAGCAGACGGCGGGAGGGGAGACGGGGAGACCCGACTCGAAGCTTGGGGCGTGCATACTGCATGCCCGGAACCCCTCCCCGGGAGGGTGGCGCGAACGCTACATGCAACGCACAAATGACAATGCAGGAGCCGGAATTTCATGTCTCCCAGTATAATATACCTGCATCACTGGCCACCCGATCCAGCAGCTGTCACTGGGATGTGACTTATGACAAGCTCACAATTCCCCGTTAGCTCAAGCCGACCTGACTCAGCGATAGCGGACGTCGAGCACCCCTGAGAGTGCGCTACCATGCTCGTTCGGCCTCAATGGCCGTTGTGATTGATGGTTATCGATCCGAGACAGATGCAATCGTCCAGAGAGAAGAAATTATTCGGTAAGACGTCTCACTTCCAATGCTTTACCCCCCCCCCCCCCCTCCCATTTGCCCCCTCCCCTCCCTTTCAGCCTGCCTTAATTCCGTAGTCCCTGCCCGTTCCGCAGCCTGCTTTTGCAGGACGTTGTGTTTGGGCTGCAAGATCGATTGCAGCCTTCACCAGTAAACAAAAGAAACAAGAGCCCGGTTTTTTTAGTCGCCTCCCAACCCACCTTAGTTTTCTCATTTCGCAAATATGACATGTGAGGAATGTGGAAATTGACAACTGATCCCTCACGAGCTTCCTCAGACTCTAGTCGCGTGAAACAACGTGTTTCATCTGGTCATATTCCAGCTACGAGATAAAGTTCTGTCTGGATTCGGGCTGTCAGTGTGCTCAGATTTCGTCGCATCTCCGCACACATCAGATGGCCTTTCGAGATTCCACACACTCTCATACAAGAGGTTTGGCAACCCGTCTCCCTTGTATCTGCCCCTACATCCTACGTCAGAGATTGGGCGTATTCATATTTACATGTACACCAGTTCCTATCAAGAGAACAGACTACTGACCTTCTATCCCAAACCTATGGGATACGATGTTCCATCTAGACACGTGAGAATTGTAGATCTCTGGGCATCACTCTACTTGAGTTTCTGCCTACTCTAATCCGAGTATTGATAAGTCTGTGATAACAGGGACTTCATGAAAGTAAAATGGCGGGTGGTGACGGAGGGTGAATCTATATGTGCTTCAGCGCGAGATCGATGGAAGTGTAAACGGGGTCACTACGAGTAGGTAATTGACGAGTATTCATACCATTCATCTTTCGTTAATTTGGCATTCAGGAGTCGCAAGGTCAAGTCTAGAAGCACTGATAATGAGCTTCAGCCTTTCTAGTTTTCCACCCCGGCTTCGATTGAAAAGATGTGCCAAACCTCATCACCAGTACCCAATGCATGGTGTCTTAGATTGGGGTGAGTGGTTATCCAGAATATGTGGGTGTGAGTTACCAGTAAGAGCCTTATATGAGCGCATAGATTGCCTGGAAAGTTACCTCTTTCCCGTGGTGATGAAATGTGGATAAAGAGTTGAGGCAACCCGTGTGTCAAGCGTTTTGAAGCAAGCCGGCTACTCACCAGGCCTCCATAGAATAAATAAAGCGGAGACTTCTGATTGATGAACGCGCCCAATGCCCTGAAGACTTCTGAGTTGGAAATCTGGGATTAGGTAGTGTCAAGATATACAAACGATGACTATAGAATATAAATTGAGAAACGTTTTCCCATGGTCTTCGTCCGAAGATTTGTAGCAGACTGTGAGCAGCGTCGTGATGCGGCTTATGTGGAGCAGTGATATACTCTCGACCAAACCCTAGCTTTTGGAAGATCAGATATATGATGATAGAATCTTGTTCCTGCTCAATAACTCAATCTTGTTGATTCCTCAATCAATATGTTTTTTGAGTATCTCGCAAACTCAAGTCAGGTTGTGAGTTGCAGTAGTAATATATCCAGAAACACATATACGGGAAGAAGCAGAAAATTGTCGGTTTGTGAGTCATTTCTGAAGTATCTAATAGAGGGCAGTGTAGCATTTGATCGCTTCTTGAGCATCCTGCTTTTCGTGGAACCAGGTGAAAGAGAGTTGCTGGGAGACGGTACAGGATTGTTTAAACTTCGACCTACCAAGCACTCGTCTGAGGCACCAAAAACGGAAATATAGGTACATTGACCAGGTCGACGTGCGGCGGAAATTTGAAATAGGGCGCAGGCTAGTGCAGATCGGACATACTGAACTTGTCTACTCGGTATCTTTACTGAGACAAGTCAGGACTAACTATACGAGCACCGAATTTCTTTTTGAGGAAACCCCCGGAAACAGACCTGGGCTCATACGTCGCAAGTGATCAACTCTCAACCGTCATGAGACTGTGCCTACATCAATTCATAGTTAACAAGGATAGCCTCATGAAGGTGGACAGCTAACAGGGCGCCAACGTAGCCACTATTTCGGAAACCTTGAAAGAGGAAAAAGTCCAACATGGAGCCGAGTAGAGCCTTCGATCCAGTTTGTTTTCTGCAAATGAAGTTCTCAAGACTCCCCTATCTACTCGAATACGAGATGCTCTTGCTCCGAAAACTGGGTCTACCGCTTTGACTCTCTGTGGAAGTCAAACAGTGGCTGGAGCTAGGGATAAAGTCGAACATCCTACTCGCTATAGACACACTGATTTCCATTGTATTGGATCGCAATGTTACAAGTAGACAAACGTAGCTATACTCTCGGAATTCAAGTTGCTCAAACCATTTCAGAAGATTCTCCAAACAATTTCGACTTATTGTATCGAGATTTTCTTAGTGGAGAGCTGATGGTTGTTCAAGACCATATAGTCAGGTCACCAGGGTCTGTTATCTCCGTACGCCAGCGATAGTCTTTGCTAATGCAGCATGTAGCTAGGCCAAGCCATCAGTCACCGATCATGCTAGGACATCCAATACCGATCTTACGCAGCCGGGCAACTGCAAAGAATGCGTTGAGAGTTGATATGGGTATCTTCAACCAAAGAGTCACCGAATAGTTCATGGTGAAAGAGACTATGGACTTGAAAAACATCAACAATTGAGAACACCTTCTCAAATGTTTTCACTTCCCGTTACTTATATTATTCTTTTCCTTAGAATGGACCGAAGCCAGATGCTGACCCGTCTTCTTGATATTTCTTAAATCATTTCTGGTCGTGAATTGTCACGAGATATGGATGTGGTTAATGCTGCCCACATTGAGTGGGCCCGCTTTTTGTGACATGAATATAGCGATAGTGGGCTGCCATTGCAACATCATAGAGATGAAGCACAAATACTTTGAGAACTGGCGGTACGAGGGAACACAACTTTTGAACCTGATACCCATAGAGTCTGAGGCACACCGAGATTTGCTGTGTATTTATTGTTCTTCCTTCGCCAGGCAAACTTTAGCCCTGGGAGTCTGGCCTTAGCGTGAATGGCACAGCTCGGCCGTGGCTGACTTGGCTAACATACGCATGTCTCATTGCCTTCCACACAGGACCCAATACCCGGAACCGCGAAGATTCCAGCGAAGAACTGGATGAGCATGGCATGGTGAGTTACAAGACCAAGTCAACACGGCGATTTGGCGAATAGCAATTTTCTGCGAGCTAATAAACGAAGCCTAGCGGAGATTCCAAAGCCTCGTCATCAATGAATTTGCATTTAACGCCCTGTCTTACTGTCTTGACCATGGCCCATTGTCCTCGGAGAAACCCCCGTCCCATCGAATTCAATATCATTCTTCTCTAGAAAGTCGTTCGGCATCGCCCACGCTCCTAACACAATTGAGGTCCGGTTGCTGTTTTCAACCCGTGATGCCCCCCACTCTCTGGGTGGCTGGCAAGATGGTTTGCATCATACTTTGGTAAGGCACCTGCTATGCCGCCTAATCGCACTCCTTGGAAGGCCGAGGATACCGCACTATCGCTCTGATGCTGGAAAGTAGCTCTCTCTGATAGAGGGAGCCTCGAACTTGATGGATACATGGCTGAAAATTGCTTCCCTGGCCTTAGAGGTCTTCAATGAGATGAACTCATTCAGATAGTTGAGAGTGCTTTTGTGGCCGAGGTAATTTGGCCTGTGGTGTCTGGCGAGCTCTAGAGAACAATGTAAGTAAAAGAGCCGCTCCCCGGCAAGGCAGCGCCTTCGAATTGATTGGTGATTCTCCACCTCGCCGTCATGGCAAGGTGTGGTTCATGAGCCGCATGGGTGGTCGCTAGGTGTCTACAAGAAGATGTACAAGTTATGTACCCGCCTCTACTAGCTGTTGGTGACGGGGTGGCGTCAGCTTAGGTGATGTAGCAGGCGACCCAGTGTGACAGAGCTGTAATGGAAGTGCAAGGAATGAGGGGCTGTGGTCACCAAAAGCTTTTGCAGCCTCTGCGCGATCAAAGTTTTGGTAAGGTACCTTAGTTGGAGACTGGAAACAATTTTCACCATTACAACATCACCAGAAGACAATACCCGATGCAGGTATGAACAAAAGCAATGAAAGCGCCGACTTTGGGAACAAATACAATTGGTACTCTCCGTAATGCCGTCAAGAACCCAGCAATCACGCTACTTCACTCCCATTATCTACACGATTGGTTCTACTTTCTCCTGCTCCACTTCGATGGACCATCCGCAAAATTGTCCCTGTGTATGGCGACTGATGGCCATTAGCTGCCATTGCAGTAGAGTGGCACAGTAATAATTGCCCAGGACTCGAACGCCCCGACGGACCATTTTGCGATTAGATAAATTAGTACGTACCGATGACCCTTGCCCGGGGAAGGCAAGGTGTTGGTGCCAGGTGGGACCCGGTAAAGCACGGGTAGCGCTCCTGACAGACCGTACCCCTGCAACGGTGCACTAAAGTTTAGTGTCGTCAAGGGCCACTTCGGCGGCCCGGTTGTCATCCGTGTAAGTCGAAAAATGGGTCCCGATAGCTGACAGCTGCGCCGACTTAGAGACAATGGACCGGACATTGGGAACAGCGTCAACGCGGCTGCTTTGAACGGAAAGAATTTGAGTGGCATTGTCGATAATCTTCCGGGTTTTGTCTAGGCGGCTCTGCTGTCTGGACTTGTTCCCAATGCTCTCACCCTTTGGATGATGGAATGCTTGGTCCGAGAGAAAATGTTGGACCCGCGAGAGCTCTCTCCCCCGTTCATCTTGAGGTGGGACTCCCTCCATTGAGCTTTGCTGCGGGGACACCCATCAGATTCCGAGATTATAGCACAGAAGAAACTAATAGCCTACGGGACAAGGGGGCCAACGTACAATAGGTTGAAAAGAAGAGGGCCGTTCTGAATTCTAAAGATGAACCTGGGTCTCTCGGCAGCCACTAAAAGATCGACTCGAAATGGCGGGTACGTGGGCTGTCCGTAGACCGGTTAAGGCTAAATCGGCCAAGCTTGGTCTAAGAAATAGAACAGGACGTTGTTGCAAGATAATCAAAGTGATAGAAGGTATTGGGCAGCGCGAGCTCGGAGGAAGGTGCGGGAAAGATGAAGGCGGTGGTCAAAGTGAGCAGAGCGTCAATAGAGTAGCAGAGAAGCAAAGTTCATCCAAATAGAAAGAGCCACAGGATGTCGGTTGAATGCCAGAATCTTGCTGGACTTTTCATCAGCGGACGGCGTGGTATTTAAATGTTTGGTGCGTTTCCTACTTTTGGTGGGAGAGGAAAAGGGACGCGTGGGAACTCTGAAGAAAGATGACCACGGTTCACGGGAGGTGGTCGGCCCAAGTCTCGCAGTCTCGCAGTCTCGCACCAGGGCGTGGTGGCTCTCGCACCAGGGCGTGGTGGCTCTCGCACCAGGGCGTGGTGGCCTGGCCGGAGGAACCAAAGCAGCTCCCTTTCTGATCCCTGTCCCCTGCTGCAGAGAAGGACAGGGGGTGCAGGGATGGCTCGCGTCCCCTAGCGAATGAGCACACAGAACTTGGCTGCTATTCAAGTTCTAGTGATCCAGGAAGTGATCGTGAGCGTGGGCGTGGGGAATTTGCATGACAATGTTGGGTTCCGATTTGTGTGTTTGTGTGTTGCCCTGCATGCGTAGCTACAGTTAGAAGGGGAGATGTGCTAGGTCCTCAAGCAGGGCGCCTGATTAGTTGAGAGGCACGACGTAGCGGGTCTTCTATGGGATTCTTTCGAACGTGGAACAGCAACCGAGGAGAGCACCAGCATTCAATCAGTTCGTCGCCCTGACTTGCGTTCGATCCCGCATGGTCAGGGTGAGGGACAGGCGTTCAATCAGCGTGTGAAAGTGGTCCAATTCACACCGTACGGCGTAGTCGTGCAGTGACTGGTGCGCGGTTGTCAGAGCATGATGATTTTGGCACCTTAGTGCAAAGCTCAGCAGGTAGCTGAAGCCAACAGCCTGCTGACATCTCGATAAGGTGAATGGGTGAAGAGTTGCCATTTGGCGCCCACATTCCCGACGTAACCGGCGCGCCGAACGATGTTCCAATTTTTGAAACTGAGCTGCAACTTACCTGACCTAAGCTAGTGATTTCGCCCAACTTTTCCTTGTGCGACTGTCTGCTATCTACCCTTCCGCGCCCGTTCATCCAGCGCCTTTATGAGCGGTCCCTACTTGACCCCGGTACGATTCGAAGGCAGTCGACCGTTGCGCCCACAACTGCCGCTCGGATTCTCACTTCCACCCCGTGGCGTGAGATAGCAGCGTCAAAAAACAACATTGCCGCAACGTTGGTAAAGACGCTCGTTCAGAACCATTATTGAATCCCTGGTCTTGAGACACAGAATCGCGTCTTGGTTACTTGCCCAAAAAAGCACGCACCCCAAGTCAGTGACGAGTATTCTGGCATCCGAAAACCTACGCTTTCTTATCTTCTGCGTGGCTCTAAGGTGGCAGAATACCGGTCGCAAGCTCTTGAGGTGCTGTTTGTTCCTCTAGAGAGAACTCTGATGATCTGGCCAACTGGTATGAAGAAGGTATAACATTTAAGTGTCTTTCCTCTTGGGAAGCCTAAAAGACTTGCGTGATGGCAACTGATTGACATGTTTAGTTGGTGCAAATAGGCTGTCAACTTTTGCATTGCCGTGTGTTCTCCTATAACAAAGTGAAGTAAACGTTGGGTATATCGCGTAAAATCATACAAACTTCTTCTTCGTCAACTCGAAACTTCCTGATGGAAACATTCAGGCCGTTATAACATGCCGGAGTAAAGAAAGGTTGTCAAGGCATGCTATCTTTGGGAGTTGAATTTTATAGCCATCTCACATCGAATCAAGAAACGATGGAATTTTTGTAATGTAGTGGGCAAGAATGGATATGACCTTCAAGACCCACGAGGAAACCTTTGGTGCTTCAAAGTAACGCAAGTGGAGTGCTTCACGGTAAATGATAGGGATGGTGAAATTTGACAGATGGGCTAGATCTATGGCTCACAAACATACGGATCATTGGCCTGGGTGTTGACATATAACCCGCCCCTTTCTCAACACCTGCAACAAGAGGGAATAAGCTGAGAGGGTAATTCATGTCTAAAGAAGTGAGATGAAATATACAGAGCAAAGCCAAAAACAAATGGCTTCAAATATTTCCGACCAAATCCGCCAACACTTCCTTTCTCCGATTGAAGAAGATACTGGCATGTGTGTCGTCTTCGATTCTGAGGTTCGCACTACTTCCCAGCCGCTTTGCAATTTGTATTCCGTGATTCATGGGGACAAACGTGTCATGTTTACCATACCAGAGCCGTATAGGCAAATCAGACCGAATGTCCTCGATACGGAATCCAAACTCCGTGCCAATCAGGTGACCATCATTGGTTACGCCATCAATCCCCTGAGCGTAGTACTGTCGACTTGCCATGATCATTCGCCCCACAATCTCTCTGTCCGTCCAGATCCCGGTTTCTTGCTTCGCAAAAGTTGCTTTCTTCTTTTCCGCATCCTGGAGTTGTCGTTCGAGTCGTTCTTCGTCCGAGAGATGAAAGCGCCCTTGCTGATGGAAGAACCATCCGGCGATTCGAGGGACGTAGCGCCACCCGTAGTTGAACCCGACCCAGTGGAACCATCCGGCTCCGCTCATACCGATGTCGGGCGGCCCGATACCGCAGACGATGGATACGCATTTGAGCTTCTCGCGAGGAATTGAGGTCGCACAGGCTAAGGCGTAGGGACCGCCTCCAGACACGCCCTATCAAATGTCAGCAACAGAGTCACAGTACGAGCGGTTTACAAACATACCAGAACACCGTATTCCTTCAGCTTCAAATGCGTCGCAAGGTGTTCCAAGTCTTTGGCGTGGTCGAGTAGTGTCCGTCCGGGTTGAGAAGTGCTTAGTCCCATTCCCGGACGATCTGTTGCAATGATTCGAGCTCCTACATCCAAGGCTGCTTCGTGAAGGTGGCCAGCTTCGACACGCGAGCCTGGGAGGCCATGACAGTAGAGGATCGGTTTACCCGTCGCGAGTCCAAACTGCGAATACCCGAGCTTTCGTCCATCTGGCAGCGTGAAGGTGTCAGAGGTATCGGGCTCTGGAACCAATCTCGTACCCAAAGGCGGAGGTGATAATTCCGCTGTAATCGCTCCTGCGTTGCTGTTCCCAAACAGCAATGACTTGATGTATGATATTGACATTATGGCGGATGCATGTGTAAAGCGCTAGCGCCTCGAACGTCCTCCAAATATGCACACTGCGGATGGGGCTTGTATTTATGTAATTTTTGTCCAAGATCATAGTGCTTATGTCGGTCCGGAAGGATGCGGCGTTGGCATGAAGATCGCGAATGGTTTGGTCGCATCGGGCTAGACTCCCGAAAGTGCCCGACGTTGCGCACGGGGCTCAGATATTGGTCGTTCAACTTCGGGTAGTACATTGCCCCGTCGTTGTAAGCACACGTGAGCTCGTGAGTCACCAGCTAATCTACGGAAGGTTTTTCGTCTGGAGACCATTATCCCTCGTTGGGTTTGGGAAAATGAGAAGCTCTAGACGATGGACTAGGGTTCCATGCAACCCATGGTGGAACTTGAATGGTGATGGGGTGGTGGGTATCAAGCCCCACTGATCCCATCCAAGGATACCATGAACTAATTTAGAGTTCACTGAACTAGAACGGGTCCCTGTTGAGCCAAATTTGACAACGTCCTTGTCCCTGTAGATTGTCCTTCATATTCTAGATATCCTAGACGGCTAAGCTAGGAAAAGATAGGAAGTGTACTTACAAAGAAACTATGGAAGATTGCTTCTCAAGAAGTCTATGTCCATCACGTAGCAAGGGTTTTCAGGGTGATAGCACAGGGTCGGTTATTGTTACCTACTTAGTCCTTGTCCTCAATTGTAGCAAACAAGCCATTGGGGGCAAACCTGTCGCACTACAAGCTCTACCTATAGTCTATGAATCTAGTCATGCTTTGAAAATTGGCACCCGAGCCCCAAAAGATCTGCTTGTAGAAGAGTGCAGCTACCTTCCTCAACCGTGATAGTATCGAGAATGCCGTGCAACTGCGTCGATAATTCTTCTATCTCCTTGGTAATTCTCTCTTGACGCGCCCCGGGACTCTCAAGGATACTCGTACGCATCAATGACATGTCTCTTATAGCATCACCCCCATTTCCTTGGTTGAAGAAGAACTCTACTCTAGATAGTGCTTCCATCTTCCTTTTCCGTATTCGATCCCGTCGCTTGTGAGCCCTAATATTGACACGTTCATCAGTATTACCGCTGTATGAAGGCTCAGGTAGAATATGTTGTACTTGGGAACCAAGCTTGTGGATGCAAATGAGCACATGAGGTAAGTCTTACCTCTGAATACTACGCTCTTCCATCGATATGATGGATGGCAGAAATCCTCGAAAGTTCTTTCTACAACCATACAATCTGGATGCTGCAATGGGATCTCGGAAGCGCTTACAGAGTAAAAGCTGGGAGTAGCTAAAACGGGAGTGTCGAGTGGAAGTTGAGGAGACCATCACGCTTGTGGCGGAGGGGATACCGGCTTTTTGGGGGAAACGTGAGAAGTAGCCTTGGCTCCTGGAAAAGATCTATCGAACAGTCAGTAAGATCGAGGGACATGGAGAGCCAGAGACTCTCATCAAGAAACAGTGGCCGCTGGAAGTATTTGTCGCTAGGCCTCACTCTGAGCCTCGGTTCTGGGCCAAAATAGGTAAACCAGTGTAGCCTTACCGGGCAAATTAGTAGAAATTCGTTGCGTGAAACAGTCTTACCCTTGATCGGCAAGGAACGAGTCATTGAGTTTACGGGCTTCTGAGGTTAGAATGCTGGCATTCTTCGCAAGCATGCATTACGTGTTTTCAGCTGGACAGATCCCCAGGGCCATGGGCCCAGCCATTCTCATCGATGTCTCAGGAGGGCCAGGCTACCTGTGATAAGGCTGATCAAGACACGGCCAATGCTTCTATCGTGCATGATGCCTGTCTCAACCAACATCCCAACAAGAAGGCCTTTGATGTGGGTGCTTTTGCGTCAGAATCAGTGCAATTTCGCAGTCAAGACACTGCAATGGCGATTGGCAACCGATTCATTCAGTGATGCTCTCCATGACTCGTAGTCTCTGGCTTGAGATAGCGGATATTCATGTCTCTGCTTGAAAAGCAGCCACAGCCACGAATCCCGACTTAAGAGTAAGCCCGGCCAGTCTCAGCCCTATGAACTTTTGTTATGCGCCGTGTCGCGTGCAAGCCTCCGCGAAAGCGCATTGAATTGGCTGATAGATTTCAAGAAGCGAAATAAATCTACATCATTCCAGATTCAAGAGGGCGATGCATTGCAGATCAGGTGGCATGTGCAGAGACCAATGCAGCATCCGCTTCATAGCTTCCAAGGTCTTTGACGCCAATTGTCTTGATGGCTGCATATGAGGGTTAATTAACTCATGCAAGGTCGTAAAGGCGCATAATGGGAACTGGATTGTCAGGGTCTCCAGCTTTGCATGAAGCAAAGTGGTAATACGTTGTACATAACCAGGGCATAGGCACTGAGACAACCGTCAGACCTTGCTGAGTGAAGACAAGGTACTTGGCATGCTATTCCCCTGAGGTGGAGTTATTTATTTTATTCCTTGAGTCTGCTTCGGAACTTCCGAAACCTCTTTTCTGAAAGGAATGGCGTTCTGGGGGAATTTTCAGTTAGGGATAGGGAGAGAAGTGAGACTGCAAGCCCTATCCCGTCTCGGACTGTCTTTCTTGGCTTACACGGGACCTGTGAACAATACTGGATCGTATGAAAGTTTCCCATCTGCATCGGCAAAATATGGATGTGTCATACATCAAAGCAGAGCTTTCGCCTCGTGGGCCCATGAAAGCCTCCAACCGCTCGGCCTGGGATGCGGGTCACCGCATGGGCAGATTGGCCCCACCTCGGCCCGAGACGGGACCACAATGCGGCGAGTGGGGCCAGTGGAGAGTGCCAGGGTTATTCAAGGTACGGTACCCGCGATACCTCGCCTTAGGACTTTTGAGATGCAGCGCTGCAGTGCTTTTGTGGACGAAACAACTAGAGTTGAGATGCTAAAAAGCGGCAATAGAGAAGTTGAAGATGTTTTAACCCAAAAATTTAGCACTTAAGCCGCACCTGGCACTGGTCTTTGCGCATGTCTCTTCCGCACATGGACATTGAACCTTCTATTCCATCAAGAATGCCTTCGACGACTCTTTGACAGGATCAGTGCCTGCCTCATTGAATCTCAGCCCCGAATAAAAGTAGAGAAGGTGATCTCTTTTGTAAATGCCATCGCTGGTCGGGCAGGCTTTCAGATTGACTGAAGCTCGGTTGCACTGGTACTTGGTACCTTGTCCCTGACTAAGCGAGAAGGAACTCTTGCCGTTTCGCAAGTGACCTGCTGTCAGACCTCAAGGCAGTCTCCCTCCACGTGCCTTCCCACCTTTGAAAGCATGTTCTACCTCAGCCTCAGCCGCGTGGCTTTCCAACGTTCCCGGCGTCAAATGGGAACTTTCCGTCTGCTTCTGGCATCGACATTGACGCATAGAGCGCTGCTCCCATATCGAGTACAACTAAGGGATCACCACTTGCTGCAGAAAGTTTCGACATGCAATGCGTCATTTTGCTCCTTGCTGAAGTTTCGTGTCGACTTTTCTCATGGCATCGCGCGCACGAGCTTCGTGTTCTCCGGACCCGTTCGGCACGCTGTGGCTGAGTCTTCGGTACAAGCTGGGATCCGTCTCAACAAATTCAGTGACACGGGACTGACACTGTGCGGCTTGGTACGCTGTATTCGCCATTGTTCTCAAATTGAGTTAGATTTCGGGTACCAACGGTCTAGGTAAGACATGGTAACGAACCTTGTCGCCGAAGCGCCATTGACAAGGACGGAGACGTCTGAGGCAGGCATACTGCAACTAAGGAGGTACTTTTTGACCACAGAGAGGGATTGGAAACGTGTCGTCTCAATGGGGGTAATTTGGAAATAATTTGATCGCTAATTTGCTGTTGCAGATGACTCAATGTCAATGGTCTGCTTGAGGGGGAGAAAGCCATGGAGTTCATTGCAGGGTCGCACGTACTTATGGCTGACGGCTGATCGTGAGGCCAGGGCCAACACACTCACTCGCCCATCGTACTGACGAGGGTGAGTCCAAGAAGAGGAGCTCTGCAGTCACACAAATTTTCAGGGCCTCAATCCCACGACAGAAAGGACAAAAGCCTTCGCAACAGCCTCAAGTATGTCAGTGCTGTGGACCTAGTCCCAATGCCGAGCGTGGGACGAATTCTATTGGATGGAGCGCCATGTCGGTCAATTCGTCCAATTGGATGGAGTGCCACGTCGGTCAAGATCCCGCCCAAGGCCGTTTATGGGAAGAAAAGAACAAGATCCCCGGGGTAATTTCGAAAAGGAGTTGGACTGAGACTCGTCGGTTTCACCGGCCCTGCGTTTTTCGAGGGACCGCTCAGGATCGTGGGAGGGTGAACTCGGACCATCGCTTTACCTACTAGTCCGTTGGCCATTCTGGCCTCACATGACAAGACCGGCTGCAAGTTGCCTGCGGATGCCTTACGACGAGTTCATCGCCGTGGAGTTTCCAGCTACTTGGCGCCAACCTGTTCCGGCGGCTTCAAGGCGATTGGCAATATATCCGTCAAGCTTCTAGCCTTCCCCGCGGAAGCAAGGCATGCATCCGGCACCAGCATGCCGGACACTCGAAAACCCACTGAGGTGCCATTCTCCCAGAGATAACCAGGTTCCGCGGTCACATAAACCATGCTCCCCTAACTTGCCAGCTCAATCGAGCCTGGCTTAGTGGTCAACAAGGAACTCTGCGCCAGTGGAACGGCCCATGCCGGGGCCACGTTGTTTTGCCCCAGGATGCTGTCGCCACACATCCACTTGCCTCTTTCGGTGTTCCGGAGGTAAAAGAATAGCTTTATCAGTTGACTCTGGGGATGTACGAATCGGATTTGGGAGAAACAGCAACCCCATACTCAGGGAGTCTTGCGCTGCATCGGCACTGAATGGATACGTCCCTATTGGCGAGCGCAAGATGAGGCCAAGGATGACTACCTTTCCGCCGACACCCTTTTGCAATGGGAGATCTCAAAACGCCGCCTCCTTTGAATATGAGGCCCTGCTCTCGCCTCTCGATCGACAGGCTGAATATTACATCGTGAGTAACACATCGAGCTGTATCACACCTCCTTGTACATGCATACTACGAACAAGCGGCAGGAGGAGGAAGAGTCAGGACTCCCAGGAGTAATGACGAATTTTGGGTGGTGCAAATCGGCACCCCATATTCATCACGGACTCCGCCTTGTTTGCGCCCTTGAAAGGATTGGGCGCTTTGAGCGACGTGCCACCGCCGGCTACTGCAGCCAAACTCCCCGTGTGCCCCCCAAGAGCCTGAGAAGACGCTGGTGTCTTGTGAAGTCGAGCTATGTCGAAAATCTCGGATGCGACAAGCCGGAGAGGCCTTCGGCGAGCTAGGTCCGGGCCTAAAGCCGGAGCAAAAAGCTGGCCAGCAAGTCGTTGGCTTCGAGCCTTTGGAGTTGGCTTAAGCGTTTAGGCTTCATCCGTTCCGGCGCCGTTAAAGCTATGGTCTCACGTCATGACGTCGAGCGTCAAAAGCAGTACCCCTCATCAACTTCAGATGACAGGAAGTGCTTGGGCCCCCCCACACATCCGAAATATTCGGAGTCGCTCCCCAAGTCGTCCCCACGTCGTTTGCCATCGCACCTTGCGCGGTGAGAGGTCGCATGTCGGTGTAGCGGCATTCTTTTCGCTGGTGTGTCACAGCTTTGTGCATGTTGCACCTATTCGACTGCAACAAGATGATGCGCTTCAGATTTTGTGCTCGGCCACGTTTCCTCGCAGGGGTACGGCCGTATTATTTTTTGTAAGGACCGAGCTGCATATAAGATGATAAGGTCATGTCACAATATCAGTTTTCAGATCAGGTCATGCCTCCAATATGTCGCTTCACGATGATCCCCCCGCAAACACTCATCAGTGGTCCCTACTCGAAGCCTCACGTCAATCCAGGCAACTTTTGGCGAAAAAGCGCTCGGCGGCGCGTGCAGTAGTCACCGCTACCTTCCACCGCTAAAGCAATTGAGGTTTGTGAATTCTTTTCTTCGCTTATTGGCATCAATATGTACAAGAAATGGGAAAGAATTCACCACGCAGAACTACTCCCGTCAGACCCCATGTCACCGGTGACTATCGCTAGCGCTCTCGGTCAAGGTGTGCGTATCCGCATCGGGAGCCCTGCAGACGGTTGGTTGGAGCCTGGAGGTGAAGTTCCGACGATGCGCTCTAGAAAAAAATGTCATTCTGGGCACCTGGCTTGAAACCCATCCTGGCGTTGTACCCGGGGCTATAACCGACATCCTGCACGTTGTTTCCTTCGGCTTCTACGAGAACGTCAGCACTTGGACTGGTGGAAAGGGGCGTCATCACCGTTCGACAACTCACGATTCCAAGCAATCAGTTGTTTCGGTCCAGCGACACACTTTTTCGAATCATCTCGGCAAGCAACGGGCGACTTAGCGATACCCAGTCGCTTCGTGGACACGGCGTTGGTAACATTGCATTTGAAGTTTTGCATGTACCTTTTCGGCCTGTCAGTATCTTGCCCTCCGATCGTGCCTGGTTAAGGTGACTTACATGTTGGGCTGGCCACCTGCGATGAACGAGTCAGTCAAATGCGCCAAGGGGGGCTCATAAGCGAGGGCGATCTTACATCCATCTGGAATCCAGAGCCAAGCGCAGTAGCAGCCTCCCACCGGGCAGGCAGGCAAGTCCGGAACTTGGTACGAAGCTACGCGTTTCCAAGGCGTGCTGTTTTCGACTACAGTCGGTTGCTGACAATTTTTTGTCCAACAGGTCCCAACCTACTGCTCGACAACCGAAAAGACGACGAGGTTCTCCATTGTCACCTTTCTGATATCTGACTGATAGCTGATGGCGAATGCTGTGCCTGCCGTGGTGGTATAGTTTTGCGTGTGCATCGCACCTCCTTTACCGTCCGGGTTACCGACGAGACACTTGCCCGGCACAGGCGCATGCCAGTCTTCTGGGTGTTCGCTGCAGTCTGGCCACTGCGTCGCGGTCTTGCCGCCGTAAGAAAGGCTCTTGCAGCCGCGGTTGGCCCCGAGGTCGACGGTGAACTTGCCCCTGGCGAGTAGGTTGAGGAACTGGCCCGGTGGAGGGGGCACGTTACCTTGTCGCATCCGTAGTCAGCTTGCATCCACCACTTGGATTTCGGGAGTTGGTGAAGCGGGTTGATCACAAGTTTGATTTTGGAATCGTCTACTATAGTGTTGCTGTCATCGGCTTGCTTAGCATTATGCTTATCACAAAGGATCATAGGTCGTGGCACTAAGAGACTCACTCGGCGATACATGCAATAGGCCTTAGCAGAAATGTGTCCCTCAACGATACCAGCGGAGATCAGCGCCGAACCAAGCCTAGACGAGATCTTCATTGTATCTTGATGATTTCTTGACGAAGGCTATCTGTTGGAGGTGGACGACTGAGGCAGGAAAATCGTGGACAAGATCTAGAAAAGGAGTGGATGTGGAGCAGTTGCCTGAAAGGAATGAATCAGCCCTCGGGGCTTGATTTGAAAAGAAGGACAAGTAACGAGGGATGTGACCGGCTTGCACAAGACGACGGACTCAATGAAGCTTTTTGGCAAGTGGCGAACACCTTATAAATATCGCAAGTAAGGGGACATCTGGGGGTAGTCGAGATTAAGGAAGTTGTGACGTTGACATCGTCTGTGCGGATCAAAAAGCTAGCCCGTGTCGTCTGTCTGGGCGTCTGACACTTTTCCTTCCTCCGAATCTCGATATGGCGCTAGATAGACCATGGCGGACAGGCAGCACTTGAGTTCGTTATTTTGGCGGTTGTTACTAGCGAGATTAAGTAAAAGAAATACAGTAGAGGAGTGGCTTCGGATAATTTCAAAGTCTCATCGTGGGGTTTGCTTGAGGCAAGAACAGTCGTGGATGCTTGAGATCGCCGGGGAGCCTGCCGAGGGAAACGAACGCAGAAGAGGGTGCTGGGTTAATTACGCACCGGTACTGGTGATTGCAGCATCCGCACGCGCACAGAATGTCTTTTCATGAGTCAGAAAAACACATTGTCCCGTGCTTAGTCGACGACGGCCGATTGCATCGAGGCCGAAGCTACGATTTTCTTTACGTCGGCGCCGTGAATATTTACCGAGCCAACACCGCCCATCCCTCCCAGCTTATGTTGAGTCCCCCCACAATGCTCCATTATCCACGCGGCTAGGAGCAATGAGGCCGGTCTCGCCTTCTTGCGTCTTGCGTCGGCCTTGACCATTTATGGCAAACTTGTTCCCGTCAAGTGCTACAAGACTTCTATTTTAAGTCATTTCGAAAGGTGTCGAACGCCAAGTGGGAGGCATAATTTCGCCCTCCTCAAGACTCTTCACTGTAGCACTTATCACAAGCGAGCTTCTCACCGTTCGATATGGCCTCTGACCTCGCCGAATATCCATTAAGGGCCTGCGAACTATCGTACGACCTCACGAGCAGTCCGCAGCCTGTTCCCAGCGAAGCCACAATTCTATCTTCGGAGCAGAGCATTTGCACGGATCATATGGTTGTTGCGTCATGGAAGCATGGCATCGGATGGTCGAAGCCTGAGTTGAAGCCCTATGGTCCGCTTAACCTACTCCCGACCGCGTCCTGCCTTCACTACGCCACCGAGTGCTTCGAAGGCCTGAAGGCCTACAGAGGTCACGACGGCAAGCTCAGAGTTTTTCGCATCGAGCATAACGTTGCTCGTCTACGAAGCTCAGCCGCCAGGATCTCCCTCCCTACGTTCGAGCCTGGGGAAGTCAAGAAACTTGTTCTTGGCCTGTTGTCAGTGGATGCCGACCGCTGGCTCCCTGAGGAACAGTCTGGCGGCTTTCTCTACGTCCGTCCCACGATCATTGGTACTTCGCCTCAGCTTGGCGTCCAACCGCCCAAGGAAGCCATATTGTTCATCGTTCTGGCATATATGCCTCGTCTCGATGTACCACCAGGGGGTATGCGACTGTATTCGTCTCCGAAAGACGCTGTTCGGGCCTGGGTCGGTGGTTTTGGGTACGCAAAGATCGGAGCGAACTATGGGCCTTCGGTTTTGGTTCTACAGGAAGCTGCTGCTAAAGGATACCATCAAGTCTTGTGGCTCTACGGAGAAGATGGGGAGTGCACTGAAGCTGGTGGGTGCAACTTCTTCGTTGTATGGGTTCGCAAGGATGGCAAGACTGAGCTCATTACGGCACCCCTGGATGATAAGGGAATCCTCGATGGAGTTACAAGACGAAGCTGCCTTGAACTTGCGAGGGAAAGACTTGGCGAGGAGATCGTAGTCTCAGAACGCAAGTTCACAGTCACTGAAATCATGGAGGCCGCGGCTGAAGGTCGTCTGTTGGAGTCATTTGCCGCAGGTACTGCTGTGAGTGCTTATCAATCACCGTGATACTCGATCCCGCACTGACGAATTTAGTACTTCATCTCAGCAGTTTCCTATATTCACAATCGCGGGCACGATATCTGTGTGCCAATGGGTGACGCCGGGAAGGGAGCGAAGATCACTAGCACTCTCAAACAATGGCTCACAGAGATCATGTACGGCGATACTGAGCATGCGTGGGCTGCGATTGTCTCTACTTCAGAACGAGAAATCTTGGAGTCTTGACGGGGCAATTCGCACTAGGTTGGCCAGAAATGTCTAATATACAATACTTGGGGTAGGCTCCACGAAATGATTGCTGGCTAGCATCAGTCTTACCGTCTTTATTATCAAGTTAAGTCAAAAACCTTAGAGAGAACAGGCCTGCGCAGATCTATAGATTAGAATTAAGAATCGATGCTCCTCGGCTGCTCGACTTTGGTCCGACAGGACGCAATCCTCTCTTGTAATGAGTATCCCATTTCCAATATCCCTACTCATCTTATCTGGAATTCGCTGGCGGGGGGCAAGAAGCCTCTTTTTACAGCCACCCGAAAGCCCCCTAGCCATTTCCGGGCTATTTTTTCATATCCAGTATCGTTCGGATGTGTCCCATCCGCCACCAAATCTTCCATGGCGGGCCCGTCGTTCCTTTGCAAGTCGACGAACACAATTTTCCTGCCTTCAAGAGTCAATTGGCGTGCTAGTCTCTCCGCCTCAATATTGAATTCCTCAACCCGCTGCTGCACGACCTCGTTCTGGTTGACCAGTAGGCCTGAGAGAATAATGGTTGAGCCAGGCGAGGCAACCCAGAGGGTGTCCAAGAGGTGAACAAGGCGGTATCGTGCTTCTGTCAACTTGTATCCCTGTAAACAATCGTTGGATCCGGCGTTCACAGCGAAGACATGCAGCAACAACTTCGCTGCTGATAGCTTCGCTCTGGCCTCGATTTGGTCGATCCTATACCCCCGCCAGCCTTCATGTTCGTTGTTAAAATGGGTGCCGGATCTACGGGATCCAACCATGCAGACGTTGTAGCCGCAGCCGTGCAGTAACTCAGAGAGTTTCTTCCGATACCCGTTTTGATCAGAAGAGCCGACGCCGTGTGTGACTGAGCCCCCCAATGGCATTAATCGAAGCACAGGTCGACATTCGGTTGTTGAGGTAAGTTCTGAAAGAAGGATGTCAGTTTGAATGACAATGTTCGAGTCATTTAGAGGATATCACAAAGGCCCCGAGTCTAGGATTGTACTAGGAGTGGAGGCGTACATACTGGGTTGGGTGCAGTGAGCAGCCTTCTGGCGGTGGAAACCGCATTTGGCGGCTTGCGAAAAGTAGCCGACGTTTACTTTACATATGAAGTTCCGCAGCATTGAGCATATGAGAATCTGGTCCTGAAAGCAGAACCAATTAAGCAATGCAGGAAGCAAAAACGCGGGGGAAAAGGGAAACCAAAATGGGGGACATCATTATCTCGTACTAGTGAGAGAAAAGAGTGGTACACGGAGGTCGGGCAAACCATCTTTAGCCGAACATGACATAGCTCGGCGGAGAGCTTAGCGGCCGGAAACTTGCCGCGACTCCTGAGGTCTCACCTATCTACATACACATCTGGCCAATGAATCCCTTGCGAGTGCTCTCCTCGCACAGCAGCCTCCAAAAAGTGAACATCTATCACTGGTTGGGATAGCAGCTCTTGCAACGACGGCTCTGGCCAAGGTGCACCTGCGGCTGGGACTACTCCATCAGCTAAGTTTCGATCAATATCCTGGGTGAGACTATCGTCGCAAGAATCTGCTACTCCATCTGATTGTGATTGGGTATGTGCTTTTAGGTTCGACAACATCGTTGACTCCATCACTTCAACATGGCGACTATATTCCTGTGCCACCATATTCCCAGCCATCTTTAGTTGGTCGAGGAGACGAGATGCCTCCTCGTAAATATCCCGATCAAGACGACTGCCTATCCCATCCAAGAGACTCGAAATGGCGAGGATCGTTAATGACGAGAAGAGGTGTTGTGTGAAGAAGCAATCAAAAGTCATAAAGGTTCCGTCGATCCACGCTCGTGTGAGTAGCCTCGTAGACTGATGAGCGCATCGTATGCATGCCTTTGACAGTGCTGTCGCTTCGTCAGGGATATTGGATGTTGCTGGAGACGATCCAGGACGCGAGTTGGCAATCTGGATTCGCAAAGCATGTAGCAAAAGTGGTCGAGTAGCCAAAATCACACACTAGTAAAGATCAGCTTCCTGAAGGTACTGTAAAGGATGCCTGATTGATGGTGATGGCTAACCTGATAGAAACGCAGATGGAGAGCGACGACTTTATGATCATGAGGCTGGTTCAGAGATCCATCCCCTATTTGTAATGGCCCAGGTAAGATTTCAACCCAGGATTGTAAATCTTTGAGACAGCCGTGTACGCGGCTAGAAAGGTTTGCGCATGTACCTTCAGCTTGCGTTCGGACGCTGTAGACAGACCGGATTATGGAAGTGAGTAGACCAGCTAGTCTGATATCAGCAACATGATAATCAGAGTCACCGCGGCTATCTGTCGAGGTCGAATCAGATGGCTCGCAAGGCAGGTCAACACCAATGTCATCATCTTGAATTGCCGGTGGGTGATTTAGGTTCGCAGCATAGAGTCGGTCGATGATATATGCCGTCCAAAAGAGGCTTTTTCGATGCCGGCGGACCATGGGGTCTGGCAATTGAGACTCCGGGATGTTAAGGTGTAGACCGATGACAACAGCGACACGGACGGCAGTACCCGCAAAGACGTACGCACTATATCGTCGGTTTAGGGCCATGGAGTAGAAAGACTGTCTAAAGGTTAGTCGCCGCTGGACGGTTTAGGGGAAATACTTACCAAAAGAAGATAAAGCTCAACGGTTTCGACTTCGGGGCGCTCGTCAAGGTGTCCTAAAGCCTTGGATGCTTGCGCAAAGTATGCCATTCCAGGGAAACCGTGTACACCAGTGGATTTAGAGATATAAAGCTCCCCGATAGCAAACAAGGCCCAAGTTCTACAACGAAGAACTATCGCTTCCGGGCTCGCGTCATGAGTGTTCTGCTTCCAACTTTCTGTAATTGCTTGTGTTTCCACTATGTGATATGAACGCCCAATGTACTTCATAGCAGCCTCAAGCAGAAACTTCGCGCGAGAAGGCCCTGGCCATGGTGTGTTGACATGAGCCAGCGACATCATGGAATCGTTGGAGGCATAATTCAGTCGTATGAGGTGGATAGGCTCGGGAGCTAACGGGTCCGTGATGACCTGGCGAAATCGAGTCGCAAAAGCGGCGTCGGCAGCCTCGCCGATGAGGACAGGGCTTCTGAAGACATTCAGACTGTCGAACCATGGGTCGATACTGATTGCTGGACTTGTCTCGTTTTCCGCGGACTCTGTAGATGGTTCTGGCTGAAGGTCTAGAGGAGATTGAAGTGATTGCAGGGCACTTCCGTCGGGAGTATTTGTGTCGTGGGAGTCATCGATTTCCACTGTGCGGGAGTCCAGCCGAGATGTACTCTGCCGCTTCAGTCTATCAATTTCCTGGAATAGTTCATCAAGTAAACTTGATCAACGGACCATCAGCAACAGAGACATAGCAATGAAATGGGGCCTTCAAGAAGGGATGTTGGCTCACCTTTGCGGGACCTTTACAGTCCTATTCCTTTGCGGAAACGAGCACTCGTTCGCTTTGTCAGACTGTTGGCAATTCTGACACGGACGGCCGCCGCTACACTTCACCTTCCTTTCGTGGCATCGATGACAACTATGGAAGCAGTGAGCAGCCGGGGGCTTCTTTTACTGGCATTGGGACGCTCGGTATCGCCCATGAAGGACTCACGCGGTATTTTTTCCAGCGAGCAGAGCGCTGCGGATACTTCTAGTAGTACTGCCGGTAAGGATTGATTCTGGCGTTCTCTGCATTTCGCCTGCTGATGCTGATGTTTCTTGGTATAATTGGGAAAGAGGATGGCATCTAGGTCCCATACAGAGTGCTTTGTTCGTGCGCTCGGTGAAACTACGACCTGCCGGAAAGTTGCTTCAATTCTGGAATAGTTGTGGCAAAGGATTTCGGAGGTTGGACATTTTGCCGAGGGGACTACCAGCGTGGCCGAAGAGAGAGCAACAACCAACTCTAGAACAATGTTCTTTCCCACGATGGGCGTACTTTAGAGGATTCGGTCAAAACCTTCAAGGTGGGAGATATAAGAATGAGGCTTCCTCACAGGGAATAAACAAATTGTGGCAAGTGTCTGTACGTGAGGTCGCATATTCTGTTTTTCCAAACCCAACTTTTACACCATGACCATCGACTACTCTCATCACCACAACGACCGCCGGCTGTCTGAGGCTGCTGCAAAGGCCGCCGCTTCTTGCGTCCAGAATCTCAGTAATTGGGGTCCCGCCGTGAAAGAAATTCAGACGTGGCCCGAATATCGGCCTGAGCCACTTAGAGACCTGCCCCAACTCGCTAAAGCGCTTGGTCTTGGCAACATCTTCATCAAAGATGAGAGCAGACGGTTCGGTACTGACATGGGCTCTTTCAAGGCTCTGGGTGCACCCTTTGCGGTGTATCGGATCCTCGCCGACGAGGTACACCGTCAGATCGGCGTTTATCCGTCGTCGGCCGAGCTTCGTACAAGCAAATATCATCCTATCACGCAACAAGTGACTGTCTGTGTGGCGACAGACGGCAACCAAGGGCGAGGACTTGCATACGGCGCCAAAGTCTTCGGGTGCCGCTGCGTTGACTACATCCACGGCCATGTCAGTCCCGGGCGTGCCAAGATGATGATGGATCTCGGCGCTGTTGTCGTTCGAATCGATGGGGAATACGACGAGTCTGTGAGCCGAGCCAAAGAAGATGCGCGAATCAATGGGTGGCACTTCGTCAGCAGCACGTCTTGGACCGATTTCGACCACGGCATTCCTCAGGATGTCATGCACGCATACATGGTGGTCGTTGAAGAGGCGCTCGAGATGTTACCAAGCCTTCAGGATATAACCCATGTTGTTGTATGTGGTGGGGTGGGCAGTATTGCGGCAGCCATCTTTTTGGGCTTCTACAAACACTTCAACCAAATTGCTGCGTCAAGCAACTCGAATACGTTTCCGCGCTGTATCGTTATCGAACCGACCGAGGCAGACTGCCTGCTTCAAAGCGCCAAGGCTGGAGAGTTGCGTCCGAGTAACAGCAGTCTGAGAACATTGATGGCCGGGCTCGCATGTCGAGGCCCATCTCCCGCTGCGTGGAAGATTCTTGAATGGCTTACTAGTGATTTTATTGCTGTCCCTGACCGCGTTGCGGTAGATGGAATGATAGCCTTGGCGGAGGGCAAGCATGGTGACATTCCTGTCGTTTGTGGAGAGTCATCAGCCGCGACCATGGGTGTCCTACTCAAGGCGGGCTGTAATGAGGCTTTTCGCGAAAAGCTGAGTCTTGATGCGCGCAGCCAGTGCGTGATTTTCGGTCTAGAAGGAGCAACAGATTCTTCAATCTACAAGGATCTCGTCGGCAAGTCGCCTGACGATGTTTTCAAGGCACAAGATAGATTTTTGCAGCTTCATGAATAGGAGCAAGCTCACATGCTTTGACGAGCCTCGTCTAGTCCACACCTCTCACTTTACAAAGTTCGCGTCCTGTCTTATTGTAAGAGATACCCAGTAGTAGTTCAGCCCTTTACAAACCAACTTCAGAAAACCATGTCTCTTAGGATGAACCCAGAGCTTAGATCTCTGCATCGGTCCTCAAGAAGTTATTCGGAAATTTGAACCCGTTGTCATGCTAAAAGTTTGCTCTGCTATTCTCAGGCTGGGATCGAGCTGCTGTCCGACGATTCACAATTGTGATTGGGAGCCCGTTCGGCGAGGGAGTGCGTTGCCGAGCGTCAAGACCGGGATTGGCCAGGAAGTCCGGCGTGAGTCAATACGACCGGTCGCTCCGCTCCGGCCGGTCAAGGAGCGTTTCGCCGAGCGCCATTCGGTGGAAAGAAGCCGCGCCGATGGGCAAGAGCATTCGCACTAACTATCAACGCCGCATCATGATAGCACAAATCAGCCTCTCCAGAAATGATGGGTTTGACCATTCTGCGACGTTGCTGGAGCTTCCATGTGACCAAAGTTTGTTTGATACATGTAGAGCAGAGTCCGTCGTCTGATGATTTAATGAAAGCCAAAACAATATCGCATCCAAAATTACCGCCTTCAATGCTACTATGAGAGGGACCAACAGCTCACATCCAATCATGAAATCCGCCGTCAACACTCAACAAAAGATAGGCCAATCCCCGGCTGGCGCGGCTGACTTTATGGACCCTGATGATCTGAGGACTGAATTTGCGATGGCAATGTCAGCAATGTATCAGCAAGAAGTCCCGCTATATGGAAACTTACTCGATATTGTGCGCCATGTCAATCAAGATGTCCTCCGCAGAAAAGATAAAGACCTCGCCGTCGACACGGTCGCTATCAGGGCAAGCGCAGAGAGGCTCACGCTTGAACGTCATGGTGCCATTAGGCTAGGCACACCCTACGAGCTTCGGACGGTGAAGCGCATCTTTGCGGTTCTGGGGATGCACCCGGTTGGGTACTACGATTTATCCGTCGCCGGCTTGCCGATGCATGCCACGTGCTTTCGCCCCACGAGCGTACAGAGCCTTCATCGGAACCCGTTCCGAGTCTTCACTACCCTGCTCCGTCCAGATCTCCTCGCCGACGAAGATGCGCGCCAGCTATCGGGGAAGCTGCTCCAGAGAAGAAACATATTCACGGCCGAGCTCCTTGAAGTTCTAGACACTGCCGAGTCCCAGAATAGTAGGCTCACAGAAGAGCAGGCTGCCGTTTTCATTTCCGAAGCCTTGCGAACTTTCAGTTGGCAGGCGGTGGCTGCCGCCACGTTCGACCAGTTCAACATTTTGAAGGCCGAGCATCCTATCTTGGCCGACGTTGCATCTTTCCAGAGCGCGCACATCAACCACCTCACCCCCCGAACCTTGGACATTTCGGCTGTTCAGACTGCTATGGGGGAGGCCGGCATGGCTGTCAAGGCACGCATCGAAGGGCCGCCCATTCGCAAGTGTCCCATTCTTCTGCGCCAGACTAGTTTTCTGGCCCTTGAAGAATACGTCCACTTTAGAAGAAGCGACAGTTCCGGCCTGGTCTTCGCTTCTGACACTGAGGCCGGACTGGTCAAGGCCGGCCATACGGCTCGTTTTGGGGAGGTTGAGGAGCGGGGCGCCGCCGTCACGGATCGGGGACAGGTACTTTACGAACGACTACTGCGAGAAACCATGGAGATGACGGCGAATGCTGGCCCCGAAGAGGCTGATGGACTCGCAAAAGATGTCTTCAAGCAATATCCTGATACTTGGACTGAACTGAGGAAAGAGAGACTGATACATTGCGAATATGTCTGCGTCAGAAAAGTGCCCCCGAACGAGGCCGGGCGGCAACTCGATGAACTCACTCTTGAGCGCCTCATTTCGCAGGGTGTTATAGAAGCACGCCCGATCACTTATGAAGATTTCCTCCCGTTTTCGGCGGCTGGGATTTTCCAGTCCAACATTCAGTCTCGGGACAAAGATGGGCGACCGCTGCAGATGAAGCATCCCAAGCCGGACTTCCCCGGTCTCGTGGAAGCACTGGGGGAGGAGCCAGTGAATATTCAAAAATGGTACTCTGTCATCCAGAATCGGAGCCTAAAGGCCGTGGCGGAGAAGCTGGGGATGACCGCGGCGTGGCCTTGTTGAGAGCAGCTGAGATAGAGGGTGTACTGAGATTACGGACTGGTCAGGCTAGCCAACTGAACTTCATCATCAACATTGCATAAAGGCTTTAGAATTTTGATATATATCGAAACTATCGAAACAAGAGCATGTTTGTTAAGTTCCAACTCGACCTTTCCTATGCATAAGATAGAGAGACAGATTATAACACGAATCTACTTAAACTCTAGTTTCCAAGTCATTAACGTGAAAATTTTACTCTGACGTATAGGATTTCGAACAAACAATCTGATGAAGCTAGTGCTAGTCTGAGAGGCGCGCTGTTCGAGTCCGAACAGGGGCGCGAAGTATCAAATACGTTATCACCAGCTCTTTCTTCTTTGCCTTTCCTTTCCTCCTTTTTCTCCCTTTTTTCGGTTCTCTTTCTTTTCTTGCGAACCATCTTTCATCGGTGTTTTTGAGGCCTGTTAGTTCTATTTATGAGAGACATTGAAGAGCGGGACTCCACTGCTAGGATCGGCTTCACTTAGTTCCTCGGCCGGTAATATGAAACACCGTGGGGAAGCTTGGTCGGTCGTGAACGTACAATGTTCGAGCACACAACACTCAATCTTTTACTAGACACTTCTCTCTAAGCTGCAGGAATAAGTGTGCGTCCAGCAACACTGCGGAACGCGATCGCGGGGTCAAGACAAGATTGACATCGTTTCAAAGCCTGCACTTGTGGCGCTGTAAACAACGTTTCTCGAAGCGACAAGCGATCCTCCCACTAGAGCCACGCCAACCCACAAAACAAGGGCAGAAAAAAGAACAGCCCACCATCCATCCCAAGTTTTCGGGACCGGACGACGGCTGTGGCTGCACCGTTGCCCACCCGTCGTCCGTGCAGACCCACAGACGGGAGCAAACGGCACCGCCTCACCTGTCAACGGTCTGCTCCCGATGCTTCCCGGTGAACGGGCGACCAGGCGTACCATCAGAACCCCCAGGCCCGGCTTTCCCGGCCGCAAGGCATCCACAAGATCTAGGCAAACCAAAGATCCTGTCGTATCCTGACTCGTGCATTCAGCCAGACATGGATGTCGCGCTTCCTACCAGCGTCAGCGGCTCTGCTTTGTCAGAAGTTGGAGCGAATCATCATCGCGCGGTCGGTCATTTGATTGCCCCGATTGAAATCGTGCCGAGGAGGAGCAGATAGATCTACGTGCTTCCCCCTGAAACCAAGACCTGAACAAATCAAAAGCTCCGGGATTATGTTTCGCTTGACAAAGTGCCGGTTCGCCTGAGTCTCTGGGGGCCAACCATGAAAGCGTACTGGCTGGCTAAATTCCAAACGGCTGCGTCTCGGGCCTAATACTCAGCTGGGAAGAAAACTATGCAGGCTAAAGGCGACGAACTCGTTTTTGGACTCATCACAATGTCTCTGAGCCTCTCATTCCTGAGAGCGTAAATGGCCAGCGATGTCATCGGTCCTTGTTCGGCCGAGTTCTCCTCGCCCTGTAGGGCGTGCAGGGATAGCGTACTCCAGGTATGCGGCCCACTAGCAATTACCTTAGCACCGTCGCGGGGTTCAGTGGGGAAAATGGTGCAAGGTCTGGGTACCTTCCTTGTAAACACTAATGCCAATCTCCATTCTCCAGCCTAGGATGCCCACTGCCCACTCTTCGTAGTGGGAGGAAAGTCGTGGGGGGAACAGAAGGTCTAGGATTTAGCAAAGCGGAGTACATACTGGTTGGGAGGTTGTTTGGAATGGTACCAAGGTAAGGTAGATCGATAAGCACCACCCAAATGTACGAGACCTTGACTTGACCAAGTAAAAGCAAAGTTTGGTTGGGGTCCAGGACCAGGATGTCGAAGATGGGCCGCGCGTGCCTTTCCGCTCGGCTTCGCGGATCGCCGACCAATGACCCACGGCTCCTCTTGGCAGGAGCCTTATTCCGTGGACTCTGCAGTCGAGACGCGCGTGTCTTTCGTGGACACTCGCGCGCTTTGCGTCACCAATGTCCAAGGCGCTTCGTATCGGGCCTTTTTCCGCCTTTGCGTAATGATGAGTCGTCGTCGGCGCGGCGGGGTGTGCAAGTGACATGAAAGAGTAGAGTCGATACGAAGATCGTGTGTTTTTGTGGCGCCTTCCTCGATCGTAGATTGCGATGCACGGGTCGTCGTGGGCTTCGGTTCTTGAGCGGTTGCACAGGGTCGGTTGACTTGTGAGGGGGCCAGAAGGAATCTCAGAAAGAGGGGGGTATTCGGTCTATTCTCAGATAAAAGAAATTTCAAAGCGTTTTATACATGACATTCCACCAAGCCTTTGGTATACTCTAGCGAACACTGAATATTGATACATCCTTCCCTGGTTACATAGTACTAGAGAGACCGAGCCCCATGAGTTGTTCTCTCTAATTTTGACAAATGAAGGAACGAGGAACGACATTATTACAGGGGCCATATGAAAGACAACGAGATTGGGCCAGCCAAAAGGAAAATATGGTGACAGGTTGTAGTGTACATGGGGTCTTGGTATGGTGGCGGGTTTACTCGAGCGCACGAGTGCTTCGTTGTAGTCGTTCACGGGAGCTTCGCGAAGCATGGACCAAACTTTTCTTTGGGATTCTGAGAGGTGGGTTGGGCATCGTGGAGGCGGGAAAATAGATCATCTTCGTTGTCCTTCTTGTATCTTTCGAGACGGCTTTCTCGGGAGGCTTTTCCGTCGGAGGGATGCTTCTCAGCAGCCTTGCTGCTGCTGCCGCCAGACGTCAGTCACTGGCTAAGGAGAGTCTGTCTAGGACGGTTGAAGTAAAGAGGCAGTGTCTTACGAGCTTCCAGCATGGTTATCCTGAGAGGATGTGTGGCTGGCAGGCATGTTGACGATGCTGCGTATTTCTTAACGAGAGCTGAAGTGTACAGAGAAGGTGACGATCGTCAACCGTAGTGACGAAGATGAAGCTAAGGTGTTGTTCAGAACGAAGACGTAAAGTACTCTTTGGACGGATGATGAGGAGATGCCGGACTACTTAGAGGCTATCTAGAGAGTAATAGAGAGAGTATAGAGCGACAGAGTGATTTCACATTGTAGGCTGAGTGGCGGATGATAGAGTTTAAGTAAATGAAGGTAAAAGTGTTGCTGGAAACAAGAGAGTCGCTGGCGGCCCAGATCTGGACGCCTTCTGGAAGCGGTCAAGAGGGCGGAAAGTACGCGGGGGGGAGATCACTCAGAGATTGGCGAAGGGCGACAGCGGCCAAGGCATAGACTGCGGCACTGAGTACCGAGAGATCTGGGTGACGGCTGCTTGAACACGCCGTTCATCTAGAGAAAAGGCAGGGGGGAGGTGGGATTACGGACGACCGTCCGGGATACTTGGCGACTTTTCCGGTACCCAAGTTCCCGTTTACTGAAAGTGCAGGTATTTTGATATGTTGAGACCGGCATTTGGCCTCGTGCCTGACTGCCAGAAGAACTTGATTTGGTTTTCGTTGTGCCCTTAAGCACCTAATTTCCCTGCCTGCAGGATTAGCGGTGGGAGAGACTCAGGAACAGAGTCGTGTACATCGTTGAAGAGGTCAAGCAGTGGCAAATCTGACAGGTGCAATTCCGTAGGATGCATCAGAGTGAGACGCAGACCTCATTTCTTCTAGGGGGCTGGTGAAAGGGGAAAGACATGGTGGAGAAACCTTTGAGGGAAAGGGTGGTGCGGATGCGGGAAAAAGGGTGTTTGGGGTGTGAGGAGAGGAAGCAACACAAAGGTCGGCAGAAAGTGGATAATGATTGTGCTTGACAGGTAATTAGGTCGTGTCCCGACCTAAGGTGAGGTGTCTACAGAGCAACAAGACCATCCTGGGAAAAGCCCCCAAATTGGACGGGGATGATCCAAAACTTTGCTCGTCGCAATTGCGACCGAGAAGCTTGCAGGCAGACTACTGCAGGGATTTTCTTCTGTCTTGTTTTCCACTTGGAGAAATGGCACCCCATGGGCCAAATGTGTCGAGTTCACGCTCAGTGCATCCTTGAAGGAGAGAACAGGGCGGGCTCCATGAATTGCGGGGGAAAAGGGCGACAATTTTCTGGTAGCCTCACACCCAGATGCGTCTTGCTGCGCATCGGGCGCAGACCTGGTGAAGAAGTCCTTCAGTGCGGGAGGCTTGGTGCTAAAGGCGCTCAATGCTGAGAAGCGGTGAGCTTTCGAAGAGGCCAATCGTCTACCTCGCGCGCCACACTGCGTAATCGAGGTTGCCGATAACTAGAAATGATTGAGAAGGCTGTGAGCTGCTTCTGGAAGAACTGGGTGGGGGGCGTTTGGTGAAGGAGACCGTTCTCCTACTCGGGCAACCACTCGTAGAGGGCGCCATAGGATGCTTGTCCTCGTTCGTGGGTCCCGGATAGCAGCGGAGAGCGGGCTGGTCATCGATCAGCCCGCAATCGTCAAGTTGAGGGCGGGCGTAGCTGGAGGCGAAGACGGGAGGTGAACGCTGGGTCTGAGATGGACGGGCGATGGTAGAGCGAGGTTTGGTGGTCGAATTTGGCCCCTGTAGCTACCTGGCCAGGGTAGATAGCGTCATTCATTAGGAAAGAAATACAACGGAGTGAACAACTCACGATCAGCAGATTAGATTCGAAACAAGCCAAAGTTGCCGTAGGTCTTTGGGGTTAGTCGAAGGGATCAAGGCAGGGTTGTCGCTCCGGGTCATAATCCGTGTCCGTACTGGCGGAGGCGACCTTTGGAGAAAGCACGCTACCTTTGACTGACGGGTGCCAGGCAAATTTGTTGAGATAAGGCCGTGATAGCGTGAAAAAGTGACTTGAGGTAGGGCGGGCTGAGAGCTGAGCCCGGTAAAGCCGCGACATGGCGATGAAAAGGGCGGAGACGAAGTCGGCTCGGATGGAACCATGCGAGAGGACGGGGCGGAAAGGACGGACTGCCCTTGAGGAGTAAGTAGGTACCTTCCGTGTGGCACCCGGGGCAGGAAAGTGCAGGGTCATCTGCTTCCTCCTACCTGCCTTGCCTTGCTCCAAATTTTGGATAGGTACCTGAGGTACCAGATGTTTTGTGCCAGACGGGATGGAAAGAGCAGCAGGGTTGGGGAACGGATGGGGTGAGATGGAAGGACCACAGTGGTGAGTGTTCCACTTTGGGGTTGGAGACGTACCTCAGGCAGGTCAGATCCAGTAAACGTCCCATCCCTGCTTTTTGGCCATCTGAATTCACGCCCATCCATCCCTACCTCTTGTCTTTTTCAAGGGCCACCCATGTTTTGAGCTTCTACCCTCTTCTGGACGGTTGTCCCGGCCGAGCTCTCGACGATCCTCCTCATCCTGACCATCTCCATTTCGTACGCCTGCACGGTCTGGTATCCGTACCTTACGGATACATCTGGTCTCATCAGCATCAAAAGTACGTATTTGATTGTCTCGTGCGGCATGCCTCAGGCACGGATGCATATCTCCGGCCCAGCAAGACCAGGGACTCGCAATGTCGTAATCTCCTTCACCTTGTCAACTCTCCCCCTGTCGGATCCTAGACTTTGACACTTAGACTTGACTCCAGGCTCTATCCGCACGGCACCTCCCTCTCCAAGCACCCCGGGACCTTTGACGCCAAGTTAGAGGTAAATCCTGACCGGCAACAGTAAACATCCGAGCCCTGTATGTACGCAACAGGATACCTTTCAACCCGACATCCTTGACGGCAATGCCACGGTGCCACGTGGCATACAATTTCTCTGAGTCCTTAGCTCAATACCTAGGCCCTGTCATCGCCTTGTCGACACACTACCTTGCCCTAGACACTAAAAAGAGGATCCCCAAAGAAGCCTACTGCGTAGAAGCTATGATGCATGACATCTCGCCCACATCAGCGCGAGCTGGACGCACTACGCTTTTGTCCGCCATCTTTTTGGTCCTCTGCTACGGTGCTTAGATGCGTCGTCAAAGTGTGCAATGAGCCTGTCCAGCCATCTGAGCCTGGTCTGCCGTCTGAACTTGAGATTAGTGTCAGGAATGCATCGGGTCGTGCAGCCCTAGCGACACACCCAGGTTGGCCATGACTTGATGGTCAAGATACATCTATAAGGTGTTTCTATCTTGCTCATAGCTGACGTTAGTGGCAGAAAATCCGCATGATATTGTTTGACCGAAACAATCCCAGCCGCGGAATGTCAGACTCGGTAATGATCGCTCAACATCAACATGTTCCATGTTCTTGCACATGGATTGTGTGGCGCCTCTGAAGTACCGTTCGAACCCGAGTAACTGGACCAACGGAATACCGCGTCACGCCGTTATGCAAGCAACCGTAGACCATAGAGCAAATGCGAGAACCACGTTCAACAACGCAACGCCGACTCACTTACCAGGCGTACCTGATGACCCTTACTATAGTCGAACCAGCTCCCTAAAGATTCCGCTGCGAATGTGTCCCCACGACGCGGAAGACCGAGATGATCTCTTTCTTTCAATCCGCCTCTCCGCCGCGACTGGGGTTATTAATTACATGGTGGCCGTGCATCATGCGGCCGTACCAACACGCCAAAGTTTTGCCCACCGGTCCTGCCTGCTGGGCTGCAACCACCATCCCTGACCGGTCTTGGGTTCACCAGCCCATCGAAATATGGCCTCTCCACCTCTTGGCCGCTATCGAGCTAAACAACAAATCTTACCAATGAAAAGGCCCTAGGACTTGAAACACGCCACATCCATGAAGCATGTCCAAAGCCCGCCATGGACATTCTGAAACCTAACAACCAAGACAGCCTCGTATCTTCCACGCCATCTGGCGGTGAGTGACGAAGAGAAAAGTGACATTTCCACCGGGCACCTTCTTTGCAGATCGATAAATGCAATCGACCGTTTCCGTACAGCTCGCTTGTTCTTCATGGATCGATAGCGGGCCTTAGTTTTACTTTTTCCAATTCTGCACTTTCATCATTGCTTTTTTTTCTTGACGGCCGTGGGACCTACATGGGGTTGACCGCTGCTTTCCGGGCTTGGGACAGCCACTTGCCAGATATTGCGAGGCAAGAGAGGCAACAGGCATCTTGATCTTTTTGCGGCTGTGCTGGTCACCTTGACAGCACCATGTTCGATTCTGACTATGAACTTTTACGCCCAGATCACGACGAGCTAGTATCTGACCGGTTCTCATCTTTTTGAGCCTCAGGAGCTTACCCCTGAACACCTGCACTTTCTGGTGTCACCCTTCGATACAAGGGCAAATGCCGGAGCGATCAAGCAAACATCTCAGAAGAACACCGCGGCCCCTGGGGAACACCCTCGCAAAATGCGCCCGCGGGAGCGGCGAGAACGGGTGCGCCGTCTGGCTCCCCTGCTGTGCCGCAATATGCCGACTCGAAGCGGGCGCGCAGGCTCTCGACCCCTGGCTCCTCAGTCACTATCACTTGTCGGACTCTTTTCCAGTCTAGATGGTTTCGTGAGTGGGTCACTCACAAAGCCACCCAAATGGGACAAGTGCAGCTTACGCCTCGCTTCTATCGTGTTGCGGCAAATGACATTCTTGCCGCTCCCCCGCGCTTCTACAGACCGCTACTCTGGACTTCGATCCAGAACAGGATGCAAGATCCTGCCGGTCAAACGCCTCGCTGCGCAACACCTTTTATGTACTTGTTGATACCTAGCGACTACACATCCACTTCATCGGTCAATACCACGCCAAGGCAGGCTTTCTGGGAGCTTTGCTGAGGTATCATTGCCGACCTCCAAGGATTCTCGGTTTTCGATCGTCCGACTATATGAAGCTACTTCCAGTGGACACTTTGTGACTGGTCAGTATGGCCATGCATTTTCATGGGCAGTATTTCTATGACCTCTTTGATTGTATCGACTCTTTTGTATCCTGGCCAAAGGTTGGCGCATCGGCCACGGATCTTTTGGCGAATCAATGCTGATCAAAGTCTGACAGCTTCCTTTGTCAGACACCGTGTCTGTGGACACACAAAGACCCTGGAGAAACAAACTCGAACACAATGTCTCCGTACTTTGTGCTCCAGAAACAAAGCATTATGATCAAGGTATGAGGCCCGAGTAGTCCAGATTCTTCGAAGAGAGTCTTTATAAGTCCAAAGGTTTACCGGCTGTTATTTGCTCTTCTCTACTCTAAAACAACTCAGACATCAAAAGCCAACGGCCCACATACACTCACACAAACATATCAGGTAAAACTCCAACCCCAATCTCTGCTAACATCATTCACAGAACCAACCCCCAAATATGCCTCCTAGCGAACTCCTCAGAGACATGCTCGTCTCCCGCGAAGACTACGGCGACTTCGGCGGCGTCAACTGCGTAGGGGTCAAGCGCCTCCTGGTAGGCCTCGTCGCCGTATCAACAATCTGCATCCTCGCAATCTACCTCGCAGTCCACTTCCGCATCTGCCTCGCTCGCGACAAGAAATCCTTCCGCTCCCTGGCCATTGACTTTGAAACACTCGGAAAGGTCCACGCGACGCTCAAGAACCAGCACGAATTCATCCGCGAGGACTGTCGCAACTTGCAAATGACGCTCGACTTTTACATCAAGGAGTACGGTCGGCATCCGCGCCATAATCAGTTGCGGTTTGAGCCTGGGCAAGGGAAGCAGACTTCAGGTGTGACTGATGTCGTCAACTCTCCTTCGGGTAATAGACACTTGCGTGAGGACGAGGATGTCTTCGTGGTTGAAGAGCCTTCGCAGGAGGATTTGAATGGTGGGGTTGAGGAGGGTGATGTTGCGGATGGCGATCGTGTTCCGCGGTTCAGCGAGGAGGAGAAGAAGAGGAAGCAAGGTAAGGTGCCGCGTATTCAGGCTATCGCAGCTGGAATGCAGGATGTTCCGCTGACTCCTCCCATTCAGGGGCAAGGTAGTAGGTAGGTTCATTCCTGGATAATATCCAACACGTGCCGTCACTCGCTAGGTCCTGTCAAAGTTCTGCATCTCATAGGAAAAAGCTTCTTGCGTTTGAAATCATTGATATATTGTTCTAATCTAAGCTCGTGACTTGATCTGCTGCTTGACTTATTGAAGTTTAGTCCGACACAGCTCGAGTATTCCTGCTATGAAATCTCATGTTCCGTCAAGGACCACCGAGATCCTCTGTATTCGTGGCAGCTCTCACTATCTTGGAAGCCATCACATAAGGTATGCCCGTCCTTCTTAGGGGTTCCACTCCCGTTAAAGCCCCAATTCCGCTTCAACGTCTCAACTATAAAGAGGACAAATTGTTAGAATCCGCTACGTTCTCTCTCATCGCCCTATCAGTGGCTCGGTCTTTGTCGTCTCGAAGCTGTTGTTCGCATGGAAGCCCATGGCCAAGCAGCCGCTGAACTTTCTAGCCCGTTTCAAAGTTCATTCAGCTCTGTTATCAGCGTGTCCTCCAGTGCTCAGCACGGCGCCTTGATATTGTATCCGGTCACAAATACGTTAGGGAGGTATCAGAGAACTAGGAAGTGAAATCTTGAAAAAAAAAGTCCTCGCCGGAGGAGGAGAAACAGGTCAACCACGAGGCAAACCACCTACCCGCTTCTGTCAACCCCTCGGACTCATCGGAAATGCCGTCTTCCTTCGCTAGGAGTGTGTTTTGGAGTGCTCGACATGCTATGTCAATAATGTCTCTAGTCACAAATATGTTAGAGAAAGTTGGAGGAATAAGGAAGTACTGTGGTTGAAGGGTTTCACATTGCAGTCATAATAAGGGGGCATTACAAGATAGACTAGGAACCTGCTTCGCTTGACTCTTCTACTCGATCTAGAACTTCATGTTCCTTTCCTAAAGGTGTGTCTTGAAGTGCTTGGCACGCTATCTCAATAAGTTTAACGTATCGGGTCACGAATACGTGAGCGAGAGACAGAGATCAGAAAGTAAGATTATTAACGAGTTTCACATTACGGTTGCAACTTGCAGGAAGGGTTTAGTTACCAGATAGGGGTATAGGGGCAGTGCACACAGTCTCACTGCGCGATACAAGCCCCCGCGCCCGTTGTTCCGCCAAGACTGGCTCCAGCACTGATCGAGAAGCCTTCGAGGTTCTTGATGAATGTGCTTTATACAGAGGCGGCGCAAACTGAGAAGGAGAAAGCAGCAAGAATATACCAAAGCTACATTCTCAGCTTGAATATAAATCATGCTCAAGATGGAGCCTTGTCTTGCTAATCGTTCTTATCGAAGCCACTAGTGCTCATTATGTCATTAACCTCAAAGGTGCTACGTAGCTTGGATGGGCAAGAGGTACTCGAAGTGGCTGTGGACTACGACGGTAGCAACGCTTTCCCACTCTTGAACTATTCGTGAACGAACGTAATAGAAGTCGTGACGGGAATAGCAATCAAGAGATCTCATAACATCCTTTCAGTGTTCAGGACAGGTTGAACACTGTGTGTGGTTGGCTCGACTCTCCCGTCCCAAGTATAAAGGTGCACCCAAAGTTTAAGTCGGGCGTTGTAGTTGCGTACCTTTCGATTGAGGCCGGGGCTTTACCTTATGTTGTACCACGTGTAGTTGGGTGCCGGTTGCCACTTTTGCCTGCTCGAGGGGTTTCCTCTTCACAAATGCGTGCACAGGTGCCAACCACAGAAATGTGTGATGAGACAGGCGTCTGAGATAGAGAGCGTTGATGGTACAGATAACCTAAGGTTTGTTGAACAATTACAGCCAAAGAATGAGAGTCTCTTAACGCAATGTCACAATGAAAACGAATAAGCTGGTCTTCACTTTCTATTGAAGAAAGATGTGGTCCGAGCTTGAGCTTTCAGAAATCAAGGTCTCGACGACTCGAACTCTCAAAGACCTGGCCACGTTTGAGGTCGAATGGGTGGAAGAAACAAGAGAACAAAGAGCACAAGACTCGGAGAATTCCCAATACAATGTCGTCTTTCACTCACAGCCAACTCGGCCAGCCTCCAGTCTTGGTCCTCGAGACAAGGCATTTGTGAACTCGGCCTCTTGTTCAGTTCCTGGTCACAAGGAAAAGAACAAGAAAGCCTGCTGCGGATGAAACGTGTTTGGAAGACTTCACTTCGATGGAACTTGAAGAACTGTACTTCTGGAAATTGTTTCTATATAGGTTCTGGTTGTAACCCAGTCATTGATGCAACTTTTTCACATCCTCATCACACACTTCGTCATCAATAAGCTTATATCAGCAATTTATACAGGTGAGAGCTCCCTCGACATTATTTGCTAACATAAAGGCAGGCCCCAGATTCAGGTCTCATCTCCTCTCCCATACAAGAACGTTCTGTCCTTTCAACTCTTCTTTGGAAGCGAGTCTAAGGCGGCTTGTGCCATGCTACATGTACCCAGATCTCTCCGGTTACTGCTTGTAAGTCGCGTCATCCCTTCAGCTCACTGACAGAAATTAGGCCCTCGACGAATCGACGTAAGCTTTCATCACTTGATCGCACCTGCCACTTGTGAGTTCTCCAATCCCTTCGGTATCCGCTAACCATCGCAGCGCCTGAAACCCTTATGGGCCACAACGGCTGATCCTCAAGGGGGTCACCTTTCAGCGTACGTTCTCCCTCCCCTCCTCTGCTAACTTGGGCAGCAATTTGGACCATCGCCTCTGGAACTCGATGCTATTCCTTCAAGTTCGAACTCGAGTCTCTTGCATCCTTTTCTAGAATACTAATCATAGGCTCTTACTAACACAGACGAATGCCGCATTGGACCTGTCTTTATCTCATAAGTCACCCTCCGTTTCCTACTTCGTATCTAAACAGATTTAGAACTTGATGTCCCCATGCCATTTAGTATCCGTATTCAAGTTATCCGTAAGTCCTCCCTCCCCCGTCACGCCAACAACTCCAGGGTGACTACTAGCCTAGCTTTGCATCTGTCATCTTTGATTCTGTGAGTCTTCTACTTCCCCTTATTCAACACTAACCATAGGGCAGACATCACGCATCGATTCACGTCATATTAGACCACAACTATGGCCAGGTAGACTGTAAGTCTCTCTAGGCCCCTCTAATACGCTAAAATCAATCTTCTCCAGGTCTCTTGCAACAGAATATCAAGTACTCAGGCGCTTCAGCGATAAGTAGGTAAGCACCCCAACCCCTGATACTGACGCGGAAGCCTAGAACCAAACCCTACATCATCAAAGGCGCATCTACCGACGATAACTACACCCCAAGATTCCGCGGAGTACATAGGCGATCGGGTAAGTACTCCTATTCTCGTAAGTTGTCGGCTGACGTAATAGCCCGAACGACGAATCCCCTGGGGTCTTGAGCCCTCAAGACGAAGAACACGAAGCTTACAAGCTGCGGACCGAAAAGCTCTGTACCACCACGGCGATCGATCTGAACGATACGACCGATACGACCGATACGAAGCGAGCCGATTCCACCGACCGAATGCACATGAATAATGGTAAATGATCTGAAAGAGCCGGGATATCTGTTTGTCTTTGTTTTTGTCAGAGGAGTTGGTGGAAGGCTTGTGGATGCTTGGTGGTTTAAAGGGGACATACCAGGCTTGGAAGAAAAAATGGGGCAAAGGGATCAAGTTCGGGCAATATTGCTCAAGTCGGCCCCTTGCAGCAGAGTGCTCGTCATCGAGACAGCTTGGATAAATACGAGGCATACACTCTTTGTTATCAAAATGGAAAATTCATCTCATTTTGATCAATGGGGATGAGAAAATTTCAATACCTAACGCCCTAAAGTTACAGAAAGCTCTAGCAAGATATCCCTTTGAGGCCGTAGCAGCCATTATTCATCTCGTCGTAGCCAGTTTAAAAGAACTTGCTCTTCAGCCCTCCCAGGACCACATTCCTCTTCTGCTTGTTGATGTATTTGCCAACGTCGTCCGCCCAGCCTTGGCTCTGATTTTGCAGACTATCCATGTTATCGCTCATGATGTTCAGCTTCTCCGTGCGCTCGTTAAGCTGCCTCGTCAGATAATCGCCCCAGCCTTCGTTAGATCCTCCCGCATTGTTCGAGCCGGGCTGGCCTGCAGAGCGGGCAGCTCTCGCTTCAGCTGCCGCGGCGGCCATCATCCGCCGGCTTGGCGGGCGATTGGGGTCGATGAGGAGGTCGAGGTCTGTCGGGGAGATATGCTGCGTGCCGGAGAGCCACTGCATGTTCGAGATTGTAGGGCGCGGGGGTGTGACGAGCTCGGGGTTGACGAGAATGTCGTCGCTCATCTGAAGATCTTTGCCAGTACCCCAGACATTGAGAACGGCAATCTCACTGGGCCCAGTCCAGCCGAAAATGTCGCCAGTCTGAGTCACTACGGACGATAGAGTGCGACTGCCATCGAGCATGGGAAGCGGCGCGTTGCCAATTTCCTTGAGACCAGGAATGGAGAATGCACGAGTCGTTCGGTCACCAAAAACACCGACAATGGCGAAGCCGTGAAGCTCAAACTCAGTGACGTTGGCTGCATCGCAGAGGATGTCGTCAAAGGTCTTGGAAGCGCCCTTCCCGCCGGCGGGCTTGAAGATTCGAATTTCGGTTTGTGTCACTAGTCATTTGTCAGTATCAGCCAGCGCAAGAAGTGTCGTACCCAAGGGGCTTACCAGCAACGAGAACACCATTAACCTGCTGCCCGTTTCTCAGTCCCGCTACGATTGGACCTGTTGCAAAAGCAGGTCTTCCAGAGTCTGCTTGGATGGGGCAGAGTGCCACTACCTGCCCATCAAAATGTTGGACGCCAGCTAGCTTGACGGAGTAGCTATTTCCAGACGGTAACAGCTTGAACGTGGCTACTTTGCCGAGGTTCGTTCCCACAAAACAACAGATGCTAGAGTAGTTGTCGCCTTCTAACGTCATGACGCTAAACTCAATGGCCACCGGCCACTCCTTTCCATGGGCGTTCCCATGAGACCCTTTCAAGAAAGAAGATCTCTTGGATTGCTGAGCGAATTCAGTCATGGAGATTTGGAAGATGACAGAGGGACCACGCAAGTCGATGACACTAAAGAAGCCACCCTCAGAGCCGACGCCTACGAAGCCCACGTCTGAGACGCAAGTGGCCGTGATAGGACCTTGCATCATCTCGTACAGTTGCCAGGGCTGCAAACCCTCCTTGAGGCCGGGCTCCGCTCTTGAGCTGATGTCCGTCAGCGCTCCCGGGTTGGGTGGCAGATCTTCATGGTGGTCTTTTCCAAAGAACCGATTGCCGGCCCATCTGTAGAGAACCAATTCACCCGTACGCGTTCCGACCGCGAATTCGCCAGTGTTGGGGGCCATGTTCATCGTGGTGATGTCGATGTCTTGGTAGCGGTCCAGTGCGCGTGCGACATCAACTTGCAGCATGGTTGGGTTCTCGATCTCATCATCATGACCAGCATCCCAAAGTCGCACGGTGCTGTCCCCATGTGCTATCTGGAAGATCGTGCGACCTTCGTATCTGCGCTTGGGCTTCGCGGTCTCGGCACCACCCTTCAGAAGAGGTTCGCCCTGGTTTCTGGTCTCGACCATTCCCATCCAGCGACCTCTATCCAACGTTTGCACAGCGAATTTGTTGACATATGGGTGGACAAAGGAGACGGACGGATGCAGTTGGTTTGTGGGGCTGATTGGGTATCCCGACGGGAAGCTCATCGTCAGCAGCTCGCCCGAAGTCAGGAGGGTCATGATCGCAATGGGATCTTGTGCGCCATCAAAATAGGGCGAAGAACGAGGGATGAGGAGGAAGTCTGCCACTTGGGCGCCCGGTGGAGTTGGCAAGGTGATTTGGCGTTTGCCTTTCAGATGGTCCTGAAGAACTTGCCAACTCGAAGTCGCATAAATTGGTGTTTGGCCCAATTCGATGAAGGTCAGCCCCTCCTGGGGAGATTCCGGATTCTGACCACCAGAAATCAAGAGCCCAGTATCATCCGGATTCTCCTTGCAGCACCAAGCAATACGCCCATATGGCTCTGTGTAGCCGGCATGTCCGGCGTTCGGTGTTGACTGATCGACACTCATTTCCGTGAGTGTCCTTGCCATGATGATGCGGCCATCCTTAGGATCCCAGAATACCAAACTGCCATCTTCGTGCGCCGTCATGATAAAGGTTCCTGTTGGATGCCAGAGAGCATGCGTGACTCTCGGCCTGCGAACTGTGTCCGCCGGCTGCCCTCCACCACCAGGTGCGCCTGGTTGAAGTACGTATTCGAAGAACTTGAGAGCTTTGTTTTGCTTAAACGAATAAATAACGATGCCCGTGGTGTACGCGATGAGCATTTGCCCGATATCTCTCGGATGCAACGAAATGCTCACCAGCCCAACAATGCGGGCATTCGGATCCCTCTCTTTCCAAAAGTTTGGTAGCCGGAATGATCTCGCAATATTCTCCCTGTCCAAATCGTAGGCCAAGACTTCTCCGGTGGCCATGCCAAGAAAGGCCCAATCGAGCATAGGATCTGTGACCATGGAGATGACCTGACCGGGGCAGACGAGAGCCGCGATGCGCTTCGCAGTGTCGAGGTCCCATACTCCCAGTTCGTTCTTGGCATCAAGGGAGACGAGCTTATTGGCGGTGAAGTGGATAGAGCGGAAAGATGTGTGCCTTGGCGGCTCCATGACCTTGGAGACTCTGTTTTGGCCGAAAACGAAGATCTTGCCGGGGCCGAACTTGGACTCGTTGGTCGCAATTGCGAGAAGGGACTGAATCGGATCGTATGCTAGGCAACTGCACCATTTCCAGTCAGTCTCGGGCCTCACATCAAGGTCTGCAGTTCGAAATGCTATGAAGTTGACGCGCGTCAACGTGGGGTAGCTTGGCTACTGACCTAACCTGCGAGTTGATGCCGTATGCAGACTGGTAATCGGGAGCGAAGAGCTCGGGGATGATTGACGCAGACAGGTCATTCTGCATGCCTGTCTGCTTTTGTCGAAGAAAGGCAGCCATGGTGAGAGAGTGGTGCAAGTTGGATCTGGAGATGTAGGAGGGAGGTCCGGGAAGCTTGGGATGCCCCGAACTTTCAATACTTTAGGGCGGCCGAAGATCCGCTTGGCGGGGTGCCTAGTGGGCAGTGGTCAAAGTCCCTGCAGCGAACCAAACGGACGTCATAAGGTTACCATTGGTCTGTGCCCCATCCAAGCGAGCCCAAAGCCCAAACTCCTGCCAACGATTGACGGGTTATGTAAGCAATCTTCAACGGCGTCTAGGCCCATCCAACTCTCCGCCAACGCCGCTTCAACAACAATTTCAGCTTGCCTGAATGGACAGCATTACATACGATCTCAGATGCTTTGCATACTGGCGGCATTTTCAACATAGACCATCATGCGTTACCGGGTAAAGCAAGATGTACCGTTGTGTGGACGGTCGGCGGAACCGAGATCACAATTCCCAGGATTCGGTCACAAGCAGCACGACTGAGCAACGCAACCTGCAGCTGATAATGCTGTCTATTATGTCTACAATATACTACGTATGAAGCTCTTCCACACCATCTTTTACTACAATTAAGGGTATCGATCGCTGCTCAAAACAACGAATGCTCAAATTTGGGTTCACCTTAGTGGCACCATGTTTAGACGGAGCCGGCAGCAGTGCCCTCCTCAACACGCTTCTCCTCGTTGTGTCCATGGACGGGAATGGCACTTGTTGCCCTGCGAATTCAGTCAGTACAGTTTCCGAAGCAATATACCATAATCAAGTGAAACTTACAAGTCGTCCTCGCCGGAGAGCTCCTCAAGCGTCTTCCTCGCCGTCTCGGGGATCAGAAGGGTGGTGAAGAAACCGCAGAGCATGAAGAGCGCAAAGATCTGCATGATGTGGTTGAGCCAAGGAGTGCTGTATCTCGGGTCGGTCTTGGCCTTGGCGGCATCGGCACCGATGGTACGGAGGGGTCCGAAAACCACCTGCGCAATAATGGCACCGACCTTGCCTGAGGCGGCAGAGATTCCGTGAGAGGTGGATCTGTATCTGGTAGGGAAGCATTCGCCAGGAACGATAAAGGTCGTCGAGTTGGGACCGGCGTTGAAGAAGAACTGCGAGAGGGTGTACAGCGCCATGAGAGCAGAGCCCGAAAGGTTCCAGTAGTCGAAACCGATGACACAGAAGAGGAGCGTGAGAGCGAAGAATCCGAAGAGCTGGATGGGCTTGCGGCCAATGGTATCGACAAGAGCAGCAGAAACCCAGTATCCGGGAACCGCACCGGCGCAGACAAGAATCAGGTTGCCAACAGCCGTCTTGTAGAAGATGTGGTACATATCAGCACCACCAGACCACCCGATGGCGTTGAGGATGATGGCGTTGTTAAGGCCCAGGCCGTAGAAGGCCACATCAAGGAAGAACCATGAACCAGCGGTACCGAGGAGGACCTTGGCGTTCTTCCAGGTGCTGTAGTGGCTGAAGAAATCCCTCCACGAGGCCTTGGGAACCTCGAGCTGCTGCTTGGCCTCCTGGCGAGCGATGACGCGGGCAGCCTCATCGACCTGAGACTCACCCCACTTGCCCTGCTTGTAGTAGTCGACGTCGCCCTCGGCCTTGGAAACATCATTGTCGACGTCGAAGGTGTATCTGGGAGTCTCGGGGATGGTAAGGCGGAAGTACAAAGCGATGCAGCCCGGAACAGCGCCGAAGCCGATCATCGTGCGCCACATCTTGTCGACAGCCATGATGCAAGGTTCGGTGGTAGAGCAGGTGGCGGCCTTGCTAGCAGTCTCAAGGGAGCCCTTGAAGCCGGCGGTGACGATCAAAAGCATAATGCCACCTGCAAGCTGGCCGAAACCCTGGTTGGCAAAGCTATCGCCAACGTTAGAAGAGAATCACTCATTGGGGCGGAGCCGAGGACTTACACTGCGTTCATCATGAATCCTCTCCACTTCGTCGTGGCAAACTCGGAGGTAATGATAGCGCTAAGGGGGTAGTCACCACCGATACCGATACCCTGCGGCCGTTGTTAGTGGCATTCTCCCTCGAAGTCATTCAACCAGCACTTACCATTATGATACGCCAGAAAACAATGAGGCCGACGATGGAAACAGACGGGGAGGAAGACGAAAGAGCCTGGGCAAGGGTAGCAATGATGATGACCATCAATTCGACACCGTACTGTGACTGAGTTAGCTACCTCTTCTCTTTCGCGACGTCAATGAAGCTGCGAGCGCCTACCATCTTCTTGCGACCGACGATATCAGCCAGAACACCAAATCCGACCTGACCAACAACGGTGCCGGCGGAGGTAGCGACCTTGATAGCGGTGTCGTGCTCGGCAGGCAGAGTGCCGCCGAAGTACACTATGCCCAGCATGGAGGTGACGAGACCGATGGTGAAGATATCGTACTGGTGCCTAGTCAGTCTCGACCAATTCGTCTGTTCGTAGGACAACGTACCGAATCGGTAAAGAAACCAATACCAGCGACAACGATGGCACGAACGTGGTACCAGCCGAAAGGCGCCTTGTCGATCTCGGCCAAAGCAAGGCGACGGCGCTCGTTGGCGTCGGCGACGTGAGCGAAGTCGTTGTTGAAGTTATGGAAGGCTGCGTTTCCTCCCGAGGTCTTGTTGTGCTTGATGTCGGCACCGGTCAGCTCGCGAGGAGCGGCGGCGTCCACGCCCGCGGCGTGCGAAGGTTCGATGACACCGGCCATTGTGTCGATCTGCTCAAAGTCCGGTTTGACTAAACGAATGGCAAAGTCAGGCCCGAAGGAGAAAGCAGGTTTGGATGGCTTTGATGACCTGCTGGGAAGGATGAGGGAGGAGCGTGAGGAGCAGACAAACTCAAAGCTTAGGGGGATCGGGGAGTGTGTTTGGCTTATAAGCAGGACACATGTGGGCAAGGGGACTTGGTGCCATCTGAGCTGACAGCCTTCTACAGAGTTACATGCATGGATATTGGCAACGAACACTCTCTAGTGGACCCGGAAGATGCGACGACTAGGGACACCGACGAGGAAGAAGACGAAGACATGGTTCAGAATCAGCCTCCACCTCGGAGACTACGTGCTAGCGTAGAGAACGGGACGAGATGGAGGGATTCGAGGGAGGGCTGATGTACCTCGTAGGGCGAATGACAAGCGTCGAAGAAGTGTGAGAGTATCGCCTGGACTACGATCATTTGGGTCACCTTCAAGAGAGCGAGACATCGGCTATGGAATCGACAGCAGAGAAGACAAGGTTCGAAATGGAAATGGCCCCCCACCCGGGGACCAGCAATATGGAGACCGCCGACGACGACCAAGAGAGGAGCCAGGCGATAGAGAAGAGGCGTGGAGGGCAGCAGGGATGTGTGCTGCGCAGGTCTGGAATTATGGTTGTGTGGAGCCGTGCTCGGCGACCGATTGGGAATGGCGCCTGTTTTTCACTTTTTCCCAGACTTCGTCTCTCGTCTCTACTTTGGCTGAACTTCCAGACCGCGACTCCCGACTGGCTGCCCGCCCATTTCACTTTCTGCCTCTTACACCGGCTACAGAAAGATCAAACAAGACATAGGGCGTCATCGGACTTTTCGCGAGGTCGAGTCGCATTAGAAATGCTGGCTGAGGAGAGGTCTAGACAAACTGTCAAACTCATACTGGGAAGTCGAGACTCACAGTAGAAGTGAGATGTAACGGCCCGCTTATGTCAATGTTGCTCGGGAACCAATGGGCACGCTCGCTTTGAGAACATGGTCCCTTGGAGGGGCGATGCTAGTCCAGTCGGGGAACGACCAACGATGGTGGCACGCGCGGTACCGCTCTAACAATTTCCGATCTTATTTCCCTTGTCCAGGCCAACCTGGCACCTTCACAACACATTGAGCAGGCTGCAGGCCCAACGATCTGAAGCCCAAGCCGGATTGCAGTCAAGCTTTCTGGGCGCTTCGAACGGGAGACTTGGCTACAGCCGATCATGCTTGGCCACCGGGTGGATTCCTCCAGTGGCAGCTTGGCAACGCGAAAGCAGTTCATCCAAGATAGCCAAGTCTAAGACGTAAACGTGGAACAAGAAGACAAATAGCCCGCCACTCGTCGCTGTCGATTTCCGAGGATTGATGACGCCGAATGTTTCATTATCGCCGAGAAATAATGCTCTGCGGGCATATCATGGCAGGTTTTTGCAGCACGTTGGCCGACATTCCACGTTGGAACCGTCCATACTCTAGCCTATTCCACATACCGAACGCCCGATACGAAGACCAATCAGTCCAGCAAAACAAGGGGTACCACGGTTTGCCTGACTGACATGTCCCTCTCCGCCGGAGGTACTTCCCTTCCTCTCCAACTTCCAGCATCAGCCTAGGCCCGGCCGACCCTCCCGTGGATTCAGCCCCGGGGTGGTGAGGGAGGTGGGCTTAATGTTTCCGTGCTACGGCCCGCCAATCACATCGCGAGTCGGGAGCACGTTGCGCGACGGCTCTACTCAGCAACGACATTCGATGTCAATGGCTTTGGATCTCAGCGCTGGACTTTTTTAATTCTTTGGCTTGACGAAAATCGGCCAAACTAGGAGGTTTTGAATAGCGACTGCTCTTTTTGAAATCGACGGCATGTCGTTGAAGAGAATGAAATACCCTGGTGCGGCTCGCATTCCTGGCTGGAAGCTCCCGTGGTCTGCCGCTGCTTGGCACTTGGCATCGACAACCTTTTTACCACTGAGGTCGCGCGATGATGCCACCGCCAAGAAGGAGGCCAAGCTTTCGGGCGTGCGACGACGACGCCCGTCTAGGAATGTCGATATTGCCCTCCCCCAACATTGAAGGGAGTTCTGCAAAGCTGTCGCGTGCCCGTTGTCTCGTTACGGACGGGGCATTCAAGTCTGTCCACTGGAGTCGTAAAAGTCAAGTCTCGTCAACCCACGTGCTCGGACGGCGTTCCCTGTTGGCAGACCTGTCGTAGCCAGATCGACGTCGTCTCAATGAAGGGGTTCATGTATGACACCGGGGCGCGTGTTGCATGGCGTTACACGTATGTATCCTCTCTATTCCGGCTCTCTGGTACAGATATCCTTGCCGCTGTCGCATGGCGTATTTGCGCACAGGACCCTCAAGGCTCAATGAGACTATGAGATACCTCTCTAAGTAGTCGGAGAGAGCGAGAGGATAGCATTTCGTCAGTCTGATGAGTTCAAGATTGCTCGAACCTTGTACGAAGTTGAGCCCATTAGCAGCGCTCGATTGCCACCGCTATCAAACGTCGGCCGTACCTAAATTTTCACCAAGATCATTCTAGCCATCAGTCTCAACACCATCTTCCGACCTGTCGCACCACGCTTTCCGATCCTCCTGATCAACTCGGTTGTTCATTGCTACGATAGGGAAGTACTAAATCTGCCCGAAAAAAGGCCATCCCCATTCTCTCTCTTCCACAGTCGTCAGCCAGGACGCTACGGACCCCCAGCTAGTCCTGTCCAGACCTGCCAGACTAAGCCAGGGTCCGGTTCCCAGTTGTCTCTGGGGTGGGATCCAGATGGGGGGTCCATAGTCTCCATTTGAACCAATGGAGCCCCAGATTTCGCACACGTGGGTGGGACCGTTCGTCCCCTTGGCTCGGGATGTGTATTTCGACCTCGACACGCAGCCGCTGCTGCGGGAACAAGTCTTTTTCGGTCGCCCAAAAGAGTGCTCAAAAGTGCCAAAGTCAGTCGGACTTTTTTCTTGCTCCAAGGACACATACGATTGCATGACACGAAAAATCGCCCGCGGCGCGCGACGGCTGGCTTGTCCGGTCTTCGCGGCTTACCATTTTTGGGCGTTTGTCCGGGCGTTAGCTCGGTACTTGTGTCACACATGAAAATGGCAGGGAAGGAAAAGTCCCCAACTACCATTTGCACCGCTCTGTTGGGCGACTTCATTTCTAGACACGCCTGATGTGATGGAGCAGCCAACCCGATGTCGCTGATTTGCGCTTACCTCACTCGATGATCTTCAGTATGTTATGCGGCAGTCGAGCTAGGAAAGCTGCCCGACGTACCCATTCCCTGAGCTCACTTGACTCTTCGCCCTCGCCGTGACATGTCATGACACCTCTTAGCGCGGGGGTTGGCTCTTAATCCATTCTTGACCCCATTCTCCGAGGAGACATCAGGCTCGTCGATCGTGACACCTGACGTCGAAGAGAGCTCTCGAGTGTTCCATTGCTATCATATTGCCGTTTCCCCTTACGAGGTACTCCATGAGAAGAAGATGGGTTTGACTCCAATCTCTTCTCCAATCTTGAAGATCTTGTAGGCAAAAAGAATTAAAATAATAATAAGATGGACTCTTCAACTCTTGGGAAACATATGCCATATGTGACTAAGATTTCTCAAAAAGTCTTTGCAAGATAGCCACGAGGTTACGCTGAGTCCCCCGCTCAAATGCCGAACTATTTCCTGGGAAACAGGGGGCTTCAGTGATCTATCATCGGCTTGTACATGGACAAAAGGAACGCAGGTCTATTTTTGAGAGATCGGCCTTTCCGAATTTTCTTCTTCGCCTTCCTCGCATTACCTGTGGATCTGTCAATGCAATGTACTGACCACAACTCGGGTCAGAATCCTCAATCATCAATGCAGACCACGTGGCTCGGCATAAGCATTTACAGACGCCATAAGTCCGAGGAAGTAAGGCTGCTCAGACGCCTTTCCTTCCAGGGGTTCTCAGCCTCGGTCTGTTTCACTGACGACGGCAAGATTTTCGAGATAAAGCTCTAGTATGACCATACGTATGTGGACTTGGGTCATTGTCATCAGAAATCGTTCTGAAAGTTCCATTGAATAATGATCGCACATAAACGCTTGAGAAGTGGACATCCTTCTACCTCCCTTGGTGGATGGTGCACGTTGATGACCTGTTGCCCACCAACGCTTCGTGAGAGGACGCTTCACTTAACGGTCTTTGTTGCCATTTGATGCGGAGACACTGGTTCGGAATCCCCGAAATTGAGTTGCGAGTTATCGAATAGCTTATATGCCGGCTTTTCTGGAAGCGATATAAGACGATGGCCTAATGTGCAAGGGTTACACTAACATAAAAGTAAGTCTTACTACGCCTTATACTCCCAAAAGCAGCGATCTATATATATATGGAAGTGTAATCCGGTAGAAAAGTAGAAATGCAAACTTCTCAAACGTGCCTGGGGACACGCCGGTAATGACCTTTATGGTGGTACTGCAGGAAACCCATCATCTCTGAGGAGATGAGGCCTGTTATGAACTGCACTTTTCCGGGAATATTCGGCGGGCTTTGACCATGACGAACAGCTGGGGACGAAGCTGTCTTGGAAGTCTACATACGGCTGCTGAGAACGAGCTCGCAAGGTTCATCGACGAATTCAAGCTCTTTTGTATTGCCATCCGCTTTACTCAATTTCATCTTTGAGAATGTCTCAGCCTCCCTCCCGGGTCCCAGCCCTTGCTAACGATGACGAAAGGGTTTCGGCTTTTTCTAATGAGAGACGATATTAGAAACAGTGTTGAATCATTATCCTATGGTTACAAACTGATTTCCCCATCCAGTTCTGATCTCATCTCATGAAAATGTTCAGCTACCGTTTTAGTGGCTGTGTTATAAGGTTGAATATCTAATAGTACGAACTTTCCGCATTGATCCTTGGAATTATTGCAGTGCTTCAAAGAGCAGGCTATCAAATCTAGGCTCGAATCAAGATGCGACGGAGTCTTCATTTGATGGACTGTATGTGGAACCACGTTCGGCTTGTTTCCGTCAGGGTGAAAGATTGCAATAGAGACTTTTCAAGATAGTAGTGAATGAATTTGTGCTCCAGCAATGTATACGTCGCGCCAGAGACGAAGAAAGTAAAGAGTGACATACTCCGTTTCAATGATCTCGGTGTCAACCAGCGTCTGTATCTGCTCACCTTGTAATGGGCATATGAGGAGGTAGTCGCGAGAGACAGAGCACGGATGGGACTTCTCTCCCACGTATATCAAGGGCCCGAGGCAGTGATGCCTGATCTTCAACTCCAATCACTGGAGCAAGACAGACTTGACAGCGGCATTCAATGGACCCGGTATGCTTGCTAAATGGTCAGGATACTCGTTGACAGTCTACAAGAAAAATCTGAAAGTTCCGTTGCAGTCACGTTCCCCCAGAATCCCGGGAGCAAGGTATGCTACTGGTCTTGGGGCTGCGAGGGGCAGGCCTTCGGTTCTTACTCATTTCGGTGTCTTCTCAAGAATTCTTGATACTAACCTGACAACTCACAGCGAGTAAAGCTCGGTAATTGAGTTTATCATGATCTGCCTGTCTTGTTCTACGGATTCGCCACTGTATCCCTCCAACGCTTAGAATAGGTAATCAAACCGGCCGTCAAGGCCAGCCAAGAACATCCCATCCACGCATCAACATCGCAAAAACAAAGCGCAGTCAAGCCCAGGACAGATGTTTTGTGCATCATTATATTCCTCCTCGCTACTGAAAACCACTCATCTCAGGCCCCAGATCATAAACCAGCCGTCGGGTTGTGTTCCATCCTAAGTCCATCGCATGATTTCATGAACAAAAGGTGTAAAATGTCCAACAATCCCATGAAAAATCGAAAATATCCTCCCAAGTCTATAACGCTTCCTTGTCTGGTTCAGCAGCTTGTGAAACGAAGCAGCCCGTCCCGAATCCAAATTTGGAAATTACCAAGAAGAAAAAGGAAAGAAAAAAAAACAGTTGAATCTGTTGCCTGGTTGCGTAGATCATACCCACATCGCAAGTAAAACGAACCGAAAAAGAAGTTGCGAAGCCGCAAAAAGAAGCAAAAAAAAGGCATCCCCGGCCTCCCCATTTCCTAAACCCCTTTCCACCCTTTCATTCTGCACCTAATCCGCTCTTCACACACACCACCACGCAACGCACATCTCTCAGTACGTCACATCAAACTCCTCCCTGACATCAAATTCCATGCCCACATGCTTGGTCCGCAGGTGACGGACAAAGTTGTCGCGGCGGTTGTACACGTGTCCCGTCTTCGCCTTTCGGCAACCGGGGACGCGGCACCTGTAGCCCCCGCCCGCGCCGTCGCCGTCGAGCGTCTCGTGCGTCTTCTTGTGCCGCTTCAGGTCCTTCATGGTCGCAAAGGCCTTGTCGCAGTTTGCTTCGTCGCAGAGGTACTCCTTGATGTGGTACCTCTCATGTTTGCTGATGAGAGATTGGATGTCAGTTTCATAGATTTTCTCACCATGTGTGAAGTTTGATGAAAGATTCTCCAGTCTCTCGTCATTCCTGATCAAGAGACGGAGAGGAGAGAGTGGGGTTTCGTAGGTGATGAGACAAAAGTAAGAAAAGTATAGGTGAGATTTACGTCAAATCACTAGGTCTGCGAAAGACCTTGCCACAGTTTTGCCAACGGCATTCAAAACGTAGTCGCGAAATGTCGATACCGGCGGCAGCGGGCGTGGCGACGCCGTTGCTGAACCCGCTGTCGCTGGCTTTATCGCTTTCATTTTCGTTCCCGGGGTTTAGGGGGCTTCGAGTCGGGCTCAGCGTTTCCGAAGAACAGGAGGGGGTGTCGAGTGGACACTCCATGACACCAAGTGCCATAGGTGATCTCCATGATGAACACGGCAACAAGCCGATGATCGGAGGTGGTGGAATAGGTGGGTCGTCGACCGAATCTAGTTTCAAGATGGAAGTCGTCGTCTGGTCGGAGTAGGATTCGCAGTAGCAAATGGTGTTTCCGAGTAACACGCAATAACAAGAGTCAACAAGGTTGGGTTGTATATTGGTGTCTAGGTAGAACGCCACCGTGGCAGAGTGGGAGGGTTTTTCTGGGTGAGAAGTGTTGAAGACCTGATCCGATGACCAAGGCTTAGACCGACCCGTTCGAAAGGGGGGGAGGGTCGTCGGAAATGGGGAGGACGGTTAAGCGGTTAACAGATCCAAAGGCAACAGCGAGCCCTGGGGTGTAAGGGTGCTTTGACCGAGTCAAAGAGTAGGCGGGGAAATTCCCCGCATGCGGCTCTCAGAATAGAAGATGATTCTCCGGGGAGGCTACCAAAAAGGTATTGGTGTTTTGTGACGAGCAGTTGAGGTTGAAGCGTGGGGATGCTATCGGGCCATTCCGTTAGGTATGTGATGTGAGGTTGAGATGATTCTCCAGAAGCGGTTTGCTTGGAGTATCTAGCTTGGATTGCTGTCGAGGTCCGAGAGCGGGAAGTAGTTGAGATGAGATGGGATAACGGTCGAGGTTATATAAATGGAGATTGAGTTACGTCCGGATTGCTGGATTCAGACAAGCTTCTCGGGATGAGGCTGATGGCGGCGCGGGGTGGCGGGATTGAATGTTCCGGGTTTCTCGGGAGTCAAGGATTTGCAGACGTGGGGGAAAGCGGAGAGTCGAGACCTTTTTGACTCACGGACAAGGAGCCGGGCCGTGGCGATACTTAAGTAAAGTGAGCGCAGATTCGACGTGCTGGATCTGGCGGACACGGCGGGGCGGTGCATCGGAGAGGAGGGGGCCTCAAAAGTTTAGAGGCTAGCAGTGGCTACCATTCGCTAGCAAAGACTGGCATTGGTTCTGATAACGGAGGGTGGGCAGCATATTGGAGCATGTTGGAGTGAAGATGAGCCAATTGGAGATGATCGGAACATCGAACTGGGGCTCGCCGTTGGTCGGTTTGGGCAACCTGCATATCTGCCCAGCACTCACACGTTGGGCTCCGCTCAACCTTAGTTTTGGCGCGCCATTATTCGCCCAACCCATCCTTCAATGTCATCTCTCACCGAGCTTTTGGGCAGAAGGGGGGCACGAGACCAGACTACCAAGGAGCCGCAGCGATACTCCTTCGTGACGGAAAGTGCTCTCAAGTACACAAGATCCAAGATGATGGAACCGAAGACAAGAGTAAGTTTTCCAAAGATTAGAGAAAACTGATAGAGCACAAGTCTGCAGCTCAACCAGATGGTCGAAATTCCATCCCATCATACCTGTCAACGGCTTCTGCCCGAGAGCACCCTTTTCTTCAACGACTACCTACGTTAGCGACAACCTCAAGTGCTAGCCTGATCAAAATACGCACGTCATTGGTCCTTCGCTTCGCCTTGCCCCTGGCATGAATCAAGCTCATCTGATAATCTCGACGCGGCCATCTTCCGCCGATGGCCTCTTGGCATTGGGCTCCGCCTCCAGTATTTCCTCGGCACATTCTCCAGAACGGAGCGTGCTAGATGATTGCTAGTTAATGCGAAGCTGATCTAGCCGCAAGAAATATCGCGAGCTTTGCGCTGTTAGTAAAAATCATGATCAAGGGAATGTTCGCAAACAGCGCCACATGCGAGACTTGGATCGTATTCCTTGAGCATTCCGACTGCAGACAAGTCTAGGCCAGGCCGCGTGGATAGCAACATCTGCGGCTCCGACCACAGGCCCATCAATAGTGCGCATCTTAATGCTCCGTCTTGAAGCTAAGCATCCGGGTCCCCACCACGATACTCGATGGTGGCGGACGACGGGCAGCAGCAGAACCCTCACGACTGCTTGGCCGGAAGACTTCCAAATGAGGAAAGCCGAGGGCGCGTGAACGGCTAGCTTGAAGATGTTGACGAGAGTCATGAAGCTGTTGTGGTAGCAGCTTCATTGATTCAAGTGAAACGAACAAGTCTAGACTGACCGTGGCGTGTCATCGTACAGGGCGGCGAAGACGGCGGCCCTGCAAGGAGAGACGCCTCAGCTGCATTCTTCTGCTCCACGAGGTTCCAGAGTTGGCGATTCTATTAATGATTTTTCTTTCAAGGGGACCTGGCGACAGTAGAGGTTTTGAATGCACCGAAATCCAAACGCTGAGGGGGATGTTCGTCACGTGGTAGTCGAGCCAAAAGCCAGAAAGGCGGGGGAGCACATGAGGTGTCAATGACTGCCATGCCCAGCGGCCAACAAGAGACCAGCCTGTCAAGGGTCTTGCGTCTAATGTAACGTCTGGACATGTTCCTGGGCCGGTGACTCTGGCAACACAGTCGGATGCCGAAGTTGGGCCGGGACGATCGTGGGCATGGCCATGAAGCCTCGCGTTGTTTGTAATGATAATCAGCAAATGCCATGCTAGTCTCGCTCGGACGTTGCATCGCATGCGATGCGAGTGTTGTCGTTGTCTCGTGGCGATGCAAGATGTGATATATGAGGGCAGCAAATATCGTCATCCACGACCGTGGTGCTTGACGTAGGCAGCGCTGGCAAGACGGAGAGAGAGACGGACAAAAGATCATCGCTGTCTCGTGGCCTGAAGAGACTCGCGATGCATATTTGAAGTAACGTAAGAACAAGTGCCAAGTGCTGGTGACTTGAGCATCATGACTCGGGTGGTGCAGTTTTGGAGGTGAAAGTTGCGGTTAGGGCCGGCATCGCGTGGACGCCATGTCTCTGACTCGGTGTCGATCCATGTCTTGCTGAGATCTCGCGCGCCGTTGCACCTTGTTGGTCGACAGGTGATCTAGAAGATATCTCTCAAAGGTTCCTCGGCCACAAATTAGGGTGGACATATCCTGGGTAGAAGGGAGACCGGAAGATGCGCAGAGGTGAGATGATACGCACCAAAAGGCGTTCACGATCTGGCGGTCTGATGGTTCGAGTAGGGCAGGGTAGGACGACGGAGTACTTGGAGTGTAGCAGTTGTGACGTTGAGAATTTGAAGAAATGGTGTGGACATGCGCGCAAAGGAGTCAGACGGCGCTTGGGAACGATGTTGACAATGCGGCCATCTTTCATGAGGGCAAACTATCGGAGCAAAGAGCAGCCGAGACAAACAGCGTCACTTCAGACAGGCAGGTAGTTTGCCTTCCGGTCCGTCTTGGCTTCCGCAAAATATGACCGTCGAAACTCACGGGCAACGTGGAAAACAGCAGGAGGAATGGAAAGGATTTTCCTTTCCGCCTTGGCCTGTGACCATGCCAAACATTGTTCTTTCCCGGCGTGAATGAGGGGCAGTTTCCCTTCTTTGTTTCAATGTCCTCCCTTGACAACTTAACTTAGGTAATACGAATGCTTACCTGATGAGGGGCAGAGGCTACCCACTTTTTGAGCCCCGCGCGCGTCTCGAACACTGAGGTGCCCGGAGGAAAGCGATTCCTGTTTGCCAGTTCCCCCTCATCAACACCTTCCTCGGTCATTGTCTTTCTGTCTCATCCACATGCCATTCAATGACTTCAGCTTCACCGACGTTACTTCGGAGAGCCAAGATTAGGTCGCTCACATGGTCATTGTTTTCTTCCTCTATTGTTGTTTCTTGATGGAACATTGAGAAAACTGAGCGCATTGTCCCCGTCGAAAGGCAGTAAACAATCAACCCCCGCATCCGTTCCCCAGATACATGGTTCCATCATGGAAAATCGCTGCAGAACGTCACAATAATCCAAGTTGATCAACCCAACGCAAGACCGCCTTCAACAATGCAAGCATCGCAAATCCTGGCCACCTGACCAATGGAAATCCGGGGAAAGTAGGGACGGGATCGGGCCCTCTTTGCCAGTCCGGGGCATACGATGCAGTCCCGGTCCCTATCCGTACCGCCGGCCGCTTTGGAATAGCTGTTTTTGCGGGGTTGAAGTTGAATTCGCAATCAATCAGCTGGTGGTTCACCTAACACCACGCCTGTTCTCCCTTCTCTGTCTCTCACGCACACTCCCTTTTATGGTAACACAATCTAGTGTTGTTTACCGCAAGTTGGGGGGGCACAGATCCCCCTGAGGGCTACCTTACCCCAACTTTCTGGAAGGAAAAAAAAAGTTGGAGATGGGCCAACTTGGCGCGGGGTGTAAGCCGTGGTTTGCGAACGAGTGCAGAAAAAAGGAGGCCACGAGAGCCAGCCACCTGCCAACCAGACAGAGAGTCATGAGACCAGTCTTGGACGCATGGTGTGCGATGGCCCCTTCCCCATTGTGTCCTTGGCGTCCAGTGCCATGATTCCGTTCGTGGGAAGTACGAAGTACCCCTCTGTTCTTTGGCAGCAAGCAGCCCAGTTGAGATGATGGCACTGGACATCCTGTTCGTCAGTCTGCCGCTGCGGCCTGCCATTGACTTGCCCCGACGCTGGTGCAACCGCTACTCAGCCAGCGGAGGCCAAGCTAAGCCAATGTCACTGCGACTAGTTCGCCGTTGCCGTTTTTTTTTCTTCCTTTTTTTCCTGTCTACTGCTTGCTGTTTGGCTGTGGGCTACCTACTGCATGTTGTGAGAGACACCTCCCGAGGTTTGATTCACCTTCGTTTGCTTCTTCGTGATTAAATACCCGCTGTCCTCGCTCCAGATCCGTCATTTCTTTTCCCGCTCTTCTCTAGCTCGTTCGTGAACGAAGAACTATACCTTCTCTCTCTTCCCCCATATTGTCTCACCCCCGGACTTCTTGGTGTTCCCTCTCAGCTGAACTACCTTGCCTTTTTGTGCCTCAGACTTACAGTTCATTGAATTACCTTTACACAAGCTTCGTCCTAAAGTCACTCTACCTTTAAGCTGACACGCTGCGCTACTCACCCCCATCCGAAGTCTGTCGATCAGAGAACAGCACCCCCTTACCCGCCGCCGCACCGTTTGGCCGAAACCTTGACACTGCCCAGGTGGTTCTCTCTTAAGGACCGGGGAGCCGAACTCTCGCAACCATGAGGCAGCATCTCTTCTACACATCGCTTCTGTCGACACTGCTCGCAGCACCGTCATACGCTCTGCCCGGCTTCTTCTCCGATGCAGAACGCGCTCATTTCTCATCAGACCTCAAACGCTCAATAGACCCCGAATCTCCAGCAGCAATTATGGCGAGACAAGCAGCCGACAGATCCGGCCGCTGGCGGCCCCAAATTCACTTCTCACCACCCGCCGAATGGCTTAATGACCCAAACGGCCTCTTTGTCGACTCGGACGGTGTCTGGCACATGTACTACCAATGTGAGTCTTTTCCATTGCCGCCTTTTCCCCTACCCATCTCAATCCACCTATTCCCGTACTCCCCAAACCCAAAGTACCGTGCTGGAAACACCTCCCAAAGCCGCGGTTACCGAATTTGAGTTGTGCAACACATTGCGCAGGTTCCGGGCGAGCGGTTACCAATGTTTGCCTTGTGCAATGTCAATGGCGCGCCATTCTGCCCGTTTCATTGGATCTGCATTCTGCACACGTGCTAGTTCCCGTTGGCGTGAGGGTTGCGCCTCTGCCAAAGACGGAAACATCACATGCGCGATGATGAGCGTTGCAATTCCACCCCCGCATTTTGGCGCGGAATGAGACACACCGCATGCTCTCCCTACCCTACCTACCTTGCCGTAATTACATGTTCTTCTCCCTGCGATGCATCTCAATCTGGCATGCCATGTGTCACTGCTTCGATTAGACTATGCCAAGCTTGGCCTGGCTTTAATGTTTTAAACATCTTCAGAACTTGACCGCTGACTATTTTGACTCAGATGCCGACAACGTCGCGGGCGATGGCGTGAAGAACTGGGGCCACACGACGGCCACCGAATTCTACAATTGGGTTGACCATCCTGTTGCCATTCCCGCCACTGCGCGCGATGGCTCCATCTGGTCAGGAAGCGTCGTCGTCGACAAGAATAACACGTCTGGCTTCTTCCCGTCTGACAAGACAAGCGGAAAGGACAACATCATTGCCTACTATACCTCATGGGAGCCTGATCAGGAATCCCAGCATCTTGCATGGTCATACGATGGCGGCGAGACTTTCAACCAGTACGAGAACAACCCGATCATTTCGCTCAACAGACACGGATTCCGCGACCCCAAGCCCTCGTTCCACCATGAGACCAACACCTGGGTCATGGTCCTTTCCCTCGAGAGTGAAGTCGCCTTCTACACCTCCACCAACTTAGTCAACTGGACGCAGTCATCCATCTGGAATCCTCAGCGCAACATTGGCCTCATTGAGTGCCCCCAATTCCTCCAGATCCCCCGCAAGGACAAGTCTGGAAGCATCGTGGGCGCCAAATGGGTTCTGACTCTCAGCCTGGGAGGCGGCGGCCCGACTGGCGGTGCTGCAGTCAAGTACATCACCGGCGAGTGGGACGGCACCACCTTCACCCCAGATGTGCCCGCCAGCCTCGGCTCGCGGAGAGGAATCTTCTCGCGCCAGGACACCTTCTCCATCTACGACTTTGACTTTGGCCCTGATAAGTACGCCACCGCCTTCTTCCATTTCCAGAATCTCAACGACGCCAACCAAGATGCATACTCCGTCTCATGGGCGGTCGACGCTACGCTCTATGGGTGCTGCACGCCGACCGACCAAGAGGGATGGCGTCACTGCATGGGTGGTGTGCGCCGCCACTGGCTGGACTCCAACACCAACCGACTCATGTCAGCGCCGGCCGGCGACCTGTCCAAGCTCGCGAGCACGACGTCCGGCTGGAACCCCATTCTTGACGAGAAGGACGTATCGGGCATTCAGGGCAGCAGCGCCGTCATCCGCGACTACAACCCGGCCGTAGAGTGGACCTTGACCGTCAAGATGGCCAAGTCTCTCCTCCAAGAAGGCTCGACGGCCTCGGCTCAGCTGGCTTTCCAGGGCTCTCAGTCCAACGGCACGGAGCAAGTCTCCCTCGGTTTTGACTTCACTGGCACATCCAACAGCGGGGCACCCACCGCCAGCCTCAACATTGGTCGCGCCAGCGCAGTGTGGGATAGGTCCGGCACTTTTGGCGTCTCCAACGTCCAGGCCCTCGAGGCTGCCTCGAGCGAGGGCTCCAGCGGCAACGTCGAGTTTCAGCTGCACGGCATTCTCGACCGCTCCGTCCTCGAGGTCTACGTCAACGGTGGCGTCGAGGCTGGCACCATGCTCTACTTCACCGACAAGCCCCTCGACGGCATCGTCCTCTCCCGCGGCACGGGAACCAACGACCAGGGCATCACCTTTGACTTCAAGGCCGTCGCGCTCAAGAGCTCCTGGGGTTCGTACAGGGAGAACTCCGCCTTGCAGAGCACGCAGGACAAGTGGAGGACGGAGGAGCTGTGAGGAGCAGATCCGCTTGATATCCCTTGTGATTAGAGATCTTGGTGGCTTTGTAGACGTCCTTCCGAGCGACCTTCCAGTCTGGGGGGCGCGGAAGAGGGCGGAGAAGCGGAAGCGATGCGAGACTTTTCCTAACCATGTTGGACATGTGGCATGAAGAGACGTTCTAGAGCTCAGACAAGAGGGCTTTTTTTGTGGGACCAGGTTTTCCTCATCATTCTAGGTGGCATTCGTACGAAACATGATTTTTATCGTTTACTCTCAACATCTTGAAAGTGTTTCGTTGTCGTGCGTAAGCCGCCTCTAGATATGCCATCCCACGGCTCCCTGTCTACGCGCACATACTGTCCTCATAACGGGCCCCAGGAGAATAACCCGAGAGCTCGCAAGATGTGATCAAGTAATCTTCGGTCTCGCATTTTGTTCAATAGAGAGAGCCACGTATAGTGTATTCACTTCGGGAAGTGACAAGAAAAGGTCAATGGCATCACACAGTCAAGCTTCCATTCTCACCGTATTCTAGAAACTACACGAACCATACCATACCACACACAGCCACATACGGCCCGCGAACACAAGAAACGGGGAAACGACGAGCGTTTCAATCAAAGAAGCTCCCCTCCCCCTCCCCCCCCTCCCCGCTCTTTTCTCTCCCTCTCTTCTATATCCATCCAAAAACATTCTCTGCGTCAAAACTCGGGATGCCAAGCCTAAAGCGAAAAGTCAAAACGCCCCTCCCTCGCCTGTACACTGACCTACCTATCCCAGGAAAATGAGCAGTGGAAGATCACCCCATCTTATTACCAGAGGCAATAGCCAGCTAAATGAAGCTTGTAGAACTCCTCTCACAAGCATGTTTGTAGTCACCGTGGACATGGGACACAGCGTGCCCTGAAATTTAAAACGATCTCAATATTACACGCCTTGTATTTTCGGTTCACACTAATAATCTCAGACTCAACCGAGCTTGTTCAAGCTCTGCGCTCACCCCTAGACTGTCAAGAGCATTGCCCCCCGTATCTCTTTTACGCCTGGTGCCCGTCCCGGAACAAGAGAAAAATACTGAGAAAAGAAAAAGGAAGCCTTTTTTGCTCGTGAACTACTAAAATGTTGACAAAGTCTATATCGTACCGTATCCAGAGAGCTTGTACGAAGCACTCGCTCCGTCGGTGTGCACACAATGGCCGCTCCATGCCATCAGGAGAAAATATCTACCAGTTCAATGCTGCCAATACAGCCTTTATTGTCGTGTCTCGTTGCCCCTCTGGTAGTGGCCCAACCTAAGTCAGACCGTTCGATGCCTTGCTCAAAGTCTCTCCCAAGTAGTTACTTTGGCATCGTCAAACAGAGTATCGTCAAAGGGGGGGTTGGGGGGGTTACAAGAAAGTATACAGGAAAGGAAAGAAATGTAGGGGTATATGAGGTTAATAACCGAGTCCGGCAACAGCGGCCACAACTTCACGTCGTAGCATCCGCTTGACGTCCGCCTCCCGATCTGCTTCCCTGAGGGCGTCGTTAGGATCGACCTTCTTGTCACCTTCATTCTTCTCGTCCTTGTGCTCCTCCTTTTTTGGCACCTCCTTGTTTTCCTTGGGCGTAGCAATCTTGCTGGGGTCAGCCTTAGGATTGCCAGGGCTCTCCGTCTTGTCAACGGGAGCGTGCTCGGATTTGAGCTTGTCCTTCTCTTCACTGGACTTGTCTGCCGCCAGCTTGTCCGCCCGCTGATCATCCTCCAAAGCGTCATCGTTGATCGGCTTGACCTTCTTGGCTTCGCCGTTGTTGATGCTCGCCAGGGCTGCGCTATCGAACAGGTGGGCAGCATCAGCGCTGGACATGGCATACCTGGTCGAGTTGAGAGGGTGGCCGAGAATAGAAGCCTGGGCGTCAAGCTTGTCGTAGAATGCCTTAGTAGGCGCTTCCTCCAAGTAGTTGAGACGGTGGCCGCAGCGGGCGCCGAGGACATCGCGGATCTTGGGGTTGGAGCTACAGCAGTGGCCCCAGCAGTCACTGATGTGGTCAATGATAGACCGGTACGGATTGCGGCGACGACTCTGGTCGATGATGCGGACAATGGTGGGAATTGCCACCTCGTGGAAGACTCCGAAGCCAGCAAAGATTTCGGAAAGGAAGATATAATCGGCAAAGAATCGTCTCGGAATGTAGTAAATATCACTCCAGCCAACACACCACTCGTCGCGTCTGATCTTGTACTCGAGGTCAAAGTTGTCAACGACGGCGGCCGCGGCCATGGCAGTGCGGTGGAAGTCCTGGCCCCATCCCCACCAGTTGTAGTTCTTGGTGTCGGTAAGGCACATGTACTCGGGTCCACCGTGGGACGGCGGGGCAGTGTCGATGATGGCGGGGAAGTGGATGTTGTATGGGTTCATACCCGTCCATCCAAGAGGGTCAATCCAGGCATCGAAGTGGTAGTACATCAAACCGTCGATCTCGGGTTGGGTATCGAGGATAAGCTTCATAGTACGGGACACCTGCTTGTAGACGGTAAAGGTTCCCGGGAATTGATCGTGGGTAAGGTTGTGGAACTCGGGATCCTCCTCCTTGAACATGTTGGGCATAGAGATGTGCACGGTATGGAAGAACGGCTCGTACTTCTGCAGCATCGGGACGCGCTCCGGACGAGCAGAGTTCCACCGAATCATGGCCATCGTGTTCTTGAATGGCGACTCGATCTTGCTCTCGCCGCCAGTGACAGGCTTCGGTCCGGATGGCGCAGATGGAGCTGTTGCTCCTTCCTTGGCAAAATCGGGCATCTTGGCCTCGGACATGGTGAGGAATGCCACGATAACAACGGTGATGAATGTGGCTACGGCGAGGAAAACTTTGTTGAACTTTCTCGCAACAGCCGCCATCTTGGCGAACAACGACATCTTCTGAGGCTCGTTGGTCGCGGCAGCGTTGGGGTCCTTGGGAGGCGGGTTGTCCATGTAGAGCCATGATGCAACAAAGACGACGACAGTACCAGGCAGTACGAGGAAGCTGAGCGAGGTGCCAAACAGGATGGGTGAAACGTAGAGGAGAATACCAGTGGCAACAGCCGTGGCGAAGCACTTGATGACGGCGTCGGCATCTAGGAGGGTTAGTACGTCGCTCAGCAAGCGCCGATGGATACTCACATTTGTATACAGCGGTAATGGCAAGGCCAATGAAGACATTGCTGACAATAACCATGATGGCGCCAAAGCTGGTGTAACCTTCAAAGAATCCCGGCTCATCAGCCTTCAACGTCTTGATGACCAAGTGGCACAACAAGTTCATGGCAGCACCCGCTCCGTAAAGAATCATATTGTCGGCATGCAAGCTTGAGTCGTCGGTCTTGAGCAGAGCCTGGTTATACACGCCTGATGAGGCACTTAGGAAGACCTGGAAGAGCAAGATGAAGTAGGTGCTGAACGGGTAGGTCGTGCCTGTCGTGGGGTTGTACTGAGTCACCATCAAACCGCAAATCTGCTTCGTGTCAGTGACCAGATCAAATATTTAGTATCAGGATTCGTCCCACTGACCTGCATGAGGATGGCAATCCACTGGATCTTGGAGATCTTGGTGTTCAAAGTCGCAATCATAACCAAGGCGGTGATGAAGGTGACGCCGCTCTTGGTGAGTTGAATCGTACCGGGGTCGGCCATTTTGTAGCTTACAAAGATCTGAAGAAGTTAGTCGCAATGAACACAATTACACAGTATGCGGTGTAGGAATCACGTACCGAGTTGTTGATGAGCACGTAGAAGAGCGCCAAGTTGCAGAAGCCATATCGCACGTCTCTGGTAACCTCGCCACGGACGTAGCTCCAATATGTCCTCACGTCGAGCGGCGGAAGCGGGCCATTGTTTCTCTCAACAACGTTGCCAGTGCTGGACGAGCTAGCACTGCCGTTCAGTCCCTCCTCTTCCCGCTTCTCATCCAAGCTGCTTCTCTCGGCCAAAGGGAGTTCTGTGGCGATGGAGGCATAGCCACTACCACCGCCCCGGGTTGATGGGCGAATTCCATCGGCCACCCTGCGCTTGCATTCGTTGTAGAAGAAGATGGTCGACAGCACCATCTTGAGGAACTCGGAGATGGTGACAGACGCCGAGGGAGAGAACGAGTAGGATCCGCCTGTCTGGGAAATCTTCATGATAATACCAATGCCAACCTGAATCGCGACCAAGCCAAGGGCAGCAGCGTAGGCGGCATGTTGAGGACCACTGGGAATCCAACTGAGGGGCTTCAAGAAGAGCCCCAGGATGCTCCCGTGTCGTAACATTGTGGGCAATTATCGCCAGCCACTAGAGGGAGGTTCAGCGTAGAGGCTCGAGGGGGCGCGACGTAAGATGCGATTGCTGTTTGTCGAGGGTTGTGCAAAAAGAGCGTCTCGGTGATTGCCAGCGAGCGAGGAGTGTAGGAAGGTGCTGCTCGGATGCAGCGTGCAGCTCGCAATTGCAGGCGGTAAATCTGCTGGCGGTGTTCGGTGCTGCAAGCAGGTGGGAAAGGACGTTCTCTGATCGTGTTTAGGTTTCCTGGGTGTGGGGGAATGACGCTCGCTGGGCCGCCGTGTCCGACATGCGTATTCGAGTTGGCAGCTATTCGTCGATGAATTCGTTTGGGTTTGTTTCGAGTCGGAAAGTCGTCGGTTGTTTCCGCCCGCGATGGTCCCAATATCGCGATGACAGGTGGCGCAGAACAGAACCGTAAGAAATGAAAAAAAGAGAGGAATGAAATTACACGGGAAGAAAGGTAGGCTGGAGAGGAATGGGCTGGAATGGATGTTGCATGGGAAGCGAGGTGCCCACGGCGAGCAGGAACGGGGTAGAGAGCGAGCAGCGTCAAGCAGAAGCGCACTGCAGGCAGTCGAGGCAAGGGAAGGCAAGGGGAGGGGGGCCGTGGCCACAGATGGATCCTTGGAGGTGTCCACTCGAGGTTGCTGACATACTTTTGGCGAATGTACAGTGTGTGCTACACCCGGTGGAAAAGGTACTTTCGTACAGGTTGCGGGACACACACACCCACTGATGTGCTCTTTCCCTCTCTCCGCCGTAGTCGCTCTTTCTCACTTTTTCTCTGTGGTGGGGTCTCTGGGGGAGCCAAGCGATTTTCCAATGAGAAGTCGGATAAGTCCAGGTTCTTGCGGGTCTGTCGAAGAAAATAGCACGGGCTGTCATTGGATGGAATTAAGACACGGTGCAGCGCCGTCTCGTCTACCAGTGGATGAAAAGCACCTAGGCCGCTAGGTATACGGATGAAGGTTGACGTACAATCCGTACCTGCCTCGATGGTCACCTCAGGGAAGGATGATGATGGCGCACTTACCTTACTTTGAAAAGGGGTCACAGCTTGGAGCTGCTACAGCCAGCCAGACTCCAGTTCGGATACACCGTACACAGTATGCGCCCGACCTTCTGTCTTCTCCCGGCTCTCTTCTCCCGTTGACTCTTGCGAGGTGGACACAAACGAGGGGGAACCTTGAGCTTGGCTCTGTTTTCGAAGGGGTCTCCGGAGGGGCCGCACTGTGTCAGAATTAAAGTAGCCGATCTCTGACAACGGGACTCTCAGTACCACGTCGAGCGAGCCGGGACACCGGTGTCACCCAAGTATCGTCGAACCTGCGCTGTCTATGCAGTTCTGTCGTAAGGGGACCAGCTAAATCTTCATGTGAAGACTCGATTGTCCGTATGGCCTCGTCTGATACTCTCTAGATTCAAGTGACACCATGCTGCTATGGAGCGATAAGGGTATAGCTGCGTCTTGCTTGGAAATACACTCGTCGATGCTCGAGGAGAAATAGCTCTCTTCGTCCTGCCATGACGCGGACTGCAACCGGTGCCGAAGCTGTTCAAACACGAAACCTCGACATGAAATGTAACGGTGCGCATGGTACTCGGTGATTCCCCTACTCCAGACAGACTACAGTGTGTTCAGTGGCGGCAACACCATCTAGTCATTGTCGGGAAGCGATCCAGAGCTGAGAGCAAAGGACAACTAGCCCCGGGACTCATGAATCCTAAATTTTCATGATTTCGTTTTGTCCAATCTATTCTAGCCGGCGCCAATATGTTGATGTGCCACTGCAGGACGGAAAAAGGGGCTTTCAAAACTCAATCTTATCGCTAGCAATAAAGATTAGGCCAACCAAACTTACGTGGAAGAAATTTCCCAATGACGACGCAAAACTACCGGGAGATGTGCGTGTCGACCTATCCGAATCAGGTTTGGCCTCCAAGAGAGGCTGATAGTTGCAGCTGCTGAACGGACGACGGTGATGAGATGCTACACTAGAGGCTTGACGATGTCTTGTAGGTAGCCAACCGCCTTACACTATCCGTACGCACCCTTTTTTTTTTTCTTCTTTTTTTTTAGGCTTGGAGCATGACACAAGTGTAGGTACTGTGTCGATGCCAGATGGGAAGCTGCCCCTTGCTCCGGCTGCGCTTCCCCCTGGGGCTAGCAAAAAAGCACCGTTTCCCACTTGAGGTTCGCGGCGCGCGCAGGTCCCATTTCCCGCCCTCACCCACCTCAGGGCTCGATACGTACCTTTTGCATCCTGGGTCGCAGCCCGCAGGAAGGAGCAACCCTTTTCTTTGCACTGTTGAGGTAAGGCAGGCAAAGAGTGGGTTCTGAGAACAGAGGATTGGGTGCGCGACTCCGCCACCGAGGTTCGTACAGTGCCCGACATGTGTCCGTTCGTTGGCACAGTACGGCCCGCTGGAGGCAAGGGTGGTCTCACTCATCCGTCACTGATCAGTGGAGAATCACATTGCACTCACTCAACCAGCAATCAATTAGCGTTAATTAGAACCTCTTTCTGAGGGCGCTCAGTAAGATGACGGCCTTCTCAATGACGGTGATGACCTCCAGTCCGGTAGGTGGGCTGATTCCGTGCGAATCTTCCATCATGTTCATCAGCTTGCGCAATCGTGCATCCCGTCGCCAATAACACGTTTTCTAGGCGCCGCGACGGCTTCTCAATGGTTGACAATAGCTTTTACGCAGTAGGGCTGCAAGAGATGCTTATTTCGCTCGACATTCTAAATCCCCTGTCTTTGGAAATTCCGTGCGATAAGACGCAGAGCCCAGTCAGATCGCACAGATGACGGCTATTGTCAAGCAGCTGAAGAAATGCTTGTTGCTCCTTTAGGTACGCCGAGCCAACTCTTCCTCGATAAGCGATCAAAAAGAAATTCACTCGATAAACTCTTCATCGCAGTGTCTGCGCTCAATCTACGGATTGTGTATATCAAATTTGATTACTAGCCACTTGATAGAAGATTTGATGTCGGTATTTCCGCCCTCAATCTGTACAGTCTATACGGATAATACCTTAGCTATCTTATTGCTATGAATTTCATCCAACCCCGATTAGATGAGTGCAGAAGAAAAAAGTCGGTTCGTATCCGGGCACTGGGGCACGCCTGCCTAGGAACCCTGCATGCATGTGGTCTCGATTCTGACCAGTGCCAAAAGAGAGGTACGAGAGGAAGGCACGGAGCGGAGTGGTGGAAACTGGAATGGAGGTAACGGCACTTTCCCAGCGCACCGTACCCATGTACCTACCGTGTGCGACGTACGTTAGGTACCTTAACGTTTCCTGCCATCTAATTGAGATTCCTATACAAATTCAACCACCACTTCTACAACACTCCAGTTCGACTACCTACAATTCACCACGTTGGCCAGAAACGACCCGACGAATTGGTGATAACTGCGGGACGCAATGAAAAGGAGACGCGTCGCCAGCACAGCCCTGCAACGCGTGGCATGAGTGCATAGTCTACCGTTCCAGCGGATTAAACCTAAAGTGGTTGCTTCTATTTTTCTCTCCTAGCCTGCTTCGGCCTCTCAGACGCCTTCATACTAATGGTCGGCATGCTTCGAGAAGCAGAACGACGACGCACAGCACAGTTTCGTTGATACACGGACGGACAACGACGCAGCAATTACGACACCCGTCCCGCGGCCCTAGACCTGAAGCTGGAACTATTTGGAGCCTCAATGCAAGTGCATCAAGACTCGGACGACTGGTTCGTCCTCTCTTTTGCGACCTTCTCCTAACCCTTCCATCCCGCCTTGGCCGCCAACACTGCTATCGCTGTCTCCGCCAGCTTCGCCTCGTCGACAACGATGTTCTTCAAACACAAGATGCACGTCTTGGCGGGGCAAGAGACAATATCATCCGTGGCACCCTTACCTTGGCGGTTGTGGATTGGCGACGACAGACAACGGACGGACGACCTTTGGGTGGGAAGAAGGTAAAAGTGAGGCAGTAACCTTGGGTCATGAAACACACCAGATAACTTTATCTGAACAAGGACTCGCTGCAAATTCCCCGGATTCTCCCAGCATTTTCCCTCGATCAGATACCCGTAGCTCGGTAGCTTCGGGAACAAAAAATGGTGCCATTTCCACTGTACAAAGTCTCCCCTACTCCGTACAGTCCGTCTCCGCCTGTTAAGTCCAACTGTCCGACAAGTTGCCGACGTACCTGGCATCACCAAGGGTGCCCAACTAGGTACTTTGCTCTGCTCATCGCCGCTCATCACAGCCAGATAAAGCACCTCCACCACGAGTCAAGCAGCGGTTTCAGAACGTGCGCCGACGGCATCCGCCTTTTGGGTCGACCCTCTTGGACGCCTTGGACGTCCTTTGTTCGAGTCTCACACTCAACATGGCCTTGTCCCGGCTCCCAAGGCTTGACGCAGCGCCCAAGACACCGCTTATCGTTATCGACAAGGTGCCCGCAACCTGTCTCTCGATTCCAAGGTACTCCGTACTCTCACCAGGCTTCCGCGGGTATCCGGTTTATGGCAGAGTACCGTCTTCGATAGATCGAAAGAAAGAAACAACTCTGCAAAACCAGCAATCTAACAGACTTTGGCCTCTCAACAGTATTGGGTTCAGGATTGTGGGTCGCTATTTTCGGTCAAATAATAATTGCTACACGTCAAAGTTCAAACCGGCGCTCATTGACACTTGGCGCAACCCAAGGTTCTCATGGCTTGCGGGCCGCTAGAAGGAGCGAAAGTCTCAATAATGGGACCGGCAACCCGATATGCAACCCATCAAACTTTGTCTATAGGTTGACCACCAAGTTGAAATGAGAGACGCCCCTGAAGGGGACATAATCATCAGGAGCGGCCAACCGCACAGCTGTATTGCAATCAGTCCATTGCGCAGTTTGCATGCCGCAATCTCATCGTTTGCCCGCAGTACAGTATCGATGCTTGGCATTGATTTATGGATTGTGGTTACGCCGATTGCGCTGAACGTCCAACGCCAATGCCAATACCAATGCCAATGCCCAAGCCACCTTCTTACACTAATACACACAGGCATACAGCCCCTGGTCTCTCATGTCGCTCGCCCCTCCCCCTGCGTCTCCGCCAATCCCACGCAAGGCTGACAGCATGAGCTGCGCGATTCTGTCTGGCTATCCTTGCCCCGGGCGATTTATAGTTGGATAGTGGTTGCGACTTGCGAGAGTGTATGGCTAGGCGGGCAGATGCAGCTGCCTAGCTGCACCGTCGATGGTGCTTGATTCTCTTCATCACTCTGCGACCCGCAGGATTGGCTCGGATCTTACAACATCCATCATCACTGGCTGATCTTCGTAAACTCACGCCAAGAACTAAGACAGCGCAATTAAACGACAAAATCAGGACCAGATGGATGTCGCGTCGGTAAGGAGTCTTATCAAGCGGGCTGGTTCGGCTGATGTACAATACGTGGTGATGTCAAGATTTCTAACAAGAGCAGTCAAAGCGGGCAAATCCATTTGAAAGGCCGCCTTCTTTCTCAGCTTCTCTCTAGCAAGCCAATGCGATGGCCAAGACACGTGTCCATCTTTACTCGTCGTAGCTACGCCCTACATTTGCTAAACAAGCGGCCGGGCATGTATGATTGCAGCGCTGGACAGACGATAGGCAGAAACCCTGGCTTGGCCCAGCCAAAGTTTTGCGAAAATGGGGCGACGGGTTTCCAAAGGTCCAAGGAGGGGCCCCCATCACGAGTGAGATGATGGCGCCAGACGGTGGAATCGGAAAATAGCGGCATCTCTTGAGAGTAAAGAGGATCAGCGAGCAGCAAAAGGAGATGAGAAGAATCGAGGACATGACCGATGAGACGGAGACAACTTTGGATCGATTTACACACGGATACAGTTGCACCAAACACGTTGTGTTGGTAACTCAGGTTGGACTCGACGAGGAAACCCACAAGGCCAGGCACGTCGAAAGTCTGGGCAGGCCCGGGCGTCTGCTCGCCGCAGGGGTTCGGCGCACAGTGCCAATTCTCTCGGACGCTAACTGTCTCCGGCCGGGGCGTCAACAGGCTCCACTCCCGCAATCCATTGACAGCAGTCAAGCAGTCGCGCCCAGGCGGCGCACCCAATTGGCAGACAGCGCCATTGGCGATGCTCATCAAGCATTCGAGAGAAGTAAGCGTCCCACGGGCGTTACCTATTGATCCACTGTCACGATGCGGCACAGCAAGGAAAAAAACTCCAGCGGACCGCATGTCACCTCGTGTCTGGAAATGATACTTGTGGCTGTCTCCTGTCTGTCAGTCATTCGATTGGCGAGTTGGTACTTCTACTCGATCTCGTTGAAACACTGTGGACGGTGATATGGTGTACTATCAGGACAGTATCAGTAGTTCCAGACCAGTGTTGCCAGTTTCAACGTGCCGAGACAGGCTGCACGGCTGAGGCCCGATAAGACAGACTTTGGAAGGAAAGTGAAGAAGAAAACGGACCCCTGAAGAGTAAGCCCCTTTATCCTTGTCGTCTTTCCGTTCGACACTACCAAAATGAGTCTAAGAGGCAAGGGGAGGAGGGGACAGCTCCGTACAGGGCGTACAGGAACAAGGGAGGGGGATAGTGGAGGTCCAGGTCGGTCCCCTAATGGGGTTTGGGGGCCGCTACCGCCCGCAATGGATCTGTTCCAGTTGGAGAAAATTAAAATAGCAAAAGGCGACTTTTTTTTTTTTTCTTCGCTCTCTCAGACTCTTTCGCAGTAAAGAGGACCCGAACCTTTTTCTGCCCCCCCTGGTCTTCACTGTACGTACGGACGGACGGTCGGCTACGGCTACACAGGGCGAGATCGCGCATCTGTTGTTGCTTGCTGTTACCGGGATATTGTCTCCACGACCCTGAGCTTCCATCTTCCATGAGGTAAGAAGTACCTACTGTGTAAATTTCCAGAGCCCTGTAGGTGCGTACCTTACGAATACCCGACGGCTGTCTCTACCTAGTACAAGTACACAGTACGTACCATTTTTAACTGAGGTGGGAAAGAGGGACACCTTTCCCCATTGTCGGCCGACCCTCTTCTCTTGGCCTCGTACATTTCGCAAATCCTCCTTCTCTAGCATCGCTTCTTTTCCTTGTCTTCTGTGACATGCTGGACTGGATATTGTAGATTCGCATTTCCTGCATTTCTTCACTTATTGATTTTTTCCCCCTCCTGCAACAACAAAGCAGACCGTCTTTCTCTTCTTTGGTTGTGGTGCTGCAGTCTCACCGCCACGGTTCCACCCAAAAGCTCAGAGAGACATTGCCATCGTTGGCGACAATCTGCCACTCCCTCGAATTTCTCGGACCTTTGCCCGACTTTGACTTGCGACACCTCTCTCGTCGTCCCTCCGCTCGCTTTTCGCAACTGGCAAATTTCACCTCGACTAAACAGAGCTTCATCTGTTCATCGTAGCAATCCGATATAATGGCCCCTCAGATCAAGGCAGCTGCCAACGGCGCTGCTGCGAATGGCGACGTCAACCACGAGCCCATCAATGTTATTATTCCCATTGGCGGCATTGGCTCCCGCTTCGCAAAGGAAGGTTACCGCTACCCGAAGCCCCTGATCAACATCGTCGGCCGACCTATGCTGCTATGGCTGATTGACAACCTGAGCCTCAAGCCTGGCGACACCTTGTGGATGGCCATCAACGAGGAGGTCGACGACGAGTTCAGAATTGGCCAGCTCGTGAGCAAGACGTTTTCCAAGATCGACTTCAGACTCCTGCGCTTGCGCCACCAGACCAAGGGTGCCAGCGAGACGGTTAGTTCTTCCCTGAGTTTCTTTGAGATTTGTTGCTTGCTCTTTTGACCCTCGCTCTTGTCTCTTCTTCCTCCGCCCTTGCGCAATTCCGCCCGAGGAGGGGCAAAGCCAAGCTTGGAAGCGCATCGCTGACGATCCCTCGTAGCTCTACATCGTCACCCAGAGCATGACCAAGAAGCACCTCGAGCGCAAGACTGTCTCTCTTGACTGCGACACCATCTACTGGGCCGATGTCCTCCAGGACATTCGCAACATGCCCAAGGGCCACGGCGGCTGCTTCTACTTCCCCGACGTTGGAGACAAGCCAATCTTCTCTTACATCAAGACAGAACCCAAGTGAGTGGCCACCAGGAGCAAAGCGGGCGGACCTATTCAAGCCAAGACGCAGGTTCTAACAGATTACTATGACAGGGACGGCTTGGAGCGCATTGTCGACATCCAGGAGAAGAAGGCCATCTCCAACAAGGCAAACACTGGCGCATACGTTTTCCCGTCCGCGGGTCAGCTCAAGTCATGGGCTGCCCAGAACCTCGACATGAAGAGACCCGACGGCTCAGAGGTCGGCGAGTACTACACTTCCCAGATGATCGCCCTCATGATCCAGAACGGCGTGCCGTACCTGGGCATGCCTGTCAGCACCAAGGACTTCAGTGTTGTGGGCACACCCGAGCAGCTCAAGGACCTCCTGAAGCTTCTCAAGACGGATACTTCCAACCTGCCCATCAAGCTGAAGAAGCGCCGTTTCTGCTTCGATCTCGACATGACCTTGGTCGGTGTGCCCGCCGTGGCCGGAGACTACTCCACCTGCCCTCCCATCGAGAAGAACATTCGCCTGGTCCAGCAGTTGTACAACGCTGGTCACTACATCATCATTGTAAGTCGATTCTTGGCGCTTGGCAAGCAGGAAGCAGATTGTGGCTTCCTGCAGTTTTCCAAAACTTTGTGCTAACTCTCGGACAGCAAACGGCTCGCCGCATGCGCACACATCACGGAAACTTGGGCTCAGTGCTTGCTGACGTCGGCCCTGTAACCTTTGCCCAGCTGGCCAAGTACGAGATCCCATACCACGACATCCACTTCGGCAAGCCCTACGCCGATGTATACGTCGACGATTTGGCTGTCAACGCCAACCTCGACACCATGCGTGAGATTGGCTGGCTTTTGGACGAGCAGGACCCAGCTGCCCTGATCGGACAAGATGCTGCGACGGGCGACGATGCCAAGAAGGCCGGCATGATTGCTGCTCGCGACTTCAACACCATCCAGATCATTGGCGACAAGGTCATCAAGTCGAGCAAGTCTGAGAACATTCTCGGCGAGCTCTTCTTCTACTCCCACATGCCCGCCGAGATTGCCCAAGTCTTCCCCACCGTATATAACGTGGACTACATTCCCGACACCACCACTTACAACATCACCATGGAGAACCGCCGTGGTTTGACCTTCTCTCACCTCCTGGTCGGTCGATCCATCACCAAGGGTCGCCTGATCTCCCTCCTCAAGGCTCTCCACACCGTCCACACCACGGGTAGCACAGACAAGGCCACGCTCAATATTCCCAGTGCCCTAGAGAAGAAGTTCGAGGAGCACTCCCTCGCGCGGGCGAACAACCGCGTCAACATCTACGCAAACTACGGCTCGAAGCTGCGCAGCCGTTACTACAAGGACCAGCACAAGTACGATGCACTTGGTCCCCTTGCCGCCTCCCTCTTCGCCCGTATCAACGAGTTCCTCGACACGTACGAGGCTGAAGAGAAGGGTGTTCACGCGCAGGTCATTCACGGTGACCCGGTCTTCAGCAACGCCATTCTTTCCAAGGACGAAAAGCTCGTCAGCTTCATCGATGTGCGCTGCCAGCTGGAGAACACTCTGACGCCCGAGGGTGACATCCACTACGACTTGGGCAAGGTCCTCCAGTCTCTCTGCGGCTACGACCACATCCTGTTTATGAGCGCGAACAACTATGACTTGCGCGACGCTCTCGACAGTGACAAGCCCCTCCTCGACGAGGCCGACTCAGACCTCCTCGAGAGCCTCCAGGAGCACTTCTTCACCTTCCTCGAGGAGACGTATTCTGTGCGCCTGCACCGCAAGACCCTCTTCCGTATCACCGCCTCCCTGTTCTTCAGCTTGATCCCTCTGCACCGACCCGAACTCGGCGCCGTGTTCCTGCGCATGTGCAAGGAGACGCTCGACAAGGCGAGCAACATCAACTACGGCCCGGGCGCCCGTTCCACGTCAGGCCTCACGCTTAGCCGGCGCGCGAGCTCCAACTTTGGCTCGGATGAGAAGGCTCGCGAGATGCCCATCGCCTCGGGCAAGGGCGAGAACCTCTCGATTCCCAGCGTTACCGTCACTGCGAAATAAGTGTATCTGCTTTCAGTGATGTCGTATAACTGCTATCAGAAAGCCAATCCGCTCGATTCGCGGGCTGTAATGTGCCGAGCGATCGGAAAGGTGGAGGTGGATTTGCAATGGGGGGGGGGGGGTGGAGTTGAAGTGGTTGCATTGATGTCATTCGGGACGAAGCTTCCGTGGAAGAAAGCGGAGAGCTCATGTGGAGCCCTGTCGCACACACGTCGCGTCGGAAGACATCCGAGAAGCGATCGATGTTGTGTATGTGGGAACGGAGACGGGGACGGGAACAAGGTGGCATTTGCTTCAAAAAATTGTTCGTATCGCGTAAGGTACTTACCTACAGGGTGGGAAAGGAGGGGAAGCGTTTTGATCGGGTTTTCCCAACTACAACTTGTAGGGATGGATGTTGTTCAGCGTCGGTCTACGAGGGTCATGTACTACTTACTATACCAAGAAATCAAGAAATCGTACATAAACCAGTCTCTTTTACATTGTGTGTGTGTGGCTTTGGATATGATTGATGTTAGGCTTGCCGTTGACATTAGCATCAGCAAGCTTCCATCTTAAGTCTGATTGTCAGATTTTGCTGAGGAACAACAACTCACAATCACCATGAAAGGTCTCTGCAATTGGTGAATGGTAACGTTCGCTATCTAGACTCGGCAGAGCAGGGCCTGCTCACCCAGGTAATCCTATCTACTTTCGCTCGATTGAGGCCAATCCTCCTGACTGACCCGGAACTAGTAACTTCATTCTCCCGCAATCCTCCCTCAAGTGCCAACCGTCCATGCTTGCCTCTCCCATCATCACCACTCACTCCATCGCATTTCCTTCAGTCGTCGCCCATTGGAGTCTCTGATATGCGTACTCAGATGTACCACATGGTGTTCTTGAACATGTCAGATGCCTGGGGGTCAGAGTCAGGGCCACTGCCACCAAGAGGCAGCAGGGGAAGGGACTCGGTGGGACGCTCGCCCTCGAACATGCTAAGACCGCGGGAGCCGTAATCGTCAGCCATTTCCGTCGCCTTGGGGCCGGAGCGGAAGCCCTGAGAGGTAGCAATGTTCTCGTGCGCGCGAGCACGACCACAGGCGAGATCAGCGTAGTAGATCGCCGGGTGAAGGGAGACAGGAGTCGTCGAGCGAGCGTACTGGTAGCACTGGCCATAGATCATGCGCTGAAGATCATTCGTGCCCATCTTCGCCTCGTCCACCAGAACGGTGTAGTGTACAGGGCGAGCAGTTCCCTGAATGGCCACGTGCGAGCACATGTAGAAGTCCCACCAGAAAGGGTGGCAGACCTCCTTCTCAAGGACAGTTCCGGGAAGAGGGTTGCCGTTCTTGTCTCCATTCTGAGGGAAGAATCGAATATGATGGCGCTTTGTAGCCACAATGACCGTCCACTTGGGCTGCTTGGCGGTGGGGTAGATGTTCTTGATGATGTTCTTCATCGTTCCCACCTCGTACTCCAACACCTGTGAGTACTGGCCCTCAGAGACACCGTCACGGAAGTAGACAATGTGGGGAGGAGGCGCAGGGTGGCCCATACGCTTGTGCCAGGTGGGCATGAGACGACCAAGGAAAGTGCGGGCACTGACTGGAGAAAGCATCTCAACGCGGTAGCCGTTGGTCTCAACAGCAGCCGAGTAGAACGTGGCGTCAGCATCCATCGACATAGTCATCGCTGCCATCGAGGGAGCGTCGATTCCAGGAGTTGCGTGGGAAACGTCTACTCCAATCATCATAGTGACTTCCTTAAAGAAAGGAGGGTTCTTGTTAGAAGGACCGGACGGGTGAGGGATACGGCAGGTAACGCCTCCAAGCTTCGCGTTGACCTTCATAGCCACATTGGAATGGTACTGGGCTTGGTTCTTGTCAACGTGGCGTGAAAGAACGCACTGAGTAAGCAAGCCGAATCGACAATCGGCGGACTTCTTGATTCGCTCGTAAGAGCCAACGTTGTTGAACCGTAAGATGCAGAAGAGTAGCTGCGGAACAGCATTAGTCTTCGCCTTGACCTGGGCATATGCCCTAGCAATTGCTTCAGCAACATTGTTGTTACGGGCCTCGCTGTCAATCACGACGGCATCTTTAGTAATCTTGCCTCCATGGCCAGTGTAAGTCTGCTTGAATGTCTGTGCAAAGGCCTGAGCACTGGCTTTGTCGGTTGAGTTCTCGAGAATCACGATACCCCAGGATGCTAAAGGAGCACGGTTGGGAACCCAAAACTTCTTGCCGCGTAAGTCCCAGCGACCAGAGAAGACGGGGCTGACCACATTGTTGGCGTACTGAATCTTCGGGGGCTCAAGCAGGCTGCCCACAGTTTTAGCCATCTGGTCCTCGAAGACAACACCGTACTGGCGGAGATAGGGGTCCTCCTTCCATGCCAACTGGTTCTTCGCCTTGATGATGTCCGCCTTGCGCTGGGTGGGACGAGTGACAGCAGCCTTGATCATTGCCGAGGTCTGATCAGGGTCAAGCTTGTAATTGTAGCGCTGCATAGCAGCGACCACACAAACCTCCATGGGGAAGAAGCCCGCCTTTGCGGTCTCGACAACGGGCCAGTCACGGAACAGAACCTTGTAACCGTAGGTCTTCTCGAAGTACTTCGTAATGTTCATTTCCTCGCCGTTGTTCGTGAAGACGATACTGTCAGTAGTAGCACCGCTGTCACCGTAGGTTGGGTTGAATGCGAACCCCTTGATGGTGTAAGACTTGTCCCAGTTCTCCTTGCCGCGGTGCTTGGGGCAGAATCGAAGCTTCGCCAGCTTCCTCAGGTGCTTGAAAGCATCAGACATCGTGAGTACCGCCTTGCCGTTCTTGTCCTGCTGGCGCACTGGCTTCAAGATCTTGGCGATGTCCGGTGGGCTCAAGCCCTGCCATCTGCGATCGCAGGTACCCAGAAAGTCCCTGACGAAGAGATGCAACAGCTTGTCTCCCTTCCAGAATGCCGTGTTGGCAACGTCGACATTCAGACCGAGCCCTCGACCAAACTTGTCAATAACCGATTGGTTCATCCGGACCGACGAGTAGACACCCTTGACGACCTGCAAGCAGGGGCCAAGATCCATGGTCTGCGGATTGCGCTCGTTGTAGAAATTGCGCTTGATCGAGAGAAGATTCTCGCTAGGGAATTGGCGGACTAGGTGGTCGAGGAAGTTCATGCACTCCAGAACAGTGCTGTCCCAGTCCATCTTGCCGGTGAGGTATGCCTCAAGAGCCGCCAGGTTGATCTTCTTCGTCTCCTTCATGACGAAGAAGAAGGAATTGTCGCGCGGCTTTGCATTGGGACGAACGGGCTTGCCCTCGTCAAGGTCAACCTTCAAGCGCTCCTCGCCACGGTTGATAGGAACCGACGACCTGAACTTGTGTTAGAGGAGATAGGCATTCAGAATAGGATGACGTACCAAGCCAACTTGCGGCCATCGTTCAACCAGAGGGTCTTGTACTTCGCCAGCATGGTTTGGACAGGCGGAGAGTCCCAAACCTTCTTGAACACCACATTGTACTTCAGGGGCACGGGCGAGATCGACACATCGTACTGGTAGATGGTCATCCTGTCGTTCCACTGCTTCACGCGGAACTGGTTGACCTCCAAGTTGATAACCTTGCCAGAGGTATTGTAACCGGGTCTGCGAATGAAGGGAGTCTCCCCGGCATTGAGGTACGACTCTGGGGGCGGGTCGATACGAGAGTTGACGTGATCCTTGCTGGGACCACCGCCCTCGGGCTTCGCTGGGTCGAACCCCATGGAAGGTCCGAAGCCATGCTTAGGCTGAGATCCCGAGCGGGATCTGGCAGGGCTGGCAGGACCACCACGGCTAGGGGAACCGGAAGACATCCTGTCTAGTCGTGGAGATTGTGGAATTGCTGTGCAGATGTTGCTGTTTGTGGTCAGTGAATGTATGTACGATGCTCGCTGAGGTAGACGAGGTTGAGAGGTAGACGATGTTGAGAGGTAGATGAAGAGGAAGAAGAGGTAAAAAGAGGGAAGAGAGGAAGAGGGCCCTTTTTGTAGCTGCCTAGGTCGGCAACTGTCAAAGGCGCTTGAGGAAGGAGGTAGTCAAGAATGGGTGACCTAGAAGGAAGGAAGGAATTTGAGGAGGAGGAACGAATTTCGAAAGCAGGAGCGCTGGAAACTTGTTCCTTTGTCCAGAGATACCTTCGGAGAGGTACCTTAGGTAGGTTAGATGTATGGGTAGGGCAGGATACCTTGTCTGTATTGAAGTAGGTTGGCAGTGAGGCTGGGTTGTAGAAAGTATGGTGATTTGTGGAGGAAGAAGAAGAAGGAGAAGAAGTTGAACGGAGAGAAGGGAAAGGCCTTTTTGTAGAACCCTTGAAGGATATTTCCAGCCTTTTGACTAGGAGGAAGGAGGCAGCATGTGGGTTTGGGAAGGAAGATATGGCAGCAAAATCATACGTGTGGTTGTATCTCGGTGGTGTTTGTACAGAGATGTGAGGTGTGTCAAGCATGGATATGTTGCAAACTTACCTGAGTTGAAAGTTGAAGTTGAGTGAAGTGTGTGGTTGTGATTGATTATTTGTTTGGGTAAGCAAGATGCGATTGCGATGTGAGTGTGTGTGGAGGAGAAGAAGAAGATCTGGAGGCTGGAGGGTTGAGAGGTGGGTTTATATAGCCTCCAGAGAGAGGGAGTGATCTAGAAATCGGCTGTGTGGCTCTGGAGAAGGAGCAGCAGCAGAAGCAGCAGGAAGGATCGATTGCCAGAGAGTGAGAGATATTAGGATCGAGGATATGGAGACTTCGCTTTAGGATGTCGGGAGGGTGCAAATAATGAGATCTTCAACCTTGGGCCGGGCATATATCAAAGTGAAATCATTCAAGTCACTATCGAAAACATCACGATGCTTCGCTCCTGCCAGGTGGACATCAAGGCGGTGAGAACGCCGGCATGAACGCCTTATTCACGACGCAGCGTGATAGCAGAATGGCATAGAATACACGGGTGATAATATTCAGCAAATGATGGAATTGGCATATGCCACTCAGTCTACGTACGTCGCCAATAATAAGCTACGGCATAGCTATGAACATCAGAGCCAGACTCGTAAATGATGCTACCATGTAATAACCATACCGAGATATTCCAGACACCGGAGATCAGGAGCCCAGTAGAGAACGCTCAAGGCTTCGAAGAAAATAACAAGGGCGCTAGACTCTCGGGCAATCCGCACGTTCATACGCAGTCTACAGTCAAAAGAGCGCAACATGTAGACCTCGAATTGACCGAATATTCGTGGCCTAGAAGGTGTCACCGACTCATTTTTTTTTCTAACAGAAGGCTCGACCGCGAGGCATGAGCTTACTCGTCTCATTCATGAATGCCGCCGCCTCATGATGATGATACCGAAAACAAAGAGACAGTCACGTTCAAAGCCTCCAGCATCCCATGTGTGAAACCACCCTGCTTTCCACCTATCACGAAGCTCATTAGTCGACCAGTGCTAGTGGCCGACATGACCTCCATGTCTCTGGTTGGTTGCCAGCCAGAGTCTCGCTTCATTATTCGATGAACATACTAGGAAGGTCCCTCTCCCGGGAGGGGTTTGCCAGCGCGTAATCGCCATGGGCGTCACCAGGACCGCCAGCTCCACAAAGTCTGGCTTACGACAAAGTTTACAAGCCGACATGAGGGCGACAGATCGATCCATGGACAACAGAATGTGCTTGTCAAGCTATGAGCCATCAGATTGTCTGTAGGTGATGGCATGCGCGATTGTGTCTACAAGCATGACTTATGTTCACAGGTCAAGAAAAGAGATGAATGAACACAAGCATCACTCAACAATCAGGGCCTAGCAACACGTTTATTCCAATAACATTCCTGTATTCAAAAGCGTATCCTCTAAGGAACATACAAAAAATGAGAAGGGACAACAGGAATAGTGATAGGACTAGTCATAAAAAGAGTAATAAGAAGAAGAACAGAGCTAGGGTGTTGAGTGGCAACCTACTTTACTAATATAAGGTGCTAAGATAGCTGAGATGTTTGTTTAACCCGAACTTCGCTTGCTGCTCACTATACGGTTGTTCTAGGGACGATAGATATCAGAGTGGAACCTTCATCACTGCTCTAGGGAAAGAATTATACGTAAAGGGTCTTGGACAAGCTGTTCTGGTCCAGTGGGCTTTGATTTGATTTCACAGTGTCGGGTTGGTGCCATCGGGTTTGAGCCATCTATCGCTTTCCTTACTGCGAGATTACTCCTTGACAAGGGCAACATACCTTGGGATGAGAACCCAAGCCTCAGACCTGTTGGAGGACGGTTATCCGGAGCTTCACACGGTAGTATTGCGCGTGTGTCTTGATCAAGGTATGTCACAAGTGCACAAGCGGGTGACCAAATAGGATGCCGGTCAACGTAGGAGGAGTCCCCTTCTTATAGCCCATACAGTTAGAGAAAGTGGCAAGTCGAAAGCAGATTTCTTTGAATTACTCAAGCGGCTAGCCAAGCAAACTAGATGAAACCTCAACGTGGCATCCCATGTAGCCGTCTGCCATTCATCCCCATCCCCCAAATCGGGTGGACTAGCCATCGAACGTGATGCCGTGGCGTATGCTTTTTGACGAAAAAAAAGTGTGTGCTACTTCTGTGAGCCGCACGAGTGAAGTATCCGCCGCCGCCGCCCTGAACGCCTCCAGTAATGCGGAGCCCCTTGAAGACTTTTTGTATTATACAGAACACTAATGTCGCAGACTTTGCGACCAATGTCCCTTTGAGGAACGTGAGAGAATCATTGCCCTCGAAATCATGAACTAAAGCTCAATATCAAAAGGAAGGTCCCAACACAGCGTGCTGGGCATTATCCCGACGTTTGATGAGCCACCAGATACCGACTAATGTAGTCGGCCGAGTCTGTGATAGACATCGAAATTAGGGCCAACCCCTTCGGAAACCAGCCCCTGAATCCAATCGTCAGCTCCAAGATCAATACTGATATTTGCCATATTGCTGTGCTGGTGCTTGGCTGTAGCTAGCAGGTGCCCAAGAAGCGCTCGCGTCAAACGAAGCCGCTGATGGATATTGCCCCTGCTGGGGCACGTCCTGTCGGTATGCAGAAGCGTCGACATGTCCGCCACTGGAGCCAGGTCGGAGGGGAGAGCTCCTGTATCCGGATGATGCCAGGCGCCTACCCGATCCTTCGTATGGACTGAGGGCTCTCTGGGGGGAGTTTCGTCCACCATTTCCGTACCCAGCGTAGTCACCAGATGCCTGTCGGCTGTGGGAAGGGGGTTGCATACCGTTGTTTTGTCGAGCGCCGAGCTCTTGTTGGGTTTTCCATGCGCTGTAATCAGGCACAGGGGTGTCGCGAATCAGGCCAACGAGATTAGGAGCGCTCAAGCGGAATGCGTTGGGCGAGTGAGCATAAGAGTGAGCCGGTGGTAGGATACCCAAGAGGAAAGTGATGTCTCGGGAAAGAGGCGCTCCTTGGTTGCGTCTTTGCTGGTCAAGACGACGGCCCGCGGCACCCTTAAGAGGGGATTCTCCCCTGGCGAGCTTTCGTGGCCTGTTGAGCTCTTCATAATCGTCGCCTGCAAAGGGTCTCTTTGGAGAGTTTGTAACGCCCATGTACTGTGGGCCCGGGCTGGCCGTCTGACGAACCGGCAAGGCCATTGGGGATTGCCGAACTGAGGTCGGCTGCTCGATGGTCGGAATCAGCATCTTTGGTCGCAGTTGAACAGCCGGCGAGATGATAAGGCGGTAGGCTATGGGGTCGAATGTGTCTACTGAGAAACGGTTTGCAAAGTGTGAAAGTCTGGGATCAGCGGGCCAGAGTTCCGACATGCGCTTCTCCAGCTCAGCAATGGAGGAGAGCTCTCCAAATTGCGATTCGTACTTGTGGAAGTATGAGTATAGTTGCTTCGCCTGGTCCTTCTTATCTTCTTTCTGTGTGAGGCGGTTGACGCAAGTCTCGAAGACAACACGGGCATCTATGCATGGATCAGTATGAATTCATTGGGTATGAAAGAAGGGGGAGCTCACTTGTTGTGTCACCCTTGGAGTGCAAGAACTTGAGGTACTCGAGCATGAAGCTAGCATCCTCGGGGAAAAGCTTTGCACCGCGGTCAAAGATCTTACCGCCGGCTGGGTCGTTGTAGATGAGAGCTTCCATCTTCGCAACGGCGATATAGACATCGCTGGTGAGCTGGCCACGACCTCGGGCCTCGATAAAGACTTGACGAAGACCCGAAGTCGTGTTGCCCTTGCCTTGTGTCCTCCTAGCAGCCCGACAAAGCGCAATCCACACGAACGAAATAGTGCGCTTGAGCATATCTGTCTGTACCGAGAATCCCTGCTTCACGGCGTTGATGCGCTCTTCCTTTCCAAGTTCACCGGGCTGATTGTCGCCATCGTTATCGTCATCGTTCCGCTCGATTGAGTCCTTGATGTTCGGGTCCTGGGCCGAAGCTTCTTCGATCTTACGAACCTCTTTTTCCTCCCGCTCCTTGAGCTTCTTGGACATGGCGTACAAAGTGTCGAGAACGAGGCTGTAGGGCTCCCTGATTGCCTTGGCGCGGGCAGCCTTGCTAGCATCATCGTCTCCGGCCGGGTAGGTCGTTTCCACACGGTCTCCATGTCTAAGCGCAAGCAATACACTTTCGGGATTGGCCTCGATGCCGTCTGTCAGAAAAGACAGGCCCAGCTCCTTGCCATCTTTTGCAATGTTGTTGGCAAAGCACCACTCTGCTGCGTCCACCCACATCTCGGGCCAGAAACGAAGAGCCATCAACGCTTGCCTATAGCAATACAGCACGCGAGTTTTGTAGGCTTCAGGCTCTTCGTCCAGGAGAACCAACGGATCCTCCTTCTCCCACTGAATCCACTTCTTCCAGATATCAACCTGCTCCATGAATTCCTGGTCACCATGGAAGCCGGGTGCAGGAGGCAGGCGAGGAAGCGAAGTTCGCGAGAGCCTGGGAATCAAGCGATCAAGCTGAGAATTTGCTGCCTTGGCTGTCATGTAGGCAGGCGAGCGTTTCTGGATGAATTGGCGGCCCTTACCGTGTTGTCAGCAATAGCAATCTACCGAAGAACAAGTAACTTACAGTCGTTTTGTTCAGGCTCATTTCGAACTGGTCGTAGTCCTTCCACAGGTCTGTAAGCGCAAACATGGGAACTGTGATGGCCCGATGGTAGGCCTTGCGCAACTGGTCCATCTTCTGCTGATCCTGCCAACCGCTGCCTCCAACCTGGCCTGGGCCACTCTTGATAAACTGGATGTAGTCCTTCCACAGTTGACCCGAGTCACGATCAATGCCAACAGAAGCAATCACAAAATCGTAGGACATGCTCAAGATTCGGCGAGACTCCCCGTTGGGATCGTTGTTTAAATCGTATCGTCTGCGGATGTAGTTGAGGTATACGGTCCAAAGCTTAACATTGGGCACATTGACCAAGGACCTGCTGAAAAGCGCTTCGGCGTCCTGGAAGCGGTTGGAGTCCAACTCGAGCTGTGCCCAGTCGGCCCAGATATCGGCCTAAATTTGCGTTAGCTTGAAACCTCGCTGTACACAAGCAGAATTCCACTTACAGCCTGGGGGAAAACCTGGAGGAATCGCTCATAGGCAGCGCGCAACTCATCCAACTGGTCATAGCGTCGATGCTCGGCGAACAATGCGAGCCACGCATCCATATCCCCTCTTGGATCCTCCTGCACGCGGTCCTCCAAGATGCCAAAAGTATCGTTCGGGTCTCTGCTGGAAACAGACTGCACTGCTGGAGGGGGTGGCGCCTGCGCCGTACTCGATGCCGCACTTGGCGCTCGCACGGGGACACCCTGGCTCGCCTGCTCTGGAGTGGCGCTCACTTGGCCTTGGACAGGAGTAGATGCAGAAGGGAAAGGAGGGTTTTGTGCAATGGGAGTCTGCGTGGCAGAAACAGCAGGAACAGCGTTCGATGCTGGAGTAGGCGCATCTTCCTCCTCGTCATCGGAGTCTCCCACTAGGAAACCTCCCTGTGTTTTGGGTTTGCCTGATTTCGACTTGATGGATGTGGAAGCGGTAGGAGTTGGGGTTGATTCGGCGGGGGGATTGGGCTCTGCGGTCTCTGGAACTGAAGTTATCGCGACCGACTCTGGGTCATATTCGCCAGCATCTTCTGAGTCACCATTCGCAGCTTGTTCAAGTGGGAAGGCAGGATCTTGACTTTGTTCGTCGCTATGCTGTATATCATTTGTTTCTTCATATCCATCTTCTCCCCAAGACGCACCCTCGAATTGTTGGTCGTTCTGCGGGACTTCGGGATCCATTGCGATGATGGGCGCTCCGAAGAATCTGTGTTGTAGTTTCTCGCAATGATCACAATACGAAGCTCTTAACTGAGAACCTCAATATCAATTGACTTCGCCGTGTGGCGCTTGTCGTGGTAGCTATGAGCTATCAGGTCGCCCTAGGCGCGAAGACACTGGGTATTCCGGGCGAGGAAGGCGTGTTCCGGCTCGTAGAAGATCGATAAACGGTCGCGAAAGAAAGTTTTGAAAGAGTCCAGTCGTTCGTAGTCGGCTATCGAAGGTCGCTGATGGCTGCGCGGGACAGTGAAGCCTGATGATGTTGGCTACCTGTAAGACGGAACGGGTCGCAAAATTGGAAGGTTGCAGCTTGTTGGCAATGTGAAAGATTGGAGGAAAGTAGACGCCGAAACCAGGCTAGCGTGGTTTGGCGGTGACCTGGCAAAAGTTCGGCTGAATCGAGCTCCGACGGATAAGACAATCTTATCGGATAAGGAGTGTCTGGCACCTGCCCGACTTCCACTTTGACCTAGGTACTCCGTACCTTACCTAGGTATGCATATTTCGGCGTTCAAGAAGATCAAAAACTTATGTCGGCCTCAATGTTTTGACTATACTGGCACATTCTAGCTACATAGGGTCTTTCCATCTAAGTGAAGTATCCGTCGGGTTAGGTAAAGTAGGTAAGGCAGGTAGAATAAGAATGAAAGGCATCAGCCATCTCCAAGCCTCGCTTTGTGTGGCTGGGAAGGTGGACAGGAACTTGACAGGCACACGGACGGGCGCGAGAGCCGAAAAGGGCTAGCCTTGACTTGAAGACCACTTTACGCGAAATTCGCGGTAAGGGGAAGGCAGGCGCGTCCCAGGCCCACGTCGTTGTCCCGTTGCAATTGACGAGCCGAGCCTTCTTCTTCCATCTCGCTCGCCGCAAAACAATCCCACCTTCTCAATACACCAACTCCACCCACCACTTCAGACCGACGTTCACGCAACGAATTTTTTCCCAGCTTTCCTTTGCTCGCAGTCGCGCAGATTTTCCCTCTACAACCATTACCACATACTCAACCAAGACTTCATCGCCCACCTTTCACGATGTCGATCGTCTCGCTTCTGGGCGTTAAGGTTCTGAACAACCCCGCCAAGTTCACGGACAAGTACGAGTTCGAGATCACCTTCGAGTGCTTGGAGTCCTTGGAGAAGGGTAAAGAATCCATTCGGAAGACAGCCATGATCTCACGTTTTTCTAATCAACTTTTAATCAGATCTCGAGTGGAAGTTGACCTACGTTGGTTCTGCGACTAGGTTAGTTCAACGTGGAATTTTTCACCACGTTCACCGCCATTCGCTGACAGCCAGACAACAGTGATCAGTACGACCAAGAGCTCGACAGTCTTCTCGTCGGGCCCGTTCCCGTCGGTGTCAACAAGTTCATCTTCGAGGCCGATGCGCCCAACACTTCCAGAATTCCCGACGCCGACATTCTGGGTGTCACTGTGATCCTCCTGACCTGCGCTTACGACGGTCGCGAGTTCGTTCGCGTTGGCTACTATGTCAACAATGAGTACGACTCTGAGGAGCTCAACGCCGAGCCCCCCTCCAAGCCCATCATCGAGCGAGTCAAGCGCAACGTTCTCGCTGAGAAGCCTCGTGTGACCCGCTTCGCGATCAAGTGGTACGTTTTCGTAGACATGAGGGGAAAACAAGAGGCGACAGAATAGTGGAGCTAACTGGGAGCCTTAGGGACAACGATGCCGCCGCCCCCGCCGAGTTTCCCCCTGAGCAGCCCGAGGCTGACCTCGTGCCTGACGAGGATGAGTACGGTGCTGAGGAGCGTGACGAGGAGGAAGAGGCCGAGGCTAGTGGTGCCAACGGCGAGAAGCCCGCCGGTGAGGATCTCGAGATGGCCGGTGTTGAGAACGGCGAGGGTGAGGCCGTTCCTGCGGAGGAGGACGAGATGTCGGATGACGGCAGTGTTGATATCGAGGGCGAGAGCGAGGACGAGCTGGAGGAGGAGGGCGAGGGCGAGGCTGAGGCTGCCGATGACGACGCCATGGACGTCGACACCGGTGACAAGCCCGTCGCTGTTGCCGGCAAGGCCTAGGAGGTCGCTACTCACTAGGTGACGCCTGTCGAGAGATGTTTTGACGCTTTTGCCCATACCCCCATTGTTTTGCCGACCCAGAAGTTATTCGACTAGAATTGCGCAGGATGGTGGTTTACACGAAGAATACGACCTGGATGATGATTGCATAAGGTACCCGAACTATTCAGTATAGATGATGTGGTTTGGAAAGGGACCAAGTGCAGAAGGGACTTGATCCTAGTAATTAGATGCAAAAGATACCTTTTCCTGTGTGCCTATTGGACCTCTTCCTGTTGACCTAGATGCGTGTCGAAGCGAGTAACCATTTTTCTACTTTCAAGGTTTGTAGTATTAGTTCCAACCCCGCGGCGGGAGAGGAAGAAAAAAAAAAGTGAATGCCAAGCTCCATGAAACGAATCCCGACGACACGATCTAGCGTTTTCTTCTGCATCATGCGACTGAGATTGAGACATTTTCAAACGGGCTTGCGAATTCCATTCTCTTCAGACCACACTAAGGCACCCCAGCAACCAGATGCCTCTCCCGCGCCCCTTGTCCACCCCCCCCCCCCCCCCCCCCCCCCCCCCCCCCCCCCTCTCCATGCTCCCCAGCACCCCTTTTCGCTCGCTATTTCTTCTCGTGCACCCCCCCACCTACCACGTGCCCCCCCCCCCCCCCCTTTCCCCCCCCCCCCCCCCCCCCGCCTCCTCAGGTTGGGTTTGAATAATTGCATCTTAACGCACGTGAATTCTCCTTGGCGGCATTCATCTGTCAGCAGCACAACGCCATTGACAACCGCCAAGGCAGCAGTCATCGCCAATCAACTTTCGACTACAACTCACACGATCACACGCCGTAGGCCGCGAAAAGCCGCTCCTAGTGGCCGGCGCCGGACGACACCCCATCGACAGCCCTGCTTTCTTGGTGATCGCTAATCGACTCCGACGACTCATGCTCAAAACTAACCTCACCTCGGTGACTCCTCCAGCTCCAACCCCACGTTGTATCTTCTTTACTCTGCCCCCCACCCCCCTTTCATTCGCTCCCTTTTTCCCGGCATGCATTCTCAAGTCCCGTCTCCCTGCGTCACACCACACATTCGGGGCGCACAGAGATGCATACGGGGAACACATCCGTACCCACCAATCCGGTCCAGTGGCCGAAAAGCTTGGGTTCGGTGATGTCGGCCGATGTTCGCACGCACGCACCCCCCGGACCCATGAAGTCACCTCGAGACGGGACTATCACTTGCCGGCCTTCATCTCTCCCGCGCACATGCTCGCACACACCGAAGACACCGCGCCGTACCTTTGAGTCCCTAGGCTCCGCAGCTCAGCCGCATTTGGGGTCGATCTTCTGGAGTGAGGGGAACGTCCTGGCTGCCTAGGCTAGTGATTGTGGTGTAGCTGGAGATTGCCGATGGCACAGTATCCTGATTTCGGATGTCTTGTCGGAGGTCCAGGGCAAGGCAGGCTGTGCATGTTAGTGAGTAGAAAAGGGCCGCTGTTCTAGGAGCGAGCTGCCCAGTTGATTCTCTTTTCTTGATTCATCATCTTTACATAGTCACCTGCTAAATCTTTCTTAAAATATACTTGATTTGACAGACTTGTTTTGGTCCCTGCTATGGCAACCCGGAGCCCTGAGGAGCTGCTCAAAGCAGTCGAGGCAAGCCACGACCAATACCTCCGTAACTTACGAAGTCTACATGACTCCCTGGCTAGTGCCGTGAGAGACAGATCAGATACCAAGACAACAAACAACGCTCGCCAGCCATCCCCCCTCCTACAACCTTCTCCAAGCCCCGTCCAGAGTCCAGGGCAGAGTCCACCGCTTTCATCGGAAGCAACCTTTCAGCCTGCTCTTCGCCGTGCCCGCCGCTCAACCTTTTCAGACCCTATCGAGAAGCGGACACTGTCCAGCGTCGTTGAGAGAAAGCACGTACCGGCCTCCATTCACTCTGAGCTAGACGTCGAGTATCTTCCCTTACTTGACATTGCAGGCCCTCGAAGTGTCAACAGTTCAGATGGGACCCTCACAAGCCCTCCCACGAAACTAGTTGAGCGCGTATCATGGACGGACAATCAACTGCTACGCCATCTCAAGTACACTGACTTCACCGGTGGCGCCGCTATTGCGCTCACCGATGTGATCAAACGGCAAGCCGACATTGACGAGGATGCGGTATTCGAGGAATTCGCTGCATATGAAAGCCAGGGGTACGTCAGTTCAACCTTTGAGCTGTACGATGTCGACAAGGAAGGGTCACCTAGACCCGTGGGCAAACACCCAGACCGCCGTCCTCGAGGCGCCGCAGCCGACGCAGCTCCAACTCCTACTCAGATCGTCGACGCCCCGACGGTGTGGAACGCCCTCAAAGAGATTCACGCCGATGGCCAGGCCGTAGGTCTCGTAACGATCCTACAAGAACCGTCAGCTCTCATGCTCGGCGCGCTACATATGACGATGCGCCCATACTTCGACATGACGGAGCTCCTCAACCATCTCATCACAGACCATGGGAACAACGGCAAGACGACGGCCCACGTCCATCGAGCCTTTGCGAAGGATGCTTCGCCCTCGCATCTCCGCCAGCGCAGCTTCTTCTTCGTTTTCAAGTACTACACAGTCGTAGGCGAGGGCCTCGAACCAGCTCCCTTTCAAAAGTACGATAAACGCCCCGCGGACCGCCGCTCAAAGGACCACATCGACATTGCAGAATGCAGCTCCATCCTCGCCCTCTCCCTCTCCGGCCCGCCACGCCAATCCGTGAAGCAGACCCGCCGCCGCGAGGGCCCGCAAGAAGGCTTCCTCTTCGACACGTTCGCGCCGTGGCACCTGCTTTCGATCCAGTCCTTCCCAGACGACGAACACACCCTCCGCGGCGGCGACGCCGAGGCGCACAAGAACTTCCCCTCGGGACCCTACGCCTTCCTGGACGCCCTGGTGACCGAGTACCGCGACGCGACGAAGCGCAACCTGGCCCTCCACGCCCGCATCGCGAAGCTCATCACCCCGCCGACGGACTTCATGTTCGACGCCCGCCTGCGCGACAAGCTCCTCTTCGAGGACAAGCACTTCACCTACATCCGGCGGTACTTTTGGGCCTACAACACGCTGGGCGTCGTCAACGAGGGCCTGCGCGCCATGCTGGCCGCCTACCGTGAGACGTTTCCCGACGACTTCTGGGAGGGGAGGCACCAGACGCTGTGGCCGCACCCGGCGCCGGAGAGCCCCGAGGGCGCGGCGTACCGCGACAAGATGGTGCTCCTGCGGTCCGACCTTGAGCGCGCGTGTCGGGACCTGGAGACGGTGCACGCCAAGAATGCGGCAACGCGCAAGGAGATTGAGAATCTGCGGGACCAGCTCTTCAGCGGGAGCTCCATCAAGGAGTCGAGGAGGGCAATCGAGCAGGGGGACAACATCAAGGTCCTGACGTTGGGGTCCATGGTGTTTTTGCCCCTGACCTTTGTGACTGTAAGTTGCAATTCCACCTACCTCTTATTTCTCCTCAACGTTCTTATACTGATACATCAAACCTCTTGCAGTCAGTCTTTGGTATAACAGAGTTTACAATCTCACCAGAGGACTGGAGATTCCCCGTGACAATGGTCTGCGTCTGCGTACCCTTCATCGTGGCTCTCATCCTCCTGCAGACGCGCGCGGGGTACTCGCTCGCGAGACACACCTTCGCCGCGCTCGCCTGGCCGTTTCGACTGTTCACGGACGCCGTTGCGGATGAGCAGTTTACCCCGGCCGCCGTCATCATGCCCACGACGGAGACGAGACCCAGGAGGAAGAGGCGGTTGACGGGCCGTCGACCCCCTCCGACACGTTCGCCGCGGCACCAGCAGCAACCGCCGCACCAGTACCAGCGTGACAATGATTTGGGGTTGATACAGTCTTTCATGGGGTGGTGGACGTGGGTGAGGAAGAATGGGATTCGCAGGAGCGGCGGTGAGCGTGGTGACGGTTCGGCGTTTGGAAATGTGTGAGGTGGTTTTTGATTTATTGAGCTTTCTATAGTTGTTAGATACCCCCTTTTTACGTTTCGAGACCGTCAATCTACTACATATAACAATACGAGAATTAGACGTGAAGGCTTGTTTCCTGAGTGCCAGCCCAGCCTCTCCAGAATGGTCGGACTCTGAGACCCGGCCAAGGACGAAGGCCTTTCTTTCTCCTTGCTCTACGCACATCTCTAACCAAAAGCTGGCTTCGACACATGCAAGAAGCTGGGCCACGTTTGGATTCGACACATCAATCACTGCTTCCCTTTTCCAACCGAGCAAAGCGAGTTTGGCCCGGCTTGAGCAGCCTCGTGTTCTCCGAGTATATCTGACATCACCCATAAAGCATGGCAACGATGAAGTCTTTCATCCTCGATCTGGACTTCCCGAAACCTGACTGCAACATTGAACCCCTCAAAGAAAACGTATCTCAAGCCCCGTCCCAGTCTCAGTGGAAACCTGATCCTCTATTCCGGTCAGAATGATTACGCCAGCACGCTTACCTGTCTCGACAGCTGACACGAATTGTCACAACATCACTTGCTCTACAGTAAAGTCTCTTGAAGAGGGTGACTTCCCTTACCCCCCATTGATACGCCAACCCGACCATGTTCTGGAAAAAAGATTTGAGTCGTATGGCTTTGATGGCCAAGGTCCCGATTTCTCACATCTCCACCTGCTCGGAACCTCGGGAATCATACCACGCTGAAAATGTCAAAGGCGAGAGATCTCATGACCACCCCCTGATGCCATCTTCCACGAGCAAAGGATGGAAACAAAACAACGAGAAACAAACAACATGTTCTTGAACAACAACAAAAAGGCAAGTAGGAGAAGGACCGGCGAGCAGGGATAACTGAACAGCTTCTTTGTCTCAGTCACCAGATCGCCAATCTTTGTACCCCGTCAAACAGCGTCACCTCGCCCGGTTGCTTGTTCCCTCAATGTCGCAAGTCCTTCCTCCATTCCGTTCTGTTCTCCCGTTTCGTCGTTTCCGTCATCTCGGTAACCTCTAGGAGGGGAGTCTTAGATACTTTGAAGGAGGCGAGGTCACATCCGTTTAGACCAGGGTCAACCTTTGCTTGCGCGACGTCTCTGTCTACTCTGGCGGGTTGAATCTAGTCCATTTGTACTATGTCTGGAAGACCAAAATGCCGCTGGCCACAAATTCACACGACACATTATTAGGGACGAGGGGCCGGAAACAGAATCTCTTCCTCCTCCTCCTCCTCCTCCTCCCTCTTTCCGCCCCTGTCAAAGCCTGGCTTGTCACCCGACTGAACCCATGTCGCCGATCAAGAGCCCCCCCCCCCCCCCAAGGCTCTAGGATTTTCTGCCACACGTAACAGAATTTCTGACCATCGTCATTTCGACATTCGCTATCTGCGACGAGCCTGAGCCTTCTTGAGATGTGAGCACTACGGATACTCCGTAAGCAGATTCGGATTCAGAGAGCAGCTTCCCCCCCCCCCCCCCACTCAGGCCATGTAAGCCAACCACTCCGAGTCCTCTTCTCCCGAGTCCTCGGAGGGGCCCCGCCGGGTCGGGGTGGGCTGACCGTTTGTGCACTAGGTTCGAGTACCCCGCCGCAGTAAATGGCGACCGGCCGAGGAGGCGTAAGAATTTATGGGTGCTGGAAAAGATCTACGATTGTTTCCCCCCTGGGTGCTCCACATGAAGTAGAAGAAGCCAGCCGTTGCTCTCAAAAAATGGCCGATATCCCTGCTCGCGCTTTGCTTCAGAGTTGTGGATCTCTCCTCCCAGCCACCCGTTTTTACAAGAGAGTTCATGATATACTATCCGTGCTGTACGGATACGGAAGCTTGCTTGTCAGTCCACTGTTGCGTGAGGGCTTCCTACTGAGCTACAGCCGAGCAGTCTGACGTACAACTCTCAGCCAGGCCTCGTCAAGAGATCTACGTTGGCGCAAGAAATGCGGCGACGTCGGCGGAGATTAAGGAAGGCCCCCTCCTACAGGGTTCTCCGGGGGTAGGGCGCGGGAAGTGACAGCTGTCGAAGAGAGCTTTGACGTCGGACGCCTGCAGATGGGTTTGCACACCGACAATGGCGGTTTCTGTGCTCCCGTACCCTGTACTCCTGTACCTCGAGGAGAGAGGGCGGGAATGCCGTGTAGCTGTGGCAGATCGTGACTGAAACATTTGTGATGGCGCTGTTCAACATGAGAAAGTCGTCTAGTTTCGTTTCTGTTGTGGACATGTCACCTGCCATTGAACAAGCGAGGCGACAGGCCGTGTAAGTTGAACCGAGTCGATGGATCATCAGGAAGCCTAGAATTAGGATCAGGACTCTCGGTAGTCGCAATCTCACCCATCAGGCCGCCAGCCAACGATACGAACTAGATAGCGAGTCAGTCCCATGAGCTTGTTTGAAGAGGCTAAACGAGACGAGTGAATCATGTGTCCCTTCTAGAGGATCGTGGTTTGATAAGTATGTCTATTCGTAGATCTAGCGGTTTGCAAGGCAGAGCGTAAAGAACGACTAACTGATGATCTTGCTAAGGATACGGGCTGTGTCCTTTTCATGAATCCGACCATCCCATGGAATAGTCGCCGATTGGGCGAAAATACTGCTAAATGGCTGCTGCGCTGTACTAGAATACGGGATGATCTCGATCTTGGACTGGATCTTGTATCGTGTGGGTGGTGCTTTGATGTTGTCCAGTTCATTTCTCGCATCGCACAGACAGCATCGCGGGAGGCAGATCCGCAAGGGCAGCCATGGCTTGGCGTAATTCGATTGGCTCATTAACGACGACAGAAGCACCTCGGGATCTGACACTGACAACTTGACAATGATAGACGTCGTTACCAGTTAAGCCATCCTGGTGTGGAATAGAGAGGCCCTTCCTCTCTAGCTATCACAATGGGGAAGGGGGCTAAAGGGGGAAATGATTTCCCAATATAGCAACACCATCGGATCAAAAGAAGGACGGTGGCCGTTGACATTGACCGGAGCCGGGCTGGAAAGTCAGCAAGAAATCCGAGCTACAGTCAATAGTGGAAATCTTGTTCCTTGCCTACCAGCCAAGAACGCTCTGCTCGTGACCATTTCAACCCAGCAGGGCTAGATTAGTAGAGACAAGCCCCTGATTTTGATGACAGCAACGGGGTCATGGACTGTGCATCGGAGGCTTCGAACGACGGTTCCTGCAGAAGGGTCCATCAATCTAGTTCGCAAGGAGAAACGTCGTGTACGTTTTCTGCGCGTCACGCACTTTATTGCTAGCAAAACTTGGCGCGCAGGCGGAGCGTCGAGAACAGCCCCGAACGACGGTGGATCAATGTTCCCATCCGTCGCGCGGCGTGTCTTGTCTTCGCTGTTCCTGGGACGAGCCAAGGTCTCTTTTGGACAAGGTCAGGAACAAGCCGAGCTGAAGCTAGGTATTGCCGGAACTCCCTAGAGGGGGCGATCCTCATGAAATCGCATCCTGTCCTCCCACGTGTCGCAGGCATGGGGAAATGAAGAGCATGGACCAGCTCAAGGCGGTGCAGACCTCAGTTCAGCCACAATCCCCCGCTGCTTTGGCAGCCTTTGTTCTATGCGGCGGATTCTGTGAGCTGCGTCTTTACATTCGACATGCTTGAAGGCAAGCCGCCCTGTAATGGCGTTGGCATCCGGTCCCAAGTCATTGTCAGGCCTGTCTGCACGCGGGCGGCTAAGACCCCTTTTCTGCTGACAGCGCGGCCAGGCGGCCGCGCCTGACCGACAGCGTCGAATCCGCGTCTGATGCGGCCAGATCTTGACGCAGACGTGCCACGGCGACTAGACTTTTGATTTGGAGGTTCGACGAGTCTAGTTGCGGGTATCTGTAGTTGAACTTACACAAGGGAGATGGCGACAGAATGCGTGTCGAAGAGGGTCGAAGGGCGCATACTTTCAAGAACGGACTTGCGCCCCTCGTAGACTCGCAGTTTGGTGACACAGAGAAGATCGGCAGCGAATCGGCAGTGAAGCGGTCTCACATCGACTAGACTAGGAGAGCACGGGATCCTTGGCGATGTACCGCTGGCGGGTTCAGCTGGATGATGAAAGGTTCCAGAAATCTGGCAACCGGTGTCAACTTTGAGACTTAGGCGCAGGCATTATGCTTCGCGAACAACAATCCCTTAATAACGCGTACGGGCCGCAGCGAGGGCCGTCGGGAGGCTCAGCGTCCCAAGGCCGGTACTGTGTATCCGTATGGGTTACTCAAGGGTATCGGAACTGCAGATATTTGAATTGATTTCCAGTTTTTGGTCAGGAAATTTATATCCCGTCCGATGATACAATGGACACCTGTACTCGTGTATATCGTTTGAAACCAAACAAGCCCGCTGAAGACATCGGATGTGATGAACGGATAGCGCGGTCGTAAAAGTTGATGATGACGAGTTGCTGTGTGGCTTGGAGCATCGCAGGGTTCAAGAGGTCCGTTCCACCCTCCAATGTCCGCGTCCGAAGCCGAAGAGAGGCGACAATCATGGGGAAACGGGGTCAGGGATACGGATTGAAGGATGTAGGAATTCCTGGATGGGCCGGGGACCACCGTAGCACGCGCCCGAGTCGATATCTTGTTTTTCTTTTTGGCTTCCCCTATTCCACATCCCGCTCAACCGCTCTCCGAACGGGCATGTGGGCCTTCTTGATGCGGTCAAGCGCGACCCTGCTCCTGAGATTGGTCCCTGTCGTTGTCTCTGGGGTGCAGACACTGACAATGTCAAATTCAAAAACGAAGTTGACAGAGGCACACCGGAGGGAAAAAGGAGGGGTGGTGCTCTCTGACATGCCACTCGTTTGTTGTTGACGATGGCGCCGATTTTTACGAGCACACGGGCCGCCGACAGGCTCATCAATGCTGATTTAGGTCGGGAAGCCGATCAAATCAGGTGTGCATGAACCTTCAAGTTGCGCTGTCACAAACGCAGACACTCCGAACGGTGAGCCAAGTTGGCGCAAGACGGTTACACTGCTTGTCTAGTGAAGGAGCCGTGAGGCTAAGAGTCGCGAGCGACTGACACGGTGTCATCTTGCTGTGCGTTTGACAGGCTGTCTCGATTTCGAATGCCTTTCTTCTTTCTGCAGCATTTGCAGACGCAGGACCGCAATGTGCAGCTGAAAAAAGCAGTGGTTTCAAGCCTGCCTGCGCCTCCTGGATGCATGAACGATGGGCGTCATGCCGGTTTCTGCTCCTGTCTGGTCGGTACTTTTCTCGAACAGAAAAGCACTAAGAATGATAGTAAGAGTATGACAGGGACGATTCGCAACCTCGGTCCTTGGATCTGGCCCACTCAGCTCCGATGTTATTTGTTTTGCGGTTCGTCCATCCGTTCTTTTAAAAGAAAGGAAGCCATATGCCCGGCGTCGTCCAGTGCGGTGTGGCATCCCGAGTCTGTAGGCAGTGGTTCCATCAGGCTTCTAGAGTTCGTTGCGAGGAAACCTATTTTAGTCTTTCCTTCTTTCTTGATCACGAATATGGCAGGTCTCGGTCGGAAAGGTAGATGCTTAGATGGATGCGAAGGGCGAGCAAGAAGCCGAAGCTGAACGGGTCAAGGCCAGTCCGTTCCGCATGTCTAGGATGACTATGTGAGAATATGTTGCAGGTGCCGCCACCAACAATGCAGCCAGCGTTGGTGGATGATCCTGACACTACCAGAGATGGAGACGGTGTCTGGTGAGGGTTCGTTAGGTTTCTGGAACCCGATTCTTCTTCTTGTACGTAGGTTTCCCCAGTCCACCCGGCGGCTAGGTAAGTTGAGCTGTAAGGCAAAGTATCACAGGGGATGCAAGGCAAGGTAGGCGGTCCCTCGCTTTGGAATCGAGCGAAACGGTACCTCGACGTGGTCCGTAGACAGGGCTTGTTCACCCCTTTTCCAACCCAAAGATAGGAAGTTGCAGTTGCAGGCATCTGCAGTCATATTCGGCCCAATTTGTTCCTGCATTTGCATCGAGACTGGACGCACGATGAGGCAAGCTGGTAGAGTCGGCACAGCTCGGCGAGTCTGATGGGAAGCAGCGCGCACGGGATAGTCTGTTCGTTAGAGATGATGCGCGACCAATTGAATAGACGATTGACAACGAATGACTAGTCAGGTCTCGAGCGGCTTGTGAAGGAGATTTCGAGCTCAACTGAGCTGGATGGAGCGAACCCAAGCGAATGGGATATCCAGGCTGCCTGGAACTCCCGCAGCTGTGGCAGCTCACGCAAATTCGAAGGTGTAAACGTGTAAGGGCGAATCTTCGTGGACCTTGGGGTTCGAAGTGGTGTGTAGATATCTGACCCGATGGCCAAGAGTCCGAGGCGACGGGGATTGGTGTGTAGCGGCAAGAGGCGAGCAGTCTCAAATGGGGCGAGTACGTACATGATCGATGATTTGTAGCGTCGGTATTTCATCACTGCGGTATCTTGCTCGAGGACGAAAGTCCAAAACGACATTTGAGCGTAATCTGTAGATGCTAGACAGAGGTGAACTTCGGTACGTACTGCGGCGAACGCTCTACGGCTACCTACCTACGCTGCGATATACCTAACCGCAGTTCTATCTGGTGAGGAAGATATGTGGTAAAAGGTAGGCAGGTGCATTTCATCCTCAACTTCCAGGTTAGAAATCGTGAGGATACGTACCTCTACTTGATATCACGGAAGGTGTCAAGGTGAGTTGAGGACAGGTCGAGGAAGGGGTGACTGTGGGATGACCCCCGCCACTTCCATCGTCAGCCCAAGGATTGAACTGAACTTGGGTGCTTGGGAAGGGAAGGCTCACGGCTCACGCAAGTGCGCGCAGGCGCAGGCAGGTGCAGGTGCGGCAACCATCTTTGGAGGAGAGAAGGAAGCGATGGAACCCCTGCAGAATTCTCAAACAGATTTCTGGCGTTACAGCGAAGCGGGAGTCGCGGGACCAGTCATCGTCGTCCCATCCCACACTTTGATTTTTTTTCTGTCTGTTTCCAAGGTTCTTGTTGGTGGGGTCGCGTTCTTGTTCACATCTGCTTCGGGAGGTGATGGTCCTTTATTTTCTGTATCGTGTATCATGTATCATGTATCCGTACGGATAATACAGATACCTCCATTGTCAAGTTCCTGATCAACCGACCCATGGAGATTTGTTTTGTTGAATTTCCAGTTAGCAGAAGATGGGCGGGCATGAGAAACACTGCAATATGCCCACGTTACACGCCCGTAGTATCCAGTCTCACCACAAGAGACAATTGCTCCAGATTTGGATTTTCGAAGCGACTTACATGAACTCTGACAGATTGCCACTTGTACCTATCCTTTCTCCAGACAAGCAGCGATAAATACTCACCCTCCGTACTGCTTCGCATCTTGTAACCTTTCCCCCTGAGCCTGGGTAGCCTCCTTTCTCCTGTTCAGAAGACCGCTGTGATCTCCAAACGTCTTGATGTCATGATACAGACGTGTAATCAAACTGGCAATTCCGAGAACTCTCTAGGTAGGGAGTCTAAGGTAGGTTGTGTCCTGCTGGACCCGTCGCCCGTTGCATGTTGCGCGTTGCTAGTTGGGCAGCAGAGCAAAAGTTGTAACTTCCATTATCGCTTGGTTCGGTTGGTACGCCCGCTGGCGGACTCGGCGAGGCTCCATTGGGCTTTGATGATTTCCCTGCTACCTTACTGGAGTTGGTAGGTCGCCGGCGACTGAGTGCCCGTTTGTACTCTGGGATGTCGCGCTTTCCTAGGTGTCTTTGCCTTAAACAACCATGTACTCCGGTACGTATCTACCTTAGGTAGTTTCTGCCCGCTCGCCCACTTCGCCTGAAGCCAGGAACCGCTCCGCATCGCGCGCACGAGGCAAGGGGTCCGTTCCCCACCCTCCATTCTTAGCGACCCCATCTCCTCCCTCATCCCAAGGTGGTGGTGGTGAGCGAGTGTATGTACCTTCTTAAGTACCGACTGGCTCTCTGTCACTCTCATACGATACGTAGGCTTACATAGTAGGTTGTTGGAGGCAGTCGTTCATGCTCACATTTCATCCCACTCTCATACGTATCGGTAGGTACACGTACCACACCACAAACTCACTCTCACTCTCATCAACTCTCACTCGGACACACGTAGCTCGCGCTTATGAATTTAGCAGTCTGTTCGCGCACATCAATCTCTTATGGCACTCAACGCGCTTTTCGCGTCTTCCTCTTCAAGACTATTCAATAATACCCATTACGTACGGATACCTCACCTTCATCCCACTTACCTAGGAAGGAATACGTACCGAACAGAACCAGGGACTCCCCCGTCCTCATCGTCCCGGATCAGGTCCAACTTTCACGTTCAGGCAGACCGGCCGCTCTGCTCTCGTTCCCACGAGCCATCAGTGGTCACGCATCACACCCCCATCCATCCTTTCCATCCATCCACTTTGCTCATCCAACCTTGACCCTCCAATAAAGCCAATCCCACCGTTTTGTGCAACCTCTCCGCTGCACCTACGGCCAGTCTACCTGTTCAATTACGAGTCTGAGTACGTATCCATATGAATACCTTAGGTTGCCTAGGTACGCAGTGTGGCAGTCGAGTGAACTCTGGCTGTCTCTCATCGCACCCGCAACAAGCCTGGCAGATGGCGGCAATGGAGGGCAATAAGGTACAGATACCGATGCTCGTTGATCGCTCACTCGGTGTCCGTGCCATGTGCCTTGTGCCTGTCCATCTGCTGGCCCTAAGTGATCCATGCCCCTTTATTCGCGACCCATCCTATCCATCCGTACCTTAATCTCTCCGTATGCACCGCGGCGACCAACTGTACGTACCCTTTACCTGGATATGGCCAGGACCTGAGGACACAGCCTTTTTTTTTTGCTCTCACGCTCTCTGCCCTCTCTGACCGTGGTCCCCTCTTCCTCCTCTGCCTCATTCTCTCTGGCACCCCTCCCCCCCCCCCCCCCCGTCCGTCAGACTCTTGTCCAACTTTGCTGCTTGTCCCTCCTTTTGCACGTTCTGAACCGCTGCCCTACGCAGTCCTACCTCGCTGTACTCTGTGGACCATCCCCTCCTTTCTACTTGAGCGACAAGGCCTATCTATCTCTCTGTGTCCCCCCAAAGAGAATTGGCCCCCGGTCCTCATTCCACCCACACGGAACCGCCATACACACACATTCATACACACTCAACCTCTCACACTACTCTTCTTCTTCTACTCAACTCTGCTCTGCTTTTTCAACCCTATCCCTCTCGCTCCTTTCTTTGCTTCTTGCAAACAGCAGTGAGAAACCTCTGCCATCCCGCAGCGTTGCGCCCCAGCGAAAACATATCCCAAACGAACGGGCTCATCACGTTTCTCAACCAGACGCACCAAACCAAGCACAACCCTTTCCCCCCCCGATTATCTGACTGGATCTGGAACCTCGCCGCTCCTAGGCTCGATTTTAATTTGATCACCGCTGTCCACACATTTGCGGCCGCGCCTGCCAAAGCTAAAACAGCGCCCTTATTTGTCGCGCCGCCCTATCAGCTGGGCCAAAAGCAATATCCATCGGCCTGCCCCCCGACGAAGCTTCCGCTCGAAACACCACAAAAAACCAACACCACATTCTCGAAGTCTGCCATCTTGGGTTCTTTGACACCGACTGAAATCACTTCGCAGCCTCTTGTGCACTCAACTCAATCATTGTCTCGAGGCGTTCGCTGGACGACATCCCAATTGTGCCCGCACACACACCAATATACACTCACTAATCCACCATTCAATCACACTCTAACCGACCCAGTTCCCGCACGACACGCACGACTCGATTCCACCCAGTTTCCCGCTGCAGTTCCCCTCCCAAAAACTGCCACGCCCCCTCCACCACCTCTTCGCAGTCACGCTCACGAACCGTTCTTCCTTTTCGAGTCGCAAGGGCCTGGCAACGATAGCTGCATCCTTGGATCAATCGGAAGAACTCCTCCCTCTCACGCTGGATTCCAAGAGTCGCTTTCCTAATCGCCAACCTCGCAGCTGCACCGCAACATCGCCGTTCAGCCACCCACCGATCCACCAGCGTCGGCCGTCGTAACCTCTTCGTAGGCGACGTCGAGACCCCGTTCATTCAAGGGGTTCTCTTAGGCGACCTGCCTACTTCGCGCAAACATCACCTGAGGCCATCGCCAACATGTCCGTCATGCTTCAAACACCATCTCGAGCTTCTACCGCCTCCTCCTCCTCCTTCCAACCCCTTTCCCGCCAAAACACCATGTCTTCTTACGATGGATCGCGGTCCGCCCGCCAATCCAAGCGTTACTCCATGTCCGCGCTGTACATGTCCATGTCAGCGAACGAGACTGATCTGGAGATTGAGGATGACTTGGCCAAAGGTAAGCTCTGCAACCTCCGCAGTTTTCTTGCCCTTTTGCCCTACTGACGATGGATTTTACAGCCCAGAAGATTCTCAGAGAGCTCAAGTCCAAGATCTCTTCGCAGTCCAAAAAGAACTTCGTCCTCGAAAAGGATGTACGATATCTTGATTCACGAATCGCCCTCCTCATCCAGAACCGAATGGCTCTTGAGGAACAGAACGAAGTCGCGAGCCACTTGGAAGACGCGACGGATATGCAAGAAGGCGCCTTTCCTAACGACGACAAGACGCAAAAGTATGGCAACTTGATGTTCTTGTTGCAATCCGAGCCGAGGCATATCGCGCATCTCTGCCGTCTGGTGTCAATGTCGGAAATCGACTCTCTGCTGCAGACGGTCATGTTCACCATCTACGGAAACCAATACGAGAGTCGCGAAGAACATCTGCTCTTGACTATGTTTCAGGTTTGTGACCCGTGACTAAACTGCGCGATGTCGCAAGCTGACTCTTGACCCATTAGTCTGTTCTGACCTACCAATTCGACAATACCCCCGAATATTCTTCGCTTCTGCGTGCGAACACCCCCGTCTCGAGAATGATGACCACGTATACGCGGAGAGGACCAGGACAGAGCTTTCTCAAGTCAGTTCTCGCTGATAGAATCAACAGTCTGATCGAGTTGAAGGATCTCGACCTGGAGATCAACCCCCTCAAGGTCTACGAGCGCATGATTGAGCAAATTGAGGAGGACACTGGCAGTCTGCCTGCATCGCTTCCCAAGGGCGTTACTGCTGAGCAGGCTGCGGAGAACCCCCAAGTTCAAGCCATCATCGAGCCACGTCTTACGATGCTCACCGAGATTGCTAATGGCTTCTTGACAACCATCATTGACGGACTCGACGAAGCGCCGTACGGTATTCGGTGGATTTGCAAACAGATTCGCAGCTTGACGAAGCGCAAGTACCCTGATGCCAATGATCAGGTTATTTGCACTCTTATCGGCGGATTCTTCTTCTTGCGGTTCATCAACCCGGCCATCGTGACACCAAAGTCATACATGCTCATTGACGGTCAGCCGGCTGATCGCCCGAGAAGAACGCTGACTTTGATTGCAAAGATGCTACAAAACCTTGCTAACAAGCCCTCCTACGCCAAGGAGCCATACATGGCAAAGCTGCAGCCCTTCATCTACCAGAACAAGGAGCGTATCAACAAATTCATGCTTGACTTGTGTGAAGTTGGCGACTTTTATGAGAGCTTGGAAATGGATAACTACGTCGCACTCTCGAAGAAGGATTTGGAACTGTCCATCACCCTGAACGAAATCTATGCCATGCATGGCCTGATCGAGAAGCACAACGGAGAGCTCTGCAAGGATGACAACTCGCACTTGGGCATCATCATGTCCGAGCTAGGAGGCGCGCCCCCACAGGTTCCTCGCAAGGAGAACCGCGCCATCAACCTCCCCCTCTTTAGCCGATGGGAAACAGCGATCGACGACTTGACAGCGGCGCTCGACATCACGCAAGAGGAAGTGTACTTTATGGAAGCCAAGTCCGTCTTTGTGCAAATCATGCGATCGATCCCATCCAACAGCAGCGTCGCACGAAGACCTCTGCGACTCGAGCGGATTGCCGACGCCGCAGCTACGAGCCGAAACGACGCCGTCATGGTCCGTAAAGGTATCAGAGCGATGGAGCTGCTCTCACAGCTGCAGGAACTGAAAGTCATTGATAAGAGCGATCAATTCGGCCTGCTGCGTGACGAAGTCGAGCAGGAACTGCAACACCTTGGATCGCTCAAGGACGGAGTCATTCAAGAGACTGGCAAATTGGAAGAAGTCTACAAGACCATTCGCGACCACAACAACTATCTCGTTGGCCAATTGGAGACGTACAAGAGCTACCTGCACAACGTGCGTTCGCAAAGCGAGGGAACCAAGCGCAAGCAGCAGAAGCAACAGGTCCTCGGGCCTTACAAATTCACTCACCAGCAGCTGGAGAAGGAGGGTGTTATTCAAAAGAGCAACGTCCCGGACAACCGGAGGGCCAATATTTACTTCAACTTTACCAGCCCTCTGCCGGGAACCTTTGTTATCTCTCTCCACTACAAGGGTACGTTACCTCGATTGGCCATTGCGCAACTTTTACTGACTCTTGTACAGGACGCAACCGCGGTCTTCTTGAACTGGATCTCAAGCTTGACGACCTGCTTGAGATGCAGAAAGACGGCCAGGACGACCTAGATCTGGAGTACGTCCAGTTCAACGTCACCAAGGTTCTCACTTTGTTGAACAAGCGATTTGCGAGAAAGAAGGGGTGGTAAACGCCACCACTTGAACTCTCAAATCTCAACTGTACAACTTTTCCTCCCAGAGATACCCTCGACTGGCTTTTCTTCGAATTAGGCGTTCTCGGCATCTCTTTGAATCCTGATACCACGACGTTTTCGTCTTCATCGTCGCACCGCCTCCGATTTCCATCCTCGCAACCGTCTGCATCAATGCGTTGCCAGCTTCCCACCCTTATGAACGCCTCCTTGCTACGGCCGCCCTTAATTCATTTCTCGACCATCTCGTTCATCCATACGCATACCGGCGTTATTATACCTGTCTCTTTCGTATTCGCCTAGATCTGTGTCTGCGTGCTCAACACTATGAGCAGCTTTCTCTGGACTGGGTCACGTACAAGATTATCACCGTGGATATATGGGAACTTGGTTTTTGTCCGGCCTTGCGCGCCACATCATATCGGCGAATAGGCGGTACGGCTTGGAGTCTTCTTTTTTTACACCCGCTCGATATACCTGCTACGTCATTTTTAATTCTCTTGTTCGGCGGCCGGCACCAGGAAATTCATGGTTCATGCTGCCTTTTGCAACGTTGCTTGTCCTTTTTTTGGTCCTCATTTGTCTCTTTTCGATCCACACGTCCTGATGCGCAACGACGGCGCAAGTTGTATTCGGCTGGTCCGGCGACTCTCTTGGTTTTATGTCCTGTCCCCCTTTGCACTTCATGTCTGAAATGATACGGTAGAGAAGATGGACGAGAAAGAAATGGAATGAAGGTAGATGATTCTCTCAAAACTTGGTCTCTCTCCGTGATGACGTAGAGTGATATGTTTCCCTTGTGAAAATTTGTCGATGATGAGGTGACGATCTCGTACGAGGGGAAGAATTGACTTCCGCGATCAAGGTTTGGAAAAGGGGGTGTAGGATGGGGGTCACTTTAATTTGAGCGACGATTTGACAGTTCGTCGCCCCTGTGTCTTGTCTCGATTTTCTGCTCTGTTTCTGTTCCTACAACGAAGGTTTCTATTGACTTTCTGAGTTTCTCTTCACAGATAGACCGCGTTCGTTGCAAAAGCAGAAGTCTCGTGTCTCTCTGCTATGGCTTTGAGTTTTCGAATCGGGTATACTTCATCCGATGACTTTTGTCATCCGAGATGGGATGGATTGGTAGGTGAGTACAGTAACGGTTGAGGCGGAGGAGGGGGGAAGGGGGGATGACATGAGCCTGTCTGCCACGTTGTCCTGTGGTCGCACTGCGCCTTTGCGTTTGAGTTGTTTGGTTGTGTTTCGAGTTTTGGTGGTGTCGAGGGCGTTGGTATAGGGGCGGTGGTATATATAACCGAAGTGTGTGTGTCTTGTGTTTGAGAGGTCTTGGTTGTATGGTAGGGTGAGGAGGGGTGCCGGGTATGGTTTGCCGGGCCCTTGGGTCTGTCTTGCTGGTTGTGCTTTTTCTAGGTTGGGAGGGAAAGTCAGGTAGGGTGTGCTGTCTATAGGGGAAGGGGAGGGGAGGGGGAGGAGGGGGTATGGAAAGGTGACGATGGTTTTCTTTGGTCGATTGGGTTTGGTTGGCGTGTTACAGCCTTGGGGAGAGGGGGTGGTGGTGTTCGGGGGCGGCGGTGGTTGAGTTGGTGAGATGAGATGAGGCTGAGGTCGGAAAATTTGGTGAGCTTTTGTTGAGTTGGGTGAACGAGTTTGCTTGTGAAGGGGACTGGAGATGGGGGAAGAGTGGGTGGCTTCTCTTACATTGTGAATGGCGAAGATTGTGACAAGGAGGTTGCGTGTGTTCAATGAGTTGAATGAGCTCGAGCTCAAGGGCAAGGGCGTCTTTGGAAACATGAGGGGTTATAGTGGGCTCTGGAAAATGAGAGCTGCGTTGCTGAAGATGAGCTGGTCACTGGCTTAGAGGTGTCATGATATTAGGCATGGACGATGAGATTCCGGCTCAGGATTTCGGGATGTGCAGGTGGCGGACTGCTTCTGGTCTCACGAGTACATTCACGATGGAGCATCAGATGACGTCGGAAGTGAAGTGGACCTCACGGAAGATGTCAAAATAGTGAGCGAGGTTTGACGAATTCTCACCAGGACGGCGTCAAGTTGAAGTCAGAATCTGTACATTTGGATGCTGGCTTGAGAGTGAGAGCTTGGAGGGTCAGTGAGATGTCCTCGGGTTAGTTATGCTACTATTTTGACACATGTGCCGTTGGTAAACTCAAAGCTGAAGAATGGGTACATGAGTGATAGCCAGGGAGGATTCAATTCTTCATAGCAGGCGTTGTCTTCGCAGAGATAGCTCTGAACATTGTGATTGAAGATTGCATCATCATTGAAGCTCCCACAGCTCAGATCAACTGCAAACCGGCGAATGATATTCTTGGTATATCACGGTGTGATGATTAAAGAGAAGATAATCAGAACATGTGCCTGGAAAAAACCAAGGTTTCTGACCAGTTGCAATATCTGCACTATACGACAGAGCAACTGAATCTTTCACATGAGACGGGAAACATGTCTTGATCATCACCGGAAGATAGGCGGTCAAGTACTTTTGGACCCCTTTGCCAGTTCGTCAGATCACTCGCGAAACAGCCACCATCAGTGCTTCTTGCATACCTATCATACTAGGACTGGGACTGAGAGCGTAGGTGAGAAGCCTGGCTGTACGCGGAGATGTTTTTCTATGCATCCTCCACATTCACAATCAAGTTGAGAGTAGAAATAAGGGGGAAACTTAGCAATCATATTCGAAACCTGTAAGATGTGTCTATCATCATATTGAACTTTCACTCATCTTGTGAAATGAAGGCCGGGTGTCTGTAAATCATTCCTGTGGATTTGATCACCCTGTCTCAAAAACTTCAGGTAGAGTCGATCTGATGCATCGACGTGACATCCCGAAGCTTATATACGATACGAGGTTGGTAGAGCATAGCAACTCCTAATGAGACACGATCTCTGCTCGAAAACAGAGGGTGCCCTTAACTTGGCCTCATGTTCATATGATAGGAAGATGTTTCCTTTCGCGTTGCCGACAGACGACTTCGATCTGGGACTTGCTTTGCAAGAAGGCTGTGCAGCTTGGTCGTGGGAACTTTGTGGTTGAGTTGGGTTGAGAATGCAGTGAAGACTCCGCTGTCCACGACGGGGCTTTGCATGCAGGGGTTGAGGCGGCAAACGTGCCGGAACGGTCTTCAGAGCTCGAGATGGGCTAATGTTGCAGTGAAGCTTTTGCCCCCTTCACCTCCGAGGTCAGGCTTTGAGTGTAGGAGCTGAAGTGCTAAAGTGGAAAATCGTCTTGAGAGCTTTGAGGGGAGCCAAAATTGCAGCGAAGTGTAGGGGAGGGTGGGAAATATGTTTTCAGGGAATCAGTTGACAAAGTAGGCAATCTTCTCGAGAGCTTGGGGTGGGCTAATATTGCAGTGAAGCTTTAGCCCGCCACCTCTGAGGTCGGGCTCTAGACGTGAGGGATGAGTTGCTAAAGTGGAAAAACGTCTTGAGAGCTTCGGGGGGAGCTAAAGTTGCAGTGAAATTTTCGCCACCCGCCCACGACCTCGGACGGGGATTCGCATGCAGGAGTTGAGTTGAAAAAGATATGAATCGTCTTGAGAATTACAGATGAGCTGATATTGCAGTAAAGCTTTCGGCCCCGTTCCCTTCGAGGTCGAGCTCTGGAGGTGAGGGTTGAGGTGCTAAAGTGGGAAAACGTCCCGAGGGAGGGGGCCAACGTTGCAGTGTAGTTGTCTTCCCAGCTCTAACCACTTCTGAAAGAGGTTGCGTGTAAAGATTAGATTGAGTTGACAAAGTTCCCAATCGTCTAAGAGCTCGGGGTGGGCTAACATTGCAGTGAAGGTTTGTGGATATTCCATTTCTTATCTTCGAAGGCTATGCATGCAGATGCAGGGGTTGAGGTGCTCCAATCAGCGTACACGCTCATCGCCAGCTCTCATCTAAGATACTGATATGGTAGATACTGACAAGGTCTTTCGATATTTGGGTGGTACGGGAGAGCTGGAAGAGAAAGAGACTGCAACGAGGTGTGGTCACGAGCTGCATTTTGTGTCTTGAAGGCTTTCAGTGGTCGGACGTAGCTTCAGCGTTGAGGTGGCTTATGGTTCTCGTCTACAGCATGCTCTGAAGTAATTGCGTATGATGGAGAGCTCTGAGACTGTAATTTGCCATGGCGAAGATTCAAAGCGCTCGGAAGCAGGTGATTAGAAACAAGACGGGCTGTCTTGACAGACACCGCGGTAGTATAATGGTATAAGTGCCCACGACCGACTTGAGGACCCAAAAGTCCGAGTGGCTGGCAGCGCTCATGGCGACAATATCTCCAACGTCGTCAGAATCGCTGGAGGCAGACGAGGCATGAAGAGGATGGCTGCATGGAATCAGCAAAGCAAATCATCGTTTCGTAGCGGGAGTCCCCCTATAAGCCTTCCCTGGTCACGTCAGCGACCTTCATCGCTTTGCTCATGCCTTTGTCGATTTGACATTGAAATATCAGTGTCAGAAACAGACGGACCGACAAGAGCTTGTTCACCTTGCCTATCAGCCGTCTTGAAGACCTTCTGTTAGATTGACTACACAGCTACTGCGTGAGGTCAGATGCCTATCGGACCTATGCCTATCGCCCAGCCTAGTCGTTATATCGTTGCCATCATCACGGGTGCTTGGATTGGAATCAAGCTCATCCACGCTGTGTGGCTTCTTCGATCCCATAACCTATGCTATGAATCAGCGTGTGGCAGCATGACTTCAGTGTTTCTGATTACGACTGGTAAGTCCAAGTCGAACGGTTCGCATTATCAAACGTGGCGGGTCAAGTCGAAGACGCGGCGGAAAGAAGCCGACGGGTCGGTTCGTGATGAAATAGGATGGGATGAGATGGGATGGACAGACGAATGTGGCATGACACACCTTACCACATTAGACGCTGATGGACAGCCGTGCTCGCTGTGAATCACCAGCATTGCCACTTGGAGGAGGCAAGTTGGTTGTGTTTGTAGGCTAGTGTTTCGGCAATGGACGGTGTGTGTCCAAATAGCCGTAGGTGGTCAACTTGAACGTCGGCGACTATCATAGTGTCGTTTTCTGTCGGCGACCACGCATCGGCTTGCGAGGCCGCATGAAGTGAAGCGTTGCATTCGGCGGGGGATGTCAGTATCGTCGATGGATGGTAGTATTTGTTTCAAAACATGAGCGATTGGGGATGTCGCAAGATATCATTAATGCCTAGACTATACTCATCACCCTCGATTTCGATAGAATATCCCGGTGGGCACATGAACACTCGCAAATTGACATATGTATATCATTATCCCCCCGTTCTCACCGAAAATTACCGAGCCCGGTGAAGAGACTTAAGCTTGTTTCGAGCACGTCAACTGTCACTTACAACGCCACGCCCACCCCAGCCGCTTCCCACGCGGGCCAACCCGCAAATTCTCCCCCACCTCCCAATCCGTAGACGCTTGCCAGACAAACTTCACCAAGGGGATGGGAATGACAGGACAAAGTTGCCTATCTAATGATTCACTGATAGGAAAACGATGTCCGATAATCACTGAATCGGTCGCACTCTCTCTCTTTCTCTCCTTGAAAAGCATTCCCATAATAGGGGAGTTAGTTCCCTTGGGGTAGCATTGACTTAATCTCGCAATGCTCCACACCAGGAACCCAGCAAAGCAAAAAGTCCTATCCGTACCCATTATCCGCATCATAAACAGAGAGAAAGACGCACATGCCAACGCAGAAAAAAGAAGGGGGAGAAATCTTGAGAGCGTGCCCTTTTTAGCCTAAGTGCCAGACAGGGTGACATTCGTGGGATACATTCTAGAAAAGAAGGACGGAAAAGGAACCCAACCCAAATCAAATCAAATCTCGATAAGCCGGTCCCCTTTTTTGCTAAATCCTGCGCACAACTTCAAAGTTTCCCGAGGTAACTATACCATTTTGCAAATATGGCTGCGCATACCGAGAGCGCGCAGCTAGCCAGTCGGCTCGATGGATTGGTCATGGTCATCCCGGACCTGCGCCGGATGGTCAGCCACTGGCCGTCTGGGAAGAATACTCATGCCTCCGAGGTTGAGGGGTTGATTTGCAAACTACTGGAGCAGAGGTGAGTTTGTCCGATATAAAGATGGAATGATTTCGGTATGCTGACATACTACAGCGATGCGTCACCGAAAGACAAGGCTAATGTTCTGGAAGCGAATCCGGCTCTCTTGGCGTCATGGTAAGATATCCTTAAGAACAGTTCAAAGGAGAAAGAAAAAAACCAGCACTTGCTGATAAGTGGTGTGTAACGTTAGCCTCTGGCCGAATGTAACAAGAGAGAGACTTGGCACCTTGACGCTCATGGTGCTCTGGCAGGGCAGACTCGATGACCATATCGAAAGCCTCGAGTACAAGAGCGCGGAAAAGGCCAAAGACTTCCGCAACAAGGCCAAGGACTACATTGCGCAATATCTTCAGCTTTCCGAGGGGCCCAAGGAGGGGTCAACGAACCCCGTCATTGCGGGGTTCCAGCCGGTTGCCAAAGTCATTTGCCAGCAGTACGACCGAGGTCAGTTTTTCTCGTATCTGGGTGTAGCAGCGATATCTGAGGACTGATTTCTTCGGGTGGTGGGCAGATCAGCGGAGAAGGTTAAGGGTTAGTCTATTCGAGTACATTGACTCGACCGTGCAAGAGATGCGGTACATCCAGAGCGGACACGCGCCGACGACTTTATCGTATGAGAAGCTTCGCAAGAAGACAGGGGGCGCTGGCCCTCTGTGCGCCTTGGTAGAGTAAGAAAGAACATGAGGGTATCTCTCTGAGAAAGCAGGGTTTCTGCTGACGAAAGTAGGTTCGCCTCTGGATCAGAGTGGCCGGCGCACGTTGTCAACTCGCAGCCGTATAAGATGATCCTGGAGTCGGTCAACATTATCATTGGCCTGTCAGTTTCCCCCCTCTGATATACCCCGAAATGGAGATGTCCAGAAGCTGACGGGATGCTTTTCTGGAAATAGGACGAATGACTTGCTCTCGCTGAACAAAGAGCTGGTAAGCAGATTCGTCGTGGTGGTGCCGCGTGAGCGGGAGGAACTAATCATTCGAGCAGCGGAAAGGTCGGATTCTCAACGCGGTGCCGGTGCGGTACTGGAATGGCAAAGACGGCAGTGACTTGGAGAGTGCTGTCAGAGAAGTCGTAGAAGAGATTGACAAGGCGGTTAAGCAGCTCGACGTCTGCGAGCGAAGATTGATCAACCAGAACCTGGCGGATGCGGACGCGATTCAGGAGGTGACTGCGACGCTCAAGACGATTTGCACTGGCAACTTAACTTGGAGGTTTGCGACCTTGGATCACCCTCTCTAAAACTTGCGCGTTACTGACAATGGGAACAGTCTTGAGTCAAAACGGTATAACGTAGGTCCTCCGGACGCCGACGGAAGTCTGAGGCAGGAATTGAGGGCTCCCGATGCATGAGATAGAGGGCATTCGGAGGAACGGAGACGGTAACGGACGATGATAAACGGATAAGGTAGTTATGAGAGGTAGAAGTATTAGCTGGGCGGCAACGCCGCGAGTAGAACGCCCGTAATGATGAATGATACCCCCCATTAGGCTTTGATCTCAACGGTCAATTGACGTTCCAATGGCGTAGGGTGCTTGCTGATTGTGTGGTTATCAAGCCCCCGAGTCCTAAAGCCAGCCGATTGGGAAAAGGACCCGAGGACCTTGAGAGACAGCGCCATAAAAGCAAGTATCACGGAAAAAGGAAGCAGATGTTGACGAGATGCAGACGTTATTGGTGGCGTGCATGACAAGTCAAGTTTGCGTTGCAGCGCCCCGGGGCTTGTGAACAAATACGGTGGACCAGCACGACCGCGCCAGAAGGATTTTAGCCTCTTAGCATCTTGGTATTATTACACACCCAGTAGTGTTCCCTACACAGAACTTCACTAAATTTGGCTACGGATACAGTACCTTAGGTAAGTAGGTACAAAATGATTGTCTCACAGGGGGGAGAGGGCCGGACGCAGGGGGGACGTTTGCCATTGGACGTTGGTCTGATGTCATGGCAATTTGCGAGCTCAGCCAAGCAAATGTCTCAATTGGCGCGGGCAGTGGCAGTGGGCGCGGCCCCTCTCAAGCTTTCAGCTCCAGGGCAGCGTCTGGGGAAAAGACCAAAGCTCCCCCCAAGCTCTTGTCCCCAGGAAAACGGAAAGCTCCCAACACAAACACATATTATCCAGCCTCGCGCCCCCGTCATTGAGCTTAAGCATCTACCAAACTTTCCACACTCACACCGCATCAGCTTCCTCCTCAAAACGCGTACCTAGCTACTCACAGACACAACAATGGCTTTCCGCTTCGCCGCAAGAAGACTCGCCCTCACCCGCTCCGCCGTGCCGGCGCGTGCCTTCCACTCGACGCCCGCCGCCTTCGTCAAGGTTGGCGACGCCGTGCCCGAGGTCGACCTCGTCGAGAACTCGCCCGGTAATAAGGTCAACCTCGCCGAGGAGTTTGGCAAGGTCACCAATGGACTCATCATTGGCGTGCCCGCCGCCTTCTCCCCCGCGTGCTCCGCGAGCCACATCCCTTCGTACATCAACCACCCGAAGCTCAAGGAGGCCGGACCCGTCTTTGTCGTCTCCGTCAACGACCCCTTTGTGTAGGTTTCCCTCTCCGGGACCTTGACGCCTTTGGAGGATTGGAAGCCTCATTGAGGCTTCAGAGCAAGGATTTGTGGAAAGAAAGCGATTGATACTGACGACCGAGTAGCATGAAGGCCTGGGGTGACCAATTGGACCCCGCCGCCCAGACTGGAGTATGTTGCCATACCCTCTCCCCTCTTGCCTTGCGCCGAGGCAGCGTTGGCATGCTAACATTATGAAAGATTCGATTCCTGGGAGACCCGTCTGGCGAGTTCACCAGAGCGTTCGACGTCGACTTTGACAGCAAGGCTATCTTCGGCAACGACCGCAGCAAGCGCTATACCCTCGTGATCGAGAACGGAAAGGTCAAGGAGGCCCACGTTGAGCCCGATAACATTGGTACCGCAGGTAAGATTTCGAGGACCCGTAACACGCCTTATGAGAACTAGCTGACAGTGCGAACAGTTTCCCTGGCCGACAAGGTCTTGGGTTGAGAAGACATGGACTCGGAGTTGCGATGTTGCAAAGATTTACAAGAAAAAGAACCTCGAAGGCCACTTGGACTAGGTAGCTGCAGTTTGAAAGAAGATGCAATATGCATCGCAAATACCAGCTTGAATTCAAAGACAAACCCAAAAGACGTGTCTCCGAATCCGAACCCCTGACTGACAGCACCGAGAAGAAATGGTGTTTCACGTATCGGCCTAGGGGGGGGGGGGGTCCACAAAGAAATCGAATGCTTCTTTCGTCTGCTTAGAAAGCTATCATGTCGAACACGATATGAGTACCTGAGGTAGATGACAATGATGAGACTATCGCATTTGTCAGGCTTGCAACACCGAAGCTCAAGGAAACCTCGGGGCCAAAGTTGGCCGAGCCGGGGACACTTGTGGACACCCGACATGCACCCGATGACCGGCGACATCGGAGCCACTTGGTGCCGGGCCGCTCCCGCCTGACAAATGCAGGGGCAAATAACGTGAGAATGCGACGTCGTTATCGATAAGGATGAATGACTAAGGTACCTAAGAGAAATCGAGGGGCAGTTCCGTCAGGTTCCGCACTGCTTATCGAGCGACAAACACTGAGTCTTGACTCTAGGTGACACTCTCGAGGGTGGTGGTGGCGCTCAGGGCAGCTCTGTGAGTCGTCCACCGTCATGCCATGCATCAAGCCCAAAGCCAAAGACCACCCTTTCGCTTCTAGGTATTCGTATGCCTGGCCTACTCCTGAGTCCCTCATCGCCCAACTCCGGACTGTCCCAGAGGCAAGGACCAACTTGTGAGTGCCAAAGGTCCATGGAGTCACCTGCCCGCCGTCAGACACAATCACTGGCCAGCGACTATTGCAATGACACTGGCACGGGGCTGCATCTGGCCCCCAGGGAGTTTGAGAATTGGTCTCCTCCCCGGCGGGATTGGAGAGACTGAGGTACTTTATCGAGTCGTGTGCCTGAAGCCCGCCTCTTTCATCAGTGCCTGATCAATTTCCCTAGGCTTGTATCCGTGGATGTAAAGATAGCGCTGGAAGCGCAAAATAGAAGCATCTCTAACCTTGTGACCATGCCCCCCCTCACTCCTGACCTCTAAGGAGGTACTTGGGGTACCTAGGGAAGGTACTCACTCACATTACTCATTTTGGGACTGGATCCCGCCATCATAATCCCAAGGACATAGGAGATGGGTATTGGAACGTAGTGTCGATGGTGTTCATGTTAAACGATTCCCTAGAGTCAGTCAGCCTGTGCAGTGACATTAATACTAAGAGTTGCAAGGGCTGAGCTACCAGAGTGTGTGGTGAGGGTGACTTTGGAAGCGTCCTCCCGTCCCCCTTGGCCCTGCCCCTACACAGTAAGTACCGGTAGTTCACGGTGCAAGCCCGCGCCAGCCCAGCGGGGGGTTTGTCCCCTGCCCTATTGAGGTACTTGACATTTGCTGATGTCGCCGGCTATTCATGAGGTCACTCGGCTTCTTCCCTCCAGTGCATTCTTCCAACCAACACCCCCGACGTCTGAGTTCCGTCATTGGATCCAACAAGTCACTCGCTGGGCGGGAAGGAAGTCACTGCCTGGTCCTGACTGTCTATGACTGCCAAACCAAACCATCCGACTCCCTCCCGCTACATACCTTACCTTATCCACCCATTCATCCCACCCACATCCCACACGCTCAGTTGCTCACTCAGGTCGTTCACCTTTCCCGCAACGCATTCCAATCCCACTTTCACATCCACATATCCACGCCCACCACACCCATCACCCATACCTTAGACTACCGCCCTCGCACTCATCTTTGCGGCATTCCTACACCGCAGGCAACTGAGCCAGGTCCTTATTGCCGCCTACCGCTCTGACTGATTTCGCCCGACCTCGAACCCGCTCTTTCTCGGCAAGACCACATACTACGAGCACCGTTGTATAACCTGCCCGGCTCTTCCCAGCCTTTGTACCTGTTTGTTGCCTCAGCCTTGGGCCATCGCAGCCTGCAACTTACCAATCTACCCCTCCACCCATCAAGTGACTCCCATACCGCGACCGGCGCCCAACGCAGGCATTCCTTCTCCCCTCGTTTGGATCTGATCCTCGTTCTCCATCTCCGTCATCCGTGTCTCACCCGCCTATACAATTCAACCCGTTTCCGCCCCCTCGGAAACGCTTCCCTCGCCTCCATCTGCAGTCGGCACCATTCCTCCCACTACGCGGAAGAGAAAGGCCGCTGAGGCGACGATATCCTCCAATAACCAAGACACCGCGACAAAGAAGAGGATCGCCTCGGCTGCTGGACAGGACGCTCCCCCAACCCCCGTCACCACCGCGAGCAACGGCATGGATTCAGAGGAGGACTTCATGTCGGCTCCCTCGAGCGACGACGAGATCATGCAGGATGACAGCGGCGAGGACATGTCTGGTCCTGATGGTATGTATACACCGCTCAACCGAGTCTCTCCGGCCTCAAAACCACCGACTGACGTCTTTGATTCCTCCACAGATTTCGATGAAGATGACTTCGAAGACGAGCCCGAGGACCTGGGCATGATCAAAGACTCCGACAACAAAAAGAAGGTGGCCTACGACATCTCATTCAAAGTCTACGAACCAAAGGATATTCAGCGTCAACAGGACGACATGATTGACGAGGTCAACATGATTCTGAACATCCGCAAGGAGGATGTCGCGATATTGTTGCGGCACTTTAGGTGGAACAAAGAACGTTTGATCGAGGATTACATGGACGCTCCCAACAAGGTCTTGGAGGCTGCAGGTCTTGGCTCGAACGTGGCTGGCCCGCCCAAGCTTGAAGCCATTCCGGGTTTCATGTGCGACATTTGCTGCGAAGACGAGGAGGGCCTCCAGACCTTCTCTCTTAAGTGCGGCCACCGATACTGCGTAGACTGCTACCGCCAATACTTGACTCAAAAGATTCGCGAAGAAGGCGAGGCGGCTCGTATCCAGTGTCCGGCCGAGGGCTGCGGCCGCATCATCGATTCAAAGTCCTTGGATCTGCTCGTTGCAGCCGATCTCAACTCCCGATACCACGAGCTGTTAAATCGGACGTACGTGGAGGACAAGGAGATCCTGAAGTGGTGCCCTGCACCCGACTGCCCAAATGCCGTGGAATGCGCCATTAAGAAGAAGGACTTGGACAGAATCGTTCCCACAGTAGCATGCGGTTGCGGTCACCGCTTCTGCTTTGGTTGCATTTTAACTGACCATCAGCCTGCTCCCTGTGAGCTTGTTAAGCGATGGCTGAAGAAGTGCGCAGACGATTCGGAGACTGCAAATTGGATATCGGCCAATACCAAGGAGTGCCCCAAGTGCAACTCGACAATCGAGAAGAACGGCGGCTGCAACCACATGACATGCCGAAAGTGCAAGCATGAGTTCTGCTGGATGTGCATGGGCTTATGGTCGGAGCACGGCACGAGCTGGTACAACTGCAATCGTTTCGAGGAAAAGAGTGGTACAGATGCGCGTGATGCCCAGGCCAAGTCCCGCATATCGCTGGAACGCTACCTGCATTACTACAACCGATACGCCAATCACGAACAGTCTGCCAAGCTAGACAAAGACATTTACCATAAGACGGAGAAGAAGATGGTCCAGCTTCAGACAGCCTCGGGCATGTCTTGGATTGAGGTTCAATACCTGAACCAGGCCTCACAAACACTGCAAACTTGCCGGCAGACTCTTAAGTGGACCTACGCCTTCGCATTTTATTTGGCGCGCAACAACTTGACCGAGATTTTTGAAGATAACCAAAAGGACCTTGAGATGGCTGTCGAGGCCTTGTCAGAGATGTTTGAGAAGCCCGTCCAGGAGCTCTGTGACAAGAAGTTGAAAGTCGACATTATGGACAAGACTTCATACTGCAAGAAGCGAAGGATTATCTTGCTTGAAGACACTGCAGATAACCTGGCCAATGGTATGTCCGCAATATGAAGCCGATCGAATGAGAACTGACCGTAATAGGACGTTGGACATTTAACGTAGATCTTCACGGACCTTCACCAGTCGGTGCCACAAGCAGTCGTCGTCAGTAGATCGTGGATGATGCGGCCCCGGTGGAGCGCGAAGTCGATGAAGACAGCGACGACGACTTCTTCTACAACGAGCCCTTTCCTGTCGACAATGTGGTGAGGCAGTGGCGGCTGCCGTGGTGAAGGAACACGATTCGCATGGTTCGTGAGGCTCGCGGATCGCATTTTGGGCTTGGTACGGATGTACACAGAAGCGTGGACTCAGAGGGTCACGCAAAAGATTTGTGGCGTGGGTTTTGAGACGGAAACCTTGGAAGATGAAGGCATTAGACCCAGAAACGGAATCAACATGGGGAAGGATCAGCTGTTGCCTCGGGGTCATCACTTTAGTGTTCCAAGTATGGAACGAGTTGGAATTCTTTTTTTCTCCTCTCTCTTTCATAGTAAAGGAAGGCAAGGGAATGACTGCTTGCGCATCATGAGCATTGTGTATGGTATAGGTCTTCAGGTTACATGCCCAGTGTCCCAGGCACGGCGGGCTTCTTCTTTTTTTTATCATTGGGCAAAACCACGTCCTTGCCAGTTTTCCATCCCGGATTCCATCTTCTGATATAGATGTGTGAATCATATGAGACGTGTGGGATTTGCAATCAGGATAACTTGCAATTCTGTCTGTCTGTTTATGGCCGACGGGTACTGTTTGGTGGTTCCTTGCACGCTCATATGGAAAGGGCTGTAATAAGGTGGGAGTGGGCGCTAGGCGGCTCCCGGTCCGGGCCGAGATTGAACGTATAGCTAGATCCTTCAAAAGACGGACGACCTCACAGCGACAACCCTATAGATAAGAGATGACTGCGAAGGTAGGTTGTGGTAAGTAATGACTTTAACATTGACTCATCAAGCTGTAGGCCGATCACAAGCAGTGGGACACATGTTTCATCAGAAAAAAAAAAGGGTTTCCGGCCATCATGTTTTCCCATCATCACTACTTAAAAACTCCATGGTGTCCTAGTAATTACAATGCATACAAGAAACCCTGGCTACCCCGTCTCTCTTGAGTTTCCGGCATGCTTCTCATGTTCTGTAGTCCCTTGTAACCTCCAACATGCCAAATGATAATGCATGCTGTATGCCTTCCTGCCTGTACGCCTCGGTGACCTTATCTCGAATGGCGACCATCAAATACCGCCCCTGATCTGAGTCGGGAGAGATGGAGAACATGACCGGGTGGCCAGGAAACTCCTCTGGAGGAGTCGCGCTCATGGCGCCTCAATGATGCGTGACTCTTAACGCCTGCTTCCAAATTGGATAGAACAAAATAATGACACAACGTTTGTGGGTATCGCATCGACATGTGTTTAACAATTGCTTTAGTTGTATACAAACCGAGAAAGGTTCAGCGCCTTGGGCACGGAATCTCCGTCGTCCTTCTGGCCGAGGTCGTGGGCAAAGACATCGTCGTCATTCTCGCCGTCGCTATCGGGGATGATCTGGTCTTCGCTTCCGCACGGCGCGTTCAGAGCCTCCACCTCGGCCAGATCGACTTTGGGCAGAGGCACAAACGACGGGTTGACGGGGAATGACTTGAGTAGCCGGCTCTTCCGGGGACTGCGCTTGGGGCTCCGCTGTATCGTGCTCTTAGTAGGAGACAGGGGCCGCCGGGCAGGCGGGTTCTTGCGCTGGAGGGCACGGGCTCCCATCCGCTGTAGCGGGGTGAGAAGAGGAGTGGCCTTTGACGTGCCAGCTGCGATTGAGCTAGCCGAAAATGTGATCGAGGATGCCGCAGTGGAGGGAGCAGCAGTCGAGGGTGTGAAAGTCGATGAATGATGGGAGGCAATGGTGCTCGGCGTGTCGGGCTGGCTTGAGGCGGCAGGGCTGGGCTGAGAGCTGAAGGCAAATCGCTGTAATGACGTCCGTCTTATGTCCTTCTCTGGGAGCGACGAGACAGGCTTGCTTGGCTCGACGTCTTCTACTTCGGACAGATCGGTCTGTGGCGTGGCTGATATTTCTCCGTCCTTGCTGAACTGGCTGTCCGTACCGGCAGTTGCTTCCGTACCTGTATCCGTGCTCTGACTCTCTTCGTAGACCGCGATTGACTTGGGCTTCGGGGCATGCCACCCATCAATGTCAGGGAGATTCAGTAGCGCCTCGTCGATGGAGTCGTCTGAGAATAGGAAACTGTCCTTGTTCTTGTTGGTGGAGGTTCCGTTCTTGGAGAAGAACTTGCTCTTTTGGGATTCCTCAGTTTTCGTTTCGGTAATATCTGTGTCTGCACAGAGACGGACCTTCTTGGGAGGCCGTTGGGAACCGCCTCTCATCAGTGCATCAATGTCGTCTATAGTATTTGTCGCGTCACCGACGGTGATACGACGGGTTCCGTCAGAGCTGCTAGGAGTATGTTGCTGCAGCAAGTCCTGGATGGGCTCGGTCCGTCGTCGTAAGAGGCGAGGGGAGGTATTTGAACGGGCGGTTCGTGTCGGGCGAGAGCTGGTGGTAGGCTGTGATGATGAAGTGCCATCGACATATGGTCTAGGAAGGGGAAAGACTCTGGGTACCAGGCCATTGTGAGTAAGAGCGGCAACTCTCTCTGGGTCGACAGAGAAACAGTTGCGGTCCATTTCACCCATCGGAATACGCTGGTGGCCCTTGAAGTACGAATCAATCGGCTTGGTCGGTTGTCGCGTGCGAGTCGATGATGAAGAGACAGCCGCAAGGGCCTCTGCAGACTGAGAATGTCTTCTCTTCGTATCGGTCTTGGAGCCAGGCATGGGCGCGGGGATGATGGTCTCCTTGGTGATGGGGTTGACATCTCCGAGTGCAATTGCCGTAGCCATGGCCGGCTCGACGTAACCACCAATGAACGGCATATCCTCCACACCCTTGCCTTCCTCTGGTTCTGTTAAACATACCAACCGTTTCGCTTTCGGGCAATAGACTCTTTGGTGGATGAATGTCAGCTCTGCCTGGGCAAACCGAGACATGTAATTCTCTGAAACGCGATGCTTGCCCTCGAACTGGATCATCCGGACCAGTCGATCGATGGTCTTGTACTTGCGAATCATCCGGTAGGCCGTCTTGAGGCCCATATTGTTGATGCCCTCGAGATAGTCGCACCCACTGAGAATGGCCATTCGGCGAAAATCGTCATCCGTCCACCCCGTAAGAGAAACCTCTCGAACCGCACAGAAATCCCTCCGGTTGATCTCGATACAGTTGCCGTACTGGTCAAGTTTCGTGAGGAGCCGCTTGCAACCAAAAACCAAAAGATCCGAGTCCTCCGATAGAATGCCGTTAATGAGGCCTTGGCGTTCGAGGTAAACAAGCTGAGCATCAGCCTCGTACGGTGCGACGACGTACGAGATATTCATCTTTTTTAATTCGTCAATGAGATTGCGAGCCATCTCTGGTGTGACATCAATGGCCTTCTGAAACTCGAGGGCTGCTTGTGATGACTTTCCGGCTCTGAGAAGCTCCATGGCAGACTTCTTGCTCTCTTCACGACGTTTAGCGCGGGATCCCTCGGTGGCGGCTTTGCTGGGAAGGAAGTCGCCATCAAAGACAATGTATGGTGTGACGCCGAAATGCTTGAGCATCCTCACCCGGTGCATGGCGAAGTCGACATATCTGAGGCAAGGTTAGGCATACAAACCTTTGGTTGCGTCTTGGGAAGCGCGCCATGCACAGCGCATTGCTAGGGCCACTTACTTGCGGGTGGGGTTGCCTTTGGCCAGATCAACAGCGCAGGCAATGGCTCCTCTGTGAAGCCATCCGTAAGCGTCGACGCCGAGCGTCTCGCCAGCGAATTTCTTCAACTCGGTTGGCCTGTGGATGGACTTGAGCAACGGAAGCAGGCCTAGGGGTTCTTGGTGAGCAAGGAGGTTCGCCAGGCGGGAAGCAAGGGAGGAAATGTACCTGAGACGCCCATTGTTGATCGCGAGAAGTGTTCGCAGGTCCTCAAAGGTTGGCAAGTCAATATTTCCTGAAGGTTGCCTACGTGTCTCTCCAGTCCGATTCACAGGCCAGAAGCCGGGGTCGACAAAGGGAGATCAATGCTCAGTCCATTCGTTGAGAGAGAATGACGCGTGGGCAAGTCGTTCGCGTAAGAAGTGGAAGTCGGGACGCCAAGTCAGGTGATCCGGGGGCAAATGTAAACAAAGCACTCGGGCGCTACGTTGACGAGTTCGGAAATGCCACTTGTACGGAGGAAACGCGACGACAGGTTGGAGAACTGGAAGAGGGGAAAAGGCGAGGTCGACAGAAATTCACCACGATGCTGAGATCGGAGGAGCGAAAGTGTGCAGGTGGAGTGAATCACGGCTTCCTGCACGGGAAAGGGACGGTGGAATCGCCCGGGGGGACCTGGGCCTGCTATATTGGAACGCGGGTGGACACACCGCACCGCGTCAGACTCATATCGCGACTCCCAGTTCTCTTTCTCTCTCTGTCTTTTTCTTTCAAAATCTTCATTTTTACGCAGGGACCATGCTTAGAAATATGCCCCCAAAAAGGATTAGCGTGCGTAGATTGGGATATCCAGAGCAACGTCACTCTGCCCGGGTTTGGTTGAAGGCCATTGGACCCTTCCTGGGGTTAGAGTGGAGACAGCAGGTATTGAGTCTTTTCGACCAATGTCCCTGCACACAGCAAACGCACCTGCAGACTCGGATGGGATTTTCATCGGGTGGGGCACAGACCGACTTTCACAGAACCAGTGCCATCGCAAATCTCATTCTGCGTCTTGTTCAAGTCTGGGAATCATTGACTTCAGATACCAATCTTACTGTGTACTGAACCGGTCTCACTCGCTCTGTTTTCCAGTACCGTCAAGATGCCCTCAACATTAGAAAAGGCTCGCAAGCACATTGCGAAGAAGCGCAATGGCCATGACCTAGCCCTTCATGAGTTTTCCAGAGACTCCAAGCGTCTTCACAAGGCCTCGATCAGAGACCAAAGGCTAGGAAAGCTCCACGCCTCAAAGAACAAGAAGGAGCAGCCTATGAGTAAGATATCACTGTCCAAAATACATCGAGACTTGTCAACTGACATTTGGTAGTCGACCGTGCCTCCTTTTTCCAAAAGGCAATTCAGGAGAAGGGATCCGAACCCCTCGACTTGGCCGCCGTTCAGGAGCTCATCAGCAAGTACGTCGCAGAAGCCGAACAGCCCACATATGTTGAGCAAACACTGACACGTTGCCAGGTTTGTGCACCAGTACGATGAGGAGTACGCCGAGGTTAAGAAGACCCGCCGTGCCGGCCGCCCTGCAAGTGCCAAGGAAGACTTGCTCAAGCTGAGAATCTCTAACCTTGAAGAAGAGTACAAGATCGGATTCTGTCAGTTGGCTCCCAACAAGGTGTCTTTCTTTTGCGGCATTCTAACATCTTTGTAGACCTTCCTGACCTCACAACGTCGTCCAACATCATCCAACTCGACCGCTGGGAGGGTTCATGGGCTTACCTCACCAACCTCGCCTGGGTCAAGATCACGAGTGACGGGAACGTCAGACCATCCAGCTTCCCTCCCAGGGTTTAGTTTTTGGCATTTTACAGCACGATCATGGCGTTTTCTTTTTCGGCGTTTGGGGAAAACATGAGGCCACGAGCCCGCTAGGCCTTGACGCAGCATCATCGATTTCACCGGGAGAAAGGATGGGGGGTTAACCATCAGCTCCAATTTCTGTATCCGGCTCCTCGTACGGTGCCACTATAGAAGGGCGGACTTTTCGCGGGCAATGTTTCAGACAGTTCAGGCACTGTATCGGAGTTCTTGTTTGGCCAACAGACAAATTTCTCCGGTTACATACAGCAACCGTGCATGTTGAGGTGCGAAAGGCCCAATGCTCGGATCACAGCAGACCACGCATAGCCAAATCACTGGCTCGTCAGCGTCTGAGCCATAATTCTCCTGTGCCGTTACACAAAGGGGGATTCGGCAAAGGGGCCCCAAACGTGGAGAGCATGTGGGTTCATAGGAATCGCGCGCCATACCGATGGTTCTTCGGAGGGGGGTTGCGAAAGAGGCGGGCGGCAGAGATCGAAGCAGCGTCATATGAAGAGCCAACGTGGCGGTTCTTGTATGAAACAGTTACTTCCGAAACTTTGGGTGAGGCTCGGCAAACCCTACCTGAGATCCTTGTAGCCTAGTATTATATGATCATCTTCGCCCCAGATCGCCCAACCATTGAAGTTACATGTTGCACGCCAATAGTCACGATGATGCCGAGAACCGAAAGATCCTAACCTTACAGCTTCACTGCACAACGCCTTTCCACAGTGTCGTCTGTCCATGCCCGACTGGCCAAGGAGGTCCAGATCATGCATCCCATCTGCCCCAAGCCTCCTAGACCAGGTCATTGGGACCACCTTGTCAACGAATCGTTATCCCACTTTATACTTAAACCCAGCTTCCCTTCGAGTTCCAAGTGCTACATTACACCGCCGGTCTACTCCTCTGCGAGGCTTTCGACGGTAACACGCCTGCAGAGTCTTGTGGACGGGATGGACCCATCTACTCTACTCGATCCAAGGCTGTTCTCACAATGGTGAGATGCTGTGAATCGAACAGCGTCTGAGAATGTCGCAGGACAAAGGAGCAAGGTTTTGCTAGGCGCTTAGAGTAAGAAGGGCATCATGCTGTTGAACGACGATGGCGGCCCGGGGCCGGGCTCTTGTTGAGCTGGATCGATGAGCTGGATCTCGGGCGGGATCCCTGCCACGCAGGATCGCTCGGTCATCTCTAAGGGTATATCATCGAGCCGAATCTCTGGGTCTCCGCGCTCCCATTCATCACCGTTGGAGCGTCATATTCTACAAGTGCTGCAATTCTCATTGTCTAGGCCGTCTCGCCAATCTTTCCAGCTGTTTCAATCTTTCTCAATACTTGCGATAAGCCTTCCATCGTTGAGCTAAGCCTCTCAGTAATGTGAGCCACCTCCTACAGTCTGATGCACTAAAGACAGATGCTTATATAGACACCTAGCAAGCCATGTGCAAATACGTCACACACCTCCGCGTCTGCAACGTATGCAGTCACCAAGATACGGTCCTGATATCGGAAAGACCCTGCTTCCTTGCCAAGAAGAACGGAGTCTTTGGAAGCTGTGATGCCGGTATAGGTAGTGACCGCAGCTGTACCCGAAATCACTGTTGGAAGTGTAAAGAGAGGGTCCGTCGCATCCCTCGACCATCATCAGTGTCACGCCACATCAGTTTTCACTAGGAGTAGGATAAAGGAAGGGGGAAATCAGTATGGACGAGGAGTGTGGAAACGATAGAACCATTCTCTGGTAGGCTAGCTGTGGGCCAGCTAGAAACATTTATTACCATTTCCTTGCACATTGATGTCTGTTACATGAAGACGGTTTCTTGAAGACGAGTCCACCTTCACACGGAGGATTCTGGGTGTCTGTACATCTGGATCCTGTTGCTACCTATTAAAGCTTAGCTCAGATTTCGTATCGATAACGTCAAAATCAAGATGCTTCTGTGGATCGATTCCAGATGCAGTGGAGTTTTCGTCTGGTGCCTGAATTTGGCAAAGTGTTTGCAGAATGGTCCCTGCCGTCCAGTCCCTGGCGGTTCCGCTCCACCTAGCGCCCGGCTGGTGCGGTGTCACCCGGCAAAAGGTTTCGCCGAATTGTGATCTGATGTCAAAAATTTTGGGAGCTCTCCAAAGCTTTTTTGCGACCTGGCAGATCCAGCAAATCCACCTCCACCCTCCTCCAACCAGCCTTTGCACCTCCCCTTGCCTTGACCATCACGACCTCTCAACACAACACCTCAGTCCACCCCCCATCATGCTTTCCATCAGATCCGTCGCGCGCTCCGCGCCTAGAGCTCTCTCCCGCCTTTCTCTCAGACAGACTGCGCGCCCTAGTGCCTTCATCAAGGCCGCCTCATGGAGCGCTGCCGTTCAGACCCAGGGCGCATCAGCCTTCTCCAGCTCTGCCTTCAGGAAATCTGCCGCCAGCGAGACCGATGCTGAGCTCGTCGCCAAGCTCGAGAGCGAGCTTCAGTTCGAGGAGGAGGTGAAGCAGAACGAGCAGCTGCCCGCGAGCGTTAAGGACTTCATCGACAACAGCCCCTTTGAGCTCCAAGACACCCCTGGCAAGGAGGAGGTCAAGCTCACCCGCAAGTTTGGCGAGGAGAAGTAAGTTTGCATTCCGAGCATCGTCTAGCAGACACTGTGAAACGGGAAACTAACAGGAAAACCTTAGGATCACAATCACTTTCTCCATCGCTGACCTCGCCAACTACGATCCCGAGATGTACGACCAGGACCGCGCCCTCGAGGACGAGGAATTCGAGTCCGACGTCCAGAACCCCAACAAGCAGTCTGGCGTCCAGTCATCCGGCGGCGCCCGCTCCGCCAACGCCGAAGAGCAGCTCGAGGAGGAGGAGGGCGACCTCGACGAGGCCGCTCCCCCTTGCCGCCTGAGCATCGTCGTCGAGAAGCCCGGCAAGACCCCCGGCGCCTTGAACATCGACGCCACCGCTCAGGACGGCGCCATCGTCGTCGACAACATGTTCTACTACGAGGACGGCAAGCTCGCTCACGCCTCCAACGCCGAGGTCGCCCACGCCCGCAGCGACATCTACCCTGGCCCCCCCTTCGGCAGCCTCGACGAGGACCTGCAGATCCTGATGGAGCGCTACCTCGAGGAGCGCGGCATCACCCAGGCCCTGGCCGTCTTCGCGCCCGACTACATTGACGTCAAGGAGCAGCGCGAGTATGTCCGGTGGTTGAGCAACGTCAAGGGCTTCGTGAACGCCTAAATTCAACTTCAATGACTCTGTTTGGGAGGGGGAAAGTCCTGTTGGGAAGAAAGAAACTCAATGATGTATGATGGCGCGGCGCACGTGCAAAGTGTAAGATGATACGAAAACCCACACCTGGAAAGGGACCTTCTTGGCTTGTCTTATAGCTGTTTTCCACTCTACGATGTACTATATAAAATCATGGCCTGGCCGGCGTGCCGGTTGCCCACATAAGAATCTGTAATATCAAAAAGTTCTCCTGCACACATGTAGCGCACTAGGTCCATGAAGCATTTGTTCAATGGCGTAAAAGAGATTAGAGTGGCTCTTTAGCGAAGAACCATTGAGGTAACAAGATAATCCTTCACATTGCTCAGGGTCCTACTTAGAGTCTAAACTAGAAACTGTCGACATCAACAAGTCGTGCATTGACCCATTGCGCAACGCAATGTAGATCTCGCTGGTCAAGGTGCCGATGGTCTTCTTCCCCGGTTCACCAGGGCTTCCGCTGGTCCCCGACGTTGTTGGATAGTCTTGTAAACCGCGATGGATTGGGACACCCAGAGTTTTCCTTACATATTTGTAGATTGCCTTTGAAGCAACCCCGAGATATGCGCCTGTGCTCGGGTTCTCCAGAAACCGTAAGCGTGTCTTGCAATACTCATGGCTGATTCTTTCGGCGGACTGCTTGGTATAAGCGTCCATGGCCTTGATGGCAACGATCAACTCCTCAGGCCGCATACTCTCGAAGTACGGGGCCAAGACCTCGAGTTGTCCACCCTTAGCTTCTCGTGCAGCAGCTCGGCCTCGGTCTTCCACGTCGAGGTTGGCCAGGCCGTTCCACTTCTGGAGCAGGATCTCGCCACAGCGCTGGGCAATGTCGTCCGCTCCATCGGCGGCTCTGGGAAACCCGATACAGTTCCGAGCAACTTCTAGCATCGCGGGCCTCGCTACGTTGCAAAATTCGAGATGGAGACATTGCAGGTCGAGAGCCTGACAGAGGGCGTATATGTACGTTGCCACCATGAGGCACAAGATCTCGGTCATCTCCAACGCGTTCCTGGCAGCGATCAACGCGAGCGAGTTGACCGACTGGTTGTTCATCTCGGCGCTCTGGATATGCGCGGACACAGGGTGGGATAGGTGGGCCAGCTCAGACATGTACGCTGCCATGGTGATGTCCAACCCCTTGGTAGTGAAAGACTTGCTCGGGTTGTCGGCGGCGAGGTTGGGCGGCAGGCAATCGTTGAGCTTGGCGTTGAGAAGCTCTGTGCATTGGGCGAACATGAGTTTGCCCAATAGCTGCATGGAGGACGAGACCTTTTCCATGGCGGAAGTGACAGCCAGCGCTTGGAAGTTGCCTCCTTGATGTACGGTTCCGGTTTCGACGTCAAAGAGGGGGTTATCCGTGGTGCTGTTGATCTCAACTTGTACTTGCTGTTGAGCTAACATCAAGTCCATAAGCAAGGGACCGATCCACTGGGGCGCGGTTCGAAGAGGATATCGGTCTTGTACGAGGCCTTCGGCATGGTCGTCTCCCTTTCTGGTCAACTTGGATCCAGAGAGAAAACGTAGTATGTTGGACGCAGCCTCCACCTGTCCCAGATGTGGTCGACACTGGGATATGAACGGGTGGTAGTTCGACTGCCGGCCTCGAAGCGCCTCGGTTGCCATGGCGGTAAGGAACTGCGACATCGTGGCGAGTTGATGAGCTTGGTGCATGGCGATACAGGCCGCTGCAGCGCTCGTAGCAGTACCGTTTGTGATGCCCAGGGCTTCCTTGGCTTCGAACCGTACCGGCTCCAGGCCGATCATTTCCAAGGCTTCTTTCGCAGTCATGAACTTTGGTCTTTGCGCGCCGACAGCAACGTAGACGTCCGAGTTGCCCTCCAAAACGCCAGCAATGTAAGATAGAGGTATCAAGTCCCCAGAAGCTGAGATGCTGCCACGCAGCGGGACTATAGGAGTGACATGATTGTCCAGCAGGGTCAACATAGCTTCTAGAACCTCGAGACGGACACCAGAATGGCCACGCAGCAGAGAGTTGACCCGAACGAGGAGCATTCCTCTGACAATGGAGGTAGGAAGGGCATGCTCTCTCCAGGCTTGCGTTGCAAGATGACTTTCGCCATAGAAATCTGATCCTTTGTCGGAAGGTAGAAGGATACCGACTTGGAGGAGCTGCAGTAGTCCTCTCTGCAGTTCTTCATGGTCAGAGGTGCGCACGTCGGCACTTCCGCCAAATCCTGTTGTGATGCCGTAGATTGTGTCTCCTTGGCGAAGCTTCAAGCGTAACAGAGCGGTGCTTTCATGGACCTTGTTGATGGTGTTGGTATCCGATGTTAAAGAGACCGAGGCGTGATAATGGCTGACGGCCACCACGTCGGAAAGTGATAAAGTCTGGCCGTCTACAACGACATGGGAATGCGAGTCGAGCAGCTGCCGGAAATGTTTCCATTGACCGGACACAAGATTTAGATGTCCCATCAACATGATTGTAGAATAAGCCCAGGCTAGGACTCAGATAAAAGATAGCTCGGAGATGAGTGGACGATGCTCAGCTGGGTGAAAGATGATGTATCAAGGAGTGATGGAGACGGCAAGAGTGAAGCATGTCAGTCTAGTTTTAAGTAGTCCAACTTATACATACTCGGATGCGAAGAAATCATAGCACGTAGACTGCGATTCTCGCTCCTCAACCTCGTTCTTCCTGTCCTCAAGGTCTTAAGGGCTCGGCGCCATTCATTCTGGAAACCCAGCCAGCTGCAAGCTTCGAAACCCTCGAAGACCCAAGAGGGCTTCCCTTGACACGATTCATGCACTCGGATATCTTACGGGAATATTGAGGATCATTGCTTATCTTGTCTCTATACGATATGTTGTTCACAAGTTGATCAACCGCAGCCGCCGCTATTCAAGTCAAGTGCACGGAGAGAACTCCACCAGTCATACAAGATGCCGCAATCATGAGTTTACCCACATTCCTTGGAGAATTGGCGGTGCGAACTGTGTTGCTCTTAGTTTCTTGTCGTTGGATGCACCTGGACTGATTTTCGGTCTAAAATCTGATTTTTCTGCCCAGTATCGTGAGAAGTCTAAAAGACGCTACCTTACGCGCTTATCCCTCTCCCTCACAAGCGAACGCTGGCGATCCAGCGGAATAGATATTCCAAAATTCAAGCGAATGCATCTTTATACTGCTTGGGCCCCCTGGCATGTCTCAAACTTAAAATGAAGCTATTCACACACGTGCTGCAAAGGCTTCTCATCGTTAATAGATCGTGAGATTGATTATCTTCATGACTCAACAGATTCGTATTGAAAAAACGCTGCATTCAGTATAAGGTTCGAGCCATCCGTGAAAAAGGACTTACCCCTCAACTACACGGCCTACAATAATGGCAGAATCCATCAAACTTAAAGCGAGGCTATTCAGAGCAGGTCTCGCATGACAGATAGTGAGGATAATCTACCTCGATTGCCGCGTAATTGCTCAACATTTCGAAATAGCACAACGCTACTTTGGGACAAGGTTTCGACTAACATGGCAATAATAGCACAATTTACCCCTCAATGGCCCCGTCGATAGAAAGTCTGGAGTCTGGAGTCTGATATCTATATAAGTTGCAAAGGGGTATGAGTATCTATCATGTAATTTGCTTTCTGTTTAAACATACCTGGTATTTAACCGGAACACAATAACAATTCAATCAGACATTCTTTTCTTGAAAACTTGCAAAAGTTTTAGAAAAATCCATCATGGCAACATCATCGCAGTACGCCGAACGCACGTATCATGACACTTCTTCTCCATACGTTTTACCCAATGAGTAAGTACTACTGAGACTCCGCCAAGACGTCTCGGTTTACATGAGCTTACTATGCTAGTACTCCCGAGCAAGCTCGTCTTGATGAGCAGGCCCTTGCCATTCAGTCTATGCTGGGTGGGAAGCCTTTTCTCTTCGATCTGAGACTTCTCCCGAGCAAGTCGAAAATCCTTGACATAGGCTGTGGAACTGGGGTGGCCACGACCCAGCTAGCACGACAATGTCCTTCTTCCCGTGCGTACGGGATTGATCTATCTGCAGTCCCTGACCATGTCAAAGCCTCAGCTCCGACCAATGTCACCTTTTTGAAAGGCAACATCATGGAAGACCTATCAGAGCAGGGGCTCCAGGAGCAAAGCTTGGACTACGTGTTCGGGCGTATGCTGTTCCTCGCGATTGACGGCTGGAAAGAGTACTTTTTACGCGTCCACCACCTCTTGAAGCCCGGTGCCATCGTCGAGCACCAGGATTGCTCCTGGGAGTACTACCGCCAAGGTACACAGACAAAGCTCAGCGGGAATTGGTCCTGGCACCAAGCAGTTCTAGAGGAGTCGCAGGCTATGGGACTGGATATTCTAGTTGGTGATCATGTCGGGGATCACATGAGAGCCGCCGGGCTCGAAGTGCTTCTTACGCGATCGTTTGAGTTCTCGATGGTGCCGTCTGAGAAGAATATTCCTAGCGCAGCAGTCGGTTGTTATGCGCAACGAACTCTTCTCAAGGCATTCCCAGATCTTCTCAGAAAGATTTTGACAAAGCGGGACTTATACTCTGACCAAGATGTTTCGAAATTGACAAAGGAGTGCCTTGAGACGTCATCGGCGGAGGAAGGAATTTTTGTCAAGTACACAGTCACCATTGGGAGGAAGCCAGCTCAGTAGTAGCTTACAGATGATGGGGTTTCTAGCTAGGAGCTGGGGTGTGTATGTTTTTGACTTCTTTTGTTTTTTTCTTTGGACTGGCTAATGTTGAGTACATCTTGCTGTTTATATCCTCTAGTAATTAGTGATTAATTTTGATGAAACTTTGCTCAATGGCCTTTTAAAATGTTGTTCGCTGTCTCGGATATGACTTCGTTCTGTAGACTCGACGAGATGCATGATGTGTGGTTGGGCGACTGAGACCAACTGGCACTAGTCACGTAGCACCATAACGGTGACAGGCGACTCACACGTGTATTACCACGTTGAAGCCATCTCTTCTCACCGGAAACGGCGGTGCCTGGGCATATCGCCAGGCGGCAGGCTTCCTCGAGTCATTCAACGGCAATACGGCATTTAAGTAAGGTTTGCAGGGCCGTGCTGGCGGCAGCCGACCTCATCGTTGTCGATGTGAAGCGCTTCCTGTGTGTTAAGTGCTGCAAACGGATGCCAGGATCGGCATAATGTAGTGCAAGGTCGGTTAGGTGAATAGCGTTGGCGCGACTAACCTCGTGAGTGGAAACGTGGAGTTCAAGAGTAGGTTTTTTCTGCTCGCAGATCAACCACCTACCTGCAGGCGGTCTTCGTCGCTCAATGGTCTGAGCTCGTTCAATGAGTTTGCTAGCGGATGTTTCTAGAAGGTGGCATCGCTGCTTTAGCAAGTAGTGCTTTCTGTATTTCGCCCGGTGCAGATCATGGATAAGATCACCTTGATCGACACGGAAATAGCCGCAACTGCATGCCTACAACATCTCGATGTCTTACGCGGCTTCCTACGTACACGGACTGATACTAGTAGTTGAATGAGCATTAACGCTGCATCAAATCTGCTAAGAGGAGAGCATCTCGGAACCAACGTAAGGTGCAAAGGCCCGCACTCTATGCGCGTGAATCTGAGAGAGGATGCTCCGGTATGGCTCGCATATGAGCAGTCATCGAACAACACTGAGGGAGAATAGTCGCCTTGGACTCGATGAAAAGGCCGAGCAATATTAGGCCAGTATCAACTTGGATTTCAGCAGCATCGACGGAGGCGAAGTCCTACGCTTCCTCAAATGGTTCATTGACCATCAGGTCTAATCTCAAGCTGCAGATGCAAAGGCAGGCATGATGAAACCTTCTAAAATTCGGTATAGTTCCAACCAACTAATCATCTAAGTACTCCAAAGACTTGGCGCCGCCATCATCCATCATACATCCTTCACTATCCCAGCCAAAAGCGAGTCACGACCTTCGGCAGCCACAGCCGCAAAATCATACTCGGTCAGGAGCATCTTGGGACTCAACCCCGCAAACTTCCACACGCCGTCAACCTTTTTGTACCAATGCTTATTGCTGCTATGCCCATGACCTTTGACGGCGACTTGCTTAAAAGTCTCGTCAGTGTACTTTTGATGCGGCACACGGAGCTGGTGGTAGCCCACAACCTCGGTCTCTGAGATCTTTTCCCAGCGGCTGGCGCCAACGAGATGTTGCGTCTTGAGCAGGGGGTTGCCAAGCATGGGTTTGCTACTCATCATGGCTACGTAGTCTTCTGCGGGCATGGCTTCCCAGATCTTGTTGAGGAAGGGGTAATCGATCTTCAATGTGAGTGTTGTGTTAGATTGCGTGTCGTTGGAGGGAGGGTCGTGAGCTTACGCGGAGGGTAGGGGCGATGCACTTGCGAAGGCGGTTCCAGTCTTTTGTGTCGTAGCTGTCTGCCCACTCGTAAAGGCATGCATTCAACCCGAGGTAGTCTAGGATACTTCTTTAGTATCACATCATGAACGATGGAAACCTCGTGAGATGATTTACCGTCGAAAGTAATGTTAGCAGAAGATGCCATTTTATCTTAATTATAGCGTATAATGATCGATTAAGGTAGATTTAGACTATCGCCCGATTTGTGTAATTCGCGAGGGAAGTCAAATGAGAAGGAACCGCTCGTGCATCGAAACTCTGCTGGAGAACCTGAATGGAAATCACCGAGTGTTAATAGAGGTATCCCTAGACCTTAAGTAAAGGACAACAAGCTCTCTTAAGTTACCCCGATTTCTGCTCTCTCCACGATTCAATCTTAGCGGGTAGGTAAAGTAGACACTCCGCCCATAGAATTTGTCGTTACTATTCCAGAGAGCGGGGGACCGTGGGTGTAACCCGTCCACTTGCCGTTCCTCCACTTCCCGGAGAACTTTAACGGACGGCTATGTAAACGTATGGCGACGAAACACGGCATTCGCACAAGGCTTTTGTATGCCAAGCCGACTCGTTCCAAATGTCGACCAGTATCCAGTCTAAAAAACGCTCAGCTGCTCGGTAAAGGCCATAATGAGAAGTTCCCGAGTCTCACTTCATGATACAACACCACTCCAAAATGTACACAACCAAGTGCCATTGAGGAATCACATCACATCACTGCGGGAAATTGAAGCTGCATCGTGAGGCATTTACGCTATGTCTCATTATAGTCATGCAAGAAATTCGCCAAAGGGCGGTTGGTTTTGTAAAAGAGACCCAGGATCTACCCCCTTTTCCTCGTTTCTCGATCGGCCTAGACCTGGAATGGATCCGACATCAAGTCGTGGGAAAACATCTCAACCCCAAGTACACAAAAAATGTCCAAGAATGGAAAGAAAAGAGTTTTTGGTTGTGTTCGGCCCAGCCAACGTAGCTACCGGAACAGGTGCCCTGCCTTGTTGTCGCTGCGTGATCCCGTTTGCCATTTTCCAAAATCCGTCCAATGGCGGCGTCCTTGTCGACGTTTAGTAGGGCTTCTCGCCGATGCTGTTTCTCTTGTCAGTCGCCTGTTCATATGCTTTTATTTCCATTCAAGACTCAAACTTACTAGTTGCCAGGGGGCGAGTAGCGGGCGACGACGTAGGTGCCCTGGGAGTTGGTGGCAACAGCCAGACCGACCTTGGTGGTGCTCTTCCAGACGATCTGAGTGTAGTGACCGAAGCCCATGTAGTTGGACTCGGAGATGGTCTCGCCGTTGTAGGAAGACTTCTCGGCAATCCAGGCGTTGGCGGCGTTGATGTAGGGGCTGTCGGTGTTGGACTGCATGTACAGGTTCTCGCCCTGGTCAGAGACCTGGGAGTGGGTCAGGGAGCCGACGGAGAGGAGGTTGGTGGCCCACTCCTGGGCGTTGGCGGCGAGGGTGGCATCCCACTCGAGGGCCGGGACGCCGACGTCGGAGCGGGCGGCGTTGTGGGCATCGAGGGCGGCCTGCTGGTCCGAGGTGAGGCCGGAGGTGCCGCTGGAGGCAGCGGTGGTGGCGGCCGGGGCAGCGGAGGAGGTGGTGCTGACGGCCTCCTCGACGGGGGCGGCGGCGGAGGGGGTCACGACCGGGGCAGCGGAGGTGGCGGCGGGAGGGGCGGTCGCGGCGGGGAGAGTGATGGTGGAGGTGGAGGTCACCTCGGCGCCGGAGCAGTCGTCGGCGGCCTTGCTGGCCTCGACGCCGGTGTTACCCCAGCCCCAGTAGGAGCCGGACGGGGGGCCTTGGCCTCTCCAGGCGGCGGCCTGGGTGGCGAGAGCGGCAACGGCGACAGCGGAGAAACGCATTTTGATGGTTTGGTTGAAAAGGGGTTTTTGGAAATCACCGGGATTCTTGGATGTTGATTTGAAGGAGTGAACGGAGGATGGAACCTGCCAAGGCGTCGATGAGTACCGCTGGGGTGTAAAAGAGTGACAGACGCAAAAGGTCGATTTTGGGTGAAGAGGAAAAGAGAAACAACAGGAAAGGGACGCGAGAGTTGGGATATTATATATTCTGCATCTTGTTTACTTAGTTAGAGTTGTTTGCCCCCGGTCCTGCTGTTGTCGGGATATTTTGCCGCTGGCGGTATTCAACTTGAGACGAGTGATGATCTCCCGTATGCAAGCCTCCACATCAGAGATATTAAACCAGAAGACGTGGTGTCTCACACTCCCGGCCCTTTGGAGAGAGCACTTACGAATGATCGAATCTCCTTTGCATCCTGATAGGACCAGGGGATTCGGGGGGGAGCCTAGAAGTTGGAAGGGATTAGGATCTAGTGTGCTGAATCGTCCCCCACACCAACAACATTGTCAAAAAGTCTTTCCAAGTTCCAACAGTTTCCCGAGTTTCCTCCCCCCTTCTTCTGCAGAAGCCGCGGAAGCGCGGAAGTTGGATCACACAACGGTGCCCATTGTATTGGTGGATACGCTGACATTGGAAACGACCCCAGATGAGTGGTTTAAATTCGACCGGGCAGCAACAAACTCGCCCCTGTCGCCATGTCTCACACCACCACACCAGGATCTCCAAGGATTTCTCTGGGACGTAGCCCTACCAGATTATGTCACATCAGTGGATTTAGCTGCTGCCGGTAAATGGAAGGGACCCCATGTGGGGCCGAGCGTGTGGTCCAGGCAGCGGTCCAGAACCAACTCAGCTCAGGGATGATGACCAGTTCTCGACTCTTCGACTCCCTCGGTGTCTCAATCTCTTTGTCAACATTTCACCCTTTCTTTGCAGTGGACAAGTCTGAGAGTCTTCCTTACCGTGGTACTCTCTAATTATCTTCCTCACAGGCCCATTCAATTTGCTATTTATCGGTGTCCGAGGGGAACAGAACAGAAGAAAGCGAAAGAGGAGCTATCCATAGTGTAAGGTACTGAGCACGATAAACCCTATTTGGTTGTGTTCGCCTAGGTCGGAGTACCCCACCTGTCATTTCTTTCTCTGACACTCTCTTCTCGTCTAATTAATGAAGTTGCAGCCGAACGGACATTGTTTATTATGCTTCGATCATCCCGTCAAGTGGGATAAAAAGGCGTCATGGATGGCAAAGCCCAGCTCCTGGGCGAGAACTCAAGTGGTAGTCTGGTGCGGGGAATAGCCAATCAAACATTGCACAATGCTTTTTCGTTGCCTCATTAAACAACTTCAAACTCTAGCTTCGGCTGCAAGCCTTCACTCAGGGGTAAAAACAACACACAAAGTCTTTGTCGGGGCGTTTCGCTCTGGAACATTGCCAGAAGCACCACAAACGATCGATCTTTGCCACTACTAAACTAGTAGAGACTCACATTGATCATCATCGAACACGTTCGAGGCGCCTTGAGCCTCTTTTCTTGCTTTAAGCTCCTTGCTTCCCTTCCCTCCCTCTCCTCCCGCCCCTTTGGTTCGAGCCAATCCCGCCCGATCGATGGTCTTTGGCAGGCGCCGAGGCTTGACCTTGGCCAAGCTGGGCACCCAAAGCTTACACGGGCTGGGGCTGGGAGTTCCCACATTCCCGCGCCGTTGGATCCGGTGTCTTGGTACTGGTGACTGTGAGAAAATGGATGTGGTTCGTGTCATGCAAAAAATGTTGGCCCAGACCTTTCCCTACACTAGTTCGTCTGATGTCTCTCCTAGCACGTGTACATCTCAGACCACCTTCGACAAATCTCTCAATTACTTTCGTCATGAGCTGTTTAGAGTTAACTGGTAAGCACCGCGGCACCGCAAACTACTCTGTGCGTTGCATAAGTTTGCTAGACAGAAAATCTCTCAGTCAAGTTACACCATGTCCGTTGGGGGCCTATATGCCGCCCTCTAAGATATCTTCCAGGTGGGCCTCCGAGATTGCGAAATCAACATGGTTGAACTCGCCCCGGTTACATCCCGCCGGTACAGAGTTGAGCCAAGGTGTCACTTTGCCCCTCTCTGCCTTCTTCGCTAAGTTCGCTTCGACAGGTCTCCATTTCTCTGTCACGATTTCCTATTGCAATCCGCACTGTCCCCCAACGCTTCGACTGCTTTCCCCCGATGAACCCGGTTGACCGACCAATTGGCCAATGCAGAAAGTACCGTCGCCTGCCTAAGCACCTTTAACGTAGTACGAGTAGGATTGTTTACTGATCCTATGGGAACCTCTTTGCATGGATTAAGGTCTCAGTTTAGGCTCTTTCTTGTCCTTGCGTATGTTCATGAGAATTCTACGGCTTTCAAGCCAACACATAGTTCCGCTCCTGATTGTCCCGTACCTCGGGCCTTCATAGACCCGGCGAGTCAGGCATAACTCCACCGCCATTCACCTCACAGGCTCACAGGACATCACAATCTTGCATTCATATCAGAGTTCAGTAAGCGAAGTGGCGAGGAGACGCGTAAACGCTGAATCAGCCGCGCGAGAGCGAGAAGGGAACCCAGGTACCTGCCGCTATCCCCGGTGATTTTGCAAGGCGGCGGTACCCATCAAGTGCGGCTGAGTCGAGTCGCTTCGCCCAGATCTCGTATCAATGAGTTTATTAATCTACAGATCATTTCACTGGACCGATGTCTTCTTTTCTCTGCCTACGGAGTAATCCGTATGTCCGGGTCTGACCTAGGCCATACGTCGTTGGTCGAGATACAGTTTGTCGAAACCCGTCGGCTGCGATCCTTGGAGGGCCGTCTATATACAGCACACTTCAAACATATCGAGTGCCATACTTCCAAGGCAGCTTCGAATATCATTAGCAACTCGAGGAATTGCGCCTCACTGTTGTGCAGCCTGTCCCTATGGATTCTTAGCCAAGCTGACTTATCTAGCGCCGAACACTCGATAGAAAGCTCCAATTATCGCCCAGAGTGTCAAGACTCAGGCAAAAACAAACACTGCGTTGGCTGTTAGCACGGGCTGTACACCTTTCTGGCTATGTCTTCTTCACATGAATAAATACCTGAGTTCTGTCATTGTCATATCCAAAGCCTTTCTTTTTCAACGACTTCAGCTCGCATTCTGCGAAGAGGACATCGTGGAAACGTCTAAAGGTGTTTTTCAGGTAAACTCGACCAAAGCCTTGGAATGGCTCGCAGTGAACCTGACCCCTCTGTCTTTGAGTGACCTCCACATCGAAATAATCTCGTCCATGTCCAAATTCTCATCCCCAGGCAGAAAAGTGAGAAGACTGTCCTCTACTGTATAGTAAGTAGTTTCGTCCGCTTCCCTGTACGGTCGTTTTGCTCTGAACTCTACACGCCTCAAACTAGGCATTTTCTGCAAGTACTGGAAGTGGTGTTTGAGATGGTAAACCCAGCCAGGCCTGAGCAGAATCGCCGAAAGCAGTATCGTCTGAACATGAGAGAAAGGCTCCACGCAGCCGTGGTATTCCCAAGGACTGAAAAGAGCCCTGTAACGCTTCATGTGAGAATGCGGAGCAGGACGTCTGACAAAGTAAGGAAACTGATCAATGCTCGGGACGATTCGTATTGAGGTCGAAGGCTTCTCCAGTGGCCTACCGCGCTCGAACCAATTCCTATGGAGAAAGGTACATCGTGGTAGTCGTCTGTTGATAATCTCTCGAGTTCTGCGGTCGACCAGTGTAAAGTTATACAGGACTTCCATGGCATCTTGCCGGTGCTTGATTTTGCTCTTTTCACAGTTTCTGGCGTCGTCAATCAAGAAGTGCTCGATTCCGTAAAACCAGGGCGGTTTGCTTTGATCGAGCATGAGACAGCGATTCTCATCGGTCACCTTTTCGGACTCATATCCGGTCAATACCCATGTTAATGGCTCGACTGTCGATTCTAAGTCGTCAACCACGGCATCGACGATTAAGAGCCATATTTCGTACGGAAGCATGCCGCTGGGGAGAGTGGTGCCTCTGATACCAAATTTAATGCGTTCGAAGGTATTGTGAAGCTTGGTGGACCAGCGCATGGTACCCAATTGTGGAGGGGGACTCAAGCTGCGGGTTGGTGTTGGTCTTTCAAGGTTGTCATAGAAGATGACGAAAGCGAAGAGCAATGTGGCATAGGATTTAGTCGACATCGTATAGCCAGGATCAGCACTGCTTGTACCGAAGGTGTCAATGCTGCGATAGGATGGAGGGAGAGACGAGGTCAGCTGCTGTAGTGGTGGTAGATAGGAAGACTTCTTTCATTCTTCTACATAGCGATGTATGCGTAGAGGTCATGGCGTCAACAACCTTCTTGAGCAGGTTTCTCTTAGTTTGGGCTAAGACATGTATATCCGGCAGTTCTTTAAGTACAGAAAATTCGAGCTTCGAGCGGGAACAAGCAGAGTAGAAAGTATAATTTGAGACACCCTGATGACCTCCAGCATCGGAACGCAGGGTCTTCAACGCATACCTTGATAACTCGATATAGGCCCAACCGGCTGTGACCGAGATTTCCGTGAGCTCCATCTAGAGCACGATGGGATGCAGCTACATCGTAATGCAGAGGACACTTGATCTCTAATCGCTGTCTAAACTACGTTATCTATCTGGCAATGTAACCATAGGGACATGTTCACATTAAAACTCTCCAATCTTGCAGTGTATAGTAACGCTACCTCGTGTATTTATCCATGTAGAATCGCTTAATGATAGGCATTGGTTGGGAAAGATACCAAGGCGCCTTCAAAGCAGGAACTTTCGCAAGCGACTTGATTCAAATCGGGGTATCAAAATCGGGATATCAAAGATATCATAGACTAGCCTCCCCCGCTCAGTTCTTCCCACCTACCATGTATACCATCAAGTTCAAAAATCGAGTGTGCAGCCTAGAGTCAAAGGGTACACTTCCACCAACTCCAAAGAACTTACGCTGACACTCACAAACCACGCTTCCATTCACCACCTTATTCCAGCTCAATCCGATAGCACCTACACTCCTCCTCAAGAAACTTCATCCGCAAACCCTCATCCGTACGAACGAGCTCAATCTCCCCACGCAAAGCATACCTCGGCCGAACCGTGATCTTCGCACCGGCATCAAACAACGGCTCCCACAACAGCAAAAGCCGCGTATCGCCCAGCGCCAACTCCGCAGCAAGCTCAGGCAAGATCGCCGGATCAACAGGCAAAACCGCCGTGTGGTCGTGCAGCGGCTCGCCGGCGGGCTGCACGGGGCTCCGGATCGCGCACCACGTCTGCACGCACCTCAACTCCGGCAAGGCCGCGAGCGCGCGGATCTGCTTTCCGCTAGCGGTCATTAGGTTTCTCAAGCTACTGCTGACGCGGCGGATCATGCGGAGGGGTCCTCTCGTGGCTTCCTGTGAAGTTTGGAGGATCGCGGTCTCGAGGGGTTCCGGGTTCTCGCCGTCTGCGTTGTTATGCCGGTCCGCGGCTCTGAAGTCGAGGACGAAGACGTCGATGTCGGGGAGGACCCAGGCGTGTCTAGGCGGGTTGACGATGCCGCTGCTCCTCTGCCCCGTTGTAGACCATTCTGTGGCGTTTTCCGGGGTGCGGTGGTGACGGGGCACGTGGTGGTGCCGAGGGAACTTGCAAAACGTCTTGTCGACGATGTCGGAGACGCGTCTGCTGCGGAAGTTGGCGAGGGTGCTGACGAGGCGCCAGCGCTTCGTCTGGGAGGCGTAGTCGTAGATGTGGTTGTCGCTGATGTAGATTGAGTCGATGGCGTCTGGGCAGCCTTCGACGTGCCATGTCGAGACTTCGGCTGCGGCTTGGGCGTAGGCGGATTCGACGTAACGGTCTGCGATTTCGAGGAAGAGTTCGAGGGGAACAACGCCTCTTGAATCACTTGATTCGTTGGTGGCGGCCGGTGTCTGGCTGTTCTGGGATTGATCAGTCATGGTTTAGGTGAGGAGTTAGTTGAGATTGATAGCTATTGGTGAGAGAAAGTAGGAGTGGAACTTAGACTGGAGAGAGAGAGAGACGTGGCTGTGATTGCTTCGGGTTTGGTGCTACAGAAAATGCAGGCAGGCTGGAAGAGTGAATGTGAAGTTGTGGTAGAAAAATCGAGTTCTGTAGGTTAAGTCAAAGGTGAAGATGAAACTGATGCAAAAGTGAAGTAGGTCGGAAGCTAGTCCTGACGAACAAGAACCGGTACTAAGGGATGGGACGTGAAACGAAAACTGATTGATGCTATCTACGAGAAGCGGTTGATCTTGTAGAGATGTGTGGTCTGTCAGTTGTTGAAATCTATCCTGAAGTTATCTATCACTTCATTCTCAAGCCCCTTTCAACCTCGGTTCCGTGAGCTTGGTCTTTGTGGCCCTCTGCACACAGTGATTGTCATCCCTGCTTTGAAGAATCAGGTCGATAAATTAATCGTTAATCAACCGACAAAGACATTTCTTCTAGATCATTGTCTATGATATTCAATAAGACATTGTTAATGCCAATGCGCTGTCTCATATTCGCCGTACCGGATGCAAGGATTTAGACGTTGAAGCTTTTGAGACACTGGCTGAGGAGGCCCTTGTGCTGGCAAAGAAGTTGATCTCTTGCTCTAACCAGACGTCTATACCATCCAGCTCAAAGACAACAATTCTGAGATCTCGTGTAACTAGTTACCAACCCCGGGGTAGACTACTCGTCAGTTCTAGGTACCTACGAGTGGATGGGATGAGTCTCATCGTAAACGAGATACAAAACATCATTATCTCCACCAAAAATAGACAAAACATTCTCGTCCAAGGTAGGTAACATCGCAGAGGAGCAGAAACGTTCCTTACCGGCCTCTTCAGCCTTCCCATTCCATGCGCAATCGGCACGACAACGTCGACCAGGGTAATAGTATGAGCCCAGTGAACCGTACATAACGACACCTGCACCCCGCACATCATATTCACCGAGAATGTATGTCCTCCTGGCCCATAGCATTATACCTGTCCTATAACATCCCCAATTTTCGCGATAAAACAGCACTACATGAGGAGGTACGTAAGTCGAGAAGGTTACAGCCAACTCCAAATCCGGCCACCAAGAAAAAAACCGGACGTCCACAAAATCCCCGATTTCCCCCTCCCGAAAGCGGGGCCGAACCGCACGGGGCCGGGCAGCACGCAACCGCAGCACGCAACGCGTTCGCTCCGCCATCCGAAAGCGAGTGCCGTCCCAACATCGCATTGTCAAGTGTTTCTTCCCCACTCCTCCAAGTGAAATATTGAGACAGAGTTTACCTTGAAATGTCGTCTCGTTACGAGACAGCAGGCTCCACAGAAACCTAGCTTTCGCCCCTCCTGTTCAGATCACTATAAAAGCCAAGCAAACTCAAGTTTCTCACAATCTGACACCGAGTACTTACTATATGCCTATGATATGTATCCCCACGTTGATCATCTAAGCCCTAAGCACAATCACACGAAATGAAGTGTTGATGAAATGTATTACTATAAAAAGACTAAACCAATAAAACGTAAAAACAATCTAAAAATCCCAACGCCGCCTTCCGAGAAAAAGGCCTATGTGAGTCTCTCTCTGTGTGTGTGAATGTATATGTATGTATGTGTCGCAATGTTCCACACCCAACAGCGAACAATGCAAAATAGTCTCCTTCTCCTGCTCCTCCTCCTCCTCCTCCTCCTCCTCCTCCTCCTCTCCTCATCTGCACACCATGCAACACAAAAAAAACCTCCAACCCCTCATCGTTAATGCGAGAATTCTTCAAGCGAGAGGGATCATGAAACAGGTAAACAACCAGAGTAGGAAAACCCCTTCCAAAAAGCGAGCGATGCATCCCTCAGGAAAGGGTCAGTAGGGCCAAACAGATCCAAATAATCCGGAAAACGAGAAGGAGAGAGGAGTTCCAAGAAAGAAACAAAACAAGGAACGGGACCGACGCAGCTTTCCCAGGTGCTCAGTATGCCTTTCTAATCCAATTAATTTCTTTCTCCCGCCAATAACATCGAACCATTTACTTGCTCTCCGTAGCCGCAGGGGCCGTAGCCGCAGCCGCAGCCTGAGCTGGAGCGTCTACAACAACGATATCGCTCATGTCCCACTCCCCCTTCTGCGCCCTCGCGAGCACCTCTCTACCCTTATCCGTCAACTCGGGTTTGCCACCCGTGTCCGTCACCTGCTCGAAGAAGGCGGGCTTGAAGACCTCGCCCGTGCGCTCGCGCTCACGCGCCAGCTCTCGCTGCCGCTCCTCGAGCTCGACCTTGACCTGCGTCGCCTTGGAGAACTGCTTTGCGTGGATGGCTTCGGTGACGCCACCCCACATCGTCAGGGACTCGTTCTCGAGTTGCTTCTCCTTCGGGGGCAGCACCTTGGGCGCTACATTGAGGGGTGCGAGATCGATGATTGTGTAGCGGGCTTCGGCGGGGTGAGAGTTCTGCCGTATTCATGTGAGTATTCATGCGGCAGAAGGGGGATGAAGGAGGACAGGGAAGGGGTCACTTACCACTGGCTTGGGGCCGAGGGTAAACTCAATCTTCTCGCGCCACGGACCGCTCAGACGGGCGACAATGTCGGCCTCCGGGACGTCCTTGATGTTGACTTTGTCATCGTTCTCGGGGTCGTACTTGAAGATGATGCCCTCGACGCGGTTCGTAGAGCGGCCGAGCCACCCAGCCTCAATGTAGTGCAGGATCGTCTTAAGCTTGGTCTGCGGGCACGTAATGTACGCCATCTCACTGACGCTGACGCTCAAGCTTCCCCTGAGGATGCCACCGAGATGCGCGGCGGGGTGAGTGAGGCGATATGTCTCGCCGCCACGCTTCTCGAGCGTGACGAAAATACCGAGGTTGTGCTCACCAGGCAACACGCGCACACTAGTACCCGTGAACTTTGCCGTAATCTGGTCGAAGCCGCGGGCGGAGAGGCCCCGCTCGGGACAGCTGATGTGGAATGCGCTTACGGGCGGGTGGTGGGAGGTCTGCTCGGTCAGGTATGAGATACGGAGGGGCTTGCTGTCGGGTGTCGTGCTGCCGTGTTGCGGGACGGATAGGGAGACGGCCGAGGCGTTCTTGTCTGCCTTGGCCGACTTGAAGCTTGACGAGCTGCTACCCGCGCCGCTGCCGAGGGCTGTCGTGTTGATCTTGGGGGCATTATCTTCGGTTTCCCAATTACACTAATCACGTCCTCCATTAGCGTCCTAAAGTATGATGGGCGCATAGTGCGCAAAGAAAGGACCGGCGGCACTCACCCTAAAGAACTCTCCCAAACACGAGTTGTATGGTTTGCAAGGCTTTCCCTTGACGTACTTCAGATCTTTTGTGAACCAGAACCTGCAGACCTCGAGCATACGGTCGAGGGGTTCGTCCGCGGTACCGATGGCAACGAAGGCGTTGGGCGCATCGAGATAGTTCCAGTATTCGAGGTTCGGCGTCGGCTCGAGGAGTTGGGATGGCAGAGAGAAGCGGACGGCAGCAAGGTCGGCGACACCGATAAACCTAAAAGAAGGAGGCCAGTCAGCACGAATTCCGCTTTTCTGATAATTCACGCCTGTCTGGTTTTGGAGTTTTGCAGGTCTGATGAGGTGACGATGGCAGGTTTACCCCTCCAAGGATCGTCGCCCATCAGCCAACGCATCCCCGCCCGCGAAGCAGAGAAACTCGCCTCCTGGTTCCCAAAGGCACTGCGCATGCAAGCCCAAACCACCAAACGACGTCATCCACCACGAGATAGACTCACTTCTTCAGGATACCAATAAAGGTCTTGAGCTTGGAGCCATCGCTCTGAGGCTCCTCAGGCGTATCATGCGCAGCTGCAGCAGCCATGGTTGCAGTCTCGAGATCCGTAGAACAAGGGGTTCGTTGGTTGGTTTGGTTGTGGAGGGTAGGCGAGAGGTTCAAACGAGCCCGGCCGGTCGGTGGGTTTTCGGAGTAGCGAGAGAGAGTTTGAGGAACCGATGACGACGCTTCCCTTTCTTCCGCCTTTGGGTTGATTCGCTGCTTGGCGGCCTGGCTTCTCTCCTACTAGGTACAGCGTAAGGCAAGGTAAGGTACTGGGTGAGAGGTACTGTTGAACCAAGAAATCGCCCAGGCGAAAAATAGCGGCCTTTGGCTGCGATAAGGTGGGGTGCCGAGAACGGCTGGCGGGGTTGCGAAGCCGAGATGGGAACGGCCAAAAAAGAGAAACCGAACAGTGACAGACAAGCACACCCACACTGCACAGTACGTAACGACGTAAGGTAGCAGTCCCACGAGGTTTGGCGGTTGCAGTAGAGATCCAGAGGTGTGAGTTAGAGATGATGATGATGATGACAGAGTAAGGTTTGGGTTTTGGATGCTCGACTCCGGGTCGAAGGAGAGAGATGGCCGTTATTGCGGGTACGTTTGTTTGGACAGCCAAGGTATTCCGTAGGCGAGGTGGTTCCAAAGGCGTGAGCGCGCGTGTCCGTTTCGTTTCAGTCGTCCGACTCGTGCGCAGCGCGCCGCAGCGTTCAGATACGTATGCTATGCGATGATGAGATCCCGCAGAAGGAAATCAGACCCTTTACCTCGTCTGGCCTATTGGGAATAACCACTGTTGGAGGGCGACAACGGGTGCCGTGAGGTGAGGTAGTCTGGATATGAAATACTATGGACGTTGCCGTATCGGAGATGGATGGCGAACCGGCAAGACGAGCACCGAGAAAGACAGAAAAGGCGCAACCCAGATCGCGGTACGGAGTAGAGAAGAAGGCTCGTTCGATTTGGGGTGATGTTTTCCCTCTCTTTCTTTCTCCCCCAGCACACAAAAAAGTAAATAGACAAAGAGTTTGGAAATGGCGGTGGATAAAAAAGAGGACGAAATGAGAGATGAACCGAAGACGAAACCATACGCCCCAGAATGGTACGTAAAAATGTCATGCACGGCACCCAAAAGGCTACGAACAGCAGCAAGCAGCAATCAAAGCAACAGCAGCAGCCGCCAGCAGCACTGCAGACAGAGCTCCATGCATCGGAGCGGGAAGGCAAGTGGTGACGCCGCACAGAGAGCGCTAAACCCGCGCAATCTGACGAGGGGAGCGGGAGGATGACACCGGAGGCACAGCGCCAAGCAGCCAATAGCTGTAGCCAAGTTGAGCGTGTGTCTTTGGGGGGGCAGTATCGAATCAGTAGGTACTTGATGATACAGTGCCAAATATGACGTGATGGGTCACAAGACCGCTATATCACACCTATCTTGGCTGTCTCCGATAAGCAGTCGCACTGCCTAAAAGTCTCTGATAACGCACCGACCGTCCTTTCTCCTTCGAGAACAACTGTCAGAAACATACTTTAGAGTCAGATAAGAGCTTCGATAAGACATCTCTCCGCTCAGATGCAACCTTACCTTACCTAAGGTTCACCAGAAACAAAGGGGGCCTTGCACCTCTGACTTTTAGCAACCGCTCGAGAGAAACGAAGAGCTCTCGACAATGTCTTGTTTAACATCAGAGAAAACACAAAAAGAAGTAGACAAGCTATTCCAAAGCCACACTGAGACAACGCAGTCATCGTCCTTGTACTCACTTGGCCAACCAAGGTAGGTGTCAGGTAGGGTTAGGAAGACACGCTCCCATCTACAACCCCCAAAGCCCGTGTCCGGACCGCCGCAGACAGCAAAGCAGCCTCGCAACGCCAGGACCGGATTGCGACCAATCATCCACGCACATGTCTAATCCAGCCGCCATCACAAGCTCTCATCTCCTTGACTCAAGCCTCACCCCTTCAAACACGCCTGCTTCAGTGGTGAGAGGGAAGGAGGGGGAAACTACTGCTGGGAGGAAACAAAGCTCGAGCACATGGGAGGAATGAGAGGCTGCGGCGGCGTCTGCATTTTACCTTGGACACGATCTCAAGTGAGGTCGTGACATTCGTCTGTTACCACAGATTAAACACTGCCAGATACCTCAGATAGATCAGCATCTCGCACCTGCAAAACGATCTCATCAACACGGTTCCATACCCCCATCACAGTTCTGTAAAGCTGTACATCCTAGCCATTGCAATACAATCGAATAACAGTGACAGCAATCGCGCCTTTGAGGCTCCTGGTTCAGATCAAACACCAGCTGAAGACATCGAAAGGCTCTTACCTCAATCTCATGAATCACTGCATATCACTCACTAAGGTTCCACACACCTTCGTCCCTTCAGTCTTTCCCTCATTCGCACTGACTCCAGACCGGCCACAGCAACGAGGAGTAGAATTGGAGCCTGACTTACACTCCCAGCTCAAGTCCTCCAGAAGCCAATCTCATGTCAACGTCAACTTCAACTTCAAGCACCTACTTATAAACAAAGGAGGCGCCAAACAGGCAGCTGCATATGTCTCTACAACAAAACAGCAGCAGCAAGTAAAACAAATCCTCGAGCAAACCCTCAGAGCTCAAAGGAGGAAACTCAACCAGTCACGCGGTCCCAAATCCCACCCCGCAGACGACGCGCAGTAGTAGAGCCGCAAAGCCCGCAGGCCCGCAGCAACCCGAGCGTACATACCTTACGCAGTACTGCGTACGTCCACCTCGTATCCCGTGACTGCGTCTCGTCCCATGAAGCCATCACGAGACCAAAAAGAAAACCTTCACTTACATCTACCTACCCAATCTACGCCCCCCCCCCCCCCCCCCCCCCCCCCCCCCCCCCCCCCCCCCCCCCCCCCCCCCCCCCCCCCCCCAAATCCCCCCCCCCCCCCCCCCCCCCCCCCCCCCCACCCACCCCCCCCCCCCCCCCCCCCCCCCCCCCTTCCCCTCCCATCTCTCCTCAGCCCATTCTCCATCCCAAGGAGGCTATGAATCAACTTCACCCCGACCGCCTCATTCCCGCCAAAGAAAGAACCGTCCCCTGAGCCTTCCCTGACACTTCATCCATGATTATCCGAACGGTTCACCGGAAACACCATCAAACTCAACTTCCAATATTAAACACTTTGTAATTACCCTCGCCTCCATCTCGCCCGCCCACCCGCCCGTCCGCTCGCCGCCGTTATCCGCCGTTACTGTTGCTGCTGCGGCTACTACTACTCCGTACTGTCCCACTGCTACTGTTGCTGCAGATCTTCAGGAACCCCTCATCTCAGGCCATCTCAGGGTCCTGCCAGGGATCAATCCTCCTCGCAGGCAAAGGCCCTCGTCCGTGGGTTCATGGTCCGAGGTGGTTTCAAGGGGGGGAACCCGGAGCCTGGAAGAGGAAGGAGAAGGAGGCTACATGGGAGTCGGAGCAGGATCAGAAGTGAGGGAAGGGGATATGGGGTGGGGAGCTCAACGCCCGCTCTTGGGATCGTCGATTCATCTCTCTCTCTCTCTAATATCACCAACCTCATAACTCGGTAAGTAGGACTGTAGGAGTGGGTATGGGAAGGGGGGTGAAAATGAAAATGGGAATGGGGGTCTGGTAGAATGAAAGGATACATGTATGTACCGACGGTATCTCGGTATCAGACTCCCCATCGAGTCCAATATCCACCGAAAATCTCCTCGACTCGAGCATCATCTTGGACATGGAATCTCGGTCAAGTACTTCGAGACGAGGAGAAGGGGAGAAGTAGAAGGGGGAGAGGGGACAGCCACCGTTCATTCCCCGTCTTACATGCTACCCTTCGTGCATCTGATCGTCGTCGCGATGGAGAGAAATATACCAATAGCTCGTGAATGCCTTCAAAGTTTTTCGCCGCCTCCAAGGCCCGACTCAAACCACCAACCGCCCGGGCCCCCGAGAGTATCACCACTCCCGGACGGACCCCCCTCCCCCCCTTCAAAAGTCCAATATCAGAATGGCTTTCGAGCCGTAAAAGGGAATGCAACAATGTTCCACTCCAGTCAAAGTGGTGGTATCCGTACGCAGCAGGGTATCCGCAGCGCCGCCGCAGGACAACAACCGTGGCCCCCCGTCCTCCGTACCTGCATTCGGCACTCGACTCACCGAACCACCACTCACCCACCAACCCGGAGCTCCGACTCGAAAGCTGACCTTGCTCTTCGACTTGTCAAGTTCGTATAGCTTCATCCGAGCCCTCCATGTACCTCCTCAAACGAGCATAATTCCCCCCTCCAACTGCCAACTTCAGGGTCTCTGGCGCCATGGGAATCTTGGAAGATCTGCATTCTGAACCGTTTTTTTCCCACTCCAGAGTCCATGCATTCCAACTGACAGGTTCACCTGAAGGGTTGCATCGCATGCGGTGGGCAAGAGGAGGTGAAGAAGGAATGAGGGAACAGAAAGGAAAATACCACCCAGCAATGCTAGTCGAAGAGGAACCGCCGCCGCCGCAAGCCCGGCCCCCGAATCAAGCTTCATCGACAAAGCAACAAACAAACAACCCCCCCGCCCCGCCCAATAAGCACCTCCGTGTATCCATTATCGTGAAAAAAAAAAGGGGACCCCTCTCCCGGCGGTTGCTTCGTGGTGAGAAAGTGCCCCCTCCCCCCCGCCCCGGTATTCCGGCCGAACACGAGAGATCAACGCGTGGCAAAGTCCCGCGGTCGACCGACCGGAGGCTAGGAGCACCGGGCTTCACGGCCCTCCTTGCCTACTGCCGACGTTCTCTCTGAGGAGTGCTGAATCCTCGACGTCGGACATGCGTCTCGGGGCACCGGGGGGCGTGTTAGTTGCTATTCACGCCTGTCTCTTCCCACCCACCAAACATATCCTGTAACCAAACCCCCTTTTCCTGCCTTCTGCTTCATGTATCTAGACACGCAAATCTTACCTGTCCCCATGTCTGATATCTGCAAGAATCGTACGCGAATAACGTCAGTGCCTCCCCTCCAATACTTCCCCAAGTTGCCTCCATCGTGGCTCAGCCCTCTATAAATATATATAATTCCAATGATTTTCTCAGGGGGGGCCGCGATCAAGGGTTCCATTGAATGATTTCCACCCATCGAGAAACCTACCTCGTCGAGAAATGATCATCGTCGCTTTCTGCCCCCCCAAATTCCCCTCTCTTCCCGCCCTTTCTCAATACCCAAGCCCAGTGCAAACCTTGTTCGTTCCAACCTTGATCATGGCATCGGAGTCAGGGACCAATCTGCCATCTCACTTTTGTGCCCCCAAACACCGCACAACACACTGCTGCCCGGCCCCCCGTGTGCCCCCGCAAGACCCACGGCATGGAAGGGTCCATCGAAGAGTTTTCTCCCCTCCAGCAATTTCATCCTCTCCCATCGACAATGACCTCATGATCGACACCGAATTTTCTCCCTTGGGCAAACGTGACCGTCAATAATGGCTGCATCCCAGCGGCGCCCGTGGAGACCCTTAAAAGGCATTCCCAGGGCAAATCCACCATCTGTACCCTGATCCCGGCCGACCACAGGATGCACGCGGGATGCTCTCCGATGCCACAGCGTCAGCGTCTGTGAGTGCCGTGCCGGACCACCACGGTGGGCAACGGCAGAGAGAGAGAGAGAGAGAGAGGGCCACCTCCACTGTCAGGACTGAAGTCAAGTTGCTGGCCATGAGATTGCCTCTTTCCGTACGTCCACCACCCATCCACAACAACAACAGGATGAGGCGATTTGTTGCAGTAGTACGAGTCGGACGTGTTTCGCGGTACTCGTCAATCCCCTTTTCGTTTGTGCCCTACGTTCCCGTTGGAGAGTGAAGCTTGCATCCCCGTATACGGTCGTGACGGTGTAAGTGAGGGAATTGTACCTGCGCTTTGCCCACAGCACGACTTTGTTTTTGCCGCCGTTAGTGTTGCAACCTCCGCCCGGATACCCTCGTCAACTGGCGCTTACAAAGTTAACCCTAAGCTTCGTCATTTCCTAGTCCCGAGAGAAGGGCACGTTCCGGGGTGGATGACAACGGTCCCTAGAGGCCTTGTTCCCATGTCCGGCAAAGCGCAGGTTGGTGCCCCGGGTCTCCGAGTGTAACGTGAGGTGGACCTCAACCCAAGCAGGCGAACTCAACCGGCTCGGCTACGAGACATTGCCCTGACGCATATTGACGAAAGCTTCTCATCACCGGCGCGTCGGACAGCAACCTTGTATCTCCACTGACTGAGTTGCGACCATAGTGGCCATATGGCACTCCCCCGGCTGCGGGATCAAGCCCCGAAGGTGTCCTGCGTCAACTGCCCAGCGTTGCATGTGGTAAGATTGGAATTAAGCTCCAGGATGATGGGCCAGGGCGGGTCACGGCCTGCGACTACTATGTAGCCCCTCTCTTTGGTGACTGAGAAACCCATCAAGATGTCTTCTCTGGTTCATACGCAGTACACTCCAACTGACTCGTGTGCCACAGTCGGAGCGTAGTTTGACAGGTTTATTGGCACTTAATGGCGGGCGATATTGTCGAATCTCCGTCATAGCCAGTCTGAGCGGCTGTCACCGTTCTGCGAATCGGGGACTTTAGGGTTCGGCGAGCTATTGAAGTTACGGGCCACGATAGAGTGGTAAGGTACGAGATCCTATACTACCTTACGCTGACCGCGAGGTAAGCCGTGAAGCAATCTCGATGAACCATGAGTCAATGGGGCTCGCTGGCAACTCAGAGATGAAAATAAATCCGTGCCTTTGCCCATGTATCAGTACTGCGTAGCACCAGTGTGCCCCCCACCTCCACTGTGGTTGCCGCGACCCTCAACCAAATACCTGGTACTGTTGGCGCCGTTTACATAGAAGCATGAAGGAGATGGTTGATTCTCTTCTAGAATCGGCGATCAACGGCCAGCTAGACTCGGGCAGTTGGTCCCTTGCTTTGGCGCTGAATGCGAGGACCCTGAAGGAACCGTACTAGTGAGCAACCGACGACGGTTGGTATCGATCGATGGGTAGGGCTTCATGGTCTCGTAGTTAGCCTCCTGTACCCCAGCGCCGTTGCGCGGGATGCCCCAAGATGGCTTCAACCATGTGTCCAGATTGGGATGCACACCATCAGTTGTCATAATTTCCTGTGGGCATTGAGCAATGAGCGCTCAGGAGGTTATACCGTTATACTAGGCGCTACGGAACGCCCTGGGGTCTGCTGAAATCCTCTTACCCCAAGAGTGCGTGCTCCGAAGCCACATGTGCCAGGGCCCCGCAAACATGCATGGCTGCCCTCCCACTTTGACGCGCTCAGAAAGGCCACGATCCCGGGCTCTCTATCCGTGTTGTACCACGGCCGCCCACCCAAGCTGGTCTGAAGCGTTGTATTTTCAATTCTTGGCGAGATTTGTGGCTCGCGATAACATCGTGCGAGGCCGATGGCAGCTGGCTTCAACGCCGCATATGCGGGCTTTAACTCAGGGCTTGCTGGACGCTCCGTGCGCTATCTGTTAGCGCAATATGGGCATGAAATGCCTACCAGGCATGATTATTTGACAGATAATCATCATGCCGCTGTAGTAGCCGTCTCTGGCACGTCTGGGTCGGCAACGTCCTGAGTGCTGAGTGCGGGCTCGCATTTGGGCTGGACATGGTATCCATGGTCGAGCTCAGGATCCCGGGGTAGAGCTTTTGCTGGACCCGTCTACTCATGGACAATGTACTCTGCCATCTCGCCTGGTAACACCTTGTCCGTATCCACTCGGTGAATTATCCGGCCAAGTTCAACTGATCAGAGAATTATGTTTCGTGGTATCCGTACTTCGTAGTGGGCAGAACTTGGTGATTGCTGCTGCTCAGGCAGACTCACCAGGCCCAGCAACTAGTTTCCATCAGTCAACGCCACAACACACTCGTGCCGCAACCCGGGAAGAATGAGGTGCCGAGACTGGCCGACCCCTGTATTTGTATCCATACTTCGATGTATCGTCAGGCCGAACAGAGCAAAGACGGGAGCCCCGTTTCTAGAGAGAATGACGTTGCTCGCGGCACCTCAGTATCCCCATTTGGACGGCACAAAATGTGACTGCAGTGAGGCCCTGAGGAAAGCTCAGCGCGCTCCCCTTTTCGGAAGCTGGTCTGACAAAGGTAAAGCCCATCAGATGACAGGGTTGCGAGTTTCGAACATGTCCCGCACAACTCTCTCAATGACACAGAGAGCCATGGATCGTGTGTTGTCGGGGTCTGTTTCAACTCTCTGTGCAACGACTGTTGATGCAAGTACCATTGCAATAGCACAACGCTGGGCTCTACCGGTGCCACGAATCAAGCGTGCGGCGCAGAGGTTTCCACACCGCAACTCTCAATGATGCTGCATTGCGGAGAGTTGGCTGAATTCGTGAGGGTTAAACACTGTTCATTGGAGCCCTTTGGAGTGGATGGAGCATGTGCCATCGTGGGATGTTGTTGGTGGAGTCGATGTCGCTGTTCCAAATGTATCCGTACTTTGGTGAAAATAGCAACCGAGTGAAGACAGTTTTTTCTTCTGCTTCTGTTTGGCTTTCTCAAGCACGACATGACATCATCCCTCCGTGGCGGTGCGCTCCCTCCAACGTTGACAACCATCCCCGGTCCTTGTCTAAGATGAAAATGGAGACTGAGATGGAGAATGGAGATGGAGCACGCGCACGCGGGTCCTGGGCCCCGCATCAGTTTGTTTCTCTCCATAGCCCCGGGGACGAAAGCAACATACGGCGCTTTGCAATACCGTCCTCTCCATCTGAGTACGCCGTGCCAAATCAACGTCAGGTCTCACCCCCAGGATGAAGAGGAGGAGGAAAATTTCAGGAGTGGACTCCATCTGAGTGGCACCAAACAAAACCATCAAAGTCACAGTCTGAGCTGCGAGGCCCATTTTGACTGGCTGCCAATGTCGTCAGTGAGGCATTTGCCATTTGGCGATGGCAACAAGACGACGCTGAAGGGGCGAATTCTCACCAAAGTCTGCCCACCCATGTTCCACGCGCTGGTGCATGTCTGTGTCTTTGATCACGAGACCCATCCCACAGACTCTGCAACTTCTTCCATACGCGAGGATTGCCTCTCATCAGCTTACCCACAAACCACGGTAGGTGTGTGCGACGTGAACCGCACAGCTGGAAATTATCGGGACACCCAACTACCGATATTTGGCGAGTTTCTGGGTCTCAATTAGAAGCCTTACGGCCGGATCCTTATGGTTTAATGTTGGCAATGTTATCCCGAAACTGATGCGAATTCATCGGACTGCAACGAGCGCGTTGGGTCTATCCCTGCAGGATCCTTTGGGAGTTGACTCTGTGGTTGGTGCTTGGATGCCATTCTTATTTGTATCCTGTGTAGCGGTATGATAATAGGATTGGACATGAGGAGAAGGTGATAAGTTTGCAACTTGATCAACAGGCCTGGACTGGAAGGGCCTCCTGCTCGGCCGCCTTGTTATGTGCGGGGAGGGGGATTCTCGGCCAGTGGCCCGGTCCAATCTCGTCAAGTCGTGGAAACTCTGTTGAGTAGACTCGAACTTCCATTCTCCTCGGGACGAACGGTTGGGTTGCTGTGCTCAGGAACCAAACAACGACCGTTGAAGTTGATGACAAAGGCAAGCGACGATTGGTTCGTCGTTGCCCCCCTGAAAGCTGTCCTGGGATGAACTACCACGCCCATGGGCAGATTCTCCAGCGTCTTGAGCCGAAGATCGGCATCAAAAACGGGTAGGCCAGCTGCGGCGGCCTGCTCCCGACAAACAGTGCTTCTATTTCGATTCCATGTTGGTCATTGGCGCCAACCAGTCCCGGCCCAATCGGCAAACCATTCATGACACCCTTCTTCCTGAGGCTCCTTTACGGATGTAGATCGTCGTCCAGAACCCAGAGACCTAGGTATCGCGCTTGTTGTCGCAGGCTTGTAGCCCCGTGATTGATGAGTTTCGAACTCTCGATATTAGCCTGTGGGTAAGGAGGTGAGTCTGGGTCGTCATGACGTCAGAGCCTTTCCCTCGTTGTCCCCGCCTCGCCCTGGTAATTTGGGAACAGTCACATACTCACAGCCGCTGCGCGAGACACTCGGGTCTAGAGTCTAGGCATGGGGTTGCTTGTGACATGAGACGGTCTGGCCCTCCATCAACCTTCTTCCCTAAATCGAGGCCTGTGGTAAAGGTTTCGGCTCGAGCGCTCTGCACTGATGGAGTACCTGTGCTGCATAGATACGGGGAGCCCGAGGGGAAATCTGAGTGGCTTCCTTTGGACTCTTCTTAGCGTGGTGCACTGAAGATGTTCCTGAGAGCTAGCTTCGTTGACATCCGTCTAGAACAAATTGGCAGCTCGGCGATCCCATCTGCAAGGGCAACTGTGTGGCCTGTAGCTGTCACGACTTGAGGCGGATCCAGTGCCTCCACCGAACTATTGGGACGTGCTGGAAGTTGTTGTGGTCGGCAAGCTTTGCAGACTGTAGAGGTCATTGCAGCCGCAGTCGGGCCCTCGCTTAAGCTCGCATCGACAGTAGATCTTCTTTTAGCCCGCCCGTGAAGTGTGACTGAGATGAGTCTTTGACGACTTTCGGTTCGGAACCCCTGGTACGGAATATCTCTCGCTCATCATCAGACCCCGCTGGCAACTGTTTCGTTCTCCAGATTTGGGGCTTACATAAAGTCTAGCCAGAGACGCATTGAGGCGATGGCCTTGAGGATTGTGGTTCTTGTGTTCTAGCCTCGAGGCTTGCTCTCGTGGTAATTAGTGAATTGTGCGGTAAAGTGAATAAGCTTAGATGAAACAAGGATCGCAGCGCCCGTCTCCTCTCTTGACAGCTACTGGTCCGAGTGGGAAATGATCAGTCGGCGCCCAACTTTGATGGTCTCTCAATGGATCCCTGGATGTCGCCTTGTAATCTCCCGAGGACTTCTATATACTGTGTAAATGAAAGGAGCCATATACCCATCGTCAAAAAACGTTTCTCTTGCTTTGATTCGATACGGCTTGAAGGATTCTGGACGAGTCGGCATCCCGAAATGGCTGTGAAGAATGCAGCGTCGTCTCAAACTACCACGCCCGGTTATGCAACGGCCGGGCGGTTTGGTTCTGGCAGCGTTTCGGGCCAATTCGATACTCAAAGAGGCTAAGTACGAAACACTCGACAAGTTTTGTGCCGTGGATTTGACGGCGGCCCGGAAGAATCCTCGTCAATTCTCGTTTCCGAAGCCTTGGTTGCATTTCAAGATGGGGATTGAGCTGACTCGAGTAAGCCCTTGGAGGTGCATCTAGGAACTCGCTGGCCGGGAAAATGACGTCAACCCCCCTTTCAATATCATTAGCCATTCGAAACAAAGCTCCACGTCAAGACAGAGCTGTGTGATGTATGCTCCTGTTACGCGGCCAAGTTGAAGTCTCCTGCATGATGACTGCGGATACGTTTCCGCGTTGCCTTCGAGGTATCGAGGTACCGGACTGATGGATTCCTCAATGCAGTATCATAAAGTAAATCTCACCCATTAGAATGGCTGCCACAATGACCGGTCACAGTCACCAGTGCTGTGCCGCCGCAAGTCTTCAGCAAACAGCGTACTGACGATGTCGGATGTGGTTTACCATCGGGATGGCGTCAACACAAATCTGCCTTGGAAAGTGATGGTAGCCAATGGTCGCGTGTGAACGGGACGGGAGCTATTGCCACGTGCCGTGTCCCGCGCGGGTAACAGTCGTCATGTCCAGTAGCGACAACGGCGCGCCAGGCTAACAGAACGTTGGCGACGTTGTGATAGCGCCACTTAGAGTTCACTAGATGGTGCGTAACGGTCGGCAAGGCCAGTCATCTGGAATAGGATAGTCAGGCCCGAAGCCGCCGTTTAGCGAGCAACCTAGGATGTCGAATCAACGAGCCTGCAAGAGGTGGAATTGAAACGCTGAGCATACCTGCATGGTGGCAGCCACTACAGCCTCGCTGTGAAATTGCACCGTTTGTAAAGGATACGCGATTGACCCGATGAAAGACATGAAATCGGATTCGGCCCTGTCAGTAAATCAGGACCGAGACAGAGCCAACAGCCGTCCGTCCGCTGGGGGCCACCAGTAGGGGGTTCAGGGGTAAATCATGCTCGCTGTCCGGATATTGTGTGCATTGTCTTGACGATTGCAGCGCTGATCGCATCGCTGAATCGTGGTTGACATCAAGAACACTACTTGGGGTTTAGGCGGCATGGCTTGCAGGGCAGAGATCTGCATTCACTAGTGTAGACATTGAATCGCCGCCAGGCAGAAAGGAGACACCCCAAGGGCCTGTTGTTGCAATATGCGATCCGAGACCATTGCCGCTTCTGAACCAATTCCCGACTTCATCGAGACTTGGGCGTGGGGTGTCGCCGGCGACTTGTGTCGGCCTGCTTAGCCGTCGAAGCGATGATCGACTGAATGAGCTGTTAGGTTGTCGCTATTGGCCGACAAGAAGCGCATACAGCCCGTCTTTCGGGATCGCATTCAGACGAACATCCCCGAAGACCCTAGGCTTCAAGCCCATGGCCAGCGTAATGCCCTTCCAACGGCAGCAGTCGTCGGGCATGACCGTTTTGGTGTATCCTGCGATCTGTCAAATGACCCAGAAGTCTCTATCTTCGGACACTGGCCGTCCTGGCGCAGCTCGATTGGGATTCGGCAGCTCTCCAGTTCGTCTAGGGCGCTTCGGCGAGGGGCAAAACGGAGATTGCACAGCCACACGGCTTAAGGGTCCAGGGGTCTTGTGGCAAGCCTTCGCCATCTTCAATATACAACGGGTGTGGTATGGTGGTGCAAGTATTGGTACACGCCGGCTTGATCCTTTGGCGGTAGATGTTTCTGGTAAGGCATTTGACTGCTTATGACGAAGAAGCAACTTTTTGCGTACTGGCAAAAATAGGTATGTCAACCGCTGCACGGACTGACTGAGTACGAATACCTAAGCGTGCAGTCCGAGGTGGCGTTCCACGGATTAGGTTTGACGGGGATAAACGGCTCGACCAGACTTGGAAGGCATCGCAGCGTTGTAGGCTTTGAGAGTTACCGAGCCGCGTGCTGCTGTACGAATGAAGTGTCACATCGATTTTGTCCACCGACCATCCGCGACTCCTAGTTGTGTACCTATGGCCAGAGCGGCCAGGCAGAGAGAGTTGACGGAATGCACCCGTACGAATGGTGCGGTACTAGTTCGCCCTGTACGGAGTAGAAAGTGCATCTGAAGCATTGGACGAGGGATCGGGGGGCTGGCAGATTGTCTTGAGTTAGCGGATGAAATTGGTCGAAAAAAGCAAAGACGGAGAATTGCGAGCGTCCTTCAGCGGAATGACTGGTTAAAGCCCGAGGTAGTTGGGCAGCTGCGTCAATCTAGACGAGGTCTGCCCGAAGGGTGATGCAGATTTTGGACCCTGGAGTCGAGTAACAATGCGATGGAAGTTTTGTGCAAAGAATACACAATGGGCGGACTGCACCGGCGAGCATCTTTGGAGACGAAGTTGTACAAAGCTCCGGCGCCTAATGCCAATACTGAACGTTTTCTCGGAGGGGCGGCGCCGGCATGGGGCATCCAGCTGTCAGAGACGCGATGGCGCAAGAAAGGACCGATCCAAGAGACGACGCCTTAATCAGACGATACCCACCGAGCCCACATAGTACTGTGACAGTAGACACATTAGCAGACTAACATGAGAAGGATGAGGCCTGTGGACGAGGAAAAGAAGAAGAGTGTGCTCCGTACTCCATAGGTAAGGTATGCATGGATGGCACCGATGGCACCGATGGCAGACGGCAGAAGAGGAAGCGCAGGACGGGCCAGGGGCGGGGTTAATGGGAATGATGAAGCCAAAGGGAGCAGGGCACACGGAAATGCCAATGCGAGGATGGGGAAAACAAAAAGGCGCATGGACGCAGAACTGGAAATTGGCTTGTGGCAGTGTGGGCAGATGAAGATGAGGTCGGACTGGCACTGGCAGGTTCTTGAGTTCAGTGTTCTCGAAGATGGAGACGACGGACGCAGGACGCAGGACGACGAGGACGGGGACGAGGGCAGCGGCGATATGATGTGATTGAAGAGCACGGGAGTCCCGTGGAGTTGAATTCTACATTGGAAGAGAGCCTGGAAGCCTGAAGGTGCCTTTTGCGCAACATGGAAAGCACCCATTCTCAGTTCCTTCCGCTGGAAGACGAGGTTCCCAACACATGAAGTGTGAGGCAGGAGTGAATCAGCCGAGCTGGGCACAAGGGAACGGGAGGAGCAAGCCGCCGCAAAGGTCGAGGTGCGATGCCTGCTCTGCTCAGCTCAGCTCAGTACCTTGGGGCAAAGGTATTAGAGAGGTGGCCCAGGCCCCCTCAGATAGAGAGACATTGTTTAGTGAGGCAGGCAAGGTAATGCTGACTACTACCTTCCATGTTTGAGGATAAGGTGCGAGGAAGGCGCCGTTTAAAGTGCCCAGTTGACGATTAAAGTTTCGGTAAGGCGCCCTTCATCGCACACCTGCCATGTGTGGTGTTTCTGTTCTGAGCAAGGGCGTTTTGCGCTTTCCCATATTTGAAAAACACCATAACCCGTATGACCTTACCTTGAGGTAAGGAAGGTAGGCACGAAGTAGACACTGAAGAGAGAACGGCAGGAGCAAGCGGGAGCAATTGACTGGTGCGCTATTTCTTCCTTCTACTTTCCTTCCGGGAAGGTACCTCGGAACAAGGAAAGGTGCCTTAGGGTAGGAAGCGTCAGAGCATTGCTTCCTTGTCCTTGGTACATGTGGCATAGCTGTTTTACCATGTTGGTCAAAAAAGTAAACAAAAAGAAGGAGAGAACAGAGTACCTTACTCCGTGCCTGGCCTTAGCTCAGCTCCCCATGTCAGCAATGTAGGTAGTATTAAAGGTGGTGAGCCCTTTGGGTGTGTAGCAACTGCCTTACATCGAGATTCAATAGTAATCCCGATGATATTGGTTAATGAGAAGGAGCGAGGGTTGGACGGCACACGGGAGCAGGTACGAAGTGCGAATGGGGAAAACCGCCGCGGTTATGGAGTCAAGTAAGGTACCTAAGGTAGGCCTCAGGCACATGGTGCGTATGAACAATGAACAATCTATCGTTCTGGATGTTTATTGCTTCGTTAAAGAAACGGAAGGCACCTGCCTATGGCCTACGTTTGCTTGGCTGGCCGAACTTGTGCCTCCGTCCCCGTCTCCGTCCCCATCCATCACCGAGCATCTCCATTCTCGTCTTTGCACCCAATCTATGGCTACTATCGCTGCTATGGTTAGCTCGAGAGAGAAAGCTGTCCTGTCGCAATCGAGCCTGCACACGGATGACGGCTCGCCAACAATGACCATCAGGGCTAGCCAAGCACCAAGATGGGACACACGGCAACGGCGACGGCGCCGAAATCTGATCCCAAGGACCCCAAGGGACCAAACGTTGTGCGGGCTGCAGCGTACAAGGTACCTTACCTTGTCTCGGGGTGGGAAGAGGCACGCAGTAGGCGCATGAGGGGAAAGTCTACACCGGTATGAAGCCAGGCCCAATCCAGACAGAAGAGGGCCAGAAAGGGCCTGCCATCTGACAAGACTCGCGCGTTTCCCCGTTCCCGCCTGTTCAAGGCTTCAAGCCAGAGTGAGAATAGCTCCCCCGACCACGAGACACCACCCAACTGCACCAGGGCAGGCCGCGCCGCCGCAGAACCGAAGATGAGGGACCGACTACCTTAGACTAACTAGCATCCGCAACTTAGGTCGTAAATGCTAGCAAGGCCTCCGTGGATGGTATCCATACTCTGTGGTCCTTTGCATTTTGCGCAGCACTTTTTTCTTAATTGACTGACGACGTCTTTTGCCTCTCACGTCTATTCCGAGCCGCGATCCCAATCAATCTGCCATACTAATCGGCTCTGTCAGAGAGTGGTCAGCTAAAGCAACTACGTCAGATGGGAAAGGTCGCCGCTGGGACGGAGTAGCGCGGCTTCGTCCCCCTGTCCATCCCCCACTCTCCGAATCTCTCTTCTCCGAGTCTACTGAAGTTAGAAAAAGTGTCGGCTGACTGTGCAGGGGAAGGAGAAGAGCAAAACAGAACGGCCGGCAGAGAGGCAATGCTGTGAGTGTATCCGTAGTGCTGTATACCATCGGTACGGATACAGATACGCTACTCTGCACTTTAGCTTGCGTAATAGCAGCCTTGGCCAAATAAGAAAGACATCGGAGAGTGCAAGAGCTCGAGCCACGATTGAGGTGCCACACTCGTCGGGGTTGAGCTTGACTGGTCGCTTGACTGGCGGCGATGAATGCGCGCGCCCCCTTTGCATAACGTGGGTGATTCTATTCGAAGCTGGGGGCGCCAGAGACAACACTCGACAGAGCAGGGTGCGGATACATCTGGACTGAAAGGATGGACTTGACCTCGGTCTGATGGGACCACAGAGCTGCGCGTTACGGGAGAGAGAAAGAAACAGAGAAATTCGGTCAGTCCGTCACCTCACCTCACCTTACCTTACGTCGTCGGTCGCCTCTCTTGTTCGTTCCCGAATCTCTACATCGACTTTGCAGTACTTGGTACCTTACACATCAGCGGCGGCACTTTCTCATTCTCCCGTATCTCCCATCCATCTGAGTGATGATGATGGGGTAAGGAGTACGTATCCATACTTGGGTGCTCGAGAGAGACATTGGTACAACCGTTGCCGTCCATTTTCCGAAGAGCACGAGGGGCGTGTGCATAAATGAGCCTTGTCGACACATCCCATCCCGGGGGGCCAGCGAGCGGGGGGTGCGATACAATGCTCATTGTCGCGCACTAACAATTATTTTTTCCAAGATGGACAGTCGGCCTGGCAAGGGAGGGGGGATCGAGTGGAGGAAGCCGCCGATGGACATGCCCTGCCCCTGCCTGCCCACTGCCACTGCCCACACACGACCTCACAGTCGCGGTAGCGGTACGGACGTGTGTACAGACCAGACCACCTCACCTCACCTTACCTCCAGTGAGCAGGAGCGAGGGGAGCAGCAGCAGGAGGAAGGGGAGAAACAGTGGCACGCATGTACTGCAAGTCGAGTCCCACCTCCAACGACACGTACCGCTACCTCGGCTGACTGTGTGTCTCACGCAAGACAGCAAGTAGTCGGAACCTCGCATGTCCACCCGACCCGACCAGAAAAGCCAACGAGGGACAAAGTCCAGCCCAGCTGCGCAGTGGCAGCGGAAGCGGCAGCTCCAGCAGCAGGCCGACCTCACACATCACACATCCAATCCAATGGCACCCGACACAATATCGTCTTCTTCCTTCCCCCGTCCGACTCGTTTCTCTACCTGCCTTACTTTACGCAGTACATACCCTACCTTAACGTACCTTCACCGTGCTGTGATTCAAAGGGAGCGAGCGACTGTTTGTTCCTCATACTCAACATCTACCTCTTTCTTCCATTCGACCCAGCTCGACTTTGCTTTCTCTCTCTCTCTCTCTCTCTCTCTCTCGGAAGTAGTACCTGAGTTGACATCCATCATCCCTCTACGTATCCGTACTTTACACAGCTTCGCTCTGCTGTGCATCATTGCTCTGCTCAGCTCTGCTCCCACCTCACCCACCTCGAGGCAAGGAAAAGGTAAAAGGTACCTTACCTTACTGCCGGAAATCCTCCGTTGGATACATCACAAACACACCCCACTGCGATTTCTTCATATCTTCCGCCAGACTTCTCCCATATACCGGCCTTCTTCTCCATCCTTCCCCTCCTACCCGACTTCTCCTCACTTTTGTTGCTATTCCATCTCCAACTTCTGTTAGGTATCCTCCTGCGTTGCCAGTCCTTGCAACCCATTTCACCTCTTTTGTGTCTCTCGACTCAGCTGCTGCTGCTGCTGCTGCTGCCTGACATCAACTAGCTCACCTCACTTCCACATTTCATCCCACTCCCACAACCGCAAACCTCACAGGAAAGAAAAGCGAGAGGGAAGAAAAAAAGAGTACGTACCATCAGCTACTTGTCTTTGCAGTCTTGCCCAAGCACATCGTCAGGTACCCATTCCCCCCGACCATCCTCACCCATGCCCATTTACCCATCTCTTCCAACACCCATTTCCATATCCCACACACCCATGCCCTTACCAGCGTCAACCCAAGGCCCCAAGGGCCCCAGTTCTCTCCTCCAAGGAGGTCCCAGACCCAGGTCCCATCCATCTTCATATCCATCAACCCAGGTCCCAGCCCAAGGGGCGCACTGCACCGTCGTTCAACCCGTGCGCACACCCCCATCCTTACCTGACCTCTCTTTACCTTACCTTGCTCTGCCTTACAAGCGCGCATTCACACATACATACATTAGATACCGCTCATCCCATCCATCCCTCTTCCCTTGGATTTTCTACCTACCCGTCCTGCTTGAAGTTCTGTTCCGACCTTCCATCGTAGCCGCGTCTCTTCTCGCTCTTGCGCGCTCTTCCAACCTCTCTCCCGGCCCCGGAGCATAATACGCATACCTCGCCCACGCACCCGCCGTGTTGTCTACCGTCCATTTACTCACCTTGAGCCACAGGTTGTGTACCAAGCAACGCACCATTACAGGCCGTACCCGAAACCACACACCAAGACTACGAGACCCTTTGGCGAACCAACAGACTACCACTTGCTGTTACTTCTGGTGCGCGCATGGTCTCTGTCTTCCAACGTCTTAGTCTCCTCGTTTGCGCCTCTTAAGCAAGCCGCTACACCCGCCCGATTCATCTCCTCGGCGAAGCAGTTCCAATATCGACAGAAACGCCCACCGCGCATCTAGGCCATCGTGACTCCGCCGCGCATCCTTGTCTGTCCACCTTGCTTCACACACGTACTTACCAGGTACCCACCGCATCCTCTAATATACCGCTCTCTCCCCACGGACGTCATACCGGAGCGGCCTTTTCCTCTCGAACTGCAACTTCTCGACCTTTGCTAGCGGCCCATTCGACTTTGCACATCACCATTTGAAGAACCAATTTCGTATCGGTTTTTTTCCCCCATTTGGTTCCGCGACCACGTACGACGCTATCACCTACCCATTCGCTCGTTTTCACTTCCGACCGCTCTATGAGGCGCCAAAGCTCGGCCTTCCCCCACCTGACCTACGCTCGTTAAGGAAGTTCAGGCTTGCTCAGCTGAATCACGGCAGACGAAGAAGAAAAAAGAGACAGGCGTCGCAAAGCAGCAACACGAGGGCGAGGATTCGGACCGTTCGATCGCTCGCCAGAAAGAGACTGGATTTGGGAGACCACCCACAACTACTGAACACCAACTCGGTATCGCTGTCACTAGGCAGCGCGCAGATCTACTATCAAGATGTTTCGCCAAAGGTAAGCTCTGCCATGTTTTGTCGTTATGCGCCGACAAAAATAGCTGTGCAGCCCGGCTCCCCGCAGAGGATGCGCGCGTTGTTGCGCCATCTCGAAACCTTTTTGCGCCTGCCCGGACATGTACTGACTCGTGTGCCTGTTCACAGAACAAGCGCCCAAAAACCCGGCGATGAATTGCTGGCCACTTTTCGAAAGCAATTCCCCGAGGTGGCTGTTACGACCACGGCCCCAGTTGGCGCCGCGAGCGCCGCCGTTGATAATACGGGCATGGTTCCGTCTATTCCGGGCGTTCAAGAAAGGTCAGTACAAATACCTTCATGAACCTTTTCTGGAGTTTTGCAGTTGCTTTCGCGGCACCCGGCCGCGCCCGCCGGGATGAGTTCAGGCAGAAACGCGGGGTACTCTTGCCCATGTGTGGATCAAGAGGACTCATGCGCAGTATTCCAAATAAGATGCTTGATTTATCCGACTCTGTGGCTAACATTATATTTGCTGTAGAAGCCACAGCCTCAGTCATGAAGCTTTCAGGGATCAAGACCCAACGCCCAGAGCTACGAATGAACCATGGAGGTTCACGCCGTCGCTGCTTGACCCCAACTCGTTCTCCTTCACCAACTTCGCCAATGCTCCGCCCGGTTACTACACTCCCACGCCGGGAGGCACCAACACCATCTATCATCCTCAAGCCGGTGACTTGCACACACCTACCCTAGGGCTCGGCATGGGTCTCGGGACGCCTCTGTCGATGCCTACGTCTGAAGGCGCAATGCACGCTGGGCAGCCTATGATGGACCTCGCCGGGTTCCAGGGGATGCAAGGAATGCACCACCCTCAGCAGTTTCAACAACCCTTCAATCCCTTTATCCAGCCTCCGGCACACCAGCAATCCTTCGCCCCCTCGTCATTTGTTCATCAAGACACCGGATACGAGACTATGGAGCAAGATGGGTCGCCAATGAACTCTGATCCATCTGAAGAGCGAATGGCTTCTATCGACAGCGCATTTCACAACTCGCCCATGGTTGGTTTCCAGGGACGCCAATTCGGAGGCCTGCCCATGGCTGCGGTCATGCCACCATCTGCTGAGAAGTTCCGGTTTCACGCTACTTTGAATGCCCCTACCGCCATGATCAAACACGCCGATGAGATTCCCGTCACGTATCTCAACAAGGGCCAGGCTTACTCTCTGTCTGTGGTCGATACCAATGCTACAATGCCTGTGGCTCCGGGGACCAAGTTCCGCACTTTTGTCCGGATCTCCTTCGAAGACGAGCAGCAAAGGCAGAAGCCCGGCGTCTGCTGGGCTTTGTGGAAAGAGGGACGAGGCACAAACGAAGCTCATCAACGAGGCGGAAAGCTGCAGGCCGTGGAATATGTAGAGGCAGGCCAGCCGACCGAAGGCGACGACAAGAGAACCCGTGTTGAGTTGGAGTCGTCCTCCTTTGACGGGTTTTCAGTGGTTTGGACCCCCGGCATCAACGGCGCCCCCGAATGCAACATTGCCGTACGCTTCAACTTTTTATCAACCGACTTCAGTCACTCCAAGGGTGTCAAAGGCATTCCAGTAAGACTCTGCACCAAGACCAGCACATTCCCGATAGACACCGCACAGCCAGCAGCCGATGCCAACCCGGAGATCTGTTTCTGCAAGGTCAAGTTGTTCCGCGACCACGGTGCCGAGCGGAAGCTTTCCAACGATGTTGCACACGTCAAGAAGACCATCGACAAGCTCAAGCAACAGATAACCCAAGCTGAAAGCGGCATGAAGGACTTTGGAAAGCGCAAGAGGTCGAACGCTGCAGCACAAGTCAAGGGTGCAGATCAGCGACCCGGCAAGGTTCAGAAACACAAGCGAACTTGGTCCATGTCCTCCACCAGTTCAGCCGGGGCCGGAACTCGCCCTCCTCTCGAAGAAGACTTGCACTTCAAGCTTCAAACATTGCAGGATATGTTTACCAGTACCCGACCTGTGAGCGTATTGTACCTACGTGGCGAAGAACTCGACGATCCAGACCTGCACCCCGTTTCGCTTCCTGGAGAGCAAGGCGAACTTGCCAAGGTAGAATCCCGCGAAGGCCCAGCATGGCAAGCACGGAGTGGCCGCAGTTCTGTTGCTGGCTCGTCTCTCGTATCACCTTCGCCGAGCTCCCTATCACTAGCGTCTCAGGCTTCAGTTGTCCCCAATCGTCAATGGGCTGGGTTTGAGGGTGAGGGCTCTGGCGAACCTGCTTCCCGGCAAGGGTCAGACCAACCTACCAAGGTCACCAAAACAGACGATGCGGGCAATTTGAGCGGTTGGATCGAGGCACTAGGAGTGGACCCAGCTTATCGTCCTCCTCCAGAGCGCGTGGTAAAGCCCGCCGCTTGCTTCTACATTCTCCGACCCAACATAACGGAGCCAGAAAAGCGGGAGTACTACCGGGCTATCTACTTGGCCCAGAGGAATCTCAAAGACTTTAACTATCGTGTGGCTGCAAAGTGGAACCTGGATCCTTCGAAGATTCTGCGGACAGTTCACGTTCTCGATCGTGGTCTCGAGGTCGAGATAGACGACGACGTCATCCAAGAACTCAGAGAAGGCCAAGACATGAGGCTCGAAATCAAGGAGATCTTGCCCGAGAACCCCGTCCAGCTCAAACGCGAATGGGACATGGCCATCGACCCAAGCGATGGCGACGCCATGGATCAATCATCTGCACAAGGCGGTTTCGAATTGCGCCTTAACTTTTAATTTCACATAATTGGATCCATCTCTACTTCAGCAACAATTGGATAGGAATCGAATTGGGGACGGGCTTCATTTTTTCTTTCTGCTCGTCACCAGGGAGGCCACTAGGATATGGGTGGCATAGGCATACACGCGCTCGCACACGCATGGTTGGAATATCGCTCCGAAGGCGTTGTTGATTTTGAGATACCAAGTCCCTGGATGGGCCGCTTCTTCTTTTCAACGCTTCTCGCCACACGAATCGTGGGCGACTTTATGATTTGGGTGTTTAGATCTGGGCCACTATGGGCAATCCTGGGCAGCAAAAAACACACAAGATATCCCCCCCTTCCGCAAGGGCCGTTCGGCACACTCTGGAGAGGCTCGTTGGAAGCGCGACGGGCAGACACACGACGAAGAAGATCTCACAGACAAACCAGACTTCTGTGGCCCTTTCGACCTTGCCAATGGCCTCTGATGCGGCCTTTTTCAATCTCTTTTTTCATTTCACGCATCCATAACTTTTACCATACTATTTGGTACCCAACTCTCTGTCTTTCATTTGTTCGAGGCAACACCTTGTGTGTGTTTTTGCTTCCTGAGCGCTCAGGAGCCATGTAGCTTGGCCGATGGAGTGACGCAAGCATTGGAGGGGAACATTGATAGAGACGAGCTCCCTGCACTGCAATGCATTGTCGCTTGTACCATAGCAACATACCCGCTGATTTCTTCGGTCTATCCGGGAACAGAGAATTTACGGCATTTTCATGAAGTTTGCATTATTATCGCAGCGCTCGCATCAAGCATATTTCAAATTGAGATTGCCAGGCCCGAGAGACCGAACCACAGAAACAATGGCTGACTCTAGTGCTCATGTCGGTTCCGTATAGGTCATGCACGGCGGTTATTACTGACTGGGACACAAAAGCCGCCGTTTAGGTCGTTAAGCACGATGATTGGAAGATGGCCGTGTTGTGGCTAATCTCGCGTGGGAAGCGCTCATTTCGATCGTGGGAGCCACCAGGGAGGCGTTGAAACCGCTGTCGAAGTGTTTTTTCAGCTAGCGTCGTCGACGGTCTAGACCACTGTCATCGCGGGTCCGGTTGCTCCATCATAATCGAACAACATGAGCGGAGACTTCCCTCTGGCAATGAAGACGGATCCAAAGTTTCGGTCTGCCGCGCCTGGGATAATCCCTGAATACAGCCATCGAGTCCACAACATCGTCGATGAAAAGCGACTGTCTTTCTCCAGCCGCACAGCGGTTTCCGTCCGATCGGTCCCATTACGACCTGCTCCAACGCCCTGACGCCGCGCCGCGCCGACAGGATCCGGGCGTATTCGTACCCTCGAACAAGAGCGAGGCTCTCGCTTGAGAGTCATATCCAGACCGTCTCGCTGGCCCTCGGTGAGATCACGACAGAATCCGACATTGGGGCTCGTGAATACGGCATCACCTATTTCCTACGAGCTTTGACCCCCGCAGTTCATGTTTGTTCAACGATCCCAGCCAACCGGAGCAGAAGATGCAACTTTTGGGGAACGGGGCCAAACGAAGTTTATTTTCTTGCGACTCTACGGGGTGAAAAAGATTGGGCAAGCACACGGTAAAGGCTGAGGCAACAAGTTTCCTTCGAGGATGGCAACCTAATTCCGTACAGCTGCTTGAGTACCACTGATCCATCAGGCTGCTATTCTGCGATCGGAATTCTCGAATTGGGGTAGAATGACCACTCAACATGCATGCCTCGGTCAGCGAATCAGTGAAAATGTTCGACAACCCTATCGAGTGCTTTCAGTATGGATAGAAGACACATCAGGTGCTCATACGCTGAAAGGGGTCCATCGCGACATACCCCGACAGCTCCGCGGCCACCGACTGGCGAATAGCGGGGCAATTGCTTACTTCGTCCGATCCGTCAGCAGACCATCCCCCCGACGTACCCGGCGAGACACTTACACACCGGCCGGATTCCGGCCATGCCGTGCGATCGGCGCAGTACAAGATACCTCGCGAGGCCGCCCGACAATCCCCCTCACTGCTCTACGTCAAGCCACAGCGATCGCCGCCTTCCATTGCCTTTTGAGATACACGAGCCACTGATGATGTGGCGAGTGCTTGCGTGTTTCGAGGGTCTGGAAGCGCCATGGACTTTTGTCTCATTCGCTCGAAGACGTTTCCTCGGATGACCCAAACATGAGTCAAAATAGGTATGAAGGTTGAGCTAGTAAGCCGACCTACATACGCCTATCCGTGCCGTGAGGCCGAGAAGCCACATGTGGCGCAAGCGACGCACCACAGGACCAAAGATGGGCGACTACCTACGACTACGATGGCCCATCATGAGCGTGTTGGATGCTGCGTTGCTCGGCTACCTCCAAGAACTTGTGGCTGAGGGGTGTGTAGAGAAAGGTTGTTGGTCGATACTTTCGAGCAGCAAACGTGTTGACCTCAAAGAGCTTGATATCAAGACACCAGCGTACACAAACAACTACCCATGCTCATACAATTCGATCGCCTACGTATCATGGTATCATCTCACCAAAAGCGATGCCGTATCACATCACAGGCACATCACCTCTGTAGCCTGGATCAAAGGTGCCTATCATGGAGGCCGCCCTTGGCTAGAGCTGCAAGATGAACGACCGGCCTCTTGTACGGCCGCAACCATGTGGCCGCACGAAACCTCCTTTGCCAGACGATGTCAGAGGACAAGCCCTCAAACGACATTGTGTCTCTGAATCACGCACGGCGACGACTGGATCGTATTGCATTACGCTAACAGATTGAGAGTTGTTGGATCTCTGACTCGATCTTCTGATCGATTTCTCCGGCACCAATAGCCCGGACCGTCTGATATTTCGGAATGCCGAGGTGAGGGTTTGTGATTGAAATACAGTCCAGTCACGTTGAACTGTTGCTGAAAGACGTCAAACCCAACAAATTTCACAACATCGCAGAGAAATTCGAGGCGCATTTCGCCGGTAGTCTCGAAATTTCCTGACAGATACATTCAAAGAGGGGCCTGCGTGCGGGGAATTCGGGGTCAGAAAACGACCTTGGCATGCGGAAAGCGAGGCTTTCGCCTTACCAGGTCGATCTCCTGCGGCTAAAGGTAACGGTAGCACCTTCGGCCCCGGTCGCATGCGACCCCATGGTCCCATTGCTGATGGGAAAAAGAACGTAGGGATACTTCGAAGATTGCCCAACTTGCATCAGAGCCTGATAATGTCTCATATTCTTCAGACATTGTCTAAGAATTTGGAGCTGTACACACCAAATCACCCAAGAAGAGAAAAGTAGCGGGAAGCACTCCTCCGGCCACGCGTCTCATACCATGTCGCGAAGACGCGGTTGCGAGACCCTGCACCTGAAAGTTAATGATTTCCGAAGGGTCTGCATCATGCAGCGGCACGAGTACACGATGAAGGTCTACGCGAGCGGGTGAAGCCATAGGTCCTGCATTCCAAGTACCGGTACATTGGAAAATGGAGTGCCAGCCACGGTCTAGAGATGGTGGAGGGCACTCGCCACAAGTCAGTTCTCAAGCCGTTCAGCAGACGCTTCTGAGTGGCTCAAGATACGAGAGAGACTAGGACCTTTTGTCCTAAGGGAGTGGCTCAACCGGCTTCCCAAAACGGAGCGTTTGCACGCTGATCATTGACGACCACGGGAGCATCTCCAGGACCACGCAGAAGAGCCTGGACCCAACGAGCTGTAAGAGAGACCACGGAGAGACAGCCTTGTCACGCAGCTTCGACGGCGTCTATGGAACACGAAGATACTTCATGCAGAGAAAAGGAGGGCAGTTACATTCCAGATGACCTCTGTGCGCCTGTGACGAGACAGGATGCGCCATGATTGCGCGGCTACTAGCCACAGTTGGTGCCACAGGTCGATAATCCGGCGCCCATGATCCTCCATGGCATGAAGATCACTCCAAACTATATCTCAAAGTCGCATCATTCTTCAGGGGAAGTATCCAGTCAGATTCATCAAGACCATGGCATCTCAGCTGGCCAAGGGTTCAGCCCCTTCGCGTAAAACAATTAGGTTTAGCGAAGGGTTTAAGGCCTCTGTTCGGCTTCGACCTCGCCCGCCACAAGTGTAGGGAAGACGTCGATCACTTGCTTCATGTGGCTTTAGAGGCGAGCCACACTTGGAGCGTTCGAACGATATGTGTGGAGAGTTGCGTGGCTGAAGTGGCTGAGCCGCTGCTTCCCTGGTGGGTGTGCGCCAGGTGTGGAAGAAGTACGACTTCTGACTGGCTCTGGTCTGATGCACTCGCCACAGTTGAAGGGGGACGGATGGGGGAAACAAATGGCGTTCGTGCGTAGGTGCGGCTTTTGCAGCCGTCGGACGCAGTGGGCGCCCCAGGGGTGAGTGTCTTTGGGGTATCGTTAGGAAGAAGTCACTTTCTATCTCGCCAACATCTGGGCCGCTCATTGGGTGACAGGACCCCTACACGATTCCAGACTCTTGGGATCGCCGAGGATAGGGGTGCCACGAGGGCTCGGGACTCGGGAGGCATGGCGGAGGGGTTCCATCAGAAGAAGGGAGTCTTGGACCCAGCCACAAGGGACTCTCGCCAAGTTGAAGAGGATAAGAGTCGACGATGCCCCATGGACCAACGCTCGACGCGGCTCTCTTGGTTGATGGATGTGAGGTTCTGGTGCCCTTTCCACGCTCTTACACCGATCGTGCCCTGTCTTTTTCTCCGATCTGCTTCTGCGACTCCCTTCTTCCTCCAGGACACAGCGACTTCGAGGTGAGAATCCCTCTTCTTGTTTCCTCGTTTCTCCTTACCCCATCCTCCACCTCCTCTCCAGCCACAGTGAGGGACTAGGTTTCTCTGCTTCGGTAGCGGAGTGACGCTTGTCTTGCCGTTGGAACGTCAATGGTGAGCCAATGGCGACGACACATGAGGCCTGTCGGTTTCCTGAAGCGGTAACTTGAGGCTTTTGCCACACCCGAGAGCTCTCTTTTGAGGGAAGATCGCGAGTTCGTGGCGGTGTTCCCCTTTCACACCCTTTCTGGCCTTTGGCTCGGAACGTGGGGGGGCGAGGGTGAGGGAGGAGCGAGAGGACCGTAGGCGAGAAGGGGCTAGGGCTGCAGGATCTCGCGATTCACATCCTCTTCACTATCAACTGGTCTGTTACCTGCTGCATGAGGGCATTCCCCTTGTAGAGCAGCAGCCGAGACGGCGATCCTCGCTTGCCAGCTGGCTCCTTGTGGGTGCAAGTGCTCCCCTTCGGGACCTTGAGGACGGATCAATGCCCCCAGTGCCACCTACAATCGGTCTTGCTCCCTGTAGGGCAGGCGACAAGCGAACGAGAAGCCCTTGAAGCAGCGGAGACAAGCGTTTCCACTGGTCAATGGGCAGGATGCTACGGGTGGCCAGGCGGCGAGCTGTCGCCACGCGAGACAGAAGCTTGCCCCTGGCTTGTTTCCGCGATCGGCAGGGAGAAGATTACTCTTCTGGCGGCGAAAGGGGCATCTATCACCACAAGAGACCACTGGAGAGGTTTATCGCGCGGGGCGATATTCAGATCTGCGGACTCTGTCACCTGGAATGCGACGGTGATCGTGTGGCAGGAGTACCAGTGGAAACGCGATCGCCGTGGGAAGATGCCTTCTAGGGGCAGCTGTCGCAGTATGCCGAGTAGCATTGAGTTTAGGGCTGAAAGGTGCCTTTTCTTTTCTACTGTGTATGCTTCCCCCGTTTCGCCAGCTCGCCACCCTACCTCTCTGCAAGCTCTCAGAGTTTCTCTGGGTGACCTGACCTGACAGGCTGGCGAAGAGGCACGTTGAGTGGCGGGGATCGGCAAACACGTTTTGAGAGGGGGGGGCCTCGGCACGGTTAGATGGGAGCCCATGATCGGCTGGGGATGACAGAACTCTGTGGATGATGGGACGTTTCAGAAGCTTTGTCAAAGAGAAGGGGAACGACCGACGAATGTGAAAGACAGGGATTCTCCCGGATCTTTTTGCGATGGTCTTTTCTTTCTGATGGTTCTGACGGCGAACAAGAGGGATGAGATCTGCAGATCGACCGTTTGCAAGAAGCGGGGAAATCTGTTGTTGTGTATTTTGTTGACTATTTTTTGCGTGGTTTTCTGGGAATGGCCAGTTTGCAAAGCTTCTTTCTGCAGTCATTCGAATCGGCCTGTTTTGATTTTTCAATCCAATTGATTTTTGGATTTACGATGTTTGTTTGCTGTTGATTTTGTATTCTTTTTGCAATGCTCTTATGTTTTTTGGTGGAATTTAGCTGATGGGATTTGGGGGGTTACTTTTCAGGTGAGAGGAGGCGAATGGTGATCGGCGGTGATCGGCCGTACGTCATTGCCCGTTTCTACCAGCTCCGCGACGTTTCGGGGGCGGGGAGCACGTTGCGCGGTCCAGCACAGCGTAGGGACGGCCGGCGGGAGAGGATCGGTTTTTTGCCACATAAGAGATGAGCGAGAATTTAGCTATAATTCTAGTGATTTCTCTTTGCACTTTTTTGCCTGTGCTTTTTTGCTGTGACTGTTCTTTTCATTCGTGCGACTTGGGGAATACGCTCAGTGGAATCTGCGTGGATGGGCGACGCTTTGGGGGCAAGCAGTTTGGGTTTTACGACGACACGACGGCTGTATGAGTTTGGATTGGAGTACGACTGAGGTTGAATCTGGATATCTGGAATGACGGAGATTCGCTTGCTCTGGATGGGAACTTCGCGATGAGGTTGGTGTCCGAGGTCGCGTAGGGGACGGAAAGTGGGGAGATACTGGGCGCGAAATGGGCGATGACGAAGACTACGACGAACACGAATGGGGTACACGATGATACGATTACGACGATAGCGAGAACGTTGCAACGGATTTGCGTTGATGGAGTCATTCGACACGGGTGACGATGGTATAGAGGCACGCGGCCCCGATGATGAGGTCGCTTGCCGATGGATTCTGCCGACTCAACCCACAAGGGGCGATTTCAACATCCGGCACGACGATAAAAGGCAACAGGTGGATGGGAAATGCTAGACTGTGACACCGAGGCGGATCGAAGCGGAACGTGGGATGGTGTTTCCCGACGAGCGGAATAGTTACGAGGATGCTTGGAAGGAGGGTGGGCTTGGGCTGGCATGCTATACTCCCACTACACAGCCATGCTCTGAAGCTACATCCATCCATTGTTTTATGTTTGGGGATGGGCCATGGAGAGTTTCCTTGGAGAATGAGGTCGAGCGGACAGATGGGATGCCTGATCGTGCGAGGTGAGAGAATACCTGGCTTTTGGGTCATGGTATGAGGGAAAGGTAAGTCGGTACTGGGGCCGGACATGCCGTCTCGCTTTGCTTTCGTCGATGTGAAGTCATCCACCATTCACCCCTCAACCGTCGACCGGCAAGGTAAGCGGAGTCGGGTGCTTTCGCCGTTGGGGTTGTGTCTAGGGAGGTTGCTGTTTAAGGTGAGAGTATCAGGTGAGGTATCGTCTATTCCTTCAGCTGTCAGTCGTGGGAATTTCGTTATGGAGTTACATTCGGTGCTATTACTGTCGTCTCTCAAGTAGTAAATTGTTTCACTCTCAAACTTGGGTGAGTAATGTCCCCACGAGGTTCTTACCAAAGGCGTTTGTGGGCCTTTACGGACTGTATACACCCTGCGATAAGCTAGCCTTGCTGGGCCTCGCTGTGGTAACTCTGGGGGAGGACCTCGAGGGGACAAGGTTTGCCCAAGTGGGTTACTAAACGCCCACGACAAACACCTTGTAGGTTGTCGTCTTTGGGCCGCCGAGTGGTGGGAGCGTGCTTATTCTTGTATTTGGTGTATGAGGGGTGGTTTGCGCCCACCCCTCTGTCACCTTCTGCTCTAGGCATTTTTGCGCATCGTCTGTGGTCATTCCGTTTCATCTCTGCCATCATCAGGATAATACGTAGTTGCTACTTGAACTCAAGTCATACAATGGCAAGCGCCATCGGGGCCTCTCGACCATTTCGTCACAATTAGTGGGAGGGAGTTAGAACTACGAGCAGTCTCTAAGTAATTCTTTCTTGATAAAGCCATACGCAGTCCTTGCTCATAGTCGACAGCAGGGCACCTTATATATACCCTCCAACTTCACGCAGCCGTTCAGGCGATCCTCAAGGCACCAGTGATTAATGCCATCGACTTCCTCGGCATGAGATAATTTCTAGGAGAAAACTGAAAGTTACTGTTACCCCGAGATCATCTCTTCAAAGACAAACGTCTCTTTGTCTTGATCTGACTAATGATACCCTCCCGTTATCTATCACGCATGCTCATCCTCCCAACATCGTGAACGAATACGAACAGGTCTGCTAAATCCCAGGAATGACTAGAAGTTCACTGTGCCTCCGAGGTCCCCTCCTTCGGGTGTTGTCACTCGTGCGGAACCTGGCCTCTCTCGGACCTCTTATTCAAGAGAGTCTCCTCGTCTCTTTCCATAGTGTCGCGGAGCCGGCGTAGAAGCTCTTCCTCATAGTTCTTGCCGAAGCCACGTCTCAAGCTTCAACCTCGATGTCTTTTCTCAGTCCCTCCTTAACTTCGAGCCTAACTCTACATGGCCCCCACTCCAGGACCAACTCCACAACATGGAGGGACTACCGACAGAAGAGCCGAAAACAGATCTCATCCTTCTCATCAAGGAATAGCTCTAGCGGGACAGTCTCGTCACTCTCATCACTAAAGCTTGGATCGCGAACCACAACCGGAATTTTCCTACTCCGCAGCGCCTTCCACTGGGCCTTGTCTGTCGTCGGGCGTTGCAGATGATAGGTAATCCTGTCCGGTAACCCGACGAGGTGAAGATACTCGGGTCCACGCTTGCGAGACCCTAGCCGGTAGTGTCCCGTCTTCAAGTACCCGGCCGCGCCGTAGCTAGGATGCGTCAGGTGCTTGTCCACATAGACTCGCTCGATACTCGGTAGGGAGAGGGACCATTCGAGCGCGCCGGACAGGGCCCCTGGGGATATGATATTCGAACTGAGCCAATCGAATCTGACGTTTTGGATAACCCGGAGGATTCCGTCGGCCGTCGCACTAGGCTGAGAACTTGAGGAGGCGTGATGGTCGCTCGAATGTTGGGCACACGGCCACGGCTGCGTGAACTCGATCTCGACGTCGTCATTAATGATCCAGAAGACGTCAAGCGCTGGGCATGCCCAAACATAATCCTCCTTCGAAAAGCCAAGCATGCGCTCTCCAAAGAATGAGGCACGCGGTAGCATGTAGGGTTGGCTGCGATAGCGAAGGGGATGGAAAGTCTTCAGGGCCATGGCCCTGGTCCAAGAGCAGACTTGTAATGGCAGTCGCATATTGTTGAAGCGCTCCCTCGAGGAAACTAGCTTCGTGTCTTGAAGTTGTGGGAAATGTCGTTGTGAGTGGGCTATTACGTCGTCTTGTAATACGCGTCCCGGGAGTTGTAGTCTTTGAGGGTCTTGACTGTGACAAATTTCCCACGTGATGGGCTGGCAATCGGCGGCGGCGCCTGCGATCATTCTGTCGAATATCATAACTATGATCTCGTTTGGGAGATGGGGAAGGCAACGAGACTCCTCCACTACGTCCGAAGTCTTTTGCGGCGTCATTGTCGTAGGCGAATCAATACTCAGGAAGCGTAAAGTGATGCGGTAGTGATGATACTGTATGAGAAATTTGTGATGATGGTGTGTTGCCTCTAGAATTTCTCAGCGTTTGTCAGGTAGGATAGTAGCCATAATATTTGTAAAACCGATGGCTTCAGAGACGGCAGATAAAGAACCTTGAGTGTTCCACCGACACTGGACTCGAACAACTTTTTCTTTCGATCTCCGAAAGAAAATTTTGTCATGAAATGTTGATGCTCTGACGTTGAAGTCGGGAAAAGACGGACAAAGACTTTCTTTGCCGACCTTTCAAGGCATGGGTTTTAAAACCAAAGGATCGTACGCCTGCACGACCAGGCGTCGGGCTTTGAATTCTTTGTTTGGTATCTATGCTTAGAAGAAAGGAGAAGAAAGGGAAATTCTCAAGCACAATATTACTCCAGACTAACTAACTTGGCCCCCTGCAATATGTGTGAGGCATTCTGCAAAAGTAGAATCTCGTTGTCCGAAACTTCCCCACCACCATGTTCATGACGCCGTGGTTCCAAGAGCTTACTCCGTGCTCCGTAGCCACAGTGACACAGAATCATCTAGTATCGTTCCCAATATCCTGTTGGCATCACGGTATCATCCAACCTGACAAGAATTTACAATCTTTGGTCTCATCTGGAGTCAAGTATTTCATTTTGAAGCCTTCGGTCGTCTGAATGATCTCTGCACCACCCTCGCCATCCGTGACGTACAATCGAACTTTCTTATTCTCGAGAAATTCCCAATTAGACATGCCATCAAATTTTGATGTTAAGAGTTGCAAGTCGAGACCTATTCTGTCGTCAATCTCTACCGGCTCGCTCGGGCGGGGGCTTGGTAGAGTCGATAGTGAACGGCGACTCCAATAATATCTCCATGGTTCGAGGTGACAGACTACTTTCCTAAGATTTGGTAGCAACGACAGAGCAGTACAGAAATTGACTGGCTGATTCTGGGAGTATCTACTACCAGGTTCCGCACTGGTGGGAAGGATGATGTTTTGCACTTTCTGTAGGAGTCGAATGCCCTCCAGATTTGCTTCAAAGTATTTGTCTTCCATGGAAAAAGCGTTGATTTCAGGCAACGCCCATCCGTAGGTGGGCTCTTCACCCCGTGATATCTCCGCTCGGATTAACCTTTGACGAACCATTTTTTGACCCGTTCTGTTGATCTGCGAGGGAAGTCTGAGACTTGCGAATCTCTTTCGAATTTCGTGAGACATTCTTCCGTGGTCGCTGGCGTCTAGGGCGATGAGGCTTTTAATCAAATAAGTCCGTTCCCAGAAGATTGGACATGCGGACTGCACAGCTTCTGATATGAGGATATCGATGATGGCCATAAATAATCTAGAAGGCAATGAAGCCGGGCCAACGGGGCGGGTTTCGCTCTCTTTTTCGTCTTTTGTTGCCGACAAGCATTGTGAGCATGTGCATTCTGGATTTAGGGACTTGATACTTGGACTTTCCGCATCAGGGTCATCCGAAGTATTGTAAACCTCAAAGGTAGAGAGTCGACTATCTGCTACTTTTCCGTATACTCGTACGCTTCGACGGCCGAACGGATTCCAAAATGACCCAAACTTGGTCTTTTCGGGGAGATGATGGTCGCTCCATTCGGGAAACTTGTCGGCATCCATAGGAATCATACCGAGAAGGCATTTGGTATCACTCATCTCGATGGTGTCAATGAGGCTTTCCCCATCGAAGATGACTTCTTTCAGTTGCAGCAGATTCTCAACAACTTCGAGAATAGCCATGTTGAATTCCAGGATATGAAATCGTCGAATTTGTTGCATGAAAGCGTGGGCCTCGAAAGTCGGGAGATATATCAATGAATCGAGGAGGCTTCTAAAGTAATAACTTTCCACTTTGGGTACCCGGAATAGATCAACGTAAGGTAGGACGAAGATGTCAGGGCCCGTTCTCTCAAGATAAAAATGCAGCGAGGGAATCGGTATGAAGACCCTACTAGTGAGCTCTCTGCATTTCTTGTTGATCTGTAAAGGAATAGAGATGTTTCGGAATCGATGGACGCTGAGCGGTCCAGGGTAACCCACGTCGCCAGTGAGAGCGAGCCGGAAGTTCGACGGAGCGTCTTCTGCGTACTCTAACCGCCACTCAATGGCCCGTGAAGAAGCTTTCGCATCTGAGAGGAAGGCCTCAATGATGGCAAAAAATATCTCGGTGGGGATAGAGTCAGGGCCGGCGCAACCTGGAAGCGCCGGACGAAGTTGATGAGGAGACATCGTTGGATGACATAGATTGGCTCGAAGAAAAGTAAGTGGTAAGAAATTCAGATGAGAACGAAGTAGAAGCTTAAAGTGATTTTGGAAGAAGCGGGAAATCTGAAAGGAGTAGGAATGCCCCTCCTTTCCAGAATGAGGGAGGATGCACCATTTCGCGGCAAAGATTTCTACCCTTTTGGGCCTTATTTTATCCGACATATTACAGGTACCTGGAGGGCAATGTCTGCTGCCTTGAACAAACGATGACTGACTTTGGAGCTGCGGAGCCGCAAACCTTCGAAAGGAACCAAAGACTAGTGCCAGAGGCGACAGAAGGGAGGAAGCACCAGGAATATCAGCGGGCACAAATGATAAGAGAGCCCCAGCCACCTACCTGTTGGGGTCACAAGGCAATCAGTTGGTGTATTATGCCTATAAGCCGTTCCGTTCTCACAAATAATACCTTACATCGTACAGAGCATGTTTGAGATGAATCCGCAGTGAAAGCATGAACAGAGGAGTAGGAGGTAATGAGATTGCGCTAAACGTTTGGCCAAATTAATTGTATTTTCCACGGCCTACTCATTGCTTTCGACTTTGACCTGAACTGATAATGTATACCTCGCCCGAGACGCGGCAATCCCAGAGTCCGCGGGTTCATCGTAGCTCAATATCGCGTACAAGTACAAATGGCTATTCTGAAGCTTCAACTCTCCTTGTCATTATACTCAAGGTCGGAGGGGCAGCAGGAGCAGTCGGGAAAAAGATGCCTCACGCGAATACCGTCTTTGGTAATTTTCATCTCCATAACAGCCGGCTTGATATCATCCCTGAACGCAAAAAGCTCAATCTCACGTCTCTTAAACGGAAGCCACAGCTTGCGAAAGGCACGACCGTGTCTCTCCTCCCAAATCTTCATATCCGGGTACCGGTGACCCTCGACCTTCATCCAGCCTGGGTGAATCGCCAGGAGCTCGGGGTCATCGTACATGGGCACGGAATAGCCGGCGATAATGGAGACCGTCTGAAGGCTCGGGAGCGTTGACATCGCGGCGACAGCGACCTTGTTGTTCTTCTGAAAGAAGCGAAGTGTCGGGAGGAAGACGTGCTGGACGCCGCTCAGGAAGTCGTGGCCCAGGGGAGTGGGAAGCTGAATGGCCGACGAGCATTTTGTCTCGCGCATGGGACGGGCTCCTTCGGTGTCGTTGAAGTCGGGCGTGAAAAGGTCGACGTCAGGGCGAACCCAGGCGTCGACAGCAGAAAGGGGCGAGTAGTATGAGTGGTTCTTCTTGACGGGCATGCGACGGAAGTGGCGATGTACCATGGAGCGCGTCTTCTTGTCGATTTGGAGGGGAAGACGAATGCTCTGGAAACGGTCGAGTTCGCTCATCTCAACCATCTCGGAGCCGACGTTATGGCCTCTGATCCGAAGGACGAGCTTGGTCGGGGCGTCGTGGTGGTAGTCGATGACCCATAGGACTGAGCGGTTGTCGGCGAGAGCGTTTTCGAGGTAAGCATCGATGATGCTGAGAAAGATCTCGCGGGGCAGATCTGCAGGACTTAATTTGCCTCGTCGGATAGTGGATCGCGACATGCCGGCGAAGGAGGCTGTCGAGAGGACTGTTCGGTCTGCGAGGCGAACTTGACCGCCTTCTCCTTTGGTGTTTGAAAAGCCTGCTGGCGAAGATGAAGCAACGGCGTCAGACGTCATTGTATCTAGATGAAGAGATTTAGCAAATGAAAAGTGGTAGTGATTGCGGCGAGTTGTCTACTTACCTTCCGACCGCCAGAATTGAGGATCTGACGGTGTTTTGTCGAATCCTTCTCAACACTCCGACCTCAATGCTAGAAGAGGGTGGAAAAGGAAAGAAGGGATGAGTCGAGGTATGAAGATTAGGACTTTGAGAAGATTCGGTTTCATGTGAGTAGCCGCTTAGTCGTCATGTTGGGCTTTGTTTGTTTGTCCGCCTGCATACTCACCCTTGACTTAAGGTGCAGAATCAGGCCTATGGCAGATTGATCAACCACAATACGGATCAACGTCCTGTCACATTTTTCTCAGAAAAGCTGAGGCTTCATGAAAGGCCCTGAACTGGGGACAACGACATACATACTCGGTGAACATGTGCAAAAGAAAACGAATCACCTTCGATGAACTGTGCATGGGACAAAGACTTTGGTATTTCCTCATTACGACTTCTCATGAGCCAGCGTGTTGAACAACCTGTATCCTCAGTACGTCCTTCTATGATAGACTGATTCTTGGGGCGAGAGCTACCCCAACTGCCACACCAGTCTTTCCGTAACCACAAAGCTGGGTATCTATCCTCCTTCCAAAGGACAAGTGTGAATCCATCCCTTTGTACCATTCGTGATCCGCCAACGTCAAAGTCAGATTGCCAAAGATTCCAAGACCTGCTTCATACGCTCTCTCAACTCTTCGACGGCTTCGTCGGCATGAGGCTGAATGTATGTGATCATGATCTTGTCACGACTTGGGTGTAACTCCATGATGGGGCGCTGGTCATTGTCGATGACCCCGAAGAGCTTGACTCCTCGTGCTTCAAGATGGCCGGCCCATAGAGTTCTGAGTGCTTCAGAGTCCTGAGTGCAGAATTGTGCAAGGCCCGGAAACTTCTTCGGGTCGACCTCGTGGATACCTGGCTTCATTCTATTGTGAAGTTTGCCAAATCTTCCAACGTTGACTGTGATTGACTTGAGGTTCGGGAGTCTGATCAGGGTTGAAAGGGACTCCTTGTTTGCAGTGATGAGGTAGCGCAAGCGCAGAAGAAAGATCTTTTCGATGCGAGAGAGGAGGGCGTAGCCAGAAGCAGAGGGCAGAAGCACAGCTTGGTTGTAGATGAACTGTTCGGCCTCGCGGCCTTCTTCCAGAGATGTGAAGAAAGGGACGAACTCGTCTGTGACAGGGACGTATGCTTTGACTGGGCAAAGTTGGCGACTGAGTCCGTCGGGAGTGGCGACCATGAATGGGAGTCTGGTAAAGGTCTTCTCGGTCATGCGTCGGGACTGCTGGTTGATCTGCGAGACAAGGCGAAGCTTCTGGTAGCGCTTGTAGGTCACGGAATAGGGCTTGTCCTCTAAAATGTTGACATCGTTGAGGACCAGCTTGGTGGCCAGGCTGTGATTGTAGGCGAGAGACCAGACCTTGGTATCGTTGCTCTTTGCCATATCGATGAGCTGTTCAACAACGTGAAGAAAGACCTCGTATGGCACACTAGCCTTCATCTGAGGCCGCTTATTCACCGCTGCGACAACAGAAGATGGCAAAGGGTCTGCCATGATGGCGGTGATCGTTGTGACTGGTGGTGGTTGAGGTGTGATAATATTGTGATATTGTTGTTGCTGTGGTAATGGGTACGGTCGCGGTAGTGAAAGTGAGAGAAAGGGAGAGTGGGAAGAAATGGATAAGCAGGTGAGTATTTTATACCACAGCAATAGGGAATCTTCGAATTGTAAAGAGGAAGGTGCAGCTCACTCAAAACAAAAAGGAAGGAGCAGGAAAATTGTGAGTGTGATTCAATGTGATGAAGAGGAGGCTTCCGGGACCGAGAAGGACGACAGTGGCTGGACGAGACGAGAGACACACTAAGAATCATCAAGGCCATTGAATCAAGGCTGTTTACAACTGGGATATGATGCCTCTTTCAAGATGAGTAAGGTAAACAAATAATTGGCAGTCTTTTCCGCGAGCCCTTCGGCCTATTGACATGGTGTGACGATAGCTTCACCTCAGAGCTTGAGATGGATTATAAGCCGAGGACTGCCACCGTCATAAAGTCACTATCAATCTTACCCTCTGAACTTGCCGAAAGTGTACCATGCGGCCCTCCATATTGTACATGCGTCGGTAATCAATGCTATGGTAGAACGCGACTGGAAATTTGCATCTGGTCTTACCGTCTTTTATTTGGGCTGGCCGTGGACGGTGACAACTTTCTTAGATAAGAAAACAGCATTTTCTGATCGGACCATTGTAGCTATATCTCATGATGATATCACTGGTGCAATGAATTGAGACTTCATGGAGTTTACGAATGAGTATTGTGATTCATACGAACGACTAGCTGTCTGAAGCCCAATCCTCCCACTTGTCATCTCTTCGTATGAGCTGAATGATACCCCTTGTTACAATCGAACAGGAGCCAGTATCGTGGAACTCTGAATATCGCGAGTACGCAATAAGGAGGCAGGAAACCTCGTGTCCATCTCTGCCCATCAGTGACAAACACCCATAACCATCACAGCCACTGCACTAAACGCTACGGAATTCGCCTCCGCGAGCCAGATCATCGCGACTGAGCATATTCAGCTGACCACCGTTGTCAGCCTTCATAGCAAGAATGACCGGGTGACGCTGATTATCGTAGCAATGACAGACGGGGTCGAGGAATTTCATGCGGACGCTGCCATCGTTCTTTCGAATGAGCTCGAGAAGCTCCACGTCGCCGGCACCAGGCGCGTAGCACACGAGCTTGATGCCCTTCTGCTGCAGCTTGGCCCAGACGGGCCTCATCTCTTGACGATACTTGCGCTCCCACTCGATAAGTGACGGGAACAGCCTGCTGTCGAGGGGAAGTTCCGAGTTGTGCTGGTGGCGCTTTCTTTTGGGGGTGCTGAGGATGCGGATGACGCCAACGTCGATGGCGACTTGCTTGAGGTTGGGCAACTGAAGGATGGCCTCGAAGTCCTTGCCATAGGCGTAGCGGTACAACTCAGTGATGAAGATGCGGACGCTCTGAATGGAGTGGGTGATGAGACAGTTGGCGGGGCGAGGTCTCATGAGAGCGGCATAGAGGTGCGGGATGCTCTCCCGCTCGCCCACGAAGATGAGGAAGTGGTCTCTGGTGGGACAGATCCAGCCGACGCGCACGAAGCCGGGCTCGGCGCCTTCGACGTAGATCATCTCCCGGGGGCGGAAGAGGAGCTTGAACTTGATGCGGGAGCGGCGGTCGATCTGGTTGAGAATGCCGACGATGCGGAAGCGCTTGCGCTGGGGGGCGCGGTTGCCGAGCGCGGCGTAGTCGACTTGGTCGAAAACCGTCAGGCCAGACTTGGCGTCAGGCGTGGGGTCACGGGAGGTCCAATAGAGGATTGAGTCGGTCTTTTGCTCGGCCTCCTTGAGGAGGTGGTCGAAGACGAGCTCGAAGACTTTGTGCTTGGGGTCTTTCGGGCCCTTGACGACTGGAAGAGCCTTGCCAAGAGATGACATATCCATGGACGGTGCCATCTTGGCGTCTGGAGTGGATGTCGAGGCACTCATCGCGATGGTTGGAAGCCTCAGAATCGGTTGGAGACTTTTCGTGTGCCTGAGTGGAAAGTGTATGAGAGAAGAAGAGAAGGAAAGCTGATTGAAGAGAGGTAAATAACTAAAAAAGAATAGAGACGTGTGAGGAAGAAACCAGGCGAAAGTCTTTCTTCCATTGCTTGCAAACAGTAGCCGTCAATCTATTCAGACGTGCGGGTAGCCGAAGGAGCGGTATGAGTTGAAGCGGAGGTGGTTTGTTTGTGGTCAATCGATGCAGGAGCCGGGAGATGTTCAGTCATGCTTGATCGTACGGCCTTGACTCTGCTTCGCCTCCCGTACCGTATTCGTCACAGTGCTATTCTGAAATAGTATCAGTGCCAAGTACTTTGAGACTCAGGTTCTGGCCAGCCCTGCTCTGGAGGAAGATGGAATGAACTTCCATGGTAGCAAGAAAGTGAGTCCTTGATTTTGGTGTGTGAGAGGGAATCACCATTACGACAGACGAATCGGGGGAAGATTTAGAAGGAAGATGCCATTGAAATGTGTTTTGAGGCGAGAGCAATTCACAAAGGCAAGAAGCAGTGTATAGTGTCAACTTAGGTATTATTAGATGAAGTTGTGATCGCTTTAATCCTTTTTCAACCTTTCTGTGTGACTTTCGCCCCTTTTGTTACAAAGAAATTGAGTCCTCTACAGACTCAAGATTAATCTCCTTTGTAGTTGCCCGAATCTGCGGCAATTTGTTCACACTTCGACTTTGAAGCACATTGGTGACGCTCGCCTTCTTCTGCGGGGGGCTACTGAAGAAGATATCATCAAACAACTTGTTCGAGAACCGAGTCTTCAGATCCTCTAGAGTCCACCCGGCCTCCTTTCCAATATCCGCCATGATCCCGAGGAACTCTTGAATCTCAGCCTTGTAGTCCTCGTTCTTCATCTTCTCGAGCCACGGCCTGCCGTTGACGCTGAAATCCTTCCACTCCTTGGCCCAGTGAGGTCGCGTCTTCAACAGTTTCTGAGTATTAGGATCTTTGAGAGCCATCCATTTGTCGAGAACTTGCTGAGCAAATGGCACCCAGATATCGGAGGCCGCGTGGAGGGTAAGAACCTCAATCGAACAAGTGCCCAACTCGTTGCCACGCTGAGGCGCCATCACGACATTACTTCCTCCCATGATCCTCATCTCCAACGGCATGCGCATGGGACACTTTTCCCGATTCTCTTTCGTATACGCAGTGAGAATCGCATCCCACCAAGCGCGCTGGACAGGAGCATAGTCAATCTCCACAGGCTCATCAGGTCCAAACGTCTTGCCGCCCTTGGCCACGAGCGGGATCTCGACCTCCATGTCGCGCACGCGGACGTTTTGGATCGCACGCTGGAAGTGCAGCGCGTCAGGGACGTAGGTCGTGACCTCCTTGTCCGGGAGGGCCAGCATGGCGAAGCGGGAGATGAGGGTTACGGCCGCCTCGGTGAAGCAGACTTGGTCGACGAGCTTCTCGAGGAGCGTGGTGTTTTGAAGCACGTTCATCGTGAAAGTCTGCACGAAGGAGAGGAAGATGTGGGCGTCGTCGGGAAAGTTCACGACGCCGGCGCTGTTGGTTGTGTCGTTCCAGCAGTTGACCCAGACTTTGTCCGAGTACGGGAACCAAAACCACTCCGAGTAAAAGTCGTTTGTCGCGCGGTCCTCAAAGATCTCCTGATATCCCCGCCTCTCTCCCTCGGTTAGGTTGCGCCAGGGGTCGGCGAGCGTAGCTGGGAGCTTAGACAGGTCGAGATCCGCGGGCGGAGGCACGGCCAGCGCGACGGAGACCTTTTCGGGCTTCAGGCGAGCGTAGGTCATGGGCGACATCTCGAGTGTGATGTGCGTGACGACGCCCATCAGTCCGAAGCAGCCGCTCGCGGCTCGGAGGTGCTCGGGCCTGGTGACTTCCTGCGGCTCTCCGTGGCAGTCGACGTACTCGATGCGACGGACGAGATCGCTGAGGGTCTGGTGGCGACGGCCGGCGCCGTGGCAGATTGGGGCGTTGGAGCCACCCAGGGTGATTTCCACCATGATGACGTTCATGGGCATCGTAACGGTCTTGTTGTCAATGCACCATCGGCGGAGTCTCTCGTTTGTGCAAGCGGTGCCGACCCTGACGAGGTAGTTGCCGTTCTCGAGGGGCTTTTCGGAGACCATGCTGATTGTCTGGAGGTCGTTGGCGGCGGACTCTGGGAAGGGTAGAGCCGTAATGTTGGGCAGCTTGGTGACCTCGTGAAGGCCAAGGAGGGAAATGAGAACATAGCCGTTCTCTGCGAAGACCGGGGACCACGAGTGACCTGTTGAGAAAAATCAGATATTGAGCGAGCAGATAGAGACATGCTGAAACTTACGGAAACCTGAGCATCGCACGCCCATGTTGTGCGCCTTGGCGTACTTGACAATGAGTTGGACCTCTTGAGATGTCTTTGGCACACATGTGAGAGCTGGAACGTTCTTCACGGTGAGACCCCAGTTCTGGAACTCCGTCTTGTAGTATACCTGACGACTGGTTAGGCAAATCGTTTATCGAGATAAATCATTCGAGCGAGGACTTACTACGATACCGGCTCCTTGGAGCTCATTCTTATTACCCTCAAAGAAGTCCTCCATCTTGGTCAACGTGTTTTGAAGAAGCGCTCTCTCCTTAACAGCAAGCTTATGGATAGGCTCCTTGATCTTCTTGATACCCCGCGCGCCAACCTGGATAACGCAGTCCGCCTCATGCAGCCTCGCCAGCTCCTCCCGGCACCCCAGACTGGGACCCATCTGGAAGCCATTGCCGATCTTCTTGGGGTCATCGCCGGCGAGGAATCTCTTGATACACTTTTGCTCGTCGTCAGTATGCTTATGGAGAATGTTGGAGAATGCGCCATCGGTTTCCGAGTCCTTGAAGACCTGGAGAAGCCTGCGGAGAAATTGGACGTAGTCGACATCTATGTCTTTGTTGATGTAGTCATCGAGAAGGGCTTGTAGACCTGGGACTTCCTTTTTGCTGAATTTGGGGTTGTTGTGGAGGCCCTTGGCAATGTGTCCGATACGTTCGTCGACCGAGTGGTCCCACGCTTTCGATGTGGAAGTCATGATTGAGTTTGGCAGGGTAGTCGAATAGCTATGAATATTGGTTGTGATAGTAAGCAGTAAGCCTGTCAATTCATAACTATCGATGGCAGACTGTCAAACGATGGGTATCAGGTAATAGGATATCCTGCCGGGACTTTATATCTGTCCTAATTCTATGAGATATGCTCAGCTTTCCGCCCACAGAAGAATGCGACACCTAGGGGACCGTCTTCATCTCTCAGAGCATTTGTTTTCGCGCAGTTTTTTTTTTTCTCTATCTTCAGCCGCATTGAAAACATACGAAATCAGAAAGTCAATATCAGCCGTGTCTCAAATGAACACTGGGGGCGGGGTCGGACTTGACGACGAAAACGGCAATAATATTGCCTTCGTGTGAAACAAGCGCCCACGAGGAGAGCCGGCAGTGAATGCCAACGTCTAGGTAGATCATGTGCGGGGTATTACCCATCTGTTGGTATCAAAAGGTGAACGCGTTTGGGCTCTAGAGGAAAGCAGGCGTCTTGTGTCGGCTTTGGGTCTTCTCCAACTTGTCTGTGAGAGCGGCGCATTAGGCTTTCTGAGAGAACACTCAGTTGAAGCGGGGATCACAAAGTTGATAGCGAAGAACAAAGCCAAGTTCACAATGGAAGGCCAAGAATCAGTTAACGGCATCAATACATGCGGGGGGTGGCAAGATCCTTGACCTCCCGCTTGATCACAAAGGTCCGGCCCGACTTTTAGTCCATCCTCTATGATGGCCTTAAACTCAATCGTTCACAGCCAAAGTGGATCACGGAAACATTAGGAACATCTCTCATGTTTAGGGGGGGGGGGGTGAAATCTCTTTGGCTTGTGGCGTTGGAAGACATTTGGGGAGGCAGATAACCGGTACCGTCTCATCGGCCGAATTTTGTGGCTTTTCCATTTCTCAGAGATCGTTGACGGAGATTTTTTCAGAAATGGGCGAGAATGGGCTTGAAATCAGTCTCGTCCCAACTCCCGTAGTTTGAGATTGCCAACGCAGACTATCTGGAGCGTCTTTCCTCTATTTTACGATAGACCGACTGTCCTCATTTTGATGGAATTTCTATATCAAAGCCTAGACTATCAGCGGGTAATGGTCGGCCACGAAGGCACAAAGACTATGATCAATGATGAAAAAGCGCCACGGGAATCTTCTCCAAATATCTTTGTCAATCAATCACTGACTGTCCTCTCTCCGCTCGCTGTCTTGGTCTTCAACATCTCTATGCGATGCCGCAAAGATACCTTGTGAATGCTCGGGCAATCGGATCCTGCTCTCACGTCCATACGCAACCCACAGCAGAGCCCACAAGATAATCTGCCCAATTAGAAGCGGTAGTTGAGCAGCAAAGGTCGAGATGCTGTCCGTGTAATCTATTATCATCTGGCCGACTGACCAGCCTATCCAAGATAGGGACACTGATCCCAGCGCTCCGGTCAACGATGCCGATTGGCGGACCATGAAGGCCCAAAGAACTTCATAGAGTGTCAGCTGAGATACTTGAAAAGTTTTTTGAAGGTTCACTTACGAGGCAAAGCTGCTTCGTTAATTCTCCACAGCAATTGGAAAGGACTAGCTTCAAGAAAGCTGAAGCCAGAAACGGCTAGGACGCTCAAGAGACCCGACGTTGTCGCGACTGAAACCATGACAATAACTAGTTGAAGAAATCAGTAAGTATTAAGCCATGTTCCTATCTTCAATTCGAATCGATCATGGCCGCAACCTCATTTTAGCATTACATGAATGCCTTGAATGGCATTCAAGATACCAGACGTGCAGAAATATCCAAGTACACAGAGAATGTCAGTGGAAGAACAAGATAACTTACAGAGCGTCGATGGCAATTTGTAGATCAAGAGACCAGCGAGAATGCTGATGAATACAGCACCCGCTCCGCTGACAGGGTCTTCGTGAATGACACCCTGAGAGGTGAGAGACATCGCCAGGGCGATGGAAAAGACCAAGAATGATTGTAAAGCGTTGGACAACGATTGCTATCAATTGCATTAGAATCTGAAAGCTGTGGAAGAGGAAGATTTCAGGACGAACCTGGTGCTTCCACCAAACAGCCCCCGCTGCTTTGGCGTAGAACGACTCAGAAGCCGCACGCTGTGAGTAGTAGAGTTTCTGATGCGGAAGAAGCCAGGTAACATCATTTGGCCCTCCAATAAGATTGGAGAAGCCGACCTGTATGGTGTAGTACAGTAGACTAATGTTGGTGAAGAAAATGATACCGCCGATGTCGATAGTCAGAGAAGTTTTGTTGAAAGTAATTTCTGGCAATGACCTAAGCGAGCTAACAAGCCCTTCGAAGGCAACGTTCCAAAAGAGGAAGCGCAGTGGTAACTCCTGGATGGGATACCATGTTATCATGTACTTGACGAGCGTCAACGCGAGACAACTTCTCAAGATGGCGTGGACCCTGGAGAGCAATACGGCGATATTGTGGAACAATGTGCCGCCTCTCACAACGCTGACTAGAACTGCTCAATCATTAGTATCTGGCTTGAGGAGGAGGGCGATGGGGATTTCTGAGTACTGTTCGCTGCGAAAGTGCAGATGGCGACTTGGTTGAGCGGCAAATACTGCAGCAAAATGAAGCCTGGCAGTTGCCCCACGAGGGACCAAGTATGAAAGATGAAGATTGCGGATGGCCTGGCGGAATTAGACGGACCGAGAGTGCTCAGTCCGGCCTGCTATCAGTCAGCGGCTATTCATCTACTGATTGATCTGAGGCATCATGGGCTTACAAGACATAGTGCGAAGAAGAGGAACTCTACTCCCCATGTGTGAGAAGTAGTGATAAGAGTCGAGGTCTTGGCTATGTTGTTTTGCGCTTGCACTGGTAGATTATCGTTATTGGAGGAAGAGGATGACGATGCATCATGTATGGTGTCGTGTGTCTGCTCCTTGGGTTGGGGGTGAGGTGCCAAAGACAGCCGGATCCTATCGATACGATGCAGCTGCTCGACCCCTCGACGATTCACTCTCAAGACAGCTTGCCTATGGAACGTGTTTGTCCGAGCGTCGTAAGAGCAGAGAAGAGTTCGCTGCAGACCACCTTCAGAGCCACATTCGAGTATAGCGACTGGTGGGATACGGCAGTGGAAGTGCGTGACCGTCATCAAGTACGTATCCACCAGAGTGAAAGCAAAGGTGCCGCTTCCGGCAGGCGGCCCGGAGGGCTGCAGCAATGTTGGTGGGTCTCGTCGGTCATCTTCATCGCTGTAATGTTGCGGGTTCGTGGTGCTGAGATTGCCGTGATTGAACCCCCATAGATGCTTCTCAATGCTCGCAGAGTCGACAATGCCCTCTATGCCGATGAGTCGGGACTTGGCAGGCTGTTTGACTCTGCCTCGTGTTGAGATCAACACTATGGGGAACAAAAGAGCGAAGACCACGGCAAGAGGAAGGAGCCACATGTAGACCTGCCAGATCGACAATCGCATAAAGTCTGAGAGTACGATGCTGGCAATACCAGTGAAGAAAGAGAATGCCATAGGGACGGAGAAGCATGCAAAGTACGTGAAGCCGACGAAAACGACATAACGCATCCCGAAGCTCCTGTCGAAATAAGGCTCTGGTTCGAGGTTGTCCCAATGAATCGTCGCACCGTGAACCTTATCCAGCATGACTGTATCGGCGCCGACCACGCCAGTTATACTGACGCTTGGAAAGATCTCGCTGAGCCTAGCACCCCAGGTATCTTCTACCCGGTGCCATGGGGCTCCGTCTGGCTGGGAAAGGGATATCAACCTGCTGAGGAAGGCTCCACTATCATTGGCGATGGAGAGCTTGGCAAAGGCCTGGAACCCGGAGTCTTCTTTGTTCACTGGGGGTCGATGGCGGTTGGGGAACAGACCCATTGTTGCGTATGCGATGTCTCCCTTGTTAAATTGATCCGTCTGACGCCTCGAGAAACAAGCGAGGGCAGCTTCGATGAGCCGAAGGTCGGTAAGGATCGCGGATCCTTCAAAGTGGTCCACGAGTTCCTTCACAGCCTCCGCGTCGTCCCATGCCCGCTCAGCGAAGTTGCGTTTCGCCAATTCCTTAGGCTCCGCTTGGTCCCCGAGGACATAGAGTCGTATGCGATATTCCCCTGGGCAAAGTAGGAGTTCCGGCAGCGTCCACAGGCGGGATCCCCACTGCCGTAACCACGGCGTGACGTTCTCACGCTTGTACTCAGGAGGCTCAGTGCTGGCAAGGATTGAGGCAACCTTGTCGTTTGCGGATGGCCCGATGGCGATGATCATTGAATGTGCCGCGCGCACAATGTCGCAAATTCGATAGACGTCCTGACTACTACTCGTCGATCGTGCGATGCCGTCGTCGTTCCTAACACACTCGAAGTCGAGCCAGAATGCCCTTTTGCCCACCCTTTTGGCGGCATCCATGCCCCATTTGGCCAAGATCTCTCGATCCTGTCGTGCAACTTTTTTGTTAGCGTTCCTGGTAGCTTCGTCTTGGTAGTCGTGCTTGTTGAGTTCCTCCTCAGTAGCTACCCTGAACTGGAGCCTGGTGTATGAGACGAAGACGAACTCGAGGTCTACATCGTCTCCATGCTGCGCGAGGTAGTCGGAAACCTTGACTGTCTCGTATATGCCTTGTTCAAAGTCCCTGACGAAGCATAGGTATCGTGGACGAAGAGAAGTTGGCGAGCTGTCGACGCGTGACCCTGAAGGTGGCAGAGACCCGCTCAACCTGATGTTATCGGTGTAATGCTGCTCTGATGCTGGAGGCCTTGCTTCTTGCAGGGGACCAGAAAGGATGGCATCTTGCTCTACCAGATGTCGACCTGGAAACGGTCTCTTCTGGATGCTTTCCTCCCTTGAGAGAACGCATACGTTATCGTAGCGTGAGTCCTTTTTGTTGCGAGCATCGACAAGCTGTTGTACAGTTGTCCCAAGATTCCCGGCCCAGCAGACCTTGAAATCATGATCAGTTCGGTTCTGGTCAGTCTGTCAGAGCAAGAATATGTCTCATACCAGCATACAAAGCACCGGCCATGCCACGAGGAGCTTCAGCGCTGTCACCACTAGTGTGTAAAAGCTAATATTGTACTTCCTTGTCCCAGGAACAAATAAAGATGAGCCGGTCCAGTAAGAGACGCGCAAAACTGGCGAGACTCGGGAAGGTAACTTCCCCAGGCGCGACCATCTCGATGTCTCGGGCAGAACGTCCGGCTCTTGGCCGCACTGAAGCACGAGTGGAACCAAGTAGCCGTCCGATGGCCGGGCCCACCATTCGTGGCTTGGGTCCGTGTAGTCGGGTTCCATCCTTTCAGGATCTCGCGATGCTTGATGAGGCGCGCATAGATCAAATATGCAACGATTTCGCGCTCAACTTAGAAGCAGAATAGGAATCAGAATGCGCTTGGCGCGTATCAAGGGAACGCCTCACTTTTGTGTGGTTTTCGCGCTGAATGTCGTTGCCTGCTTACGCTGCACAGCCACGGCGACTGAGACCTTGCATGAACCCCTGTCATTGTCGATGAAGTTGCTTCTTCTAGAGGTAGGCGCCGATAGCTCAGACTATTGGCTGGAATTAGTCAATGTGGGGCCACGCAACATCCAGCGCGAAATTGGAAGGAAGCATCGATCTTAACTGTCATGGCTGCACCTTCCAGATGTTGCCCGGAGAAGGCCCTATAGGACCCCTGAGTTCCATTCCTGTCACCAACGGTGGCAGGCGCCTCACAGGCTTGTGAGGTCAGGTCAAAGTCCCGTTTGGCGGGATGGTCAGGGGCGAGCCTTCTCGGCGGCAGACTCGTCTTCACCAGGGTTCAGGTTCGATTCCCAGCATGTGCACCAAGAGATGTAGCCCCCAGTTCAACACCGGGGGGGTGAACTCTTTTTGGTATCGACTTTTGGTCTTTTTCTGGTCTTTAGGCGACCTTATACTATGGCATCTCTAGGCTTAAGTCAAGTCGCGAGCCCCTGCCCAAGTCTGAGATTGACGCCTCAGTAAAATTGACTGAAAGGCATGACCTAGATGTCTGCTACTCAAAAGATTTTTTGGGCTATGTTGGATTGATTGATTATTCTAGAAACATCGCATCATTAATCATCCAATACCTCCCAACTCATCACGTGACATCATCCTCCCACTTTTCGCACTTGCAGATCTTAACGGAACGAAATATCACGTAAGTCATTCCAAATAGAATCATCGTATAGAATGGAATAACGTTACACTCTTGAGTGGCGGCTGCAGACTGGTCCGTGTAGCTGTCGTCTGAACAACGGTTTCGTGACAAGCTGCAACTGCGAAGTCAGATTGACTCGAGCCCCTCCATATCTCGACGACATGTCTAATCGTCGACTGGTTCCGTCGCTCAAGACGCGAGTTGCAGGTAACTTTTGTTAGTATCCAACTACATGCTGTATCCCTTTGGATCTCAATTGCGCATTTTGGTCAGTCAATACGGCCGACTGAGAGCAAGAAAAACTGCATCCATCCTTCCGACCGTAATGCCACAGACAACAACTGAGATTCAGGTGCTGATTCGAAAGAGAGTCCCAGCTCTGTATAGCCATCTCAGTCACATAAGATATCTGTAGTCTACTAGATATTCTTATAAGGCCAGTATGAAACACTCACACAAGTCGGAAGGACCAAGAGGGAATGTCGTTGCATCGCCGGAGATCGGAGCCGAAAGCGGACCTCAGACATCCGAAGCCCCGCTTTCGCCGAGATCCGCCGACCTCACGCCAAAACCGGATTGGGAACCCTGACCGAAAGCTCTGGCCATGGGTATGGATACCGGCCGACTTTGGCTTATCTTTCAGACTTTTTCCATCTTCCAGGTTCATCCTTCGGCGTCTCACCTCAGATTTCATACTGCCTCACGTTCTTAGTCCGGTGACAATGCTGCATTGCCTGAGACGCATGTCGTGCAACAGCACCATCGCTACGAAGGACAGCCACTCCGACATCTAGCCCGGGTCGCACAGCATACGCCGTCTACCAATGGCATTTTGAAGGGAAATTCTCTCGTTGTACGAAGGAGAAATTCCTACATTCATCCGTATGAATCGTCAAAAGTCAAAACAAGGGATGATTGTTTTTGCTGCTTATGCGGTCAGCGCCCCGCCGAAGCCTCGGACGGTATCTAGCGTCCAGGGATTTCCGCCGGGAATAACTTTTGCGACACACTGCCTGACAGGTTCCACCGTCCTGGGAAGCCACGCGGAACTGGCCAATCCGCAAACCTTCGTGGTGGTATTCTCGATTCCGCCAGACGTTCTGGAAAACTCTCGACAAGGTCATGGGCGAGGCCGCGAAGATCATTGTCGGAGCTGCCAAGGCGAGATATGACTTCATCTATCAACTACACTGTAAAAAGTGTACCCTATCGGAGACGTGAGTGGCATTGTCTTGCACGCAAATGGCGAAAGAGACATGACTTATGTTCTCACCCGTCTCAGCAGTGCTTATTCTCATGGGACAATGGGAGTGGGGCAAACCGAAGCGGACCTCGGCTGAACTCCACACCTCCCCAATCATCGACTCATCTCACACCGGAAAACGATGGGCTCCATTGATAAGAGGAAACGCGGGATTTGGCACTGTTTTTTCCGCTTCCACAGTACCACGACTGCAAGGCTCCAATGCGGAGGAGAAGCTGGGGATTCTCATGAAGCGGGGGCAGAAGCAGTTCCAGACTCTAATTCTAGAGATGCAGCGTGTCTCAGTCTCGATGATACGATACCTCAAAGTCTCGAGGTGAAGCGACACACGCATCCAACCAAATGTCGGCCCCCTTCGTCACCTCGCTCCAAGACGGCGGCCACTCTAGCCCGAGGCGATGCGACCCTAGCTCCGCCGTTATCCCCGTCGGGCTCTGAAGGTCGATCACCTACCCAATGGGCCAATTCTAGTCCTCTCCTCGTCAGGTTGTCCCTTTCCTTTCCCAATCCTGCTCCGATTGCGTGCCTTGAGGATACCCACACCGCGCACCCCACCAGCACCCTTTTCGCGGCGGTGGATCGGATGCGGGTTGCCGCCCACCACCCATTCCATGGATCTAGCACCAGGTCCCCTCGCCCCTTTGACGGCGGCGTTGTGCTGCTGGGGGCGTGGGCTTGGGCGTGGGACGTTTGAGAAATTGTCGGTTTGTAAAACTCTTCTGTCTCTCCCTCGCTCTTAGAGGTCCTATCTACTATCCGTGTCTCTTGAAGGATTTCTTCGGGGCCGCCCCTCTTGCAAATCTCCCGTTGACTCATTTGCATAGTATACCCGCTTTGTCGACTGCGTCTAGCTGTGAAGGAAGTTTGTTACACCTTCGGTCAGAGATACTACTAGTACGGTTAAAAGTCTCTTGTCCCGAGGCTCGGCGCGCCGTTTCTTGATCTACTTTCCCTGTCCCGATTACCCCCAAGAGCCGCAATTCCCAGGACATTCGGCCACTCTTTGCGTGGAGGGAGATCAAACATCGCGCCGGGCGCCTACCCACACAGGCCTTTGAACCAAAGAAGACCTCGGCAGCAAATCGAATAATGTCCGCAATACACGATTTCGGGACCGGGTCCAACGCGGCCGCCACCGACACGGCGACCGCGACCTCAGCCAGCTCCGGCCAAGACTCTCCGCCACTCCGCCCGCTCAAGGAGGTCGAGTCCCGGCACAGCCACCACAGCCGGAGCCGGGCCTCGTCCCACTCGTCCACCGACACCGACCCCCTCGAGCCACTCGAGCACGCCCTGACGCCCGACCTCGAGACCGAGGCAGAGCACGTCGCTCGAGAGCCCATCACGTACACTCGCACCGGCACGAGTATCGGCAGCACCGCGTCACGGCCTCCGGATTACGAGGTCGTATTTGAGCCCGATGACCCAGAGAACCCAAAGAACTGGCCCCTATGGTACCGCGGCTGGACCATCTTCGTCGTCTCACTCTCTACTTGGATTGTCGTGCTTTACAGCACGAGTTATACGGCATCTATCCCCGGCCTCGTTGAGGAGTATCACTCGAGCAGGGTCATTGCGACGCTTGGTGTTACTACCTACCTTCTTGGCTTGGCTGCCGGCAGTTTGATCGTTGCCCCGATGAGCGAGTTGTATGGCCGGCAATATGTCTACCTTGGATGCTTCACCGTTTCATCTCTTCTGATCATTCCCTGCGCTCTTGCAAAGTCTCTGACGACACTGATCGTCGTTCGCTTCTTCGGGTAAGCAATCCACTCTCTCAAGTAATCGGGATCATCTAACACTGTAACCCAGTGCATTATTCGGAGCTGCCTTGATCGCCAACAGCCCAGGAACGGTGGTGGACATTTCAGATGAGGAGTATCGTGCCCTCGCCATGTCCTTCTACTCCATCGCCCCCTTGAACGGTCCAGTCACCGGCCCGATCATCGGTGGCTTTGTGTACCAGTACCTAGGCTGGCGATGGACCAACTGGATCGTCCTCATCATTGCCGGCGTGGGCATCGCGCTCATGTTCACCCTGCGTGAGACCTACGCACCCACCATTCTCCAACGAAAGGCCGCTCGCATTCGCAAAGAGACGGATGATCCGCGCTGGTGGTGCCGCTACGACGAGAAGGTTTCCAAGGTCCACCTTATCAAGCTGAATCTCAGCCGTCCCTTTGTTCTCAGTTTCACAGAGCCCATTCTGTGGTTCTTCAACCTCTGGTAAGACTCTCCCGTCACGCCCCCCCCCCCCCAACCGCCCCGGCCCAAATATTAACAAAAAGCCCAGGATCTCACTCATCTACGGCATCCTCTACCTCTGCTTCGTCGCCTACCCCATCGTCTTCTCCCAATACCGCGGCTGGGGTCCAGGCGTCTCGGGCCTCGCCTTCGTCGGCATCGGCATCGGCACCATCCTCGCCATCATCAGCGAGCCCATCTTCCGCCGCATCATCAATGCTCACCCAAAGGACCCAATCACAGGCCGCGTCCCGCCCGAAGCCACCGCCCGCGTAATGACCATCGGCGCCATCCTCACCCCCATAGGCCAGCTCGTCTTCTCCTGGACCTGCCTCCCCGCCACGATCCACTGGGCCATTCCCATCGCCTTCGGCATCCCCTTTGGCGCCGGCAACACAATCTCCTTCATCTACGGGTCCAACTACCTCGCCGGCGCGTACGGCATCTACGCCGCCTCCGCGCTGGCCGGCAACGCCGTCATGCGGAGCATGTTTGGCGGCACGCTGCCGCTCGCGGGCACGTCCATGTATAAGGCCATGTCGCCCCAGTGGGCGGGAACGCTCTGCGGTCTCCTCGAGCTCGCGCTCATTCCGATCCCCATCATCTTTTGGCGGTACGGCGAGAAGATTCGCGCAAAGAGCCCGATTATTCGGCAGATGAGGGAGGATCAGGAGAAGAATGAGAGTAAGCGGGCTAAGCAGCTCGCGCGGCTGGAGAGGAAGAGGGAGAGGGAGGCTGCTGCTGCTGCTGCTGCGGCTGCGGGTGGTAACAGCGAGAAGTCGACGGGCGTGTTGGCGAGCGAGGAGCAGACCGGACCTCGAGACATCGAGAAGAGTGTTTGAGAGAGGTCATCATTCTCTTGCAAACCCATTGAGAAGAAGGAGGATGTGTCTGATGTATGGTGTGTCCGTCGCGACACAAATTAGAAGAGGACTGTATACCCCCTTAGCCCTCCGAATAGATCTATTGTAGCATATACGGCGTTTGGAATGTCGCATCAGGAGACACATCAGCCATTGAGCCTTTCTCCATAGAAGTTGTCGAGAAGTGAAGATTATTATAGCTACATCCATAGGATCGCCTCATAGAAGTAATACTTGTTTTTCAGAAAATGGTCTCCCACGGTCCCAGGTCTCTGGCCAGTTCCTTTAGCCTCTCCTTGATACCGTCGCCCGTGCCCTTGGTGCCCTCTTCTCCCGGTCCCGTGGCGTACCGCAGGCAGCCTATATCTCGATACCCTCCTTTGCCGCTATTGGTTTTATCGCCTGTATCAAAAAGGTCAGCATACAATACGAATGTTGGTTAATGAATCTGTCAATGAAGTAGCTGGTAGACGAGCTGTACTCACATTCTTTCCAGTTCCAGTTCAGCATGTACTCGCACCGATTCATCCCATCAATCTCCTCCCCCGTCTCCCTCGGATCAAAGGCCCTCATGCCATACTTTGTTCTCTCCTTGCTCGGAAAGGTGCAGCCCTGTATCCAAGAAATTGTAAAATGATGTTTTGAACCATTCGTGCCCAGCCCGTTGGATTTGTATTCCCCGCTATCTGGCGATATCCGCAGCTTCTTCTCATCCAACGCCTTGCAAATCTTCTCAATATCCATCAGGATATCCATCCCGCTAATGACCTCCTGGCCGAACGAAACCTTGTCGTTGCATTTCTGCTCGCCGACCTTGATCTCCATATCCTTGATCCACTGTGTGACAATAGGATACGGCGCTTTGCTGGTGTTCTTGGTCGGCGTTGTTGGGGTAGGATCCGATGTAGGCGCAAGCGTAGGCACGGCTAGACACTTGCAGACCTGGGCCACTTTGTCACAAGCCGGTGTCTGGCCGCGAGCGCACTGGTTTGGGAGGTTGCAGTGACTGTCTTCGGTGCAAGCTGTTCCCGGTTTCTGTACCGCAGCTGTGGAGGAGGGCCATACTGTGGGTACGTCGGATGGGTTGAATGACTTTTCGCTCTTGGTTGATTGAGGCAGAGGAGACGTCTGAGGAGCTGAAGGAGTTGTCGTCAGAATTGGAATTACAGATGGACCGGGTGGGCCAGGAGGTGGCGGTGATTCTGCCAGAACAACATGTTTGTTGTTGTAGCTGGTTGTCCATGCTGCCCATTTTTGAATGATGTGTAATGGTTCAGCGAGTACTCCTAATTGAGGACTGGCCAACAGCAACGAGCCTAGGAAAAGAGTGAACCCGAACTTCGACGGCATGATATGTTTTCAAAAATGGATTGATGAGGAAAAGAGATGGCAGACAACACAGCGACGTTGTCTGGTAAAAAATAAGGGAGGAAGTGCACTTAAGTCGCCAGTGGACTTATCGCAACTCAAAGGGGAGATGATTGCCTGATTGAAAGTGTAACGCCCTTGTTTTGGGGCTTTGATTCGTGACACCACATCACCCCTTCTGAATCTGGGACAAACAACTCTGTCGTAGACTTGCCAACATTGTACTTTTTCTTACTGAAGAGAGCAGTTCATTGACGCGAGGTCCTCGAGGAGCTATTTGTACTTTGAAGGGATGAACTCATGCCACTACAGTTGTTCCCGAAAATAGACTGGATACAAAACTCACCTCAATAGCCCAAGTGGGTCCGAGTAAATAAAACATGAAGGTACATCAGGGAGGCAAAAAGCACTCGGGGAAAGTCTCAAGAGAACATTAACAAAGAAGTCGGTGTCAGCGTTGGAAAGAACTTGGCAAGGGAAGATTGGAGTGTCTGCCTCTGCCCCCTAGTTACTTCATCGCCTTGATTGACCCCATTACTCTTCGATCGCGTTCCGTTTCCGTGTTGCCTCCAGTAATGACTGAACTGGACTGGAATATGGGTCAAAGAAACCCCAACATTCTACAATGCAAGCCAGAAATTCATCATAAACATGGCCGCGCAGTTGTATTCTGGCCTGGCTTCGTGTTAAAAGCTTTGAAAAGTAATCATTCCGGATAAGACAAACGGCCTCTTTCGCGATTCGCCACTGTTTAACATGGGACACACTACAGCGCAAGGTACCTCCCAACGCCGGGCGCGGCTGAGATGGCATATCGCATACGTCAAACGCATCAATGAGGAACGTCTATCGAAGCAGCGCCCCATTTCCGATGCCCCTCAGCTAATAGACGAAATTCAAGAATTCGAAGCTCTGTTTGTGGACTTGCCCCCGCTGCCGCCTCGCCTTCCACGACCCGATTATGCTATTGATGTCGGTAACCTAAACCCCGATGACCCCATGGAGCTCGGGTTCTACATTGCTTGTCGAATGGGCCACCTGCAACAGGTTGAAGTCTTCATTCACGACATGTCTCCTAGTCACGCTGTTCGTCAATTTGGTCTGCAGCAAGCTTCTTTCGGGAACCAGCCTGCTGTCGCCAAGTTCTTACTTGCCAACGGTACAGCTCTCCACGGATACGTCTTTGAAGGCACGGAAGCCGCATCAAAGACACGAGGAACCGCTGTTGGCGCTTCCCTTTTCGAGACTTTTCCAGAAGATGACGATACCTTGGTTCCTCTACTGCAAGCCTTCATGGACGCAGGGTGGCACCCGAATCAAGCTTGGGAGCCCAGAGAGGGGAACTACCCAAAGTGGGCGCTCCAAGATCCTTTATGCGTCCGCAACAAACCTCTGGCCAAATTTCTCCTCTCTTCCGGCGCTGATCCGAATATTGGGCCAGGGTGGTATCATATTCCGACACTTACGGAACAAGAACCAGATGTCTGGTTTCCAGTTGAGGTTCCGTTTCACCGGCATGGGATATGGACATTTGGTCTTGCGATTGAGACCTGGAATCCGCGGTTCTTCGAGCTGCTCAGAACGTACAGCGATCCTGCCCTCAAGGTCTCCGAACTCATGCCCTTGCTGCGCATCGTGCGAGACATGTTAGTATTATCAGCTGTCGGCCAACATAGTGAGGACGGTGAACGATGGGTGAGCCCGTTCTCCATGCGTCGTGAGATGGCTGAGCACATGTTGAGCTTCGATGACGTAGGTGTCGATGACGTGAAGTGGGCAGGAGAAAGAGGGGAGCAGACTGCTCTGACTTTGGCTTGTGCCACGGGGGACTGGGATTACGTGGAGTGGCTCCTTGACAAGGGGGCTGATCCGAGTGTTCTTGACGGGATCGCTTTCGCTCATGATCCCAAGAGGCTGTTGGGGCTTACGAGTCGGGCTGGGGCACCCGATTCAGGGCGGGTCGAGGATGTTGCCCGGCCATATCAGATAAAATTGAAAAAGGAGCTGGACCACTATAAGCTAAACAATCGAATTACGCGCCGCTAAGGCGTGATCAACAAGTTCTGACGACGAGACATATGAATGAGGTGCCAGATAGGTACATCAAGTACGACTTGTCCATGAAAGACAGGATGGAGTTGAGGTTTCCATAGACCAGGGCCCAGCCCATCTAAACTGTGATGAATTGCAGTATCGTTAGGGTGAGTATGAACTTGACACTGACAATGTTCAGAAGAACGAAGGTTTCAAAGATCCCCAAGATCTAGCAGTGAACGAAAGTGAAAATACGACACCTGTAGCAGTCTTGATAAAGTTGATAGACACTCATTTTCAATTGTAGGCTACTATAGTTACATTCTCACTTCGATTTAGATCTACAGCTCCATGTCCTTACAAAATCATGTCCCACTTTGGCAGGTTGCCATTCCGCATAATGTTTGGGCTTTATCTGGAGATGAATGGACTGCCAGGATGTCTTATGAGAGGCCGCAAAGACGATTTTGTTATTCAAGTCACAACAACCATACATCTCCCGGCTGGAACTTGTGATCTCAAAACTGCTAATAGCTGAACAGACGGCACCCTACTGTGCTACTGCCAAGTTCATCGCCCCCGGCAAGCTGGTGAATCAGTTGAGACTTCCCTTCGTAGCCTTGCGCCTCAGCCTTCCACGGAGGGGCTGACTTCTCCTTCTTCCTTCCAATTCCCTTGACAACCGAAAGGTTACCTCTATCCCTTTCACATCATTGGTTTCCATTATATTCCTCGTTTTTCCATTTGTTTCCTTCGCAGGAAGGCAAAGTGTCACTCTAATCTCCCGGCTTCAAGCTGTCGAAAAGGCACGACAGCCGTCGCCACATCGACATCAAGGACTTTCGGTCTTTGCTTCACCGACACCAGACGAATACAGTTGAGAGATTGAACTCGACCATCGAAATAACGCAAGCGGAAAGCCACGATCATGTCTCTGTCAAAGCTTCCGAACCTGACCGATTCGGTCCGCGTCCCTTACGAAATTTTCCTCAATATCATCGAGGTTCTCGTCCAGCAAGAAGTGAAAAACACCCATCCGCTGGAACACGTCCTCGAGTACGACAGACGGAGTGAGGCCAGGATTGTCGTCAGCACGATCGGCTATGACGATGATCACTACGTACGAATCAACCGAATTCGCGACCTCCTGCATATCGATTCCAGAAGCCGCAATATGGTTAGCAAATACTTCCCTCGAATGGCTATGATCACACGCAGGCATCGGCGTCCCCGAGTCCCGTTCGTGGGACGGGTGTGCCTCGCTACCGACATATTCACTCTCAAGGAAAATCACGAGATCGATTTTCTCAAGGCCTCGATCATTCTGCCCACCGTCAATGGCAATAAGATCGTCCGGAACATCACGGCCATCAACGGAAGCGATACTAAGTTCTTCCGAGAGAACTTCGAAAATTTTGTCGACGTGCTCGCTTCCCTTCCCAACCTCCGCAAGATCTTCATCGATGGTGGTAACTATCAACCGAAGGAGAATGACGACAGGTGCGCATGCTCTCTCTCGGAATCCCACCCAGAGTTTACGACCGTTGACGCGTTCCACTTTCCATCGTTGGCCAAATGGGCGGAAGACTACGGCGACGTTGCTCGAAAGCTTGGTCCTCAGTTCAGAAAGAGAAACACTTCAATCATAGCCCGTGTCTCCACGAACACATTCAAGTCTAATCTGGAGCTAGATATCACCGAGAATGCCATTCGCGTCAAATCCAACTGCCGGAACTGCGACTGCTGCGAGTGCTGGGTGGATGAGGTCTGTCTAGATATGGCTTGGCTCCTTCGGCAATGTCGTCTCGCCGATCTCAGGGAGAATTCCGAAAGTCCCCCCTAGATGCTATTATCTGCAGATCTATGCACTCAAAGGACGAGATACCGGAGGAGCATTGCGAATGGAAAGGGGGGAGGGGTGGAGAGTAGGGGCGTTTCCTCGACCTTCGAAACATAGGATGGGACAATGAAGGAAACGACATCTCGCGAAATGGGTCGAACAACAAGATGGACATCCTTTCATGCTATTGAGGACTTCTAGTGAATAAAACGAATAGTTGCGCATACAATCAAAAGAGAGACTCTATAGGCATTCGACACCCAAGTAAGGTGTCTACATTGATAGCTGGCTTGGTTACCTACCATCTTGAACCCAGCCTGACGAGATAAACTGTTTCGTACATAATTTGTGGTCTTGTCACAATTGAAGTGGACAAAAAACACTGTGTGAAACAGCGTCGATCGTCAGCGTTACGATAGGAAAGTGTCACGAGTTATAGCACGCAGCAATGGGCATACGGAGTGTGGTAAAAGTGGCTTAATATATTAAAGTAGAAATAGATAAAAGGAAAAGGTCTATATATACGATGTCTAAGATAGACACGTGATTTAGTACGTAACGGGTATTTTATAAGATACGGTTACTATCCCTATTACGTAATATACCCCCTAATTACTATTACTAGGGAGCTATTATGCCCGAGATAGAACCTCTAAATGCCTTTATAAAGGCCCGATTTAGTTAAATATAAATAAAAGAAAAAATAAGTATAAGGGATACGCGTTTTTTAAACTACGTTTATTATGAATATATCCCTTTATTTAAAATAAATAGAATCTTAACTTAGAATAGCGCGTATTCTGTTATTTTTAATATATAAATTACTAAGGGCGAGGCTACTTAGCTGCCTCGCGTATATCTAAATTCTTATAGCATTGCCTAGCTATTATTTTTTTTTCTCTTTTTAACCTTTTTATAGTTACCGTAAGTACCCCTATTTATTATGCGCGCGCGCCTGCGCTATTAAATCGTTTATTAATTTTATTCTAAATATAAATATTTAATATATTTAGAAGTAATAATAAGTTTTGTATAATTTCTATAATACCTCTTATGTATATATTGTGTAGTTTATTAAGAGTTTAGATAGGTAATAATATTAACGAGCCCCTCTAGGTTATTACCCCCCCCCGTAACCTCTTATCTGCTTACTAAGGCCCGGCTACTAAGCTCTCCCTCTTTAGCTAAGAGGATATTGAGGCTATTAATAGAGATATTAAGAACTTTATTAAGTTCGAGGCTCTTATTAGTAGTTATAATAAGGGCGATAATAAGGTAAATAGTAATAGTAAGAGCTCTAAAGAGCTTTTATCTATCCCCCCCTCGGAGTCTAAGGGTGAGGATAAGAATATTTTAGATATTAAGCCCTTTGAAAAGGGTATATCGTGTATTATTATTTTAAGAGTTCGTTTTTAATAATATTTTAGAGTTTAAAAAACGCAAGGCTAGCTCTTTTTAAAAGGGTAATAAAAAGTAAAAAAGAATGCTAAAAGGCTAAGGTACCCCCCGTAATAAGTATAGTTCTTTTTATTATTTTAAGCCTAATTAACGTATACTTAGTCCTTAAAAAGCTTAAGGGAGTAGCTCTTAAGGAACAGGAGGTATAGTATATACCCTATTTTTAAGTAGCCCTCTAGTATACTAACCCTAAGGATAGTAGTTATTATTTTGTAGGAAGTAGTAGCTAGTATGCGCACTATTTTAATAGCCGTTCGGCTAAGGGGTATATTAATATGCTAGTTATTATACGGCCGATAGCCTAGGCCCTTATTAAGGCTATTATAAGTAGTGCTCCTTTTATTATAAGTATATTATCCTTTTTTATTATTAAAAAGTGCACTCTTAATTATAGTTTTAGTAAGAAATTAGTAAGCTCTGCGCTATTATTCGTTATATAAAGAATAATAAGAAAATATATAAGAACTATATTAGGTTTTATATAGAGGACTTCCTCTTTGCGCGCCCCCTGCCCCCTTTTTTAAGTACGCTTATATTATTAGTTACGCTTATTATAGTTATTTATAACTAGCCTCTTATTATGCTACCTATTTTTATATTTTAAGTTATTAACTTAATAGTTATTTTACTTCTTGCGCCCCTTACTGCCCCTACTATTCTTAGTTTTATGGACTTTGAGGTATATAAGGTGCGGTTCTTAGTGCGCGTGCTCGCCCTTTTTATTAATAATATTATAATCTTAGTAATCGCATACTTCGTAAACTAAGAGTTTAAATAATAAGTATAAGCCCGGGTTTTATTTTTGTATATGTATACTTTACGGGGTAAGGTTATTTTAGGAGTTTAGGCCTTTAGGCTAGGAAAAGTTTTATTTTATTTATTTTAAGCCTCCGGGCCGTATTCTAAGTTCTATCTATCGTCTATTTTCGGGTATTAAGTTTTTCTAAGCGTGGCCTAAATTAATTATTTCTAACTATTTTAACTATTTATAATAACTTCTTACGTATTGTAGAGGTTAAGAAGTATACGGAAATATTCGAACTTAGTTTATAAAAGGTTTTTAATAAGTCTATTTATTAGTATATCTTCTATTAATATATAAGTAACCTCGAAGCTACCTCTAGTATGCTCTTATCTTAGTTATATATTCTATATATTAATATAGCGAAGTTAAGTAGTTATTCTTTCTCCTTCCCCTACGACGAGTCGAATCGTTTACTAATTATCGTAGTTAATTAACTATACTTCTCTTAGGTTAAGGGTAATATTTTTAAAAAGGCGCTTTAGAGCTATAGTCTCTTTTATAGTTTCCTTAAGGTAAAAAAGCTTAGCTTCGGTAATTAACGTCGTAACCGTTACTTAGCGTACTAATTTTTATTAAATTAGGCCGCTAAAAAAGAATATTATATATCCCTAAGATAATCGTCGTATTATCTTATTATTTATAAAGCTAGTATCTCTAGCTAGAAATAATAATTACGCACTTAGTATACTACTGTAATAGAACGTAAGATATCTTATTACGTAGAAATATCGGATATAGTAGTTAATTACTTTAATATGGGTTGCGCTTAGGTTAGTTAGGAACCGTAATAATTATAAATAAGTAAAAGCGACGTTTAGTCTAATTATAATAGCTATATAAAGTATATTTCTAACCTTCTTTTAGTAGCTCTTTATTTCTTTTTTTATTACCTACCCCTCGTTTAGTTTAAACTTATCCTAAGGAAGGGGGGTTATTAGATATAGTAAATCTATAAGGTTAAAGCGCTTAGTAACTCGCTCGATATATACGTCGTAGATAAGGTAAACCTTGCGAATAGTACGGTCTCGTAAAATTCGCACTCTAAAGAAATAATTAATCGGTCTATTCTTTTTAAAGTTAATATATTCTTTTATACCGTTAACGATCCCCTAAGCCGCCTCTCGGTCGTCTCGATAGTATAGAATAATAAAGTTATTAACGTAAAATACTAGTATTACCTTTTTATTTGTAGTTTAGTAAATATAGATCTCCTCGTAGTTATATATTATATTTATATTACGAAGTATAGAAGTAAAAGTTTAGAACTAGAGAATTAGCGAGTCTCGGAGGCTATATAGAGTGCGTTAGAGTTTACTTACTTTACTAATAACCTTATATCCCTCTAGGAGTTTAATAATTACTAATTTCTCGCTCTTAAGAAGCGCGTTAAGGAATGCGTTAATAGTATTATACTAGTTAGCCTTAAGGTCGAATTAGGTAGCTATTACTATTATAAGCCTAAAGGCCTTTATAGCGAGCGTCGAAGCGTACGTATTTTATAAAAAGTTAAGTAGTTATATATCCCCCCTTATATATATACGTGCTTTTACCTCGCAAACCTCGTTATTAACGTCGTACTTATAAGTATATACCTACTTTAATAAAAGTAGGATCCCTTATTTAGGATCACGGTTAACTTCCTCCTATATACTAATATCCCTTAGCTTTTCTATTTCTACGTCTATAGTATCCCTAAGTAGCTTCTATAATTACTATAGGAGATATTTAATATTACTAAACTTCTTTAGTAAGCTCTAGAAGTTAACTTTAGTAAGTCGTAATTTCTAAACTCCTCTAGAGCGCTCTAAGTAGGTCCTATAAACTACTCCTTTTACTACTTAATAAAGTATTATATATCCTATACTACTTTCCTCTATAGCTTTTTACTAATTAAGTATAAAAATAAAAAAAAAGTAGTCCTAGTAGCGGTTATAGTAATTACCGTTTTTTATATTCGAATATAAGAGCGTTATAAAAATATTACTATTAAAATATTATAAAGGTCTGCGGGCCTAGTTTAAATGTCTAGGACCTAACGGAGCTTTACTTAGTACTCGATAAGGTAGTTCTTATAAGCTCTGTTTTTATATAGTAATAGAGGTTTATTATAAGGGTTCCTTACTAACGTCGACTTTAGTATTAAGAATTACTTTCTTATAATTAGTACCTCGTCTATTACGTACTCTAGCGTTTTGCTAAGAGCCGTTAAGAATTAAAGGCTCGAGAACTTTTATAGTATATATAAGCGCTCGTAGGGAGGACTATAGACTACGCAGAGCTATTTATAACCTAGTTACTATATCCCCTTCCTTATCCCTACCCCCGAGCTCGCGTAAGAGGGTTATCTTAGGGGTTAGTAGTAATAGTAAGATTATATTAGCCTCTTTAGCCTTATTAACCGTACCCTAGAGTACGTTTATTAGTTACTTAGCGTCCTAAATAGTTAAAAATCTAATAGTAATACTATTTTCGATTATAAAGTTATTTTAAGTATTAGTATTTCTAAAATCTAGATTTACCTCCCCGAGTGCTTAAATTAACTTATCGTTAGTATTAAAGAGTTCTCGTATCTCTTAGATTATTAAATTTACTTACTCGCTTACGATAGCTTACTCCTCGTATATAGAATTATAAAAAACTTTTTTATTAAACTTAATATTCTTTATAATAAATACTTACTCGAGCGCGGGTACCTAAACCCTATATAAGTTATACGTTTTTAGTACATATCTAACTAAGTATCCTATATACCCGTAGAGAAGTATTTTAAACTCTTTTTAATATATACCCCTCTTACGATCCCTATAAAGAGGGTATACTTAGTAGCTATATATATAGAGACTACCAAAGTGCGGGGTTACTAGTTCAGAATCCCGCACTTAGTAACCCGTCTACTACTAGCGTTAATACCGCTTTTACTAATTAATTTCTATTATAATAAGCGAATCTCCTTTATTAGCCTCCCGTAGGGTAATATTATAAATAAAGATTACTACTAATACTATCTCGTCCTATAGATTCGTAAGGAGGTTTATAAAAAGGCACATTTTATAAGCTTTAGTAATTACGAGTTAACCTACTCTTTTTACGTTACCTACGGGTTCTTTCGTATATAAAAGTAGAAGTTCTATTCCGATTCCTAGCTTACTATACTACGTCTTATATACGTATTTAACGTTTATAATTAAGAGGGCGGTCTTATTATTACTTTTAAAAAAGTAGATTAGAATCCCTTTTTAATAACGAATCGCTACCTCGAGGCTCTATAGTACGAAAAGCACTTCCTCTTCTATTTTAGTCCTTAAAAGGAACCCCCTAAGCTACTTACTATATTCGTTAGAAGCTATAAGTATATATTATCGTTTATTAAGAGATAGTTCGAAGTAGAAGAGATCTTAGTATATATAGTACTATAGCCGTGAGGCTTTTCTCGAGGGTAGTCCTCTTAAGACTACTATCTTAGTATCGGATAATATATATACTTTATACTTAACTTATAATAGAGGTTTAATACGCATACCTCGAGTCTTATATAGTAATTAATAAAGAGTATTAGGTCCGAGATAACCTATTTTAAGGTACTAAAGGAGCGCGCTATTAAACCTCTTACGGGTACGTTAATACGAGTAACGGAATTTTCTATAGCTAATTAGTAATATAATACTAGCTAGGCTTTATAAAATACGTTTAAGGTTTATAAAAGAAGGATAGGATTAGAGGAGCTTATATTCGAGGAAGACTAGATTATTCTTTTAGATAAGCTACTTTTTAATAATACTCTTATGAAGCGTTCCCTATTATAATATATAATCTAGACCGTAGTACTAAAGTGCGCTTCTATTTAGTAAAGTTTTTAAGATTATATTAATATAGAATCCCTTGATATAAGCGACGTTCTAGAGCTTTAGATTATAAGTTCCTTTCTCCTTAAGTCCGTTTAAAACGCCCTTTATAATACGAGTACTGCGTATAATAATAAGTAGTATAATAGTTCTTAATTTAATATAGTCGTTATTACCTAATAATATATAACTCTTAGGTTTAAATAGGCTCTTATCGTTAACTAGATATATTACTCTATAGCTATTTATTACTATGCTCTAAGAAAGGGGATAAGTACTACTTATAAGGGTACTAAAAATTACGTTTATTTCTAAGTCCTAACTCTTTATAAATATAGTAACTACGTAGCCCTCGTCCTAGTTTATTAATAAGCTCGCTATAAGTTAATTAGAGGATCCTTTTAAAAACCTAGGTTTCTTAGGGGTTCTATTATTCCTTAGCTAACTAGCTTTCTTAAGCTTACTGTAAAATAATTTCTACTTACTTAATTTAATAGTAGCGAGGACTTCCTCTATATAGCTCTTTAATATTTGTATTAATAACTTACTAGTATTTTAGCTTATAAGTACCTATTCTAATTTTTAGTATACTAAAGGCCGCTACGGGTATGCGCAATTATAAGGGCACGTAACGTTACCCTTATTATTTACGTCGTTAACTAAGTTAGAGCGTCTAGTAAAAGTAGAATAAGCCCCTCCCTAACCTAAAAGCCGTTTAGTATATACGTCCTAAGTTACTAAGCTAAATATATACGCAATCTCCTCGAGGGTTCTAATATATATTCTAAAGGCTATTAATTCGCTAAAGGTCTTATATATACGTTAGCCCTATATAGGGTTGAGTCTAGACTTAACTATAACTAAGAAGTTAAATATAGCGATCTCTTTACTAATTTCTAGAATATTGTACGTTTTAGCTTAGAAATAAGTAAATTACTACTTTTTATATTAACGTTAGGAGTTAATTCCGGTCCTCGTTTTATTAAGGGCTTATTAGTATTCCTCTCGAACTATATTCCTAACTACTACTTCGGAAAGCGTAAATTCCTATTTTAGATATCTAACGATTCGTTATATACTAAACTTAGTACTATCCTTAGTAGCTTTTTAAAATATATATTTATAAAAAGTAGCGTTAACTAATTTTACTAACTACTAAGTAAGGAGTTTAATATGCGTATTAACGGTATTACGTTCCTAAGTCTTAAATTATTCGTATTTAGCTTCGATTTTTTATTATTTTTAAATATTCTTAAGCGTATAAATCCTCTTTATAGGTACGGTATAGGGATAGATTTGTTTACGTAAAGTAGGAGGTATTGTTAGCTTTATAAAAGGAAACCTAGCTTAGTCCTATAGGTTACTTATACTTAAAGAAGTTAAAGGGGTTATGCTAGGAGTTATATTTAGAAGCTATTAGTAGAGGATTTCTTAGTTTTTTTAGTCGTTCTTAAACGCCTTATAGCGTATTTAATAAGCTCGTAGTTCTTTTTTATTATAGGTCGTAACTAATCGTCCGAATTTAAAGGGTAAAATAAGTACTATAAAAGGGTCGAGGAGTACGTCGGAATTTAGAGCGTTTAGGTCGACGTACTTTTAAACCCCGACGCCCTTACTTATAGTACGAAGTACGTTAAACTATTTAGTTTAACTATCTCGGCTAGTTAATTTAGCTTAGGCTAAAGTAGGTGCGAGTATGTCTATTATTTTAAAGAGATTATAAAAATCGTATTAATAAGTGCGTTATCGTAGTATAGGGTCTTAACTAAGAGCTAGGCTTATAATTATTACGAGTTATAGTACGTAATAATAAGTATACGGAGTATAGTAAAAGTAGCTTAATATATTAAAGTAGAAATAGATAAAAAGAAAAGGTCTATATATACGATGTCTGAGATAGATACGTAATTTAGCACGTGACGGGCACTTTGTGAGATGCGGTTACTATCCCTATTACGTGACAGAAAGTAAGTCAAGAATTTGATGTAAGCTGCAATCTACCGCAAGTGATACAAACAACCTCCAAAAATGGAAATGCAAAGCATACTCTTCAAACTCCCATCCGTGATACCTTATCGTAAATACCACAGTCCAAGCCTCATGGAAAAACTAATCCTGCTGCTGCATCGCTTGCTGTAGAGTAAGGCCAAGAGCTCTGAGATCCTCAGAAAGCTCAAGGTAACAATCGCAATGCGGGTCAAGGAACCGCATACGAACAGCTCCACCCTTCAAGGATAATCGTAATGTCTTGGCGCGGGAACTCTGTGTCCATGCTGTGCTTGTTGTTACGTAAACATCAATCCCTCGTTTTTCTGCAACGCGCAACTGCGTCTTCAAAGTCTTCAGGTCGTGACCCGATGCATCCAGACCCAGTTCGGGGAGAATTTGGGTGTCGAGTGGCATGTCGTCATCGTGAGAGTCATGGAAAGAGACTCTCGGATCGATCCCTGTGAAGTTTTGTTCGGCATGGATCCAAATTTCTCGCAAGTTGGGAAAACACAGCAGCGTTTCAGGAGTAAGAGTTTGCGGCCAAATCTGAGTGGGTAGGTAGTCAAACCAAGTCCCTTTGACCCGTCTCACTAGTTGAAAAAGCTTTTCGTGTTCAGGTTGAGGATGAAGTGTGAAAGATGCATGGAAGATGCTATTCCCGTCCGGCGCTATCTCGAAAATGTCAACATTCGGAAGCACACACCCTGGCAGCAGACGGACCCTTTCGTCCATGGATCGAGGATCATACGTGCGTGAAAAGTACGCGACGCGTACCATGTCGTTGGTAACGAAGGTTCCTTTTACCAAGCGTCTGCTGGTTCCGTCAATTCGTAGAAGGTCGCGGATTTGTTTCCATCGCTGCATCTGTATCTTGAAGCCTTTACGGCCCCACAATACAATAGAAAAACTGGACTGCGAGACACTTTGATGCTGTCCGTTCGTGAAATCAATTGTGTAGATTATCTTTTCATGTCTAGCCCTCTCGTAGGCCTCCGAAATCATTGCCTCTACGATGAGGAGGAAAATCTCGTAGGGCAGGTTGATAGGGCCCTTCCGAGCTGGGAAAACTGCATGCAACGATTGAGCAGACATGTTGCTTTTCTTTTAGGGGATGGAGTGATAGGCTTTGTTGCTTGATTGGTGTACTTATACCTGTTTCTGGAGGACTTCGCTCTTAGTGTGTTGAAATTCTGACTATGTTGAGAAGTTTGGTGATGAGAATGTTGGTGATTGGCTGATGTGGTATGAGAGAGCTCCAGATATGACATTGCATCTTGGTATTAGTCCATCTTATACATTAATAAATTTTCATTGGCCTTTTGTGCCTTTGATCAACTATTCTTGGTCTCTCTTGCATTATCATCGCTTAGACAAATCTATTGTACGCGTATCATGGGCCTAGTTCGTCGGTATTATTAGTTGTCGCGTCAGGCATTGATCAGTCCAAGTCATTGTTACACGACTATTGTCTTTAAGACAATAAGGAAATCACCATCTCTTCCTTCGAGGATCTTTGTGCTATTTATTGGGCTTGAACCTTTCTATTCTTGCCAGCATGTCCTCCTAGCATTTTCTCCAAGTAAGTAGTATAGGTACATGATTTCATTCACGTCAGAAAGCTTCCTGGCCACTGTAGCTTTTCTAGACATAGCTCTTTAGATATGCCACGAGGCTCCTGCAGACTCTTTTGAGTCTGGACACTTCTTTCTAATTGAGCTACATTGATACCAGGCGTTTACGATGTCATGGCTCTACGCATATGCAGCAAGTGATTCTATCGCCTCTTAACTATCAATGAACAGCCATGGTCCAGTTTAATGCCACAGAACTGTCGCTAACTATTACTCAACAGATGGCAGATGGCCATATACACTTAATCGCCCAAGTCAGCTAGATGACCACATGAAGAATTTGCCTGCTTAGTTGGAGTCATTGGAGCAAAGGTGGAGAATTAACATTACGAGGTCACCACAGAATAACAATAAAAGAGGCTCGTGAATACAGAAAAGACGAGGTGAGAAAAAAGAAAATGGCTGTTGTAGCTTCAATTATATATGACAGACTCGCTTGAATGTTCCAAGGAACACTAATTCTCCTAAAACCAAGCCTTGACACCAGCCTGAATGGCCTTGAGGAGGCTGAAGTCGTACGAGTCCTCACCCAAACTCCAAACAGCGACGCCACCCAGGCCACGAGCCTTCGCAATCTCATTGAACTTGCGGGTGACAAGAGCAGGAGTATCCCAGGTCCAGAAGAAAGGACCGGCGGGGTCCCAGTACCACTGGCCACCGCTGACCTCATCGGTCTTGCCGTTGGCCATGGCAGTCTTGAAGGAAGAGAGGGTGGAGGTGCCGTTGCAGATACCATAGTCGGACTGGCAGCCATTGCCGCAGTGAGCAGCGGTGGCACCGCAGAATCCGTACTGGGAGCAGCAGTTGCCAGTGGGGCACTTGTAGAAAGTTCCGGCACCGCAGGAAGCATCGGGAGAAGTAGTCAGGTTGGTGGGAGCAGCCTGGAAGTTGGCGGTCTCGAAGGTGACGGCGCCAGACATGCCCGTATCGGTGCCGTCGGCAGCCTCCATGAGCTCGGTGGGGCAGCCGAGACCCTGGGTGCAGTTATAGCCCTTGGCGGTGGTAAACCACTTGGCGTAGAGAGCAAAGCCAAGGTTGATCTTGGCGGGCTCGACGCCAAGAGCGATGTAGGTGTCGATAGCCTCAAGAGAACCCTTGATGTCGGTGTGGTGCTTGGTGATATTGTCGCGGCGGTTCATGAGATCGTAGGTCATGACGGTGAAGTGGTCGACGGCGGCGTTGATCTTGGGAGTCTGGTGCTTGGTGAACGCAATCATGTCGCGCTTCAGGCCCGGGGCGGTGACGGAAAGCTCCATCTTGTGGTGCTTCAGCTGAGTCTTGATTGCGGACAGGAGCAGAGGGAAGGTGTTGATCTCCGAAGTCTTCTGGCTATTTGGCTTCTGGATGTAGTCCGCACCATTGCCACCGGGATATTCCCAATCGACATCTAAGACCACGTTTAGTCGGCTATCATAACAGAAACACGGCGAAGGATCATGCTTCACTTACCGACACAGTCATATCCGAGCTTGACTGCCGTCTCTGCGACGTTGATGGCGTACTTGTGACGGCTCTCGTTGGTGGCGGCCCCAAGACCGAATCCGTCCGTGTCGCCCCAACCTCCGATGGCCATGCAGACCTTGGTTCCGTTGTTGAAAAGAGCGCGAACCTCATTCAGGGGCTTGAACGGCTTGTATTCGCCAGCCGGATCGGAAGCAAAAAGGGACGAGTTGGCGAATGCGGTGATTACGTGGGTAACACCCGAAGTTACGGACTTGTCCGGAATCCCTGCGGTGTGGTACCTAATTGGATCTGTTAGAAAATTGTCTTGGATTCCGGGTGATTGGAGCAACTTACTGGTCAAAGTACATGACATAACGAGGAGCTGCACCTGTTCCTTCGGTGCAGGTAGTGCCGTCGGAGGCAGCCTGAGCGGCCACGGCAGCCACAGAGGCCAAGCCAAGAGATCGGAACAGCATTATTACTATGGTCTGGTATTATTAAAAGAATGTGGTTCCTCAACGAGTGGTTGAGACGGTCAGATTCGATTGACTTGGAGAGGCGTGAAAGCGCTTGCCAAAGAATCTTCAACACATGCGTGGGGAGAGGGAGACGCACCTTCAAATAGCTCGACCCCTATCCGAGGGATACGCAACCGGTCTCGTGTTGACGAAAGTTACACACGGGTAGCGGGACCTGGTGCACATTACCGCTGCCCACAACCCGACTGTTTGGGGGAGCAAACTTCGACGTTTGGTTTGCCTGGGTTGATTGCACTCGTAACGAGTGAACAGGTAGATTAAACGGGCATTTGTTGGGTGGATCACGAGGGGTGATCATTCGCGGGCGGACGCGGTAGTGCGGCACTTCGCGGTGCCAAGTAGGGAGACAAGGCGGGATCGGTTGCGGCCACTGCGAGGCATGGTTAGCAGCGGTGGAGAGTTCAATATATCAAGAAAGTATAAAATGGACGTTTGGTAGAGTCGGAAATTGCGGTTGGACTCGGTCTGCGTTTAGATAGGCTGACTCGCTGGGATGAGCCCTTCCGAAAGACCGTCGACTGAATCGCGCGCTCCAGAAAGTGCTGCAGCCAAGATGATTTCCCAGATGGAAAAAGCTTGACCTAAGCACAAGCCTTCCGGGGTTTCCGTCCGAACTCATAGACACCCTGCAAAGTGGTTCGTGCACATACTTCTCGAACGAACCAGCGCGGCGTTGAAGAATCCAATATTATTTTTGGCAAGTTTGCCATCTTGCTCTACTTCTCACCGTCTCTTCGGGCTTTCGATTTCGAAAAGTTTCAGTGTACGGGGTACATGTGTTAAGTAGCATGAAACTTTGGCTGGCATCGGAAGTATCTGAGAACAAAGTGAGCAACGTCGTTACTTTTGCTTCTTTTCCTAGCAGCCGAGTGCCTTGCTTAGCTTAGTTTGTGGCTTAAAACCGCTTGAGGCTGGAGCTCAGTGCAGCTGCTCTGTCTTTCCTGCACCTTCCATGGGAACAACAAGCTTGTGGCACTTAAGGCAAGCAACAGGATGACACCATGTCGCGTCTGATCGTGCAGCAGACAGAATTTCTTTTGGGTTTCTTCAATTCACACCTTTTGACTAAAAGATCATCGCGTTTCGTGATATTTGATCGTATGAACCGAGCAGAGACATGAGGCAAAGTGGATACTAGTTCACAAGTGTTGGTCGCAGCGCTTGTCCCTTGTCTTTGAAAGCGAGTGAAAAGTGGCGGCACAACTTAATTGCAACGAAGCATTTGTGGCTATGACCTTTATATGCTCCATCCGGGTCTGCTTCATCTGGGTGTTGGGCTTGATCCCAACCTGGCAGAAGGGACAGTGAAACGTGACGTGGTTAACAAACACAGTCATGGTTTGTCGAATAGGGTTGGTGTATCAAGGAGTGAGAAAGTTGGGAGAGAAGTTCGATGTCCAGATAAAAGCCTGGCGAGGAGGTGGAAGTGAGCAGAGCTACGGCCGTGAGTGCCCAACCAGATGGAGAGAAGCCATAGATGGCCCCTACGGAGGTGGCTTGACGACAAGCTATCTCGAGACCTCCCTGACGAACTGTCCATGTCCCGGCTCCAAAGGAAATTCAAGACCTGTGTGATGCCAAATATCTCCAGAGAGCTGGTTGCCCTCGAATATTGACAGTGGCATCTTCTCAACCAGGATCATGACTGTGCGATAATTGAATTGCCTGGACTTTTCGACGAGTGTGCACTCCATTAGTAGCAGTAGAACAGTCATCAAACAGAACGCAAGTTAAGCCCCATCGAGAAGTCCCTGACATGCAATGGTAAGTATGTGGCTTTTACATTCGCTCTTCGTAAACTCGTGTTCTTCTTTCGCTATATTTGGGTAAATGCAAGCAATTTTCTGCTTACTCCACGCGCCTACTGCTGCGCCGTAACTCGTAACATAGAAGTTGCCCCCCTTATTCGAAGTTACAAACAATGACGATAGTAAGGAAACTTTGAACATGCCCTCGTTACAGATATCGGAAGTTGTCAGGTTGCAACATGACTAGGAGTAACATCATCCCAAGGACACTTGAACATTTCCTTTGCCCAGGTTCCCTACTATTCTGGAGGCTCAAGTAACAACTAAAAGTGCTAGTAGTATTCTGATCAATCGTGAAAAGCCTTTGCTATTATTGCCACTCCTTCTATGGTCATCCCTTTCTTAGACCTTCTGGGTTAGAATTCGGAAAGAATAGTTGTAGCGAACTCAGATAATAAAGTCCATACATACTGATTATTACAATATCAGTCAAAACGTGGCCTAGACCACGGGAAGCAATCAATTGTTTCGTTTCTTAATAGAGTCTCTGCGTGAACTACAATTTTTTACGGTGTTCTTATTGTTAAACTTTCATTATTTGATTACATACCGTACGACCCGTATCTGGTCACTCATCATTTTGCCATTTAAGGAATACGTCAGGATGAAGGGCAAGGAGCTAGCCCAGCCTCGAAGATTGCTGTTGCACAGTTCCGGAGTTCCAGTCTATTCAGGATCGTGCGTTGAACTTGAACTTGAACTTTCTGACACAGAGGGCTACGGTAGATAATATATTTCTCATTAGCGTAAGACGCTCTTACTTTTCTCATCTCTCTAAACATCGGAACGAAATCACCTCCCAGTTCATGGCCCCTGAATTCTTCAGTCTATTCTAACAATACTCAGTCTCATTCTCAAAACCATAGCATACAATCACACCAGTCCTAGTGCATATAGCATGATTGCAAACCAGACTCAGAGTATGCTAACATCAACGTGGCAATTACTACAAGAAGCACGAATCGTGTCAAACAACCAAATCTCGGAATTTCTGTTCTCAGAGCTTTCGGTGGGTGATCAAAGCGTGTGTATCGGGCTCATAGCATCCACAACAAGCATGGCCACTCTCCAGCCTTCGTTCTCTTGGTAAATGCACATGAAGATACTCATTCGAAAAGTCATTTGCAACTGCGTGTGAGCTGTTACCGCCATACAAGTACTATTATGAAAACGTCAGCGTCAGAAGAAATCAGCCAGTGTCCATGAGAGTAGAAGCCAAGTTCTCTCTCATTAGCGCTAAAGTTTGACTTGTCAAATTCTCCACCGCTGTGAACTTATTGGTGATTTTGCCAAAAACGCGTCTGAGTCAATCTGCAGTTCAAATTCCCGGGTGCCGAATTCAGGAGCCTACGAAGTCAATAGAATAGAAATGTTGCCGAATTACTAACAGAGCAGCGTCTCTTCTGTCATGTACCAACCCAAATTTTCACGTCGAGTCGTGCCCTAATTTCTACAAACAGTACGGAATGTCCTGCTTTGCGAAGTAGCCTCCAGAGTCATGAATTCAGGGACGTTAGGCAATTTCTGAAGCTTCATGAATCATAGGCTGTTTCAAAGTGACCTACACCGCCAAGTGTCTTTTCCGCTCCAACTGGCCAAACTCTCCTTCCCCCCTTAACAGAATGTAACTAGAGGTTGGAAAAAGGGACACCGTGGAAGAAAAGTTGTCCGTCGTCAAGGTTCATGTCAACAGAATCCTGCTCATACCTAGCACACTGGCGAGCATCAGGGTCTTCTCACGGGCATCGCCGACTTGTCATATCTGATACAACCCCCCATTTGACGTCGTACTGCATCAGTGAATCCCTATACCACCTCAGGTTTCCTGAAATGAACTCTCAGGCCATAGTCATACCTCGACCTCCCAAAAGAGGCCAAGAATCAGCATAAGTGTACCTCTCGCGCTCCCGTAATATTCCGGCCTCTTCAGATCGCCAAGCGGGAAGAGTGGTTTGTATCCGCCGTGGATATCTAAATATGGTCCATCTCAGCTGGGGAACATTTGAGAAACCTTATTCCCCGCTACTACCTTCGATCCAGCGTGAGTACGATATCATAAGAATACTGCTAGATCACAATATCACCCATGACTCCGATCTAAGCCCCAAGACTCACATGTCTCACACTGGATTCAGCAAAACGGCAAAGCGACGAAACCATTGAAACGCTTCGAGGGGATTACTCTTCTAGGTTTACAAGCTCCCTAATAGCCTGATTATGGATGTATTGACTCTCCAGAGGATAATCCAAACCCCGGATAAGTCGTGTTTGAGAGCGTTTCTCCGACAAGCCCTACTACATGTAGGAATCAGGGGCGATGCGGAGGCAATTCCGACGCTTCAACTTCACAGCCGGTATATTCTGGACATACGTAGTCAGATTCAAGATTCGTCTCAACCTCGACAACTGTTCCTTTCAGCCAAGGCCGCTGTCGAACCTCCAGAAGCTGCTTGCATTTTTCAGACCTGCGGGATCATTTTTCTTTACGCTCATTCAAGCAATCTGTATTTCTCTCGGCTAGCATCTCAATCTCGTAAAAGATTTTCCAGTTCAGTCAGTTCAGCCCGAGATCAGATATGTGAAGAAAGCATGGACGTCGACGTATGAGTTGTTGAAGCCATAGAGCTATCTAGAAAGTTTGGATTGAAGGATGCCCGGGAATGTGTCTTTGTCTTTTCGAGGAGGGGCGTGAACATCATTGAGGTGTTGCATTTTACTTTGTACGACGAGCGAACTTGTGTTCAAGAACTTGTCGGGTATCAGTACTCTCTGGACCGGATCCAACGACGACTTTTGCAGTTCTGGCGCCCCAAATATCTTCATCGGGACTCCTGACCACCTCTCGCGTTGTAGTTCATGCATAAAGTATTGCCTCAGATTGCATTTGTCTACTACGTGGCTTCTGCTAGCCATCCGACTCAAGAGGAACGTCGAAATGTAGCAAGCAGAACATTCGGCAACCTGAGCCATTCTCATTTCATGGGCATACTAGACTTTTATGCCAAATTGGTTGGGAACAAAACATTGCGGACTTGTCATTAGCTAATCTATTTCCGAGCAAACCTTGGGTAACGAGCACATCAAAATCCGCCAAAATCACTGGCGGAAAAGATCTGTCATCTTAAGTCTTGGTCCCAGGGAATCCAAGCTTTTGACGATCCTGGACGTCTCGTGTAGATTTGGACTGGCATCATCCCTGTTGACAGGAACTCATGAATGGGAACTCGGACTTTGAAGGAAGCCCTGCACCGAGAGACTTTGTGCTTGTGCATACATACCTCCAATGAGAGGGTTGGTGAAGCTCTCACATATTATCTAGAGACGTTGCAATGTTACACGAGGGAGACTCAGCAGTTATCGTAACTCTGGTCGACCTCCGAGCTTATCGGGTTGTTATGTTGCGCTGAGACTCGAATAATCCCATTTTAAAAAATAAAAAGAATCAACATTGCCCTTCCATAATTGGGCCGCCTTTCTCCAAGCTGATCCCCGGAATCTTGTCCGTTCGTACACTAGAGTCACGGATCATACGGGGACGCATCGATGGGGACAACTTGGCGGCCTCGGCTGTGCCGCACAGTAGTTCCAGAAAAGGCAAGGTTTCCTTCGAAAGGGGTGAAGGTATGAGGTCCACGAATCATGGTTTGCGGCCAGCTCCCACTTTGGAACGCCCACGCAGGATGACTAAAGTCCGTGTCCGGGGTAATTGTCCGGAGATGACGGCCTCAGAAAGGGCCTGGCGTCTTGGGGACGGACCAGATGCGAAAGTTGAGGCTTGGACATCTCATAGCCCGGGAGAGAAGAGATCCCGTTATGACTCGCGCCTCTCACTCATCAAAGAGCGTTTGAGTCGCTGCCGAGCCTCGACACCGTTAAACCGCTCGGCTGGTAACGCGCGCGAAACTCTCTTGATCCATAAGCAGCCAATCCGGTACCAAAGCATCAATTAAGGTTTCGTGTCACCTGGGGCGAGCCTCATTTAGCCGTGGGCAGAAAAGAAAGTCTAAACCTACGTGGATCCCATGGAAAGTAACTCTTGGCGACTTAGCAAGAGCAGGCTCCTGGGTAACTTGTTGCAGAGCGGCGAGAGCGGTGAATTCAACAATTATTGTTGCAGGAGTGCACAAACCAGTCTGTCCAATCATCCTGTACACGCTACCCTAGACTTACGGCTCAATGCAACCAAAGCTTTGATCACAATTTGTCTGTATCGCACAAGTTCACAAGATCTTGATTGGCTCATACATTTCTTGGTTAAGTTGTCAATTCATTCTGATGGACTTCAGACTTGGCAATCGTCTCTTTAATTACTTGAAGAGGGGCCTTACTTATTGCAACTGTTTTTGCTAATCTTCAGGACCGGTTCAGAAGGACAACGAAGCCCTAGTTACTGAAGCTAGCTGCCGGTGGGCTTCTTGGCATCTATCGAAGATACAGGCCATCGTGGAGATGCCCAATTGCAAAATTGCCAGGGACATTGCGAAATCTGATCTTCTTGACTCGACAACTCCTCCTGGTTACTCAGTGGGCCTTCTGGAGACCTCGACACGGGTTCCACCTCTATTCCGCCGAAGACATTGTGCCCCGACCCATGAAGATGCCAAGCATCGTTGATAGCTTCCTGTGCGTCTGCGGGAGAAACCAGCTAAAACGGAAAATCGATGCCGACCTGGCATGGCTTGATACCTCCTGAGGTCTGAAGCACCGCCCCTCTGTTGCTAAATGGGATAGATTTAAGTTCAAGTATATGATATGAACGAGACCTCGTCAATACCGAAGGAAACTTAAACTTGTTTTTGTAGTCTTTGAGACAATGAAAACGTGCCTCCGGCATGTGAATTGCAACCCAATGCCGTTTGGCAGAAGCTATGATGAGGCCCAGGGAGCGAAGTACCAGGTATAAAGAGAGCAGAAGTAAGCTGTCAAGATCGAGAACTTCAAGTCTTTCACAACTCCTCTTCCAGTATATTGTCTTTCACCAGATTTTCTTGGAAATAATTTGTATTTGGAGCTCCATTACAAATATGTCAGCCATCACGAAGTCTTTGAGCGCACTCGCTCGCCGCGGCGCACGAAAGTCAGCCCTTGGCCACCACCGTCGTGACTTGGCAACCGTCACAGACCACAACCTCGCGCGGATGGCTGCCACAATGCCTCCGGGGCACAGAGCCACGGTAGCACAGCTTGAGACATTCACACTTCCTGAGCGTGTCACAGGTAGCCCTGGAGATCGCGCCATGGGAAAAGCTTTAGTTGATGCCTGGCGCCGAGATGGTATCCTCCAAGTCTCTATGAACGACAAGCAGCAGCATATCTTCAACGAAGCCACAGCCTCAAGCAAGGCATTCTTTGCTAAACCCCATGACGAAAAGGCTGCTTGTGTTGACTCTCAGAGCTACTCGGGTTACATCGCCTCCGGCGAGGAAATTACCGATGGCATCGCTGACTACTCCGAGATCTTCACTGTCACTAAAGACTTGGATCTTGCTGAACCCCGCGTTCGCGCAAAGTGGCCCTGCCACGGCCCGGCCCCGTGGCCCGACTACGAAATGAAACAGCCTATGACTACATACATGGACTACCTTGGAGAAAGTGGAGAGAAGTTGCTCCAGCTTGCTGAGTTGGGCTTGAATGTCCCCGCTGGCTCCCTCACAAATCTGACTCAGGACGGATGGCATCACATGCGTATTCTCAGGTAAGTCACAGTCACAGTCGCAGTAGCAGTCAAGTCTTCTCAGGCGCATATCAACTAACACCTATTCTACTAGATTTCCTCCCACCCATAACACAAACGGCAAGGGCAAGGCTGGACGTGGTATTGGCTCTCACACGGACTATGGCCTGTTGGTTATTGCTGCTCAAGATGATGTTGGCGGTAAGTCGAGATCATGAGCGAGTCAGACTTAGCGGAAACTAACACATAGATACAGGCCTCTTCATCCGTCCCCCCTATGACGGTGAGCACTACGCAAACTGGGAAAAGAGCTCAGCTGGAATGGCGGAGGAGGACGACCGCTGGCACTACGTACCCCCTGTTCCCAACGTCTTCACAGTCTTCCCCGGTGATATCATGCAGTACATCACCAACTCCTACCTGCCCTCTACTCCCCATAAGGTCGGCTTGAACACCCGCGATCGTTTCGCCTTCGCCTACTTTCATGAGCCCAGCTTTCAGGCCGTTGCCAAACCTCTGCCAGGATACGATGTCGGCCAGTCTCCCGAGGAGGGGATTCACTACGGCAGTCACTTTACCAACATGTTCCTGAGGAATTACCCTGAGAGAATCACCACTAAGAGAATGCATGCGGAGAATCGTCTTGCCCTCCTCGAGAAGGAGGAGCTCCGAGCCCATTCTTCTCAATCAAATAAGTCGGGCAGAGTTATTACAAATGTCGTACAGCAGACTCAACAGGCTTCTTTGTAAGCTAACGATACTCAATAAGCAAGCGACACAAAATTGTCTTGGATTCACTGGCCTGACGGCATAAGAAGAAAGCGATGGGGGGAAGTCAAATTGATCAGGACTCCTTCAAGCAGAATTTCATTAGATCATTAGACAAAACTTCTGGTAACAGACAACAAAAAGTTTGGCAACAATTCTACGGTTTGAATTAATCTCGAAATCATGTTCTAGCGTTATCCCTTTGTGTCAGTTGTCAATCGTAGTCGTGCTGAATACCCGCCTCTGGACTCAAAATAGCCCGGGCTTCAGCGCATTGCCACTTCAATTATGCAAGTACCGACTACCTATATCATGTTCTGCGGAGTGGGTTTCGATGATAAGCTCTCTGTTGCCCTGTTCGAAATTCTGCTCCAACTAGGACAGATACAAGCTTGGAAGGCAAATTTAGGTTGGAAGTCACATATGACAGTATCTCGTGGCATGCTTTTAAGGGACCAATCAGGCATCCTCATCCGAACCTCGCTCTCCACAACAACTCAAAAGCCCGCCCACACCACCATACTTAAACTTCTCGTCTCTCACCATCTTCAACACTACGATCGAGCAATCTGACATGGCGTCAACAGCAATTCGATTTGTGTCAGGTACCAAGAAATCCCCCTTAGGTACCCTATATTTACAGTGCCATGTAAAACCTGGCGCTTCCCGAGTTCGTGAGGGGGTCACCGCCGTCACAGATGCGACCGTAGAGCTGTGCGTTTCAGCGCAGGCGAAGGAAGGCGAAGCAAATAAAGCTGCTGTTAAATTGCTCAGTGGGGTATGTATCCTAGTCTAGTTTATTTTCCGCTCTGTAGCATTTCCGAACTCAGCGGCAGGAGCCCATCATTTGCGGTTTTCCTTAGTTACTGGTTGCTAACTCAAGTACAGGTTTTGGGCATCCCCAAATCAGACCTCACAATCACCCAAGGGCTCAAGTCAAGAGAAAAAACTGTCGCAGTAGGCAACATTCAAGACGGAGAGTCGAGTATGGCTAAGATAAGGGAGCAGCTCGAGAAGGCCGTGGAAGATGGTTGATGAGGGTACATAGAATGGCGTTGAAATAATTGTGACAGCGGGCCGTTTGTCCCACAGAGAGAGGCATCAAAGTCATCTGTAAAACATGCTTCAGTGCGGCTAGAAGAATGAGTTATACAATTTCTGGTTCAATATTGCTTAATGAAAGACAGGGCAAGATTCGTTGTTCAGCCAGCTGCTGCGCCGTGTCCTCTTTCCATCTATACATGTTCCAGCGTAGCTTACGACCGATCGACGTTGTAAGTCTCTGTCACGAGTATGCCGCCAAGTCTGGGTTCTTGTTCGCCATACCTGTTACAGTCACGTCCCTCAGTCTGCCTGACTTGGCTTTTCCGGAACTCCTCCCCCAAAATCTCTTCATCCGAAGTGTTATCCATCGGTATGTCTCCCCTGCTGACTTGTGTGCGAGTGGAAGATCCTTTGATACCAAGCACAGCATCCTTGAAGCTTAGATCATCAGTGTCCGACTTGTTGGTGGTATCTGTCTTGCTCTGAGGCAGTGGGCGACCGCCTCCGCCGACCATTCCACCGCCAATCGTGCGGAGAGGGACCGAAGAGGATCGTTCTTCATTCTGTTTTTGGTACCCCGAGCTGGCGTTCTCGGACGTGAATCGATGAAAGAGACGCTTGTAAAGCGGCCGGCAAACGGGGATGCCGACACAGATCTGCGACGGTCAGTTTCTGTAAGGTAATTGGAGTCTCGGGTCTTGCTTTGTAGGAATTACCATTGTAATAGCCATCTCAGCAGCTGACCAAACAATCAAACCCACACTGTCTCCTGTTGAGGATGGGTCAGTATTCGTTACAGTTGTTGAGTTCAGGTGTTTGAGGTGGATGTACTCAGGTAGTTCTCCGTATAGAGGCCCTCTACTTCGACAGTACGCTTGATACCTGCTGCTGCAGCACTATTCGATCGAAAAGTTAGCCATATGAATCCCTGAGCGGTGCAGAGAGAAGCGGCTGGTCAACGCACAAAAGTCCGAAGCTCATACTCGCCGCGATAGTGATCTTGTCGCGTTTTGGCATCTGTAGCTTCCAGATAAACACCCAAGGAAATATAGCGAAGAACGTATCGACAAGAATTGTAGACACTGAAGGTACGGTCAGCATGTGTTGACTCTTCATATTGTCTCGGCAGAGATGTAGCTCACCACATAGAATGTACGAAGTCGGCCTCGTATCAATGGGGCAGTATCCTCCCTCAATTCTGCGATCGTACACGTAGTCAAAGGGCACGCATGACAGCCAAAAACAGAGGACCTGTGCTATTGGTTGCAAATGTCAGCGGGACTGAAAAACTGGGCAGTGGGCAATTTTTGTTCGAGGAACATCCAAAGCTGAGACTACTGATAGAGACATGGGCAGTAAAGCCATTAGTCTTAATACTTACCAATAGAGGCGAGTCCCACAAGAACCATTGCTGTCCAGATAGCTATCTTGTGCCATCCGAGTGTAACTATTCGTAGCAGAAAAAAGCCCATGGACCACTTCGCAATGGCCATCCCCACAATGGCGAATCCTTGGCCAATACATTCAAACAGAGTGGCACGAACTACTTCCTCCATGTTCCCGATCTCGTCCGGTGTTTGTCCGAAACCATGGTTGGCTGCTAGATGCGTGAAAATGTTGAAGATAAGAAGAAAAACCTGATGCGTCAAAATGTCAGTCTTGGGCTGGATAAAGCCTAGGGCGAGCCATGCGCGAAGAGAAAGGGAACTTACAAATGCGGCGATGTAGATTTGGTCATCGAGACCATATGATGAAAGGCACACTACGCGCGTATAAATACGTAGAAGAAGAAACAGAAAAACGAGTCCCGTCATAGACCACATGACAGGCAGAGCCCACAAGGCCTCACCGTCCATCGCCATGGTTCAGATTGGCGACAAAGTCAGAAAAACTACTTAAGTATGTAGAAACAGAGTGAACTCTGTCGGGGAAGACGTGTTGTGAATGGCCTCGACCTTGGTGATGAGATTGATAGCTTGCAGAGTATGTTACAGTACGGAGAGGCCACAACTTTCATCAGCTGGAAACCTTTGGCAATAAGTTCCGTCCATAGCTCGTGGAGATGCACCAAATAGATGTTTACAAAGATCTGCCGGGAATTTGCCGACGGTTATCACATCACAATCTAACAGCTGGTCAATTCAACTCCACACAGCTGATTTGAGAGGTACAGCATATCCAAACATTCTCTCACAGTATTATAGGGGCACTGGGATACACACAAGGTTTAACGGCTGGTACGTATCAACCAACACTGCCAGCCATGAGCTCCAAGATAAGACCGGGGACGCGTCTTCGACTCTGCTGGTGTCCGGGACTTGTGACCCTGCCGCATATTCCTACAACCGATCTCTGGCAAACACATAAGGGTGTTGGTTTTCTGTCACCAGGGGCCTTGTTTGCCAAGGTAGAAGGAGGTCCTTGGTGCATTTCCGTCATCCCAAGGGCCCAGATGTCGTTTTTCTTCTGAGACGAAATTTTCATGGTGGATTTGGGGAATCTAATTGCACAGATCGATCTTAGGGGTTTCCGATACAGAAAACACAGCCTTGATCCATAGGTGTTTCTGCAAGACATCAAATAGTGTTAGTCTAGATCATCAACAAAAGACGGAGTTAGCGACGTCTAAACACCAGACGTCCTTCAGTCTATGTCGCCATTAGTAGCGTGAGACATTCAAGCAAAGCTACGCAGACTCTCGTGTTAGTTGCTCCCTGTGGAATCATCCTAGTCTTAGACGAGCTCGGCGGAGGGACACGTAATGACTTCCTCGTCTGTAACCAAATTCACTAGGTTGGTTGGCATTTTGTTCCCTGGCTCTGCTCGTGAACCAACACGTTCTCCAGCAAACTGCGTTTGGGCTCCACAATCTAGATCCCTACTCAAAAAGCAACCGAGCTTCTCAAGCGAACCGGAGCAGGCCAATTTCAATCCCGGTGTAAAAAGATACCCACTGGAGAACCAGGTCCCCGGTTGGCCAAGTCCAAAAGATCCGCCAAGTTTGCTCAAAAGTCGCGGAATCAGCCTCCCGTTCACCCGTCGCCACGCCCGTTGGAACTCACACGTCAGTTGTAATGTTATGTTCCGAATCCTGGAGTCTAGATTGAGTATAGATCCTCGAGAAGACCCTGGCCGTTGCCAAGATTTTGGCCATGGCCAATCATAGCCCTTCTATTGGTGTATTGTGCGTTCAATCGTTGCTATGCAGTTATGCATGAGTGTGATGGTCGAACGTAACACCACGCTGCTACCCGTACAAGCGATCTGTCATTGAATGTACACCGTTCACCATCCTGACTGATTGAGGTCTAATGCAAGAAATATCAACTGGTAAGCCAGCAACACGAACGCTGAGATCATTGTTGCGACCGATTTTGGCGAAGAAAATTGATGGGACACTTGGGTGGCTGGGTTTGAGAACGTGCCCAGCCTCGGAGACCTGAGCTCATTTTATCACATGTAAGAAGCCCAACTCTCCTCACAGGTATGGAGCAAAGGTGCTTGCTAGCAATCGTACCATTGCATCTCGACCCAACATCAGACAGCTGTACGGCGGCATGGCCCCTCCGCCAAGAGCAAGGGTCCCCGCATATCATTTCTACAAAGTTGCAAAGAAGTCGGATGGGATGACACAGGGAAACATGGAGTGTTGCACTTGCAACCAACAGCTTATTGCGGATCTATCTCTACGCAGGGTATCACAAACAACTGGTGTCGCTGCCTCCCTCGTTCTTTCTGCCGACCCGCTTATAGAACCCGAGGGCACGTTGATTCTCAATACCCTGACTGTCATTTGTTCCTCTCTTTTTTCAATCATAACACATACCGGGCCTTCTCGACTCATGTTCGTGGTTGCAACAGCTCTCACTCATTGCTATGGATTCTCTGTCTTCGTCTACTAACGGGACATCGTCCTCGTGGGAGTCCGTCTTGACGAATGCTCAATCCCATAAGGCGAGCATCATGTTGCTCACTCCTACTATCGGCATCGTTCTCTGGTTCTTCGCCTCCTGGAAGACTTCTTCACTGAAAAGATACCCTGGTCCTTTCCTAGCAGGTCAGTCCAGTCTCAAAAGTTTAAACCTACAGACTTCCGTCTATCCACAGAACGGAAGAGACTATCTGCGATGCGAATAATACTTACCGTGCCCTAGGATGGACCAACCTATGGCGTCTTTGGCAAGTCATCTCAGCTGACTATGCCCCTCGAATGAAGAAGCTCCATGAGAAGTACGGGCCCGTAGTACGACTGGGCCCGAATCTCCTAGACATTGACATACCAGAGTTGGTCAAGGTCATCTACAGCACCGACGGAAAATGGACAAAGGTAGGTTCGCCAAACGACTTCCAGAACACTCAAAAACTTATCAATCGTTTCCAGTCAAACTTTTACCAGAATAGCAGTTCCATAATCAATGGCAAGATCACATATCACATGTTCAGCGAAGTCGACAATGTCGAGCACGCCAGATTGAAGAGGCCGGTGGTCCGACACTACTCCGTTCCCAGCGTGCTCGCAATGGAGCCACACATGGATCAGGTCATTGACGAGTTTTGCGATCATCTTCAAAGCCGATTCGTCGACACTGGCAAGACTTGCGACTTTGGTGACTGGTTAGCATACTGTAAGTACAACTGCCATCGCACCTTTCTTGGGCCTACTATCTAGTCTAGTACCCTTTCTCTGACATTCGCATCGCAGATGCATGGGACTTCCTTGGCTACGTCACATTCAGCAAGAAGTTTGGCTACATGGACGCAGGGCGCGACTTTGACGGCACTCTAGCTATCGGAGACCAGTCGATCGACTACCTGGGCCTCTGCGGTCAGATGCCGTGGATGGACTACTGGCTCGACAAGAACCCGGTCTATCCTCTCGGCCCACCAAATATCTCCAACGTGACCAGAATCGCTGTTGAGAACATGACTGAGCGCCTCAAAGGCGAAGATACAAACTTTACGCCCGAGAAGCCGGACTTCCTGCAATATTTCATCGATTCCAAGGGAACGCATCCTGAGATTGTCAATGAGGGTACAATCATTGGGTATCTCCTGTTGAACTGTGAGTTCTACACTCGCCCCGTCTGTCAAGATTGTGCTCGATGGGAACAGGGCTGATGCAAGATTACAGTAATCGCCGGCGCTGACACAACAGCCATCACCATGCGCGCCCTATTCTACTACTGTCTCAAGAACCCCCGCATCTGGAAGCGCCTCGAAGCCGAAGTCGTAGCCAAAATCCCCAGCGACAGACCGGCATCCCACTCCGCCGCCCGCGCCCTCCCCTACCTCGAAGCAGTCTGCCGCGAGACGACCCGCTATCACCCAGCCGTATCCATGACGATGGAGCGCATCGTCCCCGAGGGCGGCCTTGCGCTCCCCGACGGCTCCGTCGTGCCCGGCGGCTCCCTCGTCGGCATGAACCCGTACATTGTGGGCCGCAACAAGAGCGTCTACGGCGAGGACGCCGACGAGTTCCGCCCCGAGCGCTGGCTGCGGCAGGAGGCTGAGGGCGAGGAGGCGTATAAGCTGCGGATGAGGCAGTGGAACGCGGCGGATATTACGTTTGGCGGGGGGTCGCGTATTTGTCTTGGAAGGAATTTGAGTCAAATGGAGGTGTACAAGGTTGTTCCGTCGCTGATTTCGAGATTCGAGATTGAGCTCGTGGATCCGAATGAGAAGTGGTGGACTAGCTCGCGGTGGTTTTACCGGACAAAGGGAGTTGTCTGTCACTTGAAGCGCAGAACCGCAAAGGTGTAAGGCGGTATTGTGCTGGAGGCGAATATCACACTCATCTTGCGTTCATGAGAAGGAATCGAAAGACTGATCAATGTACTTGAAGGTAGATTACTATTACTATGCTATAACACACACGCAAACTCCATTCATGCGGTGGGCGCGAATGTGCCGTTGGCGCACTCGAAGCCGAGGTTAGGGTTGAGCGTCGGCATCGCGTTCATGCAGATGAGCTTGGGGGCGCCGCAGCTCTGGGGGTGGATCTTGATGTCTCTGGTCTGGAAGTTCTTGCAAGACGTCTGGGTGTTGCACTCAATGATGACGGCCTCGGTGTGGGTGAGGTTAGGGAGTCCAGCGTTGTACCAGCAAGGCTGCGTATCATTGTCAGCATCCATGTACTCGTCGCAAATCGAACATCTTAAGACGTGTGAGGTGTGAGAGAAAAGACTTACGTTTGTGGTGCAGGATCCGTCACCAGGGTTGTTGGTGTTGATGCTGCCGGAGAAGTGCTCCCAGGTGAAGTCCTCCATCATGACGGACGAGTTGTTGGGCCTGTCGCCGCCAGCGCTCGCCTGGTTGAAGTAGGTCTGCGTAACAAAGATGGGGAAGGTAACGTTGTCGAGGCGGATGTTGCTCCAGGTAATGTTCTTCGCCAACCCCTGCCCACCAATCCAGCTCTTGAAGCGCGCAGCATACAGCCCGCCGTGGACATCCACGTCCTCGAAGCGGATGTTCTTCACATCAGCTACAGAGGCGACCTTTGAGCCCAGCGAGCCGACGCTCATGCCGTGGGTCTCGAAACCGATGGTGGCGTGCTTGAAGAGGACGTTGTTGGCGCCGTCGTTGATGGCGATGGCGTCGTCGCCGTTGAAGATGTTGCTGTTTGTGATGGTCACGTCCGTGGCGCCGACGTCGAAGCCGTCTGTGTTGAAGGGGAAACTGCTCGTCTCGGAGCGGGCGTCGATGACGGTGTCGGAGATTGTGATGTTCTTGCCCTTGATGGAGAAGTTCCAGCCGATGGGCTTGAGGGACTTCATGTTCTTCATGATGCCGTTGGTGACGCTGAACTGCATGAGATGGGGCCGGTTGGGCGTGCCGGCCTCGCCGGGCTTGTTGGCATCCCACCAGGCTTGTCCATGGGACTTAATCCATCCGGCGTAAGGCTGTAGAAGAGGAATGTGAGTATCAATTGAGATTTTGCCAGGGTAACACAGTCAGAAAACCATACATCAGTTGAGGCGATCCATTGGACGTTGGTGCCGCCGATTTGGAACCATGTGAGCGTGCCGCCCTTGGCAGAAACAAGAGCCTGAACGGTGGGGATGTCCTCGGGCAGAGTGATGTTGCCGTTGACGGTGATGACGACGTTGGAAAGCTTGGTGGCGACAATCGGCTCGTAGGCCTTGTACTCGACGCCCTCACGGAAGATGATCTCGGCATTGCTAGCGCACTTGGTGAACGCATCGGCGATGGCAGCCGCGTCCGATGTCGCATTGCTGGAGGGCGAAATAACACATTTCGTCGTCTGCGCGAGCGCGGGGGCCGCGAGAGAGAATGCCACTGGCAGCAGGTTGCGGTACAGCATGGCGGCGGCGAAGAATGTAGAGACCGTGGGTTGACGTTGAGAGAGAGGGTGAGCAGCTCAGTAGCGACTCAAGCTATCACGGCGGCCAAGCCGGGTTGTTATAAACATCTCAAAGCTTCGCCCCCGAGTCGTGGGACCCTCTCATAATGAGGGGTCCACAATGGAGAGGAAGGGTCACATCGGTCTCCCGGGTGAGAGCATATCGAAAATGGTACGGAGTACACCCGCAGATTTTCTTGGGAATTTTTTTTGGGTTGGGATTCCCGGGATGGTGGTGGTTTTTTGCGGAGATGAGACTAGTATCAGGTAAGGAGAGGCCGAATCTTAACGGCTTACTGACGTTGGAGAGTCTCGGTGGGCAAAAACAGCCTCAATTGCGGAGGGGAGAGGGGAGTGTAGGAGTCAGGGGGTGTCCCAAAAGGGGGATAGGCAAACGAACGCGAGTTTAGACGATCCACCGTTGCGGGTGATTGGATGGAAAATTATTCCCCGTTTCCTTGACTGACCTTGCAAGTTGCGCTATGGAATTGAGTCCTTGCAAGCTGCAGAAAAAGATCATCCGCACGTGTTGAAACTTGATCGCTTTACCAGTTGGTAGTACATAGTGATCCCCGCGCTTGAACTTGCGCTTGACTAGGACCAGGGCCGGATGTGCGGCACACTACCCTGCGGCTCTCTTTCTCATGCTCTGCGAGGTGAAGACTTGGCGTTGGATCAGGAACAGAGAGGCAATGTCAGTTGAGAAGAGACGAGAAGATTAGCGCTGGCAGAATTTATAGCTGGTCTGATAAAATGACATTGCTTGTCAATTTGCGTGGTGCGACAAGTCATATCAAAGACACAGCCCTACGCACCTTGTCAATCTAAGACAGGGTGAATTAATCAAACCTTGTGCCATCTCAAGGAGCAATTTCCGGCTAAGCTTTGGGACGCAGTCTATATTTTGAATTTGAGCTTGCATGGATGCCACGAGATCTCAGATGAGCAGCACTCCAGTAGCATCTGTCAGCGGCCAGCGGGCAGACCAGGATTAGTTACGTGCCGTTGTCACTTTGTCGGTCTGATATATGGAAACTCAATGGTACAGACGGCAAGTGATTGTTCACAAAGTCTCGATTTCGAGGTTCTCGACTTTTTTTTACGAAAAATTCTTAGGTCTAAAGAAAGAACTCGTTGGAAGAAAAGACTGTATACGTGAGTTTCATCCAACAGACTTGTCGTCGTGGGCATCGAAGAAGCCAAGCCGGAACCCCGTCTGGATCGACAGATTGAGAAGGCCGGGCCCGGCTCGGCAGTCTCGGCGCCCCGCTCTTTCCCGAGTGGTCGAAGCAGCCCCGGTCCTTCTTTGGCATCCGATATCGAGAACATTGTCGTCGTTTCCTATCAACTTGCCTTGATCTATACTAGGGGCGTACAAGACAAGTCATGCCTTAAGGTTTAGGCAGTTCAATGTTTTGAATTACATTCGATGAATGGTTTGGTGTCGGGTATCATACACATGCCACGTCTCACTCCTCCTGCTGATGCTCCTCCGCATCAACCTTACCTCTCACCGGGGCGGCGGCCGCTAGTCTCGGCTGAAGCCCCCTTTGCTGGTCCAACTTCCTCCTCTCCCACGGCTTCAACTTGGTCTCCTCGGCCGGCCCATCCACCTCCTTGGCCCACTTGACCCAGTCGGAACGCCTCGTCTTCCACATGTCACCCTTCCACGTGCGCCAGACGCTGCGGCCCATCCAGGAGTCACGCAGGGCCCTCTCGTGCTCCGCCAGCGCGCCGATGATGGTCTGCTTGACGTGAAACGGGATCGACCGGTCTGTGCCGCGGGAGGGCACCTCGATGATGGCGAGGACGACGTTGTGGCCGAACTGCGACTGGGCGAGCTCGGCCGCGTGCGGGGCAATCGCACCGACGAGCGCCTTGTGGAAGAACTCGTTTTGGGGGGCTGCCGGGGTGGCGAGGGCTGTCGTCAGGACGGTCATTGATGCCATTGACGTGGTTGCGAGCTTGACGAGGAGGTCTGGGGGCGTGGCGAGGAGGGATTTCTGGGCGACCTTGACGGGATTGCCTGAGGTCTTGAGCATAGCTGTTACGAGTTGACAGCCGTGGTTGGCAACGGCGGTCTTGTTCTGCGGGCCATCCTGCTGGAACTTCTTGTCGTCTGAGGCAGGCTCTTCCTCGACTAGGTGGCAAAGCTTCGGCACTACGTCCTTGGGATTGGAGCCGAGCGCGTCGGTGAGAGCTCTTGTGAGCGCACTCTTCTCCTCATACGCGCCACGGGCCTCGCAGCGCTCAAAGAGGGTCTTGAGCACGTTGTACCGGGCCTTGGTCACCAAGAGGGGCACGGCGGGGATGATCTTCTTGACAGCCTCGACGAGATCGTCCTTGCTGGCACGGTTCAGAACGCGAAGAGCGGGATACGAGGCAATGTCGTTGCGGACGTAGGTTGCGATGCGCTCGCCGAAGAAGTTGCGAGAGAGCGCCTTGAAGATCTTGCCGGGGCAATTTGTGAGGAGCGTTTCGAGGAGGCGAGATCCGATCTGGTCGTACACCATGCTGTTGACAAAGTCTGCCGCCTGCGATGACTCGTCGCTCAGAGATTGAGGCGCGTCGGGCAACAGTCTGTACAGCAGGGTGTCCTTTGTTGATGCTGCGGACTCCTTGTCGCTCTTGTGGTTGAGGGAAATGTCGAGCTCGAGCAGGAGCTGGAGGAGAGGGTTGCCTGTAGGGTGCTTGGCGAGCACACGCAGCGCGGTAAAGTCCATGCCGGAAACAGCATCCTGGATGATCTTCTTGGTGGCCATGGTGAAGGATTCGGGAACGGCCCTCAGCTGGTGGGTGAGTTCGTCTGCGGTTGCTGTGGCTCCCTGGACGGAAATGTACTCCTTCTTCTTGCTCTTCAGCATCGACTTGGTAGCTGCGTCGTCCAGTGGTCTTCCGGACAGAACAACCAGGAGCACGCGCAGGGTATGGGACCCGAATCTGTCCGTCAGGAGGAATCCCATGTGCTGTTCGAACTCATCGAGGGTCATAAGGAAGAGGTCCTCCATAGTGTTCTCAGGCGCCGGCTCGCCGTCCTCTTCAGTATTCATCTCGTCGTCCGCCTTAGATTCCGGTACGATACCTCCCAACTCTTGTGTCACAACTGGTGCCGATTCGAGGAACAGCTTCTCACAGCAGTGACTGGCAAATCGATGCTGTACCAGGGACAGGAAATGAGTAGCAAAAGCGTTGAAGATCTGCTTCTTCTGTCTTGTGTTCGAAAGGATAATGAGGCGCTCCATGAGTCGTGAAAGCGATTGACTGCTGGCCAACTTCAATTCCTTGCCCCGCGCCTCCTTGTACACGTTTTGCAGGAAGACGTCGCGCTCCTCGGACGAGGGAAACTGGTTCAATTCGAGCAGCTCGTCGGCGCGGCGGAAGTATTCCTGTTCCTCGTCGGCAAGCATTCCGAAGAACTCCACCTCGGGCCCATTGCCACGGAATGACTGCTCCTGCTCGTTCGCCGCATCGTCGAAGGCGGGCTGTTGTTCGCCATGCTGTTCCTCGTCCTCGACCCGCCTGCGCTTCGACGATCGTTCCTCTTTGTTCGCCTCGTAATTCTCTTCATCCACCTCCCTCCTCTTCTTCTTCCGCTCGTCGCGGATCGCTTGACGTTTCGTTCTCGGCTTCGGCATTGTGATTGAGGGCTGGAGGTTGCAAGGCGAAAAGTATTTTGCTGGGGAACTGGGCGGGTTCGTCGTACCGAACACTGGAGAGACGAGTAGCTCAAGAAAAAAAACTTTTGGGCTCCTTTATCTAATCTCTTATCTTATCTGGGACCACCCCACCACCCACTCCAGGTACCTTACTGTCCCTCATCCAGGCTCATCATCCATGCTCCCCCAGAAATGTCTCCTCCGTCTTCCATCTAGGTTCGCTTCGATTCTTCTCATCTCCTGGTAAAAGATGCTTCTAGCTCTTCTCACTTATAAGATCTCTTCTTATTTGATACTTCTGTCATCCAAGCTTGTCTCGGTCACAGGTAGCGCCATCAACGCCCAAACACATTGCGCACGCAGCATCTCGTCTATGAACCTTCTGCTGGCATTGGTTCGGCCGAGTCTATCATCTAAGACATCATTCTTCGATGTCTTCATATCGAATTGCACCATTTTACCACATGATTCTCTCGCACTTACGCCGCAATCTCCTTGCCGACTTCTTCTAGCGCCTTGACCAAGCCCTCGACGGTTCCCTGTAGGGTCTGACAGTTGACGACAACCCGGAAGAAGCTACCTCGTTCCCCAGGAGCATAGTCGATCATGAAGCCGCGCTGTATCAGCTTGTGGACCATTTCGCTGGTCCGTCTCGTGTTCGCCTCGGGTTCCTCTGCAAGCTGGCCGTTTGGCGCATAGTAGAAGCAGACCTGCAAGCAAGGTGGCGGGTTCGACGAGACCAGGACAAAGTTGTCGCTCTTCTGCACCAACGTCGCGAGGTGCTCCGCCAGGGAAAACGCATGATCAATCTGCTGCTCGAAGCCGCCGGCGCCATAGTAGATCCAGGCCAGCGCCAGCTTCAGACTGTCGCCCCTACGTCCGCACTGGAGGGTCAGGTCCGCCAGATCCCACACGTCCTCGGCCTCGTCCATGTTGTGGAACAAGTACCCGGCAGGCAAGGTGTTTGCCTTGTGGAATACCTTCTCGTCCGGCGTCAGCAGGAACGAGCACGTCACGGGCACGTTCATCATCTTGTGTGGGTTGACCGTCAACGAGTCGGCTAGATGGGAGCCCTTGAGCTTTGCCTTTTGCTTCCCCGAGAAGATGGCAGACCCTCCCCAGCTGGCGTCGATGTGGAACCACAGGCCAAACTCCTTGCAGATGCTCGAAATCTCCTCAAAGGGGTCGTAGGAGCCCATGACTGTCGTTCCGGCGGTCGAGTTGACGTACAAGGGCGTCTTGCCCTCGGCTTTGGCGCGGACGACGAGCTCGCGGAGGGCTTCGGGGACCATGCGTCCGGCGTCGTCGATGGGCACGGCCCACACGCTCGACGCGCCGAGGCCGCAGGCGAGAGCGCTCTTCTCGACAGAGTAGTGGCCGTGGGCGCTGGTGAAGATGACAAAGTCGTGCGAGCCGTTGCCGGATGCCTTTGTCTCGGGGTAGAGGGCGCTCCGCGCCACGACGAGGGAGGTCAGGTTGGAGGCGCTGCCGCCCTGGCAGGTGACGCCGCCGGCGCGGGGGCCGTTGAAGCCGAAGAGGTTTGCAAACTTTCGTGCCGTGATCTTTTCGATTATGCTCAGTGCAGGCGAGACTTGGTAGACGTGGAGCTTGGTTTACTTAGCAAAGACAATACCGCAAGACCAGGGGACAGGTGAACTTACATTTGTGTTTAGGACAGATAGAACGAGATCGGAGACGACGCCAACCTGTGAAAAGTCAGAGCTTCATCCAGCGCATCGCGCATGTATCAGAAGGGTTGCGAACATACCGGAGTATTGCTTGCATACAACTTATCCATGAAGCCCTGATCCCAGGTGTTGACGCTGTACCTAAGGATCTTTTGCACGACATCGAGCAAGCCCTCCTTACCGAGCCCATCGCCCTCGGGAAGAGAGAGCTTCAACTTTTCGACCAACGCCTCAGGCTTCTGGGTGTCGACCAAGACATTGCTGGGGACGCCTTCAATGTCAACGGATGTGAAGCCGTTGGCCTTATGGCCAGCTGCCTCATCGGCTGCTCTGATGTACGGGACGATCAGACCCTTGACGGCATCGAGCAGCTATTGAACAGGGAGCAGGCAGATCAGTCAGGATGTCCGGGCAGCATGTCGCACCCAGCCTAGCTGACGATGCTGAGACACTTACATCCTCTACTTCCTCGGCTCTTTTGAGCGTCTGCGGGACTGCATGGTGCCCATTTGTGCCGTTGGTGCCGTTCATCGTTGTTGTGCTGAGAGATTGAAACTTCCCTTTCACCGGAAGTCTGAGAAAGTTTCGAAAATTCTTTCAGAAATGTCAGAAGCTCAGACAGTGAAAGTTTCGCCAAAATTACCGCTCAAACTGGACAGAACGGAATGAATTGTTGGTATATCCAAGTCTTCGAATCGCTTGCTCGGTCCACTCTATGTTTCTCCAATGTCGACTCCAACCAGAATGAGTAATAACGTTTGGAGAAATTCTTCAACAGCCGGCGTTTATTCCCCGATGACGGCACATCGGAGCAAAGTGGCGCGAGCCCACCTTTACCCACCCGGCTGGGAAACTAGCCGCACTCGCCGAGCCTGTGCCGTGTATGGCATGACAAGGATCTAGTGTTTCCAGCTTGAAGATCGAGTGGTGGGGTTAACAGCGTCGCCGCGATCACGTTTCGAAATCTCACGTATGTGATTAACCAATTTTTTAGGAATGTCTGGATCTGGATTTACCCCCAACATATTCAAAGCCCTCAATATTCTACTCAAATGTCAGACGCAGCATCTACGTTCTGCTCCACACGCATACCGCTGGGCAGATTGTCCTTGACCGCATCCTTGATCACCTCACCGCCAGTCCTCATAGCCTGAATGATGCCAGCCGCAGGCATGGGAACGCCGACCTTGTGTAAAATGTCTGTTTGCTCTGCGATTGCATCGATGCGTGACTGAAGGCCGTCGGAGATTTCCTGCTGCTTCTAAAATGAGAAAGATGTCAATGTTAGTGATGTTCATTAACGCAGAAAGTCCCTCAGCCCGAAAAGACACAAGGACTCACCTGAGCAACAAGCTCATTTATAGCCTTGTTAGCAGCATCTGTGAAGTTATTAAGCTGGTCGCGCTTGGGAGCGATCTCCTCAGCAGTCTTTGTGACCTTGCTTAGTTCCGTGAGAAGGTCAAGGCCCGGATTGACGTATTTGGCATGCACATTGGTATACATCTGGCAGATCATCTGCAGAAGATCAAAGTACGCCTTGATCTGCAGGGTTGAGATGTAGATGGTCTCGATATCGAGATCATTGAGCTTCAGGATACCCCTCTGCGACGCCTCCTGGCCGATAGCTGTGACATCGGTGTCAAAGTTCTTCACCTTGGTCTCAATGATGACTTTAACCATGGTAGAGAGAGCATTGAAGAAGGTAGTGAGCTTGCTGATCTGGACCTTGAGCTCAACCAGAATGGCAATGCACTCAATCAAGATCTCTTTGACGCGTTCAAGGACTGCGCCGGCAATCTCGATGCCCTTGAGCTTAGTCTGAATGCCAGTCAGCCTCTTCTGAACCTCTGCGGCAGCTGCTACGGCGTTCGTGTAGTTTGCTTGGGCCGTCTCTAGGGCCTTTTGATTGAGGGCAAGCTTCTCGGTGGCAGTACTCAGGGCGGCAGTGATGGCGCTATTGTCCTTCTTATCCACAGAGATGTTATTCAACTTCGGCGCATTCGAGGAGGAGCCCGGGAACGATTTTGCTGTGGCCTCGAGCTTTGTGACAGTGAGCTTCGCCTGGGTAATGGCATCTTGCCACTTCTTGATGGAGGCTGGGTCCGTCTTTGCGGAGCTGAGCTTTTGCTGATTGGCGACCTCCTTCTTGATATCCTCGACGATAGCAATACTAGATTCAAAGGCAGCGGCAAGCTCCGTGCTGGGTGCACCAGTACCCAACTTTGCAGACCTCTGTTGCATCTGGAGGTTGCTGAGGAGCCAAGTAAGACCCTCGGTACCGGCTCCGTTCTTAGACGCCTGATCCTTGAACTTTGACCAGTCGGGGGTGCGGCCCTCACCCGCAGTAAGATAGGTCAAGAGTGTAGTCATAAAGGGAGCAAGAAGAGGGGCCGCGACATATGCAGGATCGGTCTCGGGAGTTGCGTCGTTGAATTGGAGGGTCGCACCGCCAGGCTGAGCGCCTTGCTGGCCTCCGAGAAGAGCTTGGGCAATGGGTGGCGCACCCGGAGCGTTGAGCGCGCCCTGGCGACCAACTTGAGCGAGTCCGCCTACAACTCCATTGACTGCAGACATAGGATTCGCGGCATTGATAATCGCAGGTAGCGCCTGGGCTACAAGCGATGGTCCTGCCGAAGCAATGGCATTCAAAGCACCCATAGCGCAGGTCTCCCAAGCTATACCAAGTTTTTGTTAGCATTTGATGGCATTGTGGTGGATGAGAACAAGTTAAGTTACCAGATGGCACAGCGTCGTTGGCGGCTTGAAATGCCTTCTCCTGCTTGGCAAGCGACTTCTTCATCTCTTCAGATGCCTTGTCGGCCTTCTCGAGTTCCTTGTTCGTGTAGCTTGCCTCGATCTCAGCCTGTAACTTAGCGGATAGATTGTCTTGCGACTCCTGCTCAGTGGTACCGTGCTTCTGAACAGAGGCCTGTTGAAACTCGGAAACAGCCAGAAGCCATGTATCAAAGGCCTTTTCGGTGTCCTGGGCGTAGTTGAGGCAATTGTTGGACATCCTTCGCAACTTTACAAGCTCGTTCGTCAAGTTGCGCTGAGTGTCCGGGAGGCCCTGGATGGCTTTAACAGTGCGAGTGACGGTCTCTATAAGCTCAGAAGACGTGCCGGCAATGGCTGACATGTTGCTTCCCGCAATGCGAAATGCCTTGTCGCCTTCCCCGGCAACAAATACCAGGCATGCTCTGAGAGTTGGTTTGGCGGCAACACTATAGATGATTAGGTCGCCGTTGTCGTGGGATGTATGGAGAAGTAAAGAAGGGGAACATACCGCAAATACTTAAATCCTCCAGCTGGGACAGCGTCGCCCAAGCTGATAGCTGCGGCTTCGGGCGAAGCCGCGGCGACATGGCAAGCGCCAACCAACGTAATGGCAGTTGGAGCTGCGGAAAGAAGCTCATTCCAGTTGTACTGGAAAAGAAGAGACTCCTTGACCTCTTGAACGAACTGGGCTCCCGCCTTGCCTCCATGAGTCTTCTTCAAGACGGCCTGTTGAGCGGCTTCAACCTTGGCAAGACTATCAGCAGACATAATGATAGTTTCGGGATGGAGAAATTTGATGTCTTGAAGGTTAGATGGTAATTTGTGTGAGAATTGGTGGTAATGGGCAGTGATTGTTGTTTAAAAACCTATTGGTAGTGAATCTGATGAGCAAAACTTTCTTCTTTATACTTGACAGCGGACCAGTCTAACATTTTCTGCTTCACAAGTTTCGATAGTACGAATGTATATGCTCAACTAAGCTTCTGACGCAAGCAGATCACTAAGGCGCTACGGTAAGTCCACATTTTCGCAAATTGCGGCCCAGATTTCGAATGCTTCCTGTTTCTTGGAGTCTCTCTGTGTAAGCGCCACGCTTTACAAGTCTGACATCCTCCGCCGATTGCCACTCTGGGTGCGGAAACATCGGGTCTGTTTTCCCCATGTTCAGCCAGCCAGAAAACATCGAGTGAAGTAGTTTCGCCAAAAGCCTCTCTGAAAACAGTTCTCGACTACGAGTTTGTCACAGAGACTTTCAGCTGACTAGCGTAGTTGAGATAGACGATGCCCACATTTCTCCAGCTTCCTACGGCCGAGACCGGTGACAGGAGCTCTGTGAAGGTCAGCAGCGGCGACTTTTGACGTCTTTCGTGTTCTGGACTCAAAATCCCCAGCGTTGCGATGTGATAGTGGCTTGACAGACTTGAGCTGCAGGAAGGTTTCTCCATCATGCCGCTAAATTTCCAACCAAGGACTACTATCTGGAAGAAATATTCGAAGAATCAACCAAACCCATGATTAAGTATTCGATCTAAATGCACTTTGCTTTAAACAGGACAACAGCCACAATGTCTTTATAGGGGATTATCATCGCTCAATCAAACAGCTAAATTCTATCAACCTGCATTCTTGATACTGAATACTTTTACTCTTTGGAATTCTCTTTCTTTGCCGTTACAATGTATAACACATATCTTGACTTATTCTATAATCTCTAGGCTAAATCGAACACGTTCTAGAAACGTCTCGATGACTAGCGTGCTGAAGATAGTACCCTATTTAGTGAAGCTGCCGCTTTATTAGATAAGGCCAATGACGCCGCCTTTGAGGGACTTGAGACCTTAGTCGTCTAACTCTTATAGAGAGCGGATGGCGATTTGCCTGTTGGTAAAGACGCTGTACCGTAGCTCCCTATTGCTATTATTAGATTACGAGGTAGAAAAGGGACCCTATTAAGTAGTTAAGTAGGGGTAGTAGGTAGGTAGTCTAGGCCCGTATAGACGGACCCTTTTACCTACTTATACTTATAGAGGGATCGCGGGCCCTATTTATAATCTTCCCCTCTTATATATATATAATAGACCTATATTAACTTATTAACCTAGTTATAACTAAAAAGTATAACCTATTTACGTATATACTAATACTAATTAGTAATTAAATTATATATATATTTTTACCGTAAGTTAGTAAGGATATAATTATAAAAAAAATAGCCTCGACTTACTTCGCTAGCTATTCCGACTTATTAACTTAGTTCTATCTATCTAACTAATAATAAGTAGCCTAGTCTATATTACCTTAACTCTCCTCTACTACTACTAGCTAATAACTAATTAACTAGTTACGGGCTATTAAGAGCGCGCTCTATTATATATAATCTTTTTTACTAAGGCCACTGTTATAAAAAGATTAACTACTTTACTACTACTATTAACCTCGCTTTTACTATTAATATTATCTTTACTAGCCTTATTATAATTACTAACTTCTCTTTAATTAAGCTGCTCGTAGAAGAATCTATTTTAAATATATTATAACTAAGTGCTACTTTAAACTAATAATAGGTAAAAAGAGATTAATTATTAAAAAATTAATTTAATAATCGCTAGTATACTAGCGCTTAGTAATAATAAGATTTTTAGAATTATAAATATATTAATAGTAAAGTATTTTCTTATAGATAGTAAAATATTCTAAAATACTAAAAAAAAAAAAAGATCTTAATAATAGTAATAATAGGGATCTATTTTATATTATTAGTAGATCTACCTCTTTCTAACTTAATAAAAACTCCGAGACTAAATTAATAAAAATAAAATATAAAAAGGGCTAAAAAAAATCGCTAATTAGTAACTAATAAAATCCTCTATTTATTATTAAAAATACGGTTATAAAAGGCCTTTTTTTTTTTTTTATAACCTTTTACTAACTTTAGTAACTTTCTATTTATATACCTTATTAAAAGAGTAAAATTTTCTAATTAATAATAGTAGCCCGCTTATTATTATTAAAACGATTATTATAACCGACCTATTACTTATTTAAACCTACTTAATGTTATACTACGATTAAAATATAACGATTACCTCTTACGATTATCTTCTACTATATACCTTACTAAATATACTATAGTAACCGCTAGCTTAAGTAATAAGTAAAAAGGGGCTAACGACTAATTAATATTACCTTAGACCTATTTATATTCTTAAATTATAGAACTATACCTAATTCTAACTTACTAATAAAACTACGTAAACCTAACTTAATAGGGCTTATTTAATATTATACTTACTCTTATAAATAATAAAAAGCTTAATACTTTCGTCCTTTATATAATAAGATCTTACTATTAAGACGGCCTAACGAGCGAGGAGCTATAAAAGGACTTTAAGACCGATTTTTAAAACTAAAAAGTAGGGGACTTCTTAAGAGTTAAAAGTATAATTTTTAAAAAGCTAAGAAACTTTTTTATAAATAATAATATTAACTTAATAATTAAAGATCGTAATTAAATAGTAAATAAAATTATTAATACCCTTAATACTTAATACTTTCTTATTTAGATTTCTAAAAAAATCGTAGCTTACTATAGCCGTACTAAATATTTTAATATATTATACTACGATCCTTACTTCTTTTATTTACTATTCCTATAATTAATAAATACTAACGATCTTATTTAACGAGCTAGAAAAATAATAAAAAAGTTTATATAAACTTAGCTAGCTTAATTAAAATAATTAAAACTATAACCTTAGCCTCGCTACTAACTAATTAACTTACTACCCCTCTAAAAAAAAGAGGAAAAAGAATTAAAAAATAAAGTTATTATTACCTAATAGTAAAATCTATCCCGTTAAATACTATACTTCGATATAAAAACTAAAAATAATATTATACCTAATACCCGCTAATTAATTAACCTCGCTAAGCTCTATGATAATAAAAATAAGTATAATAACGAGAAGTATAATATTTTTAATAAGAAACTTCGGATCTTTAAAATACTATACTAACGGGTAGGAATTAGTAAATAGTACTATTCTAATACTTTTTTAAATATACTTAAAAAAAGGGCGTTAACCTTTTATTTTAATTAACTTAGTAATACCTCTAACTTACTTAGTTTCGATATAATATACTAAAGGACCTAGGAATATTTTAAACCGCTTATAAGTTATTAAAACTACCTCGCTAAGCTCTATAACTTTTACTAATATTTTATAATTCGTAAAAATCTAAATAAGTCGAACTAATAAATCCTATAAGTACTTATTAACCGTATTATAATTCTTTATAAAGCGCTAGTTATATAAAAATCTATTTTTAATATAAGTAACTAACTCCTCTATTACGTAAGTAATATACTAAAATATAAACTTACTATACTTAACCTAGTACCTACGTTTATTAATATCTACTACTAGCTTAGTACTTCGATTAATATTATAAAAAAAAAGCGTAACCGTAACAAATAATAATAATATTTTTAAAATAGTACTTATAATAAAGAGGTCCCTACTACTTACTAAACCGACCGCACTTATAATAGCTCTAATAAAAAAACCCGATTTAATAAATAAAATTAATATAGCCGTAGTACTACTAATAAAAAGTACTTCGTTTATTATAAAACCGGCTATTAATTAACTAAGTATTTAAAAAAAGAGCGACGTTAAGTATACTAAAAATATAAAAATAATAAAAAAAGGAATAAAAGATTTATACTAAGCTTATACTTATAGTTCCTCGCTTTTTATAAAAGAACTGCCCCTACTAACGATAATAAAAATAATAATATTATAATCTAATACTTTAATAGCCTCGACTTTAATTATAAAAATAACTACGAGAACGAAGTTTAGATCTTAATAATATACCTTATGACTACTATTAGTAATAGAACCTTTATAAATATCCTCGCTACTTAAATAATAGAGCATAGCCTTATTAATACTACTTTTATTAATAAGTTAACTAAGCTTACGGAACTAGTAACCTCCTTCTTATTAAATAAGAAGTACTCGTTAAGGGATTTTTAAAGTATTATATTTAATACTAGTATTACGGAATTCTTAACTACGGGCTACCTTTAACTCCTCGTATTATAATAATAACGACCCGGAGTTATTTTTAATACTTCTAGAACTAGCAAAGTAAGTATCTGCTTTAGTAATAGTAAACCCGTAAAGTTATTAAAATCTATAATTATTAATACCCTATTTAATAATATTACTTTTTATATCTTACTAACTAATACTCCTTTCTTATACTACCTAAGGGATATAAATAAGCTAGGGGTATACTTTAATAATATTAATAACTTACTAATTAAAGAAGATATTATAATACCTATCCTTTGTAAATAGGGATACCCTTAGTTCTTACTCTTTAATAATAAAAAAGCTATTACTAATTACTTAACGGAGGGCGAATTACGCTACTTATATCGGCGCTTTAACTACCTTTCGGTTCCTCGTTTCCTAAAACTACTTTAACAATTTAATAATAATATAAAAATCGTAGCCCTTAAAAAACTTATAAAGATTTACTAATAATACTAACTTAATACTACTACCCCTAGCTAATTTAAATTTACCTTACGAAATAATTACGATTTTAATTACGAAATCGTAATTAACGTAATATACTTAATAGATTATAAGGGCACTAACTGACTAGTACTTTACGTTATTAATATTATTACTTCTTTCTAAGTAGTAAAATTCTTTATAAATATAATTACGAAGTATATATAAAAAGCGCTTTAACTATATTAAATCGATATTTACCTCGGTCCGCCGGACTAAATTATTATAAATACTAATAAGAACTTTAGCGCTATAGAGTTTAAATCTTTTACTAAATCTATATTTATTAAAATTAAAAAAGTACTTATTAAAGCTTATAATAATATTAATAAAGCTAAGAAATATTACGTAGTATTTAAAAAAGTATACGATATTATTTAAAATAAGTACTTATTAATAAGCGCAAAGGCTATACTTTAGGCCGTAATTAAAGTAATTAATAATATAATTAGCTTAAATAGCCTCGTTCTTATACTCCTTATTTTTAGAGCTTTTTTACGTACTTCTAACGAGTCTCTACTGTTACTAAATATTACCTAATATATAAAGGTAATTAAGAAAGTAATAAAAAAAGTCTATAAACTTTATACTAATAAATAAGTAAATAAAGTACTAGCTACTTAAAATAAACTAAATATCTCTTATACTATTAATCTATTACTATAGTTAGACATTAAAATCTAATAAAAAAGTAAAGGATAAAAAAGCCTATTTAAGCTCGTTTTAATAAATAATACTACTTACGTAATAAACTTACCTTATAACTTAATAAACTTCTAAGCTATTATAATTAAACCCTAGTACTTAGAAGAAATTAACCTCGAGCTACTAATTACGATAATAAAGTATATTAACCGCTTACTAATTCCCGTAATTAACTAGCTAACTAATAATAGCGCCGCTATTAATAAAATCCTTAATAAAATCGTTATAATAATTAATAATAACCCTCTATTATAAAAAAAGAGGATTAAAAAAATATTAATATAGCGTAGCTATAATAATATTTTTATAACTATTACTTACTTTATATTTAAAAAAGAAGTAAATTTTAAATTAATTACTAAACTCCGTAATAAGAGTATTATTATTATAATAAGAGTACTTTTTATAAAATCTATTAATAAAGAGCTTTTAAAACTAGTTAAGAAAGGTATAATTAAATTTATTTAACTTAGCCCTAAATATAGGGATATAAGGATATTTAAGTCTTAATTTATTAATAAAATTAAGAACCTAGGACTTAACCCTATTAAAAAATCTTACTTAGTTATATAAGGGTATAATAACGAGAGAAAAAAAGAGATCTTTACGTAGTCGCTAATAATTTAAAAAACTAGTTAATATTTAATCCTTGCCCTAGCCCCGACCCTAATTTAAAAAGGGTACGTTATTTAATTACGAGATATTATTTAAGTATATATATAATCGAGCTAACCTTTTTATTATAAGGTTTTTACCTAATTACTAGCTCGGATCCGTTACCTATACCCTAAGGGTACTATTTTATATATTATATAGTTACTATATAGCCTCGTAAAATCTAATACTTATTAATAAGTAATATATAATAAGTATTATTTAAAAATGCTCTAAATAATAATATCTACGTTCGACCTATACTTACTAATTTTAATAAAAAAAAGCGGATTATTCGGTATTATTAAAATATAAACTAATAATATAATTAGACTATTAAACAAAACCTTTAGTAAAAAAAAAGAGACCGAGCTTAAGCACGCTAAGCTACTAGCTAAACTAAAATAATAACTATTAGCTAACGAGCCGCTTATTTTTAATAATAAAATTATCTTATTAAAAAGTATTAATATAATACTTAGATAAAAAAACTAGGGAAAGAAGCTTAAATAAGTTAACCCCTCGGTATTAAATACTAAATAATAATTCGTTAAGTAGCGAGCTCGAAGTACTTATATCGTATTAATTTACTAACTAAAAATAGTTTTTAATACGTCGTTTACTACTTAATACTAAGTAGATCTATTGTTTATTAACTACGCTATACTAAACCGTCGTATTAAATAGTAAATAAACTACTTAGACTAAGGGCTTATATTCGTATTATTAAATCTAACTATAGCTAAACTCTTCGTCTTTATAAACGGGTTATTCGTAAATAACGCTAATTATACCTCATAGCTAGGTTATATTATTATTTTTATAAATAAAAAATAGACTAACGAGAGCTTTATAATTAATAATAATATTATCTACTATAGCTCTACGAAAAATAAAAAGATTACCTGGAGTATACTAATATTAGAGGTTTATAGAATAGTTATAAGTATTAACATTACCTATACTATCTTAATTACCCTAGACCTTATTACTAAATAACTCGACGTTTTAAAAATCCCTATTATAATTTATATAAATTTATATTTATTATATAAATATCTCGTTAAGCTAGGTACTATAAAAAAAAGCGCTTTATAATAAATATTATAGTACTCCGATAATTATATAAACGCCGCGAGTTTTATAAGATCTATTAAATTAGTAGCGACGATAACCTAGCTAACGGGTTTATAAAAAGCATACTAAATAAATCCCTCGAGCGATTTATTAGTAAAAGAATTATTATAGTTAAAATAAAAAGGTAGGTAATACGTAGTTAAAATAGTAATATACTATAAGTAGTAAGTTATCTAACGAACGTATACGCCTTTCGGGCTTTAGCTTAAAAAGAAACGTACGTATTCGGGACGTAGTTAAACTAATAAAAAGCTCTTTTTTAATTATACTAAATTCGATAATTTCCGAGGAGTTTAGATATATAAATTATATATATTAGAGGATTAAAAAGTAATTAGAAAAAGAGGATAATAAAGTTTTTATATAAATAATTATAATAGAAGCTATACTAAAATTTTAATATACGGCTTTAAGTACTTCTAAATAGGGGATTAATAATAGATTTTATTACTAATTCTTACTAACGGGGGACCTAGCCCCTATTCTACCCTTTTTTATTATAAAGTAAAAGACTATTAATATTAAATTACGAAGTAAAAAAGGGACCTTATTAAGTAGTTAGGTAGGGGTAGTAAGTAGGTAGTCGAGGCCCGTATAAACGGACCCTTTTACTTATTTATACTTATAGAGGGATCGCGGGCCCTGCTTATAATCTTCCCCTCTTATATATACGTAATAGACCTATACTAACCTATTAACCTAGTTACGATCGAAAGGTATAACCTGCCTATATATATACTAATAGCTATCGAGCTCTTCTATAAGCTAGCTAAGTCCTGCGAAGGTTCCGTTAATCATATCGGTCAGGAGTTTATAAATACGACTTAGTACGGCGGGGAAAATAAGCAGCTCCAAGATAATATCTAGACACTCCTTAACAAAATTAGTAGGGAGGTTTTTGGTACACAAGGCGCGCTCTAAAGGGCCGAAGATAGGTTTAGGAGCTGCTCCGAGAGTATCACTACTGCTAAAAATAATTTGAGGGATACGAGAGATAAGAAAGATATAAGCGGCTTTGTATATGATAGAATTACTTAAGCTGTCTGCTAAACCTTTATTTTTGATATGTAGGGCTAGTACGACGTATCCTCTTTTTTTGGCAGGGGCGGAGATATCGATTACTAAGTCCGGGTAAACGAGTAAAACGTTAATGCGTACTAACGAAATTAGGAAGATGCTAATAAGGAAAAGAATGACTGCTAGAATAACCTTTCTAATTTGTAGAGCTTAACCCTAAGGGTATAGGAGCTTATAAAGCTCTTAGAGGATCTCTTTTGGTAAATAAATTTTGAATATAAGAAGATCGTTAAGGACAAAAAGATTATCGAACGGACTTAGGTAGCGACTAGGGCGCTTAACTACTACGTTAGTACTAACGATGTTAACACCTCCCGTGATAACATTCTACGTTATGTAATTCAGTTGATTTACATGAGAGTGGAACAAGTAGATAAGGATCCGGATGTCTAGCGGTTTAAAAAAAACATTAAGAGACGGATGTGCGAAGTACTAGGTGAGGCTCATGTGAAAGAGCTCTACTAGGAAAGGAAATTCCTCCCCATAGAAGATGCCGACTTTTAGTTTATTTGTGCTAGTCTTAATTTTGATATTGTTCCTAGGTTAATCCTTACCTTAAGACAAAAGAATTAACGATTACTACTACGATAAGTTAAGGGTTCTAAATATATAGGAGTATAGTAGCTGATGTTAGTGCCGTAAGTTAAAGTACGGAACTAATAAAGTATCTAGGTATCTACGGCCCGGGCCGTCGGCTCTCGGGAAGGTTTATAGAAGAATCTACGTACGGAGAACTAGTATTAGATAAAATAGCTGAAATTGTAAACTATTTACTAGTGGCTTCCTGAGCTACTAAGAAAACCCTGTGTGAGGGGTATTATACCCGTCGCGGGTCGACGTTAGCGCATAAGCCTCTAGCTCTTCTTTAACTAGGTAATTAAGAAGTGATGCTTAACTTTTGGTATGCTAGGATAGGGGTAATAGGATCGGATGTTCGTAAAATTCGCTAATACTATTCATAGTAGTACGTACCCTTGTATTAACGTGGCCTACGATCGATAGGATATGCCGAGTAATAGAGATATAAGTTTGTGTTAAGATATGTTTATAATTAAAAAGGGAGCTAGGCCGGCTAGTGGGGAGGGACTAGGTATGCGGAACTGGCGTTGCTACCTAAGCTAGTGCTGTGTATATTAATAGTTAGCTAGCTACGGGACGGAGAACGCTAGTGCGTAAGGGTGCCGAGGCGCTACTTAAAGCGGGAGTTGATATCTCGAAGTAGCTTAGATAAGGGTAGTTAATAATTTTAAGTCTATTACGTAGTATATATCGGAAGGACTATTCTAGAGAAATTTACTTGTTAGTATTAAAGGAATAGAGGCGCAGACCTTTAGAAAATATAGTTTTAAACTAGGCTCGCCTAGACTTAGCAACCCTATACCTAGCTAGCTATATAGGCTTTGTTAATTAATGAACTACTTAGAGAGGTCGATTTTTTATACGGGGATATATTTATTATCTAGGTAGAGTGTAGATATTTAGGTAGTAAAAGAGGGGTAAGGTATAGTTCGTAAGGTTTATAAATTACGACGCTAGATATAAAATAGGATAATATATACAGCTTAACTAAGTAATTAATCTTAATAAGGAGCACATTATATGTGTTTCAGGCCGGGTAAAATAGCTTTAAATAGATTAATATTACTATTATATTTATTTACCCCGGTTTAGGTTACGATTAATTACTTAGCCATATAGAGTCTATTAGTATCCTTATTATAGGGTAGTTAGTTCGAACCGTAGGTTAACGAAGAAATTAATTAAACTATATAAATTTCTATATAAATATAAAAAAGAGGTTCTAACTATAGGTTAAGTTAGCTATAATAATTATAAATAAGGCCCCTAATTAGCCCCTACGTAGTTAGCTATATATTATAATTAAATTAAATTTCTAATTTAATATTAACTTTTTTTTTTTTTTATTAATTTACTTATTATAATTAGAGGTATAATTTAACCTCGGGCCCGTTTATTTAGTTATCTCTTTTTTTTTTTTTTTTTTTTTTTTTTTTTTTTATTTTTTTTTTTTTTTTTATTTTTTTTTTTTTTTTTTTTAATTTTTTTAACCTTTTTAATTTTTTTTTTTTTTTTATTTTTTTTATTTGTTTTTTTTTTTTTTTTTTTTTATTCTTTTTATATAACCTATTTTTCTATTTATATATTAACTTTTTTATTACTTATAAATTATTTTAACCCCTTATTAAGTATTATTTTTATAAAAGCGTTAGTAAGGTTATTATTATTATTAATTTAATAGATTTTAAGGATTTTACGCTTTTTATATAATTATTTAAGGGCTATAATATTAATTATAAACCTCTTTTTCTTTATTGTTCCTAATTTTATAAAGTATTTATATAATAAATAAGAATTAGTATAAATAATTATTAAGATTAGTAGAAGGTTAAGTTAATTAGTAATCCTCTATTACGACCTAATACGTATAATAAGGCCAGGGCCTCGCCCTATAGGACCTATAGTAACTACTATACTATATATATAAAAGTACGGACTTAAAATAACTCCTTTTAAAATAAAAGAACTATAAATAAGTTACGTAACTACGATTATATAATAAAATAAAAAACGGATATTTATAAATAAATAAGATAGATAATTATAAATAAGTAGGATAAACGACTATTTAATAAATAGTTAAATAATAATAAATAAGAATATTATAAAAAATATATTTAAAAATAAAACTTATATATAGTATAAATTTAAGCCGGGCTTAAAAATAAACTTTTTATAGCTTCTTTAATAATTAACTTAATATTAGATCTTATAATTATTTTTAGTTATTTTTACTAAGAACTTTTTTTAATAAAATTATAATTAATTATTAAAGCCTTATTTATTTTACGACTTATAAATATAGCTCTAAAGAAGCTATTTATAACTACGATACTATTTACTTAGTACTTATAACCTTAACTTTTACTAATATACTTATTATAATAAGCTAGTTATAATACTTTAATTACTCTTATTTAGTAAGTTAATTTTACGAAACTTATTAAGTAATAAAATAAACGACGATATTTTTTAAAACCCTAAGTACCCTTTTATTTAATTTTAAATAACTTATTAACTTAGCTAGCGAGCTAACTAAGGTTAAGGATAATAAAATACTTAATATTATTTACGACTCTAATAATAATATAGTTTTTAAAAAAGTAAATTATAAAAAAATGCGGCGTACCGTTAAGAAAAGTAATAAGTAAAATAAAGAACTTATAGAACTTTTTAATAATAATTCTATTTAAATAGCCATAACTCTAATTAAAAATAATAAAAATATTACTACTCTTTAAAATATAATTAACGAAGCTATAACTAACTTAAGAATTAAAAAAAAAATAATAAATAACTTAAAATAAGAAATTAAAACCCTCTGAGCTACTATTAGTATTATTAAAACTCTTATAAATAAATAAAAAAAACTTAAACTTAATATACTTATTATTTTTAATAGAACTACGAAACGTTTTAAGAGATTCTTAATTTAGATTAGAATTTACTAAACGTTCTATATTATTAACTTTTATAATAAGACTAAACGAGTTATTTATATAATAACTTTTTTTAAAAAACGAGTTTTAAAGTAGTTCGAACCTTTTTAAAAAGAATTCCTTAATAATAATAGTTATTTACTATACTATAAAAAATAAATTATAAATATTTTTAATAATATAATAGGATTTTAGAGTACCCTTAAATCCCTATTTTAAAACTTTAATAAAAAGTAATAAGTTAAGAAAAACTTAGCTAACTTTTAATAAACTAAGTCCGCCTTATACTACGCTACTAAGTTTAAAAAATTTATAATATAACTTAATTTTATTAAAAAAACCCGTATTTTTTTATTTTATCAAGGACTAAAAAATAAAGTTAAGGACGAACTTAGTAAAATAAAAATACTAATAAAATTTTTATAATATATCGAACTTATTATTAAGATCGATACTTAATTATATAAACGATATAAAAAAAAGGGGGAAGTACGACGCCCTTAAGCTAACTCTAGTTAAAAATACTAAAACTATAATAAATTACTAAGTAATTACTAAAATAACTTAAGAAATTAATAATAATAAAGTACGTTTTATAAATAATATAGAGGACCTATAGACCTTAATATTACTAAATATAAAAAATTATAATAAAAAAAGGATTTTAAATATTATAATTATAATAAACTAGGATATATAACTAGAGATTATTAATAACTTAAGCGTATTTAATACTAACTTATTTTAAAAAAACGAGCTAATATTATAAATAAAGAAGTCCTTTATAAATAACTCTTATAAATAGCTTATTATAATAATAACTATTTTACTTATTAAGATAATAAAAAATAAATAAGATAATACTTAAAATAACCTAAAATTAAAAAACGATCTAGGTATAATATTATACTACCCCTTATTAAAACCTTAGTAATAATAATAAAAAAAAAAGATACCCGCTTACTAACCCTATATTTTTAAAAAAAATAATATTAAGTATATTACTACGCTCTCTTAAATTTATAAAAATATAAGAAAAAAAGGCTAAAATAGACTCTATTATAAAAAATATATTTTACTTTTTTAAAGGTTAAATTAAATAAAAACTCCTAGCTAATATAAAAAAGTAACTTTTTAAATTTAAAAAAAGAGGACCTAATATTAAAAAAATTATAAATAGCCTTACTTATATAATACGATAAAACTATATAAACTAAAAATAATTTACTAAATCTAAAAAAAGACTCGATTTAAATAAAAACGTAACTAAGTCTATTTATATAATATAAAAAGTAAACGGTAATAAAAAATTTATTTATAAAATTAAGAAGTAGCTTAAAAACTTCTTATATAAAAATAAAATTAAAATAATTAAAAACCCGATTCTTAACTTCGGAATTATAAAAAAAAAAAATTAACTTTAATTTTAAAAAAAAAAATATTAAAATAAGACTTAGTTCCTTTTTTTTTAATAAAATAAAATTATTTTATAATTTGGACGAACCTTATAATGTTATTTAATAACGTATTTAAATAGAAATCGATTATAAAATATTACTTAGCGTTAATAATATTAGTTTTAAAAAGAATAATAAAGAATTATAGTATAAATATATTTATCTATTTAAAAATAACTAAATTATTTAGTTTTATAGGACTAAAGAACGTAAAAAAGTTACGATAACCCCCTATATAAATAAAAACTATTCTCTACTTAACCCCACGGACCCTTTTTATAAAGAATTATTTTAAATAGAATACTTAGATAATAAATACTTTTAGTACTTTATATATAAATAAAATAGCCGTTTTTATTTATAAAAACACGATAATAAACTTATTAAAAATATTTATATAAAAGACTAATTACTTAGCTAGACGTTACTAAGTTTTAATAATAATAATAAAATAATATTCGGTCTAAACTATAGCTTTTTTATAAAATACTTTAATAGCGAGTATATAGGATAAAAAGATTATAAATATAACTAATATTAAGTTTATTATATTAAAAAAGCTAGAGTATAGAGGGAATAATAAGAATTATATATAGTAGTTTTTTTTCTAGCTTTATAAGCACAAAAGATTAACCTTAATAAGATTACGCTTTTAAAAGAAATTATATAATATAGTATACTTTTTAACTATATAATACGCATAATATATCCTAAATACGCGCTTAATATAATATAATAATTTCGATACGAAAACTACTATTTAATTTAGGATAAGTAAGCTACCCTTTTCGTTACGTAGCGGTACTAGTTAGAAAGGTTAACGGTAAAAGTTAGCTATAATAATTAGCTATAATAATCGGCTATAATAGTTAAAAGCGGCCTTCCTTAACTATAAAAGTTCTAAATTTTAATAACGACGTAGAGGTTTCTAAAGAAAGGGCTAAATAAGCTAATATTTACTACTCTTTAAAACTCGTAAAGATTTTTTTTATCCTTATTATTTCTAATATCGCCCAAAGCTACTCTCTATTTAAACTAAATAAATCTACTAAATAAATTTACTAAATAAATCTACTAAATAAACCTATTAATATATAAACTACCACTCTCTTAGTATATAGTTAGTAATTAATAGGCTAAAGATGCTTATTAATAAGTCTACCCCTCTCGGGCTAGGCGCCCTCTTTAGCTAGCTTAACGCTATAGCTATTATAACTAACGTAAGTATACCTAAAAAGTAATAAAGTACTTTTTAATAGTACGGAATTTAGCTAAGTAATATTATAAGCGCTATAAATAGCCGGGCTAGTACGGATATTAAGATTTAGTATATTAACGCTAGCCTAATTATAATAGCTATAATAAACGGGCTAGAGGTATATAAGGTTAAAGTAATAAACCGGCGCCTTAAATAGCTCTTATAGGACCCCCTGGGTAATAATAATACTTATATAAAAAAATAAATTATACTAGACCTAGCTACTTACGTAGGCTAGTACTAAGAGGTCCTATATACGTTAAAATAAGTAAAGCTCGCCCTATAAGTAGCTAAAAACGGTAGAAAGTTAAGAGCTATTTTAGTTAATAATTAGGTATAGAGCGCATTATACCTAGTTTTCCCTAATACGTAATATACAGTACGGCCCTAGCAGATTATTCCGTTAGGGGGAATAAGAACTATATAAATAAGGCACTTAATAAAAAAAGCGTATATTAAAAAACTAAAAAAGCTAATTATAAAAAAACGACGAGAGGTAAGAATAAAAAAAAGTTCTTATATATAACTAAATAACGTAACGATATATACTTATAAGTTAATTTTAATATTTACGGACGAGGACTAAATACTATTATTAATAATAGCGTATAAGAAACCTATATTTTACTAAGAATAGTAAATAAACTTAATTTATTATAAGTATAGAAAAATAGTTTATATTAATTATAAATAGTAAAAAAAGAACGAGTTAATTATAATTATAAATATATTAATTAAAAGACCGTATATTTTTTAATATATATTAATAATTAATAAGAATAACTATAATATAATATTATAAAGATCGGAAATATTAATATTATCCTAGGAATCTCGTAATTACGAAAATATAACTTATAAATAGATTAGATTACTAACTAGGTCTTTTAAAAAAATCTAATTACTAAACGATTTAAAAAAAAAAGGGTTTAAATAGATTTTTAATAATTTTTAAAAAACGAAAATAAATATAATATATAGTTTTTATTAAAACGGTAAAAAGCTCTAAAAGGTTTATATATAGTATTAACGATCGAGGATCGTAATAACTCTAAACTATATCTAAAGAGTACTAAATATATATAAAACTATTTATAAAACCTAAAAAAATAGGATTATTAAAATATAGTAATTAAAATATAAAAATCGAACTTAAAAAAGAAGCGTAACCCGGGTTCTATTTAATATACTTAATAAACTAAGAAAAATAAGAGTATTTTAATAAATATATTAATAAAAAATTCGAAAAGGGATATATTTAACTATCGAATTCTTTTATAAAATTCCCCTTATTTTTTATATTAAAAAAGGGTAAAAAAATTAAAACTTATTATTAATTATAAAAAACTTAACCTCTCTAATAGAGTAATCCGCTAGGGCCGTACTATATATTACGTATTAAGGAAAACTAAGTATATTACGCTCTATACTTAACTACTAATTAAAACTCCTAACCTTCCCCCGCTTCTAACTATTTAAAAAGTAAGCTATACTTATTTTAATATATATAAAACCTCTTAATACTAGCCTGCGTAAGTAGCTAGATCCTATATTATATACTCCTTCTTATTAAAAATTAAGGGGCCCCTTATATATTTCCTTACGTCTATAATATAGCCCGTATTAAAAAAATTTCTAGTTTTATAAAATATAATTTCTAAACTAATATTAATATACTAAATCTTAACGTCCGTATTAGCCTAACTATTTATAGTATTTATATTATTATTTAGCTAAATTCCGTACTATTAAAAAGTACTTTACTAATCCTCGGATATACTTATGTTAATTACGATAATTATAATATCGAGCTAGCTAAAGAGGGCGCCTAGCTTAAGAGGGGTAGACTTATTAACGGGCATTTTTAAAATAAGTTCTCGTTAAAGTAGTATTTTAACTAGCTAACTTTTTAACTAGTTATCTAACTAGCTATCTAAGTAGTAGTTTATATATTAATAAGTTTATTTAATAAATTTATTTAGTAAATTTATTTAGTTTAAATAGAGCTTTAGGTAATATTAGAAATAATAAGGATAAAAAGAATCTTTACGAGCTCTAGTATAGCAAAAGAGTAGTAAATATTAGCCTATTTAGCCCTTTTTTTAAAAACCTTTACGTCGCTATTAAAATTTAAAACCTCTATAGTTAAGGGCCGCCTCTAACTATTATAGCCAACTATTATAGCTAATTATTATAGCTAACTTCTATTATTAACTTTTTTAACCGGCGCCGCTACTAAAAAGAGTAGCTTACTTATCCTAAATTATATAGCAGTTTTTATATTAAAATTATTATATTACGTTAAGCACGTACTTAGGGTATATTATACATATTATATAGTTAAAAAGTATATTATATTATATAATTTCTTTTAAAAACGTAATCCTATTAAGGTCGATTTTTTATACTTATAAAGCCAGAAAGAAAAACTACTATATAAAAAACTTAACGAAATTATAAAAAAGAATTACTATTTTTTATTACTTATTATTAAGCTTAGAGATTTATTTTACGGAGCTAACTAGTTTATTATTATAGATCTTAAAAAAGTATTTAACTAAATTCGAATTAAAAAAAAAATAAGTAAAAAACGGTATTTTAAACTCGTAAAGAACTTTTTAAATACCTCGTTATACCCTTCGGACTTACTAATATTTTAATAACTTTTTAAATAATAGTTAACTACGTACTCTAAGAGTACGTCGATATTTTTATTATTATTTATATTAATAATATTCCTATTTTTTTTTTAATTTTAAAATATATAAAAAGTATATTTATATAGTATTTTAAAAACTTTAAAATACTAAACTATATACTAAATCTTCTAAGTACGAGTTTTATATATAAAAAGTAGATTTTTTAAGATATACTATTATATTAAAATAAATCTATATATAAGTATTAAAAATAAAAATAGTTAAGGACTAGCTTATATTATAAAACGTTAAAAACGTATAAAGATTCTTAAGATTCGTTAACTTTTATTAATAATTCTTTAAAGATTATATTAATATAGTTAGACTTTTTAATAACTTAATATAAAAAAATACCCTATTTATTTAGGACCCTAAGTATAAAAAAGTATTTATTAAAGTTAAAAATATAATTATTTTTAAATTAGTTATTATAATTTTAAACCCCTAAAAACCTTTTAAAATTAAGACTAATACTTTAAATTTTATTATAAGAGCGGTCCTAGGATAATAAAACAAATAAAAAAAGCTTTATTTATATTATTTTTATTTTAAAGTATTTTATAAAATAAAATTAAATTAGTAAATCTATAATAAAAAACTAATAATAATTATTAAAGTATTTTAAAAATAGAGATTATAATTATTTAGAACTAAATATAAAATTATAGTTTATATAAATTATAAGAACTTTATAAACTTTATAATAAATAAGAACTTAAATAAACGATAAGTTAAATAGAGCGAATTTTTATTTAAATATAATTTCTAAATTATTTATTAAAAAGGTTTAGAAAATAATAGAGCGGACGCTCTTAGTAAAAGACCTAATTATAAAGTCGCAGTCCTCGAAAAAATATAAGTTATTTTTAAATAAAAAAAGGATAGTAGCCTTATATTAATTACGAAGCTTTTTATAATAATTAAGAAGATTAATACTAACTTAATTAGAAAAATAACCCCTAAGCTTATTATAAAAATTTATAATATACTAGTATATAATTATTAAGGAATTACTAAAACGTAGAAACGGATTTATTAATATTATAATAAATTTATTATATATACTAAAATTATAGAAGTAATTAAAGATTATGCGATTTATAAAAAAAATAAAAATAGCTTATATAAGCTTTATAACAAGCTATAATTATTATAACTATTAATAAAAATATAGTATTTAATTATATAGGACTTTATTATTAAATTACTAAGGTCTAAAAAACTATTTACTAAAATATAGTATAATAGTATTTTAGTTATAGTCGACCGACTTATTAAGTTTACGTACTTTATTTTTTATAAAGAATTAAGTACTATAAAAGACCTAGTATACGTATTTATTAAAATTATATTTTCGAACTACGGTTTACTAAAAGAGATTATTTCTAATAGGGATAAGCTATTTATTTCGAAGTTTTAGAAATTATTAATTTTATAACTTAGTATAAACTATAAATTATTAATATTATTTTATTTATAAACCAATAGATAGATAGAAAGGATTAACTAGATTTTTAAAATATACTTCTATTATTATATAAACTATAATTAAAATAATTAAGTAACGCTTTTATTAATAGCCTAGTTCGTATATAATAATATAGTTAGTAAAAGTATAAGAGAATCCCCGTTTTATTTTAACTACGGATTCTAATTAATAATATATAAAGAAGTATAATAAGGACTATAAGCTATAAAAGCTATAGTAAATATAAATAAACTTAAAAAGATCTATAAATAAGTATTAATAAACCTCGAATTTATATAATAATATATAAAAAAAAAATATAAATAGATTAAGGATTAGAGGACTATTTTTAAAAAAAGGGGATAGTACCTATTTCTTTTATTATAATATTAAAATAAAATAACTAAATAATAAATTAAACTATAAAAAACTTAAACCTTTTAAAATTATTAAAAAAGTCTTATTAATTAATTACGAATTAAGATTATTAAATATAATATAATATTACCCCGTTTTTTATATCTTATTACTTAAGCTTATATTAAGAGGTTTATATATAAAAAATTATATTATTATTAAACTAAACTAATTAGAATATAAAATTAAACGAATTATTAACTATAAAATAAAAAATAATAAAAAAGAATATCTTATTAAATAGAAAAACTATGGATATAAAAAGAATATATAAAAACTTATTATAAACTTCTAGAATTTTTAATAACTTCTTAAGGAGTATTAAAATTAAAATTAAATTTAAAACTCTTAGTTATTATAGCATCCTAATTAATAATTTTAAAAATATTATTAGTTTATATTTTACGGGTTATTAAAGAAGTATTTTTAAAACTTTTAAAAAACTCTTTTAATATAATCTAACTCTTTTTAAATACTATTTATTTTTAAAAATAAAAACGCTTTAACTTAAATAATAACTTATTTAACTTAGCTTAAGCTTATTAATAAGCCTTAGCCTTTTTTTATAACTCTATAGCTCTTTTTTAAAACCGCGACTCTTTTATTTCTTTTTTATAATTAAAATAATTAAACTCCGTTACTAACTAACTAACTATACCTAATTAACTAAAACTTAATAAATAAAAATATAATACTTATAAATATAAATAGTATTAATAAAAGTATTATATAAAATATTTAAATAATAATATATTTTATAAACCTTAAAATTAAAAAGAACTAAGTAACGGACCCTTTATAAGTAATAATTTAAATAAGGTATTATTTTTATATTTTTATTAAAAAAACAAATAATACGTAATAATTTATAATAAGACGTAGCTATTAAAGATTTCGATTTTTTAATTTAACTTAATATTATATTAATATATTCTAAAAGAATACTTAATAATTCCCTAATTCCAAAATAAACGACCTATTTATAAGCTTAGAGGATTAGACTTTTAAAAAAAGAAGCTAATATTGTAACTTAATATATATAATAAAGCTAGGGCCTCGCCCTATAAGATTTATAGTAATTATTATATTATATATATAAAAATACGAACTTAAAATAACTCTTTTTAAAATAAAAGAACTATAAATAAGTTACGTAATTATAATTATATAATAAAATAAGGAATAGACGCTTATAAATTAGTAAAACGGACGATTATAAATAAATAAAACGGACGACCGTTTAATAAATAGTTAAATAATAATAAATAAAAATACTATAAAAAATATATTTAGGAATAAGACTTATATATAATATAAACTTAAGCTAGGCTTAAAAATAGACTTCTTATAACTTTTTTAATAATTAACTTAGTATTAAATCTTATAATTATTTTTAGCTATTTTTATTAAGAACCTCTTTTAATAAGACTACGATTAATTACTAAAGCTTTACTTATTTTATAATTTATAAATATAGTTCTAAAGAAGCTATTTATAACTATAATACTATTTACTTAGTACTCGTAGCCTTAACTTATATTAATATACTTATTATAATAAGCTAGCCGTAATATCCTCTTTAATATTATTAAAATTACGTATATAAAGTTAATATTATTAACTATATTATAAACTTTTAATACTAATACGCTTCTCGTTACTTACTTATTTTTAGTTAATAAGTAATAGATTATATTATTATATATAATAAATTTACTCTTATTTATAATATATATAATAAGTAAGTAAAATAGATAAGCGAGTAAAATACGAAATTATAACTATAACGTAGATATATTTAAAAAGTACCGCTAATAGTTTTATATTAATTTAAACTACTTAGTATCCTCTTTTTTAAATATTTTTTTAGTAATTTAATATGTTCGTATATTATAATTAGTATTTTTATAAACGTTATATTATTATTAACCTATCTTAGTCCTTAGCTAACGACTACTATTCTAATACGTTTCTTTTTCGATCTAGGTCGTTATCTCTTTTTATAACTAAAAGTCTTCCTTATTAACTACTATAAAACTTCTTCCTTATTTAAGACGTATTTTTTTAGCCCTTTTACGTTAGCTAAGTAAGTTATTCTCTTTTTAAAAGATTTAGTTTTCTAATTTTAATAAAGTAATTTTATATATAAATCCTCGCGCCCCCTTTAATAAATATTTAATAGCTTTAATAATCGAAGTTAAAGAGCTATTTTAATAATGGGCGATTCGATTTTTAATAAGTTATAATTATAATAATACTTTTATTAGGTTATTTAGCGTTTAAAAAGTCTAGGCTAGGGGTATTATTAAGAGGGATCTTAGAGGTATCGGAGTATATAACTTTATATTTAGCTTAAATAGTATATTCTTTATATTTAAAAGTATAAGCCTAGCTCTTCTAAATCCTCTCTAAATATTTTTTTTTATAATCGCTTTTATAAATACCTTATAAAACGTAAAAAAAAAGTCCTCTTTCGTAATATAAGTATTACCCCGTTATATTTTTTTTTTTAATTTCTTAGCTATATACCGTTTTTAAAAGCCTAAAATATCTAATATCTAAGGGCTATAATAAATAAAACGAATAAGCTAGTATATAAAGGGTAACGATATTATTTTTTTTATAATATAACTTAAAATTTATAGAGTAATAACTTTTATATCCGTTAATAATAAAGAGGCGATATTAACTTTTTATACGTAGTTTTATATACTATTTAAAATATTTTACTTAATCTAGGCCTCTCTTATTTATTATTTATCCGTTTTTAAACGTTATAATAACCTAATTACGTAGTAAACCGGATTCCGTATACTAAGTAGAGAGGTAATATTTACTTATAATAATAATATATAGTAAGATATTATAACTTAACGAGCTAATAGCCTAGATAATTATAACCTATTTATAATTACTAAGCTATATTATTTTTATATTTAAACGCCTTTTTATACTCGTAATAACTATTTTAGATATAATCTAGCTTATTATAAAGCTAGTTTTATCGAAGTTATAAATATCGGACTTTATAATATCGTATTTTATAATTATATTTATTACGAGATAAAACTACGCGTTTATTATATTTAGATCTTCGTATTAAGCCCTTTTATAGTTATATTTATAAAAAAATCGTATTTAGAGCTATAATTAGTACTTAATAAAGTTAAAAACTTAGTACTTTTTAATAGGGGGCGCGTTATAGTTAGTAAGTAGTTAATTAGCTATATTTTTTATATTACTAATATAGAGAGGAAATAATTAGGAATTTAGATCGAGAATATACTTAACTAGCTTCTCTTTTTTAAATAGCGTTAAATTCTACGAGTTAAGGGTAGTATTATAACGTAATTATATTTTTTTAAGTTTATAAATAAGTATAACGTAGCTAACTAAATAGATCTTAGCTATAACCCGAGCGCTTAGATAAGGGTTATTTTAAATAGCCTAGAGGGTAAGCTAAACCTAAGACTCTTTATTTAGGTATATTATAATATATTATAAGAAAAAAGTACCCGGTTGCGTTAGAGTGTTATAATTACGATTTCGTATTTTACTTACTTATCTATTTTACTCGCTTATTATATACGTTACTCTTATTAACTAAAATAATAATATACCCTAATTACGATATAAAGTCGTTATTATTTATAAATAACTTATTAATAAAGATATAGAGTTTATTAATAGCGAGGTTAATTAGGTAATAAACGAGGCCTCGATTAAGATTTATTTATTACTATTTAAGCCGCTTATTAAGTACTTCGACGTTTTATTTATTTAAATTTATAGCTTATATTACTTTAGTATAGTTAAAAATTACCTCGGGCTAATATATATTTATAATATATACCCCTCGCGCGAGCTTAGCCTTATATTATTTTTTAATATTAATTATATTTAGGTTAATAAGGGTAATTTTCTTACCCTACCCCTTTTATTAAAAAATAACGGTTTTTTTTTTAATTATAAAAATCTTATTATTAAACGCTAATAAGTTATTTATTATAAGGACCTCTTTTAGTTTTGTTATAAAGCCCGCTTTTTAGAGCTCCTTATTTTCCTTTTTTATAAAGTTAATATCGGATAGGCCTAGTATATTATTAATCTATATTTTAATAATTCTAAATAGCTCGCTTTTATACTTATAGATTAATAAGCACGGGTCGTACGTAGATATAACTATTAATAATTAATTAATATAAAAATCGTAGTATATAGCCTACTAATAAGTACCCGATTTTACGAGCCTATATAGTAGTTTAAGTACTTTAATAATCGTACTTTTTAAGTACTTACTAACTATTTCCTTTAGTAAATAGGCTAGGATTTTCTTTATAAGCCCTATAATTAATTAAGTATAGGCCTAAGTAATATTATAACTCTAAATCTTATACCCCTTTTTTTATAATAATACTATTAGTACTATTATTAATTATTAGTTATAGTACTATACTATAAATAATTAGGTAAGTAGCGTCGCCTTTTTAATATTGCCGTATCCTTAAATTATATACTTAAATTTCTTATATAATTAGGGTATTCTTTTTTTCTTAATTTTATATACTATTCGTAATTTAAATATATAAAGATTTTTATATTTTTTAAGGTTATAGAGGATAAATTAATAAACCCCTCGTATTATAACTAGCTTATTATAATAAGTATATTAATAGAAATTAAGGCTACGAGTACTAAGTAAATAGTATTATAATTATAAATAGCTTTTTTAGAATTATATTTATAAATCGTAAAGTAAGTAAGGCTTTAATAATTAATTATAGTTTTATTAAAAAAGGTTTTTAATAAAAATAGCTAAAAGTAATCGTAAGATCTAATATTAAGTTAATTATTAAAAAAGTTATAAAAAGTTTATTTTTAAACCCGGTTTAAGTTTATATTATATATAAGTCTCGTTTTTAAATATATTTTTTATAGTATTTTTATTTATTATTATTTAACTATTTACTAAACGGTCGTCCGTTTTATTTATTTACGATTATTCGTCCTATTTATTTATAGGCGTTTATTTTTTATTTTATTATATAATTATAGTTACGTAATTTATTTATAGTTTTTTTATTTTAAAAAGAATTATTTTAAGTCCGTATTTTTATATATATAGTATAGTAGTTATTATAAATCCTATAGAGCGAGGCTTTAGCTTTATTATATATATTAAGTTATAATATTAACTTCTTTTTTTAAAAGTTTAGTTCTCTAGGCTTATAAATAGGTTATTTATTTTTAAGTTAGGGAATCGTTAAGTATTTTTTTAGGATATGTTAATATAATATTAAGTTAAATTAAAAAATTAAAATTTTTAATAGTTACGTTTTATTATAAATTATTATATATTATTCGTTTTTTTAATAAAGGTATAAAAATAATATTTTATTTAAATTATTATTTACGAGGGGTCCGTTACTTAGTTTTTTTTTAATTTTAAGGTTTATAAAATATATTATTATTTAGGTATTTTATATAATACTTTTATTAATATTATTTATACTCGTAAGTATTATATTTTTATTTATTAAGTTTTAATTAATTAAGTATAGTTAGTTAGTTAGTAACGGAGTTTAATTATTTTAATTATAAAAAAGAAGTAAAAGAGTTATAATTTTAAAAAAGAGCTACGGAGTTATAAAAAAAAGCTAAGGCTTATTAATAAGCTTAAGCTAAGTTAAATAAATTATTATTTAAGTTAGAGCGTTTTTATTTTTAAAAATAAATAGTATTTAAAAAGAGTTAAATTATGTTAAAAGAGTTTTTTAAGGGTTCTAAAAATACTTTTTTAATAGCTTATAAGGTATAAGCTAATAATATTTTTAAAATTATTAATTAGGATATTATAATAGCTAAGAGTTCTAAATTTAATTTTAACTTTAATATTTTTTAAAAAGTTATTAAGAGTTCTAGAGGTTTATAATAAGTTTTTATATATTTTTTTATATTTATAGTTTTTTTATTTAATAAGATATTTTTTTTTATTATTTTTTATTTTATAGTCGATAATTTATTTAATTTTATATTTTAATTAGTTTAGTTTAATAATAATATAATTTTTTATATATAAACTTTTTAATATAAGCTTAAGTAGTAAGACGTAAAAAATAGGGTAGTATTATATTATATTTAGTAGTTTTAATTTATAATTAACTAATAAGACTTTTTTAATAATTTTAAAAGGTTTAAGTTTTTTATAGTTTAATTTATTATTTAGTCGTTTTATTTTAATATTATAGTAAAAGAGATAAGTACTATTTTCTTTTTTTCAAAATAGTTTTTTAATTTTTAATCTATTTATATTTTTTTTTATATGCTACTATACGAATTCGAGGTTTATTAATATTTATTTATAGATTTTTTTAAGTTTATTTACGTTTATTATAGCTTTTATAGTTTATAGTCTTTATTATACTTTTTTATATACTATTAGTTAGAATTTATAATTAAAATAAAACGGGGATTCTTTTATATTTTTATTAATTATATTATTATATATAAACTAAGCTATTAGTAAAAGCGCTATTTAATTATTTTAGTTATAGTTTATATAATAATAGAGGTATATTTTAAGGATTTAGTTAATTTTTTTTATTTATTTATTAGTTTATAAATAAAATAATGTTAATAGTTTATAGTTTATATTAAGTTACGAAATTAGTAATTTTTAAAATTTCGAAGTAAATAGCTTATTTTTATTAGAGATGATTTTTTTTAGTAAACCGTGGTTTAAAAATATAATCTTAGTAAATACGTATACTAGGTTTTTTATAATATTTAATTTTTTATAAAAAATGAAGTATATAAACTTAGTAAGTTAGTTAATTATAATTAAGATATTATTATATTATATTTTAGTAAATAGTTTTTTAGACTTTAGTAGTTTAATAATAAAGTCCTATATAATTAAATATTATGTTTTTATTAGTAGTTATAATAGTTATAGTTTATTATAAGGTTTATATAGGCTATTTTTATTTTTTTTATAAATTACGTAGTTTTTAATTAGTTTTATAATTTTAATACGTATAGCGGATTTATTATAATATTAATAAATCTATTTTTATATTTTAATAATATTTTAGTAATTATATACTAATATATTATAAATTTATATAATAAGCTTAGGAGTTATTTTTTTAGTTAGGCTAGTATTAATCTTTTTAGTTATTATAAAAAGCTTTATAGTTAGTATAAAGTTATTATCTTTTTTTTATTTAAGAATAATTTATATTTTTTTAGGGACTACGATTTTATAATTAGGTCTTTTATTAAGAGCGTTTACTTTATTATTTTTTAAACTTTTTTAATAAATAATTTAAAAATTATATTTAGATAAGAATTCGTTCTATTTAACTTATTATTTATTTAGGTTTTTATTTATTATAAAGTTTATAAGTATTACGACCTAATATGCATAACTAAGACTAGGGCCCGCCCCGCAGGCTTATAGTAGCTACGGTATATTATATATATAAGAATACGGGAATATAAAATAACTCCTACAGAATAGAAGAACTATAAATAAGTTACGTATAAATAAGAAGTAATAATTACGTAATAAGGTAATTATTATAATTACTCTAAATAAGCGCTTATTAGTATTTACTAAGTAATTACCTAACGAATAAGAGTAATTACTAATAAAGGATATGTTTATAAATAGACTTATATATAATATAGACTTAAACCGGGCTTAAAAATAGACTTTTATAGCTTTTTTAATAATTAACTTAGTATTAGATCTTACGATCGCTTTTAGCTATTTTTATTAAGAACCCTTTTTAATAAGACTATAATTAATTACTAAAGCCTTATTTACTTTATAATTTATAAATATAGTTTTAGAGAAGCTATTTACGATTATAATACTACTTACTTAGTACTCGTAGCTTTAATTTTTATTAATATAACTTACTATAACTAGCTATTTATAATACTTTAATTACTCTTATTTAGTAAGTTAACTTTACGAGACTTATTAAGTAATAAAACGAACGACGATATTTTTTAAAACCTTAAGTACCCCTTTATTTAACTCTAAGCGACCCGTCGACTTAGCTAATAAGCTAATTAGGGTTAAGGATAACGAGATACTTAATATTATTTATAACTTTAATAATAATATAGTTCTTAAAAAAGTAAATTATAAAAAAATACGGCGTATTATTAAGAAAAGTAATAAGCGGAATAAAGAACTTATAGAACTTTTTAATAGTAACTCTATTTAAATAGCTATAACTCTAACTAAGAATAACAAAAATATTACTACTTTTTAAAATATAATTAACGAAGCTATAACTAACTTAAGAATTAAAAAAAAAGAAATAGATAACTTAGAGTAAAAAGTTAAAACCCTCTGAGCTACTATTAATATTATTAAAACTCCTACGGATAGATAAGAAAAACTTAAACTTAATATATTTATTACTTTTAATAAAACTACTAAACGTCTTAAGGGATTCTTAATTTAGATTAGAACTTATTAAACGTTCTACGTTATTAACTTCTATAATAAAACTAAATAAGTTATTTATATAATAACCTTCTTTAAGGGACGAGCTTTAAAATAGTTCGAACCTTTTTAAAAAAAATTTTTTAATAATAACGGTTATTTACTATACTATAAAAAAAAAACTATAAATATTTTTAATAATATAATAAGATTTTAAAGTACCCTCGAATCCCTATTCTAAAACTTTAATAAAAAATAATAAGCTAAGAGAGACTTAGCTAACTTTTAATAAACTAAGTTTGCCTCGTATTATATTACTAAGTTTAGAAAATTCGTAGTACGACTTAATTTTACTAAGGAAACTTATATTTTTTTATTTTACTAAGGACTAAAAGATAAAATTAAGGACGAACTTAGTAAAATAAAAATACTAATAGAATTCTTATAATATATCGAACTCGTTATTAAGATCGATACTTAATTATATAAATAATATAAGAAAAAGGGGGAGGTACGACGCCCTTAAGCTAACTCCGGTTACAAATACTAAAATTATAGTAAACTACTAAGTAATTACTAAAATAACTTAAAAAACTAATAGTAATAAAATATGTTTTATAAATAATACGGAGGACTTATAAACTTTAGTATTACTAAATACGAAGAACTATAATAAAAAAAGGACTTTAAATACTATAATTACGATAAGTTAGGATATATAACTAGAGATTACTAATAACCTAAGCGTATTTAACACTAGCCTATTTTAAAAAAACGAGCTAATATCGTAAGTAAAAAAGTCCTCTATAAGTAACTCTTATAAATAGCCTATTATAATAATAGCTACCTTATTTACTAAAATAGTAAAGAATAAATAGGATAGTACTTAAAATAACTAAAAAATATAGGATAATCTAGATATAATACTATACTACCTCTTATTAGAACCTTAGTAATAATAATAAAAAAAGAAAAAATACCTACTTACTAACCCTATACTCTTAAAAAAAATAATATTGAGTATATTACTACGCTCTCTTAGATTTATAAAAATATAAAAAAAAAAACTAAAATAGACCCCGTTATAAAAAATATACTTTACTTTTTTAAAAAACGAATTAAATAAAAACTCCTAGCTAATATAAAAAAGTAACTCTTTAAATTTAAAAAAAAAGGACCCGATACTAAAAAAATTATAAATAGCCTTATCTATATAATATAATAAAACTATATAAACTAAAAATAATTTATTAAGTTTAAAAAAGGACTTAATTTAAATAAAATCCTAACTAAGTCTATTTATATAATACGAAAAGTAAATAGTAATAGAAAATTTATTTATAAAGTTAAGGAGTAGCTCGAAAACCTCTTACGTAAAGATAAGATCGAAGTATTTAAAAAACCGACTCTTAACTTCGGAATTATAAAAAAAAAAAAATTAACTTTAACTTTAGAAAAAAAGAAAATATTAATATAAGAACTAGTTCTTTTTATTTTAATAAAATAGAATTATTTTATAATTCGGACGAACTTCGTAACGTTACTTAATAATATACTTAAATAGAGATCGATTATAAAATACTACTTAGTATTAATAATACTAGTTTTAAAGAGGATAACGACGAACTACGGTATAAATATATCTATTTATTTAAAGATAACTAAACTATTTAGTTTTATAGGACTAAAGAACGTAAAAAGGTTACGATAACCTCTTATATAAATAAAAACTATTCTTTACTCGATCCTACGGACCCTTTTTATAGGGAATTGTTTTAAGTAGAATACTTAGATAATAAATACTTCTAGTACCTCGTATATAAATAAAATAGCTATTTTTACTTACGAAAATACGATAATAAACTTATTAAGGATATTTATATAAAAAACTAATTACTTAGTTAGACGTTACTAAGCTTTAATAATAACGATAGAGTAATATTTAGTCTAGACCCTAACTTTTTTATAAAATACTTTAATAGCGAATATATAGAATAAAAAGATTATAAATATAACTAATATTAAGTTTACTATATTAAAAAAGCTAAGGTATAGAGGGAATAATAAGAACTATACGAGTAGGGTACTTAATAAAAAAAGTATATATTAAAAAATTAAAAAAGCTAATTATAAAAGAACGACGAGAGGTAAAAATAAAAAAAAAGTTTTTATATATAACTAGATAACGTAACGACGTATACTTATAAATTAACCTCAATATTTACGAACGAGGATTAAATATTATTATTAATAGTAGTATATAAAAAACCTATATCTTATTAAGAATAGTAAACGAACTTAATTTATTATAAATATAAAAGGACGACCCGTATTAACTATAAATAATAAAAAGAGAACGAGTTAATTATAATTATAAATATATTAATTAAGAGACCGTATACCTCTTAATATATATTAATAATTAGCTAAAATAACTTTAATATAATATTATAGAAATTAAAAATATCGACGTTATCTTAGGAATCTCGTAGTTACGAAAGTATAACCTACGGATAGATTAGACTACTAGCTAGGTCCTCTAGGAAAATCTAGTTACTAAACGACTTAAAAAAAAAAGGGTTTAAACGGATTTTTAGTAACTCTTAAAAAATAAAAATAAATACGATATATAGCTTTTATTAAAATAATAAAAAGTTTTAAGAAGTTCGTATACGGTACTAACGATCGAGGATCGTAATAACTCTAAACTATACTTAAAGAGTACTAAATATATATAAAACTATTTATAAAACCTAAAGAAATAGGATTACTAAAATATAGTAGCTAAGATATAAAGATCGAATTTAAAGAAAGAACGTAACCTAGGTTCTATTTAATATACTTAATAAACTAAGAAAAATAAAAGTATTTTAATAAATATATTAATAAAAAACTCGAGAAGGGATATATTTAACTATCGAATTCTCTTATAAAATTCCCCTTATTTTTTATACTAAAAAAGAGTAAAAAATTAAAACTTATTATTAACTATAAAAGACTTAACGAAATTATAAAGAAAAATTACTATCCCTTACTACTTATTACCGAGCTTAGAGATTTATTTTATAAAACTAACTAGTTTATTACTATAAATCTTAAAGAAGTATTTAACTAAATTCGAATTAAAAAAGGAGATAAATAAAAAACGGCATTCCGAACTTATAAAGGACTTTTTAAGTACTTCGTTATACCCTTTGAACTTACTAATACTCTAATAACTTTTTAAATAATAGTTAACTACGTACTCCGGGAGTACGTTAATATTTTTATTATTATTTATATTAATAATATCCTTATTTTCTCCCCCGACCTCGAAATATATAAAAAGTATATTTATATAATATTTTAGAAGCTTTAAAATACTAAACTATATACTAAACTTTTTAAGTATAAGTTCTATATATAAAAAATAAACTTCTTTAAATATACTATTATACTAAGATAAATCTATATATAAACGTTAAAAATAAAAGTAGTTAGGGACTAGCCTATATTATAAAACGTTAAGGACGTATAAAAATTTTTAAAATTTATTAATTTTTATTAACGATTTTTTAAGAACTATATTAGTATAGTTAGACCTCTTAATAACCTAATATAAAAAGATACCCTATTTATTTAGGACCTTAAGTATAAAAAAATATTTATTAAAGTTAAGAATATAGTCGTTTTTAAACTAGTTATTATAATCCTAAACCCTTAAAAACCTTTCGAAATTAAAACTGACGCTTTAGATTTTACTATAAGAGCGGTCTTAAAATAACGAAATAAGTAAAAAAAGCTTTACTTATATTACTTTTATTCTAAAGTATTTTATAAAGTAAAGTTAAATTAGTAAATTTATAATAAAGAACTAATAGTAATTATCGAAGTATTTTGAAAATAGAGATTATAGGTATTTAGAACTAAATACGAAGTTATAATTTATATAAACTATAAGAACTTTATAAACTTTATAATAAATAAGAACCTAAATAAATAATAAGTTAAATAGAGCGAATTCTTATCTAAGTATAATTTTTAAATTATTTATTAAAAAGGTTTAAAAAATAGTAAAGCGGACGCTCTTAGTAAAAGACCTAATTATAAAGTCGCAGTCTCTAAAAAAATATAAATTATTCTTAAGTAGGAAAAGGACGGTAGCCTTATACTAATTACGAAGCTTTTTATAATAACTAAGAAGATTAATACTAGCCCGATTAAAAAAATAATCCCTAAGCTTATTATAGAAATTTATAGTATACTAGTATACGGTTACTAAGGAATTACTAAAACGTAAAAACGGATTTATTAATACTATAATAAATTTACTATACGTATTAAAATTATAGAAGTAATTAAGGATTGTACGACTTATAAAAAAAGTAAGAATAGCTTATATAAGCTCTATAGCGAGTTATAACTATTATAATTACTAATAGAAGCATAGTAATTAATTATATAAAACTTTATTATTAAATTACTAAAGTTTAGAGAACTATTTATTAAAGTATAGTATAATAGTATTTTAGTTATAATTGACCGACTTACTAAGTTTATATACTTTATTTTTTATAAAGAATTTAGTATAGTAGAAGACTTAGTATACGTATTTACTAAGGTTATATTTTTAAACTACGGTTTGCTAAAAGAAATTATTTCTAATAGAGATAAGCTATTTATTTTAAAGTTTTAGAAATCTTTAATTTTATAACTTAGTACGGACTATAAACTATCGATATCATTTTATCTATAAACTAATAGATAAATAGAAAAGATTAATTAGATCTTTAAAATATACTTCCGTTATTATATAAACTACGACTAAGATAATTAGGTAGTACTTTTACTAATAGCTTAGTTCGTATATAATAATATAATTAGTAAAAGTACGAGAGAATCCCCGTTTTATCTTAACTACGGATTTTAGTTAATAGTATATAAAGAAGTATAATAAGGATTATAAGCTATAAAAGCTATAGTAAACGTAAGTAAACTTAAGGAAATTTATAGATAAGCCTTACTAAACCTCGAGTTTATATAATAGCGTATAAAAAAAAACGCAGATAGATTAAAAATTAGAAAACTATTTTTAAAAAAGGGGGATAGTACCTATTTCTTTTATTATAATATTAAAATAAAATAACTAAGTAATAAATTAAATTATAAAAAACTTAGACCTTTCGAAATTATTAAAAAAGTCTTATTAATTAATTACGAATTAAAACTATTAAATACGATACGATATTATCCCGTTTTTTATATTTTATTACTCAAGCTTATATTAAGAGGTTTATATATAAAAAATTATATTATTATTAAACTAAACTAATTAGAATATAAAGTCGAACGAATTATTAACTATAAAATAAAAAATAATAAAAAAGAATACCTTATTAAATAAAAAAACTACGGATATAAAAAAAATATATAAGAACTTATTACGAACCTCTAGAACTCTTAGGAATTCTTTTTAAAATACTAAAATTAAAATTAAAACTAAAACTCCTAGTTATTATAATATCTTAGTTAATTATTTTAAAAATATTACTAAATTATACCTCCCGCGTAGCGGCCGACTTATTTTTATTAATAATATTAAGAAGATTAAGAATCGCTTTCCCCCTTTTAAATACTATCCTTTTTTTTTTTAAAAAATAATCTAACTTTAATAAAAATTAATTTATTTTAGCTTATATATAACGCAAAGCTTTTACCTATTTTTAAAAAAGAAGCTCCTCTACCTCCTCCTTATATTCTAATTTATCGGTTTTAAATAAAAAACGATTTACTACGAATATAATTAATATAAAAAAATATTAGTAAAAAAAAAAAAAAAAAAAAAAAATAACTTACGATCGTATATAGTACTAGTAGTTACGTTATAAAAACGACTATGATGTATATATTCGTAATATTTTAATTTACTTTTTAATATCTTATACCTTTACCCTAACGAACGATAGAATAAGTAAAGTATTATAATTTCGAATCCTTGCTCCTTAATTTCGAGAGTAAGCTTTAGTTAACGATATATTAAAGATCTAGTAAATATCTTAGTATTTTTTAAAAGAATTACTTAACGAGCCCTAACCTAGGCTATAATAACTTATTTATAAGTCTATAAGGATAAGACTTTTAAAAAAGAGACCTAATATTACGACTTAATATATATAACTAAGACTAGGGCCCGCCCCGTAGGCTTATAGCGGCTACGGTATATTATATTAGAATGGGGTAGGGCGATTAGTCCTAGTAGTTCTTTTCTAAAGCTAATTAAATAAGGGTATCTACGGGAGGGCTAATTAAAATAAGATATAAAAAAAAAGGCCCCGATTAGAAATAGTAAGTTCGATAGCGCGGATTTTTATTTTAATTATATATATATATTTTTTTAAAATCGAACTAAAGCTTTTTTAATAATTTATTTTTAAACGTAATAATATAAAACGATTAAAAAATCTACCTTTTTGATCTAGCTAATATTATCCTCTTTTTTTTAATTATAACTCTATTAATTAAGGCCGTATTAACCCGATTAAAAGAGGTATTTTATATTACTTTTATAAGTATTAGTAGTTTTTTTAAAATACTATACTACGAGAGTCCTTTATACCCTATACGTTTTTAATAATCTCCTTTTTTAAAAATCCCTTTTTTATTAAATAAGAGAATAAGTAAGAGAAAACCTAATTTAATTAGAAATATTTTAAATAATTAATTAAAAAGAACGGTATAATAATTAAAATAAATGCGGGTAGTAAGACCCTAATTTAAAAAAAGTAATTAAATAATTAAGATACGAAGGCGAAAATATATAAAAAAGGACTTCTTATTTAATAAAATAGGGGATATAATAGACCCCGAGAAGCGAACGAGATAAAAAGTAAAGAAAAACGCGGATACTTAGGACCGGATCGGGCCTAAATATAAACGTTACGATAATATAATAAGATAAATAACGAGTTAAGATTAGAACTAATAGAATACCTTAATAAGTATAGCTAGTTATTTAACTAAACTATTCTTTATTAATTAATATAGCCTAGAGACTTAATAATAAACCTATTTAAAAATACGGATACGTCGGACTAAGGGCGCTTATAAAATTAGCTTTTAACTAGACCTATTAATAATTTTAATTAGTATTACCGTAAGCTTAATATAACGTCCGATTAAAACTTTAGTTATACGCTTAATAAGGACTAAAAAAAATAGTTTAAATTATATTAATTAGAATAATAACTATATTCTAGTTATTAAAACGGCTCCTCTCTTCTCTTTTTAAACTCTGCTTAGAATAAATAGATTAATATAAGATTATTAAAATTATAAATAAAATTAACGAACTATATTTTTAATAACTTTAGATTATAAATATAAATAACTAATACGTTACTTTTATTATTATTAGCGCCCCTTAGGACGTTTAATTATATAAACCTAACCCTTTTATTTTAAATAAACCGTTTACTAAACTAGCTTTTATAGTTTATCGAGACCTATAAGTTACGGAATTGTTTAATAATAAAAAGGCTACTCCTTTTAATAGATCTATTTATTAATTTAATTAGAAAAAGCTAGTTACGGCTTAAGTTAGGATAAATACTTTAATTAATACTTTTTTAAGTATTATTATTACTCGGATTTAAATAGCTACGCCTTAGATTAAGGGCCCCGTAATTCCTTAGCTTAATTTAATAAAGAATATAGGTTTTTATAAAATACTATTCCTTAATTAAGAGGGGATTATAGTTTTTAAAAATAATAATATCGTAGATTTTTTAAAAAAGTTCGAGGATTAGTACGAGATTAGTAGGGTCTTAGACCGATTTAGGGGTAAACTTATTACGTATATTATAAGAAGAGATTATTAAACTCTAATTAAGGACGTAATTAGAGGACTACCCTAGGCCTAAGCTAAGGATTTTTTTTTAAAAGAATATGGGAAATAGGATACTAACTGCTTTTTAAATAAAGAAGAGTAAATAAAAAAAGTTACTAAGGGACTACCTATCTTATTTTCTAATCTAAACTCTATTTAAGTACTATTTACTAAGATTAATAATATAATTACCCTTATTAAATAATAAAACCTCTATATTATAACTAATAAGAGCCTAATTAAGGCCGTATATAAGCAGTTCTATACTAATATTATAAAAGAAGTAGTAAAGAAAGTCGGGGTTATTTTAAATAGCTTTATTAAATTAACGAAGTACGTAAAGTTTAAAATAGGACTTCTTAATACGATTATATATAAGAAGGAGTATAGCTTACTCTTTGCGAACGACTAAAATTAACCCGAGCCCTTATTATAACCCCCTACTCCTTAAGTACGTAGAAATACTTAGTATTAGTATTTAAATTACTAATAATATTACTAGCTAACGATAGAAGTCTAGGTTACTTAAGCGGCTATTAATAATATTATTAATTCTAACTTAGTTAATAAAATAAGTAAGTATTACGGCTAGCTAGTCGTAGTAAGTATATTTAATAAAAGTTAAGGCTACGAATACTAAGTAAATAGTATCGTAGTCGTAAATAGCTTTTTTAAAGCTATGTTAGTAAGTCGTAAAATAAGTAAGGCTTTGGTAATTAATTATAATCTTATTAAAAGGGGTTCTTAATAAGGATAGCTAAAAACGATTATAAGATTTAATACTAAGTTAATTATTAAAAAAGCTATAAGAAGTTTATTTTTAAGCCCGGCTCTAATTTATATTATATATAAGTCTCGTTTTTAAATATATCTTTTATAATATTCTTACTTATTATTATTTAACTATTTACTAAACGGTTATCCGTTTTACTTATTTACGATCGTCCGTTTTACTTATTTATAGGTATCCGTTCTTTATTTTATTATATAATTGTAGTTACGTAACTTATTTATAGTTTTTTTATCTTAAGAGGAGTTATTTTAAGTTCGTTTTTTTATATATATAGTATAATAGCTACCGTAAGTCTTATAGGGTAAGGCCCTAGCCTTATTATACGTATTAAGTTATAATATTAGCTTCTCTTTTTAAGGTTTAGTTTTCTAAGCTTATAAGTAAGTTATTTATTTTTAGGTTAGGGAATCGTTAAGTATTTTTTTAAAATATATTAATACGATATTAGGTTAAATTAGAAAATCGAAGTTTTAAATAGCTACGTCTTGTTATAAATTATTACGTATTATTCGTTTTTTTAATAAGGGTATCGAAATAATACTTTGTTTAAATTATTATTTGCGGGGTATCCGTTATTTAGTTCTTCTTAACTTTAATATTTGCGGAATATACTATTATTTAGGTATTTTGTGCGATGCTTTTGTTAATACTATTTATATTTATAAGTATTATGGTTTTGTTTTATTAGATCTAGCTAATTAAATATAGTTAATCGATTAGTAATAGAGTCTAATCGTTTTAATTATAAAAAAGAAATAGAAAAGTTACGGTTTTATAAAAGAGCTACGGAATTATAAAAAAAGGCTAAGGCTTATTAATAAGCTTAGGCTAAGTTAAACAAGTTATTATTTAAGTTAGAACGTTTTCGTTTTTAAAAGCGAATAGTATTTAAAAAGAGTTAAGTTATATTAGAGGAGTTTCCTAAGGATTTTAAAAATACTTCCTTAGTAGCTCGGGAGGCGTAGGCTAATAGTATTTTTAGGGTTATTAATTAGGACGCCGTAATAGCTAGGAGTTCTAGTTTTAATTTTAATTTTAGTACTCCTTAAAAAGTTATTAAGAATTCTAGAGGTTCGTAATAAGTTCTTATATATTTTTTTTATATTTATAATTTTTTTATTTAATTAGGAATTCCCACGTCTTATTCTTAACTCTATAGTTAATAATTCGTTCGACTTCGTATTCTAGTTAGTTTAGTTTAATAATAATATAATTTTTTATATATAAACCTTTTAGTATAAGCTCGAGTAGTAAAATATAGAAGACGGGATAGTATTATATCGTATTTAGTAGTTTTAATTCGTAATTAATTAGTAAGACTTTTTTAATAATTTCGAAAGGTCTAAGTTTTTTATAGTCTAATTTATTATTTAGTCGTTTCGTTTTAATATTATAGTAAAGGAGGTAGGCGCTATCCCCCTTTTTTAAAAATAGTTCTCTAATTTTTAATCTATTTACGTTTTTTTTTATATACTATTATACGAACTCGAGGTTTAGCGAGGCTTATTAATAGATCTTTTTAAGTTTACTTACGTTTATTATAGCTTTAATAGCTTATAGTCCTTATTATACTTTTTTATATATAGTTAGCTAGAATCTATAGTTAAAATAAAACGGGGATTTTTTTATACTTTTATTAATTACGCTATTATATACGAACTAGGCTATTAGTAAAAGTACTACTTAATTATCCTAGTTATAGTTTATATAATAATAAAGGTATATTTCGAAGATCTAGTTAATTTTTTTTATTTATTTATTAGTTTATAAGTAAAATAATATCAATAATTTATAGTTTATACTAAGTTACGAGATTAAGGATTTTTAAAACTTCGAAATAAATAGCTTATTTTTATCTAAGATAATTTTTTTTAGTAAACCGTAGTTTAAAAGTATAACCTTAATAAATATATATACTAGGTCTTTTATAGTACTTAATTCTTTATAGGGAATAAAGTACGCAAACTTAATAAGTTAGTTAACTATAACTAAGATATTATTATACTATACTTTAGTAAATAGTTCTCTAAACTTTAGTAGTTTAATAATAAAGTCCTATATAATTAATTACTATGCTTTTATTAATAATTATAATAGTTATAGCTTATTATAAGGCCTATATAGGCTATTCTTACTTTTTTTATAGGTCGCGTAGTCCTTAATTACTTTTATAATTTTAGTACGTATAGCGGATTTATTATAGTACTAGCAAATCCGTTTTTATATTTTAATAATTCTTTAGTAACCGTATATTAGTATACTATAAATTTTTATAATAAGTTTAGGGATTATTTTTTTAGTCGGGCTAGTATTAATTTTTCTAGCTATTATAAGAAGTTTCGTAGTTAGTATAAGGCTATCGTCCTTTTTTTATTTAAAAATAACTTATATTTTTTTAGGGACTACGACTTTATAGTCGGGTCTTTTACTAAGAGCGTCCGCTCTATTATTTTTTAAACCTTTTTAATAAATAATTTAGAAATTATACTTAGATAGGAATTCGCTCTATTTAACTTATCGTTTATTTAAGTTCTTATTTATTATAAAGTTTATAAAGTTTTTATAGTCTATATAGACTATTACTTTATACTTAGTTCTAAATAACTATAATCTCTATTCTTAAAATACTTCGATAATTACTATTAGTTCCTTATTATAGATTTACTAATTTAATTCTGCTCCGTAGAATATTTTAGAGTAAAAGTAATATAAGTAAAGCTTTTTTTATTTATCTCGTTATTTTAAAATTACTTTTATAATAAAATCTAAGGCGTCGGTCTCGATTTTAAAAAGTTTCTAAGGGTCTAGGATTATAATAACTAGTTCGAAAATAACTATATTCTTAACTTTAATAAATACTTCTTTATACTTAGGATCTTAAATAAATAGAGTATTTTTTTATATTAAGTTATTAAGAGGTTTAACTATATTAGTATAGTCTTTAAGGAATTATTAGTAAAAGTTAATAAATCCTAAGAATCTTTATATATCCTTAACGTTTTATAATATAGGCTAGTCCCTAATTACTTCTACTTTTAACGTTTATATATAAATTTATCTTAGTATAATAGTATATTTAAAAAAGTCTACTTTCTATATATAGAACTTATATTTAGAGGGTTTAGTATATAGTTTAGCGTTTTAAAGCTTTTAAAATACTATATAAATATACTTTTTATATATTTCGAGGTCGGGGGAGAAGATAAGGATATTATTAATATAAATAATAATAAAAATATTGACGTACTCCCGGAGTACGTAATTAACTATTATTTAAAAGGTTACTAAAGTATTAATAAGTCCGAAGGGTATAATAAGGTACTTAAAAAGTCTTTTATGAGTTCGAAATACCGTTTTTTATTTATCTCTTTTTTTAATTTAAATCTAATTAAATACTTTTTTAAAATTTATAATAATAAACTAGTTAGCTCCGTAAAGTAGGTCTCTAAGCTTAATAATAAGTAATAAGGGATAGTAATTCTTTTTTATAATTTTGTTAAGTCTTTTATAGTCGATAATAGGTTTTAATTTTCTACCCTTTTTTAGTATAAAGAATAAGGGGAATCCTATAGGAGAGTTTAATAGTTAAATATATCCTTTCTTAAGTTTTTTATTAATATATTTATTAAGATACTCTTATTTTTTTTAATTTATTAAGTATATTAAATAGAACTTAGGTTATGTTCTTTTTTTAAGTTCGATTTTTATATTCTAATTACTATATTTTAGTAATTTTATTTTTTTAGGTTTTATAAATAATTTTATATATATCTAGTACTCTTTAAGTATAGTTTAGAGTTATTACGATTTTCGATCGTTAGTACTAATTACGAACTTCTTAAAGCTTTTTACTATTTTAATAAAAGCTATATATCGTATTTATTTTCGTTTTTTAGGAGCTATTAAAAATCCGTTTAAACCCTTTTTTTTTTTAGGTCGTTTAGTAATTAGATTTTTTTAAAGGACTTAGTTAGTAGTTTAATCTATCCGTAAGTTATGCTTTTATAATTACGAGATTTTTAAAATAATATTAATATTTCCGATTTTTATAATATTATATTATAGTTATTCTTATTAGTTATTAATATATATTAAGAGGTATACGGTCTTTTAATTAATATATTTATAGTTATAATTAACTCGTTCTTTTTGTACTGTTTATAGTTAGTATAGGTTATTTTTTTATACTTATAGTAAGTTAAGTTTATTTATTACTCTTAATAAAATATAGGTTTTTTATACGCTACTATTAATAATAGCGTTTAGTCCTCGTTTATAAATATCGAGGTTAATTCGTAAGTATACGTCGTTATGTTATTAGGTTATACGTAAGAACTTTTTTTTTATTTTTACTTTTTATTATTCTTTTACGATTAGTTTTTTTAGTTTTTTAATATACGCTTTTTTTATTAAGTACTTTACTCGCGTAGTTCTTATTATTCTTTTTATACTTTAGCCTTTTTAACGTAGTAAATTTAATATTAGTTATGTTTATAGTTTTTTTATTTTATATATTTATTATTAAGGTACTTTATAAGAAAGCTGGGGTCTGGGCCGAATGTTATTTTATTATTACTATCGAGACTTAGTAACGTTTAGTTAGGTAGTTAGTTTTTTATATAGATATTTTTGATAAGCTTATTATTACGTTTTTATAGGTAGAAGCGACTATTTTATTTATATACGAAGTACTAAAAGTACTTATTATCTAAGTACTCTGCTTAAAATAATTCCTTATAAAAGGGGTCCTCGGGGTTAAGTAGAGAGTAGTCTTTATTCGTATGGGGGGTTATTATAACCTTTTTACGTTTTTTAGTTCTATAGAACTAAATAGTCTAGTTATTTTTAAATAGATAAATATATTTATACCGTAGTTTATCGTTATCCTTTTTAAAATTAGTATTATTAACGTTAGGTAGTACTTTATAATCAATCTCTATTTAAGTATATTATTAGGCGACGTTACGAAGTTCGTTCGAATTATAGGGTAATTTTACTTTATTAAAATAAAAGGAGCTAGTTTTTATTTTAATATCTTTTTTTTCCTTAAGGTTAAAGTTAATTTTCTTTTTTTTTATAATTCCGAAATTAAGAATCGGCTTTTTAAGTACTTCGATTTTGTTTTTACGTACAAGGTTTTTAAGCTATTTTTTAACTTTACGAATAAATTTTTTATTAGCGTTTACTTATTTTATTATATAAATAGATTTAGTTAGAATTTCGTTTAAGTTAGTTTTTAATTTAATAAGTAGTTTTTAGTTTATATAGTTTCGTCGTACTATATAAACGAGGCTACTTATAATTTTTTTTATATCGGGTCCTCTTTTTTTAAATTTAAAGAGTTACTTTTTTATATTAGCTAGGAGTTTTTATTTAATCCGTTTTTTAAAGAAGTAAAGTATATCCCTCGTAATAGGGTCCGTTTTAGCTTTTTTTTTTATATTTTTATAAATTTAAGAGAGCGTAATAATATATTCGATATTATTTTTTTTAAGAGTATAGGGTCGATAGGTAGGTATTTTTTTTTTATTATTATTATTACTAGGGTTTTAATAAATAATATAGTATCGTATCTAGATCGTTCCTTATCTTTAGGTTATTTTAAGTACTATTTTGTTTATTTTTTATTATTTTGGTAAGCGAGATAGCTATTGTCGTAGTAGGCTATTTATAAGAGTTATTTATAGGGGACTTCTTTATTTATAATATTAGCTCGCTTTTTTAGGATAGGTTAGTATTAAATATACTTAGGTTATTAATAATCTTTAGCTATATATCTTAGTTTATTATAATTATAGTATTTGAAATCCTTTTTTTAGTAAGGTTGTTCCCTTTTAGTAATACTAAGGTCTATTAGTTCGCTATAATACCCTATTGTAATAGTCGTTGGTTTATACTTACGTTTATTATTAGGTTTAGCTCGGTTATTCTAAGTATTCTATCTTTTTTACTTAAGGCATTATTCGTAAAGTTAATTATTAATTTTAACCGTTATATTAATATAATTATAAAGTTTATTAGGCTAGTTTTATTAAGAGAGGTCGTTTTTAATTTTTTTTTTTAGGCTACGATAGAAGGCTACTATAAGTACTTTATTACCCTAATTAAGTTTAGAAGTGATCTACTTAAATTCTAATACGTACTTACTAGCTAACCCTTTTTATATAAGGGTTATAAATCTTTATTTAGTAATTCGTTCTTTATTAGGGTTACTAAAGGTTTTTTTAAGTCTTTTTTCGAACTCGTTATAGTTATTAAAGATTTTTTTAGTATTTTTATCCTAAATATTACGTTTATTCTCGAGATAGTTTTTTATAAAAGGTTCGAACTAAGCGAGGGTATCCTTTTTAAAAAATAAAGTTACGTAGTAGACTTTATTCGCTTTAATAATAAAAAAGGTCCTATAGTAGCGTAAATAGGCCCTAGTTTAAATAAGAAATTCTTAAAGAGTATCTAAGGACTTATCGTAGGGTTCTAGTTTAGGATACTTAGCTCTAGGTACTAAGGGAGGTCGGGGCGTTATAAACTAAGCATAAAGTTACTCGTTCTTATTTTTAAGTTTAAATATTATATTATATAATTATTAAATAGTAGGTATAGCTGCCCTAATAGGCTACGTAGTATAGTTATTATTAACGGTTAATATATTCGTATTATTTAGTTAGTTTTTTAAAAAGTAAACTTATTAAATAGGAGTAATTAAAGTATTATAGCTAGCTAGTCGTAATAAGTATATTTAGTAGAAGTTAAGGCTACGAATACTAAGTAAATAGTATTATAATTATAAATAGCTTTTCTAAAGCTATATTAGTAAGTTATAAAATAGGTAAGGTTTTAGTAATTAATCGTAGTTTTATTAAAAGGGGTTTTTAGTAAGGATAGCTAAAAGCGATCGTAAAATTTAATACTAAGTTAATTATTAAAGAAGCTATAAAAAGTCTATTTTTAAGCCCGGCTCTAGTTTATATTATATATAAGTTTTATTTTTAAATATATCCTTTATAATATTCCTATTTACTATTATCTAACTATTTACTAAACGGTTGTCTATTTTACTTACTTACGATCGTCCGTTTTATTTATTTACGGGCGTCTATTCTTTATTTTATTATATAATCGTAGTTACGTAATTTATTTATAGTTTTTCCGTCCCGAGAGGAGTTATCCTAAGTTCGTTTTTTTATATATATAGTATAGTAGCTACCGTAGGTCCTATAGGGTAAGGCCCTAGCCTTATTATACGTGTTAGGTCATAATAATAAGTTAAAGATTTATTAAAATAGTATTTATTTTTAAAGCCCTATTCGTATATTTAATATAAGTACTACGCGTCCTAATTAGCCCCCGATTATAAGACCTAGGGATCGTTACTAATATTACTAAAGTTAATATTACTAAATTATTAGGGATTATAATTAGTATACTCTTAATAAGGATACTTATTTTATTATTTTAACTTAGGGAGCTTAGTATTATAAAAAGCGTAACGGTTATAAACTTATAAATAATATTCCCTTTATTATAATTAAAAATAGAAAAAAGCGTATAATCGCTAATTACGTTACCCTCTTTTTTTACGTAGTAAATATATTAACTAAGAAAGATACTAAGCTCTTAGTTAAGTAGATTTTAGATTACTAAATCGGATTACTTTAGTAAACTATACCTATACTCCTTTTAGCTAATCCTACGAGTATAATTAAATATATTTACGTAATAAGACCTAATCTAAGTTATTATAACTAAGTAGACGTTTATACTGTTTATAAAAGAAAATTTCTTAAGAACTATACCTTAGTAACTAAACCTTATTTTAAAAAAACGTACGGGATTAATAGCCTAAGCTAGCCTTTATAACCTAAAAAAAAAACGGTTTCCTTCTCTAATTAAAAAAGAGAAATTATAAAAATCGATAATAATAACGAGGTTTTTAAAATAGTAAAAAACGTAATTCCTAAATTTACTTCTAAGCCCTAGCTTACTAAAGTTCTAATTAATACCCCTAATACCGGTATTTAAAGAACTTAAGAGCCTCTTTTTTATAAAACCTAAAAAACGATAATTATAAATTAGCCCCGCGATTTTAACCTTAAGGCCGAGGCTAAAAAGCTAATAAAAAAGAAGCTTAAAGCCCCGATTTTATTTCTTATAAACCTCTTATAAAAGATTATACTAAAATATATTATAATAATAGTAATTTTAATACGTAATTAAGGGTATTTTAATACTAACAAAATCCTATTAAAAACTCCGAAATCCTTAGCTAACTTAGTAAAAAATAAATAATAATAATAAAATATCGAGGATCTTTTTAATAAGTATAATAAGAACCTTTTTTTAAAGCTAAGTTATATAGCTAAGATTAATAAAGTTAGAAACGCTAACCCGACTTTTAAAATTCTAACTTCCGTAATCTTAAACGCCTACTTATAATTAAAAATCTAGATATTTAATATAAATTAAGATAATAAAGATTTAATAATCGTCGTAATCTTAAATACCGGGGCGTAAATTAATATCTTTTTAAAATAATATATTAAAAAAGCTAATATTTCTTATATAGTAACGAAGCTTTAAATATAGACGTTTAAATACGATCTAACTAACTAAATAATTTTTAATAGTTTTTATTTTATAAACGTATAAATTAGTAAGTTTAAAATAACTACTTATTTTTTTATTAAGGACGAGCGAGAGACCTCCGATCCGTTATTACTAAGTCTCTTATTTATATAAAATACTAAGCTATCCTTTAAATATAATAAGTTAATAATTACTATTCTAATTTATATTAAAAACGTAAGATTAAGGATCTTAATAAGGATAATTAGGACGAACGGGTTTTAGGACGTAAAAAATATCTTACTCTAGCTTAAGTAATACGTAAAAAAAGTTTTTAAATTAGAAAACTAAATATTAATAATATAACTAGGAATATTATTAGTTCCGATAACCCCTATTTAAAATCTAAATTAAAAAAAAACGAGTATATTATAGCGGTTTTAAACTAAAACTAAGCTAACTAAATTATAATTATAGTTACGCTCTATATAATCTAGCCTTAAATTATATAAATTAGGAAAGTAATAGTAACTACTCGGGGTAAGGCTAGAAATAGGCCGAATAGATTAGCTAACTAAGACGATTTGCGTTTTTTAATAAAAACGCTTATTTCTTAATAAGAAAAATTATATATTAAATAACGGATTAAGAAGTTAGAATAAAAGGTATTAAAATTATATAAGGTAGCTAAAAAAGCTTTTTATAAGATTCCCTGCGCTATTAAAGCTAATATAATATATAAAAAAAAGGATTAAAAAGTCTAGCTAGTTAATAACGCGCCCTTTAATAAGTTAATACTTAATAGCGATCCTTATTAAAAACTTAAAAAGCTTAAGGAAATTAAAAATAAGCTACGAGACCGATCGGGCCCTTATAGGGATATTATTATATTTAAGTTCTTTAATATAAAACTAGGTTTTAAATTAACGAACGATCGACTCTAAGCTATTTTTAGGGATTATAACTATTTTTTATTTTATAAATAAGATCTTTTTAAGTAAATACTCCTTAATTAAAAGAAAGTATTAGTATAGGACTTCTCTAAATACGGCCGTTTTAACTTTATAATCGTATTATTATAATTAATTAAGATTATATTTTATAAAGCTTAGTAAGCGAAAGGTATCCCTATCCTAAAAGCTTTATTATTAAAAGCTTTTAAAATAATCTAAGAACGTATTACCTAAGGTATTATTAAAAAAAGCTATGTTACGTATTAGAACCCCTAGTTCTTAGTAATAAAAAAGGACGGCGGTTTTTAGCTAATTAATTTAATAATAAAAATTAACGCCGTTACCCTTTAAGATACTTAGTAACTACTTAATACTAATAAGTTTTTAAAAGAATTTATTATAAATTAGCTTATTTCCTTCTTAAATTTCTTTTTTAATTATAATTAGATCTTTTTAAATAAAAAGAGCCGCAATTTAATAACCTTTTTAATTTTATTCGGGCTATATAAATACTATACCCTCCCGTAAGGAGTAATAAATTCGGTAGCCTAGTTTTATTAAATTATAACCCGCATTCTTTATAACTTAATTCTAAAATACTATAGCGCTTTTATTAATAATATTATAGTTAAAGGCCTACGATCCCGTTATAATAATAAGTACTTAACTAACTATCCTAAGATCTAACGATTTATTTACGAATATCTCTAAAATATTAATTAGGTCTTAGTTAATATCGAGCTAGCTAGTTATATTATTTTTAGAGCGAAGTTATAATAGTACTAGCTATTTATAGTTATTATAGGCTACTTTTATAAAATAGAAGGGAGACGGCCTAATTAAGCTAAAGTCCTTAAAATCCTTAAATAAATAAAATACTTAAACGTTTTAGAAGTTAGATTGTTTTTTAATATTATTACTTTTTACTACTATTAAATTAAGTAATTTTTTTTTATAATAGCCCCGTTATACTTCCTACTTAGTAAGAACTAATCTTTTAAATAAGGAGTATTATAAATCGAGGTTATAAAGATATTTAAAGAGGCGATTACTATAACCCTTATTCTAGTTTTACTAAACTATAATATTAAAGCCGGATAGATTATCCTTATAACGGACGCTAGTATTAAAAAATAGGGTAATATACTTAGTTAGATTATTAATAATAAGTATATTATTACTTAATATAAGAGCGGGATATAGTATAAACTAGAGCTTAATTATAACTTTAGTAAGCTCGAAATACGAGGTATTTTAATAAGCTTAAAGCGTTTTTATAATTATCTATTTAAAATTAACTTTTTATTAAAAACCGATACCTAGGTCCTAGTTACTTAGATTAATAATATTACGAATAACTTATTATTAATAATAATAATATACTAGCTCTTTTAAATTAAACTCTTTAACTTTAAAATTAAGTATATTAACGGGAAGAAAAATACTATAGTAGATAGCTTTTTAAAAAAACCCCCTAGCTAATCTAACCTAGCTAAAATAGAGCTTAATAAGGATATTAAAAACTTTATTAACGTACGAATCTTATAAATACGAGTTATAAAAAACTTTTTTATTATAGCGCATAGCTATAGTAACGTTACTATTAATTAAATATAAGAAATAAATATTCTAACCGATTTACTAGCGCTAAATAAATAATAATTAGATCTCTTAAAATAAATTACCTATTTCTTTTTTATTTTAAAAAGGCTAGCTAGTATACTTTTTAATTAGTTTAAACGTTTTAAATAGATAATAATATAATTTATTATATAAAATAAACTTCTATTTTAATAAAGAACGAAGACCCGTCCTTAACCTACTTAAGTAATTAATAATAAACGTTACTAAGTAGACCTAATTAACGAAGTATATAATAAGTCTAGGTATAGAGGACGAGAGGCTACTTATTTTTATTTTACGGAATAATATTATTAATTAGGGATATATACTTAGGTCCGGGAGCTAATTATAACTTATAAAGCCTACTAAAAAGCTAGATTATAACGCTTCGATAACCCCTATATATTTATAGCCCCGATCTACGAGCCTTTTTTTTAAATCTATTTAAACGTTTAGTATATAAATAAATAAAAAGTTATTAAGGCGCGTTATAAGTTTACGGGGTACTTAAAAATACGAATTATAACGAATATTATGTTAAAAAATATTACGAAGTTTATTTAAAAAGATATTATTTATTATTATAGGATCTACGGTATTCTAATTATTAACGGGGGATAAGAAAATATAGGTACTATTACTTAGCTTAATTAACGATATAGTACTTAATAAAAGGTTATATTAGTTTATAACCCTCGTATTAACGGGCTCTTTAAAAAAAGTTACTAACTTATTATATATATACTTCGTATTTAATTAAATTAAAAAAAGAAAAATATTAAACCTATATTTACTACGGCCCTTTTTATAAATAGGATAATTATTAAAATATCGTTAGGTTATATACCGTTCTATTTTATTTATAGTCGTTATATTACGATCCTAATTAAAGGGAGGATAGTGACTTAGAGAGTATTTAATTAAGAAAAAGTATATATAATAAATTAAGAAGTCTAAGCCCGACTACGAGCTTTTACCTTTTTAATAAATAACCGGGAAGTTATAGTTAATAAAGTTACTTAATACCGAGCCTAAACCCGTAACTAATTTAATTCCTTATACTCCCTTTAATTAATAAAATTATAACTTAGTAATCTAATTCTCGTTTTTAACGTTTAATAAAAAATCGATATATTAATTTTTAAAAAACTCGACTATTATTAGTAAGGACCTTTTTATATTTATTTAGCCGCTCTAAATAGGTTGTCGTATTAATTAAAAACGCTTATTAATAACTTAATTATAGGGGCTACTTATATTAATAATCGATTTAAGAAGTTCCTAAAGTCTTTAAAAGGCCTCTACTTATTACCTAACGAGGCTAATTTTTATAATAACTTTATTTCTAACTTAGCTAACTTTCTATTCCTATAAAATAATATAATTAATATTACGATCCTACTTCTCGATTATAATAATAATATAATAGACTCTAGGGACGAGGATACTTAACCTCTTACTAAGTAAACCCGATTATAAGTAAAAGCCTCTCGAGAGGGGTAAATTACCCCTTATTACTACTAATCCTTAGTATAAGCTACGAATTTTATTTATTAAATATTTATTTTATAAGGATATTACTAAATCTTATTAATTCTCTAGTTATTTCTTTACCTAAATCCAAAATAAAGATATAAGGGGACGATAAAAAGAGAAAAATTATTTTTTAGTTATTATAATTAAAAACCTAACGACCCTACTTACTAATTATATAATCGTATTAAAAAACCTTACTCCTCCCTTTAAGTATCTAAGCTTAGTTCCCTATTTAATCGAGCTTATTTAAAATTTAGCTTAGCTTACGTAGCCTTTTACTTTACTTATTTTATTTTTAAACGTTAATAACCTTTATAAATTACGAACGCGTAATCCTTAGTAAGGTATATTAGAGGGGCGTTCTTAAGAACGGAATTATACTTATTTTTCTCGGCCTTAATAGCTTCGATTTAATTAAAAACTATATAAACTAAAGTTTTAACTCTCTTAATATTAGCTAGGATTAAAGATATTACCTTATTACTACTTATTATATAATAATAATAATAGCCTTACTTAGGATCGGCCCCGGACTTTTTAATATCCTACTAACCCTAGCTCTTTTTAAAATAGTATTTCTTATTTTTAAAATATATATAATTATTATATCGATTATTAAAGTAATTTAGTAAAAAAACGTACTTAAAATAGGGGACTATTTTTTTAATTAGCTCCTTAATATTAGAACTAATATACTTCTAAAAGGACCGCGCGTAATAATTATAAAATATAATATTCTAAACGCTATAAGCCTAAATAAGTAAAAAATTAATAATAAGGGTTTATTTACCTAATTACTAAAATAGAGGGCCGAAGTAACTAATATAATCATAACTAATAAAAACCTAACGGCTCTATAAAAACGATCTACTTATAATACCTAGTTTACTAACGTACTTCTTAATAACGTTCTAATTCGCAGTTAATTACTAAAACTTCTAAGCTATTTATTTTTTAATATATTTATTAAACTAAGGATTTATAATATAAAATTCGGTATAAAACTCTCTAACTAATCCGGGAAGAGTTAACTAACTAGTAATTTTAAAAATCTAAAAAAGAGGAACGTTAAATTAGGACTAAAATTAAAAAGATTAAATAGAGTAGTACTTACTATAGTTTACTTTTTACTAACCTCTCGGAACTTATAGCCCTAAGTTTTCTAAAAATAAGCTTTTTTAGGAGTAGAAGAAGAATATTACTAAAGCTAGACGTTATAACGAGTAGTTTTAATAATCCGATATACGTTATTAATAGCCGAAGTATTAGATATAATAAGTAAGTAGATTATATTACTAAAAAAAGAAAAGAGACTAAGTAAAAAGGGATAATTACGATTAAAAAGCTATTATTTAAAAAAAGAAATAAAAAGGAATAAAGAGATTAAGGGAAGGCCTCTATATACCCCCCCTTAAACCTAAGGTATTAAAAAAGAAAGTACTATAAGCCTCTTAGCTAATTAATACTAAATTATAGCTACTATATAAAAAAAAAAAAGGAGTAAATTATAAATCGGGGCCTTTTTATTATTTATAATTTAGCGCTTTCTTTCTTAATTAATAGAGGCTACTTTGTAATTAGTATAAAAAAGTAGCTTTTTACTTAGTTACTTAACTTTTCTTTTTTCCTTCCTTAATTACTATTATTATTATTAAGTAGCCGTTTTTAACTTAAATATTCTTTAGCCTTTTCTTATACTTTTAGACCTAAAATACTATTTCTTTATAACTATTACTAATTAAACCTCCCCTAATTTTTATTTCTTAATCTATTATATAAATATTAACTTAGCGATTTATAATAGCCTCTTTATTTCTTATCTCTCTTTTTAAACTAAATAATAAAAAGGACGTAGTACGAATTTAGGGTCTAATTACGATAAAGGGCCTTAAAAACGATATTAAATATTAACTAAAAAAATAGGATCTAAATAGATATATTACTTTTAATAAGACTAACCCTAGAACTATTATAGATATTAAGAACTCTTAGTTCGTTAATTTTAATACGAACTACTGATATAAAGCGTATACTAACTATTACCTAAGCCTAGTACCTAAACAAACTAGCTTCTCTTAAATAATCTTAACTCTTTCTAAATTCAACTATCCTAATTAGCTTAGTATAAAAAATATACTTCCCTTTTTTAATTAGTACCCCGAGGCTTTTAAGGGTTTAAAAAACTAGAAAACTTAAATAAGTTAGAACTACTATAAAGTAATAGAGGTCCTAACTAATTATTATAATTTTTAAAAACGCTTATTATATAAAAACTAAATTTAAAAATATAAAATCGGATTTATAATAGAGGTTATAATACGAGACCTCGCTTTAATACGTAATATAATTATAATTAAAAAAGGATAAGAGAGTATTTTTAAACTAAATAAGACCCCTACCCTAAACCCTTAAACTTAAGAGACTATATAAAAAATTAAGACTTTAGTATACTTAGTAATCTTTCTTTTTTATATTAACGATCTAGGCTATTTTATAAGGATAATTATTAACTAGCGGGATAGTATAGTTTATTAATACGATCCGAAATAAGCTCTTAAATATTTAGAAAGGATATTTATTAATAATATCTAAGCGCTAAAAGCTTTTTATAATTAGATCGATACGCTTTTTTATATTTAATAACTAATTAATATAAGCGCTTACGTAATCCTTATAGTATAATAACTTAGTAAATAAGAATATAGTTTATATATGCTTAAGTAGTTTTATAACGTAGTTTAATATAGCTAGCTTAACCTAATTTATAACCCGTATTAAATAACTTATAAATATTTTAAACTATTTAATAATAAGCTCTGCGTAGCTTAAATTTAATAAATTAGCTACGAGTTTTAATATAATAATAATTACTTTTTTAATACGATAAAACCTTCCCTAGGTAAGTCTTTTAAAAAAGTAATATATAATTAAGACTTTAAAAATAGGCCCTATACTAACTCGGATAACTCTAACTACGTTATAACTAACGCCCCTAAAATACCGACCCCCTAAAAATCCGGTTCTTATCTACTTAGCTTTAGATTTACTAACTAGGATTTAAGAATTTATAACCCCCGTAATTATAGTTATTATATTTTAATCGATTTTATATACTTTAAAAAGTAAAAAGGAATAATTAAAAACCTTAAGTAAGGGCTTATTATTTTTAAAAAGTTACTCTTATTGTCTTAATCCTTAAAAATACTAAAGAATACTCGGGGATTTTTAATAAGTAGTAACCCTAATTAAACTCCGTAAATAATTAAATTAATAAAGGTTACTAACTAGTATCTAAACGCTATTATTAATAATTAACTTATATACCTAATTAATACTCCTAAAATTTATTAAGTTACGTAATCCTTATTGAATATATTATTACTTAAATTGTTATTACGCCTTAGCCCGGCTTTTAATAAAACTAGTCTAAGTAATTAAAAAAGTAGTTTTTTAAATACTTTAGTTAGGGGTAAGAATAGCCCTATTACGAAGACTCTAATTAAAATACTAAGAGTTTAATTAAAGTAAGAGGCTATTAAACGTATACTCTCTAAGTATAATCGGGCCGTATAAAAAAATAGTAAACGCTAACGTTAAGAACTAGCTAAGTTTTATTAGGACCTTTTATAGCGTCGTAGTATATATAAAAGTAAAACCGATATTAATAAAAGTATAAAAAAATAATAAATTAATTAGTATAACGACCCGATTATAAAAGCTATATATATAACTCTAGCCTATACTCCTTAAATATTATTATTAATAAAAAAAGCTAAAAAGAACTAGGGTAATAAAAGTTAGGATTAGGAAATTATTAAAAAAGAATAGGATAAGAACTAGGTAAAGCTAGTAAAAAAAATAAAAAAAGTAAAAAAGGTAATTATTAAAAAAAAAGGTAAGTAGAGGGCTTAATATAATTAACTATATATAATAATTAGGACTAATCTAAAATAATTTTTTTTTATAAAAAATCGGAAAAAAAGAAATTAGGGGATAATTAAAATAGGGTAGGGCGATTAGTCCTAATAGTTCTTTTTTAAAGCTAATTAAATAAGGGTATTTACGAGAAGGCTAATTAAAATAAAATATAAAAAGAAGGGCCCCGATTAGAAATAGCGAGTTTAATAGCGCGGATTTTTATTTTAATTATATATATACCTTTTTAAAATCGAACTAAAGCCTTTTTAATAATTTACTTTTAAATATAATAATATAAGACGATTAAGAAGTCTACCCTTCCGATCTAGCTAATACTATCCTCTTTCCTTTAGTCGTAACTCCGTTAATTAAGGCCGTATTAACCCGATCGAAAGAGGTATTTTATATTACTTTTATAAGTATTAGTAGTTTTTCTAAAGCACCGTACTACGAAAGTCCTTTATACCCTATACGTTTTTAATATATATAAAAATATAAGAATATAAAATAACTCTTATAGAATAAAAGAACTATAAATAAATTACGTATAAATAAGAAGTAGTAATTACGTAATAAAATAATTATTATAATTACTCTAAATAAGCGCTTACTAATATTTACTAAGTAATTACCTAACGAATAAGAGTAATTACTAATAAAAGATATATTTATAAATAGACTTATATATAGTATAAACTTAAGCCGGGCTTAAGGATAGACTTCTATAGCTTCTTTAATAATTAACTTAGTATTAAATCTTACGATTACTTTTAACTATTTTTACTAAGAACCCCTTTTAATAAGACTATAATTAATTACTAAAGCCTTACTTACCCTACGACTTATAAACATAGCTTTAGAAAAGCTATTTATAACTACGATACTACTTATTTAGTACTCGTAGCCTTAACTTCTATTAATATAACTTACTATGACTAGCTATCCGTAATAATAAGGTTTTTATAATCTATATAAACTATAACTTTATATTTAGTTTTAAATAACTATAGTTTTTATTTTTAAAATACTTTAATAATTATTATTAGTTTTTTATTATAAATTTATTAATTTAATTTTATTTTTTAGAATATTTTAGAGTAAAAATAATATAAATAAAGCTTTTTTTATTTATTTTATTATTTTAGGACCGCTCTTATAATAAAGTTTAAAGCGTTAATCTTAATTTTAAAAAGTTTTTAGGGGTTCGGGATTATAATAATTAGTTTAAAAACGACTATGTTTTTAACTTTAATAAATACTTTTTTATACTTAGGGTTCTAAACGAATAGGGTATTTTTTTATATTAAGTTATTAAGAGGTCTAATTATATTAATATAGTTTTTAAAGAATTGTTAGTAAAAGTTAACGAATTTTAAGAATTCTTATACGTTTTTAACGTTTTATAATATAGGCTAGTCCTTAATTATTTTTATTTTTAATATTTATATATGGATTTATTTTAGTATAATAGTATATTTTAAAAATTTTATTTTTTATATATAGAACTTATATAGTAGTTTTTTTTTTTAGTTTTATAAGTATAAAAAATCGACCTTAATAAGATTACGTTTTTAAAAAAAATTATATAATATAATATACTTTTTAACTATATAATATGCGTAATATATCCTAAGTACGTACTTAACGTAATATAATAATTTTAATATAAAAACCGCTATTTAATTTAGGATAAGTAAGTTACTCTCTTTATTACGTAGTAGCGCTAGTTAAAAAGGTTAACGGTAGAGGTTAGTTATAATAATTAGTTATAATAGTTAGCTATAATAGTCGGTTATAATAGTTAGAGGCGGCCCTTAACTATAGAGGTTCTAAATTTTAATAATAACGTAGAGGTTTTTAGAAAAAGGGCTAAATAGGCTAATATTTATTACCGTACTAGAGTTTATAAAGATTTTTTTTATCCTTATCACTTTTAATATTACTTAAAGCTACTTTCTATTTAAACTAAATAAATTTACTAAATAAATTTACTAAATAAACTTATTAATATATAAACTACTACTTAAATAGTTTAAAAATGTTTATTAATAAGTTTACCCCTCTTAGGCTAGGTACCCTCTTTAGTTAACTTAACGCTATAACTATCGTAATTAACGTAAATATACTTAAAAAGTAATAAAGTACTTTTTAATAATACGGAATTTAGTTAGGTAATATTATAAGCGCTATAAATAGCCGGGCCGGTACGGATATTAAAATTTAGTATATCGATATTAGCTTAGTTATAATAATTATAATAAATAGGCTAGAAGTATATAGGGTTAAAATAATAAGCTAGTATTTTAAACGGCTCTTATAGGACCCCCTAGGTAATAATAATACTTATATAAAAAAATAGATTATACTAAACCTAGTTACCTACGTAGGCTAATATTAAGAGGTCCTATACGTATTAAAATAAGTAAAGCTTGCCCTATAAGCGGCTAGAATTTAAAAAGATTATAATAAAAAGTTAGGAGTTTTAGTTAGTAATTAGGTATAGAGCGTATTATACTTAGTTTTTTTTAATACGTAATATATAGTACGGCCCCGGTAAATTGCTCCGTTAGAGGGATATATAGAACTTATATTTAGAGGGTTTAGTATATAGTTTAGTATTTTAGAGTTTTTAAAATACTATATAGATATGCTTTTTATATATTTTAAGATTAGGGGAGAAGATAAGGATATTATTAATATAAATAATAATAAAGATATTAACGTATTCTCGGAGTACGTAGTTAATTATTATTTAAAAAGTTATTAGAGTATTAATAAGTCTAAAGGGTATAATAAAATATTTAAAGAGTTTTTTATAAGTTCGAAATACCATTTTTTATTTATCTTTTTTTTTAATTTAAATTTAGTTAAATACTTTTTTAAGATTTATAGTAATAAACTAATTAGTTTTATAAAATAAATCTCTAAGCTTAGTAATAAGTAATAAGGGATAGTAATTCTTTTTTATAATTTTATTAAGTTTTTTATAATTAATAATAAGTTTTGATCTTTTACCCTTTTTTAATATAAAGAATAAGGGGAATTTTATAAGAGAATTTAATAGTTAAATATGTCCTTTTTTAAGTTTTTTATTAATATATTTATTAAAATATTTTTATTTTTTTTGGTTTATTAAGTATATTAAATAGAACCCAGGTTATATTTTTTTTTTAAATTTAATTTTTATATTTTAACTATTATATTTTAATAATCTTATTTTTTTAAGTTTTATAAATAGTTTTATATATATTTAGTATTTTTTAGGTATAGTTTAGAGTCGTTACGATTTTTAATTATTAGTACTATATACGAACTTCTTAGAGCTTTTTATTATTTTAATAAAAGTTATATATTATATTTATTTTTATTTTTTAGGAGTTACTAAAAATCTATTTAAACTCTTTTTCTTTTAGGTTATTTAGTAACTAGATTTTTTTAAAAGACTTAGTTAGTAGTTTAATTTATTTATAGGTTATGTTTTTATAATTATAAAATTCTTAAAATAATATTAATATTTCCGATTTCCGTAATATTATATTATAGTTATTTTTACTAGTTATTAATATATATTAAGAGGTATACGGTTTTTTAATTAATATATTTATAGTTATAGTTAACTTAGTTTTTTTTTTATTTATAGTTAATATAGATTGTTTTGTTATATTTATAGTAGATTAAGTTTATTTATTATTTTTAGTAAAATATAGGTTTTTTATGCGCTACTATTAATAATAGTATTTAATCTTTGTTTATAAATATTAAAGTTAATTTATAAGTATGTATTATTACGTTATTTAGTTATACATAAGAACTTTTTCTTTATTTTTATTTTTTATCGTTTTTTTATAATTAGTTTTTTTAGTTTTTTAATATACGCTTTTTTTATTAAGCACTTTACTTATATAGTTCTTATTATTTTTCTTATACCCTAGCTTTTTTAATATAGTAGATTTAATATTAGTTATATTTATAATTTCTTTATTTTATATACTCGCTATTAAGGTATTTTATAAAAAAGCTAGGGTTTGGACTAAATATTACTTTATTATTATTATCAAAACTTAGTAATATTTAGTTAAGTAGTTAGTTTTTTATATAAATATTTTTAATAAGTTTATTATTACGTTTTTATAAATAGAAACGGTTATTTTATTTATATACGAGGTATTAGAAGTATTTATTATTTAGGTACTTTATTTAAAATAATTTTGTATAAAAAGGGTCCGTGGAGTTAAGTAAAGAATAGGTTTTATTTATATAGGGGGTTATTATAACTTTTTTATATTTTTTAGTTTTATAGAACTAAATAGTTTAGTTATTTTTAAATAGATAGATATGTTTATATTATAGTTTTTTATTATTATTTTTAGAGCTAATATTATTAATACTAGGTAGTACTTTATAATCGATTTTTATTTAAGTACGTTATTAAGCGACGTTATAAGGTCTATTCGAATTATAGGGTGATTTTATTTTATTAAAATAAAAAGAGCTAGGTTTTATTTTAATATTTTCTTTTTAAAGTTAAAGTTAATTTCTTTTTTTTTTATAATTCCGAAGTTAAGAGTTAGTTTTTTAATTATTTTAATTTTATTTTTATATAAGAGGTTTTTAAACTATTTTTTAATTTTATAAATAAATCTTTTATTATTATTTATTTTTTATATTATATGAATAAACTTAGTTAGGATTTTATTTAAATTAAGTCCTTTTTTAAACTTAGTAAATTATTTTTAATTTATATAGTTTTATTATACTATATAAGCGAGGTTATTTATAATTCTTTTAATATTAGGTCCTTTTTTTTTAAATTTAAAGAGTTACTTTTTTATATTAGTTAGGAGTTTTTATTTAATTTAATTTTTAAAGAGGTAAAGTATATTTTTTATAACGGGGTCTATTTTAGCCTTTTTTCTTATATTTTTATAAATTTAAGAGAGCGTAATAATATATTTAATATTATTTTTTTTAAGAATATAGGGTCGGTAAGTAGGTATTTTTTCTTTTTTATTATTATTATTAGGGTTTTAATAGGGGGTAGTATAGTATTATATTCGGATTATTTTTTAATTTTAGGTTATTTTAGGTATTATTTTATCTATTTTTTATTATTTTAATAAGTAAGATAGTTATTGTTATAGTAAGCTATTTATAAGAGTTACTTATAGAGGACTTCTTTACTTATAATATTAGCTCGTTTTTTTAAAATAGGTTAGTATTAGATACGCTTAGGTTATTAATAGTTTTTAGCTATATATATTAGTTTATTATAGTTATAATATTTAAAATCTTTTTTTTATTATAATTTTTTATGTTTAATAATATTAAGGTTTATAAGTCTTTTATATTATTTATAAGACGTATTTTATTATTATTAATTTTTTAGGTTATTTTAGTAGTTACTTAGTAATTTATTATAGTTTTAGTATTTTTAATTAGAGTTAATTTAAGGGTATCGTACTTCTCCTTTTTTTTTTACGTTATTTATATAATTAAGTATCGATTTTAATAGCAAGTTCGATATACTATAGGAATTTTATTAGTATTTTTATTTTATTAAGTTCGTTTTTAATTTCTTTTTTTAGTTTTTAATAAAACGAAAAGATATAGGTTTTTTTAATAGAATTAAGTTATATTATAAGTTTTTTAAACTTAGTAATATAGTACGAGGTAAACTTAGTTTATTAAAAGTTAACTAAGTTTTTTTTAGTTTATTATTTTTTATTAAGATTTTAAAATAGGGATTTAAAAGTATTTTAGAATCTTATTATATTACTAAAAATATTCGTAATTTTTTTTTTATAGTATAGTAAATAACCGTTATTATTAAGGAATCTTTTTTAAAAAGGTTTAAACTATTTTAAGGCTCGTTTTTTAAGGAAAGTTATTATATAAATAATTTATTTAGTTTTATTATAGAAGTTAGTAACGTAGAACGTTTAGTAAGTTCTAATTTAAATTAGAAATTTTTTAAAACATTTAGTAGTTTTATTAAAGGTAATAAGTATATTAAGTTTAAGTTTTTTTTATTTATTTATAGGAGTTTTAATAATATAATAGTTTTTTTATTTTAGCTTTATAAGTATAAAAGATCGACCTTAATAAGATTACGCTTTTAAAAGAAATTATATAATATAGTATACTTTTTAATTATATAATATACGTAATATATCCTAAGTACGCGCTTAATATAATATAATAATTTTGATATAAAAACTACTATTTAATTTAGGATAGGTAAGTTACTTTTTACGTAGTAGCGCTAGCTAAAAAAGTTAACGGTAGAGGTTAGCTATAATAATTAGCTATAATAGTTAGCTATAATAGTTAGCTATAATAGTCGGCCGTAATAGTTAGAAGTAGCCTTTCTTAACCGCAGAGGTTCTAAACTTTAATAATAACGTAGAGGTTTCTAAAGAAAGGGCTAAATAGGCTAATATCTACTACTTTTTTACTATACTAAAGCTCATAAAAATTCTTTTTATCTTTATCGCTTTTAATATTACTTAAAGCTACTCTCTATTTAAACTAAATAAATTTACTAAACAAATCTATTAAATAAATTTACTAAATAAATTTACTAAATAAACTTATTAATATATAAACTATTACCTAGATAGCTAGTTAGATAACTAGTTAAGAGGTTAGCTAGTTAAAATACTACTTTGACGAGAACTTATTTTATTCTTAGTATATAGTTAGTAATTAGTAAGTTAGAACTCTAAAAATACCCGTTAATAAGTTTACCCCTCTTAAGCTAAGCGCTCTCGGCTAGCTCGATACTATAACTATTATAATTAATATAAATATACTTAAAAAGTAGTAAAATACCTTTTAGTAATACGGAATTTAGCTAAGTAATATTATAAGTACCGTAAATAGCCGGGCTAGTACGGATATTAAGATTTAATATATTAACGCTAGCCTAGTTATAATAATTATAATAAACGGGCTAGAAATATATAGGGTTAGGGTAATAAGTTAGTGCTTTAAATAGCTCTTATAGGACCCCCTAGGTAATAATAATATTTATATAAAAAAATAGATTATACTAAACTTAGTTACTTATATAGGCTAATATTAAGAGGTTTTATACGTATTAAAGTAAGTAAAGCTCGTTTTATAAGCGGGTAGTAAAAGGTTAGGAGTTTTAGTTAGTAATTAAGTATAGAGCGTATTATATCTAGTTTTTCCTAATACGTAATATATAATACGGCCCTAGCAGATTACTCTATCGGGGGGAGGAGTTTTAATAATATTAGTAATAGTTTAGAGGGTTTTAATTTTTTATTTTAAGTCGTTTACTTTTCTTTTTTTTAATTTTTAAGTTAGTTATAGCTTTATTAATTATGTTCTAAAGAGTAGTAATATTTTCGTTATTTTTAATTAGAGTTATAGCTATTTAAATAGAGTTATTATTAAAAAGTTTTATAAGTTTTTTATTTTATTTATTATTCTTTTTAATAATACGCCGTATTTCTTTATAATTTATTTTTTTAAGAACTATATTATTATTAGAGTTATAAGTAATATTAAGTATTTTATTATCCTTAACCTTAGCTAGTTTACTAACTAAGTTAATAGGTTATTTAGAGTTAAATAAAGGGGTACTTAGGGTTTTAGAAAATATTATTATTTATTTTACTACTTAGTAAGTCTCGTAGGGTTAATTTATTAAATAGGAGTAATTAAAATATTATAACTAGCTTATCGTAATAAGTATATTAATAAAAGTTAAGGCTACGAATACTAAGTAAATAGTATTATAATTATAAATAGCTTTCCTAAAGCTATATTTATAAGTTATAAAATAAATAAAGCTTTGGTAATTAATTATAGTTTTATTAAAAAAGGTTCTTAATAAAAATAGCTAAAAGTAATTATAAAATTTAATACTAAGTTAATTACTAAAAAAGCTATAAGAAGTCTATTTTTAAGCCTAGCTTATATTTATACTATATATAAGTCTCGTTTTTAAATATATTTTTTATAATATTCCTATTTATTATTATCTAACTATTTACTAAATAGTCGTCCGTCCTATTTATTTACGATCGTCCGTTTTATTTATTTATAAGTATCCGTTCTTTATTCTATTATATAATTATAGTTATATAACTTATTTATAGTTTTTTTGTCCCGAGAGGAGTTACCCTAAGTCCGTACTTTTATATATATAGTATAATAGCTATTATAGGTCTTATAGGGCGAGGCCCTAGCCTTATTATACGTATTAAGTCGTAATACTTCGATTATATAGAGTATTTACTTTAATAAGATCTAATCCTTTATATAGCTTTTTAACTATTATAATAATACCTTTTTTACGTAGTTTAATTACTAGTTTAAAATCGGCTTTCTTTTTTATTATATAAAAAGTATTAATTACCTCGTTATTAATAATAAATTACTACGTTAGTACTTATTATTATAGTTTTCTGCGCCGTCTCGCTAGTAATATTAATACTTTTTTAGTAACTTCCTCTTTTTCGTTATTTATTAATATTATTATAACTATTTTATTAAAAATAATTTCTTATACTTCTATTATAAGTAATATAGTTTTTCCTAGCTCTTTTTCTTTTATAAGTTAGAAATTACTTTAATAAGATTTATATAATATAGTTTAACTATAATAATTAATACTTTAAGTAGTTACTTACGATTTTTTATAACTATATAAGAGCGCTCGTTAATAAAAATTAATTTATATAGCCTAGCCTATTACTAAGTAATTTCGTACTAAACTCGTATATCCGAATTTAAAAATATATTTAAATTAGCCCCTATATCGGGCCTATTATATATAATAATTACCTTATTAACTTATTTTTTTATACTTACTTCGCGTAGTACTTATATTATTTTTTTAATTACTTAGGCTCGTTAGCTTATATTTAGTAACAGTAATAAGGCTAAAATCGTTCTTAAATATGCTCTAAATATTAATAATATTAGTATAAGCCTATTAGGCCCTATAATATTATTATAGTACTTAAGTACTATTTAGAGGTATTCGTTATTAATAGAATCGGGATTTTCCTTTTTAATAATTCTAAATACCTTTTTTAGTTATTAATATACCCTTTTTACTTTTCTAATATTATAATACGCTTCTACGGGTATAACTTTTAACTATATACTATAAACTATTATATTTTCCTTAAATTTTATTAATTTAAAACTCGTACTAGCGTTAGTTCTAATACTATTTAATAATCCTTAGTATATATTAATCTAGCTTTTTTATAGGGCTACTTATACTATTTTTATTTATAAATCCTAGAAGAATTACCTTACTTAAAATAATATAACCTCGTTAATTATATATAGGACTAGTCGACTATTTAAATAAAAAATATTAATAACGATTTCTTAATTAAAGTTAAGCTTATTACGTAATTTAAATTTAAATCTACGTAGGCTCTACGTATTTATTTAGTATTAGTAATATACTTTTATTAACTACTCTAGCGCCCCTATTTTAATATTATTATTATTTAATTACTTTAAGAAGTTATATAGCCTTATAACTAATAAGTACTTAAATCTTTAATATAGTTATTTAAACTTATTTTCTATTAAATAATTAATTAACTTCGTATTATTAATAAGCTTTATAAACGCGTACCCCTATTATTATTTAACTATTTCGAAGTACTTATTACTAAAGATTCTATTCCTCGTATTATTAAATATAATACCTAGTTAATCTATATTTTTTAAATATAAGAAAAATAGGGTATTAATAAATAAGATATAAAATATTATTGTTTTAAAATACGTCTCTATTTTTATTATACTTAGGGTAACGATTTCCTTACCTAGGCTAAAACTAATTTTTATAATACCTATTATTAACGTATTAAGTATTATTAATACAATTTTTTATAGTACTTAGAATTACCCTTTTTTTTTTATTAACTATTATAATACCCTAGTATTTAGGATAATTTTATAAAAATTATTTAAGTTATACTTTTTATTTACGTAAAATGCCTATACGAGCTTTATATTTAAGTAATCTAAGTAATATAAAAAAGACCCCTCTAGCTATTCTTAGAATTACTTAGTACTATTTTTTTTTAATATTAATAGAGGTAGTATTTTCTTTTTAAATATTAAGAAAATAGAATTTTATATTATTAAATTCGTCCTTTTATCCTCTTTTATATTTACTATTTAAAGGACCTTTTTTTATTATCTATAAATAAAAACCTACTTATTAAAGGCTTTTATTACTTTTTATTTATTTAGCCTCGTATATTTTCTAAAAGCTAATAAGGTAAAAAAAGAGTAGTTAATATTATCGATTTTATTATAATTTAATTCGTTAGTATAGGGGGCGAAATTTTCTTTATTTTTTAAATTTCTTATAGGAAGTAGATATTTTAAGCTATTATTTTAATTACTATTACTAAGTTCCGTACCCCTAGATCTATTTTTATATATAATAAGGAATTAGTTAAACTAACGAGGGCTAGTTTTATTATCTATTACCCTCGACTTTTTATATTATTTATATAATTTAGTACGCTCTTTTTTAAAGTAGTTACTTAATTAATATCTATCCTTTTTATAAATAAAATATTATTTCTTTTATTATTTTATTTATAAGTTAAATCTCTACTTATTTAATAAATCTAGGCCTCTTTATTAATAATTATTATACTTAGTCTCTTTTATTTTTTTATTATACGTCTAGTTAACTTAATATTATTAATAAGGGCTATTATATACTTAAAAATAGGTTTAGTATAGTATTCTTATTTTAATATTAAAACTAAATCTTAGCTTTAAATAGAGCGTTTTATAATTTTTAGGTACTTAGTATAAAGTTATTTTTATTTTTAATACGCGCTAAATTATAATATAAAAATATTTAACTTTCCGCTCGTTAGTCCTCTTATTTAGCTAGGTTTTTATTAATTTATTAATTTAATTAATAAGCTTTTTAAGGATTTTTATTTGTAATTTACCCTTTATTATTTTAGTTATAAATATAAAAAAAATTACTTATAACTTAAATAAGAGCTCTAAATTCTTATTATAAGTTTTAAAGCGGCTTTAGATTATATTAATAATATTAAAAAAGTCGTTTTAATTAAGATTACGTACCGCTTTATAATAATAATTAAAAACTTTACTTATAAGTATAATATTAATTACTAAATAATATTAGTATTCCCTAATCCCGACTTTTTTATAATAGTTATAAAATATTATTAGGGTTTTTTATAAAACCTCGTACTTCCCTTTAGAGTATAATTTCTTTTTTAAAAAGATCTTTTTAAAATTTATAAATTACCTCGTATTTATTATTATATTTTTAATATTTATATATAATCCCTATGTTATTACGTATTATTAATAATTTCGGGTTATTTACCTCTTTTTTTATTAACTAATTAGTACTAAATTTCGTATTAATAATAATAATAAGTTATAAATCGAAATAAGTAAAATTATTAATTATTATACGTTTAATACTATATTTTATTTTTATATATCTTTTTATAATAATAAATTATTATTAGTAATTATAAAAAAGAAATCTAGGTCGTTTACCCTTTTTCTAAATTTATTAAAGTAATTATATACTCTATCGACCTACGCTTAGTTTTATAGTATAAATTCCTCTTTTATAATTGTTATTATTAGGATTTTATATAGTTTTTATAATTATAATTACGTTAGTAATACCCCTTATTTATAGAAGAATCTATTAACTATTTTTATAATTCTTAAGCTTACGTTTATAAACTATTTATCTAGTTAATAACTAAGGTCGTTTACGATTTCGTAAAATAGGGGTTATTTTTATAGCCCCTTTTTTTTATAAACCTTAGTTAAATAAATTAATACTACGTTAATTTACTTATTATTAAACTAATTTACGATCCTATATATCTACGTCCCTTAATAATTTAAGTTAATATTTACCTACTTATAAAGGATTAATATTCTATTTAAAATTAAGTTTTATTCCCTTCTTTTTTACCCTAACTCGCTAAGGGTTATACTCTAGCTTATACTTATTTTAATAGTTATTAACGTATTTAATTTTAATAAAAAGATATTTAATCTATATACTAACTATAATAAATCTGTACTTTTACTACTTAACGAATTTATTAGGGTCTAAATAATTCTTATTTCTTTTTATTATCTCGCTATTATTTTCGTTTTTATTATTTTTAATAATTACTATTACTTTTTTAAATTATTAGTTATTATACTTATTAAGATCTTCCTTTTTATTTAATATAAAAAAATAAGTTTTAGTAGTTCTTTTTTTAATATTAATAATAAACGTTTATATTATTATAAAAAAACGAAGTAATTAATCTCGGGATTTTTATTAATTACTAATTTCTATTATTCTGTATATTTCTAACTTTTACCCTCCTAGGCCTTATACTCTATATAATTTTTAAATTATTTCCTTTTTTAACCTACCTTTTTTAAAGTAATATTCTAAAGGAATAATTAAAAATAAATACCGGGTAGTTCGTAAAGGAGCTAGATAAGTAGTTAAGAGCTATATAAGTTATTAAGTACGATTAATAAAATTAAGCCCTCTTTTTTATAAAATCGTAGGTCTTAAGGACTTATTAAAGATACTTACTTATTACTTATACTAAGTAAGGTTAATTACTTTAAAAATCTTTTTTTATAGCTTCTTAGTACCCTATTTTATATTTTTTAAGTAGTTTTTTTTATAACCTAATTACTATTAAGTAATTTCTACTTATTAATAATCCCTTTTATTACTTAGTTAATTTCTTAAAATTAGTAATCTCGTACTAAGAGCTAGTATAAAAAAAAGCCTTTTAATAATACTCTAGAGGATTTTTTTTTTTTTTTTAAATCCTTATTTTTTTAACCTTTTTTTAAGTTAATAATAACTTTATTAAGAAGTTATAGGACTATTTTAAAATAGCTACTTTTTTTTAAGTTAATTTCCGAGATTTATAATACTCTTAGCTTAATATTATTAGGACCTCTAAATCCCCTTTTTTCTTATTAAACTATCCCTTATATTATATTCTTAAATAATACTTAGGGAGTAATTAAAAGAATAATAAAAAGGTTATTTAAATCGCGGGCTTATAGTTATATTTATAAAACCCTCGTAATAATAAACCTTTTTATATACTATAAATCTCTTAGCTTTATAACTCCTATAAGGTTACTTTTATTATTAAATAAAAATATTTATATTTAAAAATCCTTTTTTTTAATTACGTAGTATTCTTTTATATTATATTATTAAGCTCGTTTATTATGCTAATTAATTAAGTAAGTAGTTACTATATAAGTATTTCCTCTTATTAATTTAATTAGTTAATTTTTAATTATAGGCTAGCTACGTAAAAGTTATTTAATAAAAAAGCCGCTTAAAATAATCGTAAAAAACTAGTTACTTAAGTAGTTCTATTAATTAATATAATTTAATATGATAAATATTAACCTCTCGTAAGTAATAAAGGGCTACGATTACTTAATTCCGTACGGTATTTAAAAATTACCCCCTTTTTTATTTCCTTTTATAAAGTTAATTAATATAAATCTCTTATCCCGTATAGTATTAAGAAGTTGTCTTTTTTATATAATAAAATACTTTATTAATTTATAATAATAGAATTTAATTATTAATTAGTATTAATATCCCTATTATAAAGTAATTAATTTAAACTATAAGTTAATAAAGAGATTAATTAAACTATATAAATTTTTATATAAGTATAAAAAGGAGGTTCTAACTATAAATTAAGCTAGCTACGATAATTATAAATAGGGCCCCTAATTAGCCCCTGCGTAGTTAGCTATATGCCGTGGTTAAATTAGACTTCTAATTTAATAAAGTTACTAAAACTAGTAGCTAGGTGTATAAGGCTTCTGCGTGGCTAGCTGAATAGAAGAAATACCTAAGAGGTTTAATTCTATCAGCCGATTACTTTTATGAAACCACGACTGCATGGCTTCCTTTTCGAAATAGTGATGTGTAGAACCGCAGCTGGACTAGTTACTCTATTAACTATTATACTCTTAGTCTCGGGCCATCCAGAGGTAGACCATCCGTGATCTAGAAGTGTAAGTAACTAGTTAAGCGACGCCGTATTTTTTAGCTCCGGTGGTCTTAGACAATTTCCCTCGTTTAAGAGTTATAGAGACAGCACGAAGAGAAGTACCGACGTTTGCATACAAGACGCCACCAAATAAGTTAAGGTTGTAAAGATACGTAGTCTGTACTGGAAATCATACTGAATAGCATCACATTTCCAAACCCAGACACGAAAGCCAGTGCTATAAATGAAGCTGCCCACCCTTTTCCGTTGTATAATTAGAAAGTGCCCTATCGCCTTTTTATGCTCTCCTTTCAGACTCCAAATTCAGTACGCAAACAATGTTTTTTGTCCAAGTACTTTGTTTGGCTTACAAATTGAAATAGATCCAATTCTCTCTTGAAGAGGCCGCTTCAGACTATTCTGTCTACCGCCCACGCTCAGCCCCTTGCGAGTTGCAGTAGCCCTGTTGAGGTAACCGACTCCACCCCCACCGATCTCGCAAGTCTCTTGCTGTATTGATAATTTAGCATCTTTATTTAACGTTAACTGACTAATCATAGTCAAAATGGAATCGAGATATAATGCCAGCAACGATATCGCAGATAAACTTGCGAAATTAGATCGTGGCTCCACCGTCCTTGAGCTCATTACCAAATTCGAGCAGGCGGAATTCCTTAAAGCAAATCTGAAAACCGATTCTCTGTCGAATAACCTGGGCAAGCCTTTGCTTGATGATCACTATGCAGATGGAGCAGCTGAAGGAGTCTGCTCGGCTGCGGTGATGCACTGGCTTGATACCGGCAACGTCCCCGCTCCCACCGAGAATATGGCTACAAAGCTGTCTCGAGTCCAAGGCTCTTTTGACCTTGACAATGAGCGTGAATACTTGAAATGGGTCAGCAATCTATCAGGCTCTTTCAAGAAGCTCAAAGAACCTGTCAAAGACAGCAAGGGCTTGAATCTCGACGACACCCAAGTTTTCATCAACTATCTGCTTGATTTCTCGGGTAAGATTAACACAGAGTTCAAGCTTTTCCTCATCCTTTCTTTCCGGAATGGCATCAAACAATGTGCCCATGCGGTTGGCTGGAATCTTGGAACCAGAAGCTTCTTCGATCCCAATTACGGCGTTTGGAAGATCAAAACACCCGGTGCCAAGGATAGCATTTGGAATTTCATCCCTTTCAGTAATGGTTCCGACCCTGCCACAGACATTGCCTCTTCACTTCTCGGTTTGGATGAGATTCGCAATAAATACGGGAAGCAAGTCTCTGTCATGGCTATCACTTTCTGACCTATGTTTGGAAAAGGTTGTCTTGTAGATTAATCTTCTTTGAAATAGCTATCATTTTGGGCGAATTCTGGCAGAAAGTGAGCGATGATCCTAGTCATGCTGTAGTCGTGAACTCATGCTAATTTTCTTCACGGTGCCTTATTGGTTTGACCAAAAGTTGATGATACAGGCTGTGACACTCGTTGTCAATCAATATTACTAACAAGCGAGGTGTTGAGTTCCAGGAAGTCAGAGATATGGAGGACCGAGACATAATTGGCATTTAGGAACCAAAGCAACTTGATAGAATGAGTCGAGAACAAAATTCCCATGGCCCTCGGATTGTGAGCTGCAGTGAGCAGCGGTATGTCCAATAACATTGTGACCTAATAATAGTGTCTAGATCAGCACTTCTTTCGACGAATCAAGTTGAATGGGTTCATTCTAGGTATGTGGCTTAATTAACGTCCTGGATTTTGTAGACAGACACGTTATTCCGTTACTCACATTTGAGTTCCCCAAGAGGACATCAATCAGCAGATCAAGCCTGGTCAACGTACCTAATCTGGACTCCCGAGGACCGCTTGCAAGCAGAGGACCCTCGATCGGATGGGATGCGGCACAGTCAGATCTCTCCCATCGACCCGGATTTGTCCCACTGAACCGCCGTATCAAGCAAATGATCTAGCGGTGTCTCACCGGGTACCGAGAGTCTGAATTAAGGTGGCCGATTCTTGTTCGGCCCTGCTCCGGATCCCGGCCATGTAGAGTGGCCTGCCACTAATTATCAACGACTTTCTAACAGTACGTCCCGACAAGATGCTAGCCAGCGACTTAGCGACTTAACGACTTTGCGACTGGCATAGTCCTTATTGATCGATCATTCAAAATGCTATTGGGGGGGACCGAATCAGGGATACAGTCGAGCACGGGGACTGCTTGTTGGAAGAGTGCCCTTCACTGAGCTACAGTACACTGGAAGCACACAATATGGATCATGCGATGTCAAGTCAAGCTATTGAGTCCCACATACTAGGAGCCATCCGCGTTCGGTTTTCACGAACCCGATGAATCGATTCTAACACCATGACAAACCCTCCAGCGATACAACCCGGGCATTAGTTGGCATTCAGCTTGCTTGTCCAAAGAGTCCCGAGGGGGCGAACCATGACCACGCAGGATCAACAGACGACATTGGTTTGAGATGCCACGGGGAAAGTTTCACAGGATTGAAAGCTGGAACCCCCGGGCCCCTGTCACCCCACGACCTTTCCAGGAAGAAGGGGCATACCTGTGACCAATGCGGGTGAGGTGGCATTTGACAAGATGTTGAAACGCAGGTTCACCATCGTCATTGGAGGATAGAAATCCGTACACCTGATTGTACCATGATGTTTCCTCTACACTGCAGAGTACGAAGTATTCGGGGAGAAAATATGCAGCTAATTATTAATACCCGCTGGGCTGACCTGCATCGGATTGCGCCGCCATCAGCCGCCCAGGGACGAATCTGCATGCAGTCCGCCTGATTGACGCCCGAGATCGTAAGGCGTTCTATTTTGCCATGTGCATGATGCACCTTCGACGCAGGGGGAGGGAAGCGGGAATGCATAGAACAAACATTGTTCGATCGAAGGGGATTGCCCGCCTGCAAACAGGAATTGGAGTGATCGCGTGGCACGACAAAGCGAACAAAGAGAATGATCCCAGAGACACGTGGTATGAGATTCAGGAACGCCCCAAACCCAAAACCCCGGATGAGAAAACGGTCTCAGAGGGGAGGGGGGGAAGAAGTGCTTGCTTGCTTGCTGCTTCTGGTGGATGGTGTACGGACTACGAAGTACTACGTACCAACCTGACCATGGAACCGGGAATTAGGGCCGAGTGGGCGATGCGACGGGGATAGCGTCATCGCTTGGTGTTGAACTTGAACCCGCCAGACCGGATGCACTTGGTTCCATTTGCCAGGCATGCTTTGCCTAAGTAACGTGAAGCGTGAAGCGTCGCTGGAAGTCTCCATGTCTTGAGTCTTTGGGCTTTCACTCTGGAATCGGGAAACTGTTGCAGAGTAAAAATATGTGAGTCTCACTCGCTCTCCTCACAGTGAGACACCATGCACCAAGAAAAACGTTGTCGTAAGGCATCAATTGAAATTCACCATCCCAAGACGGGTTACGAGTTTGACGCAGAACTAGACAAAATAGGAAGAAGGCGAGGAAAATCTTTTTGCAGCTTTGCGCCGTTGCGGGCGTTATGAGTCCTTGTTCCTGGAACCTATTCCTGGTTCCTGGGATTGGTGTTTGGTCGCTTAGAGGACGATCAACTGTCGCCAAACAGGGGCAGCCAACCACAGTTTACGGGTTGCCAGCGTCGCTTCTCGAAGGGCAAACACCATCTTGGATCGATTGATTGATTGCGGCCCAGCCTACTGGGTGAGAGGTGGTGGTGGTGGTGGGAGGCGGGCGTTAGGCCGAAAAGAAATAGGTGGCTGCAACTATCAACGTTTCTCAAGTTGTACTTTACGGATAGACGAGCAGCCAATGCGACGCAATACGACACACGTTTACAACAAACGTCCTCCGCTCAGCCACTGCAAGGCGAAAGGGGAAAAAAAGGAGGTCGGCCCCCATGACGAACATGAAGACATTGTAAAAAGTTGACAGACATCTCGGACAGCCCGATATGCAAGGGTGAAAATCTTCACAAGCAGATTGCACAAGTCTCCACGTTCATTTATCGCAGTGAGAAAGCAGAGAGGATTCGGAGAATAAGAAGGAAAGAAGGAGTGGAAGAATAATAGATTCGAGATTCGAATGTGGACCACTGACCGCGGCTCTCGGATCCATTCTCCTTTCCAAAAAACAAGCGCCGTCTTGCAATTATTCTGCATCGGAATGGAGTACGGGTCCGTAACATGGCATGTCCAATAAATAAACATGCAATATTATTTCGCTGTTTTAGTGTTGAGTTGTCCGCAATCTCATTTCAGCCCACCTACGCGGTATTGCTGTGAAGGGCTCCCCCCCCCCCCGGGTCTCCCCCGGCCTCTGCACTGACAAAGATCCCGGACGGTGGACGGAGCACCTAGCGGGCCAGCAGCATCTTTGACATTTGCAGTAGCAGGGCAGCAGCAGTGGTACCCTGCAGATATTGTGGTTTTTTTCTTCTTTCTGCGCAGCACGGGCATCTCCAGAAACAGACGACATTTCCATTCTTGTTTATTGAAAAGGGTCAAGGAGCGGGAAAAAAAGGGAGAGCAGTTTTTTACTTGATATTGACGAAACAATCAGAGACGCATCAGGAAGGGGCGGAAAGGGGGAAATCAACACGGAAGGAAGGAAGGCAGGAAGGAGGGAAGGAGGCAGGCAGGTTTGTCTGCACCTTCTTCCCCGAGGCCGAGTGACAGGTACGTATACATACACAATACGAAATAGGTACCTAAGAAGTTAGGAATACTTGATACTTCATGCTGCTCGTTGCCTCTCCATTTGTTCCATCGTCACATCGTCACATCTTGGATCAGGGTGATCAGGGTCCCCTCCCCTCCTCCAAACGCTTTCTTCGTCACCAAGACCAAACACAAATCACAAATCAAAGCCATCAATAACCCCCCCCTCTTCGTCCCTCAGTGACGACATCTCATCCTCGTCCGGCGCCCCGGCATCTAAAACCCAACGCTACCCGTGATCCGTCAGGTTTAGCTACGCACGGTTTGAGCAACACACACCAGTGACCAGCAACACCACTCATCGGAACTGTAGGCACGATAGAAACATCATCGCTGCAGGGAGCTCCCCTCCTGGAGCTTGCGCCCACCCCTCGTGCGATCCCACAATCACCGAGACAGAGCCGCGCAGTCGCATCCCGTCTTGCAGCCAAACAGCGCCCGGGATAGACTCTTTATTTGAATACCAGTACCTCACCGGGTCAGAGCTGGAGGTTCCCCATCAGAGCTCCCCCATCGAGCAGGCCTCATCCCTCTTGTTTCTTCCACCTCACCCTCGGACGGGGCGACGCTCGAGCACTCCAGTGACCACTCTTTTTCTCTTCCACGACCACCACAGACATCTCATACGAGCACGACAAGGAAAACAAATACATAATAGGAGGGCGGAACGAGGAAGAATAGAGTCAGGGGCCCGGTCCTTGGTCTGCTCGTTGCTTTTGCCCTTAATCCGCACCCATCTTTGAGCTTTGGGTTCCGATTGTACTCAATTCGTATTCTACCGACATCATTGTGTACCTACCTTGGGTGGTTAACTTCCCAGTCTCGTAGGTTCTTGCCTTTCAAGTTTCGGCCCCCAAAGACCGAGTGCATCCGTCAATCCTTCCCTTCCATCGATTCATTGCAACGCAACGCAATACAATACGACGCAACACAACTCAAGGTCCAAGGAAGAGCGTACCGTAGCACCGCCGCCAAGGGTCGCTATCAAAAGCAAGCGCATCCCCTCGCTCATTCTGTCATCTCTCCAGCCATTCATCCATACCGAATACAGTCCACCCACCACCATCCCGCATTATCGCTGCGATATTCGGGCCATCCCAGAGACACACCACCCAACCATCGGCAGGCCTACCAACAGCCTCGTCACACTTTCAGATTTCACACCAATATCCCATCCCGCAGCTTACCATCAATTTTCACCTGTTGATTGCATCTGCGGCGGCGCCCAATTGACCAACGACGTCTTCTGCTCCCCGCATCGCTCAAGCTCCCACTCGCGACAAAAGAAACATCTTGTCTCACCTTTGAGGGCGAAGAATACGAACGGGTTCTATTTACGTCCAGTCAATCCATTCCCACCGATTCACTCCTCGCTCATTGCAACCTCAACGGTCTACACTCTCTGTCTCGCGCGCGCGCGCCACACGATACGGACTAACCCCAACGACACCTCCATCATCCCATCCACATCCCTCTTGGTAGGCACGTAGAAAAGGCGACGAACGACACCTGCTACCCGCACCAAAGCAACAAGATCAACCAAAATAACAACCACGAGGCGAAGAGAGGCGACGCAAACCACACAGACGCACACCTTTCTTAACTTCCGGTGTCTTCCACTCTCCTTCTCGTCTTCGCTTCCCCCACCTTGCCCAGAAAAAGCCCACGGTCCCAAACGAACGAACCCTGTTTGGGGGCCGCTCCCGTGAACGATTACGCCACAGCCTTTTGCCTCTTACTCGATCCTAACTAAAAGAAGAAAAACGGTCGAACCGCGCGCGCGGTCTGAGAGCCGAAACGAAGCTAAGAAGCACAAGAGCTGCTGCACTGCCGTCCGACTACCTTGCTCCCACGAGCCTACGAATACCTTACCTGCCCTACCGCCGCCACTAATAGAGAGTCGGACCTCTTCTTATCTCACCTCACCCACCACCACTTATTGTACTAGCGACTCTTTCCCACAAAACTTCTCGACTGAATCTCCCGGACCAGAGTTCCCTCCCGAAATATCACCACGAGATCGCACTCGACCTTTCTTCGAAAGCTCAATTCAACGCGTAACGCAGCAAACAGCGCATTTGCGACGCCAAGTCCACCGTCATCAAGCGTCCTCTACTCGCGACTTCCAACGGCGCACGCGACGTGTGACGACACAACCTCGGAGCTGTCCCCGCAATCCAAGGCGGCCGACACTGGACCACCACAACCACCACATCTCTGGTCTTTCGGAACGAAAATCAACTACCACAATGTCAATCTCACAACAAGCCCCGACGCCAATCTCGATTACCATTTGCGGCGACGGCGGCTGCGGAAAATCCTCTATAACTCTCCGTCTCGTGCGTTCGCAATGGACCTCCGAATACGACCCCACTATTGAGGACTCCTACTCCATCACCCGCAAGATCGATGGACAAAACTACCACCTTTCTCTTACGGATACGGCCGGGCAAGAGGAGTACCGCGGCATGTGGGCATCATCGAACCTCGGCGCGGATGCTTTCTTGCTCGTGTACGACATCACCTCCCGCGATTCCATCGACGCCCTCCAGTACTTTAACGACCTCATCGACATGGAGGCAGAGACTCGCCTCGATAATGCTGAGCGCGCAAAACGTGCCGGCCTCTCACCCTCCTCCTACCGCGATACCGTATCTGCCACGCCGGGCGCTAAAACCGTTCCTCCCGTTAAGATTGTCGCCGGCAACAAATGTGACCTTCAAGAGTCCCGCGCCGTTCCTGCGGCCATGGGCCTAGACTGGGCGCGTCGCCGGGGGTGCGGTTTCATGGAGACGAGTGCACGGCTCGAGGTCAATATCGAGGAGACGTTTGCGCTCATTGTTCGTCGCGTTGTTGAGGCTAGGCGCATGGCGGAGCTGGGCGTCAACGAAAACATGGAAATGGATCGGAGAGGAATGACCAAGCCGCTAAGTCCCCTTCCGGCAGGCAGCGAGCAGAATGAGAAACGCGGCCCCGGTGTTCGGGGTCCGAACATCGAAGGCAAGGTTGGCAAGGCATCGATATGGAGGAAGCTCCGGTGCTGGTGAGGCTTTGACTTGATGGGCCCCTAAGCCAAGATGGCTTTCGAATGTCGATGTTGCATCTAAAGCTGTTACGGCGGGGTTGCTACTCAAAAGTGAGGCCATCAAATGAGACCTTGAGCGGCTTCGCCTGTCGACCTGTGGCTGAGATTGGGGGGGGGCCGACGAGGAGGTCCAAGCCTATCTCTAGAGAGACCCAGGGACGAGTGTGACAACCAAAGTCATTGCAGGCCGTTGCGCAAGGAAAGGGTCTGCATCAAGCGCCATGGCGATGAAGCATGCCATCATCCACGGTAGCAGAGGCAGCTTTGACAGCCGGTACATTGTCGTTTTTGCACATTGGGATTTCAGAGAGATTGGGACTTACACGCAAGTGTAGCATTATCAAATGGGGGCGTTTGGGAGTCTCGAGCGCAAGTTCCTCACCGCCTGTTGTACGGGTCGTGAAGGGCGAGGGATTGTACCCAGAGGGGGGTTGGGCAAAACACCACCGATATGGCCTAGGCTGTATCTCAACTTTTGCGTTTTCTTGTGTTTTTTGCTTTCGTTTAGATACCAATGATGCGTGTGAATTATCAAGCATATTCAAGGTGAAGCAGACTGGCCATGTTCTTTCCACTGTGAGATCTTGTTGAGATGAATGTAAATCTAATGAAAAAAAAAACATATGTTTTGTTTTTATTCAACTTCAGAGCACATGTGCCACCGCCGCGACAAAAACCTCATTCTCAAACTCGCAAAAAACTGCCCTGATATCTTCTCCTCTTATCCCAAGTATACCACAACGCCGTAGCATCAAACAAACTCTTTCCGAAAAAACGTTACTGTCTGTGAAACCTGTCCAAACATTTCGTCTAGTCGTTTCTTCCATCTAAAGCTTTTCTAATCCCCATCTATCAAAAGTCTTAGGTGGTGATCTTGGCGACCTTTTGCCACAGGCCGTTGTGAGACCAGGTCCAGTTCTTGAGGAAGGGCGGGTCCATGCCCGTCTCGAAGGCCTCGATGCGGGCGGCGATCTGCTGGTTGCGCAGCGTCTCGCGGGCGGCGGCGCCGCGGTTGTGGAGCTGTGGCATGCGGTCGATGGCGTCCATGGCGAGGCTGAAGCGGTCCGTCTGGTTGCGGATGGCGAGCTCGAGGGGCGTGTCGATGTTGCCCTTTTCCTTGTAGCCGCGGACGTGGAGGTTCATGTTGCCCGGACGCTTGTAGGTGAGGCGGTGGACGAGCCAGGGGTAGGAGTGGAAGTTGAAAATGACGGGCTTGTCGTCCGTGAAGAGGGAGACCCATTCGGCGTTTGTGAGGCCGTGGGGGTGGTCTTCGTGGGAGATGAGCTTGAAGAGGTCGACGCAGTTGACGCAGCGGATCTTGAGCTCGGGGAAGTGTTGCAGCAGGAGGTCGATGGCGGCGAGGGACTCGTGAGTGGAGATGTCGCCGCACGAGGCCATGACGAGGTCGGGCTCCTCGCCCTGGTCGGTGCTGAACTGGGGCCAGATGCCGATGCCCTTTGTGCAGTGCTCGACGGCCTTCTCCATGGTGAGGTACTGCAGGTGCTCCTGCTTGTCGGCGACGATGACGTTGACGTAGTTTGAGGAGGCGAGGCAGTGGTCCATTGTAGAGAGGAGGCAGTTTCCGTCGGGCGGAAGGTAGATGCGGACGACCTCGGGGCTCTTGTTGGCGACGACGTCGAGGAAGCCCGGGTCCTGGTGCGTGAAGCCGTTGTGGTCCTGGCGCCAGACGACGGCAGTGAGGAGGATGTTGAGGGAGGCGATCTTGTTACGCCACTCGACTTCGAGGGCCTTTTCGATCCACTTGCAGTGCTGGTTGACCATGGAGTCGATGACGTGGACTGCACAATTTGTTAGCATCATGTTTGTTCAATACGTGAGAGAGAGGTGAACTTACTGAATGGCTCGTAGCTGTTGAGGAGACCGTGACGTCCGGTCAGGATGTAACCCTCGAGCCAACCCTCACAGGTGTGCTCGGAAAGCATCTCCATGACACGTCCCTCGGGGGCCAGGTTGCCGCCGTTGGCATCCTCTTCAAAGTACTCGCCCATCCAGACCTTCTTGCCGGCCTCGTAGACGGCACCGAGCTTGTTGGACTCGGTCTCGTCGGGTCCGAACAGACGGAAGCTCTGCATGTTCTGGGCCATGACATCCCGAAGATAGGTGGCCATGTTGTTCATGCTGGCAGCCATGGTGCCGCCAGACTTGTCAACCTTGATAGCGTACTCCTTGAAGTCGGGAAGCTTGAGAGGCTTCCTAAGAACGCCACCGTTAGCCACGGGGTTGGCACTCATGCGGCGATTACCGGTAGGGCAGAGGGACTTGAGCTCATCCGAGATACGGCCGTCCTTGAAGAGACGCTCGGGCTCGTAGCTGCGCATCCACTGCTCGAGGAGCTTCATGTGCTCGGGGTTGGTGGCGGCGTTGGGGATGGGGACTTGGTGGGCTCTCCAGTAGCCCTCCAAGTAGTTGTCGTCAATCTTGCGGGGGCCAGTCCAGCCCTTGGGACTGCGAAGGACAATCAAGGGCCAGATGGGGCGGAAGGCCTTGCCGGAGTCGCGGGCCTGCTTCTGGAACTTGCGGATCTCGAGGACGCAGTGTTCCAGAGTGGCGGCCATGGCCTGGTGCATGGTATCGACATCGTCGCCCTCGACAAAGTACGGCTGCCAGCCGTAGCCGAGGAAGAGGTTCTCCAGCTCCTTGTGGGAGATTCTGGCCAGGATTGTGGGGTTGTTGATCTTGTAACCGTTCAGGTGCAGGACAGGCAAGACGGCGCCATCCACAATGGGGTTGAGGAACTTGGTGCTGTGCCATGCAGTTGCCAGCGGACCAGTCTCGGCCTCACCATCGCCGACCATGGTCAGGGCAATGAGATCGGGGTGGTCATAGACGGCACCGAATGCGTGGGAGACAGAGTAGCCAAGCTCTCCACCCTCGTGGATGGAGCCCGGGGTCTCCGGGGTAGCGTGGGAACCGATGCCACCGGGGAAGGAGAAGGACTTGAAGAACTTCTGCATGCCTTCAACGTCTTCCGACTTCTCTGGGTAGACCTCGGAATAGACACCCTCGAGGTACGACTGGGAGAGCACGGCGGGGGCTCCATGGCCCGGGCCGGAGATGAAGATGGAGTCGAGGTCGTACTTCTTGATAAGACGGTTGAAGTGCATCCAGGTAAAGATTTGACCCGGAGCTGATCCGAAGTGACCGAGTAACCTCAGCTTCATGTGCTCCTTCTTGAGGGGCTCCCTGAGGAGGGGGTTTTCTTTGAGGAAGATCATTCCCAAAGACAGGTACAAGCTGGCCTTGAAGAAGTCATTGTACTTTACAATGTCCTCTTTGGAGAGGGGCTCGCCCTTTACTGTTGACCGGGCTGGGCCATAGGGGCTGATGGACTCGACCTCCTTGTCGGCCATGTTGATGGTGACGGGAGGTAGGTACGTAAGTGTTGGTGATGTTTATCGTAGATGTGTTCAGGCCAAGATGCCTTGAAAGGGGTGGTTTAGAAAAGGAAAGGCAAGAGTTGACTGAAGTCCGAGAGGGCTTGGTCTTTATACCTACTAGTCAGGCCGGAAGAGGTCAGAGGAGAGACAGAGAGAGAGCAAGATATGTTGCGGTCATTTCGCCCAGAGGTCGGGCGGCAGGCGGATAGCTCTGCCCAGGCTGGAGTTTGATGCTCACGTCTATGGTGCTGATCCCCGGTTGGAGGCCGGCGGGCATCGACTGAGTAGCGTAAACGCAGGTCCGGGAGCTATCAGCCGATGTTGACGGCTACCAACCTGGGTTGGAGGCGAAGGTTGCGAACGTTGAGAGAACAAGGGCATACAAGCAGGGGTGGGGTATACGAAGATACGGAACGGAACCTTGTGGCATGTAACACGTTCCTTGATGGGACTCCAGGTGAAGCATCTTTTTGGGACTTTTAGCCTGGGGAGTTGGAGAAGTGGTAACCCCAGGTGCGGGACTCTCATTCATTCCACAATGAAAGGCTCCAATGGGCTGGCAACGTGGGGGGGAAGAGGAGAAGAGAAAGAGATGTCGGGTGTCATGGCATCCTGGCAACGTGGACTTCTGGCGTGGGTTGCCGTTAGTGGCATATGGCGAAGTTTCCTTCTGGGCGGTCCGGAAGCTGCCTATGACAGGGTGACGGGACGAAAACTAAGACGGCGGCTGCAGATGAGCTGAGGAATTGCGGGTTTTCCTTGCATGTTCTTTTGGCGACGAGAGGTTGATCGGTGGGTGGTGCTGGTGATTGTGCGTGGGGAGAAGAGGTGGTCTGATTTTCTGAACGCAACTCAACTGCGGCCATGGCACCAGGCGACATGTAGCCGACGTCACCTTACGCCCCACGTCGGTATCGGTTGTGATCCTGTCCGCGTCATAGTGTTTGATTTGCCCTGTCAGTCCGTTTTCAGGAGATTGGGGAAGGATGTTCAGGATTCAATGGCTTTTTGGGTCAGGAACGCTTGCACCTTGGTGGTCGAGAGGTCTCAGTCAGCGGAGGAAGTACGGAGAAAAACTGCTGCTCAGAGTTCAGAGTCGGGGCAGCAGCGGGCCGAGCAGAATCGCCGCTTCGGGACACGGTACGGTACCTTCAAGGTACGTATCCAGCACCGTCGGCAGCTGCCGTTTGCCGGCCCGGGCTACGTATCTACGGTGTCCATGGCGAGCCAAGGTGAAGACGGTGACTAGCAAGGTGAGGCAGGTGCTGATGCACACATCTTCATTACAATTTGCAACGTAACGCCTACAACTACATTGGCATTATCGGCAGCTCTGCCCAGTCCGTGCTGCCGGGCCAATCTCTGTTACACCAACACGATTCTGACCCAATCCAACCCATCCATGCCTGCATCAAAAAGCCTCAATCACCTTTTGGCTAGGTGGTCTCACTACCCGATCTTCGGGAATGAGATAGTCAACTCCCAGGACAACGGCTAATCGCCAGATACGATCCCCTTCTTGGCGTGGCGTCAACCGAAATGGCACACACAAGATATCTCCCTACCATCACGGGACAGTGGCATCCTTCCATCGAGAAAACAGCAGAATCCGTTCTACCTCGCCTCCAGAGAAAGCCAACAGAGCCTCCATCCCGGGTTAGGCATGCTCTACGGCACCACCGTTTCGGACCGTTTACTCGTATCAACGCCCTATCGCAACCAGTGCCGGTGTCCCCGTGCAACCGGCTTAGAACAACCAGCCTTTTCTCTCGATTCGCTTGTCTGGTCGACCAGTCCACTGATGGCCCGATCATTAGCTGCACCAACGGCGTTAGTAATGACAATGCTGTCCCGGAGGAGCCAGACGAATATCGAAACAAGGACGTCGTCAGTTAGCCGGCAAGGGGTATGAATGACAGGCCCGGCAAGCCTAGCAGTGAACCCGGACGCCTTCTGCCCTTGGCCAATCTAGCTAGGCATGCAGCAAATATCCCGCCATTGCAGAGAGGTGCCTTGGTACTTGGCCTTCTTCTGCAGGCAACTGGGCAGGCTGTGCCGAATTGCATCGGACTACCTTAGTCGTGTAAGCCTGGCATAAGGCACGAACTAGACGACGGAAAACAACTGACGGTGCGGAACCCGGCCGGCTCCTCGCCCAGATCCAGAAGCAGCTGATTCATGGCGAGTCTGGATCATGGCATATGCACGCAGATCATGGCACCGCTCATCCACGACTTGCCTTACGTGCCACAATAAGCCTGGCAACCCCGGTTCACTGGGGGGCCTGACACACCCCGCCAAGTGTCAATCCTGCAGACATCACCCCACCACCTTTCACGGCGGGAGCTAGGACCCCAGCCCCGAGAAGACGAGGACAAAGTGGAGGGGAAGCTGGAGCTTGAGCTTGAGCTCGGTGCTCGTCCTTGGTGCCACTTCCGCAGAAACAACGCGCTGTTTTGAATCGCCATTTATATTGTTTTTCTGGGAATTTCTCGCCCAGGTCATTTTTCTCTTCAGCATCAGCGTTTCTTCTGCCTACAACAAGTATCTTGCCCCCCCAGAGGCCACGCCATCCGCTGAATATCGATTGACCTTCAGTGTCTTGCGTCTTGAGAGACCCAGAGCAATTGCAGCGGCAACCGGCAAGTCAGCTAAGTGATGAGACCTCGCCGATGGAGGGGTAGCCTCTTGGCGAAACCCTGCCAGATGAGGGGAAAGCCCACAATGTGCGCTTGAAGGAATGTTCACGGAATGCCGTTGGGTTCCAAGTCATCCGGTGTTCCGCATTGAGCCAGGACTTATGCCAACCAACAACGCCGGCGATCTGCTTGAGACGACGATATGGGAACGCAACGACATACGCTTATCAATATGATAAAATGTTCCACCCCGCGGGTGATGAATAGGCTCGTCTTTCAGCGGGTACAGCCTTCCTCGCTATACACCGTATTCACCTTGTTTTGTGTGACAGCACTCGGCAAAGCCAAGCGTCTATTGGACTAGACACGGAATTTAAATGTGACATTGCATCCATGGTCTCGAGGCTCTGCAAGTCTAACAATCTGGGGATCTGGCAGACGTTCAAAGACAAGACATCTGCGACAATTTTATCACCATAAAACGCTGACCTCCTTGACCCGGAGAGTGGATTCCCACCTGTCATCTGAATCGCCCCGACTTATTCTGAGTTAGGTATGAATTGTCTCATTGCCTCGACGTTTGCGCAACCTTGAGAGTTTTCATGCATTTCTTCTTCACCGCAATCTCGGACTAGAAACAGGTTCCGGCTTTCCTTGGATCTCGATGAGCGGAACCCCTCGCGAGAAGTTGTTCAGCGAGGTGGATGGTGGGGTTTTCACATTCTCATGTCCTGATCTGATAATTTATGGGTACGGGGACTCTGACAGCTGCGCTCCACGCTGTGCCGCAGGTACTTCGTATGCGGGTCACCAAACCAGGTCCTCCGAGCCGACCGGGGGCTGCTGTCCTGCGGCTGCGGCGGGGTTGGTGGGGGATCAGCCGCCGACACGCGGGAACTAACCGTTTACCAGCAGCACTCAGGGGCAGTAGGCACTTGCAAAGAGCTTTGGTTCAGCTGCCTAGGAGTTTGCGCCGATTTGGCTTTGCTCTGGGCGCAGAGTCACTGCTCTCGTGCCTACTCGCAAGTCAGGATGTCCACATCTAAGTATGATTAGTTGCTCCTTTCTCGACATGGGCACGCATTATTTATAGGAGATACTGACCGCAGTGAAGGCAAACTATCATACGGATGACGAATTTTTAGCCATGATTAGCCATAGAAGTTGGGGTTTATAAAACGTGGCCTTGATCCTCGTCACTTACGTCCCATCTCAATGACCATTGACTTACGATGACATCCAATCCCGGACCCCATTCTGGTCTGATATCAAACTGACAGCACAAAGATAATGTCCCCATGCGAGATTGCGACCCTTAAAACAGAAGTCATTGTTCCATAATGCGAGACCCCCAACTGTAGACTTTTATTCACTTCCGGTGGACGACGAGTTGCAAGTCCATCCCCCGCACCGACGGACTGAACTCTCTCGATGACCACTTTACTCCCTTTGCCATATGCCCCATTTACCCGAAAGGGTTGCGAGACCGCGTAAACTCATTTAATTGACTTATCTCACGAACCGTCCGAGCGGAACGCCCGTGACCACCTTCATAGTAGAGAACAGCCAAGTGAAGGGGAGAGTCGACACACTTGGACATCACGGTGGCCTGACGTCACGCCGTCCCCCCGCGTTCTATGGTCCCCAATAGCTTGGTTCAGACAGAAAAGAAAAGGTAAAGAGAGGGGAAGCATAGAAGTTATGTTTGTATATACTCTGCTCCGTCCGCTCTCAAATTGCGACCAATGATGAAAACTTTCTTCCACCCTCTTCCTTGACCGACTATCATAAACCGCCTCGTGAGTGATTCTCTTACGTCGAACATTATCATCCCATCCATAAGGAGAGTCGAATGAGCATTTCGATTGATTATACGATTGTACGCAGAAGAAAAGAAGACATTTCCACACCCTTGTAATGGCATCCTACCCAAGTCACAAACCTCAAACCCCACAGCCTCCTGCGCCTATCCCCATCAAGGACGGCGACGACGACCAGAGCGATGTGATGAGAGACTACTAAAATGGAAGAGGGCAAATTTGGGAGAGCGACAGGAAACTGGCTTTGATGGAAGTTGAATGGGTTCGGGCCGACACACGCACACAAAGCTTGCAAGAGGCAAGGAACACTGAGACTGTGATAAGATTAAACACGAGCTGAGACGTGAGGGCAAAGGGAGGCAGGCTATTGTTGCAACTACTGAGACTGCAAGCTTGTACGATGTTATGCAATTCGAACTACTTTCTGATTGAACCCTTGCTTTCTAAGACCCCCATCACGCGAAGATTTCACTTAGGTATGCCGGCAGTCCGCTTCACCTACTGCAGACTCCCAGCAAACCTGTTCTCATTTTCCCTCGTTGATTATGGGCCCCTGCATATCTATTCCCCCATCCCAGCTACCCGGGTCTTCAAGCCGGTGCCGCCATTCCAGGGTTCCAGACCTCATCAGACCACGCCTCTTCCCCTCCCCCTAGCTCTCCCCACGGGGTACGAACGCCTACGGCTGCGCATCTTGACGTGATGATTGCATCTAGCGGACATGACTAGCCAGCCTCCTTTCCTGCTCGCAATACCTACCCCGCCCTATGGTACGTCCCCCTTGGACGATCCTTCCGAGCTCACCTGGATCTCGCAGGGCAGTGTCTCAATTATCACGCCAACAAGCCACATATGATATCTAAGATATCTTGCAGGGAGAAAGATTGGAACATGTTTCTTGATCTCGCAGAAAGCTTGATAGTAATTGATAGATCTTGCGTAGTGTCTCATCTTACCCCTGGTTCCCTGGATCTCGCAGTAAGCGGGACCGGTGTCAATGTTGAAGACATCAGGTGATGACTCCCCTGCATATACATCGGCTTTCTTTTTGAGGCTTACACCAATCTCAGTGTAATAGACGTCCCTTCGATGATAAGGATAGGCTCCGAGAAAGCAGTTTCTTCTAGATCCATAGCCCAAAATTGAAATAGCTCGAGGCTTTTGCCGAGAGACCCACGCACAAAGATACAATAAAGAGAATATGGCAAAGGGATTTGATTGAATGGCTACGCAGCTGAGCAAAAACCAAGTCTCCTACGCCTCACCTTCAGATTCTGAGCAATAGACGACAAAACACTTCAAAACCACCTCCGCCCCCAAGAACACGGCCTTCACCGCCGCGAGAACTATCCAGACAATCCCAAGCTACTATTCCTACTCGTGATCGATTAAACATACCCACCAGACTCCTCCACGTTCCCGTCTCACAACCAACTCTCCTAGGGCTTTTCTTTTGAGAAACCTGTTCAAATCTGCTGTGCGAGGCCAAAAAGAGCCAGCACAGGCAAAATGGAATGCCCCCTCACGGGATTAAACCGTGGACCGCGCTCTACCACTGAGCTAAAGGGGCGGGGCGGAGCCGACATCGTCGTCCTGGTTGGGTCGGCGAGCGAGACATCTCCACAGCGATGCCGGCAGACTGTTTGGAGATATCACTGGTGACTGTGAAGAGGGACATCCAGCGAGTACAACGAGGAGAAGAAGCAAGACAGGAATGCGAACAGGGAGAAATGTAACGTCTAAATCGTTTCTATCATTAAGCAAGAGGGTATTGGCGGTGGTTTCCCAGTCAGAAATGATGATGCCTCTACCAAAGCCATGCCCGCTCGTGCCTTTATAACTCGAACCCCAATGAGCTATCTACAAGGGCCCAAGCGCGTTTTCTACACCTTTCATTTGATAAAGTCCAAAGCCAATCTCTCAGTAGGTTGATGCGAATCACCGTGTCGCCATTGTATCGTTATTTCGTGGTTCAGTCAAGCTGGAAACGTAGCTTGGATGGGCGTGTTGACAGCGGACGTGATGCCCTCTGAAAGTTCGGCGGAGTCCTCTTCACTAGAGACAATTAGTGAAAGCCTGATGATGGTTTGAGCCAGGCCCTGACTTACTTGCACTTCGTCTCCTTAATGCGCGACCCCTTTCCTCCTTTGGATTTTCATCTGCTGCGTCTGTTTCTTTGTTGTAATTTCCGAATAAGTTGAGAATGACATTCTTCGGCAGGGCGTTCTACTCCTCTAGTGACAGAATGCCTGAGCCCTGCGGCCATTTGTTCTCTACGTCAATGAGTTCGATGTCCCCATCAGCATCCCGATCCCCGTCCTTGATAGCAGAGTTAGAATTATCTTGCTGGCGTTTGGGGACTTTGACCAAGTCGCCTTCTTTGCCATCTTCCACGTAACAGAGGTAGTAAGGATCGCCGTTGCTGTTGAGAGTCTTCATGACCTCCTTCGTGTCGGCGTTTTCTGTGACGACCCTGTCATTGTATTTGCGCCACACTCCAGCCTCAAAATCGTGGATCCAGACCCAATAATGACCAGCTCTGAGCTGACCACTGTGGCAGATCACTGCATGCAAACGATACGCATGCTTCTTGTGTCGTGCGAATAGCTGATCAAGCTCCGCTTTGTGGGACTTCAGTTCATCCTCGCGCATGTTGCTGATCTGCTGGCGTCCTTCCACCGTGAAGCCTGTAGGCTCAGGCGGTTCCACTTTTTCAAATGTCTCATCCGACTGTGGAGGGTAGATAGGGAATGTCAGCTCTTGCCCCGCAAAGCTAAGGGACGACGTAGGCATGTCGTTGAGAAGCGACGATGTCTCCTCAGCATCAGTCTTGTCAACGTGTACAAAGTCACTGATGAAACTGTCGATGAGTTGAGTATCCTCGACCGCAGTCTTGGGCATGTTGTTCAGCTGGTCTAGGCGCTGTTGAAGAGCCCAGCCTTTCTGCCGCAACTTGAAGAACTGAGGGTCGTCCGGGGTGTCCATATACCGGTCGAGATACAATGTTTCGAATACCTCAACCGGGTTCATGTTCTTGTGGCCATCGCCTTTCGTTCTCTGGATAAGGACATGTAAGATCGGAGGGAGCTTCTTGATCGACGTGTATCGCATGATATCTGCTTCTCCGGCAGCGACGCGTTGGAGATCAAAATTGCGACTAAGGCCGTCATGAATGTTCGTCGGCCCACCTTCAGCAGGATATGCCGTGATGGCACGCTCCAGAGTTGAGTCTGATTTGTACTTGTCCTGATTGGGGAACTTCGTGTGGTTGGTCAACTCAACATAGAACGTGTCCATGATCGGCTCCCACTGGACCTCATCGGTGGTATCTACCCTTGTAGGCTTAATGGCAGCCTGCAGACGGTTGATGATGCTGCCCATGACCTCTTCAACGTCTTGTTGATCGGTGCCTGAGTCTCGGGTCTGTGTTTCCAAGGCCTTGAGTACTCGTTGTTCCACGTTGAGAACGGCTGTATCGAACCCCGTCATTTTGACATCGTTATCGTTCGTGGATCGGGCCGAGGACACCTCGACTGGTTGAGAAACGATTCTGATGTCGGTTTTATCCTCGGGTACGTAATCCTTCTTCTCGTGGTCAACATCGGAAAGGTTGACCAGAGTCTGCGAGCTGACGCTGCTAGCAGACTCAGAGATCGGGTCCACAGTGACGTTAACCATGTCAACGTCCTCGACGTGTTCTGCCGTATGTGTAGGAGGCCCAGGAGCAGGCCTGGCAGGGAGTGGCGGAGGGGCGGGAAACTGGGTACCCATGACTTCCAGAGTCTTCGGCTCCTCCGCAGTCTTGCTCGGTTGCTTAGCAGGATCTTCAGTCAAGTTCGAGGTCGGCAACAGCACGGCATTGGCCAGACGTTGGGATGGTCGGATCGCACTAGCCTGAGAGCCACTAAGATTGTCCAAGAGTTTGCTCAACTCATCGACGACTATGGGGTGTTAGCAATGGCTCCCTGTGCCTATCATGCTAGAAAAGTACTTACAAGCGCGGGCAACAACCGCCTCGGCACGATCGATTTTGAGCTTGTTGCCGCCGACAAGCCGGCGTTGGATATGCGAATCATCCAGGCCTAGCTCATAGTCTGGGTAATGGGCAAGCAAGTCTTTGATGGGAATGACAGTGTTGAGATACTGAAGAATGCTGTTCAAGTAGCAAGTGTTGCCGATGTTCTCGAGACCGACAGGTAAGTTGGCTGAGCTGGAAGGTCTGGCGTCCATCTCCACAGCTTGTGCGGACTGATCCGGAGCTTGAGCCAATAGAGATAAAGTTCTTGCCGCTTCGCGGATTTCGTCGCTATTCCTATCCTCGGCGATAGCTTCCATCGCCTTGATCGCGACTTCCTCTGTAGCTTTGCTTTTCGGATCCTTGTTCAGCTAGAGGGATTGTTAGCGGGATCAGATGGTCGCAGTTCCGGCTAAATAACTCACCTTGACACTGGACATCATCACAATGGTGCTGTCAGGCCATTGAGGATCTACCTCAAGAATGCGATAGGCTGAGGCGACGTCCATTGGGCCGTTTGCGTGGGTAAGAATGCGATCGCTGTTCCTGTGGCGCCCAATGATCTGTAGCATTTCTCGGGCAGAGTCAGCTTGAGAGGGTGAGTGTTCGATCTTGGTATTGAAGGCAGAAACTACATTATCGTCGCTGGCGGTGTATTTAAGGCTAAAAAATTGGTACGCCTGTGTTTGCAACTCGTCGCCTGCGCCAATGCTATCCGGAGCGGGCACCCCGTCCATGATGGTGAGCTCTTGGATCGCTCGGGTTTGGAAATCGTCGTCGTTTGTAAGGAGAGCGATATCCTTGAGGGCCTCGACAAACGTAGGACGTCGCTTCTCACAAAGGGCCGACTGCCGAGTGTAAGCAAAAAAGATGAGTGCCTTGTCGAAGTCCGGAAGCACTCCAAGAATCCGATGCGCTTCCGTTGCTGTTTGTGCAATCTTGTTCTGGGGGTAGTCAAGACATTGTAGCTCTTTGAAGAGCCTGTTGCCGACATAGGGCCGATTCTCGCCAGTCTTTCCGCCTCTTATTATGACACTCTCCGTCTCGGCCTGCATATCCTCAACAAATGCCCGCAATGCGCTGAGCTCCGTTGGTATGCCGGGGGTGCCAGGTTCGAGAGTGGGCGGGATGAAGTAAGGCTCAAGAACCCCGTCCTTGTCCAGGTTTTCCTCTGTGAACATGATGGCTCTGAAAATGACATAGCATTCTTCGCCAAATACGACCTGGAAGCGCTTATTACGCTGAGATATGTTGCGTGGATTGGGCCTATCCAGCAAGTCTCTGAGATAGGTGTTCAGGGTGACTGGAGCGCTTGTGCACCAATCGTCTCTTGCGTCCGCGAATCGTTCCGGCGACTGCTTCCTGGCTTTTGCCAGATTGTCTAGAATGCGCTGTTCATTGAGAAGGAGGTGTAGCCATTCGCGCTTGAGCCGAGGCCGTGATATTTCGACTGTAACTTGCAGTGTGCAGCGAGGAGCGGAGCAGGCGAAGTGCTCAACAGCGAGTATAGTCTCGCGAATGAGAGGATGATAGTTTGACGTCGACTTGGTCGGTCGAACTGGCTGCTTGATGTTGACGAGATGATGGAGGTAGAAATCTGTGTCTTTTGGAGGGAAGTGGAGAGCATTAGGGCGACACAGACAGACAAGCTGATCTGGGTCCCAACAGGTCCTGATCAAGAAGTGGAAGTCGCAGATCGCGCAGACAGAAGACAGCACGCCAGGGTTGCGAGTATCTGATGTGCTCTGGTTGCCCACCAGGACGAGTCGATGCGGTACTCCTGGTTTGCTGCAGCGCGCCTGTTGGTCCCATTCGATTCTTGCGAAGGATCCGGAATCAAGGTCAGAGTTGAGCAAGTCTTGGATCCATCTTGGGGCAAGGCGTCCTAGAGAAACGTAAGCATTCAATATCAACGGCCGACGGACAAATTCGGGTGAGCCATAGTGTCGCGAAGACCAGACACGCAATCCGTGCTCATTTGGAATATCCAACGTACCAGTCTTTCCAACCATATTCTCTTTGACCGGCGCAGGGCTGCCTTCCCAGTGCTGGGTAGTCGGTGAATCGCTTGGTGACATGATGGAGTAATGGTCCGTGATGGCCATGCGTTACTGCCTCTTTCGATATGGTATGCTCAATGATGAATCGAAGCTCGCGCTAAACTTTTGACTGGACGCTTCAGTGTGGGTAGACTGGTCGATTAATGCCTCGCATACGACTCCCGAATCGTCATCAGCTTCCCGTTCGGGACCTCGAGTCACAGGTTGGTGGTCGTCTACGAATATGTAGAGTTTCGATGTAAGTGCTCGGCCCAGCTAGTAGCTCAACGTAGTCAGTAGTGCTTCGGGTGGATCGACGGGCGGCCGTAGTTATTCCTCGTCCCTCTACTGATGTATGACCGTCAAAGACTATCGCAGCCGTCGGCGAGAATATCTATGTCCGTATTGGAGATGCGCAACTCGATGTATGTTCGGCGGAGGATCGCTCGATCGCGAACGGCAGGGTAGGTTTTGTTAGACGCGGGGCACTGAATAACTGTTAGTTCAAGAAAGCGAGACCAAGTTGCATTGAAGAGAGAGAACGAACAGCGAAGGGGCTTCTTTTGTCGAGGCCGGTTGGTTTGGCTTTGTGGCCGAGAGTGTTTGTCGTGCCGGCCTCAAACGGAGGCCACGCCTAAATCGTGCGGTGCGCTATGCATGCGGGGGAGAGTGGCAGAAACAGCGACGTGGAGGAGAACGCAAGCAGAGCTTGGGGTATCTAAATGCATGTGTAAACAGATAAGAAGACTGTAGACCCCAGGAAAAGACGACGACGTGAAAAGTGTCTGGAAAAGAGGATGGTAAACAATTACGCAGCTTCAATGCGTTAAGGACAGGGACGGACGTACGGGCAAGAGCTACCTCATGCGACCTCAAGGTGGGCAGGTAGTGTGGTGTGTGGCGGGGATCGAGACGTAGACAGGCTGACGCAACTGGTAGCCTCGCACTAAGCCGTCGCAGTTGAAGGAGCTTAGGTCACCTGCAAGGTACTTTGCCAGCGAGAGGAAGCTTCCCTGGTGAGGTACCTCAAGTGCCTTAGGTAGGTGTGTAGCCGCTAACCTCGTCACCGCCTGCCGAGTTCTTTCAGGTCAACCCCCGGCTCGGCATGGGGCGATTAAGGCACGGCGCCTGTGGCAAGAATCACATGGAATGCAGGGATATGGCTTCCATGAACCGTCGTCGGGACCAAGATCAGGTGACCTGGGCTGAGTCATCAAGAAAACTGCACCACCTAATTCTTCTTCCCAAGCAACCAAGGTACCTACTTACCTCGACCGAGAAAAGACTGGTTGAAACAGATGCGAATTGGTCTCAGGTCATCTTAGCCTGGACTTTCATGTAAGATATGAATCGATGGTTTCTAATTCGATACAGAAATTGATTTCAAGTACCTTACTTTATGAGTCAAAGCCAAAGGCGGAAACACACCTCACCGAGGGCATACACGGTTGACCTTTCCACGTAGTCTGATTGGCTCCACACCGAGCTGGCACGTGACTGACCCAGAGGTGGAGCACCTGTCGTGGAGCTTCAACCTGACCTCAAACTTCCGCAACATCCCTCACCAACTTCTTTTCCAATTGAGTGTCTGGCCCGCGACTCCGAACCACCCCGCAACCATGGCCGGCGACCACGATACGTACCACTCCAAGGACGCCATCAAGGCGGCCATCTCCTCCTCTGCCGCCCTCGGTGGTGCCGGCTTCTTCATTGCCGCTGTTCACAATGCCCTCCAGAAGCAGAATGTTGGCGCCATGTCCGTCTTCACCCGCAGCGGCGGCATCATCGCCGTGATGGGTACGTCGCCCAATTGCCTTTCGCCAAGTCCAATTGAAAGTTTTCAATACTAACGAATGTGCGCAGCGATTGGTGGTGGCGCATACGGCTTCACCAAGTCGGCAATGGCCAACCTGAGAGAAAAGGACGACCCGTGGAACACCGCGACTGCCGGCTTCATTGCCGGTTCAATCCTCGGAATGACAAGTATGGATACAAACCCCGAGTCTGGAAAGAAGCAATCAAGACAGGATACTTACAAGTCGCGCCTCACACAGCCAGAAGAATGCCCGTTGTGCTCGGCCTGGGTGCTGCCTTCGGCGCATGGCAAGGAGTCTTTGAGGTCACCGGCGGACGCCTCAGAGGATGGAACACGGCCGAAGTTGACGAAGCCGATTTCGAGGGCAAGATTGCTCAGCGCGCAGCCAAGAGACGCCCGATCGAGGAGACGATTGCAGAGCTTGGCGAGGGCCGTGGTATGTTTAACTTTTGGAGTACGGGGCTCGATATCCCACAGAGGGCTGACGCGTTACAGGTATCCGGCCGCCGGGCTACGAGGAGCGGAGACGTGAGCGGCTTAAGGAGAAGTACGGTGTTGAGATCAACCCCGTCAAGGCAACTGTCGAGTAAAACAAAGTCAAACGAAACATCAAAACCATCACCACCACCAATCCACCACCCAGCCCAGCGAGGCATGCTCTTTTATTTCCCGTTGCTTGTACATATACACAGCCTGCGAAACACGTGGGCACATGAAGAGGAGTCTCATCGGCTAGAGGAAATGGAGAATTGTACTATTTTTTTCTCATGCTCTCTGAGCTTCCGCGTGATGTGTGCCTGTCTCCAATGACGCACCGCCGACTGCGTCTCAACAATGGTACGTTCTTGCGTAATGTCGGCATTTGCCAACTTCAATGATGATACATTAGCTTCAGAGGCTGTTTATGAATTATTTTATGATTCGATCAATCACCGTTCTATCATTTATCTGATTATGAGTTTGTTTTTTGGAAACTTTTGCATCTTGCTGTTCTCGACACTCGCTAACAAGAAGTCGATTTCTAGCAGCAACCAACAACACCAAGTGTTCCGTTATCACCGCCGCAACCTCATCTACTAATGGTCAGTTTGTTTTGTTTACCCTTTCCCTCCTTATGATGATACAGTAGCTTCAGAGGCTGTTTATGAAATCACTTCATGATTCGACCCATCACCGTTCTATCATTCGTCTGACTTGGCTTTAATACTCATAATCTCGTGTTACATTATCTGTGACTGAAACTGACATCCAAATCCAGACCTGACGTCAGTGTGCTATGCTGAACCTCCGATACACACCATCCACATATATTAAGGTAAGTCTTGGCAAGTTCTTTGTCTCTACCCCATCTCTCTTGATGATACTCAAGCTTCAGAGGCTGTTTATGATCTACATGATTCAACACATCACCGTTCTATCTTTTTGTCTGATTTGCGATTCAAATTTCCGATTTTCTGCGTCTGCCAGCTTTTCACGAACACTGACATAGCTTTCAGGCCAGCATGATCTAACCTTCGGGCCAAGCCCAACTTGATGTTTTCAGAGTAAGTCCAGCCTTTATTTTCATTCACTGCACATTTTCTGTATGATGATACACTAGCTTCAGAGGCTGTTTATGATCTTCATGATTAGACCCATCACCGTTCTATCATTTGTCTGATTACACTTCAATCTTTCCTGTCAACATTGCATACTTGTTGATCTTTCAAATGTACTGACCGCGACGTCTAGGCATTTGAATGCTAGAAAATTGCAGAACTCATTTGGAACTACAAGAGAGAAGCAGAGAACAGAAGCCATGGAAGGATGCTCGGTGTGCCATCAGATCTACGCGAAGACTCTTTCACCTGTCAGATCAAGGGATCAGGGTGCAATATCCCGCTATAGTGTGGACAGACTTTACTTGCAGTAAACGCCGTGATGGAACGGCGGACACGCGGGTTCTCGTCCCCGACTTTGGTAAGCTTGGATTTTCTCTCGTTACCCCCTTTCTTTAGCATGATGAATCATTAGCTTCAGAGGCTGTTTATGAATTATTTCATGATTCGACCCATCACCGTTCTATCAATTTTCTGATCCTTCTTAAACCACAATGTCTTGGCTTTTCGTATCCGTCGAGGTCCGGCATCGGCTAATCACCCTTCAGACAGGATCTTTCTGGGTCAAAGGGCTTCTGTTCAGTTAATCGAGACGCTTTCACAGTCGCAATGTTGAAGTCTTGGTAAGCACTCTTCTCACAACTCGCATCACCGAATCAAACCCCCACTACATGATGAGACTCAGCTTCAGAGGCTGTTTATGATTACAATCAACATGATTCGAAACATCACCGTTCTATCACTTTCTGACACCCGCTACAACGCCACAACCTTACTCACGTTCAGACATCATTTGTACACAAAAATTGCAGGTGGCTAACTTCGTTGCCAGATCTCTTCAGCAGCACGTTCCAACATGTCCTGGATCCATCATGATGAACATCCTTCGTCGTTAATGCTCATCTCTAGCAGTTCCACGGTGCTGTGCAGCGCTTTATCCATGGTACGTCGTCCTCTTCTATGCCCCTCTCATATCTCTCCCCTGTTACTATGATGATATTCAGCTTCAGAGGCTGTTTATGAATGTTATTTGTGATTCAAACTTTTACCGTTCTATCATTTGTCTGATTTGTTCCACGACAACAACTCTATCTTGATACCCTCACGGGATGTGTCGTACAAGGTGCTAACAATCCCAAGTCTCTAGGTATGCATTGCACTTTGCGCTGGCACTATTAATCAAAAACGTCGCATAGAGTGATCCGGTGTTGTCTTGCTACATGCCTCCCATTGTAGTTCTGCCGTCCTTAATAAAAGCCATTCTTCTTCAGAAGCCAGCATATTGATCGTAATATTGTACACCAGTGACCTAGACCCCCAACGCCTTGCGCAAAGTTATCAAACGAGGGCAGCCATCATTGGGGTTGCCCTCACAAAGTCTTGACAGACTGGAAAAAGGGGTTCGCAAGCAGCTTCTCATCCGCCATGACGAGCCCCTTGAGCTTAGAGACCATCTCCTCCTTACTCATCTGCCCAGCGGCGACCTCTTCCTTCCACTTGAGCAGCACCTCCTTGAGCAGCGCGCTGCCCTCCTCGATATCGGTCTTGCTGTACTTGAGACCCAGGTCCTCGTGCTTGGACGTAAAGTCCTCCAGCTCGTCAGCCTTGCGCTTCGCCATCCGCACGACCTTGTCGGGGAAGCGGACCAGCTCTGCAACGTGGATACCGAAGCTCTGATCGCACACGCCGTCGTCGACCTTGTACAGCAACGTCACCTCGCGCTTGCTGTTTTCGCCGCCGCCGCCGCCAATGTGCGCGGTGACGTGCAGGTTGTGCACCTGCGGATGGTCGTCCGCCAGGGCCGTCAGCTCGTGGAAATGCGTCGCGAACATGGCGAAGCAGCCAATCTCCTTGACAATGTGTTCGGAAATGGCCCACGCGAGACCGAAGCCGTCGTATGTTGATGTGCCGCGACCGAGTTCGTCAATGATGATGAGCGATTCGGCCGTGGCCGATTTGAGAATGTTGGCCGTCTCGAGCATCTCCGCCATGAAGGTTGACACGCCCTTGAGCTGAGAGTCGCTGGCTCCGACACGCGCCAGGATGGAGTCGAAGATGGTTAGCTCGGCCTCACTGCAGGGAACGAAGCAGCCAATCTGGGCCATGAGGGCGATGACGCCAATCTGACGGATGTATGTTGACTTTCCGCCCATGTTGGGGCCAGTGATGATGAGGAATGAAGACTTGTCGCGAGTCAAAGAGACGTCGTTCGTGATGAACTGCACGTCGTCTTGCATTTCCAGACATGGGTGTCGAGCCTCCTTCAGGATTGTCTGGCCTTCACCCCGCTTGTGAATCTTGGGTCGGACGTATTCCGAAGGTGCATGGACCGAGCAGTGTGCGAGGGAAACGATGACGTCCAGGTGTGCCAGGACACCAGCGAGTCTCTCCAAGACTGGGCAGTACGACGCAGCTACGCCGACGACCTCGTTGACCAAACTGCTCTGGGTCCTGTTGTAGTTCTGCGACAGCTGATCGAACTCGCGGCGGAGACTTTGTAGGGTCTTCGTCGTGAAGTATACACCGTTCTTCTGCGTTGAGCATTCCTGGTAGCCCGACTTATTACGGATCGCGCCGGCTTCTTGTCTCGTGAGTCTCATGCAGTAGCCATGGACTTTGTGGTTCTCGAGGAAGATCTTCTTGCCAACTTCCTGCTTCAGGTCGCGAGCGGCATCCGAAAATTGCTGGTCAATATCCCTCTTGAGCTTGTCGAGCTTCTTTCTGATGATCCTCAAGCTGTCGTCGAACTCTGGCTTGATGATGTACTCATGATTGTCGAGCGCATCCAAGTCAACCGTGGTTTCAACCATCTCCGAGAGCTTTGCAAGACTATTGGATAGCTCACGGAGAGGGGTGGTGTATGCTTCATCGAGAGGGTCTCTGTAGGCTTCGTCCATGACACCCTCCAGGGTTCCCAAGAACCCGGGCAGACGAATGATGACCTGATACGCACGAACAACGTCCTCGAGGTTTGCCTTGCCCCTTTGGAACCGCTTGGCAAGGCGGTATAGATCCGGGACTGAGCGAAGGTGCTCCTCTTGCATAGTCTGCCGCAGCTCAGTATCATTGACGAATGCCTCAACAAGCTGTTGGCGCTTCTCGATTTCCTCTTTGTTCATGAGTGGTTGCTTGAGCCATTGCGACAGCAGTCTGCTACCGACAGGTGTCTTGCAGTGGTTCAGCAGACCGTACAAACTCATAGACTTGGCACCGTCGCGGGCGCCGGGCATCAAGTTGAGAGCCTTGAGCGCCGCCGCATCCAGCTTCATGAACTGTGAGAGGTCATGCTGGTACAGCTGGTACTGCCCAAAGTTGGACGAATCGTGGAGAACGCCGAGGTACTTGATAAGCGCCGCGGCCGAGCCCATGGCCAACTTGAGGTCGGTTTGTGGGAGGAGAGTGGTGGCGCGTTCGTCCTTCAAAAGACGTGCCAGGTCCTGCTCGATATCCTTGGTACCGAACTCGCTAGCAGACCGCTCCGAGACGGCTACGCCGCAGTTGACGATGATCTGCTTGAGCTTTGTCAGGTCGGGATCCTTGTTCTTGTCCGCCTTGTCTGTCTGAACAAGACACTCCCTGACACCGAGCTGAATGAGGAGGGCCTCGAAGTTGGAGAAGAGGTCGTTGTCAAGGAACTCGCTGACACCCAGCTCTCGCACACTGGCATCGGCGAAGCAGACGCCCACACTCCGGGCCTCCGAGGCTTTTGTTGAGATCTTGACGGCAAGCATCATCGGTGCTGCTTCAATTTGGCCACCGAGGTCCTCCTCCACATCCTGCAGGTTGCCAGGCGAAGCTTGCTTGACAACTTTCCAGTTCATGCGACCGCCGGTGCTCTCCCATATCTCGATTCTCTTGCCGAGCTTGAACAGTGCTTCTCGGAGGAATTGTCGAAATACCGTGACGGTCATTGTCACTGAGGCGAGCCCGGTCTTCTCATCTCGGCCGAGTGTCCTTACGACGGACGTTGTCTTGTAGACCTGGGAATTGTCAGACCGCTCAGCTCATGGTGGTAAATAGGTGATGTAGGACCAGACGTACTGTGCGGGCAATGAAGTTGGCATCTTCGCCATGTGATGTGTACCAGTCGCCTCGGTCGAATATGCGAACTGTATCCTCGTGGACGGCCGGGAGCGACTTGAAGAAGCGAATGAAGCCGTGTTCATCGTCGACCTGTGGCAATGACGTATCAGCGAGGCGTCTAGTCGGTATTGATTGGAAAACAAACCTTCAATTCCGGCCGGGAAGACATGGTGAGGAGGGTATCGTGAAGGATTGAATAGCGAACGGTAAAACGGAAAGCAAAATCAAGTTGGACAATGTAGGTGGTGTAAACCGTGCGTGACACCAGGTGCTGTGCTTCTCCCGAGTGAGCGAAGTTAAAGTGGTTTCCGAGTGTGGCGCGTCTGGAAATCCATCTGGCGGGAGACGCGACGCGCTGGCGCTAGTTCAATTTCGGTGCCAAAAGTGCTGACCGCCCTCCAATCTGCCGGGACTAACTAACTAGGTATTCGCACCTCAATTACTCCGTGCTAGCCACCACTGCCGAAGATGCTGAGACTGTGAATGCCATTCAGCGAGCTTACTTACGGCTCAAAATTCCAATCTCATCAGTCCATAGTTGACGCTTTTTAGAAGTCTGCTCACTTTCACAGCAAAACGCCGTTGTAGGTGACCAGCTACAATTCTGGTAATCTCCGTATCAAGACTTTGGCTCTGGCTACGGAACAGCAAATCAGCCGGTCTTTTTCGACATCTGATCTCACACCTTGCCAAACACGCTATCTACGCTCTCATAGATATAACTGTCCACTCATAATTCGGAACCCAGCCCCCGCGTTGATGCTGTTCAGGAACTTGAGAGAACTGCAGCTCAGAACGCGAGTTCTCTGTCGCGCCGGTGCCGTTGCAAGGGAGAGCTGCAAAGCTCCAACAACTGCCCCGCATTACGCTACAAACGGTTTAGCGTATTTCTCCAACCTTTCCGCATACCACCAGCTGGGCAACGACCATCGCAGGTGGTCATCGCCAAAATTTCGCAAAAGTCCCCCACTTCGCTACCTAAAGTTTGCATCGACGTCCAGCTCGACCACCGCAGCAATGGACACATCCGCAGCAGAACCCGTCAATCAGCCAGCAAAGGACCTCGAGATGTCCGAAACCACTCCAGAAACTACCGCCGTCGCATCTCCAGCCCCCAATGGTGGTGTCGCAGAGGGTGCCGCAGCAGCAGCACCGTCGATCGCCACGGCAGAAGGAGGAGCGCAAGCCGCTGAGGAAAAGGAAGGCGAGGAAGCCGACGTGGAATCATCCGGTCCAGCCGCAGACGGCGACGGCGCCGCCTCCGAAGAACCCAAAATCTCAAAGAACCAGCTCCGCAAGATGAAGCGCAAAGCCGCGTGGGAGGACGGCCGCGAAGACCGCAAGCGCAAACGCAAAGACAAGCGCCACGACAGACAAGTCGCCCGCCGCGAAGAGCTCGCCGCCGCCGTGGCCGAAGCCGAAGCAAAAGGTATCGACCCGTCCACCGTCACCATCCCGCCGCGCCGCAAGGTGCCCCGCGTGCCCCCGACGCAGGTGCCCATCACCCTGATCCTCGACTGCGCATTCGAAAAGTACATGCTCGAAAAGGAGCAGGTCTCGCTCGCGAGCCAGATCACCCGGTCCTACTCGGACAACCGCCAGTCGCGGTACCGCGCGCACCTGTACGTCAGCTCGTACGGGGGCCAGCTCAAGGAGCGCTTCGAGGGTACGCTGGGCAGTCAGCACGTGCACTGGAAGGGCGTGAAGCTCGTCGAGGGTGACTTTGTCGCGGCGGCCAAGGACGCGGACGAGCTGATGAAGGGACCCCGCGGCGGAAAGATCATTGACGTGCTAAACCCCACCGAGGAGGACGGCACGCCCGCGAAGAAGCCCGCCGTGTTTAGAGACGTCATCCACGACTCGCCGAACCCGGATCCCGAACCCGAACCCGCGGACGAGCTCAAGAACATTGTCTACCTCTCCTCCGACTCGGTAAACACCCTCGACCGCCTCGAGCCCAACACGAGCTATGTCATTGGCGGCCTCGTGGACAGGAACAGGGAAAAGGGCCTGTGCCACCGCCGCGCGCGCGAGATGGGCATCCGGACGGCCAAGTTGCCCATCGGGGAATACATGAACCTGTCAAGCCGGAGGGTCCTCGCGACGAACCACGTTGTGGAGATTATGCTCAACTGGCTCGAGACGGGCAGCTGGGCCGAGGCGTTCCTTAAGATCATCCCCAAGCGCAAGGAGGCGAAGCTGAAGGAGGAGGGCGCGGGCAGTGCCAGTGGTACGCCGGCTGCTCAGGGGGAGGGCGAGGGCGAGGGTGATAATGCTGAGGATAGCAGGTTTGAGGAAGAGAATGATGAGGATGTGGATGAGAACCAGACCATCACGGAGACCGTGGCGGCACCTGAATCAACAGAGGCGGCTCAGGAGAGTGGCAAGACGGAAGTGAGTACATCATAGCCAGGCATGGCAGGCGATTTCAAAAGTTGATAGAATACCCCCTCCCTTTGTTGTCTGGAATCAAAGGGACAAAACAGACCACAAACACCAATCCGTTAACCAAAAGGCCCCCAATCATACAAGAGTCGTGTCGATTTGCTTTCAAAATTCCATGCTGTCCTCCTCCCTTTCCCTCTTGACCTTGACGTCCCTCTCATCCTTCATCAAGCCAATCACAAACGACCGGAACTGTTCCACGTACGGCTTCAAGCTCGTCTTCTCCCAATCCTGCACGCTCTTCTGCTGCGACCCGGCCCCCCCGGCGTCCTCGTCGCCGCCCTTCCACGCATCAATCTCCGCCAGCAGGCTCTGCACCGTCGGCACGGCCAGCGGGTCAAAGTCCTCGAGCCTCTTGGTGTCGATCGGCACGCACACCCTGCCGGTGCCGGGGTGGACAACAAAGGGCGATTTGAGCAAATGGTTCAGCTTCTTGCTGACCTCGATATCGAGGCGCGGGTACGTGTACTCGAGCACAATATCCTGCTTGGCCTCCAGCAGCGCCTTGGCATCGAGCTTCTTGCTCGCGCCGCTCTTGGCCACGGTGTCGATGTCGGCCCACTTGGCAATGGATGACCGACCCGGCGCCGCGTCCCACTTCTTGCGAAGGGATTCGTTGAGGTCCTTGTCCGGGAGGAGCTGGAGCAGACGCTCCGCGCGCTCGTTGGAGGCCCAGGGGTCTTGGGCCTCGAGGACATCTTCTTGGAAGTGTGATTTGAGGGTATCCAGACTCCGTCTACGGCCATGTTAGTTATTCCAACGCCTTGCTCAGTTGTGCAAACATCACTTACGAAACGTGAGGATGCAGCGGTCGCCACAGGTTGACCTTCTTCCCGCTCTGCGCGCCACCCTTGAGAACCTCCAAGTACCCCGCGATAGACCTACGCATCTGATCGCCCATCGTGCGCGCCTTCTTGTCGCAAACCCACGCGTGGGCACCTCTTCGACCAGAGTACACCCACATTATGTGCTTGAATCCAAAGTCGTCCCGCAGCGCAACGTCGACGACCTTGATCGCCATCGTGATGAACTGCCAACACTTATTGCAGATATTCGCCTTGTCACAACACGTTCTGATGTCGTCGTAATCTGTCAAATCGATATCGAAGCATAGCTCCTTGGCGAGCGGCTTGAATGCGCTGGCGTTACGGAGGGTCTTGCGGTCGCGCGGGTTCGTGGTGTAGACGGGACCGATCTCGAAACGGGAGGGCATGAGGCGAAGAACGTCTTTTCGCAGGCTGGGGTGTGAGGGGTTAGTTTCTGTCGTACCCCGAGGAGTGAAGTAAAAAGGTCATAGTAGACTCACAGATCGTGGCTCGCAAAGGACTGGTATCGTAGGTATGCGTCGTTCTGTAGCGTGAAAGCGAATTCTCTATGGCCAAAGTCGTTGGTCGGTGATGGGCTGTGATTCAGCCATTGGAAGAGGTATCTCCAAGGGAATAGACGCTGATAAAAACTGCGCATCACCTCAGGATCTGAAGCCTTGAGGTCTGCAACATCTCTACACCTGGTATTAGCAATTGCCCCTCCATTCCATGTCGGACAACCCACGTTGGAGAAGGGGGTGTCAAGACCCCATCTGGACTCGATGAGGGAGCGTCTTGTGGTCTTGAACTGGGGAATTCATCGTCTGAGTCGGCGTCTGCAAACAGGTCGTCCAGCTTGACCTCGCTCTTCTCTTCGGCGGCCGGCGCAGGCGCAGGCGCCTCGGCCTCCTCCATCGCTACGTCGCCATCCGTTACCTGGGCGACATCTTCGGGAACGGTGGAATCGACCATTGCGTCGTCGGTCATGGCGGTTGTCTGAGGTGAGTTTGCTTCTGGTGACACGGAATGAGGCATCGCTATGTCTGTGAGGGTGGTTGAAGGTGACAACTTCAAGTATCGCTCTGCTAGTATCGGTCACTTTGTCTTGTTGGGCAATTTGCCGGGGCAACTTTGCGGGCGGGCGTTGCTGGACAGGGGCGCGTCAGGGACGCGTTTTCTCGCGTAAAGAGCTGGGATGGGCCCCGTCCCCTGCTGAATGGCTTAGTCATTAGCGGAACCATCCCGACTTCACCTCCTTCCTTCCGTCTACCCTACTCCGTGCTCTACTACTCTAACTCCTCGAAGGGACATAGTTAATGCAACGTTCCTCACATTCTGAGTCGAATTATATTATTTCCCTATATTTCTAGGTCAAAATTCAATGGACCCGTTTCAGATGATGCCCAGCGTTCGTCTATCATTAACTCATTCAGGCGCAATACACCATGACAATAGTTGACGTAAAAGACCACCTACCAGAGCAATGCCATCCGTGAACCGTCTCATTTCGCTCGAATCTGTCTATACGTTAAGAATCAAAATCTAAGTCAACCTCAACCGCCTTATCATCTGTAGTGCACCCCAAAACAAAACCAAAGGTGAGATCCAAATAGGCAACAGGAAAAGGATGGGAATGGAGGCCGGTGATCACTTACAAGTTTCTTCACGCCCCTGCCCAGATTCAAACAGCGCGCCCCTCAGGCCAGCACTGCTTCATTGGAGTATTTGTTTCAGCTTCCCTGCGTCAGGGTGTAAAACACCTGTCCAACTGGCCGGATGGGTGCTGGTGACAGCAACGGTGTTTGGGAGGTATGTGTAACGTCGTCCCGTCTCGAATACAATGGCAGGCGCGAATACCCAGGTATATCCACCTAGAAGGCGCCTTCTCTCTCCTCGTCAGCACTCGGCCTCTTTGCGAGGCTCTCTTCAAACCAAAGGGCGTCAACAGTTTCAGACACTCGCTCTCGATTCATCTCTTCAGGCTACCGTGCTTCCCTTGACAACGCTTTCATGATCCGGGTTTCTGGCTCTTTCCACCTGATTCGATCCCTCTTTGCTTCCTTATCTGAGCCTCTGATTTTCACTCGGCCGGATCTCAGATTGCCGCAAACTCATCCTCATTGACGGTTCCCATGGGATTTTGAGACCCGAAACAGGGTCAGCAAGACTTCACCAGGCTAACTCCCGTTCCGCTAATCAACTACTTCCTCATATGGAGTGAGAGTCCACGGCGAATTGTACGAGGCACCGGTCCAGGCTATCCTCTCACTTGAACGTATAATTCTAATGACCCTCACCTGTCGACTGACTTCGTCGTAATAGTTCACTACAAATTCATGAAAGACTGAACCAGAGGCCCTGACAATTGGATCGCCATCTCTGGGAAAGCCTCACAGGTGGTTGCGGGAATACATCGCACAGTATCGGATCTAGCACTGAACGTCAACCCCATGTATACTTGACCACGAGGCGCTCACTCGGCCGAGGCGCTCCCGTGGTAGTTCATTCCATGATCAGCAGTGCAACGTGGTTCCAGATGACTGAGTTTCTTCAATCCATTCGTGGGCAATATCAATGCTGCAGATGCCGAAGAGAATGCATAAAGCCCCATACCTCATCCCGTAGGATCTCTTGACTTTGGGTACCTCCTTCGATGGAGAATTCGTAACATCTACGGTGCAAGAAGAAACCGGTTTCTTATTAGGATATCATCGGTGCATGACTTTGACGAGAAGCTGCCGTTGCAAAATTGCCTCGTACGGGTTTCATGATCCATCGCTTTCATCCCTTTGTGAACAAACACAGGAAGGATGAGCGTGACACTTGGTGACTGGGAAGGATGCTGGCAGCTCGAAAGAGATTTCTGGTGGAGGCCAGTGGCCACGGAATACAACATCATTTTCATATGTGTTCAGAGTCTACTGGAAGGCACGCTCGTTTTACCGTAGACTTGAGAAGTAAAATGGAGGTCCAGATGGGAGACTTGAAGTCTCATCAATATGATGACGAGAAAGTGAGGAGGTACGCCGGTAGAGCTCGCTCAAGCAGCAAGAACTCCATGTCGGTGACGAGAATCCACCAATAGCCGTGTAACACGGAGGGCCAGGAGCAATCATGGTCAGCACCGGCGTCAGAGTGTCCTCTATTCGACTTGCTTCGTCGAGCTCTCCTCGTCCCATAAAAGTTGGCCGTGAAGCTATCCAAAAACCTCGAATCCCGCAAGCTAGTCTGCTGCATACGTCACTAGATATGATCGAAATTGATCAGCCGCTGGCTTCTCGTGCTCATAAAGCAGGGCCAAGTTGTGGTCTGTACTTGCAAGCCTACTTTACCTGGAGAACATGACTGCCGCTCTCACTTAGATATCGCTGCCTTTGCTTACACAGGGGAAAGCTATCAACGCCACAGAGAGCAAACATTTCAACATCTTTAGCACGAGGGTCCGGTAGAGGGGATGATGAAGTTTGAAATCATTGCCGTGATTCATCTTGAACTCTAAGCGTGATCCCGTTCAGTCGGCAAAATTGCAGGCTCTTGGTTCCCCACCATGTGGACTCGGTAGCCCCGTGCCGGAAAATCTCAGCCTCGAGTGATAATGACCTCGTTGGCAGACCTTCGGGCATCAGGTGTCCCTCGCCGGATGCTCTATCCCTCCAGTAAGCATCTGGAGGCTCTCCAGCGACGAGATGACTTGGCCGGCTACGCCCGTCAAATAACAGAGCCTCCAGAACTGGGATATCAAACAACCAATAGATTCAAGTTCTTGATGATTTCAACCCTTGGAGCGGCATCTCGCCCGAAGTGGAATCTCGTTGGCTGGTTGGTTTGCGGAATTTTCCCAGCTATTTCGAAATGAGAACACCCGCAGTGCTTCAAGCTCACCTCAGACAGGTCTGGATTACGTTTCAAAGGGATCTCCTTTCTGTGTAATTGACAGGAGCGTGAAGAACACGTATCTCAGCTGGCGATCGCCAGGTAATTCTCGACACGATGCCGATGTGCGAAACTCGCCTCCATGCCAGTGATGTGGAATCAAAAAGGGTCTTCAGTATTCAAGTTGTCCAGTCAATCACTGTCTCGAAAAAAACAGGCCAATCTGGAAGAAGGATCATAGATGATTGGTGGACTTCCATGCGGGCGATATATGCCACACATGCCACGCGATAGGGCTATAAAGGGTTCAAGGGAGGAGGCCATGGCCGGCACCTGCTGGTCTACGGCGCTACGTCCGGCTGGCAGGACGGGAGCAAAAGCCATCAACAACGCGGAGCCGGGCGCTCGCCCGCCCTCTAGCTCGAGACATTGTGTCTCGGCGCCTGGTCCCCCGCCGTGGAATGCTCGGCCACGATGTCTTTGAACCCAATCTCCCTGCACTCGTAGAGCTCGGCGATATGGCCTGATTCGATCTCGTCCCAGGCACTTGGGTCTGGCGGATGGGATGATCGACTGGAGAGGGATTCAGATCAATAATCCTGAGGGCCGCTTGATGATCCCTTGAGGGGAAGAGGACTTGTCCAGCATGTGCCGTCCGGTGTCTCTAGAAACATGTTGTCTGAGCCCATTGCTGACTTCTTGTTCAAGAATTGAGCCGGTTTTGGACGAAGGCGTGGAAAGGTAATCTGATTAGATGGATCCAAGCCCATCTTGGATGTCCTAGAGTCATCTCACCTTGTAACAGTATTACATTTCATCAGAAAACATTGAATCTGCTGGTCACTGCGGGAACGTCGCTGGTGTCCTCGGCTTAACGGCATCTGCATCTTCAGAAACATCGGATGCGGTTGGAGGCTCACCGCGCCAGCGGCTCTCTGCGCCTCGAGACGCGATCACCAACCAGCAACTGACAGGGCGGCTGTAACGGGTGTTCGAGTGTGTGTTCGACTTCGGATCCGGCGGGTGTAAAATGTTTTCGGAAACGCCAATGTCGATCCCCTGCTCGTAATCCCCGCTGCAGGCATCCAACGAATGGAGACGTCTGACAAGGAGAGGAGGATCTCAGGCTCGCACTGCTCGGTCTGAGACCCTTCAGCCAGAAGTGCGGTACCGTACGGCAAGAGTGAGAGGCAGCCGGGAAATATCCGACTCTGTGGTTGGCTGCACAGTGTTCGAATAGAGTAGGTATTTGCGGTGAAGCGGGCAGCCGTTGTGCCGTCAAAACGTGCTGCTGGTCCCCTGGATACTGCTCTGCAATTTGCATCGTGCGTCGTGGTAGGAATCCGGATGGTTTCGCCAATTGGGGCCAACCCCCCCAGCACCAGTGGCGGACAGTGGATTGGGCCAAGGGGTTTGACGGTGACCTCCCTCACCTGACGCTGTGAAAAATCTTACCGTCCCGCCTCATCATTTTCCCTCTACCATCGGTCGGGAGATCTCATGGATCCTGGTCCTGGGCGCCAAGGTCACGGTGCGGATGGTGTGACCCGTGCAGAACTGGCAGCGTCCCCTCAGTTGCGTCATAATGGGGCTAGCGTCGTTGTGTAGATGGGACAGGCCGGCTTGGAGTTGTCTGCTAACTTCAGCCTCCATCAGCAAGTGTGCCATGTTTGGCCATGTTGCCGCTCGGACGTCCATGATGATGATGTTGATGATGATAGCTTCAAGGTTGATTGAAAGCTTCGTGTACTTTAATTTTAGTTGGCAACCTGAGAAGGGCAAGTTCGGCGCGAGCTGCGTCACCTCCGCCGGCCGCATGCTTTGACAGTATCCTAGTTGTCCGTTTGGCGACGTTGAACCCTTGGCGACGCCGTGGCTCCGTCCAACTTCTTGGTTTGCCGATCTTGGCGCCGGATGGAATGCTGTCCGTTTCGGAATCGGCCTGGGACCGCTGAGCTAATTCAATTATTTGTGTCCGCACGCTGAAGTATTCCGGGGACTGAGCAGTCCAATCGGCCGACACGTCCTTCGCTGGGACCCCTTGCATGGGCCAGATGGAGGGGAATGCACCGCAAGGTACGGTTGGAAAGCACAATGCCGTGTGCCCATCTGAACTATTCGTACAAGCAGTATCTAAGCTTCCTTTGGCGAGGGAGGTTTTTAGGTAGTCGGTTCAAACCGAAGCGCGGTCCCAGAAGGCCGGGTTTCGGCTGCTGTCAGTGCTCGAGTCTGGTCTGCCCTATGTTGCACGCGCTGACGAGGCAGGCTTGCGCTGCGACGCCCTTTACGCAATGCCTTCTAGAAAGCAGAGAAAGGTCACCCCGGACGACAGATTAGGATCAGCGAGACGCTGCTTCAAGATGAGCAGACTGCATTACACTGTTGAGAAATTGAAGGGGACAGGACCGAAAGTGTAAAACATAGCTTTGCGTATTAGTTACCGGCGTCATTGGTTTGTAGTTGGCGAGGTCAACTTGATATCTCGTTGTTGTGTGTCTGAAAGATGCTGTGATCTCTAGACCGCCATGGTCATTAACGTTCGAAATACACTGGCGAGAACGAACCGTCTTCAGGTGAGAGGATTGGCGGAAAAGGGACAGCGGATTGTAGGACCTATTGTCAAAGCAGCCCGGACTGCTCGTCAGATGGTGACAGCGCGGCAAGACTCAGACGCCCGTTTAGGACGTCTTGAGCTGATCCAGTTAATCAAGGCTGGCCAATCTAGAGGCAGCCATCGCGGATCGTTGCTGTCTTGGGTCCTCAGGATGATGGCTGGGCGGGTGGTGCAGTCGGCCGGTCAAGTTGCCAAATCCACCGCCCATCACACGGGCATCCACTCGATTGGCGAACAACTACTGTTGACTTGGAGCACAGTATGAAGGGTCTTCATTCCAGTTTTGTCTTTGTCCGAGAGGTTCTCCCAAACCGTTTCTCCGTCTCTCCCCGCACTACAGGAAGGACCCTTTACCGCCCAGAGTTGAGATGGCATGCATCCTAGGAGTCGGCGAGACAAGCAAGACAAGATAATTTCTGCAGCTGTCTCTGCGCTCGTTGCTCCTATACAGGATACTACGCATAGCGCAGCAGGAATCGTGTGTCGCGGAAACAGCCGGCCGTGTCCTATTGGTTACTCCATATTTCGGCTGCCACTCCGTCTTTCGAGGTCGCCGAGAAGATGGCTTACTCGAGCACGATATTTTCAGGACGACAGGGTCTTTGAGAAGAAGCCATCGCGCCGTGCGGCACGCAACTTGGTGGTTGCTTGCCCGCCGGAATTGCTTTTGGGGCGCCAGTTGGCCCCCAGCGTCGGATAACCCGAGTTCCTTATTGTCTCGGACTCCCTATTCGTGGTGTGAAGGATGACCACTGTGTGCGTGCGAGCATCTATGTCTTCACACGCTACGTAGGTATTCATCTGGATCGCCTTGTGGATTCAGACCAGGAGTTGGAGAGTCAGGGTGCGAGGTGTTTTCAGGTCAACACGACACAAAGAGCAAGGGTCCAGAGCAGCAGTTCAGAGCTAGGATGCCATTCCCCTACTAACGAATTATCAGCCCGTGGTAAAAGTTAGTTCCCCGCGTAGGCAGCTTGCCAGTGCTTTCTTAGACCAGCAGGTAAGGCCAAACCTTGGCCAGATGACTTTGCAAAGTGCACTGACAAGCTCTGTGAGTGCATGTCGTCTACGTAAGGCTTGCAAGTTGGGACGAGTGACTCTGCTGTGGTAGACTTGCTCTTAGCTCCGATGATTTTGATCTATCGAGAAGATTGAGTGTCGGAATCTGGCTTGTCTGGGTTGCATGTCGCCTATTAGCCCGAATTTTGTCGGCTAGTCGAACCGGGGAAGTCCTGACAGGTGCAACACACGACACGGTCAGAGAGACGCGGATGGTGAGAGTGTGGTGGAGACGGTAGATGAGGTTGAAGTTGGTAGTACCCTATGCCAACCTGAGGCACATCAGGTGGCAAGGACGGTATACTTATTGGAGCCTTTAGGGATGCTGTCGAAATGTTCGGTCTGGTCGGTGGCGAGCCGTAGCTATCTTTGGACCACCTGTTTGTGAGCACTGAGGTCGTCTGCATGTTGAAATTGGCTTGATGAACCATCGGGCGACGAGGAGGGCAAGTTGAGGTGGTGGTGGTGGTGGTGGTGGTGGTGGTGCCTGTTCTGTTAGTGTACCGAGGTACTCCCGGGTTGGGAAAAAAGCGTGCATGCAGGGCTTGTCAAGGTACGTAGCTACGTACTGGTCACACCGTCAGACGTCTTGCCATGTTCTGAGGACAGTATGAGGTCATTGTTTCCGACACGGATCATCAGTGGGCCCGCGCAGCCGGCAGCAACTGGAGACGTCCCAGGTGTGGGGTCGGCTGCGGACCCGAAATGGACGAATCCCACGAGAGGAGAAAAAGGACACACTGTCACACTGTGGACAAGGGCTGATCCACGATTCGCATGTCTCTTGTCCCCATCGCAGCTTAACCACTTCCAATGCAACCGCAGTTGGCACAAGGGCCACGAGCTGCGCGAACTGGGACCTCGAATTCGACAATTCGCGACTCGTCGACCAGGGCCGGGGTCCATTGACAGTCCAGGGCTGCCAGATTGCCAGTTGCCCCCCCGCCCCCCTCTCCCCTCCGAAAGGTCCTTTTACCGTGTTTAATGAGGTTTCCTGGGTCGCAAATTCGCATACACAGCAATACGGCACTAAAATCACATTCACATTTCCCGCTTCCCACGCGCTGCTTCAGCCTTTGAGATTCGAGATTCGGGGGCTTCAGGCGTCAGGCTTCTCCCCCGTCCGTTGCCCGCCGCCCCACGGCCCAGGTCGCTTTTCTGCTCCTGGAACCTGCCGCCCGCACCGCACCCGCGTTTCCTTCCCTTCCGCGCCGCGCAGGAAATGCAGCAGGACCAGCCGATTGAGATTGAGACAACTCGTCCGCTTGTTCCCGTTCTTTTTACGGTACCCATACCCACTGGAACGACTCGAACGAGGTATCCGTAAGGTACGGGCAGTGGACACAGGCACAGGGTCACCGTCCTCATGCTCGCCTCTTCTCTCCACCCAACATCTCCAGTTCGACCCATTTGGCTCGACGGTATCATCCACCATTCCCAGGACTCAGAAACTCAGACTCGAGAAGAATCAACAGATAGATCAGGAAAAGAACACTCTCTTTGGCACTGAGGAGTCGGCGCCTTCTCTCTCTGATACATCGTGCGCGGACGTTGGAAGGATTAGCACAGGCCAAAGTTTCCCTTTTTCATCAACCTCAATATCGGATCCTGCCAGGCTCAATCTCAACACTACCTTAGTACCTCAGGCTACCCCTGTCAGTCTGCTCCCGCGGCTTTCTCTTGTTTAAGGAATCACCTCACTCGCATCTCTCATCGCCGTGATCTTATCGAGCCGCCCTCCCAGTGAGTGAGTGCTTCTTTGTACAGTTCAAGCCGAGTCTTTCCTCTTTCCCATGGCGCTCTGGGTTTCTGACTTGCGATAAGGTAGCTGGTTGAAATAGGAAAAGAAGGGTACAAGCCATCGAAGACGGCGGCGGCAGTGGCAGCGGCAGCACGAGCGCGAACGCCAGCACCACATAGCAATCCATACCGGATAACCTATTCGTCCCTTTGAACAGCGACTTGCATATGAGGCAGCGCGCTAATCACTCGTGGACACCCAACACCACCACCGCAATCTCGCTCGCACGTCAGGCCAGCACCAGTGCGGTGCTGCACCGCGCATCCCAATACCATCCCACCGTGGCCGCGGCGCTGCACCTCTCGACTGAGTCGACTCTTCCCATCTGAATCTCTCCCACTTTCGGACCCCCAGACGCACACACACGCAGGCCGCAGGCGACAGACGCAGAAGCAGGGCAAGCAGAGCAGTCAAAAACCAAGCATATCCAGCTCACCCCCATTCCCTGTCGCCGCACCCAAGTCCACCACACGTCCACACCCCCTCATCCTTGCCCCCTTCCCACACCCCCGTCCGTCCCCGTACCTCCCTCTCCCTCGTCGGCCGGGTCCCAGTCGAGTACGAACCAGCAGTACGAAGTACCAGCAGCGCCAAAAAACCAGAACGAGCACCAAAGACGCACCAGCCAGGTCCTGCTCCACGTCGGGGCCTGCCATCCATCCATCCATCCATCCATCCATCTGGTGCCCTGCGCCAGTTCCCAGTTTCCTAGATCTCGTCTTTTCGACTCTACGAAACCTCAACCTCTGCTCAATCGAGGCCGGCGACCCGTTCCAACGTCTCTCACGACTGCGCCCTCCCTCGATTCCAGCGCACCATACCGAACAAAGCCTTTTGGATACACTTCGGCCGCATATCCTCCTCGAGGACGCTCTGCTGTCTTAGATCCCTTACTATCTACTTTAGCCCCCATTCCCCCCAGGCGACCGCATCCGGATACCGTCACATTGCTACGAAAGCTTCGGTGGAGATTGGCCTATTCTCACCTCACGCCCGCTCCTATTCCAAATCCTTGGACTCGTCTAGACTCTCAATCCGTTCTGCAACGACTTGTACACGAAGAATTCTTTCCGAAGCAACGGTTGGCCTGTTCAGCAACTTGGAAACCGCTTTGTACCGACCTGTAGTCCTGTCGAGATCGCCCATCGAACGACTCAACGACCTACTCATCGTCGTCTACATCGCCCCGATTGACGCAACAGGCGCGCATCGTCTATCAATCTCTCTTCCTCGATCTCGGCGCCCATCATGCCCGAGCCCGATAATGTCGCCGCCCAAGGTGGTGGCAGCAACTCGAGCGATTTTGTAAGCCCGCAAGCCATGCTTGAGCTCCATCGAAATGCTGTAAATATTTTACTGACTTACTGTGCACAGGTTCGCAAACTCTACAAGTTCGAATACCCCTCGATATTGGCTATTCACTGCCTGCTAACAGTTGCGATAGAATGTTGGAGGACCCAGCCTATGCGAACATTGTTAGATGGGGAAACGAGGGTGACACTTTCGTCATTCTGGAGGTGCGCTGAACTCGAAACATCGCGGTGAAATAATGCATCGGAAGCTGACATGCTACTGCTAGACTGACAAATTCACCAATGACATCCTCCCAAAGCACTTCAAGCACAGCAACTTCTCAAGCTTCGTCCGACAGCTAAACAAGTATGACTTCCACAAGCTACGTCGCAACGACGAAAACAACGAATCGCCTTATGGGAAGCAGGTAAGGGACGAAACACCTTAGGCCGACCCTATATCGCTGACACCGCAGGCAGGCGTGGGAGTTCAAGCACTCGGCTTTCCGTGCTGATAGAAAAGACAATCTGGATAATATCAGACGAAAGGCTCCAGCTCAAAGGAAAACACAGCAGACGGAGGACCAATTCACTACTAACCAGTCCATCAATCTGCTCCAAGAGACGCTATTTGCGCAACAACAGCAGGTGCAGGCACTGCAAGAACAAGTTGCCGAGATGGCGCGGACCAACAAGACGCTTGTCCATGAAGTCCACACCATGCACAAGATCATCGACGCCCAACGACAATCGCAACACGAGATGCTCAACTTCATGTCGCATGCCGAAGACAGAATGAGGGGACAACGGTACCCTGGACAAAACCCGCAGATGAACGGAGGTGCCATGGACGATCAGCCCCCCGAGCTTCGACGCGCGAGAGAGCTTCTTTCCAGCGTAACAACCAACAGCGGTTACGATCGAGAGCTCGAGAGGCTCAACGGCATGTACGCGCAAAGCTCTCCGCCTGATTCCGCGTCGTCTCTCATGTTCCAGCCTGGCAATGCTGGAATGCCACCTATGCTTCCTGAGCACATGAACATGCGCCACCTCGTCTATCCTGTAGGTGAGAACGTAGGCATCGACCCATTGTCCCAGGATCACTTCAACAATATCCCATACACGCTGAATTCTTTGCCAATGAACGACTTCCAGGCTCCACCCGTCGTTAAGCCGGAACCCGGGCCGGCAACGCCAGCTCCCGCCGCTGCTGCGCCAGCACGGCCGCCGTCGACGAACGATAAGGGTCTGTGGGGCAACAAGAAACCGCGAGTATACTTAGTCGAGGATGACAGGACGTGTTCGAGGATCGGTTCCAAGTTCCTGACACAGATGGAGTGCATTGTCGAGCTTGCCGTGAGTCTCTTACCTTTGCTTTGCCGGCCAGTCCTGGCGGTGGTACCCATGGTTTGGGATACTGATTCGTGATAGGAAAATGGTATCGACGCCGTCAACAGATGCAAAGAGGTTCCATCTGGCCATTTCGATCTCATCTTCATGGATATTGTCATGCCGCAGATGGATGGTGTATCCGCGACACAGCTCATCCGCGAGGTTCACCCCGACGTCCCTGTTGTCGCCATGACCTCGAATATCCGCCCCGAAGACATCAGCCACTACTTCAACTGGAGTAAGTTGTTATAAATAGCACTTGCACACGCGAACGACATATACTAATCTTTGCGTTCATCAGGCTTGAACGATGTGTTGGCCAAACCATTTACCAAGGAAGGCATGCTGCGCATTCTCCGAAAGCATGTGCCGCACCTCCTCAAGAACGCGCCACCAGACGAGCTCGCCGTAGGCCACGGCGCTGCTCAGCTTCACGCCAACAACATGACGGCGCCACCGATAAACCCCCAAGTCAAGTTCGACTCCACGCCTGGCCAGTCACCAGCGACAACCGCGTCGTGGCATTCGCCTGCACAGATGCATCAGCCATCACCGAACGTGGCAAACATCGAGACAGGCTACCCGATGGCAAACACGGCGCAGATGGTGATGACGCCAACGTCCGCTCAGCGACCGACGTTCCATAACATGCCTCCTGGGATGCAACAAATGCGTGTGCCGGATCATATTGTCGGCGATGACCGACCGGAGAAGCGCCAAAGGTTATACGGACCGCAAGGCGGATACGCCTAGACGGGATTTGTGGGTGCCACTAAGCAGTCTTTCCTTCCATCGTGCACAACGGTGTGATGACGGGGTGTCCTCGAGCAGGTGCTGAACATCGTATGAAGTTGAAGAGGAAGAACACCAGCCTCCCTTGCGCGTGAATTTCTCATTGTCGTCTTTGAATGCTCGGGGATTGGCCCACGACAACTGTCTTGTCTCAGAAAGAGTAGGACGGTTGCAAAGCAGTCGATATTGCATTCCGAACATATACCCCTCAGGAAGAGCGACTGATGATGTCCCAAGAAAGGACATGTCGCCAATTGGGTATCGATCGGCATGGGTTGGACGAATGGGGCGGGATCGGTGACAACTATCCGACCTTGAGAGGAGAGATTTGGTGATCGGAGTTGGTGGAGTATCATGGTTCGCATTTCTGAACCGCAGGTGGTTGAAGGCGAATTTGAAAAGATATCTGCTGTCAGCTATACGGGGTATATGTTACCCATCTTCATAGATATACCTTGCTGTTTTGCTCATACTTGAGAAAGGACTTTTTGAAAGTGATGCTGAATGAACAAGGACGAGTCGAAAAGTTGCGGGATGGCATGCTTTTGGTGATAGCAGCAGCACTGCCCCTGGTTGTATGTCAGCACGGGATACTCGGACCTGCTACGGCGAACACAGTGCCCTATGGATAAGCAAGATGCTTGATCCTTCCGTAAGCCTCCACTGTATAGAGGGTGCTGCTGCCTCTACAGAGTACCAAGACTGAAAACTCTTGGCCAGAGACGGAGCCCAGGCTCAGGTTCACGCCAGATCTTAAGGGTGCAGGACCCCCCGATCCATGCGGGTACGGGTACGGGATAGGCGCGCAGTTTGCAGTTTGCAGGCGGGAAGCTTGGGGATGGTGGTGTCTGTGTGTGGTGTTGCAGTTACGGGACGGTACGGCGGTACACCCCGCATGGGTTGGGGGGGAAGGGGGGCAGACGGGATGGGATGGTCGATGGGCGAGGTCTAGGCCCGGCCGTGTGGCGCCCGGGTGGTCTGATGTGCCGGGGTCCCTGCCAAGGAGGTCCGGAACGGTCTGGAACCTTTTTTTTTTTTTTCGTCTGCGTACCTTCCGCAGCGAAACTGCGTATTCCCGCGAATCCACTATCCACGAGGGACCGAGGGGGCCCAGATGAGTTTCGTCTGAAGGGTTACCGCTGTCCGATGCTGCTGCGCCTTTCTGGCTGGCCCACACTGTGACCGTCGGGATTCTTTGCTCCTCTTTCTTATGTGGTTTTTTGGGGTGGGCGGGTTTCCGGAGATTCGGCCGGGGGTAGTGGTGGTGGTGGTCATTGATGGTGAAAGTCGTCGGTTCGTAGGGCTGGTTAAGATGGGGGTTTCTGAGCTCCACGGAGGGATTGTCGATTTGTCCACTGTGTGTTTCATCAACCTCGTATCATGACTCTGAACCTCTGAAGAGATGACGCGTGGGAGAAGGCGACTCCATGGTGGATCTCAGCACAAAAGAGGGAAGACATCTGGAGAGATGATCCGGGAGATCGGCGGACGTTGGGGGCGGCGGGGAAAAGGATCATCGACCAGTGATCGTCTTCTGGGGTTTGACGTCGATGGAAGGTTGAAAGGAGGAAACAGAAGGGTGAAAAGGTAGGTATGCGAGAGAAAGCGATGCGTCTGATGTGGGAAGCCACGAGAGTTTATGTCTCCTGCAGGTTCTATCCGTACCATCTAGCCCATCGTACCTTGGACGACAAGATGGGATGGGATGGGATGGGATGGGACGGGAGGGGGGGGCTGGCGCTCGCTGGCTGGCCGGCAGCATGGGCCAGACTGGACCTCTTGTTTGTGTAAGCGGGCTTGTGCTTTTTTGAGCGTCCGAGGCCCGTTGATGGGAGAGTCCTGGCCAGGACCAGCCCATGACGGGGTCCATGACGAGCCCAGACTTTCCCACGAAGGTGATGCTTTGCTGACGTTGAATTTCCTTTGGTCGCTAAGGTAAGGTAGGTTTACTCGTTTGGCTGCGAGCCGGAACCCGACCAGACGAGATGAGACGAGACCAAGACTCTTCGAGAAAGGATGGGGATTCAGGGAAACGAACCTAGAGCAAGGTAAGCAGGTGGGTGAAAGGGTAGCGCCAGGTCTTGGCATGTTGCTCGAATGAAGGAAATTTGACATGGAACCAGAACGGGAAGTTTCCGTTTGTGAACTTCGTACAAGGTAGATAGATACGTGAGACTTGCGCTGGTACGAACTATGATTTTGTGACTTGCGGTTAGCGGGAAGAACGATGAAGTTTCGAGGCTAGCCTGGTCTCAATTTCTGGAAGTGGGATTTCTTACCGATTGAACAGACAAGCGTGGATAACTTAGCGTATTAATTAAACGGGATTCTGGGTGATCAACAGCAGGCGATGAAAGGCAAGGCGACCGCACCAAACGGTTCATTGCAATGAACAAACCACCGTAATCCGGTAAACCCGACGGCAGGGCATCGTGTCTATACTGTGCTACTGTTAAGTTTTTTTTCTGCATCCTGCAAAGGCATGGGGATGAGGAGGGGGCAGGGCACAAGGAAGAAAAGAATGGTTTCGTTACAAGGGAGGGGGGCCAACCTGGAGGCAGTGGAGGGGGGGAGGCTGCTTCCTGCAGGGTGCGGCTAAGTGTGGGCGAGATTGCGGTCCATGTGACGGAGGTGGTGTGAGTTTCTGGGTTGTTACACACACACACACACACATATGCAGACACGCAGACACACACTTACACGCACAAAGGCACTTACAGATGTATGCGAACCGCCTTCCACGGGAACTTGCAGCGGCCTGGGCCCAGCCCTTTTTCTTGTCGGATCGGTCTAGACCTTTTCTTCTTGTTCTTTTTTTAATTTTTTTTTGGTCTGATTCGGGGCGGAGGATTTGTTTCTCACTGTTGCTTCTTGTAGTTTTTCTGAGGCCGGGGTTATGTTGTAGTGCTGGATATGGTCAGGGGGCTTGTACTGCAGGTAGAGAGAGCGCGGCGAAAGAAAAAAAAAGGCGGCAAAACCAAGAGAACCGGTTTATTGGAAAATTCGATGCCGAGTAGAGGGAACAAGATTGGATAGACTAAGACACGTTTGCCTAGAACCTTTGCCGTCGTTCATCGTCTTGGCGCAGACGTAGCATACTGGCGATGGTTTTCTGAGATGTGATGGAGGATTAGAAAATGCTTATGTAGTGGGCCTCGGGCCGGGGTCAGCTCCTTGAAAGTAGCAATGTCGAAATCCCTCTCTCTGCCTACCTAGTTCAGGTCTGTTCGGGGTTCTTGTACCTCTCAGGCTCTCATCAATAAAAGGGGTGAGCATGTTCCAGCCAAGAAAACGTACCCAGCCGCAGATTCACTCCGAATACCAGCCCGCCGGTGCTGCCTGTCCCACCCAAAACAAGCTCGTGGGGGATGGGTCTTGGGCTATCACTCAAGTGTCTTGTGTTTGAGGCTGGCTGGATAGCCCGGGTGGGTGTGGCCCTGGAGAACCGGAGAAATCTCCGTGGCAATCTCCCGCCGGCCTCTTTCACCCCCTTCCTGAACTTGTGAGAGTAAATCTGCTTGCTTGAACTCACAAAGCAATTTCTGTGCGTTCTATGTGGCGAGGATTCTACCCAAGCCAATGGCAGGATTGAGGAAGGGGGAATTCGGTACTATGGTACAGCATCCCATTTGTCACATACACTCAATATCCCTCCATATCATTAAAACACATTTCGGCCCTGAAAATTGATGGCTTGTGTCTTGCCTGCCTACCTCGGTACCTATTGCCATCTGGGTCTTCCAACGGACTTCTCCCAAGTCTTCCGCCAGCCACGTAAGGGTTTAGAGAGTGCGAGATCCTAAGGTAGTTCATGAGAAACAAAAGATAGGTACCCCTCTACGAAATGAGAAACAAGAAAAAAGCAAAGAGATAGATACCCTAATGGTGAAAGATTCATCGATGACCTGATCGTCTAGCCTAAATGAGGATGGCATTTTCCAAGCCATACGGGTCTCTCGGTGACAGTTTACGAGACAGGTGTCAGTCACTCGCAATAAATCGTGTATTGTCACTGCCTACCTCCCCAAACGCCTCGGTACCCATTAGTAGAAAGGTATCGGAAACATACCGTCTTCCATTCTGCACCTGCACGTGTAAACGTGGTGTGGACGTTTGGTATTCGATCATAGTGAAGAGGGCCGTTTTCGTCTAATCAGAGGCATGTTGTGTAACGTCTTGGGGATGCTTCGCCATCAACTGGTTTATTCGGCAAGCAGAAAACCATGAAGTTCCAGCAGAGAAGCATGCGATTGGATCAAGTTTCACATTTTGAATGCTGGCCGCCTGCCTCTGGGTTGCGCCAAGGTAGGTAGTCCAAACCTTTCTCTCCGGAGTCAGGACTCGAGAGGACCATTGTAGAGGACATACACTTTGACATCTGCTATACAACTTTTGCATCGAAAGGAAGTTGCTCGAAAAAGACAACATGAGGATAGACCAGGTCATATGCAGGTCGCTTGTCACACGGCCGTATCAAAGTCAGACTGCATAAACCGCTCTAGATCTTACATCATGGACAAACACCTGTGGGCGACTCTTGATCTTTTGGCGCTTCGGTTCCCTTGTAAGATGACTTGCTAGCGACCCTACGAGTTTGTGATGCTTCCTCTAGTCTGTTACTCGTATCAGTATGTCTCAATGCGACCCCAAACTCTCTTCTGGTTCTACATGTAAGGAATTTAAGTCTTGCCGTCATGCAGATTCTCCTTCTTCCAAATATGAGACTATGGCAAGCCATCGATTCAGGGTCTGGAAATTCGTGATAATTTAACCATCGACGTCTCCACCAAGCCTGAAGAAAGAAGAAAAAACCAATTGGAGAACATGCGATTCTCCGACCTGCTTTGGGGGTTTCCCATATCATCCGACGGTCATAGAGCCTAAATTCTCGGCTAGAACGAATAAATACGGGTAACATACCCATAGGGTGAAAAACAAAAGGGAGGGCTCCAGTCAAAAAACAGACTAGCCTCGTACACAAAGCAAGCATGCAGTATCATGCACATCTTCGGAGGTGAGATGGGCGTAACTAGAGCCAATCATACAAAGCCGCTTAGTTCCAATCAACTTCCTCCCTTTGGTGTAACGGTCTGGACCACCAACCGGACCAACCCCGATGGTTGATGATTGGGAAACAAAACTTATCAGCCGTTTCAACGTGCCATTGCCGTGGACCATTTCCCTTCTTACCATACTGCATGCATCAGCCGCAAAAAGTAGGTAGGCCTCGGCATGCAGTGGCGTTTTACTTTGTTTGGTATGTTGACGTGCTGGGCCAAGGGGTTCGATCTTGGCCTTCGGGTGGTTTACTCCGGGATCTGGGGTTTTAAATCCGTGTAAGTGGTCTGATTTTTGGATACGAGGATGAACCGTGCGTGACGGAGTGAGTATGAAGAGGCATAAAATATTTGAAAGGGACGGGTCATAATTTCGTCGGACGGCCTTCTACCTATCTTGCTGGATGCAGTCTGGGCCTTGCGGCGCCGTGAAAGTGGCTAGCAGTATCATCTTTTTCAGATTCCTCACATTCTCTCCTATTCAAAGTACAGCTGCCCAAAATGCAGTGTGAATTCTTTACACAGTTGCTTGCAGGTTCTTATGGCCTATTCCCGGTGTCTGTGTCTCAACGTGTTGCGTATTTTCAGGTAGCTCTTGGTGGCCTCCTTCAAAACCATCGTTGCTAAAGCACCACCATGACCACCAACTTCTCTGCTTTCACGAGCTGTCTGAATGTACTCGTCTCTCTCTTGCCCATGCTCTCCAACATTAACAACGATTCTAGCGTATTTGATGAGGATTGCGTTGAGAATGAGCCGGCACATGCGCCCGTTACCATCTCGGAATGGATGAATATTGACGAACCGATCGCAATACTGTGCAGCTGTTGCAAAGGGATCGAGCGATTGTGATCTTTCAGACGCTATCAAGTGCTGTTGAAGGTTCAGGATCATCGAGTTCATGGCTTCGGAGATCTTGTTCGGGCGGATAAATCTGGTAGTGCCCACGAAAACGTCTTCGGTGCGGTAGATACCACCAAACTCTCTGCTACTGAGTATGCCGGCAGTTTCGCCACTAACACCTTTGACGAGTATAGCGTGTGTGTCTTTGATCAGTTGCTCGGTCATTGGCTTTCCTTCACGGACGAACTGGTTGATGATGTGTTGAAATGCAGCAGCATGCTGAACAATCTCCCTCCGGCTTCGAAGTACCTGGTGCTCGCCAGGAGGTACGTCTTTCCGTACTAGTGCTTCAAGCCGAACCTGGTACTCTTCTGTTCTATAAGATGTCTTAGTAAAATGTCTTCAAGATAGTGCAAGCTATACTTTTGCTTACCGCTCGGTGTACTCCACGCCTGCGTTGCCTTCGAATATCATCATGCAAATCTTCATGGTGATATCAAGGCCCAAGCCCTTTCTGGACTTTACATTGGAGGAGTAAACCGCCTCTGCCATCTGCTGCAGGAGAAAACTCGCGATGTCGTCTCCTCCATTCTTTGCTTTCCCCAAGATCTCTTTTACCTCGTCCATGATTCTGGTAACAACCGAGAAATGCTCAGAAACGTCGACAGGTTGGTCTTCAACCTTGGGGTCCATAGCCCAATTGTCTCCATAAACACGGTAAAGATCACTCATTCTCAGAGTAAGGTTTGGATTTCTGCAAACAAAATTTAGAAATTGCATCTCCAGCAATTCAATTTCCAATGGTACTTACTTTGGCTGAGAGGAGGAGCTGCTTGACTTCAAGGTTTGATTGCCTCTAATGGTAGGCGGCCAGCTGTATCGAAAAGTCCCACGAAGCAATGACTTCTTGACGCTTGAGCTTGATGTTGACGATCGAAGAACTTCAAGAGAACGGATAGCTTCAGATCTAGACTTCTTCGTCGGAGATTCAGGTTCAAGCGAAGAGCCGCCCTTCTCATCTTCACCCAAGCTCATGTCCCCGAAATATCCAATGATGGATTTCCGTTTGGGAGTGCGGACAGTGCTAGGGCTTTGAGGAGAGCCGGGAGTCTCTAGAGTAGATGCCATGGTGTTTGCTGTTCCGAAAGATAGTCTGGATAGTAACCGAATAGCAAACTTCACTTTGTACTACTGATTCAGTTCATGCAATCCGGGTCAAGTGATCATTTGATTTCAGTCTCTGATTAAGAGCCTTGTCTATGAAAAGAGTAGCGCATAATTGAGTGATTCACTCTCTTACATACTTTCTGTGAACCACTACTTCACACGATCTCCCGCTTGTCAAGATTGGAACATTCTCCTCAGTATAAGGTGACTACAGTAAGTAGAGGTTAGAATGTAGCAAGATGAAGGATTCACTATACTGGACCGCCGGGTACTGACTTATTCACGATATTTGCAAGAACAAGCAAAGCACACGAGAATCCTTCTTAACCTTATCGAATTTTAATCTGCTCGGACACCTTGAGGACCATCCTTAACCGTGGATTCATAGAAGTATGGAAACCTTTGCCACCTTCTTAATACGTATCTCCGAAAGGTTGAACCCTCTCTCGTTTTCTGAGTTTCCCATCTGAACTACATAAAGTCGACCATCCCCCTAGAATTCTACCGAATCTCAATCAACTTGCCACCCTTACACAAGGCTTACGTCTCTCATTCCAACTTTGATGCAACTCAACTATCACACCCTCGACCCACTCATATCGCTCAATAACAAAATGGCGACTTCCAGTATTCGTTTTTTGGTTCTGTCAGACACCCACGACTCCGCCTTCCCATCGGAGCTTCCTCCGGCAGATGTTGTCCTCCACTGTGGCGATCTAACTATGATCGGCGGCATGTCGAACTACAAAGCTGCCATCAAAAGCCTTTTGAGTTGCGACGCTGAACTCAAGCTCGTGATTCCCGGAAACCACGATGTGTCTCTGGATCCCACATGGTGGGCCGACAATGCAGATGAAGACGACGATCTCGAAGAGCCAAAAAAAGCGATTGATCTCTTCAACAAATCTGGAATCAATCTTTTGAGCGAAGGATACCATTCATTCACTCTCAAGGACGGGCGTTCCTTCACTCTATATGCCTCGCCTTACACACCCGAGTTCAACGGATACGCATTCTCATACGGTGCGAATGAAGACAGATTCAATCCGGCCGAAACAACACTCTCAGACCTGGGCAAAGCGGTCCGCGGTCCGACGCCAATCTCCTCGGAAGTCGATATTCTGATTACGCACGGCCCACCACAGGTCCCAGGCGAAGACTACCGCCTCGACCTCGACGGCAAGGGCGCCCATTGTGGCTGCCCAAAGTTGTGGAAGGCGGTGCAACGCATTCGCCCACGACTCCACTGCTTCGGCCATCTCCACGAGGGCTACGGATCCCAAGTGGTCGAATGGCATGCCAACGGGACACAAAGCATTGCAGATCCAGTCATCAAGGAGGGGAATATCATCATGGCGCCAGAGAAGGAGGCACGCGAGACATTACTCGTCAATGCAGCAATCATGGATCACCACGGTGAAAACAACAAACCCTGGTTGGTGGACTACTAGGCATGCAGTGAGCTTGTCTCGTCTGGGTGGGGTCTGGAGATAAGCAGCTTCCAGAATAGCTGAAGGAGATAGGCAAAAGATGGTGCTGAGGTCTTTGGTCTTTGTGATTATCTCACTCAGCAGAAACACGGCTTCGTTACGGTTGTGCCAACTTCGTTGGCTAATGAGCTAGATACTCTACTTCATGAAATCTTTATTCATCATGGCAGTCAGAACCACGCTGTGCCCAAGTTCATTTCCTGGATGTCTTGACACCGTCAACAAACTCATTCATGGAGCTTCAGTAACCAGAGATACGTATTTTTCATGATTGAAAGTCTATGTAAATTCTACCATGAGTCCATGCGAAGGCCATGTTGATTCCTCTAATATCGTACTATTTCATTCCCTAGAAAGTCTAGACTCGTCCGCATTCCTATTGTCAGACATTTCAAGTAGTTATGAATGTGAGAATTTAGTCTGCCGTAGGCTCTCGCTAGGTTGACCACCTACTTAAGCTCACTATCGATCTATCTAGCTATCGGCATGATCTACCACAAGTTTGTTTTGTCAGCCTTGCTATTTCTTGCTCTTGCGTGTGTCCCCGTCTTTTATGACATAGGCCAGCTATTGTTTCGAAAACATAGCTATTCGCCTAGACTGTAATTCGGCCATCATATAGGCGCATCCTGAAGCCAACATAGAAACTATGCTTCACCCTCCCAAAAGTCATGAAGGAAAATGCGTAAGGGTTCTCAAAGAGAACTGTGTCAAGCTGTTCAATGTGTACTTGAGTTTGAGATGAATTTTTATACAATAGATACGACTGAATTGTTATGCTTCATCTTCCACACATATTTCAACAGGTACTCACGTGTAATTGGTGGATAGTCAATATATTATGAACCCCTTTTTCTCTTGGCCTCATTTGGTATTTGGTGAGTTCATATCAATCATACAAATGTGAAAGCTGTGGTCTCTGCGAGACTATGTGCCATAGTAACCAGTAGAAATTCTCAGCTGAATCATACAACTATGTGCCGCCGTATTATCGGGTAATATCATAGTCATGAGATGAGTTTGTTGCAGCGGAATATTCGGTGAAGCTCCTCACCGAGACAGACCGAAAGAGGGTTACCGCACGGCCCACCCCGCCTCGGAGCCGTTGAGTCACTCACCTTAAATTTCCAACTACCAAGCTTGCGACCGGACTTTGACTCACCACCCCGCGACCAACACAATAAATCCCCCAAAGCGCCCACCCACGCCCTTGCGATCCACCTTAGCACACGATGTCGCAGCAAAAGGGAAAGGCCGCCGCTGGCAAAGGCAAAAAGTCCGGCAAGGCTGGAGGTGAGGGCAAGCGCGAGGATGTCCTGCAGGCTGTGGTAAGTCTGAAGCGTCATGGTGGGGCAGGCACGGTAATGGGTGTTGAATTGGCTAACCTGGTGGCTTTCCTTTTCGCCCATCGTAGCTCATCGCCGACTCCTTCCAAGATAGGTTCGCTCCTTTTTCAGCAGAGAAGCCAAGAGTAAGTCCTGAACATATCCCGGAGCTATGCGACGGCGACTAACCGCCCGCCCGCAGTGCCTTCTACCCCTTGCGAACACGCCCCTCATCGAGTATACCCTCGAGTTCCTCGCTATGAACGGCGTCCAGGAGGTCTACATCTACTGCGGCTCCCACTCCGAACAGATCGAGAACTACATCAACACATCAAGATGGTCCCCCATGTCCATTCGAACTCCGTTTACGAGCCTGCAGTTCATCCGCGTATCCGATGCCCGCTCAATCGGCGACTTCCTCCGTGACCTCGACGGACGTGGCATTATGGACGGCGACTTCATTGTGGTCCACGGCGACGTGGTATCCAACATCTCACTTGACAGCGCGCTGGCGGCACATAAGGCGCGCAAGGAGGCCGCGGCGACGAATATCATGACAGTGGTCCTGCGATCAGGCGGCGCGGAGGAGCACAGAACGAAGCCCAACGGAATCAACCCCGTCTTCGTGATCGACTCAAAGACAAAGCGGTGCCTACACTACGACGAGATACATCCCCTCCAGAGCGACCACTACCTCACCCTCGACCCGGCCGTGATTGACGAGCTCTCGACCGATTTTGAGATGCGGGGCGACCTGATCGATGCGGGTATCGATATCTGTACTCCCGAAGTGCTGGCGCTGTGGTCCGAGAGTTTCGACTACGAGCTTCCGAGGCGAAACTTTCTGCATGGTGTCCTAAAAGATTGGGAGCTGAACGGCAAGGCGATCTACGCAGAGGTCCTCGATGACGGCTACGCAGCGCGCGCGAGCAACCTCCAAATGTACGAGTCAATCAGCAAAGATGTCCTCGGCCGTTGGACATTCCCGTTCGTTCCCGACTGCAACGTCATTCCCGGTCAGACGTACAAGATGACCAGCGGTGCAGTCTGCGTTGAGGACGGAACGGTGATGGCGCCCACCAGCAAGATTACCAGGTCAATCCTCGGCCAGGGAGCCACCGTGGGCGCCGGCAGCACGGTATCAAACAGCATCATCGGCAGGCGGTGCAAGATCGGCAATAACGTTCGCATCGAAAACAGCTTCATCTGGGACGACGCCGTAATCGAAGATGATACGGTCATCACGCGCTCCATCCTAGCCGACTCAAGCATCGTGGGCAAGGGCTCGGTCGTCGCTGCCGGCTCCCTCCTCTCCTTTGGCGTTGTCCTCAGCGACAACAGCAAGATTCCCGAGGCCACAGTCCTCGCAGTCACCACACACAACGGCACGCCCGTCAATCCCGACAAGTCACTCGTTGGGCCCTCAGGTAAGGGCGCCCCTTACGTCGACCCAGAGGCCGAGGACATGGACGACGAGGACCCTTCCACCCTCCAGCGCTCTCTCCTCTACAACCTCGCCCACCTCAACCTCTCCACCTCGACAGTCTCAACCCTCTCCTCCGACATCGACGACGACGACTCGGACGCCGGCGACGGCATCACCCAATTCTCCGCCGACTCCCGCAACCGCGCAGACTCGTTCGTCTCAGACGACTCCCAAGGCAAATCAGGCTTCCACCACGACGCCGTCCACGGCCTCCTCGATGCCCTCCGCGCCGAATCAGGCGACTTCGACTCCGCCAAGCTCGAATTCATGGGTCTCCGCCTCGCCAACGACGCTTCGGACGTGGCCATGCGTAAGGCTGTTGCCATCGCCTTTGCCCGCCGCGCCGCAGAGCTCCTCGACCCCGAGCACGGCGGTCTCGAGCCCGCAAAGGCCGCCGACAAGACCTTCAACTCCAACAAGGGTGCCTCAAAATTCGTATCCGAGGTCGGCGTCGGCGGCGGCGAGACGGAGCAGGTCGAGTTCGTCCTCGCGCTGCAGCGCGCTCTGCTCGGGTGCCGGAACCTCGAGCACGCGCGCGCCGGCGTGCTGCTCGCCGCCATGCTGCAGCAGCTGTATGGTTTGGACGTTCTCGAGGAGGACGGCATCCTGGCCTGGTGGGAGGATGAGCGCGCCGAGGAGGGCGGGGGCGAGGGCATGGCGGCGCTCAAGGAGAAGTGCCGGGTCCTCGTTGAGTGGTTGGAGGATGCTGATGAGGAGGACGACGATGATTCGGAAGAGGATGACGACTAGGTGTTGGCATCTCGGACTACGTCTCGGGAGTTGTGATTAGGCAAGTGTAGGAGGGAGAGAGAGGAGAGAGAGACAGAGGAAGAAAACGGACTCGAACCATCAACGAGTGTTATATGCCTGGCGTAGAGAGTGGATGGCTTGCATAGCACAGTTGTACACTGCAGCGGACTCGTGAGCAGGGTCCAGGACTTGGCCAAAAAGTTATGGTTGAATAAGAATTAAAGAATACGTTAAACAACAAAGTGGACCTATCAGTGTCTCATAGACCAAGCATCACGGGCACGTCAGAGATGGCGAAAAGAGCATGAGATGACCTGCTTGTATTGCAAGGCGACTAAAAAGGTATCATATCAAAAAGCATAAAGCCCTCCAAAAACGCCGAGCTGAAACCTGGCCCAGAAAGATGTGAAAACTCCGGCCCCATCCATCACCCTGTGATACCCCCGACTTTTTGTGTTTTCTCGAACATACAGCAGAACTCAGAAGGTTGGCCATCCCCATTTACGCGACGACTGGCAAAGCTTATGATCCCCCAAAACTGGATAGAAGCTTGTTCTTGAACCGCCGCCCCAAAACAATTGCTTAGCGGACTCATTTCCGAGAGTATTCCTTCTAGTAATAGCTCTGGAGATCGTTGCTGTTGCCAGCGTTTCCACCACCTCCGTAGTTACCGCCACCGCCGCCGCCGCCCATGGGACGACCAGCTGGGCCCGTGGGGGCGTTCGGCGGAGGACCCGAGCTCCACGCGCTAAGCGGAGGTTGGTACTGTTGCTGTTGACCCCCCTGGAAGCCGCCTTGCTGCTGCCCTGGGAGGGACGGATAGCTGTTGTCGTCATACTCGACAGTCTGTCCGTACCCTCCCTGCTGGTTTCGGGGCTCGACGTCGTCGAGGGAGCGGTAGCCGTGCATGCCACGTCCGCCACGGCCGCCCTTACCATTGCCGCGGCCTCTGCCACCTCTTCCTCCACCGCCGCGGAAGCCACCACCACCACCACCACCACCACGGCCACCGCCTCCTCGCCCAGAATGGAAATCGCGGCGCTCATTGCGGCCGTTATAGGGGTTGTGTCGGTGGTGGTCGCGTGAGTAGTCGCCGCCATCATGTTTCCGCTTAGAAGACTTGTTGGCGAAGAGCGATTCATACTCGTCTTCGCGGGGGTCCTCTGGCTCGATGCGCAGGATCATCTTCTCTCCAACTGTTGTCTCGAAGGTCATTGCCTTATCGGCGGGAATCGGTTGCCAGTTCTGGATCTTGCCGGCATCTACGGGGCGGGCACCCTTGCGGAGGGCGAGCACAACGAGAGGCGACGGGTTATCCGTATGGAACTTCGCGGTGGCGGGAACGGGTCGGAGGCTCGCTGCCCAGATGCTATTTTCAAAGCACGCTGTGCCTGTGACCTCCCACTTCATCTTGCTGCCCATGCCTCCAACCTTTTCCAGGATGCTGGCCGGGCAAGGACGAGGGCAGATGAGAATATTGTTGGCGTGGAACTTGAGCTCCTGCTCGGGCAGTCCGGAGGGGATCTGGGCCATCTTCATCAATTGCGCCGTGTCTTCCTTGCTGATCAAATAGCCTGTGAAATAGACAGTCTTCTTGATCCTCAGTCGTTGCGGGCGAACGTCAGACGAGTGTTTGCCAATCTCCTCGTTGTGAAGGTTGATCATATGCTGCACCTCAGCAACCTCAACCACGGGGTCCAGGGTCGTTGACATGTCCGCGACTTGAACGACCTCCGCCGTGATGGGGCCGCGTGTGCGAGTAGCATTGATGTTCTGCTTGCGGTTATACTCTGTCATGAAATCTCTGAATCCCTTGACGTGCTTCGGACGGTCCTCGTAGATGCGAATCTCTTCGGCGTTCTTGTACGTCTCCATGACCGCGGTGAGAAAGAGCTGCTTAAAGTGCATCGTGCTTGAAAAGTTCTGGTTCGTCGGGCTGACTGCAGGTTTGAGCCCGACCATGTCGAATTCGAGTCCCTTACTGTGTATCATCCTCTTGATGAGCTCCCCGAAGCCTCGCTCGGAGCGGCCCGTCAGCAGCACGCACAGAGCGTCCTTTTGCTTGACGCTCAGCTTCACCAGCTCGACAATCTTTTCATTCCACCAGCCTTCCCACGCTCGCTTCTCTTCCGTGTCGGCGCCCTCACCCGTCGCTGAGAGGATTCGGGAGTCGTGCCACCAGCCGCCGTTGCAGATGACGTCTTGACTTGACAGCACGCCGATCGTAGGGCCGCTCCATAATGCGGGGTTCGGCAAGGGAGTTTTGAAGACTATGGATGTCAGACGACGTTAGCTTTGGGTTCAGAAGATTGGCGAAGGAATCACGCAACGCGGCAGCATAGAGAAGGTATACTTACGTGTGTTGTCAAAGTCGTAGATGTGCAGAGCCTTGATCTTATCGACGGCAGGCAGCTGTGCCGTCGCGATGCTCCATCTGCTCAATGCAGTAGTCGTCGCAGAGGATGTCGAGTAGGCCGCCTTAGCAGAGCCATTGGCGTATGCGGACGTCATGACTCGGCGGGTGAATCTGGAAGCTGCCAACATGAATGTTGACCAGACTTCGAAATTCCGAGAGAGGTGGGAATTGTTCAAAGAGCGGGTCGTCGATAGATTCGCGAGCGCGCAGAACCAGGGCAGTGGCTAGGGGACTCGAGCTTTGCTACAGTGGTAGGTGCGACCGCGGCTTGTGCCAGTAGGAAGTTTTCCCAGCCGTTGGCTTTGTGGGGCTGGCCCGTCATTATGGGAGGCAAGTCCCTGGAGAGCGCTGCTAACCGGCTGGGCTTTCTGTGGCAGCTCCCGTCATTAAGCAGCCACTGCTTATGTCATCAGGGGATGGACCGATTAGATAAGCAAACTCCACGACTCTGGATGAGAACCGCGGTGTTGACGGCTTCCAATCAGCATCATGTGAACAATTAAGAAAGATTAAATTAGATTTAGAGCAGGCCGTCATATGGTAGATGATAGGGATATCTCCTTTCGACGAATACTCACCAAGGTCAGGGAGCGAATGCCAGTGTCACTAAAGGTGCACCTGGACGTCTTGCTCTACGTACTCCGTACCGTGGCACGCGTGGCTACCAATACCGTCCTCCCGCCCCACATCCGGTTCCGAAGTGTGGCGAAGTGGAGATATCAAAGCTGGTGAACGGTTCGGTACTTCCCTCGGTCAAGGCAGTTTCGCCTCCTTTCCCAGTCTGACGGCAAGTTTCTGGAAAAAAGTTATGATGGAAAGGGACCTGAGATTGTGTGATTGAACCAGAAGGGTAAGCGCTATGGTGAAAGCTGTTGCTGCTAAGTAGTGCACTTGTCATTTCATGCAACAACTCTGCTTTTCTCTCGAAAGATGCCGTTCGAGCTGAATGGGTACGGTGCTTAATTTCTATCAAGAGAAGAACTTCATGACTGGGGGTCGAGTGTGGCCGTTAGTTCGTGGTGTAATGTTAACCTAAGTACCACGGTAGAAGTCGTGCAGCAATACTGCCTCCAGCTTGCAATGGCTTGCCCACTCAACATGTAAAACAAATGGGTTCACGAAGGAGACACTAATTGACAGATAACAGTTTCTCTCATTTTCTTATTTTTTTGCAGTCTCGGCTGAACCAAACCCTGGTCAGATTCGTGCCTCTTACCAGCACTTGCTTCCGCTGAACCACCGTAAGGCGAGGCCTGCCAACGACTATTTCGTCAACTTCAGAGTTTTCGTATCCATCCTCCTCTTTTCTCGGCGTGTCTTCCCTCGCCGTCCACGCCTCCCTGGATATCATCTTCCTTCCCAAATTCTTCCATCTTTGGTGCTCTCTCGCAAATCCTGTGTTCCCGTTCCCAAGCGAACATACAGAGGCCAAATTCCTGGCGTGTAAGTTCCAAACATTGACGGCTCCCAACATAAGAAAAACATGTTTTGAGGACATACAGGCCCCTTTCGTCCATAAAATAGCGGACATTGTGAACAGGAAAAAGGAAGACGACAAAAAAGCAAAATCGGGGAGATTTCCCGTACCATAACGCCAAAGAAGTAACCAAGTGCCTTTCCCATGGGTATTCCATGCCTCCTTTTGTGGCCCGACCGATGCAATGCGTACTCTAAAAAGTCATGCTCATGAACCAGCCAGGGTCCCTTCATCATATCATACCACTCCTGCTTGTCATCCCTTTTGGACGCTTCTTCCTCATTACTTCCATCAATACTTCGTGTCAAATTACACGGTGTGGTATGCCGACTACAATGTCGGATCAATGGCGCCAGTGTCGGACTGCTCACCAAAGTCTAGGAAGGCGTCCCAGTTGTCATTAACGGGGCCTGGGGTCGCATCATCGCTTCTGGGCTCTTCAAACCGAGACGCATAAGGGTTCACGTGTCCGTTGAAGTACTCGTGCGAAGAAAGCGTAAGCTCATTCAGGTGCTGCTCATGTTTCAGGTCGGCCATCGAATGAGTGTCTGGGTAGTACATCTGCTGCTGTAGCGGGTTGCCCATAAACATTTGAGCCATCGGGTCGCTCATGTCCAAGTTGGGTACCATCATCTTCGCATCCATGGGCAGCTCAGCGGTAAAGGATGACTCAGGAGAAAAGAGGCTGTGATCGATTGTCGTCATGGGTGAAGGGAAAGCCGAAGCTGTTCGCGTCGAGGGGGTGCCAGCAGCAGCGTCTGATGACGGCGACAAAGCTGGCGGCGACTGAGGATGATCACGCGCTACCGGTGTGGCCATGTCCATGGGCGACGCCACTGACTGTGTTCTCTGGCGTTGGTATCGCTGGGTCTCGGGCTGAAAGTTTACCGACGAGAAGGTTGGTGACATGGGGCTGGTGACCGCGTTTTCGGACTGAGTGGGCTGCGACAACGACATTGAACGTTGCCCGGGAACGGAGTACATTGAGTTCGTAATGTTACGAGACAATGCCTGTGCTTGCTTGTTGGCGTTTGGGAACTGCTCGGCAAACATCTTATTGATTGGGTTTTGAGCCCATTCCTCGTTGCGGAGCCCGGCCACCATGCTCGCCATGGCTACTCTGTTAGCCAAAAAGGCATTGACACGGTAGTCGAACTCTGGGGAACCGGTCTGAAGGTGAGCAGCCAGCATGCGATAGGAGCGAGGCATGTCGTCCTCCTCCTCTTCGTACATTTCCTCCGCCTGCACAATCGCTTCAGAGATCTTGAATCCCTTGCCGGTGCGCTTCTTGTGGATCTCGCTCGCCATCTTGGCGGACTGCACACGGGCTTCGATACTACGGTCCGCCCGCCGCGAGGCGGCAATGTAAGCGCGCTCTTGGTTCTCTTCATGAGATCTCTCCGTCTACGTGTGAATGGTCAGCATTTGGATCCGGGGGAATGGAAACTTTCTTCTGGCAAGTCAAATAAACCACCATGGCAAACAATTTTGTACAAGTGTGGCAAGTACAGCCAAACTGGGGGGAAAGACGTTCGAGGATAATTTGATGGTCAAGGAATGGGTACTAATGCGGGCAGGATGATTTGACTCGAATATCACGGCTTGAACGTACCTTCTTCTGTGCCCGTTCAGTCTGCATCGTAGGCGACAGGTTACTGGCGTCCAAGGAGCGCTTCGGCATTTTCGTTGACGTCGAGGATTCGGAGATCGACGAGTATTATAGATAATTGAGTGGTAATGGGGTCAAAGGTGGCTTGGCCAGAGAGGTAGCTGATGCGGGGTGCAGGAATATATTGGAAGCTTCTATTCACTTGCGGTGATGGGCTTCGTTGTGGCTAGAACCTTGAAGCCGGAACCACCTGGTATCTCGATGAGGTTGGTCGAAACCTAGTGTTTAACTCGGGGATATAGAGACGTATGAGTCGTACGGGTTTATCGTGGTGTCCTAAGACGGTTGCGTTTTCTGAAGGAGCTCGTCGGTCGAGGGACCAAAAGGGTGTGTGGAAGTTGGGGAGGCAAAGTGTGGAACAGGGCGGTATCTAAGTCTTATACAATCCAAGGGTACGTGCTCGGGAGAAACGACTGGGTATTAGTCTCGAGGTGCGGAGCAGCGTGGAGAGGAAGAAAAAGGCAGTGAACTGGCTGGGCGTGCGGTGGAACAGAGGACAACCCGGAGCAATGTTCCATGCGAAAGCATGGGAGAGGGTTCAGTCTACCTTGGGCGGGCGAAGAGAGAGAGAGAGAGTGAGAGTGAGAGCGTGAGGAGGTACTGCTGGGGGTACATCTGATGCTGGGTTACGGAGTACTGGTTCGGGGATTGACCAGACAGATGGCGGCCGGATAGATGTGACCGGGGACATGGTACATGGGGAAGGGGTTAGGTTCGTTGTTCTGTTTGGTCGACCTGATGCAGTTGCAGTGCGCGAGAGAGCGAGATGGGAGCTTGACTAGGTACGCTAAGGATACATTGGGCGCTGGGAAATGCGGTGTTGCTGGCTGTGCCGCAACTGGGGCAGTCCAGCATAATTGGCAGAAAGAGAGACGGCGAGGGACGGCAGAGTGAGAGGGGAAAGGGAAAGTGGCATTTCGACTGCTTTCGATCGCTAGACGATCTTGGAGGGTTTGATCGGGTTACGCTCTGTTGATCGATCTCGATGAGAAGGGACTGTGTGCTAGGCCGACGCCCGTGGAGCAAAGTACCCCAGTAGTCACTCTTCACTCCATCGAATGGAAGGAAAGGGCTGCCCACTCTCTCTGCTTCTCCTTCTATTTCCCCCCTCTCTTCTGATCTCTGGACTGGCTGTCTCCTGCCGCCCGCCCTCGTACTCTACTTCTTTTAGATTAGCGCCGGGTCGTTTGGGAAGATGGCAACCACGGTTTGGTCGTCGTGGTTGTGTTGGCAGGGGCTGGGTTCACGGCTAAGGCAGTCGCCAGTGATAGGTAGGTATTGTAACTTTTTGGGAAGGCATACCTAGCTTTTCCCTCATGTTAATCATTCTTGCTCCTTTCGACTCTCTATCTGTCTTTTCACCACAGTCTTTCATTCGTAATACCTACACCTCACAGATTCATGTCTTCCCGTATGTTCTGTTGTTAGATACTTTTGCCAAGCTCAAGATCGCAGCGGGACGTGTACGGACAGACAGAGAGGCAGGAGCACCAAATGTCTCGAGGGCCGCAGGGCAGGTGCAGATGCAGCAGCAGCTGCTGCATGGGGTGGAGCTTTGGCCTGAGTGGGGCGATCCCAAGCTCGGGCTCTCGCCTGTGCCACATCCCCACCCGAATGCACCCAAGTGCAACCGACAGGGCGGGATCAATCCCCGGGCCATATGCTCCAGGCCTTATCCCAGTCACGTCCTGTGAGAGACTCAGAGACAGAGAGCTTCTTCCCAGTGGTCCAATTTTCCACTGTCATTTTGGGCAGTTCCGCATCGATTCCTCTTGCTGCATCGAAATAATGTCAATACACTCGCAGCTACGCAATAATTATCGAAACAAGTGGTAACTGGGACGACGCGCTAATACGACTACTTACTCTCAGCACACAACTAATTCATAGTAACATAGTACATATTCGGGTGTCCCATATGTTCGTAAGCTGTTCGGAGTGGGTTTCGCGCAAAGAAGGTGCTTTATGTACAGAGGGAGGCGGGAGCGTCCCTCCACGAAACTCCGTCCTTTCCCTAAAAACCTATGTTTCCATGCACCCTGCTCCTTCCTGTCTTCCCCTTGCCTACATTCGCCATTACGGCAAGAGACATTGTGTACGTATTTACACAGTATACTTTCTTTTCCTTCCTGCCTTTTGCGAGGATTGTTTACAAGCGGGTGGTAAACGAGCAACCGCGTTGGCGGACAGGAAGAGAAGGCCGGAGGGTGGGTGCAAATTTTTACACGGGAATTTGATAGGAGAGAACTACCTGCACTTCGTACCTTGGACACGAGAAGAGAATCGACAGACGGGAGGCCGGGGGGATTCAAGGTGGCCTGCTGCAACCATCACTGACTAACAACGACAACCTTGACAACCACACAACCACACAACCACATCGACCGGCTTCATCTCGTCCCTCGATTTGTGCAATCTCTACCTGCAGATGTGCTGTTCCCCTCCGTGAGATACCTGCGTTCGCTGTGGTGGGTGGCGGGCCCAGAGTTATCGCTCGGGCGGAACCTTTGGGGTGCCAGTCGTACCAGCATCCCCAACTCGTCAAACTCTCTTGTCATGCTAAAGTCTAAAGACGCTTAGCAATGCTGCAGCCCGCTGCTGGCCATGTCCGACTGCATAGTGTCTTATTCGAGACATTGGATGTTGCCCATCGGCTGCATTTCTGTCCGGTATCTCTTAGGTCCATCCCAAGAGTTGGATCCCAACTATCTCTTGGGTGTCTTGACACGCCTCAGCCAATCCCATGTGAGTGATTCATTTACTTCGAATGGCTCGCTCGCTACGGATGCCCGAGTCCTATACGGCTACACTCTGACATATCACAGTTGTAGACCTGACATCGTTCTAATATGCGTGGGCGATTGCACCATGCCATACGGTGTAGCGCCTCTATGGCAAACTCCATTCCGCAAACATGCGTGAGCTTAAGACAAGAGAGGCAGGGACCGGTCAATGTTCCACGAGCCCTGCGGTGCTTTGCTCTGCATCCATGCATGTATCCTACGGAGCACATTGCTTCGAGACACGGCACACCCACAACTTTGAACATTTCGCTACCCCGCTGACAGGCCGCGTACTTCAACCCTTGACCTGAACAAATCTGTACGGAGCGGTTGGCGACGGAATTTTTGCCAGGAGTACACTCCGAGGCCTCACCGCCAATAAGCCCAATGCAGTTGAGACAAAACAGCTTCGCTACAAGGTGATAGCTTGCTGGACCTGTATCAGTACGACCATAGCGATCTCGAAACTACTCCCTCCTCGAGTCGTCCCAGTCGATTTTCCTCCCAATCTAATGAAGAGGTCGCTACCACTGGCCTTCTCAGCAAGATGCAGCTGGCATGTCATGGAACCTAAATGCATCACCAATCAATCGAATAGTCTCGTCAAGTCTCTGTGGCTATGGCAATAGACGTACTGCGTATGGGTGGCTCTGACGAAGCCGATGCCATCGACTGCACCAGAGTCTCAAACCGATTACATCCGATCTCACTACGGATAGGTTAACTTACTGATGCTTGGTTCGCGGTTCCCAATCCTGTCATCTGTGGCATGAGATACCTTGCTGTTGTGCTAGGGCTGTACCTTAGCGTTTGGTTGCTCCAGCGGTATAGCACCACGCGCTATTGATCCGAATACCTCGACACTCGGTGCTAGAATCTCTCCGCGTCCGCAATTCGGAAAGAAGGGTGGGTCCGGTAGCATGGGGCGACTGGCGACAGCGACGATCGATCCCCAGGGTCCGATGCCGACTATTAGGGGCCCCTAGCAAGATGGCGATGAGAATTGACACGCTGCCACGCTTCGATACACTGATCGGAATATTCTAGCACCATTATTACCTACGAACTTCCAGAGGGCGGGTGCCCTCTTCAGAAACAACAGATTCGCGAGCGAGTAAGGAGCCAAGCCGTGCCGACAGTGCCAATTCATTCTTTGTTCATCAGTCGACAGTCCAGGAGGTCATCCTGCCTTGCAAGCGAATCCCGATGCAGGACGAAACCACTTGCGATAAGGTCTTCTGCAAGAATTGCAGACTGTGCGATGGTTGAAACAGTATACCTTCTGACACATTCAACCAAGCCGGTGGGGGGATTATCGTCCTAATCTCCCAGATTAATATCGGTTCACCTCGCGCTTCGCAGGTTTCGCAAGACCGACCCTTTACGGAAGATGTGCCACCAGGGTCACGCCAACAGACGGGATGGCTGCCCCCAGCCTACGCTCTGGGAACGTGGCATTTGCAGGTGCCTTGTTCGCAGGCGGTAATTGTGGCACAAAGCTGCGTTAAATCCGACCAGCCATGGCCCGCTCAGTCTAACTCGAGGAAGCCGTGATGCGCACGCAGATTCTTCGAGAGGGCCTAGACTCTCGTCGGCGGCGGCCAAAAGTTTGCCAATTACCTCCAGGCACAACATCAGCTTACCTTTCGACAAGTTCTCCGACTCTTGCTTCAGAAGCTCAAGAGTGACAACACTCATTTACGAGCCAAGGGTTAGAAGAAACCTACTTTCGCACATTCTCAACCTTGGATCATGTCGCCTTCTGCTCGAATGGTCTCAGTGGGCATCACATGCTGGATACAGCTTTGGGCACTCAAGTATTTACAGCATACGCCTAGCAGAGTTGCACAACAAGCAAGGGCCAACTGAAAAGACCAACTGGACACTGGCCATGATCAGAGCGATAACACTCCAGTTGACAAGAGCCGCGAGCGGAATGTTCTTACCCCGCCGCCGCCGTGGCCAACGCGAGGGATGGTGGTGGTTGCTTCTCCAAGAATTCGTCGTCACGGTTGTATGGCTGTGCACTGCCCCTCGCGTACCGAATTGTTGGTTGCAACCTCAGCGGATGGCTTTCAGCTGGTTCGCTAGGTCAGACAAGCCTAACGACGATGTTGATCAGGTCGAGTAGGTATCAGTCTCGAGGATGTACACGCTACCACGGCTACCAAGTACTAATCGTCCAATCTTGCGGGTGTCACCTAAGCCCAGGAGAATCCATTTTTGCCTAGTCCTCTGGAATTTCTCCCCGCCAGACTGAAGTCGACTTGGTGAGTTGCTCCTAGAGATCTAAAAAAATTTGACGTCACCTCAAGATGGATCAGCTGCTTCAAACATTCAGTGGATGATACTGGGCTGAGAATAGTAGTTACGTTCCGTTTTTGGTGAATTCTGCTCGCCCGCGGGTTAGCTCTGGCTTAAGCGCTACGTTAGACGACAAAGTTGGACTTGCCATTATTAAAACGACTGGCGTTGCTCGACGTTGAGACGGAGCAATCTGTCCGCGCGCCACTAGCTCACCCATCTTCTTTGGTGTGTGAAACCGATACTTGGAGTTACAACAGAACCATGGCAGACCCCTCGAGCGGGACGAACCTCTCTGAGACCAATCAGCAGGCCACGGTCCACGGCCCAGTCCCGGCAACTCTATGCTCCTCATTCTACATTCACGCCATAGAGTGGTGGTCTACAACCCATGGGGGCGGATATCTCGAGCACATTTCGACACCGGTTTTCTGGACCCCCAGGGCAAGCCTACCTATCTGCCGTACGGATGCTTACGCCTATCCGTGCTTTGATCAAGTTCGATAATCACATAATCAAAGGGACTGCGAAGAACCACGGCATACAGACACAGGGGCACCAACGCCGGGCAGTCTACTCTGATCGACCTTCTACCACAGCGGGGCAGCGGGTAGTATGTCGACCCGCCTGCCTACTTCCCGTATGGGAATCAACCATGAGAAATGACATATCTTTGTCGTCAGCCATCGAGGTTCAGCCGACACTGTCCACTCATCTCTCATGGTTCTGCTGGCTGCACGTTGCTTACTAGCTGTGGAACCATGCTAACCAACGAACTTCCCATGTCGACAGTGCCGTTGCTGCATCTCGGAACCCCAGAAAGTCCATTCGGCCGGTGAAGCAGATGCTATGTACATACAACCTGCCGAGCCTGCGAACAAGCCTTTGAACCACACCCTTCCCCGTTTCCCCAATTGCCTGTTTCCTGTGGTTTGTGGCGAAACAACGACAGACACTCGACTCCGTCCCATCTGGCTACCACAGACGCACACGCCCAGTGAGCTGTCGCCCCTTTTCAAACTTGCGATACGCAAGAGGGCGATCGAGGTTTTCGGGCACATCCATACCCCGCAAATTGCCATGGTTTGGAGCATGGGATTTTGCTTCCCCCGTTTACTATGTTGCGACCCTCGGCTCCTCGTCATTGCAAGGAGCACCACCGCTCACTTTGCTCGCCGCACGTCACAGGAGCATAAAATTTACGGTATTTCCATGAGGAGTATTCTCGGCCATCTCGGCCATCTCGGCGAAGTGTGCGCAAAATATATGGCTCGATGCAGCGGTGCAGGTGTTCCATCCAAATTTGCAGAAGAGCTTCTTAATGGAGCCAAAAGTCGACGTTGAAGATGGAAAATCATGTCGACGTTCGTTTCTAGATAAGCGAGAGATCGCGCGCTGACATCTCATGTTCGGAGCCGTGACGGCCAATCGACCTTTTCGCCTCCTACCCCGGATCCTGATCTCATCAATTTGATTCCAAATGCCCCTTGCTCCTTCTTGTGAGTCCGCATAAATCAGAAACGGCCACCAGCGACGTTGGAGACGCCCCGCCTATAGTCTCTGCTGGGCAAGGCTAGGAGGCCAAAGCCAGGCGATCAGGCGATCGTTGATAGACGTCGGCAGATGGCACTGGTCAAAGACGCACGCCGAGGGGTGACTGGAATATTCTTAAACAGCGGGGAGGAGCGCCACGTTCCTGAACCCTGACGTAAAGTCTTACAGGTCGCCTGAAGGCTAAATGCGCAAGGAGCGGGCACCAAGGACGCCCGCGGAGACGGTTCACTGGGAAAGTGGGAATGCAGTTGCTGGTGCCCTATTACAGCTACGTTGGATTGGCATTGCAATCTCCATGGAAGAATGCGATGTGCAGCGCCGACGAGAGAACCCTGGAAACTGGCATACCGGATACAACTCAAGATTTTGATCAATTCGTTCAGAGATGGCACTCTTTCAGCCAGAGAGCATTTAAGCTGCGTTAGCGGCAATAATCTATTTCTGCATCAGCATAACACCGGTCACAGCCAGTGTTCCGACGATGCACGACATCCATCGCATCTCGATCCCACACCACGTGGTTTTGCAACTCGACAAAGACACTATCGCGAAGACAACAGCTCAAACGTACCTACTCGCTCTGGTGCTCTAGAGAGCGTCCGGGCCCGCGGACATAAGCTGCAATGGAAGATTGATCGTGATGTCTGGACGCGCTACCACACCAGAGCTTCCTCACTTGGCTGGCTTCGGGAGGCTTGTGGTACTATTCAACGCACCTAGTGAGAGGGGGACCTTAACCGACAGGCTGGCTCAGCCGCTAGTGCTCGAAGAGAATAAGGAAGCCTACACAACTGCTCAGAAATCTCGATGGTGGCTCAGACAGTCGATGGCCGCCTGCCCAAAATCCGTTCCAGCTTGTCTCTTTGGCACGCCGGTTTTTCCAAAAGCACGTCGGGCTGGGATAAGTCAAAAGGGCCATCCACCGGGATAGGAAACCAGCGTTCCAGACGCTCGCTCAATTACCCACCAGCCACTACCTGAGCCCCTGTCGTTAGGGAGACACTGTGTACTCAAACTAGAGACATCGTGCCATTTCAACAATCCGGCCAGAGTAGTCCGTATTGCTCGTCCACCATCTGTCAATACTTGGTGCCATGTGAGATGCCCGGCTTGGGGGAACACTGGGAGGAGGTTCTGCTTATGCTGTGCTACGTGCGCAAGCAGCCCGAGGAGCCGGGTGGGAGAATTTACTAGCAGTCCTGCAGACTCATCGGGCCGCCGGGACGAATTGGTGTGGTGGCTGGACTTTCGTTCGGCCCTGGTTCTGATATCCCACCTTGCGGCCGGATAGCCTGTGGAAGCCAAAATGCTTCCAGGACTCTGCTGATACCGGCCAAGCCTTAGTGGAACGCATGGTGTCTCTTTCGCCCGCTTTCAAACATCCCAGCGGTGTTACGGTAAGGTTGACTCTTCGGAGGCTTCAATCAACATTGATAGCATCCGCAAGGACTGCGGATTTCAAATTCTCGGCCCCATTTCTCATTCAAACTGTTCTAAGCCAGTCCTAGTTCTTCATCGTTTGTCCTGTCGCTTTACCGATTCCGCAGATTTCCTGACCATGATGAGGTGAGCGCACGGCCTAAGTGAGCCCTGAGCCGTTCCGCCCCGATTTCCAGAGAAATCCACGAGAATCGGGCGGCAGTGCCCAAATGGTCTCTCTGGATCCCTGTTTCCGATTCACACGACATGTTCGCAGATCGGACGGCGGGCCCCGGATTTCGCGATCCCCTCAAGTTCTGCAGGGCAGTCCGCATCGTGGCATGGTCAAAAACAGGGCTCCCCGGCCCCTCGAACTGGTTCCTTTGTTGGAGCGATCGAAGCAGCCAACGTGCCATCGGAACATTCACAGCCCCGATTCCAACGTTCTGGGACGTGGGCCAGCTACTTTCTTCTGGATCGGGAGCAACGATTCTTTAATCTAGCCAGCCGAACACCCCCCCGTCAGCCCTGCACCTACCAGACGAACGATTGACCGTCTATCAGAGTTCACGATCTCATGAGAAATTATCACCAACGGTCTGCATCGTGTTTTCTCGGCGGTGCCATTTCGATCCGCTGCCGCTAACTATCACCGCTTGGGGTTTCCACCAACGATGGGTCAACCTGCAGCGGGAGTTCCTGTCTCCATCGCAAAGGCTCGGGAGGGTAAGGGTATTGGGTCATGCCGCGATTCAGGACCCCGATTGTGTTGAAGTCCTCGATGCGACAGTACTCTGGATCGCGCCTACTGCGCTGCGACACTTTTCCTTACCAACACTAACACTCCAAGTGGAGATGATATCTGCCCAAATCATGTGCTTTCAACGCCCTCGACAGGATTTTATCTTAGGCTCGACTACTGACGCCATACACTTCATAGTTGAAGTCGAATTCTGGTGCAAGCGCAAACAAGAAGCAGAACGTCCTTGTGTAAGCGCTCGGATGTAGCAGCGGTCACTGGGTGATCGGCCCCATGCTGGCCGCGATGCCCTCGTTGTTGCGCGATGCTTCACTTTGCTTGGGAAGACTTTGATCGCCATTGGAACGCAGCAAGGACTGTTTTCGAATCCAAGCGCGACGAGGAGATGACGAAACTGAGCCATGACGGGCAATGTGCGCGATAAACTCCGTTCAATTGACAGCCAGCACTGACATGTCGTCAGTGCCATGCGTGCCTCGGCCAAGACTGGTAGGAGACATTGCGGTTCTCGGGTGTTTTGGTACGTTCCGCCGAAATGGAGGCTCTCGTCAACGTTTGAGCTGCGCATAGATTCCCAAGGAAAGCTTTCCGGACCATTCTACATTTACTGGAAATGGGACACTGTTCGGTCCGCCAATGAACCAATCCTCTCTGAAAGCTCAGAAATGGTTCGCTCGATTGAAAACAGCATGTTGATCTGTCGGGAAAGAGGCTGGTCGCATGAACATTCTTCTCGCAACTGGCGCCTGGCAATATCATTCAAACCTTTATTCCGATATGGCACCGTTGATGGCTTATAAATTCAAGTCAAGTGGACTGGCCTGTCGGCTCGCGTTTTCTATATTGCTATTGTCTCGAGACTAGGATATGTGGAGGGATTGTGACTGCTGAGTAGGGATTGGATTCCTTATCATGACTGAGTCGAGCCAATCTAAATTTTTCCAAAAAAAACAAAAAACAAAAAAAAAAAGCGAGTTAAAAGCGAAGAGGCGGTCGCCCGTCGCGTCGGCTGTGATTATCAAGCTTCAATTGATAAAGTTGGGCGGGATGCTGCCAGAGTCGAATAGATGATAGCGAACATATGAACTTTTGATGGGCTTCGGACAATTTTGAGGCATGGAGACCACGCTGAGGCGGCTTCTGCTGGCGTCTAGGGGACGGTCCATTCGACCGAAATGCAAAGCTCCGTGGAATTCTCACGATGTCGCGATCTAATGTTTTTTCATATGAGAGGAGATATGGCTGCATCAAGACAACAGGACGGAAAGTGAAGGACGCTCGAGAACCCCTCCTTTCGGGAATACGGGCAGGCACCCGTCGAGTTTCACGACGCCGGATATCCCGTCTGGCGGTTAAAAAGGGCACACATCTCGGGACAGCACCTTCTCAATCATCTTTCCAGTCACGATCCAGAAGCATACTATTCCAGAAATTCTCACGTTCGACGTGGGTGCCTTTGCATTTTCTTCCACATCTTGCCATAGACAGCGCAACAACGCAAAAGACAAAACTCCCGCAGCCATGACCCTGCGATTCGACCCAGAGTACCAAGCCGCCATCGCCGCCAGAGACAGCGGCGGCGGAGGTCCCGCCCCGCCGGCGGCACCGTTCAAGGACGCCCTCGAACTCCGCGCCTTCTCTGAGCCCTTGCTCCGCACCGTCCTCCGCGCGCAGCCGGCGCCGGACAACGTCCTCGAGACGCGTATCCCGTTCACCTCGCACGACGGACAGGAGGTCGGGCTCTACCGCTTCGCGACGCGGGAGATGATTGACAGCTCCGAGCCCCTGGCCGCCGTGGTATATGTCCACGGCGGCGGGATGGTCTCGTGCGATGTCGACATCTTCAGCCCGCAGATTAAGCGGTTCGTCGAGATGGTGGGGATGCCGTTCTTCGCGGTGGATTACAGGCTCGCGCCAGAGTTCCCTGACGGGCTGGGCGCCGAAGACGTGTATTACGGCTTAAAGTACCTCTCGGAGAACGCTGCGCGCTGGAACGTGGATAGCGGCAACATCGTCATCATGGGCGACTCAGCGGGCGGCGGGCTCGCGGCGGGCGCGACGTTGATGGCGCGTGATAGGGGTCTGACGCCGCCGCTGCGGAAGCAGGTGCTCGTGTACCCGATGCTCGACGACCGGACCACGGTGCCGGAGAATGCGGCGATGTACCCCTTTCTGGCGTGGAAGGCGCACGACAGCGTGCTCGCGTGGCGGGCGGTGTTGGGGGATAAGGCTGGGGACCCGAGGCCTCACGCGGAGGCGGGTGTCTCGTTGTATGCTGCGCCGGGTAGGGCTTCGGTGGAGGAGTTGAGGGGACTGCCGAGGACGTATGTTGATGTGGGCGGGTTGGATTTGTTCCGGGACGAGTGTGTCGACTTCGTGAGGAGGCTTTGTGAGGCTGAGGTGGAGGTTGAGTTTCACTTGTGGCCTGGGTTGCCGCATGGGTTTGAGAGTGCGCCGGGGATTGGGTGGGTGAAGAGGGCTTTGGAGGCGAGGAATGAGGCTTTGAGGAGGGGTTGATCGTGGTTTGCTCTAGAGAGTTGGGAGGGAGGGAGGACCGGGTAATGTAGGAAGGAGGTGGACGGCTTGGGCTAGTTGAGACTTACACCTACCTGATGCGTGTTATAGGTAAGATCAGGTCTCGAAAGCCTTGATCGTAAGCTAGATGCTTTCACGTGGTTTTCTTTTCTAGATGTAGATGTAAATCCATCATCTAGACCCAGGCCCGCGTTTCTACAACTTGTGAATCTGCCCAGTGGTACCCATGATCAGTATAACAGAAGACCACGCCCTCCATAGTTGCCTCGTGTATCGTACCGTATCGTACCAGGAAGACTAAAAGGTGCTAGACATACTCAAATGCTCCTTCATGTTTTTTTCCATTGTTGGTTTTCTTCCTCTGGTAGCCTCCATGGTCTTCGGAGATGATATGCATTGACTCCATCTACATCTCTGTCGGTTCATTACAGCAGCGATCTCGATCAACACCTTGAAGCGAATGGGAAAGGAGCTGGGAGCTAGTAGCTCTTGCTTCATTGAAGTCCAGGTAGTAGGATGAAGGACAAGAAGTGTCTTGGAATGAGTGCAATGCGCTCACATACATGATATAGTATTTCCTTCCTTCCGTAGACTAATCACAATAATTCTATGCAAAAGCATATCCGTAGCCCTTAGAAAAGAAGTGAGAAAGAGACAAAAGAGTTCACCTCGGAAGGCTACATCTCTTGGTGCTTATGCTGGGAATCGAACTCGAACTCGAGCCTGTCGTCGAGTAGGCTATTGGGCGTGATATAATTGACTGCTGACCATAGACCACTCCACCACCCAGCCAGTTTGACCTGACCCGCCGACCTAGACGGGCGCCTGCTGTGCTGGTGACATGGATGGAGTTGAAGGGGTAGATATGGGCTTCTTCCTATGTGTATTGTGGGATTTGGGATGAGTATACGTTTCACGTGGCTGTTGTTCCTCGAAGGTGATGATTGGCTTCAAGTTGATATATATGCCCTGGTAGCGGCACAACCCAATCTTGGAGGACTGTGACTTTCACTACTTATAAGGATATTCTCATCAATCAGGCCTTGACCCGGCAAAGCTTGCAGTCGCTTAACGTGTAGACCTTCGGCAAACGGCCTGGAGAACGAGCTCTCGAAGTTTTGGTTTAGGAAGCGAATACTATTTCCTATTGAAGCATGCTCATGAACCTGAAGAGCCCGCGAGCTCTTCGCCTCTTGCTACTTGGCTACAACTCGGCCATACAGCACGAACTCGCAGTAAGGTGTCTTCAGTGAGCCACGCTGTCATCCGTGCCTAAATCTGTAAGCCAGCCCTTTACAATCCAGAGCTGGGGTATGTATTTGTAATGGGAGGTGCAACTCGTGTAGAAGCAGTATCTACTATTATGACAACTGTTTGTACGTATCTGAAATATATTCTTCAGAAATGATATCGGCACTGTGAAAGAACGACATAGGGTGACTGCACATCGTCTCTTGTCGAACACTCAAGGTAGACTTGACGAGCAAGTATTTTGAGACTCTCCAAAGACACTTCCGCGTTTGATGTTATGATTTGAGGGGTTTTCGCTAGAAGAGAGCGATGGATGGGTTCATTGGTGGTTTAACATGTTCCAAATGTCACCATGGATCTTGGAAGCTCTCACGCTTCGGAAGGTTACCAACTGAACGTGTTCAGAGCACTTCGTGTAATGTACATGCCCTTGTCCATAGTTCGGAAGTTCAGATTCCTTTCAACTTCGTATTGAATCTATTCCGCCTCTTTACATAGGACGAATACCTTCGTGCACCAGCGCCGGGTTGATCGGCCTATTTGTACCAGGAGTCGGATGCGTGTGTAAGCGGACGGGACTTCTCAACCCTGCGACTCAACTTTCGCTACTCCGTAATAAGCCAAACAATTAGCCAATTGCCCCCAACACTATGTCTATGCTTTATGCTTACATGGCCTTTGATTAATGCCAAGAGAGGAGTCCCAACAAAGTAGCCATCAACTCGCCTTTAAATTATGGCGGTCTCAAGTCAGTTGACGTGATTTATTGAGAGTCTCGCACCAAACATCAGCCGAACAACTGCTGGTTCGTCCCAACTCGGAGCCAATTTCAGTCAAGGATCGGCAATTCCCCGCAGTTCCCTTAAGCGGACCATTGGCATTTGTCCAACGCGGCCTTCCAAGAGGGAAGGTGCCTGGTCTGCCGGGGACCGATGCAACGGGCCAAGCCGCTAGGGTGCACGTGTGGTAGCCACTCGGAGACTCGGGCACAAGGGCCTAAGAGGAATAAACTCATGAACCCCGGCCTCGCTAGCAAAGAAGCATACTTTTGTGCTCAACTCCAAACGCTAGACGGAGGTTCTTTAATGTTCTTAACCGATGGAATCCTCCGAAAGGGGGCAGACAGATCCGGTGTTTGCAGGAGAGCGGCGAGGAAACCCTTGCGATTCGGTCCAGTCCAGCCGGGGCCATGCATAGTCTCAAGTAAAGTTGAACTGACAAGCCCAAGACTTTCCAATGTCGTATCGGCACAACTACGCAGTAGATTGACTAACCCTTTAGTTCGTCTTGCAGGTATCCCGACTGGCGGAACAATAGCTTTTGCTTCTCTTGGGCGTCTTGGCAAGTATAAAAGATACGAACTTGGGAGTCTCGGCCGAGCGGAGTGGAACCTCGACTTCCACTGCCTCTGAAGCTCATTACCGGGCAAGGAGATGGTATTGTTGAGAGACATGAGGCTTTGGATCCAGGTTCTCATAAGTAGAGCGTTGTTTGTCCCGGTTCACTATGGACATGGTCTTTGATACCTCAGCCTCTCTGTCTTTGCTCTGCCGTCTTGTTTTTACTTCTTAGGATACCTCTTAGTACACCGTACCATCAACATCATGAAGTTCACTTCTATTCTCGCCTCCTTGGCGCTGAGCGCCCTCACCTCCGCCGCGCCCGCCGCCTCTCCCGAGCCTGCCGAGCTCGCGGCCCGCGCCCCTACCCTCTACCTCTGCGGTGATAGCACCATGGCCAGGAGCAGCGACTCCCAGATGGACGGCTGGGGTCAGTACGTCTCCAAGTACCTCAACATCGCCGTCGTCAACCGCGCCATCGGCGGCCGCTCATCTCGCTCCTTCTGGAACGAAGGCCGCTTCCAAAACGTCGCCAACGAGGTTAAGGCCGGCGACATCGTCGTCATCGAGTTCGGCCACAACGACGTCGGATCCCCGCGCTCGAACGACAACGGCCGCTCCGTCTGCCCCGGCGAGGGCACCGAGACGTGCGTCTCGGACACGACGGGCGAGACCGTCTACACATACATCTTTTACGTCATCCAGGCCGCCAAGCTCATGACCGCCAAGGGCGCCACCGTCATCCTCAGCTCGCAGACCCCTAAGAACCAGTGGGCCACGGGCACCTGGGTTGGCACCCCGTCCCGCTTCGTCGCCATGCAGAAGAAGGCCGCCGCGACCATCAACGACGCGGCCGTCACCTTTGTCGACCACCACCAGGCCGTCAGCAACATGTACCTCAAGCTTGGATCGTCGGCCGTCAAGGCCCTGTACATCAAGGACAACACGCACACCAGCGCCGCGGGTGCCGACCTCAGCTCCCAGGCTTTCGTCCAGGCCATCTACCAAAAGATGAACGGCACGACCAGCCTTGCCGCCCACGTCAAGACGCCCATCAAGACCGTCTACTAGTTGGAATTTCGAGTCTCATATGCGAGGATAAGGGAAGGTTCCGGTGGCGGAACCTGGGATGCGGGGAGGTTGATGTCGTCTTCTTGTCGAGGAGCTTGGCCTCTGATGACTTGATTGCTCGACTTTCACTGTACATATTTCAAACAAAACTAGCCAAGGCTCTGTACATAGACGAAACGACACGTAAATAGTCAACAAGCCTTCATATCTTTCAAATCTTTTGTAAAATGCCATGTCCGCTCGGTACTTTCGGGTTGTTGAAAGGCCTCGAACTCTTGCTTTCTTGCCCACAGGCTGTAACTCTTGCGGCTGATTGCCTAGGTCGATTTCAAAGTGAGACCTTCAACGTAACTGTATTCTATACCCTATATGTCGCTATTGTGATTGGATCATGAATGGAAGGAGCAAGCGGTCTTGACCGTGCCTTCCACACGTGACCACGAGACGGGATGGCTAAGGAATAAAGACCCCCTCAACCCCATTCCTGTCACCAGCACATCAGGCGCCGTCTAGGTCGGGGGTGAGGTCAAACTGTGGCGTGGGTGGTGGAATGGTTCATGGTCAGCAATCAAGTACGCCCACAGCTTACTCGACGACAGGCTCAGCTCATACGAGAGTACCCGAGTTCGAATCCCAGCATGTGCACCAGAGATGTAGTCCCCCAATTCAGCATCGGGGGGGCGAACTCTTTTGATTTTCTTCAAGACCTGATTATATATGTATTCAAGGCATGCCTATAAGTATTGCTCGAACGTGCAATCTTCATTATAGTCAATGGCGATACCAAACTTCGACTACGTCTTGGCGACGCATGTAACAACCTCTATCTCTAGGTATATCTTATTATATTTCTGTCCACGACTTCTTGAGTAATCTCAGTGGCGTAGAGTCTGTTTCATCAACATCGAACCGTACGTTCATTTCCCGGAGGGATGCTTGACCGGTCCAGGCTTATGACTCCATGACCATCAGCTCTCTTTCTCGTCTTCTTCTCCGACTGCCTCCCAAGGCATCATGTACAGAAGCTCTATGACTGGTTCCTGGATGTTTTGTCGCGAAGATGCCCTCGAGGCCGAGGCAGGTATGAAGTGAGCTACGGATGTTCCGATCACCCGTAGACACTAAGGTATCTATCTTGGCAAGGGTTGAGATCACCACGTCAAGGCCAAAAGCTGTTCCGCTCATTCAAAAGTTGCCCAATGTGATGAATTGGGACAACCTATAGTGGCTGTAATGATCGCGGTACCTAACTGGGACCGCTCGCAAATTTGATCCCATGATCAATCTTGGTACCCCCTGTGCTTCGCCTCGCGAAACGGGGCAAACCTGACGTACAAGAACACACGATACATGATCATCGTCGACAGCATCCATACCGCCGTGAAGACTAACCACCAGAAGATGTCGTGTGCATCGAGCCAAATCACCTGGTTGCGAAAAGACCAGGAAAAATCGTAGTTCTCATAGTAGTCCCAGATATCCTCAGGGATAACGTCCCAGTGTGCAGCGTAGGAGAATGATCCCATGACGATGGCAACCGCCGTAATGAATCCCATCACCGTGCTGAGGCAGATAAGAGTCATGATCGAAACGGCTTTGCGGGGAGTGTTCGTTTGCGACTCGTGAAAGATCAAATTCCAGGCACGACTGTCCATGAGAGGCCGCCGGGCGCCGTTTCCGCCGAAGGGATAAGACTCCGCTGTTGGGAAATTGGCGGAAGTGTAGCTTGCCATTGTCTTGTGTTGTGCGTGTTGCAAGTATTTTAGCTTTGATGATGTTCCAATTTTCGGATTGGGCCGTGGTGATGAAGTGTGAGTGAGTAAGTCATCGAGAATGCGATGACACATAAAGAGGAAATTAAGTGAATTAATCGACGTATCTCCGGAAGATGTATCAGCTAGATCAAAGTGGCTACGAACCAACCTTTATGGTCTGACCCTCCGCAAACTGCGCTGTTCTCTTTTTAAGGTTGCGGGAAGCCTCGAACCTTCATCGAGCGTTGCCAGCGCCTTGCAAAACTCAAATGACTTCTACCTGGGATTAGAGAGAACTTATGGTAGCATAGTTATCAGTAGAACACATGTCCATTTTCTAATGACTAAAGACTTCCAATATCCACAGGCTCGTTGGCGAAAAGTCATTAGCAGAAGCCGACTCCCTGCTTTCAAGAAACACGGTCTTGCCGCTAGAGACCTTTCTGCTTTATTATCACGCCTATCACGGAAACTAAATTCCTTGTATGTTCTGAAGAGAATCCAACATTTTTCAGATCTATCAAGGGGCATGAAGATTAGCTCATGGAATTCTTGTTATTGTTCCATTGTCTGGTGCCATACACACCTCTATTTATCTGAGTAGCCAGGGCGGTGTTTCTTATGCCACCGATTCAGTCCTTAGGTTGTTCAAGATTGAAAGTCAAAGCTATTAAGCGTGTATTTGTAAGCGCCGAGTACTTGAAGAGATGAGGTTTAAGTCGGTGGAGACCACGCCATCCGGCTTTAGTCTTCCCGATGTCGCTCAGCTCCACATAGGCGCCGGACAATTACCCGCCTCACCGTTTTTGTGTATCAACTTCCCGGCACAACATCTCGGTTGGGAGGGTTTTGTGTCAACGCTAGCTTTGATTGGTTGGAAAACTTCACTCTGTAGATGTCGAGTTCGTCTTGAGAACAACTTGGCTACAGAAATCTTGCGCCCTTACTTGACATTCGTTCTATTAGCCTAGTTCAAAGGCCGTCTAGAGGTCGTCTGAAGCGGGTACAAGACTTTTTCACAACATCCTTTCCCAGCGCCATCAGGATGCAACTCGCCGAGCGCCAGGAAGCCGACTCGCTTGAGCGTGCGCAACCTACGGAAAGTAAGTTTTTGACTTGCCGTTAATACTCTCGTAGCGAGAAGGTACAATATGCTGATCTTAGAACCTTGACAGCTCTGGACGTAGCACAAGAGTCCCACAAGTACCCTGAGGGCGGCAAAGATGCATGGCTTGTTGTGGCTGGTGCATGGTGCGCCATGATACCATCCATGGGTCTTCTCAATACTCTTGCAGTTCTGCAGGCCTGGGTTTCACAGAATGAACTTCATGGGCTCCCGGAGTCGACAATAGGCTGGGTGTTTAGCACTTACGCCTTCTTCCTCTACTTTTGCGGCGCTCAAGTTGGTATGAGACACATCTCAATCAAAGTAATGACTCAAGCTGATAAATCTACAAGGCCCCATCTTTGACGCTCATGATGTGAGGTTCCTGGTGATACCCGGATGCGTAGGATCTGTGGCGTCTATGATGCTGATGAGTCTCTGCAAAGGTAAGGGCCATCATTTTCCCTCCTAAATGGCCAAAGTCTCAAACATTGCTAAACCTTAAATCTGTGCCAGAGTTCTACCAGTTTTTGCTCACCTTTGGTGTCCTCGGCGGCGTATCAGCTTCGCTTCTTTTCAACCCGAGCATCGCTGCAGTCGGGCACTGGTTCTCGGAACGTCGTGCTCTAGCTACAGGAATAGCCTGCACGGCTGGAGGCGTCGGCGGCGTTGTCTTTCCTCTCATCATTCTCTACATGGCTCCCAGGGTTGGTTTTCCATGGGCCATCAGGACGGTTGGGTTTATCTGTGCTGCCGCGTCTGTTTTGGCATGCACGCTCTTGAAGAAGAGGCTTCCACCAAGCAAGACATCCAGTGGCGCAATCGACCTCAAGGCGCTGAAAGAGACAAAATTCGGTCTCGCAACATTGGCCGTGTTCCTGATCGAGTTCGCAGTCTTCATCCCGTACACTTACATTTGCTTGTACGCTATCCATGAGGGCATCGATCTCCAGAAGTCTCTCCTCCTAAGTGCACTGCTCAACGCTGGAGCGATTCCAGGCCGTGCCCTACCGGGCTACGTCGCAGACCGATTTGGTCCCTTCAATGTCATGTGCGTCACTGCCTTGGTGTGCTCGGCATTCATCTTCGCGCTCTGGTTGACAGCGCATGGCGGAGAAGCTGCCACGACTGCCTTTGCGGTCATGTTTGGATTCTGGTCCGGAGCTGCCATCAGCTTGACGCCAGTCTGCATTGGACAGGTGTGCAAAATCGAAGACTATGGGAAAAGGAGTGGCACGGCGTTCTTTGTCTGCAGTTTTGGTGCCCTTGTCGGTGTGCCCTTCGCTGGAGCTATTCTGCAATGGTCAGGTGGCACTTATGACGGCCTTATACTCTTTGCGGGTGGTCTATACATCTTGTCGTTCTGCGCTTTTGCCGTTGCAAGAGGCGTAGCTTGTGGTTGGAATCCCAAGACCTTGTTCTAGACTTGAGTGAGACTCAGTCCAATATCTGGGGCCTTATTTCGTCAACGGAGACGAGACTTGTGGTCACTACGTATTAGATATTTTGATCATATTTGCATCAGCGAGAACAAGAGCCTCGTAACAAGCTTCGCTTAGTGATGATAGAGAATGAGAAGGGATGAGTCCGTATGTTCTGGGCTTTTGAACGGGGTTTTCCTCCAAGACAGCGATGAAATATTTCTTGCTTCAGGACTTGCTGTGCCCAAAATAGACTTAGAGAAACCAAGGAGCTGGAGTTTGTGATTTCTGATGCCGTCAAGTATCAGATTCCACGCATGAGTATACGAGCGATTCAGCAATGAATTGAGTCCATATTGATGTGCGTGAAGATGAGCTGTTTGCTGTCAACTTGAATTCCTCGAAGGCAAGACCGGGTACCACAGGGGAATAGGAGACTGGCAATTTAAATACAAGTGAAGCACTGGCGCACCATGGAGAGCTGTGGGACTATAACAGAGGTTTACAACTTGAATCTGATCGTTGTGTTGTTCTTGATCAGATTATTTGTCTCTGGCCTGCTATCCCACCGGCGCAATTTTGCGAGATCAACGCAACATGACTCAAGTTGAAGATTATTATCGTGCAAATGAAGTCTTTTCATAACGAAGAAACCGTAATGAGCCGTCTCGTCAAATATTAGGGGCTGAGTCCTTCGAAAAAGGCTATTGATGGCGACACTAACATGCTCGAGTCGTGACCTTGAAGCGCTGTTTCGGAAAAAGCGACGTCGGCAACCGAACCGAGCTGACCAAGCAAATTCCATTTACACCAAACGCCTATTAAGAACTCTAAGACCATAGCTTACCTTAAAATACACCACCTGACAGCGGCCGCCTCCACATCTTCCGATAAACTGGGCAATGCTCGCCTTACAACTACCTAGGCTAAGGCCCCCACAACTCACCTTAGAGAGATGCGGCAGTTGACATAGTTTGACGCTCATATTACTTGCGCGCGGCTGTGTGGTCTTTCCCTGCCAATACCTGTCGCGCATTTGAAAGCAGGACTCCATTCCAAGGCCCAGGGCCGGCAGGCAGCCTCCGCAAGGGGTTGTCGCAGACTAATCGGCGAGTCTTTTGATCACTCAACCTCAATTATGAAAATTAAAAGGGTTTTGAAAGTCGGATTTCTTAAGTATAAGTTGCGGCTTCTCTACCCTCTGCCCAGAACCTTTCCATTATCCTCACCGCACTCTCTTACCTCACAAACCAGTCGCTTCTCTACAGTCTCTACATTTTACAGCAACATTGCCACTGCATCTCTGTACTTCTGATACCCAAAAATCGTGATCAATCAACTCGCATCTTTAACAACTCGTCAAAATGCACGCCCGCAACGTTCTCATTCTCGCCCTTGGCGCCGTCGCCTCCGCCCAGAAGTTCGTGGACTTCCCCACCAGCTTGACCTGCAAGACTGGCGCTGGCGGCAAAGAAACTGCCACCATTTCAAAGATCGAAGCCCAGGATGCCGTGAAGGGCCCCAACGGAACCAAACAGGACGACTCTGCCGCCAATGTTGCTTCTGGCAAGTGCGTCAGCCTCTCTGGCATACCCTTCTACGGAGTAAGTAACAGCATGGGATATCTTCCGCATATTTACCTCTGGAACTTTCATGTGCTAATCAGACTCTTCTCACAGGGCGGCGTTTCTGGCAAGGGAAGCATCTACTTCGCTTACGACAAGGCGAAGGATACATACTACTTCTGCTCGGCGCAAGGAGCTGTTGACGAGTCGGGATGGCCCTCTTCTTGCACGGAGAACTGAGCGTGCTAGTTCAAAAATAGAATAACAAGCGAGCATTTGTCATTTCACATCTATTGAGGCCAATTCTGCCTATATTCTGAGTGTGAAATGATAGTTATTTTGAAGTACCTTATGAGCACATTCTTTACTGATGCAAACTTTGCCTGGAATGCAAAGAACCATGTTGCTTAACGACTCGGAGTGAGCGGTGCAATTTGGGAGAACGAAAAATCTTCGTCAATAAAATGCGAGTGAAACTCATAGCCAGACCGGCCAACTTCAATGGCGCTAGGTGGGGTCAATTGACGTCGCCTCGAATCAGCGCCGGCCTCCGATGAGGTCCGAATTTTAAGAGGCCCGAGACGGCGACGATTCGGGAGCGGACCGTTGGTAATCGAGCTTCTCACTTATCAATCAGGGATTGAATGACTAAGGAGCGAAGCTTAGACGATGGAAGTTTCTTCACATCGCACCGTTCCTGAGGACGAGTACAAAAAGAGGTGTTTCCTCCTTGACTGATTTGTCTTCTGAAGTTCTGTTGCCGATTAGCGACAGACAAGAACCCAACAAACGCCTCTGGCCTGCATCTCAACTTACACCGAAGTTCTACGACAACTTTTTATTCAAACCTACCAAGACAATTCAGAACAACATGTCACGCGCGATTCTCATCACTGGCGCCACAGGCAAACAAGGCGGTGCCGTTATCAGTGCTCTTCTAGCCAGACAGCCATCGGACTTTCTGCTTCTTGCAGTAACGAGAAATGCGCAGTCGACATCTGCCAAACGACTTGCAGCAAAGTCCTCGAACATCAAACTCGTTGAGGGAGACCTTGATGCAACCCCTGCGTTATTTGCTTCCGCAAAGGCCGTTGCCGGAACCGTTCCTCTATGGGGCGTGTATTCTGTTCAGGCAATGGGCGACCAGAAGTCAGACAGCGAGACAAGGCAAGGCAAGGCATTGGTGGATGAATCCATTAAGGCAGGGGTGCGGCACTTTGTCTACAGCAGCGTCGAGCGAGGCGGTGACGAACGGTCTTGGAGCAACCCTACGCCAGTACCACATTTCATCACGAAGCATCAAATCGAACACCACCTCCGCGACAGCGCCGCCAATAGCAAAACCGACATGGGCTGGACGATCCTGCGTCCCGTCATCTTCATGGACAACCTCATGCCAGGCTTCTTCGGCAAGGTTTTCTTCACCATGCTCCGCGACACCATGAAGGAGAAGCCTCTGTAGTGGATCGCGACCAAGGACATTGGCTTCTTCGCGGCTGAGGCATTTCATGACCCGGCTACCTGGAACAAGAAGTCGGTCGGTTTGGCTGGCGATGAGCTTACCTTCTCGCAAATGAACCAGACTTTCGAGAAGGCGACTGGCGCACCCGTAGGGACTACATTTGGATTGCTCGGCAAAGCTTTGAAGCATGGGATCTCTGAGATTGGTATCATGGTCAACTGGTTCAAGGATGAAGGCTACAAGGCGAATTTGTCACAGGTCAAGAAAGTCCATCCAGACATTCTGACTATGGGAGTTTGGTTGAAGGAGAGTGCATTTGTGAAGAAGTGAAATTATTCAGGCTAAGGATTCAGGAGGGAATTCTGTTGCATGACTACTGTAGTGAGAGCACTTAGACTAGGTAATGATGGAATTAATGTGGAAGCAAGATACTCTTCTTTGAACGCAACGGCCAATTAGTAGTTGCATGTGATATATCATATCGATAAGTGATTTGCAGAGGGATGCAAAGCCCGGATGCAACACAAAAGACCACTTGTTGCATCAACGGCTAAAGTTGAACACCCACAGAACCACCTTGTCCAGTGACGTCACCTGCACACATCAGGCAACTCAATCGACTCCAGGACGATCTGCCGGTGAGATGGGCCGATTGTAGCTAATGCGAGCTTGCTAGCCCCTGCCTCAACCTTGCATACAAAAGTCCGACCCGCGCGGGAGAACAACTCTGGGGTCTTCAATCATACCTCACCTTTTTCATGGTGTATTTCATAAGTTGGCCGGCGGGAAGAATTACTGATCTCAAAGAGCGGGCAGCAACTCCATGCACACTACTCACAAATTGCAATACCCAGCGAATTGCTGCCGATTTTAAGAAAACTTAAGAGAACTTGTGCTTCTTCAATGCTTGATAACACAACATGGAAAAGATACGGCTGTTCCCCTATACTTAGTTCTCTGGTTCTTCGAAAGCGCATTGCAACATCGCGCCCGCACCGGACTAGCCGTAGAAGGCATCCTGCATTTTTCAGTACAACCTTATAACTTAACCTTCCAACTCCGGACTTACCGACAAACAACAAAACCGGTTTATAGAAGGAATTATGCTGATCAACGGGTTGGTTGACAATTCTCACAAATAAACTTCAGGGGGTTCTCGGGGCACGCTTCTGAATCGAGTCATGTGGTCTGACTTAAATATGGATAGTTGGGCGGTTCACTGCGGGGATAATGTCGCATGTATACAACTCTACAGTAATTATACAGTACTTCGGAAGACTTAAGCCGACTGCACTCAATAAGCCAACTCTATTTCTGAGGACCGATCGTCATCGGCCACGGGCTCTCGTGCGATTGGCCTGCAATAGTGGCGCATAGTGGTTAACGAGAGCGAAAGCAGAATATCGGACATCGTAAGATCATGGGTGTCTACTGCTAGATGCTACCTTCTAGACTCGATGGAAATGCAACATGGTAAGTGAGATATAAGCCGCCTAGTTCCTCCCTGGTCTTCAATGCCTCAGTTCCTGGTAGTTCATCCCATCTTGACTCTCCAGCCCACCAGCGCAGCATTGTCAGCTTAACTTCGTTCACACATTCTTTCTCGGTCAACAAATCTCAACAATCGCTTCCAAAATGAAGTTCGCTGCTGTCTTCCTCCCTCTGATCCCCGCCGCTCTGGCCGGAGAGTGCATTCGCGACGGCGGCTGCCCCGGCTGTGGTCAGGTTGCCAGCGTCAGCTACGTCCAAGACGGAAGCACCTCCACAGCCACGGCTGCCTCCTACGGCTCCGTCACCTTCTCCGACACCACTATCACTGTCAAGAACACGTCCAAGAAATGGCTGTTGTTCTGCAACTACGGCTCGGCCTGCTTCCCCGTTGAGGCCGGCGACACTTGCACCTCCACCCGCCAGTCGTCCGACTCCACCGCTCTCGGACTTCAAGTGTGGTCCCAGTAAAAAGGTAAGTTCTGACCGGCTAAACGTTTCTAGCAGTGAATGCCAACTGACACGGATGCTCAGGGACCTCCAAAACGTGCGTCTGGGATCGGCATGGCAGCATGCCGCTGGAAGCTTGGACAAACGCGCGGGTGTGACAAACTGACAGGAGTCAGGCGGGGTTGATGGTTCCACGTCCCGCAGTCGTCCCAATTCTGTGCACAGCGCCTGAGATGGCGAGTACGAATACGTGGATTGTACACTTTGTGGCACCTCCACAGGCAAATAGCTGCCAATGCACTTGGTCTGCCAAATGACTGAGGGTGTTTAGAAACCAAGAGACATCGAACAGCATTTACATTTTTCACGATGAACCAAATGATACCTTGTCTTGTGCTCTGTGCATTGTGATATTTATAGACCATGGCCATTCTCGACGACAGGGTTGATGCTCGTTAAGCTACCCCTTTCCCCTGTCGCGCGATCGGCACCCCTGAGAGGATCTACTTAAGGAGTGACACTATGACCCGGCCTTGTGTTGAAGCTAGACAAGGACACCGAATATGTAGATCAAGTATGTACATGTAAAGGAATTGAAGAAGAAAATGTGGCCACACTTAGGTGACGTTGTCAAAGAAATTGGGTTCAGCAGAAATCGTGAGCCCTAGTTGTAGGCGTCTGCCCGTTATCGTCGCATCCTCAAGACTGCTTGCTCTCGATTCATGTCTCTCGTTCGTCGTTCTTGTATTCGTCTCATGATAGATCTTCAACATTGAGAAGAACGCTCTGCTTCAAAGGAACAAAGCCTTCTCTTCCGAGTTGCCTCAGCAGCTCAACCGCCCGCGATTGGGGTTGCGAGACAACAGAAAGCTCGCGATAGTGATGGAAGTTATCCACGAAAGTCTTCTCCGGGAAGTGCGTGCGCAAAATGTCGAGGACGGTATCAAAGTTGAAGGGCTCAGCCCAAGCAAAAATTCTCTCGCTGCGAACGTTTGGGAGCACTGCAGCAGCTACGTGAAGTCGAGCGTTGTCTTCCACGTCGACGAAATACTCTGCAGTCTGTATTAGCTTCTCGTATAAGCAAAGAGTGAACATTTTCCTATGCGCTTACGTGGTGGAATGCTTGCTAGACGGTCCACGTGCGTTCCGTTCCATAGACTCTCGATGAAGGATGAGGTTGACGAATGGCCCTGATTGGCCGCATCCAGAGCTCTTCCAAAGTTGGTTCCGGGAAGCACTAACACCCAATCAGCCTCATTGCACAATCCAAGTATCGATAGAACTGCAGGTTGCTTACCGCTGCTGACTATCAAGTCATAACGTCGCCGAATATTTTCGTGATAAAACTTCCACACTGCCATCTCAGCTTCCACCTTACTAGCGGCATATATATGCCACGCTCGCTGAGGGTGGTACGGAGCCTCCCTCCATGCTATTTCCACCGACTCAGTGTTCCAACTGTCGGAATTCACCTCGATTCCCTTCTTCTCGGGTTGAGGGAGAGCTGCAGCAACGGAAGAGCTGGTGAAAATGAACCGTTTCACACTCGCCGCTTTGTTGGCGGCCTTCAGAGCATTGAGAGCCACAGTGATGCTGCGAGGAATGACGCTCTCGGGATTTGGGCTAAAAGACACCGGGGAAGCAGCATGGATCACAGCAGAGACGCCTGTAAGGGTGTTAGCCTCCCTGAGGTATAAGTAAGAGCTTCGACACATTCACCTTCAACCGCAGCGTCAAAGGCGCCCTCCTTCTCCATGTCCGGCAATGAAACCAACATGAAGTCACCCTTTGGTCTCTGTCGCTTCAGCGCTTCTGGTAGCCAGGCGCATTTAGTAACGTCGCGAACCGTTCCGCGGACGTTAAATCCCAGCTGCAGCAGTTCATTGCAGACATGGGAGCCGATGAAACCGTTTGCACCCGTCACCAGGACCATTGAGCCCTTTGGAATGGCGAATTTTCGTTCCGGAGTCATATTGAAGAAACCTGGGCTGGCAATATTGACTGTCCTTTACAAGGATGACGAGTGCAGAACCACCGTGGCTGTTCGCAGAGCCAAGAAATGTGGCTATTTGTCGAGATGGCTGCGTTGCTGCGCGCGGTGACCGCCAGGCATCCCGTCGAGAACGAAAACGAAAGCAAGCGGATGATTTTATAAACTCTACTGACTTTCCAAGACTTTCTGAATACATCTTAGGCTCAAAAAAATCTACCCCGCCTTTTTATTTAGATAGAGGTTTCGTGTCTGTCACTTGTGACATTTTTCTGGTGGTTTGAAACAGCCTTTTTGCCAGAGACCGTTGTCGTTGAACGCCAAGTGGGACTCCTGGAAAAGGCCCAAGATGACAGAATGGGACCCAGAGCCGATGCACCCCCACGACATATCGCGAGAGAAGAGATACTCGCGCCGATAAATTAATGCGACAGCAATTGGTTCTTTGCGGATGAGTCGGCATCAGAGGAATTTTTCCATTCCTCTAAAAGTCTCGTCCGAACATTGAGGATTCGTATGGCTGACAATGGGTTCCAAGGGGTTGTAGTTACGCAAGACTTGACATGGGACTCAAACAATACCAGAAACATGAATTTTCCGACTGTCTACCAGAAACGATACACGCTGCAAAGTGCGGTCTTTCTCAATTGCTGGATCCAAATTTGAGGCCTTTTCTTCTTACGTGTATTTTCTTTCGCACCAAAAGTTAGTTTGGCAACTTGATATGCCATGTTGCGGCGATCCCCGCCCCCACTTCGTGACAATTACATGCAACTTCAGGTACTCTGAAATGGCCATATGTTGCAAGGATCTCAAACCCGCCAGTCTGCTTTTACTCAAGCTACGGATTTTCAAACAGGTTGCCATTGTGTGGCGCTAGTCGAAAGCGAGAATTTGTCATTTCTTACTCGACCTCCTCCAATTGGCCATTCATATCATCTTTTCCGAAGATGTCAATCGTGCGAGTGCACTGTTAAACTGCCTGGAAGAGGAAAAAGCCTTGAGCCATGGAACAAAAGGCTGCTTACTCGCAGCTTCCAAACTCATTCAAGAGTGCCATGATGGTTTTAAGGGGGAAAAACAAGGAGCATTTTCTCAAGCTGATTATCCGTAAGAGGCCGTTGCAGGGAGATCAGGAAGTTCATCTCGAACAGAAGTGAGTGAAAAATCTCTACTGTTTACAATAGCGGGTCCTTGTTGGATGAAAGCGTTCATTAGATTATCTATGGTCTTGACTCTACCGGTCTGAAGATTTCTTGATGCTAACTGCCTTAATTCGTCTCCTCGATTTCTAGTCTCAGCCTGTACATAAGTTTGCCACGCTACCTATAATACTTCGCAAATTATAGACCCACGTGAAGGGAACCCCAGAACGATACTCTACGGGAAAACCATCAATCGCTCGCTCTCCATGGCACTTACACCATCTTGACGACCCTGCCTGCCCTTCAATGGGGATATGATGGCTGACATTCTACAAAACAATGTTTTGCGTCGGTCAAAGGCCAATGTGAGCGCCTTTGCACTTGTGCATCATCTAGCAGACCTGGATGAAGCCAGAAATAACATCGTAGGCGCCAAAATATTCAGAACAAGGGTAAACGCTCGCACCATGATAGGGTGCGATCGTTCCACATGTTGGCCATGGTATAGATACAACGTCTGCAAACGCTGCACTGCTACGACCTCATGATAAGAACGGCATCCGCCGAGAGTGCTAATTATCAAGTCCGGGGCGCTGCCCGGGTACAGGGCAAAACTTCGGTCCCGGACGGGGCTCCTCCTCGCTCTCGTATTCCGTAAAGATTGGTCGAATACAGCGGGAAATATGGGGCCCTTAGCGGCTCGCACTTGATCGGAGACCGGCCGTACGCAAACGTCGAATGACATTCCACCTTCAAATAGGCAGTCCCCCTTACGTAGAGGAACCTAGTCTTGTGCATTACTCGTGTGGTAGAGTAATTATGTAAGCAGTGTAACCTTTTGTTGGACTCTTGCAAATCTGCCACGATGAACATAATGGCGATGGTCTACCGGTTAAGAGCCGCCGCTCTTCTTTGGCGCTGTATCTTTCGACACCCTAAGGGAAAATATGCAATCGCAGAAGGGGAATGATGCTCCCGCCAACCAATTCTCATGCACGCAATGTCGAACACGAAAACTCAGGTGCGATCGCGCCCGCCCGCGCTGTGGACGGTGCGCGAGGCTTGGGGACAGCTGCGACTATCCACAGTCGAGAAGAGCGAATGTCGGCAGGAGGAAACGCGTGCATGAGCTAGAGGCTAAATTAGGTACGTCAGTTCTGTTTTTACCGCGTACAATCACACTGGATTTGTGGCAATGATGTTCCTTGGAACCAGTTAGTCTTACACTCTTATTCTTATAGAGCAACTTGAGCGACTGGCAAAGACCGGAGACAACCCTTCTGCCTCTGAAAATGACGAAAGTCCGCCTCAGCAAATTGCCGGCGAGAGTGCCGATTGCTTGACGAGAGATTTGCCGTATGCGACGACATCTACCAGCGGTACTCCAGATCAAAATCAACCCCCACTAAACGACAAGACGTCTTTCACAGATTTACTCTCCCTCGGGCTTTTTGAGCAATCACCGTCTCAAGACGTCATTGAGTTTCTGTGAGAACTGTCACTAATTGGTTTGAGATGATTGAAGTCATCACGTTTCTAACTCTACCGGCAGAACGAGGACCTACTTTGAAAAATGGCAATACGCTGCGCCAATGCTGCACCCAACTCGGTATACCATGTCATTGTACTTGCCGCCTCATATGCAGCCTCCAATGTGCCTACAATACATCGTCATGGCCTCCGGCGCAGAAGTAACCAAGACTCACAGGCAGCTCGCCATGCCGTTCTACCATCGCGCAAAGGCATATGTAGAAGCCGATGAAATGAGAGTGAGTTGTGCGGCCCTTTTTTACCGAGGTATCGGCGAATTCTAGCTTGACCGTGTTGCTGACACAACCCAAAAAAAGGGTGATGGACAGTTCTTTGCTACTGTAGCACATGCTCAGTGCTGGACACTGATCGCCAACTTTGAAGCCCAGCAACTCTACTTTGCGCAGGCTTCAATGAGTCTTTGTCGAGCCATTAGGATCGGTCAGATGCTCGGCCTTCACCGGGTTGACGGGGAAGGCGTCGATGCGATGTCTTTGCTTCCACCTCCACAGGACTGGTCTGAGGCAGAGGAGAGGCGGAGGACATGGTGGGTAATTTACTGCTCGGATCGGTTGGTTAGCGGTAGCACGGGCTGGCCGGTAATGATCAACCAGCAAGATGTAAGTAAACAGCATCTAACGCCGTACCGTACCTACCTCGTTGGAGAAGACATGATACCTAAGGTCTGACCGTTCGTGCTCACATAACTTTTTGCAGATTACTACACATCTCCCTGCGTCAGAAACGGCATTTGAAACAGGCGTCGAGGAGCAGACGAGCCCTCTGACGAGCATTCTCCTACAAGAAGGCCGCGACTTCTCCGCCTTTGCAGGACGGGTCCTGGCCGCGGCATGCTTCTTCCAAGCCTTTCAGCACTCGACACGGACATTACCAGACGATGGCCTCACCGACCCACGTACAAGTCGGAACTGGAAACGCCACCGTGAGATCGACAACGACCTAGTAGGTCTCCTTGCCGCCCTCCCGGACGACCTGACGCTCCCCCGGAATATCCAAAGCCGCAACGCCACCTTTGTCAACGCCATCATCCACACGTCGGTCATTTTGCTACATAGAGCAGCTCTCGCCAGGATAGAGTCGTCCGGACTGCCGGAGCACATGGCGAAGCAGAGCCAGGCGAGATTGATTTGCGCCGCCGAAGAGATTCTGAACATCATCCGAATGATGCCTGATATCACGCAGACGCTCAAGAATCCCATGATGACCTTCTCCATATACACAGCCTCTCTCGTGTTCCTCGAAAACTGGGATACGTCCGCCCAAGACTATCGACGGCAGGATAACCTTGATTTTATCCTTCGCATCATCATACTAGCCGCCAAGGCGTGGAATAATCCCGTCACGAAGTCTACAGCAGTTCAGCTCGCGGTGGATATGCGACAGCGAGGTCTCGAATCCGAGGTAGTTGACAAGGTAAGCATTCGCAAAGCCCTTTTCCCCCCACCCGGAAATCCCTCACAAGACTGTACTGATTCAGATTTTGTAGGCAACTGAATTGTCACCAGGCCTTGATATGGAACCTATCATGGCAAAGGGGTTGTCTTCATCCTCCAACTTTGTGTACCAGGTCAAGACCGCGGACGATGCAGCACACTAAAATGCCTGATTAGTAGCTGAACCGCAATGGCTCTGCTCTTGAAAACTAGCTTATGAAGGACCATCGTTATGTTGGTAGCCCTCAATATTGTAAAAAGTCGAATGCCTGCAAATTGCATCGCTTCAGGTATCTAAAGGCTACGCCGTCAATTCGCATTTCAAGAATTGGCAGGCAATACATCAAGCAGTAATACAAGACTTTAAACGCTGATTTGCGCGTTGAGGGGCGGCCAAATCACTTGTAAGTTGTTAATGCCAGATTCTGTTTCCACCGTTTCTCGCAGTATGTATCGTGCTTGGCGCTTCGCATAACGGTGTCCCAAGAAGGCTAGCGGACTTTTACCTAATACAAAACGGTCCGTTTACACCACTTCCCTTCCTGTTCATCTGTAAACCAACTCGCTTCAGATCATACACAAATATTCACACACACTCACACACTCACACAAACGTACGCGAAACTAAATCATGGAGGAATGGACAGAGCCCTCCGTCGCCACCCTGCTGGAGAGAATCCTCCCTGAGTACCCGGACTTCAAAATGCTCACACCAGCCACCAAGCGACTTTTCTGGACGCTCAATGGCCCTCTCGAGAGCGCAATTCAGGTCACGCCAAACCACTATTACGAGCCAGGGGACGTGATGGAGCCCTACTTTCGCCCTATATCTGCCGAAGAATCTGCGAGCGGTCTCGAGCCGAGCTGGCACCCTGTATCGCAAGAGTCTCTCATGGCGCCCCCCGTCACAACCGTCACCGTCCGAGTCGAGGCACTCGACTCATGGGAAGAGCTCTGGGTCGAGTTGAATCGCTACTGCGTTGCAGATACCTTGACGGATCCCAACCGGCCCCGGGCTAAAGACGTTCAGCTTGAGGTGACGACGGCGGGTACCTTTCTCACGATACACGAGTACATCTCTGTCGTGCACCCGTGGCTCATGGGCATGCGCGAGAGGATTCTAGACGCCTTGGGAAAGCTCGAACGCCAGGCGGGGAAGGTTTTGTGGACGTCCGAAACCAGTTTGGCCGTCCATTTGTTCGGTGGGCCGATTAGAATCGGGACTGAAGACGGGTGGGCTCAATGGCACAGAAAGCCCAGCCCACCGCGAGCGGTCGAAATGACCTTAGCTGAGGACCAGGAGGCCTCGCGACAAGTCATGGAGAGAATGAAGGCGAGATCTGCGGCTCGAATACGTGAGCTGGAAAGGCTCCGCCAAGAAGGGGGAAATTGAGATAGGCTGGTTCATCTGCTGTGTACATGTGTATTCCATTATTCATCGCACTTTTCCCATTTTCCTAGCCCACGATAACTAAAATATTGAAAGATGAGAGTTCCAGCACAAATGTGTGATACTTGCTCATTTACTGCGATGGCTCACAGCTTGTGTAGAAGGTCTAGAAGGTCCAGCTCCCCACAACTCCAGAGCCTTACTACCGAAGGGCATCAAGCAATCGCTTCAATAACCTGTCTCAACAGTACTTGCAGGCACCGGACGGGCAATATCCGTGGCTACAAGTAAACTCGCAGAGGTCCTCATAATAGGCTAGATTCTCAGTGACATTATCATCTGGACAGCCGTGGCGCCCTGTCAGTTCCGGTATACCGTCAGCCGGCTCTGAGGCGGACCCCGTGCAGACGCATGCACCAGCAGGACAGTGATTGAAGTCACAGCTGTATGAACACAGGCCCTTGAGGTTTTCTGTGATACCTATCGCGTTCGAGCCGCCGGTACAGGCAGGAAAGGGAGCCGCTGTGGAGGTGCTTGTGGTTGTCACAGAGGTCCCGGTGGTCCCCAGAGTCGAGGTTCCTGGGACCGTGGACGTCGAAATGACCGCAGGCGTGGACGAAGCGGATGTGAGTGTGGACACGGGAGATGTCGAAGTCGAGGCACAGATTCCAAACCCGTCCTGGCTGCGTGGACGTCAGTTTTACCACATTGGCCAAAGATGGAATTCGAGACTCACCACCCTCTCTCAATATGACAGTCGGCAGGCTTCTCACCGCAAATACCGTTCACGTTGCAGCACCTCCCCCACTCGGCCGAGCACCTCATTCCCTCCGCGCCACCGCAGGTACCGTCTTTCGTCCACTTTGTGCCGGCCGGCTGTTCGTCCTGCTTCCAAATGTCGCAGTCCCCATCCTGGCAGGCAAAGAGACCACAGAAAGCGTCGCCCGTGCCGCATCGACCGTCTAGGCTGCAGCAACTTCCCCAGCGGCCAGCGCAGACGCGGAAGCCGTAGTCCTGTCCACATGTACCGTCGGTGCTATAGACAGTATCGCCCACGCAGTCGCCCTCGTAGCAGGTTCCAGGGGCGCAGTCCTCGCTAGGGGTCAATATGTCGTGTTAATCTCTTGTAGCTAAGGTAATTCATCACATTGGGGTACGGCCACATACGTCGAATCGCCGCAGGTCCACGTCTCCGCGTTGCAGCACTGCTTGTCGGTTCCGAGACAGGTAGCGTTGTTATGACGAGGGTCGCAGAGACCATCAACAGCCCTAATGGGCTCAATAACTAGGTCAAATAGTTAGTCGATATCATGAAACGCATATTCGCGCCTAGTGGTAGTAGGCACTCACATCCTGAGACGCAGTACTCGGTTTGGGGCTTGATGTTACCGCAGTCCCTATCAAGACTTGGGTTCAAAGTGAAGAAAAGGTCGCTGGGCATATCGTAGCGCTGAGCAAGCTCCGAACATGTGTAATAGCTAACATCTTTTGGGGTATCGGTCCAGTACCGGCAGTTGACCTCGCCCGGGTTAACGATGATAAGGGTACCTTCAGTTGGCCCGGAGTCGTCATCGGCCGCGGCAATGCGCATCTGAGAAAGGGAATCCCAAGTATAAGGCTGGCATGACTTCCCATCTTGAGCTGAGGAGAGATGTGACAAGACAAGAGAGGAGGCCATGGCCAGCGAAAGGACGGCACCGGGGCGCGAGATTGCAGCACCGAAATTGAACGACTCCATGGTATCCTCTCGTGCTTGCAGCTTGTACGAACGGTCTGTCTGCAGAAGGAGGTTCTAACGGAGCCCTATTCGACCTCGGGGGTTCGGATTGATAGTTAAAAGGGCTCGATCGGCCTCAAGGACCTCCATTCTTGCCGCGCTCCCATTGCCCTGCGCCGCTCGGTACCGCCACTGCATATCTTCATTTCCTGTACGAGCGGCACGGCTGAGAGCTCCCCTGCGACAGATATGAAGAGATTTTCCGCAATTCTCTGTTGATTGGCTTGTGTTGTGGGCAATTTGGATCTTGGCGTTGGTGGTGTTGAGTCGAGAGCCTAGAGCCCGCTTTGCTTCTCGACGACGGAGCACCTGAACAGTCCTTTCAACGAATCGGCGGGGCAGGCAACATCGTACCTACCTTTTTAAGACAGTGCCACGGTTCATCATCTTAGTCCAGCATGAACTTGTCATAAGTAGCAGGTGAGTCATGATAAAAGTATGTAACCATGAGGCACAGTACTGATCGGGTGACTACTTCCTTGTGGAGTTACAGTTGAAAACGGTGAAATCGGATGATTCGTGTGGCACAGTTTAGGCAATAGGCTCATTTTGCGCCGTTAAAGAGCGGGACGGACCGCGACTTCCAAGAAGCAATCTAAAATGTACGTAGCTATCCCGAGTCTGCCCGCCAACCAAAGTTGTTGCCAACCAGGCAAGACTGCCCCGGCTTGCGGATAGGACTGTTAGTGGTGGGTCTTGCGCGGAACAGGATGGCCGAGTGAGGTACCTACCTAGGCACGGACAGCAATGGGGCCATAATTTAAGCATGTCCTGTGAAAGTTCCTTCCCGCCCCTCCCCCTTGCATTCGAGGAAATGACAAAGACCCTTGCCCAGTCGCCTCAACCGCCGTTGGTGATTGAAGATTATCCGGACGCACCGCAACATGGGTTGCTCTGCAGAATCCGACATTGGAAGGTGGAGGGGAGGCAAAATGAACAGGGCACAGCAGTATCATTTCTCCCCTCTCCGGACTTACACGATGTGAGGTATTCAGCTACCCTAAACCAAGGCCGAGCTGAGACGCGCATGTGCAAAAGGAGGCTTACTTATATCGGCGAATGTCCTCGATCTCGGCACGGCTGGCCAGGAAGCCAGGACCAGCATCCGTCTCGTTATCGGTATCAGGCTGGACGTCTCGACAGCTCGTGGCTGACAAGGAACGAGCAAGATCAGAAAGCCCGTCATCTAGCAACGCCTAGTGCTTCCACCCGAAGATTGCTACAGTATCAAATACATCCATCGCCATGGTTTTGCGGCATTCCGCCCTCGCTGTGTGCCTCTCGGTTCTGCTCGCTTTAGATCAAAACTCTAGCCAGGCAAATGCACAGTACTTGCAGAATTTGGACCGCACCCGTATCACTAATCCTGCGACCAACATCCAATACGATGGCTACAGATAGTGAGTCTCTCTCCGTCTTCTGTTTCTGTGCCTTCTATTCCGCAGTATACTCATGGTAGACGGCATGCTCACAATTTCTCAGCAAGGCCGTCCCTGACAACCGGGCCGCCTGGCGTAATGTTATCGACCTTGGCCGCACCGAAATCATCTATCTCTATTACAATTGCTACTACATGAACAACATCTGCGACAACGTTGACACCTTCCTGAGCTCCCCCCGCGGCCAGAACCTCCACCCTGGCACGACCATCCCCGCTGACCAGTTCACCTACGACTTTGATACCGGTGAAGAAAGCTGGACTCACCAGTCCGGCCGCAGGGAGAAGTCTTGCCCCAAAAGTTGGGGTAAAGCGCGGAACTGCCCCGAGCCGAGCACGAAGGTTCCCTTCCGCCACGACGGCCCCTGGTGGACCAAGGATGTCGAGGCCGTCGGCAACACAAACATGCTCAAACATGAACGCGACAGTCAGACCAAAAACATCATCAAGAGGTCCGGGATGCGCTATACCTGCGATGAGTTCCCCCCTGCTACCTGGGTCGAGGGTGGCAGCGGCTGGGCTAACAACCAACCTGCCAACACTCGGTGCGCTGGTCATGCCTGTCTTGACCCCTTCGCTGTTGTCGTCAACGGTAACCGCGTTTCCGTAAAGGCCGAGCAGGACTGGCAGGCTAGATCGCACAAGACGCTCCGCGACGTCCTTCTCAGCAGAATCGAAGCCCGCAACAATGAGTTTACGTGGCACGATCCCCGCAACCCGCAGAGGGATACTGCCTTCTTCCGCTTCGCTGCCATGGACATGGGGCCCGACGGCAACGCAGCCGTGGTCTTCAAGACAGATACTACTACTGGCATGGATAGTAACCATGAATTCATTTCTCAAGCAAGGAAGCGCGGGCTCAATATCACCAACCCGGACGAAGATGGGAACCCGAACGAGCCGACGCGGGTGCCCCATTCACGGTACGGCCCCAGCTTTGAGGAGGCATTGAGGCGCATGCGCGCCGGCCATTATCGTGTCGTCGAATATATCCCTGCCGAATTCAACGACTCCTCTGTGACAGCTGAGCCGACTTTTAGGGACATGACTGATTTGCGGATGCGGTCGGCTGGCTCAGGCGACCTACACACCAACAATAAAACGTCGCGACGCTTCGAGAAGCCGAAACGGCAGGGGGAAAAGGTACCGGCAGCCATTCATGAACGCGCAAAGCCTCTCCTAAACGCGGCTTCGTCAAGTGATCTCGAAAAAGCCCGTGGCATCGTGACAATCGCCATCGCGGCCTCGTCCAAGCTCAACAAGGCCCGTCTGAATAGCCCACTGCGAAATCAATACAGACTCAAGCCCGGTACTGTCATCGGCGGAGCAATTGTGAACGAGACCCGCCGCACCCGCCGCGACGACCCCGAACCACCCCCGCTCCTCGAGATTACTGACGAGATTGCCTGGGCCGCCGCACTCCTGGCCGAGGCCGAGGCTGATATGCCCCAGGACGGTGTTAAGGTTCCCAGCCGCAACATCACACGCCGCGCGGCCGCCGGCTCGTACTGGATGGAGTCTATCGCTCGCAAGGGCATTGTCCCCTGGGGCGATGAACCCTCGTACGCTGTGTTCCGCAACGTGCTCGACTATGGCGCCACGGGCAACGGCGTGACTGACGATACTGCCGCCATCAAGCGGGCCATGAACGATGGCCGGCGTTGTGGTGAGAAATGCAACGGGTCGACGGTCAAGAATGCCATCGTCTACTTCCCACCCGGCACGTATCTCATATCCAGCACGGTGCCTCTTCCCTTCGGCACGCAGGTCATCGGTGATGCCATCAACCGACCAGTGCTGGTCGCCTCCAAGACCTTCATTGGTCTCGGGGTGCTTTCCACAGACGAATACACAGGCGGCGGGACTGGCGCCGACGGGCACGACCAGCAGTGGTATGTAAATACGGCCAATTTCTATCGTCAGATCCGCAACGTCATTATCGACGTCCGCCCAGCACCGCCCTCTGAGGAGGCGGCATGCCTACACTACCAGGTGGCCCAGGCTACTAGTATGCAGAACGTCGAGCTGCGGGCCGGTGCAGGACAGAAGGGCCTCTTTGCCGAAAATGGCAGCGGCGGCGGCATCTCCGACGTCACATTTGTAGGTGGCGACGTCTGTCTGTACGGCGGCGAGCAGCAATTTACCGCCCAGCGGCTTGTCTTCAGTGGTTGTGACGTCGGCGTTCAGGTTATCTGGGACTGGGGTTGGGTGTGGAAGTCAATAACCATGACCGACGTGAAGACAGGCTTCAAGTTTGTGCCTGATTATCCCGACGGCAGCATAGGGTCATCGCTGATTATGGATTCGTCCTTCACGAACGTCGGTACCGTCGTCGTTATTCAGCCGCCGTCATCCAAACCAAGTTCCGGAAGCACTGGTCTCGTACTCGAGAACATCGCCATGTCGGGTGTCACCACCGCCGTCGCTGACACGAATGGCCGCACCCTGCTGGCCGCGTCTACGAGGCTTGACGAGTGGGTACTGGGCCCCGTATATTCGAGCTCAGCCGATGATGGTACACGCTCATTCTCATCTGGTGGCAAGGTCGGCAAGTATCGCAGAGATAGCGCGCTTCTGGACGCTCAGGGTGCCTATTATGAGCGTCCCAAGCCACAATACGAGGACCGCGGCGTGGGCGACTTCCTTCACGTTAGGGACTTTGGCGCTATGGGCGACGGCATAACGGACGACACGGCTGCCTTCCAGCTGGCCGTCGATTCAAGCCAGGGCAGCATCTTATTCGTCGATGCCGGCTCGTATATTTTGACGGGGACCGTGACAGTACCAGCCGGCGTCAAGATGGTCGGCGAGACGTGGTCGCAGATCGTGGCCCAAGGTCCGGCCTTCTCCGACGAGAGTAAGCCTACCCCAATGCTTCGCGTGGGTCGCCCTGGCCAGGTCGGCAACGTCGAGATGCAGGACCTTATTTTTACTACAAAGGGCCCGACAGCTGGCGCCGTGCTCATTGAGTGGAATATGGCTGCTGATGCAAAGGGATCAGCGGCCCTCTGGGACTGCCACGTCCGGATCGGCGGTGCGACGGGCACCGATCTGACGCCTACGGAGTGCCCAGCTCTGGCTTCTGGCATCGCCCCGGGCTGTAATGCTGCTAGTCTGATGATGCACATTAAGCCAGGCGCATCGGGATACTTCGAGAACATGTGGCTGTGGGTGGCTGACCATCTAATTGATGACCCAGACCTGGAAGACGCCAACAACACCATGGTACAGAACTCGATATACGTTGCTCGCGGCCTGCTTATCGAGAGCACCGAGCCCACATGGCTCTACGGCACGGCATCGGAGCACGCGATCATGTACCAATACAACTTCCACAATGCCGCGAGTGTCTTCGCCGCCATGATCCAAACAGAGTCACCGTACTACCAGCCAACCCCAAACCCGCCTGCCCCTTTCGCTAGCTCCGTCGGCCTCTTCCCTGGTGACCCGGACTACTCCTGCGCCGTTGGCGACGAGTTCAGTGGTTGCGATGAATCGTGGGCCGTTGTGATGCGCGGCTGCGAGGATATCGTCATTGCTGGCGCTGGCCTGTATTCGTGGTTCTCGACCTACGCCCAAGATTGTATTGGCGGACAGCTGTGCCAGAAGGCACTGGTTCTTCTTAAGGGAAACCATGCTAGCGTGCGATGGGAGCATCTCGTTACGATAGGCGCCAAGTATATGGTCATTATGGACGGCAAGGGCATTGCGGCCAAGGACAACCTCAACATCGATGCGCACCCCTTCTGGTCGCAGATATCGCTGCTCGACGTCACTAGCGACGGAGAGCAGTATAACGACATCCTCTGGCTTGACCCGTCTATTTGGGATATGGAACAACCTGAATTCTCTTGCGAGCCACCCTGTCGTGTCAAGATTCCGCCATATACAGGGGCGACTACTACCGTCAATTACCCACTCATGACCGTCAGCCAGGACGCGTGGACGAGTACAATTACGGTGCGGCCCATGACGCTATCCAAGTTGGGCTTCGAGGTAATGACCATCGGGGGTTCCAACGTGAAGAGGGACAGTGGCAGCCTGAACCGCCGAGCCTTTGAGGGCTTCTGGCCCGTTCCCGCTACGACTGCCGCTTGGCCCGTCGTTATTTACAACGGCCCGAATGGTAAGGAGTCAACGGCGAGCCCTAAAGCGCCTTATCCGACGCAGCCTCCGTCCATCGAGCCTGGCTCGCCACCGCCGCAAAACGGCGCCTGGCCAGCAAAAGCCCTCCGGCCGCGCATGGCCGCCGCTGTAGACCCCAACAAAGAGCTGGACGATCGCCTCAAGGACTGGATGTGCCGGCAGGCTGCCGAGTCGCCCAGTTACTACGACATGGACATGTTGGACTGCCCGGGAAGGGGTGGAAACAACAACGACTCGGGACAGATGCCGATGGGTGACGGCACTGGATGGGACGTCCCCAAGATTTCAAACAACGGCACCATGAGCCTGCCTGGGTTTTTCCCCTGGGGCTCAATGTTGAGTGAGCTTGGGCGCATGTGCGAACAGCCGCTTGAATCGAAGACCACCACCACCAGGGCGCAGACGACTCAGCCTTCCCAGCCCACAGCAAAGCCGCTCAAGCAGGCCGACGCCAAGCACAACAATGTGAAATGCTACGGCGAGGGGCGCAAGATGAGCAACATCCGGCTGCAGAACGGCATCAACTCCTTCTGCAAGAACATTGGCTCCGACGTTGGCGTCCAGGCCCGCGACCTAGATGGCAGGGCCGCCGCCGGGCAGCAGCAGCTCATGGGCGGATACAAGAAGGAGTCCATCAAGCCCTTTTCTGGACAGGAGGAGATTAGCTTCAGCTTCGAGGTGCTCGACGGCTGCTCGTGGACGTTCAGCATGGACGAGTGTACGCGCTACTTCAAGACGCCCGTCGATAGCTGTAATTGCGGCGGGGAGAATGGTAAGCAGGGCGGTTATGGGAGTAACAACTGCCTTAGGTGGAAGACTGATCCGAATCGCTCGGCGTACTAGTGGTTCTCGAGAAGGACAGCCTTTGTGATCGAGTGTTCTTTTTGTGAATTCTTGTATATCTATTTATTTCAGATTCTCTTGGGACATATTAGTTGCTCCACATTTTATGTGTTTAGATATTCACTATATAGGTAACAAAAAGGCTTCATGATGTCAATTGACGTGGCGTAAGGTGATTTTGGCTATTTGCCTCGAGGCACCAAGTGAGGACTCAAAAGACTGAGATTAAATAGTTGAGAGACAGATATGCCTCAGCGAGTAGCCTCGAAAACTCTCTCTCTTTCTCTTTCTCTCTCTCTCAACACGATACTCGATGAGGAAACTACAACCGCTACTACACGCTCAAGTCTTCCTCGCCGTGATGGCTTCAACAGAGTGCATCAAGCGCGCAAACTTGACAATAAACTCACGAGCACAACACCTCACAAGCGACATCGAATAATTGGCAATCTCTTCCATGTCTTGCGTTACTTAATACACAGAGCCGCATGGCATGCACTGCAACTCAGCTCACACACACGCCGGGCGGCTAATTACCATAGCCGAGCTGGGGCCACCTTTCTACCGCACCAGCAGGCACCCTTCGAGAACATGACCAGCGTAAGAGAAACTTGTCTATCGCATCCGGAATCATTGCTAATAGGCCCCCCCCTTCTTCCGCCCCCTAGCGCCGTCCCCCCGTCCATTAACGAATCAGTAAAATCAAGTTGCCCGCAGTGTCTCTAAACCACTAGTTGGATTTGTAGTTGCGGGTCGGCACGTCGGCACACCGGGTAGGAAGGTTTGGATAACACAACAAGTAGACATAGCGTTGTTACATGCCATCAAAGTCGCCGCCAAGGTCGTCCTCGTCCAGATCTCCCTCCTGTATCTCCTTGGCCATCTCACGCTCGCGTTCGCGCGCCTCCTGGGCATTCTTCAACTCCAAGCGGTGCTGGTTCATGGGGAATCGCATGGCCTAAAACACGGTATTGTTAGAGTGTATTTTCACATGGAAGTGTGCTGGAAAACTCACCTTGACGCTCTCATCGTGGAGAGCCAAGCATGCGCGAATTCTGTCGTGGAAGGCTTCACCAGGCTCCCGCGTAGCGTAGACGTCGCCGACTTCCTTGCTCTTCATGTATCCATGCTCGCGATCTAAGGTAGCTTCGATAACACCATCGCGGATGGCCTTGGCAACAATGTACTCGGCCGACTCTTCGCTACCAAGGTCGAGGCGGATGCAGATATCGCGCAGGGAAATGCGAGAATACGACAAAGACATCATACGGATGCCAGTCTTGATGACGTTCTGGCGCAGGCGGAGGATCAGGCTGTAGGTGCCGTCGCGGCGGAAGGTGTCGGCGTGATCCGCAATGATGGTCTCGAAGTTCTGGACCTTGCCAACCCGGACGGCCTGAACAAGGAGGAAATAAGGGTGCAGAGAGAGCTCCAAAGTGGGCTGGCGGAAAGTAGATCTCTCGGGAATATCACCCATCAACAATTCAACCACCAACAGAAGCTTGGTCGCCGTCTGTGAGAAGCCCACCGCGCAGGCGCTTGAGGGAGCCTTTCTTGTCGCAGCTGTGAGGTGCTCGTGTGCCTCGGTGTATCTCAGCTGAATGGCGCGGATGCGTCCAAGGTAGTACAGGAAGCGTGCGACCTGGTTGTTGGCTGCGTTCTCGGGGAACTGGGTATGGGATACGAGCAGGTCGGCCTGCGCAATGTGAGACGTCAACAAATAGCTGCGAAGCAAAAGCACAATGACCGAGGCTTGCGTGTCGATATCCTTGCGGAGAACGGCGGTCCGCAGAGCAGCCAGGAGAGTGGGTCGAATAGCGACGACCGGAGACTGGGGAGAAGGAGGCTGAGGAGCGAGGCTTTCGCAGAACATTGAATAGTAGAAGTAGACCTTGGCGGAAAGGGAGTCTAGTGTACGGCGGTTAAGCGTGTGGATACGGTCAGTGAGCTGCTTAGAGAACTCGGCTCCGTGTTGGAACTGCTTGGTGTCGTAGAGGTGGACCTGGATCAGGATGCCGAGGAAGATGTCAATCTCGGGGATGATCTCCTTCACCTCCTTCTTCTGGCCGTTCTTCGTCTTCGCAGGCTCGCTGTCTACCTCCATCTCCGGTCCGCTGGAGCGGCCGAGGGGTACGTTCTCGCGACCGATGGCAATCAGAAGCTGCTTGGCAACATTTCCGGAGGCAACGGTCGCGGGGAAGCTCTGGGCAATGGCCTGGGCGATGATATCGGGTGTCAGGCGCTTGCGGATGGTGGAAATCGACCGCAGGGCTCGGAGGGAGAATCTGGCATCGAAGAGCGCGACTGCGCGGTCCAGCAGAGCGAAATTGCTCTTGATGTCTGTAGAATTGACATCTGTCAGCTTTCTGGTTTGTTTGCGGACAGATCAAGAGCTTCAGAACTGATAAAGCATGACGTACCTGCTACAGCCTGCACCACGGGGTCAACCTTGACCTCTGCTTCATCTGCTCCAGCCTCGTCACCCATCGCAACGTCTCCGTCAGCATCTGCCGGGGGAGCAGCCGCCTTCTTGGATGGAGGGACAACAACAGTCATCTCTTCGTCGCCGTCCTTTGCTCCCTTCTTGCCCTTGCTCTTTGAGTCGGCATCCTTGTTGTTCTTACGAACCCCGTTCTCGAGGGGATCCTTCCCGCTGCGTGAAGGTGTTTTGCCCGGCATCTTTGCTCAACCGGGTGTGCGTGGATATGCTGTGGGCAGTGTGTTGAGTGCTGCTGGGGATGGCAGCCGTCGGATATGATCGTGGAGTCGTGCCCGGGGAGGAGAGTGTGGGCGGGTTGTTTTGCTTAGATATGGCGTCCCGTCGGGTGCTTCGTCCGAAAGCAAGGTATTGAGGAAGAGAAAGTCAGGTGACACAGGTTGAAAAAGCGTCAGGACGAGCGGGAGTCGATCTCGGAGCTCTGTGAGAGTCGGCTGTCGTTGATGGAATTGCGTGGTTGCTGTTTGGCTGTTTGGCTCGTGATGCAGGAAGGTCCGATGGATGGAAGCTCAAAGATTGAATACCTGAGGCTTAGGTTGCTGCTTCCAGGCCGGGGGGGAACGACACAGACCGGGCAAGCACCTCACCCACCACACTAGCCGGTGCTCGGTAGCGGGTACAAGATTGTGGACCCAACGAGAGGCAAAAGTAGCCATCTTTGCGGGGGCTACGCTATTGCAGTTTGTACACTCTACTTGATATCACTTAGCGAGTGAGATTGCCGGGCCTGCTGAAAGCGTGGAGCAACCCCCCCCCCCCCCAAACACCGAACGAGGCAAAGGCCACCAGGTCCAAAGCGGGAGTGACGTTGTCGATGGTGCCTGCCTCAGCTGCGTCGTCGTGGTGCCTTTTTTTTTGTGCCACACTTATGCACGCCCCAGCTACCTGAATTATGTAATTATTCAGGGTCCGTCGCCGAAGCTCGCAATCCCGCCATCGAAGCTGTAGGCATAGGTAGTACCTGATCAATATGGCATATCACCTGAATTGGCATTGCACCGCAACCTTTGTTGCCGTCAAACACCATTCTGCCTCTGAATCTATATCACGCGCTAGGTTCGTCAGAATGTCAACGCCACCTTCATATTTGAGTCGTTTGCTCAGCTGAATGCAGACTGTTGCTTCTGGGTGCCTACTCTTGCTGTTGTCTTATCGGACCGGAGGCGCCTTTGCACCACCTGGCTCCAGCTGCGCTACCTTCATCGTGAGGACCTTGCTGGCCTACCTCCTTGTGGCATAATTAATGACACCACAACACTGAGACGGACCTAGATGAACACTGTGAATGGACTAGAGTAACAATTTGGGTATACCATAACTATGAAAGCCATGATGGATGACCACCGCAGCACCAGATATTGCTAGTTAGCTAGCAATTGCTGTCCGTCTCAAACGCCTTTTCCCATGTCTCCCAAACCATACCGTTATGCCCATGAAAACCAATCCATTTGCCATTGTCAAATCATCCTTACTCCTGAAGAGGAGCCTACTTCTTTGCTGGGAGAAAGTTGACCTCCATACGTGTCGCCATGGACAAGTCCGCCTGCTGGGTATTGCTATCAACCGAGAACTGCATGATGGGAGGACCAGTAGTCTGAGTCGGAGCAGATCTCGAGGTTGAAGCCTTCTTGGCCAGTGATGTAGATTTACGAGATCTCGCCTTGGACGAGGCGGCCTTGACCGGCGATGTCGCACGTGCTCCGACGTCATCTTGATTGAACCGGACGCTCTTTGTCGTGCTTCTCCTAGCAGTGCTTCGGTTTCTAGCAGCAGCATGCCGCGGTTTCTCGGTGGGTTCGTACTACTCGCCCTTACCCGAGGTCACCTTGGCTGCTTGGATGGCGCTCATCTTAGTGATCCAGGCAGTCGAGGGCTGGATCTTGCGCACGGTGCGAAGCTCGTCAGAGGAGTAGCCAGGGACGCGGATATTGTAAGTACGTTCAAGGACAAGCTGGATGTCGCGAATCTCGAGGACCTTTGAGCCTCGCTCTTTGGCGTTGCGGCAAGCCGTCTCCAGGACGTTATCGACAAAGCTGTCTGCCATGGCCAAGACACTCTGCAATGGAGTTAGCAAACGTTTGTCATCATCGGGTCGTCAGTGATAAGTCACGTACCTCTTCGACCTCGGGAGTCAACATGTTGATCTCCTGGCCCTCGGCATTTCCGCCGCAAACTTGTCGCACGAGCTCGTCCAATTTCTTCTTGCTGAGTACGTGATCGCCCTCAGCCTCATGGACGTATGCAGGGATCTTGGAAATCGCGGGCTGGCCCATGACACCTCCAGCAATGCCGCCACCTCCCGTGTAAGTAGGCCTACCAGCGCCAGCACCGCCCGCCATCGCAACGGGTTGAGGCACGGAAGTAGCCTTTTCTGGAAGTTGCTTAGGGATCGGAAGTTTAGACTGCAACGTCTGAGTTGGCTGTGTCGGATGCGCGTGTTGTTGTTGCGGAACTGCTCCAGATCCCATGACACCCTGAGCGTGTGCGCCGGCCGAGCCGGGAGTACCGGTGGCCTGCTGAATGGGAGCCGATGTCTGGACGTTGCGCTGGTTCGCGCGGGAGACGGCGGCTGAGTGGCTGAGAGCTTGACCAGGACCGGCAGGAGCAGCAGACTGGGGAGTCGCGACGCGCTGGGTGGGTGTGCCTGCCGCAGGGAGTCCACCGCCTGCGGAAACCGACGCGATGGCAGTATTGACTGGCGGGGGGTGATGTTGGCCCTGATTCATAGTTTGCTGCGGCGCAGAAGCCATGGGTTGTTGAGCTTGAGGAGCTTGGGATGTAGTTGGTGTCGCGGCAGAGGAAGCCGCAGCTTGAGCGGCAGCCTGAGCCTGCTGTTGCTGGAGTTGTTGCTGTCGGAGCTGCTGCTGTTGTTGCTGCAACTGCTGTTGTTGCTGTAGCTGTTGCTGTTGTACTTGTTGTTGAGGCAGCTGCTGTTGCTGCTGAGTGGGGGTGCCTTGACCTGCGGCGGCTGTGCCGGTCATTTGCTGGTTCTTCGCTGCCTCGATCGCGGCATTCACTGCCGTGGTAGGGTTCTGCGCGTTTTGCGTGGCCGGAGTGCCTTGGGCGGTCGGTGCCGGGCTTGCTTGAGCACCACCAGGCTGTGTCGAGGGCGGTTGCGATGCTGCGACGGCTGGGCTGTTTTGCTGTTGCTGAGAAGGCGGTCGTTGTTGTGCAGCCGCGCTCGCACTTGCCGCAGTCTGTCCCGCCGCGGCAGCAGCTGCCACCGCCGCCCTCGCCTTATTGATGCCCTCCTGGGACTTCCTGAAATTTTGGACGAAGGTCTGGGCCTCAGTGTGCATCTTTTGCGCATGATCCCTTCTAATTTGCAATTGCTTTGCTTCATCTGCACCCAATGCGCCCTTCTCCTGTTGATTCTTGACGTGTGCATCGATCCGCCTTATCTGGATTCCCTGCTGATCCATCTGCATCAACGCCCTCAAATATTTCGCTTTGAAGTCATTGGACCACCGAGCAGCCGCCTCCTGGCCTTTATCTAGGATGCCCTGAGGCGGGTTGAAGGTCATCTGTCGAATATGGGCTAGAATGTGATCTGGAAACTGTGTCGCCTGCGGCGCCTGCTGCGGCGCAGTGGGAGTCGGTGCTGCCGCCGCTGGAGCGGGCGCGGGCGTGGGAGCATGCGCAGGCTCTGCCGTCGTCGTCGCCGTGTTCTCGGTCTTCGGTTCGGTCTTTATAGTGACGCCTCCGACGTTCGCTTGGCTGGCGGCGGCCGCCGGTGCTTGTTGCTGAGCCGGCTGGGCTTGTTGCGCGGGGGCAGCTGACTGCGCTGGCTGACTCTGTTGCTGTTGAGCCTGTTGACCACCCTGTTGCTGCTGTTGAGCGGCTTGCTGCTGAGCCTGTTGCTGTTGCTGAACCTGCATGCGGCGTTGCTGGAGCTTGTTAAGCAGCATCTTGGTAAAGTCCTGGATTTTCTTCTTGGCGTCTTGATGTTGAGCGGACTCCTCAGGATGCGTTTCATAATGATTCCACAACTGGCGCAAACCCCTCTCATACTTCTGCTTCTCTTCGTCGTTCAGAATGGGAAGGTTTCGCATCATCTCGGGTCGATACATGGGTGGCTGTCGCGCACTAGGCACAGTTTGACCGGCGGCGGCCTGGCCAGGCTGGCCTTGATTGTTCATCGTCGCGGTTCTTACGGTTATCGGATTCGGCGGTAAGATGGGGACAACTTGGACAGTATTCGAGAGTTTAGTATTCGATCGGAGAAAAAGTTTGAATGATACAACTAATGTTCTACACCCTGTTGGTGACGGAAGATGTGTCGACCAAGAGAGCGTTAATGTTTCTGACGGATGGTTAAGAAGTGTAGTTGCGTCGAAGCACGCGTAGCTGGAAAGTTCCGTGTGGGGCTGAGAGGAGAGCAATGATTGGATGTTGCATCGACGCGCTCTGACTTTGGAGCTCAAGGCTCAAACAGGTGGCAGGCGCCTCCTTCCACCAACACCAGCTGCCTTACCTCGTGACAAACCTGGTCGACCTTGGGAGCTTCCCACAGGGTTGCAAGGTATAAAATGACTGGATATTGCAAACATTATCAAGGTCTCGAGGGAAATCTTTTTTTTTTCTTTTTTGACGAATCTTACTGTCCGTGTGATGGCTGAATTCCTTGAAGCAGATGATTAGAACACAAAAAGAGTCTCTTGTAGGTGCGCGGCTAAGGTAAGTAAGTACCTTGCTATGCAAGTGCCTATCAACAGAAGTAATATCTCGCTTTGAAGATCTCTTGAAGAGCTCCCGGCCTGCCTCATAAATTCACCCAGCCCCTTTCAAAGTCTTGAAAAGCTACCCATATATAGCAAAAGTCTACGTATATTAAGCAGGTCGATGGGGGCAACTCGTTTGTTGGCGGGAAAGTGCCCTTTACGAATCTCAAAATGTAAGCATCACCACCAGGTCTCATTCTTGTCCGATGGACGCAAATTGCAAATATCCCTCTGCTCCGCTGGGACCCAAAAGACACCAATTTGGTTGCAGAATCGCAGAGCCTCAATTAGCAAGGCAAAGGTTCCTTGTTCTTCCACAAAAAGCAGGCTTCTCGAACAAGACATGGGGCCCTCGCACGCACACCACCAGCCCACCATCGACAGCCACACGTGGAGTTGCTCTCAGGTCGGTCTTCCTGCGGGAAAGGCCCGTCGGACCTGCAGATGAACGGGGGCCTTTGGGTCGTTGGATTGTCCACTCTGGCGCGAACTCCCAAATGCACACTTGCGCAAGTTGACGATGCAGTGCATAGACGAAGAGGTGGGAAGAAGGGGGGTCATGCCCTAACGCGGAAGGAAGGACGACGATGCCTTTTTCGTGCTCCTGGAAGAAACCCCTCGAGGATCTGGGAAATCAGTCTGGACTCTGCGAGTCTTTAGGGTATATCACATCTCACCAATGGAATGATAGGATACACAGTCTACCTTACTTGATCCCACGTTTATCAGCACTCACTGAGCCGAGTAGCAACAAGGCTACTGGGGTAAGAAAGAACCGGCTGTTGTCAGCGAAGCAAACAAATCCAATGTAATCGGGCCTTGCCGCTGGAAATGAGGATTCTTCTCGTCCAGCAAGGAATGGAAGAAAGGCTAAGAAGAGGGTCCGTCAGCGTTGGGCTGCAGGGAGCCATGCCAGTCTAGGAACTGCCCAGTGCCCACCCATGCATCCCAGTCTCTTCAAGGGTGCTGTGGTCTAGAGACTAGGTCTACTGTGGACGGAGAAGTACTTGTAAAACACGACTGCAAGAATTTGGTGATTCGCGCAGGCGTTCCGAGATGACGATAGTGATGGATGATGGCAGTGCCAGGTGGCTGGCTGTATTGGTGATGATATTCCCAATGATGTGGGCAGGATGGCAGGCAGGACTTGACTAACAAAACCCCCAGAGCTGCGAGCAAGTGCCGTTTTGGACGGGATATGAGTGACACAGCGTCGAGGCCCGACGCAAAGTTGCCGTTTCATGCACTTGGCCGTGTTGGCTTGCCTTCTAGAATTTCACCGCAGGAAATGGAATTGTAATTTGCAAGTCGCGACTTCCAGTTACGGCGGCATCTTCCCACCTTCCCACCTTCCCACCCTGCGACATGTGCGCTGTTGTGTTACCATGGAATTGGAAAGAGACGGAAAGAAGCAGGAAGGCACTGACGACTGTGGTGGCCGCTCCTGCTCTTTCTCCTACCTTACCTTACGTTACTATCGCTCCTGTCAGTTTTCGTTTCTGGTCCTTCCGTCTACGGCTCAGAGTCTAAGGGTGGCGGGCGTGTGCATTCTGACCGCCTTCTTTTTCTTCCTCTCCACAAATCTGACCCGGCCACGAGCATGATGCATCCTGCCCCTCGTCACATCCACCCCTCCATCACACCTCAAGAGCGGCTCAGACTACCTACGAATACAGTACACAAGAAGTCATTTTTCTCAGTCAATCAATTCCGCCGTTTTCATATTCCCTTTCGTTTTGTTCGAACTCACACGTAGTCCTTGAGGCTCTTAGGCTCTTTGCTGCAGCTATGCGGTGGCTCGAGGAAGAGGGAACTTGTCGTGGCGCCATGCTGCAGAAAAGACTGCAAGCCGTTGAAAACGCCCTAGGCATTCTGGGCCACCGATGATTGGGCACAAGTGCTGTCACACAGCCATCCCTCTTCTAATTCTTGAAATCTTCTAATCGTTCACAGCAGTCTTATGGATTTTCCCACGCCTATCAGGTCTCCTTCTGCTCCTGGACAGGTACCTATGGCCAGAGCCTAGGTACTGAGGCTCGATACCTTGCTGCCGTCTTCAGCGAGAGGCATGTATCCTTACCGGTCGTATCCATCAGCCAGTCTCTTAAAGACACGCGCAGCATTGTCCCAAGAAGGGACAGCGTCATGCTCTGTGGACGTTGACGAAACATGCCCTCACACGCTGTCAGACTTCCATATTACACCACAGAACAGACGTTGAACTGAGTATCAAGCTTCGCAAGGACCAGGCACAGTCAATGGCGAGGACAATAATCAGTCTAGACTCTAGACCTAGACCAGGACCAGAACCCCACCAAAGCGTGAAGTGTTATTATCCAACAGGCTATGGGAGAAAGGCTTGACAGGCCAAATAGGGCTCCAGCAAAGAAAAAAAGAGGCCGATCAAGAATCGCCAATAGTCGGCGATCTGGCGCCTATCCACAGCCACACCCCTCCATTACCCCTCCTTCGCATCACGCCCTCTCAACCCTCGCGCATTGGACGTCCTCCTTCGCTTGATACCGTTCATAACCCCCAACCCAGCCCATTCCAGCCGAGCAACCAGTCAAGCCATGGCGGCCCCGGTCCAGTCAGCCCGTACGCCGCTGCGGTATCCGCAAATGCGCGAGAGCACACACACACACACACACACACACACACACACACACATGAAATTCTCTCGACGCCGCTGCGGGACACACGGTTAGACCGGGGGAGTCCTGGAGCATTGCTGCCCAAAGTCCAACTTTGCGCCCCGCGAGAATGCGCAAAAGAGGAACCGCCGGCTAGACCAGACTTTTACTTCTGATAGGAAGAACTCCACGAGGGTTACAATATCCAGGAGTGGCACTATGGAGTCCTTCACAGGAGCACTCGCGCCAGCAATGAGATTACACCGCAGTAAAGCAGCTGGCGGGCACCCACACAGCTCTAGCAGCACCAGTTGCAACTTGCAGCAAGTGGGCGAGAAGAGGCTCTCCCTCTTTCTCTACCTTACCTTACCTTAGGTGACCAAGGGATGGAGTTTCTTTGCTGCATGGAATGGCATGGGCATGGGCATGCCGCAGAGCTGCAGCGCACATGTGCAATGACTTCTTTTAATTCTTAATTCTCTCCCCATCCCACAGACTATTAGAAAATCTTTTTTCTCGTTTCCCCTCTCCCCTCTTCTCTTCTTGTGGTTGACTTGGGTCTACCTTTCGCTCGACCATCAACCGTCTGGCCGTCATATCACGTTCGATTCCCATCCCCTCTGCTAGTCAGCGCAAAGGGTCGATCGGTGGGAATTCAAGCAATATAGCAGCCACACCTATAAGACCGGGACTGTCTGGCCGTGCCAACGACCCGCTCTCGGCCTATCACGGGAGTCATTTAGTACACATTTTGGACGGTTAATTCAAGCAACACCGTGAGACTTGCTCACCACCTCCATTACCACCGACAGCTCGGACATCCACAAATCCAGAATCCAGCGAGGAATCATACAATCGGCAGTCCGTCCTTTTGGCTTGCCATTCCACTTGAGACGACAACGCATCACAACAAACCCAGCCAGACTCAGATTCGGATTCAGACTCGGAATTGCTTGCTCCGGCAATCTGTTGTTGTCGTTCCTCTGGTGTTCTTCCACGGTATTCATCCCACGCACCTCTTGCCCGACAAATTCCTGAGCCTTTCTTCTTGACCCAGGTCCCCCACGCTTGTCTTCGACTTTCCCCAACTCTCTTCCGTCCAATACATTCCCCTAGGCCAGCAGCCGAAGTCACCTCACTGGTACTATTCCTGCTCGCGTGCGCAGTGCACCACCCTGTGGCCTTTCTTCTTCTTCTCAATCAGCCATTTCGTACTGCTACCCGCAGCCCCTCAACAAGGCAGTCCCTGGTCACCCTGGACAAAGCCCGTGGTCCTATCGTCACCGCCCGCCCGATTTTCGTCGACCCCACACCCGGGATCCCGCACATCCCACGGTGTCTCCCCCGAAACATTCCTCCCCGCTGTCTCTCTTGTCAGTGTCGGGTCAGCGACATCCAGCTGGTTGGAAACCCCGATTTCTCTTTCGAAAGAGAACGAACATTGGGGACTTTCCGTCACTTACCAGTGGCCTGAACTGTGCTTCCATTCCTAGAAGAGACCCTGGCTTGTGTTGCTCCTTGAGTGCATTCGAACTGGTCCGCTTCCTCCCGCGCGCTTTCGCTCAATCTCAAGCATTTCCCGCCAGATCTATCATGACAACCTACAGCTTCAGCCGAATATCCTCTTCTCCTTGTCGGAGGTTCTTACTCTGGGTGTTGACGCCTTGACTTTTGCTACTTCACTTGATATACCACCTTCATCGGAACCAATCACATAACCAAGCCGATCTACTGGCTGTCGCTCCTTGGAGCTGATCTGATCTCATTTGCCCGCTCAACTTTATCTTCCCCGCAAGTTCGAGGGATACAGAAGAGAGAGAAAAAACCCGAGTTCCGCAACAAAGACACGATCGATAAATCACCAACACACAAAGGAGACTAGAGCCACAGATACAAAAATCGGCCCTTGAGGCGCATCAGAGAGGCATCACCTCAATTGCCGTATCGCAGGCGCCATTAAGCATGCCTCGCAAGTCGCGGCCGGCGACGCCCAGCATGATGCTGGGCCCTCTTGGAGGACCAAACTCACCCCCTCATACCCCTACCACCACCGTGCCAATGGCGAATCGTAAGTTCGCTGCACGACACTTGCCGCAATGGCATCACCAAATCGTACTGGATGACTCCAGCATTCAGCCTACTGGCAATGGCCACGAATTCAGTTTTACGCCCTCTAATCGCTTTGCTCACTTGTCACCCCGCACTTCTTCCGAAGACTCCTCTGAGTCTGATGAAGAGGATGAATCCGAGTCCGAACCCGAATCTGAACAACGCCAGGTACCTCACGTAAGACCCAGGACCAACGATGACGAAGAAGACGACGAAGATGAAGACAGCGATGATGAAGACGAAGATGAAGATTCAGACGACGAAGAATCGGAAGACTCGGACGACGATACGCCTATGCGCTTTGCTCCTCCAGCCCCGGCTCCAACGCCTACCCCGGTGCCAGCATCCGTGTCCGCTTCCATGTTCGCTCCGAGGTCTGTGCCGATGCCGGCCTCCCGTATGGCCGTCGACAGCAGTTCTGGAGAAGAATCGGATGAGGAGGAAGAAGACGAAGACGAAGACGAGGAGTCTGACTCTGATTCGGAATCAGAGTCTCTGGCCACCCCTCCTATCCAAGAGATTCACCACATTGTCACCGCTACCACCACCTCGACTGTCAAGGCGAATTTCACACTGGAAGAGCTTTCCGACTTTGACCCAATGGATCAAGACCGCAGCGGCACCATTGCCCCCTCCGGCTTCTCCTCCCCGTCATCTGCTCGCTCTCGCTCACGGGCACCGCCACCTAAAGGGCTCCCTCCTGGCTTCACTCAGGAGATGAGGAATCTCGGATTCGATGGAAGCAGCTCTGAAGGCTCGGATAACGACCTAGATGCCGATGAGGCTCACCGCGAGTTTGTGCGTATGCAACGGGAGCTGAAGATGCGCAAGCGGCGGACCCACGGATCTAGCATTGGCAAGCGCACCATATCAGAACGTAGCGACTCTGACCACGAAGATATGACACCCCTCGACGCAGACGATGTTGGCTCCAGCGCACGCAGACTCCGGCGACGTTACGGGGACAGCCACAGGCACAGCTTTATCCTATTCCAAGACCCACCTCCGCCTCGTATCGACGAAGTCGAGGAGCCCGAGAGTGAGGTTGAAGGCACTTTATTCTTTTGTGACAGCGGCACGCTGGCGCGAGAGCTTCCCTACTACTCCATCGAGATTATGGAGTACGAGAGTCCCAGCCCTAGTCCTAGCCCATGAGCGGGCCATGATTGCCTGTCGATTTCAAGGCACTCATTATACGTTTTACAACAACCATGAATAATAACCACAACGATATACAGCGTCTGGTCTCGTCTCTTCGCCGCAGTACGAGGCCTCTTATCGGCGCACACTGATGTTTCACGACGAGCATACAGGGATGATGGCATAGATTGACGACGATGACGGATTGACGACCAGCATCTTGTTTTTTACATTTCTGTTACGGAGCAGCACGAGTGATGGATGATTTTGTGCGTGTGTGTTTTGGTTTCCTATGATAGACTGGGTTTCCATAGAAGAGCCTCGCAGCTCTAATGAAATGTTTACTTGCGCCATTACCCATTACGCTCCCGGGCCAACATGCCAGTGTTCCCAAGCCATTCCCACGTGTCTAGTGTCAAACCAGAGTACTTCCTGGATTTGACCTGCCTGTGGCAACCGCTCGCCAACCTAGACGGCAGGACACCACTGCCATCACAAGTCATACGCCGCACCAAGCCAATGCCGCTGGTAGGGAGGCGTTTCTGCCGAGCGGGGAGGGGAGGCGAAACTTTTCATGTTCAATCATGGGCCGGGACTCATGCCTACCGTACCCCAAGGGCGGTGTGTTTGATAATGGCGATGGCGATGGCACCGGGAGCGATGGGTGATGACGTGCAGCGGATCAGCGGGATGAAATGGGCGGGCGACCTACGGATGGGAGGCTACGCTACCGCGCCAGCGTGCCTACCCAACTACCCTATCTTGGGCTGGCTGAGTCTGGGCTGGCGCTGGGTTGGAGGATGGCGCGGATACTCGGGGAGGGGGATGGAAGGCAAGAAGGGTCCGGAAGGGGGACTTTGGGAACTACTACCTTCATTGTGGGAAAACGGGGGAACGGAGAAACGTGGGGATTGGCACGGCCAGAGTTGTAAGGCCTGGCCCCATGGGCGAATGACTTTGAGCTGCGTGTTCGGGAGGCGACATCGCTTTGCCTCTTTATTTTTCGGTGAGCAGCGGGGTTTTCATTGGATTATCAGCACCTCTGTCTTTTTGCGTTTGCGAGAGTACGATACGGAGTACAGAGTGCGGAGGAGTACCTACCTTAGGTACAGAGGATCATAGGTGAGGTCGGGTACTTTGCTTTTCCCTCGTCATTGGGTTCGGGGAAGGAAGAAGGTGGGGGGGGGGGGGGGGCGGGGCGAGTCTCGGGGTGTTTTTGGGGGGGGGGGGCACCGATTCGCCGGCCGAATTTACGAGACGGGGGGGGATTTGCACGTGTTTTTTTTTTCTTCCACGCTGTGTCTATGCGTCTGCGAATTGCATGTGTACAACTATACTAAAGAATCGAATGATGGTGAATAGGCAGGGTCAGCAAGCGCATTCGCTTACAGCGGTTCAGGTATGATACTTGACTCCCAAGAGTGCGAGCCTTCCTCCAACGACTGAATGGCACAATGATACCTTACAGCAAGGCGCGATAATTAGCGGGTAGTTTCGCTTTTTCGGTGCATTCTTCGTCCCTGAGAATCTTTGGTGACGAGCGATGTAACTCGAAGGATAGGTCGGGTACATTTCCTGTACCTCAAAATTAGAGAGTTGCGAGTTTGAGCCGATTTCCTTCCTCTGCCCGACTTTTCTACCCGATTGGAACCGATTGGACTTCTCACGTATAGCTGTGAGCTTGTGAGCCTGTGAGGGAGGCTACGGCGCCACGCTGCGCAGAGGACGGGGGTGGGAAAGCACCCGGCCGGGTTCTGGGGCCGGAAGGAGGGGCGGGGAAGGGGGACCGTGGGAAACGGCGGTCAGTGAGTGGCTGTGTGGGTCGGGTCTTTTCTCTTCGTCTTTCACATATCGGTACGCTAATACTTACCTTGGGCTACTTGGCAGGTAGTCTACCACGAGATCTGGGCAAGGTTGTGTCTACTAAGCTTTTCTCATCTTGAGGCCATTGAGCTTGACTATGAACCTGGTCGAGGAAGAGAAAGGCTATTCTATAACACTGAGATCTCGAAGTTTATCTCAAAAATGATCAGTGTTAATAGCAATTGGTGAATGCTTGAACAGTGTGATTGTTTGATAAGTATGTGATTCTGTTTTATTTTTCTATCCGTTGAGAGCCAGAAAAAAACTGGACGAGGCTTGGCCCAGGCCAGCCAAGTAGGCGGAGCCGCTCTCGCTCAGTCTTTGATCACGCTTGCTCAAATTCACCTTGATAAACCACCTCAACCTTCTAGTCCCCCCGATGGGCTACTTCGGAACCTAACACCTTTCTACCAATACGCCTTTTTTAAATCCCTCTAGAACCTGCCCTTCTTGAGTCCCAGCTATCAAACACCTCTCTAAGCAAGCATGCCCTTAAGAACCTGGACCTGCTCCAGAACCTTGGCCCGGCTCGTACCACCCTTGGACGCCCTCATCTCGACGCTCCTCTCATAGTCAAACGTCTGCGCAACATCCTCCCCAAATCGGCTGTCAATAGCCTGCAATTGCTCCAGCGAGAGCTCGTTCATCGGGATACCGCGCTTCTCGCTCTCGGCGACGCATCGGCCAGAAATGTGGTGCGTCTCGCGGAAGGGGACGCCCTTTCGTACGAGGTAATCAGCCAGATCGGTAGCCAGCATGAAAGGGTCCAGGGCAGCCTTCATGCGCTCTGGCCTGACGGTCAGAGTGACGAGAATGCCCTGTGCGATCTGAAGACTATCAGAGATGGTCTTGACGTGGTCCAACATGGGCTCCCAACTCTCCTGCAAATCCTTTTGGTATGTGCTGGGGAGACCCTTCTGGGTCATCATCAGGCCGGCCATGTGGCCAAAGGTTCGACCAGCCTTTCCGCGCAACAACTCCAAGCCATCCGGGTTCTTCTTGTTCGGCATCAACGAACTTCCAGTGGAGTACGCATCGGCGATTGAAATGAAGCCGAATTCTGAAGAGGAGTACAGGATGAGATCCTCGGCCCATCGAGAAGTATGTTGCATGAACATGCTTCCCCATTGCAGGAACTCAGTGACGAAGTCTCTGTCGCCAACGGCGCCCATGGAGTTCCACAGGAGGCCTGTGAAGCCCAGCTCCTCAGCCATCATATCGCGGTCGATGTTGAAGCCGTTGCCGGCGAGAGCACCAGCGCCGAGCGGGCTCCTGTTCACGCGCTTGGAAACCTCGCGCAGACGGTCGAGATCACTCTGGAAGGCGAAGCCGTACGACAGCAGGTGCTGCGACCACCGGACCGGCATGGCGCGCTGGAGATGGGTATATCCAGGCATGAGAATGCCACTATTTGAAAGATCAGCAAGGGGAGGTTGCCGGATTTGCGGGGTGATGCTCAGACTTACACCTCCGCCTCGGCGCGGGCGGCAATCACCTCGATAAAGGCGACCAGGTGGCTCTCAATCTCCTTGATCTGGTTGTTCAGCCACAGGCGCATGTCACAGGCGACCTGCTCATTGCGACTGCGACCGGTGTGCAGCTTGCCGGCGATGTCCTTGCCGATGATCTCGCCGAGCCGGCGCTCGTTGGCAGTGTGGATATCTTCGTCGTTGGGCATGATGACAAAGGTATCAGCCTCCCACTCCTTCTGCACCTCCCGGAGTCCCCTCTCGATTTCGGAAAACTCGTCGTTGGTGATGATGCCGGACTTTGCGTTGGCGCGCGCAAACGCGATGCTGCCGAGGATATCCTCCTTGAACAGGAGCTTGTCGTATCCTATACTCGCATTGTACTTGAGCATGAGGGGATCGAGGCCGCCTGTTCATTTCTGGGTTAGCACAACTGCAATTGAACTTGCCAATTGAACTTATTGGGGGAAAAACAAGCTTACCTGTGAAGCGGCCACCCCAAAGCATGTTCTCTGCAGGCGTCTTTCCAGGTGCCATGATGACTGCGTTGGTATCTGGCGGGGGGGGGTATATGGGGTATCTAGAGGGGTTGAATTGAGTAACTTCAAAAAAAGTTAGCTAAGAGCTGCTCCGTATCGGAGGGAGTTCCAATTTATGTCGATTACCTAAGAAGTGATAGAGCTCTGTATTGGTGAGTCATTGAGGGTCACGTGATGGATGGTATGAGTCGACGAAAGTTACCCGGTACCTTGCGATAGCAATACCTATCACCACCGAGTTCAAGAGGGGGCTTCCCAGGATCACCTCTCTTTTAATCCACCATGGTCAAGTTTTAGTTCTTATCTCTTCCATGCCTTAGCATTGAAGCAGTTGGACCTTGATCATTGCACCTGTTGCGGACCAGCCACGTGCATCGTCAGCGCGTGCAATGTCAGCAACCGCAAGGTCAGCACATACTGATCTTGACCTTTCTACCATCTCTGGCGGCACTGGTACGCCGTTGCTGCCGGCACGTGGTGATGGTGGTTGTGGAAAGGGCTCTTAGAGAGGATAAGGGGACTTCTACCTGTAAGTCGCTGATGCCTTTTAGGTTGGCCCCTGAAGCAAGGAAAGAGGGAGAGATTTCGGAGCTTGACTCTTGATACCGTTATTAACTGAACATGATACCGGACTTTATGACATCAAAGGGGGCATATTGCCCTATCTTAATTCTTGAAATTCAATCACCTATAGAATGCTAGCATGTACACCTTGAACGCCAGTATACTCTCTTCAGCCATGTAGTATCTCCCTCGATTCATGTGCCCCTTTTCCCTCCTCCATATCCAAGTCCTCTTGTGTCCTAGCTATCGCAACATGCAATCTCATCGAAGCCAGACATAACTCACGATATCAACCTCCTCCACCCAGAAGAGGCTCTCTTCGTTTTCACACTAGTACTAGTAGTCGCCATCGCTTGCGCCGTCGCCGCTTGAGCTGCGGCAGCCTGCCCCCGATTCTGCCGCCCCGTCGCCCCCTCGTACCATCCGAGAGCCGCGTCCAGCGGCTCAAACGGGTCCCACGGCCGGTTGACGGGTTCGATGAGCACGTCGGCCATGAGGTACTTGCTCGCGTTCGCAATCACCGTCTCCACGTCGACGCGCACCCGGAACCGCTCCAGCTCCACGTCGACGCCCGCAGGGGTCGGCCGGAACATCGTCTGCAAGTCGTCGAATGAGAAGGTGACTTCTGGTGGTTCTTGTTGTTGGTTCTCCTTTGCTTTTGATGGGCTCGTACTATTTGCTTGGTTCTGGTTCTGGTTCTGGTTCTGGTTCATGCCCGGGAAACGAGGCGGTAGCTCGCGGGCGTGGAATCCGGCTCGGATGCCGTCTGTGGACCCGAACATGATGAGCAGCCGGGACCCGTCCGTCCGCGCGAATGTGACGGCCCCGGCGAGCTGGCCCGCCGCCTTCGGGATGCGGAAAGCAATCGTCTTCCCCGTCGCCGTGTGGATCAAGTCCCTTCCGGAACCCCTGCTCGACGTGCACGCCGCCGGCCGGTCCCCTCTGTCGGCCTCCTTGGAGTGCACGAGATTCAGCACCGAGTACTGGTCACGCGGCGGACCCTTTCGGAGCTGGATGATGTGCTGCGGAAACACACCTTCCGCGTCCGCGACGCCGTTGAACGTCTGCCGCACGTAGAGCGTCTGCTTGTTCCCCCGCTCCTGGACCTTGGCGAACTGGTTCACCCGCACGCGGGCGAATTGCTGATCTCCGCCGCTCGAAATCTTTTTGAGGTAGATTGCTAGGAAAGTAGAGTCTTCGTAGTCCGGCGGCGCGGGACAGTCGAGCGCGGCGACGAAGATGTCTTGGTCGCGCAGCGTCAGGGGTAGATCGATGCGCAGGCCGCGGTTGCTCATGAAGTACGGCGGCCGCGGCTCCCAGTCCTGGTAAGGCATGATGGAGTTGGAATAGGCGAAGTTGGCCGGCGACTTGGCCAGCAGGCCGTGGTAGGTCTCGGTTGAGGCAGAGAGGTCGACCCAGGCGAAGAGAGACTGGTCGTCGGACTGCTTCATGATTTCCTCTTGGAGGCGGAGGAAGGCGCGGTCGCCTTCGCCGTAGAGCATGGGCATGTTGACGCCAAAGAGGCCCATCAGGCAGTAGGCCACATCTTCTGGTCTCGTCGTCTGCCGGTGCGCTGCCCAGGACATGCGCTTGGCGAGGCTCGCTGATTCGAGGGGTCTGAGGCCCGTGAGGATGTCTTCGTCTATGCCTGTGATGACGGATAGAGGCCTGCTCAGCGTCGTCTTCTCTCCGACTTTCACCCAGTCCTCGGAGAAGAAGACCATCTCGGCCGGGGCGATTAGTTCCTGAAGCGTCCAGCCGCGCGTGAACCACCGGCACGAGGCAAACGCGCCGTCCGTCTTGACAGGGTCGACGGTGGCGGGGACGCCAGAGAGGTAAGTGTAGCAGACTTCTGACTTCATGTACCACTCGTACATGGAATTGATGGCCTCGGAGAGCTCCGCGCTGCTGCTTTTGTCGATGCAGCATGAGTCGATCCAGACGTATTCGAGGCCGTCTGCCAGGGTTTGGATGCAGCTATAGCGGACCTTTTGGAAAGCCGGTTTGGTGGCGGCATTTTCGTTTCTAATATCGGCGTAGATGACTTCGTTGTCGCCCCAGGTGTGCGAGAGAATGGCGTACCGGGGGAGCTGATCGGGGTTGAAGTCGACGAGCTGGAGGCTGCTGCTGTGTATGGATGAAGCTTTGATTAAGCGCATCTTGAGGTTGCGATGGCAATTCGATGTTGGAGTTGTGGATGCTCAGTCCATCTGGGGTGACTTTCAAAGAGGCCAGTGGGTTGGTGGGACTACATCAACATGTCCTGAACGTGGACTCCCAGCTGCATCAACGGACCGACTTTTGATCATTGAATTAGAGTGGTGATGAAGTTCAAAGGAGCGCTACTGCATAAGAAAGAGGCTGTGTCAGAAAAGTCATTGGATTCGTGAAGTCGAAGTAAGGCTGCGCTATCCGATCGTCATGTCTGCTCCCCCTGCTCTATCATTATGGAGGACGGGAGCAAGTGGTGTAACATCGGATATTGCTTCGCCATTGAAACTGCATTAGGCAGGTAAGACCACCTATCATCTGGTCATCCCAAGCGCGTGGGTGTAAGATTCCCGGGGTGTCTCTCAGCTCTGCCCCTGGTTACCACAACGGCACAACCCTCACATTTTATACACGAGGCGCAATCGCCCTGGTTGTAGGGCTGCGCCGCCCACACCAACTCGTAGAGCCTTGGGGGGGCGACCCGGGAGAGACATCTGTCCCCTGCCAAGCGAGTCTATTCCCGTAAGCACCAATGGCGATCGTTGTCGATGTTACGGTTCTGCCTGATTGTGGATTCCTGTGATGCTGTGCCGCTGTTAGTGCCACCTTGGTAGTGCTCACGCGCACTGGAGGCAATCTTACCTGGAGGGAGAGTTTTACATGAAGTCGAAAAGGAACAAGTGCTCGTCATCTCAAAAGTCTGTATTTTATCATCTTCTTCCTTTAGTCTCTCTCTTCAACATTCATCTATCTTCCTTCAACTTTTCCTCAATTATCCAAGTCATTCGTAGTGACTTACAGACCGTACAGCCGTGATACCCAACAATTCATCAATTTCGTCATCTTACACCACTAAGCAGACCTCAAAATCAAAGATGTCGGAACAAAAGACTGCTCCTCCCCCGGCGATCGACATTCAAGAGCCGGCGCCAGCCTATGAGAGAGAATCACCAGTGACATCTACTGTGCAAGGAAGCGGTCCTGCCCCTGCCAGAGAGATGCCAGCGAACCTAGTGCAGCTTGAGTAAGTGTCTCCTAGAACACCGTCACCTTCTTAGAAAATACTGATAAATTGGGCAGACAACCAGCAACACCAATGCCCGCTCAACAAAAGGGCGGTCCGACCATTACCCCCCTCGCGAACCCAGCGACCGTCACGCCGTTGCATATGCTAGGCGACGAGCCGCAATGGATCGACTGCCCCTTTTGCAAACAGCGGACGCAGACGGTCATTGCAAAAGAGGGTACTGCCATGCAAATGTAAGTTAATTTTGATTCTATGGGAGTATTTCATGAACCAGTTTAGCTAACACGCGGACTTCCTCAGGGTTGCCGGTGCTCTGTGCTGCCTCCTCTGCATCTGCCTCACATGCGTGCCCTGCATCGCGGGGTGGTGTGAGGACATGCACTACACTTGCTCAAGCTGCAAGAACAAGGTCGCCACGAGGCCGTACGACGGGACGATCCAGGGCTTCTCGCCGCAGCCTGGAGGCGGTCTCGTGCCGTCGCAGTATGCGCCTGTTGCACCGCCTGTCGCGGAAAAGCAACAGACTCCGGGTGCTTGATCCAGATCTGCAAAGTGTGCAGAACTCGAACGTGGGTTGTGCTCCAGGCATCCAGCTCGATCTACAAGGTTGTGGATGTCAAACCACGGAGTCTGGAGGGGTGAGGGTTATTTGATTTGGTCTGTTGAACTTTGGTGATGGAGATGAAGAACTTACAAGTTGGAATTGCCATATCGGTGATAATTATGCAACCCCGTAGATACCCTAGCTAAATAATTGCACGAAACTAAAAATCCTATAGCTCAATCCGCGAAAGTAGGGGCTTCTTCCCCTTTCTGATGATGTCAAAGATCGACTTTGCCTCTTGTATGCAAACCTGAGCTCGTTCAGCTTGTAAAGCTCGTCGGTTGCTCGGTGCAACTTGTTGAAGAAGCCGACGTTCAGCAACAACTAAGGGTTATCGTTTCGAGGAAAACTTCTCTCCATCAGGTATTGTAGAATTGCATGGGCTAAAAAATCTATTTTCTTGGTGATTGCCAACCGGGTGGACTTAGTAGAACATAATATTCTGATGCGGAGGTTTTTTACAGTTAAAAAAAAAAAAAAACCATCAACGAACAAATTGCAGAGTTGACTGAAACCTAAACATCAAGCTGAGTCTGATCATGCTGTGCGCAAGCCCTCTAGCCTATCTTTAGCCACGGACTCCGAAAGTACCGGCGTTGAACCGAAGGGCTACTCCGGATCAGCTTCCCGGGTAGCTCCGGTCGGCCGCAGTATCGTCTGTCTTCCGGCCTTGTCCAAGGTTCATCATTTTCGATTGATCGATCACATAGACAAATCCACTCTATTTGCCGCCGTTTTAGACAACCCCAGCACGTTCTTAAGTCCGGTGCCATGGGGGGTTCGGCGCAACGACAGCATTCTTTCATAATCCCGAGAGAAACGGACATTGACAATGGGAACCGCCGGTGGTCGCGGCCCATTGTGATGTCCAGGCCGAGCCATACGGGCTCTTCGTATATCGTTTGATTATTAAATAGTCAGATATAAAACCTCACAATTTTGCAAAAGGTTCATGTTAAGATGAGCTAAGTTACTAGCATCACCAAGAACAACAACTTACAAAAAAATGTCTCGCTCAATTTACTTAGGTGCCGATGGCCAACTCACCATTAAGCAAGTCACGGAAGACTACACACCTCAAAAACTTCAAGCCCTCGTCTCAATAAAGTACTCGGGCATCAACCCCTGCGATCTCAACTTCTTTCACGTAGGCCTCAACTCCTTCGTCACCGGCTTCGAGTTCGCCGGCATCGTCGAGGCAGTCGGGCCCGAATCCACCCTGCAAATCGGCGACGCCGTTCTCGGTATCTCGCCTGTCGGGTTTCCCCAAAGATCTTCGGCTTGCACACATCAAGACAAGGCCATCGTCGAAAGTGATCTTGTCTTCAAGCTGCCTCCCGGCCTCGCTCTCAAAGACGCCGGGGGCCTGGCTCTCACGACGCAGACCGCCGCCGACGCCATCTTCAACATTCTCGGTTTCGCCTTCCCCGCCGCGGGCGTCACCGGGACTGATGGCACCGACAAGCCGATACTGATTTGGGGCGGGGCCAGCAGCGTCGGCGTCGCGGCCATTCAGCTCGCAAAGGCGGCAGGATTCAATCCCATCTTCGCGACTGCGTCCGTCAAGAACCACGCCGCGCTACAGCTGCTCGGGGCTACACATTGCTTCGACTATAAAAGCCCCGATGTGACTGGCGATATCCGCGCTGCTGCCAAGGATATCGGCGTGAGCCTGACTACCGGCTTCGATACTGTTGGCAGCGGTCTGCATGGCCCCAACGCCGACCCTGAGACGTCTACGCCGACGCTTCTCCGTAGGAGCTTGTCTGGAGGCGTCGAGGAAAAGTCTATCAAGCTTGCGTGCACGCAACCCGTGCCCCATGATCCGGCTTTTGGTTTCTGCACGTGCTACCGGCCCGTTGGTAGCGTCGGTGCCATGGGTCACCCGCAAGACCCTGAATTTCCGGTTCGTTTGCGTAGGGTCATGGAACATGTTCTGGGCTCTGCCGAAAGGGCTCCGAAGCACCCCAATATTACTGTTGTCAAGGGTGGCGAAGCCGGGTTACGGGAGATCCAGAGAGTGGCCTATGGCGGTGCTTCGCTGGAGAAAGTTGTGATTGAGCACCCGATCTGAATGGGTCGAGAGATCGATGGGGGAACTTGCACACATAAATGTCCCATACACGGAACGAACTGACCGCTTTGAAAGATTCGACTCGCCCAAATTATGCTACTGACTATGTGTAATGCGTATAGCCTTAGGTTTCGCATGGGAGTGTTACATGTTATCAACTCGTCTTAGAATAGCCATGAGAACCCCTTCCGGTAAACCTTAGCAAATGCGCTCTTCTTCCCCATCGCTACCTCCTTTTCCCTTCTTTCTGCCTCGACCGCTGCTCTCTCCTCGGCAACAGTCTCTGCTGGCACGCCCGTGACCAAGTCGGCTGTCTCAGCCCGAACGCGATGGGACTTTTTGAAGATCTTGTACCCAAAAATGCAGATCAGGTAGACAGAGATCCCAATGTACTGAACGATGAAGTTCTTGTAGTCGAAAGTGCCGACGAACACTTCGATACCTTTAGTCAAGGTCAGGACAATGAGGAAGCCGAGGGCGGCATAGGAGCCCCAAGAGCCCAGAGGAGCGCGATACGGGATGTAGGCAGCATCGATTCGTTGGGCGGTGCGGGCGCGGCAGAAGAAGATGTGGGAGACGAGAATAGACATCCATGTAAGCAGACCTATGGCACATTACGCGTTAGTGTTGGTCTTTCCATTCAAGCATCAAGGCAGACTTACCAAAGACAGTGACGACGTTCGTCAAGTAGCCAAAGACGGTTGCGGCACCGGAGCTGACAGACATGTACGCCAGACAGCAGAAGACACCACATAGACCCAAAGCCACGAGGGGCACGCCGGCCTTGGTAGTCTTGGAAAAGATACGAGGGGCTTTGCCATCGACAGCGATGCCATACAGCGTGCGAGACGAGATGTAAATGTCCGAGTTCGCAGCCGAAAAGACAAACACTACAAGACAACCGTTGATGACGTGATCGAGCCCCTTAATCTTGGCAATGGTGATGGCCACCACAAACGGCGAGGCCGCAGCACTGGTCTTGGCCTTAGCTGCGAAGACGAGCTCGGCGCTGTTATAAGGGACAACCATGCCCAGCAGGAAGACGGAGATGATGTAGAAGAAGACGATGCGCATGAAGGTCAGGCGAACAGCCTTTGGCATGCACAGACGCGGGTTCTTGGCCTCGCCGACTGTGACGCCGACGAGTTCCGTGCCGGAGAAGGCGTATACGGCGGCCACCATGGCGCTCCAGACCCCGAGAAGACGGCCCTGGGCACCATCAACCTTGTACTCGGCGAAAGCACCCGGGTCGGACCAGTACCTGAAGCCGGGACGGTCGCCGGTGGGACCGCCGCCCACGGCGAGGATGAAGAGCAGCAGGATGACGCCAATCATGATGACCACTTTCAGAGATGAGAGCCAAAACTCGAACTCGCCAAAGGCCTTGACGCTGACACTGTTGATCAGGAGAATCAGGGCCAGGGCGATGGTGATGAAGACGGCCGGGCTGATGCGGTCCCCTACCCAGAATTTCATGATCAGGGCAAAGGCAGAGAGTTGGTTAGGCGTGGCGAGGAGGTACTTGAAGAAGTAGCAGTAGCCCGTCGCGAAGCCGAGAGCCGGGTCGACGAAGCGTGTCGCGTAGCCGCCGAAGCCGTGGGAGAGGGGCATGTAGGAAATGATTTCGCCGAGGGCGGCCATGACGAGGAAGACGATGCAGCCGACGATGGAGTAGTCGATGAGGATGCCGGCTGGGCCTGCCTTGACTAGAGCCGAGCCTCTGTAAATTGGTGAGTTAGAACGAACGCCTGGGCGGTAATTTTTCGTACGGGGAGACAGCTTACGTTCCAATCAGCAATCCTGTTCCAAGCGCACCGCCAAGCGCAATCATCGTGACATGGCGCGTTTCGAGACGTTTGTGAAGGTCATAGCCGGGCTGGATGTATGGATCTTCGACTTGGCCGATCTTCGCACTTTGTTGATGGCACAGGTTCTCCAAGCCCGCAGGTTCCATCTTCTCTTGGTCCATCGTTGACTTGTCTGAAGTTGGACTGTTAGAGTTGGCGTGTCTACTGCTGCAAAAATGGCAACCTCCAAATTTTCGGAGTGTTGTTTCTCGACAGAGACTCAAAGAGTTTACCCAAGTTGACCAGTTCCTGTGTCTGTATGAACCCAGAAGCACCAGGCCGGAACAGCCAGTGTTATATCAAAGTCTTACAATCGGAGCCTTCACTTTAGTCAATTGCCGGATAAGTCCTTGACACCCCAGCCTTGGTCACTATCTCGAGTCCGTGGGTCCGGGGAAGCGATTCGGGAGTGGGTCCCGAGACGTCGAAAACGCGGGGAGAAATCCTCGGATTGTCAACCCGCAAGCTGGTATCAGATAGTCAACTGACTCGGACGGGCCCCTATCTGGAGAACTGGAATGTCGCGGAGTCTTGTTCAAGTTTAGTTGATAAGAGTCTCGCCATCTAACTTGGGCTTGTTGCAAGGTTTCTCCTGGCGCCTTCACTACCTTGGTACCTGCATATGGAGCTACGTGTTGAAGCCGGCTGTTGGCCGTCGTCGATGGGACGATTACCCCGCGGGATTAGATTGTCTCTATCTGCAAATCCGACCGTATCTCTGAGGCGTGTCTTTTGTCAGCGAGCCTAGTTTCGTAAGCTGTCTTTATTCCTCCAGACCTGATTTCGGAATCACACATCCGAGGGTCAGTCTAGTATCCTATTAGTCAATCATAGCAAGCCCCCGCTAAAATCAAAATCCGGGGCAATCGCCTCGGTCCATAACCAACTCCCCGCGAGCTGATCGTCGTCGAAAGCGGCCATATTCGGTTCCCAATCGAGCAAGCCCGCTATGGACAGCATTTGTTCTGAAGCGAGCCCATTTGTTGTGCTGCCAGTAGCCGGGCCGGCTTCTGTGGGTTGTTCGGTTGATAATGAAAGGTCACCAGCGTCTATGCGCAGTGAAGACTGATTCTCAGCCTGCATACCGCTGCTGCCGTCACCTGCAACTGACCGTGGAGCATGGAGCTGACGTTGAGCGAGACACAGCATCTCTTGGAGCTTTTCGAGCTCTTCCTTCCGGCACCGGGCCACAACGTTACCGCGCGCGATCATGGTATCAAGGATATCAGTCGTAGTTTGCATATAGCGGTTATCTCGCTCGGAAAGACTTGGCATGGAGGTCATCAAAGTAAGAACGAAAGCTGATGAGAACGCCTGCTCCAAGTCAAAGGGGAGGAAAGATTCTGACTAGCACATCAGTTCATGTAAGGACCGCTCGTAGATCATATGTATGCCTACCTAGTAGGTGCTGAGACTGTAATGTTGACAGAATCCGAAGCGATTTGTTTGCCGAATCTGATGATGTCTTCAAGAGTGCTTTGATTGGGCTCGCTAGGCCTCTGTTCAAATTTCCTCGCCTTCCTAGAACATCTTGTAAGAGGCACATGAGGATTGGGCGTGTGGCAAGAACGACACACTTGAGATAGTCAGCTTCCAGACACTTAGTAAGGTTCTCGAAATTCACTTACTTGGTGATAACATAAGTTCAGTGTAGCGGAAACCCTGGACGCAGGTTCAGAGTTGTTGAACTTGAACTCGAACCCCGCCGTAAGCTGAGGTGCTAGCCTTGCCATGTCTCTTAAAACTTCCTGGACACTCTTCAGAAAGGAAGGATCGAGTTTTCCGTCTACGCCGTATACAGCTATGTCTCGGTTAGAGAGTTCCAGTCCTGTATGTGGGCTCTCTAAACTCACTATTCAAAACCTTGGCAAGCAGCTGTGACAGGACAACGTGGATTCCGAGTGCCTTATACTTGTGAACAACCGGGTCTGATCTTGGCAGTTGAACGGTGATGTCGCTATCTTGTATCGAATTGGGAGCGCCCATAAGGGATGACATCTTGCGGTCTAAGATATACAGGGTCCACCAGACGCAGCGGATTCTGTTAGCCTCACTGTCGTTAAGTTGGTTTCTTAGTGGTTCTCGGTGTAACCCTTGCGAAATGGCAATCCGAAATGCTTGACCGATCTGCTAAAATCAGCGACAAGGCTCGGCAAGTGACTAAAGGCTGGCCATCAACTCACGTAGGTATAAGCACTGTTTCTGTGGTCGACCGACTGCAAGTATAGAGCAAGACCGCATAGTATCTCTACGGATAGCACAGGGTCTTGATATAGTCCATGAACATCAGGAAGCAGCTCGAGAGCCCTCGTCACCAAACCACTTCCAGGAGGGGTCTGATTTGGGTTTCCAGGAACTAAAAGAGCCTTCCCGAAAGCCATGATGATGAGGAATTGGATATACCACAATCTGGAATCTACCGTCGGTTCCAGCTTCGGTCCTGTTCTGTAGAGATCGTAAAGCCCAGTCATGAAGCTTTCCTCGTCAAAGAGATGGTATGTCTGCCCGAGATGAAACTTGACCGTATTCGTGAGATAGAGAGCATAGTCTAGGGAGGGGATGTCAACTGTGGCTTGCGGGGTGATGTCTCTAGACGAGGGCCAGTCCAGCTTGAATGCTTCAGCATCAACATTGAGAGGAACCTCTGGAGATTCGTGTTGGCCGAGATGACCCTGGATCATGTTTAGTACCTGTCGGCTGTATGCCCAAGTTGATGAAGGCCCAAGCCATCCTGTAAGCCGCTTAGATTGAAAGAAGCAACGATGACGCCAAGTAGTTACTCACTCCTTCTACCTGTTGCATCCGTGAGGAACTTTGATGGTCCGCTCGCTAATGGATTCCGCATGTTCGAGAAACCACGGCGTTCTTCCGGGTCATCCTCACCGCCGACGATAGTCGTGCCGTCGTCGAGACTGAAACTACGTGCCGGCGGCGAGGCTCCGTGGCCGACCTCTATCAACACTGGTGCTGTTGTTTCATCAACCACTACATGTAGCAATTATTATGATAAGTGAAATCCCACTAAGCAACGCGATACAAGATGAAGGCTTACCATCACGAAGGCCAGCATCAGCGGGCGACGTAGACCGATGACGTCGAGATCGTTTCGCTGTTGGTGAAGTCGATATTTCCCCTTCGACGCCATATCCCGACTTGCGTTTCAACTCGTTAAGAAACCTTTGGATAGTTAGATGTTGGGCTTCAAAGAAAAACAAAAGACACGTAAAAGCGGGTCTGGATTACCTCTCGGATACGACAACCTTCCGATCTTCTTTATCAAAGACGCACTCCACCGACTTGCGCAGGCAATTCGCACAAGGTAATGAGCCCGAACACTTCACCTTCCGTTCACGGCACCGCGTACAACTTGAATTATCATTAGAATCCGATTGACTGATACCTGCTCTCACATCCGAGAATGCCGAGCCTGGAGGTTGCTGCACTCACGCGTTGCTCGCTCGCTTGCCGCGCGGGACAGAGTTTGCCGTCTCAGCTTCTTGCTCGGCTGAGCTGCTTGGACTCTCGCCTTCGCCAGCCATCACATCGGTATTTTCAATTATTCACAAAAAGGTCTCATGGGTGCATTTGCCCTATGTTGTCTAGTTTCTCTCGTTGAAGTCTTGTAATTGTCAATCTCGAGATGGAATGAGGTGCGGAGACATGTTGATTGCATCTCCAATTCCAGCCACAGTGATGATTGTGGCGCACCTTAGCGTGCTTTGAACAAGTCATCCCAAAGTCAGTATCTCCGCTCAACTCAGGCTTGAGTTCACTCTCTCCTTAATTGAACGTGGCATTCTGTTTTCTTCTCAAAAATCTCTTAATTTCTTTTCGGCATTGACTAATACCAGACCTTTGCCTTCTTCCCACTGCTTGATAAACCGATAGCGCGGAGCAGTAGGGCCCCTCAGCTCGGCTCACTGGGCCGAAGATTGCTCCTTGACTCGGCTTCCTGGCCCGCCTGCACTCTAGCCACCAATTACTGTAACGGGACACTCTACCGATGCCATGGCTCGGAGCAAAGTCACGGCATCAGGGTCTCTCCATTCACGAGGATGCAAATTCTGGTCACCTGTTTGCCAAAGCAAGGCACCATAGACTACCTGCCTTACTGAACATGCCTTTGACTGCACTGTACAGGCTTACAAGCATTGAAAACGCAGCAACAAATGACCATTTGCCATGGCCTCTGTTTGGTATTGTTGAGTTGCGAGTAGGACGTTGCAATGAACAACCTCCTACCTCAGAGTCACTCTTGTTGACAGCTTGGAGTCTGAAAACAAAAGCTCTCGTCTTTGTCTACGAGATATCTTCCAAAACTAAAATCTCTTACCTAGGGCAAAGGATTTTGGTCAACAGGAACCTATAAATTTATAGAGCATTTGTCCTTGTTTGATTGGTGTTTTAAAAGGACAAAGCACTCGATGTAACAGTAAGTATGGTGTACCGCTTACATTGCTTACGAGGCCTTCAGAGTTGGTCTACCGCTATCCACGCGAGTGAATGCTACACATGCATCGGGAGCAGAGATCGCGTGAAGATATAAGAAGACGCAGTACCCAAAAGGGATCCAAATCACCAGTCATTCCCAGATTCATGGTGCCATTCGAAAGGTATGTACTGTCAAATTATGTGCAAGAAGTAAAGGCTATGTACAAATTTTCCCACTGAGGAGTCGTGGTGCGTCAATTAAAGAAACACGCCGAGCCCAGGGGTACGAAAATCGGATGTTCCCTGAGGCAGGCTGCTCAATGATCCCTTTCTAACAGTTGCCCGATGCAGTGAAGGAGGCCTTCTCCTTGGTACCAACTTTGTTTACGACGACCTGCTTACCGTTGGAGCAGGTGACGCGGACGCTGACTGTGTCCACAAGGAAGCCGTCACCACTGCTCTTCTGCCAGTAGTTGTAGTCCTGACGGACGGTGGGCTGCCAGCTCTTGCCGCTGTCGGTACTGACTTCGAACTTGGTGACTGGGTAGTTGTGGTTCACAACTTGCATGGAGAACCTAGGAGTTATGTAAGTCAGACTATCTGGGTCACTGCCGTGATAAAAGACACATACCAATATTTCGAAGTTCCTTCCTTGTTTCGGACGATCAAGGGTGAGGTGATGCCGCAAGGAACCTGTTCCCATGAGACGCTGATCTGTCCCTTATTGGGATCGTCGAGCTTGGCGAAAGCATCGGGGAAGAGATCGAGTTGGCCGTTTCCGCAACCTGAGGGGCACTTATCGACGACCTGATACCGAGTTAAAATGGCTCGTAGATGTGATTGAAAGAGATTATTGATACTCACCATAACCTTGATGGTGTTGCCCTTGGGTCCCTTCACATTGAGGCAAGTACCGCAGTTTCCGTTGTAGTTGGTATAGGACAAGGCAGTACCCAGGACGCTTGATGGCAACGTGTAACCGGAAAACAGGCAGTTACCTCCGTTCAGGTTTCCACCATACCAAGTTGCAACAGCGCTCGTGGCAGCGGTGGTGCCTTGAACCATGACGGCAAGGGCCGCGCCGAGAGAAATAAGACCGTGCATCTTGATGGATGGAGGGGATGATCCTGGAAGTCAAGCGAGAATGAACTGGATGGAAGGCTGGTTGGGAAGAGATCGCAGGAAAGCCAGCTCGATTTATACCAGGAGGCCCACGATGCTTGTCCCAATCACTTTAAAGTACGCAACCAAATGAAGAAGGTCTCAAGGGACGGGCTGACATACTGTCAGCCATGCGGCATCCCACAGAAGAAACAATACTCAATTCATTAATCTATTTCACCCGAATGACAAACTCTTTGGGGTATCATTCCTAAAGACTAATGGCTCTTGCAACTTATCAGAAACCCGCCACTCAGCAATAACAGCCCCCCTTTCTCTGCCATGTGAGACTACATGGGGGAATTCTGCCCTCTAATTTGTCAAAGTAGCGCTAGGAGCGCGGAGCAAGCGGAAACGCGATCGGGAAACGAAGCCACAGAGGTTCACAATGGGCCTGTTCTGCCTCCTACTCTATACTAGCAGCGGACTGTGCTTCGTCGGCTCCCCGGCTACCTGCATTAATTTATAGGTGTCATCCTGTCAAGGGGGCTTGTATCCGCGTCGTACGGTTTGTTGCCGACTTTGGGTTTATCCCTTGGTGGAGGAGCGTGCCAATTGGGAGCTTTAAAGTTCAACGTTTCACTAAATAGTCAATGCTAACCCAAAGGGATGGTTACTGGCCGCGAGTCTGGACCGGAGTGGATAGTGGACATGAGTCGCGATATTGCGGGCGGTGCCGTATTTCAGATTGCACGGCCTGTTCGTGAGCAGAATTCCACTTCGGATCCCACGTGGACGGATCGCGTTGTGGGAATCTATTGTGAAAAGAGACAGGGCTGCTTCAAAATGCCATGTCTTCGGGTCTAGCCTATTTCTTCTTCTCCATGCCGGTATTCCGTGCAGGTGGTTGATGGCCCTGTCAGGCTGTCATCGGTCAAGCCGGTGTTCGCTTGTAATTAGTAGAAGCGATGTCCTAAGGTAGTGATGATCACATTTCTTTTGTTCATCCCTTCGATTGTCTTGCCGCACAACAAGTTGCTTGGCTATTGCCGAGTTGCTCAGATAGATTACAGACGGCCGTTCTGGCGAATGGCATTGACGCATAGATTTTTGTTTGCATTCTTTCGAAACAAAACGTCCTGTTGTTTGTCTCTCGAGATTCAATCCAGGCCATCACATAAGCCTACTAATTTGTACATATTGTCATTTGCAACCATGACAAATTGACATTTAAATTGCCAGCAACATCCTTCAGTCAGACCATACCCTCGCTATTGACGAGCTTTTTCGAACGCATCTGAACTCTTTTAGTGAAAAGCCTGATTCCACTGCACGTGAGCCGTCAGAGACCTAAGCTGATGAATGCCCAGGTGCGCTGACCCGTCAAAAGTCCGCCATCGCCCCGCTTAGACTGAACAAGGCAGTTTGAAGCATACACCACATCTCACACGACAAGGTAGGTAACGATGCATCTTCGGTCAAGTTGTAGTCACATCCAATTGGCACTTGCCCAGCAGCCTCTCACCCAAGGGTTACGAAAATGTACCCGGAAGATCGGAATCACTGAATCAGCACCATGGTCCAGCCCCAACGGTCTGGCCGAACCGGTGCTTGAAAAACGACCATTCACCAATGTAGGACTGATAGCCGAGGATATGACTCGAGATTCAAGCTGAACGAGGACGCTTTCGTATTCTCGCATATAACACGCTAACTGAAGATGGCATTCGGCGAGCGGGCCTTGAAGTCAGACCATGTGTGTCGCCGCATGCGTCCGATGTTCACAGGTGAGCAAGTGTCCACACCACGAACTTCTCAAGCCGCAGACGGAATGTCTCAACATCCGCCCTGCCTGAATTACTCCCGGATTCTTCAACATCGTCTGCTCACCGGAAGTCGCATCATTTGAACGCCCCAAATCATTTCTGTTCCGACTGCCTGTGACGTTTTCATACTTTGGTTCGTCTCATGTTTTCTTGGTATCATGTGTCCGTGGTGGATGGCAAGCGCGTCAAAATGTATATCTAAGTCTCTCCATGCGTGACTTATCGTCAGACATGGGCATGCATTAACCTAGTCAAAAATTGTCCGGTAATTCTCACACCACAATGGTCACCACACAATCAAAACCCGAGTCTTCTGGTCTGGACATGTCGAAGTACATCACTCCGTGGAAGCTTGATCCACAGCAACCATACCTCCTGAAAAATTGCAGAATTGTTGACCCTGTTCATGGATCGATCAGCAGCAATGCCACTATCGCCCTGTCCGCCGGCAAGATTATTTCCGTTGAAGCAGGCGAGCCAGCAAAGTCAGATGGAATTGATATCAAGACAGAAAACATTATCGACCTTGAGGGAAAATATGTCTGCCCCGGTCTGATCGACTGCCATGTCCACATCGCAGTTACACCAGGCGCAGCCAGTCTGGCGTCGTACCGAGATATGACTGAAACCAAAAGCCTTCTGCGGCAGCCTAGTGTTCTGAAGTCAATGCTCCAGCGCGGGTTCACTACTGTCAGAGACTGCGGTGGTGCAACTCTCGCCATGAAAGAGGCCGTTGAAGAGGGCATCTATCCCGGTCCGCGCCTCTTCATCTCTGGAAAGGCTCTGTCCCAGACTGGCGGCCACGGCGACATGAGAGGGCGACACGACACCATCCCTTGCTGCGGCGGCGCTGTATCGGGCATCAGTCGAATCGTAGATGGGGTGCCGGAATGCTACCGTGTTGCTAGAGACGAGCTGCGCCAAGGTGCAGACTTCATCAAGATCATGGGCGGTGGTGGCGTTGCCAGTCCAACTGACCGCATCGATCAGCTCCAGTTCTCTGACGACGAAATCAAGGCTATAGTCACCGTCGCAAATAACGCAAAGACATATGTCACGAGTCACTGCTATACCACAGAGGCAGTGACACAGGCCATCAACCAGGGCGTCAGGGGTATTGAGCACGGCAACCTGATCGATCTCGAAACTGCAAAATTGATGGCGGATACGGGGACCTTTCTCACGCCGACGCTTGTCACTCACTTCGTATCAAAGGAGTCACATTTCCTAGATGCTGAGTCAGAGGCCAAAGTCACCACTGTACTTGAACAGGGCTTAGTTACACTCAAGATGGCAACTGAGGTCGGTGTCACAGTATGTTTCGGAACAGATCTGCTGGGTCCAACTCACTTCGCTCAGTCGAAAGAGTTCTCTATTCGCAGTCAAGTCCAGACATCTCTTCAGATTCTGCAAAGCGCCACTATCAATGCCGCCAAGCTGCTTGGCCAAGAAAACAAGCTTGGCCAGGTCAAGGAAGGATTCATGGCAGATTTATTGATTCTAGATCGTAACCCTCTGGATGATATCACAATCCTGGACAAGTCTCAGGAGTCTATATTGGCTGTTGTGAAGGATGGCAGGGTCATGCATTCGCATCTGAGCTATATGAAAGAAGAGCCGAGAGTCTGAGGGCCCGGGGTCAATTGACCTCAAGTATAGAATCATTTAATTAGCATCAATAGAGATCCAAAGAATTTCTTGCATCTTACCTTAACAGCAATTCTTCCTGGGCGCGTTTGTCTCGCTCTTACCGGTGACCAAGTTTGATCAAAATCTATTCCAAACCATTCGTATTGACTTGATATCCTACCGTATTTACAGCTTTTCGAAAGAATCGAACTCTATTCGACAAATTTCTTCGTGTAAAATGACTTCGGCTTTATGGTGGTGTTCCAAAGCGCGTACTCAAGAAACCGAGTAGCCGGCCGCGATTTCGGCTTTTGAGCCCCATCTCTACGTCACCTGAGTTTTTTCCCCCCCGGATTGTTAATCGAAAACACGATTTGTAATGTATCATGGCTGATAAATCACATTCAGAATCTCAGGGACATAATCTCCAATAAGAAAGGCATCAATCCATTGAAGAATCCCAGCCTGCCTGGAGATACATCCAAAGCTCTTTGCTGCCAATTTTGACTAGGAACTTCTTCTTTTGATTACGCTTCCTTGGTCATGTCGACCACAGTAACAACCACTCAACCCCATGCAATGGAACTTGGCTCGGCTCCAATAGACGATGGCATGGAGACGGAAACTCGAGTATCAGCTATCACTCGTCGACTAGAAGCCTCTGCCATCCCTCGAGAGTTCGCCTCCTTCGCGGAAGAAATCGGGTTCGTCTGCATATGCTCTATGGGACAGCTGCTGTTTGCAATACATCTTTCGCATATCTTTGTCAATCAAATCACTTTAATCGACGCTCTGAAAACGACTTCGCTCAATACACCATGGCTTATCGGTTCATATCTCGTCGCTAACGGAGTTTCCGTTCTGATCTCGGGGTCCTTGGCAGATCTTATTAGTCCGAAACATCTCACCTGTGCGGCCTTCATCTGGCTTACTCTTTGGAATCTTATCGGTGCGTTCTCTGTCATACCTAAGAGAATAATACTATTCTTCGTCGCTCGAGCAATGTCTGGCTTGGCCGTTGGAACCCTTTGCTCCGCGGCAATGAGCATGCTCGGGAGGGTTTACAATCCCGGTCTACGGAAGAACCGAGTATTTTCTTTGATGGGTGCCATGATTCCCCTCGGGTTTGCCATCGGGTTCATACAGGGCGGTGCGTTAAGTACACATTTGCCCTGGATATTCGGGTCAACATCCATCTTGTCTCTGGCATGCCTCGTCGCCGCTATCTGGTGTATTCCTTCTCTCCCCAATGAATCATTGTCTTTGAAGGACTTTGACTACATAGGAGCTGCAGCAGCAATTCTTGGATGCGGATTGCTCATCTTTGGTCTCACTCAAGGATCGCCTGCGCAGTGGACTCCATACACTTACACCCTTGTCATCATCGGAGTTGCCTGTTTAGCCAGCTTCGGTCTCATTGAGAGCCGCGTACGGCGGCCGCTGATCGACAATCGCCTTTGGAAGACTCCTGGATTCTTTCCTTTGATCTCGTCCTATTTCCTAGGATACGGTGCTTATGCCGGAGCCTGGCAATTCTATGCGGTGCGCTTTCTGCTTACCATCCAGCAAAAGCCACCCATCATTGTCGCATGTTATCTTCTCCCTATCGGTGTAAGCGGAACCCTTGCGTCGTGGATTGTATCCAGGACGCTTCATATAATACCGGGACACGTTATCATGATGGGAAGTATGCTTGCATTTGCCACAGGCCCTGCTTTCTTCTTACCTCAACAAGCGGGTACACTTTATTGGGCGCTCTCATTTCCCTGCTTCATCGTAAGCACATTTGGGCCGGATATGTCGTTCGCAGCTGTCTCCGTGTTCATCACGTCGAACGTGCCCAGATCGTACCAAGGTGCTGCAGGAAGCTTGGTCATCACTGCGCAAAACCTGTCCACCGCTGTACTCGCGGCATTGGGAGACACTATTGGGGAAAAGATCACAGGGCAGCCGGGGGGTTCCCTAGACTTAATGGCCCTGCGTTCCATCTGGTGGCTGAGCCTGGCGACCGCTCTGACAGGCGCTTTGATATGTGGTTTCTTCGTCAGAATACCAAGGAGTGAAGAGAAGGAGCATATCAGCTGAATGTATGCACAGGAATATGAAGGATTCTTGGGTATTACTGGTCATAAAACATTTATTATGTCCATCAACACCTCGATGGTGTATTTCAATTGATATAGCCTCATGCTCGTTACCTAACCACGCTTATTCAAATGCTGGCCTACCTTCTGGTGGCACTGGGGTATCATCAAGCTGTCTTCTAAATCTCTGCATCTCCAGGATTCTACACCGTCTCGCTGGACTTCTGTGATTGCGTAGTGGTTGAGCAAGCCGCAACATGCTCAAGGTCGACATTGAGGTCGTACGCTGGCTCGCTGACGACATCAAATCTGCTCATGCGTGTTATTTGCAGCGTCTTGACGGTTGATTTGTAGTTGTAAGCGTTAGACTTGTCCGAATAGCCAGCGTTTCGGTTCGATCGGAAGTATGGTCTTAGGCATGGTAATGTCGCGACTAAAAGACCAATATTGACGTCTAGCTCGCTCCAAAGTTCTGCGACTCAGCCGTCAGCACACGTATCAAAGAGCCTATAGAGACATGCAGCATGTTCAAATACTCACCAACCAAACCGAAAGGCAAGGCCTCGACCGATGCTGTCTGAATCGTAATGAAGCGAACGAGAGAGAAGGTCATGTTGATGATGCCGAGACCAAAGGTACAATAAACGCCGATTTTGAGGGCTCTCTTGATCTTCAAATCAGGTAAGATGAGCCAAGGAAGGCAGAAAACTTTGTAGAAAGTCAGGAAATCTTCGAGTTGAAAGACCAGGGTCTCTGTTTACTTACTCAGAATATCCCCGAAGAAATGCAATGCCCAGCCGACTTGGAAGACAATTGCGGGAGACGAAGCCGAGCACATAACATTTTCTGTTCCTACGACCCGATCTTCGACAGACCTGACCGAGAGCTGAAGTCAATTTCAATGCCTGAAAACGGGATTTCTCGCTGTCGGATAAACTGACCAGTTCTTACTAAGGGGCAGGCAAATAGTGAAAAGTAAAATCATGCTGACCAAGTACGCCAGCCCAACGTATATTATAGCAGTCCATAACATCATTCGTCGATAGTACATAAAAATGGGGAATATCTGAACGTAGACGGCGAGAAGGGCTCCTTTGCAGAGGTAGAATGTTGTGAAGAATGGTATGCTGCTGGCCCAAAACAACTTTCAGGCACGAAGTGTCAGTACAACTAAACTGATCATGAAGAAGGTGTTCTTTCTTACCCTCATAATTAGCATAACTTCGTCGTCGTTTCCGTCGAATCCATCGAGATTGATCTTGATATTTTGATGCAAAGCGCCCATGACTGTGAACTGTATATCGAATGAGGCAGTTACAACTGCAGAGCACCATGCTAGGCATAGGAAGTAATCGCTAATTTGTAATTTCCTCCCTTGGATGTTGATTCGGAGATGAAGAGAAGCAGCTAGTACTGCGCCGGCGGTCAAGATGGTGACCCATCCCGTCGTCTAAGTTCGTGCCAGAAAGGTCAGCGATCATGTTCCGATTTCCAAGGTCCCGACATTCAGAATCTGAGATCTGACATACAATGATCGTTACCGCCTTTGGGGTCGGAAAGTGAGCCATTATCCATCGTCACATCTTCACACACGTTGTTGAGCCCCGTCAAGAAAGTGGGCGTCTGGAATTATAAAAGAGGATGGAAAAAGAGCTGAATTCCTGCGTGGGCTAGTTGAGACAGACTGACTCCTAGCGTGAGATGAGAACCATACTAGCCCTGGTTCCGTTATCCGATTTCGAACTAAACATACGTACGATACCGAATTCATCGTCCGGATTCGGAAGTGTTCCAACTTTATCCTTGAAAGTCACGCCCATCGGCCGACCCTAGATCCTCTTGCACATGCGTGAAAGCGCTGCAAGAACACAAGTACAGCAAGGCAGGCGTCCTCCAAAGGGATGCATAACGATGTGGACATGGCTTGCATGAACTCATTGTGAAGATAATGCCGATGCCAACCATTATAGAGAGAACATCAATTGAATCGAAGTGGACCATTCAAGCGGGTTCTGCATATTCATTGCATCAGGGGTCTGAGATGAGTGTCTTGGTCGGCTGACATGCTGTTTCCCCTGCAACGTGGAGTATTGTCTTGGATGCAAAAGATCACCCGTGTCACCGCCTGCTTCAAGATCTGACACCCCGCTCGCCGAATTCATTCTTAGATTCAAAGAGCACCGGTAAAGTATATCATCGGATGCCTCTCATTTGCGGCCCTTCCTCGATCGGGATCGGTTTCGAGAAGCCGAAAAGACAACGGCCCGCGGAATTCTTCAAATAAAACACAAGATGCGTTGAGCCTTTACGAGCCTTAGTTTGGTGCCACTATGAGCCTATCTACAGGTAGTAAAGGATTCAGAACAGCCAAACTCCGCGCATACGTTTCGCGCACTCCGTTTCGTCCGTACCCGTGCAGCCGATTTGACGGGCCGGAACGGTGCCCATGGAACCAGTCTGTGCGATCCGCGCCACATCGCAGCACATGAGTACGTAGACTGAGCCGCTTGATCCTGATCACTCACGCTACCATTGGGCTACAGTCCTAATCTATGTAGACTAGTAGCCGCGCCGAGACCAATGTGGTGAACTAGACCCGGGGCAGCACGTGGAATAATCAGGTTGTTTACAGGCTTCGGTCTTTCGAAACGGGAACTAGCTTCTGGGAGAACCCGAAGAGTGGGCCACTCGCTGCGTAACCGTTCTAGACCAGCACTTTCCGATGTTTTGATGAGTACGGACGTATGAGCTTCCCCCATCAGATAGCAATCATTGGGCAAGAGACCTAAAGGTACGTTTCAAGAGCACGCCATTATACAGTCAACACAGTAATTATTCTAGACGGATTCTTTCGCTTTGACGACACGCTGATCGATTTGAATTCCAACAATGACCCTTCTAGATGTATTTTTAACATTTCCGTCGAGTGAATTGAAGGCTTGACGGAGAGAAACGCGTGGAAATATTGAGCATGCTGAGATGAATCTACTTAGGTAGATACCTTGCTCAATGATCTTCGCGGCTCGCCAGAGACATATAGGTCAGAAGACATATAGGTCAGAAGTCAAATCACCTTCACCAATCCCGAGGTTGGATTTTGAGAGCTGATGTTGACTGACTCTAATATTTATCCATAATTTTCCATGTATCAAATCTCGGTACCTAGTGAACAAGCTGCTTCTGAAGGGACCCCGGTGCCCGGGCCGCATGTTCACTCGGGGCCTCCGCCGGGCCGGCCCCACTTCGCCGCGTTTCCGAAACCATCGAATCCGGGCATGGGTGAGACAAGGCGAATAAGGGTGGCGGAAATCAAAGACACAGGAAACGTTTCTGTACGCATCATCTAACGTAAGCTCGGTTTGCCCGCACCACTTTCTGCTCGCCTTTGACGAAAACGGCCTGCCGCGATCCGACAATTCGAACTTACGATTGGCCCTTCCCCCACGCCCTTCCGGCACCCGGTAACAGTTGCTCATCTAGCCACCGATCCTTTACTATACCTAGATAATATGATGTGTCTCTCTTTCTTCCGGCGCAGAGCAACCATGGGGGTTTTCAGACTCCTGTTCCAAAACGGTACCTAGCCTCGGCGACCTCGGCGAGGTGTGGCGCATCTTCGCCGGTCGAAACTGATTGGCTGGGGAACAAACACTGTTCAAGAAAGAAGACATAAGATGACGTGCTCTGGTCATAGAAGAAATGGAAAGATCATTGGAGTGGCTTGAAAAGTTCCAAACCTGTTGTAAAACAACCATAGCGGACCGGGCCTGTTCACATATCGCTCTGACAAGTTTCATGTCTGCTCGAATTTGTCCCTGCGCTGTCGGATTCAATGAGCAGAAGTCACGACGTCACTTTTCCAAAGCTTCGCAGGAAAGATGGAGTAGTCATTTATTAACATCACGAAATGCTAAACTATTTGGTTAGGTAAGACGATGAGATTATAATTCTTGTTCTTCCTGCCATCCTACCGCAGTATTTACCACAAAGTCTTAGTTCATAAGTTCAACCAAGGGCTCCAGCTTGCGCCCAAAAAGGATCTATCGTTCAATTTTGCCATGACCAATTGGTCTTCTAGACGGCTCTCCATCGGCTCGAAGCCGATATATCGCGAACCGGACCTTGTTTCTCGTAAGTAACGCTCACGAAGTCGGTCCGAATAATCTTTCCGTCAGAGGAACGCTGACTTGAGTCACTTTGTCTGGATGTGAGAGTTGGGGCATTTAAAGAAGCTGATATGCCCTGGTTTGAGTCGGTTGCTGGCGTAAGGATATTCTCCTGGCTGTCGCCCTCGACAATGGTGAGACCAAGTTCATCTTTGGGTTTGATTTTTGGCTTGCGCTGTCCCAGCTCAATACCTCCTCCTCCCCGAGATTTTGACTTGCTCTGAGAGCCGTAGTCCTCATAATATTGCGGCGTTTGTTTGGATCCCTTAGCCGAGCTGAAGGGGTTGCGTCGAAGAATGAGCTCAAGAAGCGGCTGCATGACAGGTATTGAGCTTGCAATAATGATGGTGCTGCCCTCGACACTACCGGAATCCAAATTCAGTAAGGTGTTTCTTCCCGTGAGCCTCCTGAAGCGGATTGTACGTTGTAAGGAAGGGGCTAGACTTACACCGTCCAGATCACCAGATCAGAGGTATCGTCTATGCGGAAAAGATCAGTAAGATCTATTAACTTATTCAACAGGAAATGCGGGGCCCCACATGAGAAATCCTTGCTCGCAAGGGACGGGATGCGAGTCGTCTTGTAAATAGCAACGATACCAGATCTTCAAGTTATTAGTTGTATGAATCATGTGTTGAAGCTGCAAACTGGCCGAAAGAAAGAAGAGTCTTACATTGACCCGATGCCTAGCGCACAAGAAAGCGCAATTTTCTTTTTTGTGGCCATCTGAAGGCGGAATAGTACAATTGCCGGGTAAACAGCGAGGTATACATCGACAAAGGCCGAAAAAGCTGTGTCGTAGAACAGTATTAGCAAAACTCAAGAACCTTTCTAAGTACTTATGGAAAAGGGTTGCCTCACATCCCGCATAAATGCAATAGGCCACCAGAATATTGACATCAAAGCAGGTGCCCTTGACAGAAAAGTCCCACAAGGACCTGGCCGGCATGCAACGTCCAAGTAGGAGACCAGCCGTCACGAACAGCGTCAACTGGCACCAAATCCCCAGCCACCATAAAAACCACTTATGATATTTGTCAGGGTTCATCAGTCGAACCAACAAGGAGACAACAGCTAGTTTGGGGAGACCGAAGGACATGATACCAGGGCAGAAAGCTGCCGTAGTCCAGAGAATGGCTCCCTGCTGCTGCTCGGTCGATAATAGGGACATGTGCCTCCCGTTTCCGTAGGTGACTGCGATCGTAGACAAAGCCGTTGAGATGTAACCGCAGAACTGGGAAAATTCTTAAATTAGACTGAGTTGCTGACGCGAAAGAGGCAAGCGAAGAGAATGTAATTCGTGACAGGAACTTCACAGACAACCATAGACACGTACCAATCCTAAGATGATGAACCAATCATCGCTCTGTAACTTCTTCATTATCTTCCCCCTCACGTAGACACGACCGAAGACGAAGCAAGTGCTGATGGCCGTGACAATCCAGCAGACGATAACGATGATTGGCCCTTTGTCCTGAGCCTTCCACTCATCTGATCCCTCCGCTGGCGAAGCCGACATATTGGATTTGTAGTAGGCAACGAATGGGAATATATCGATCACGGAATATGTGACACAGGAGACAAGAGCTGATCTAGGCGCAACCAAGACTCTGTTGAATAAATGCAAAGCAGACTGCGGCATAATGCCTTGCAGAGCGACTCTCCAGCGTCGACCAAGAAATTGGCCGAAGACGTGCAGATCTTGCGCAACCTGGGATTCTTGCCAGGTATTGGGGTGCTCGGGGTGATCAGGTGTCGTGTCGTTAGCTGGAGACGGAGCAATCTCCTATTCGACCTTTCCTTCGGAAGACAAAAAAAAACCAGCTTGCAACTCAAGGGTCTTGCTCAAAGTTTCATGTAGCATTGCCGTTTTTGCAATCATTCCATATCTCGCCCCTGAAGATCTGGACTCCATTGACAAAAAAAGCATCGGCTGAGGGGTAAAACTGCGAGACCATGGGCACATAAAGTCCAAGGATGTATCAAACCCTGCAACAACAAGCAAACATGTCAGGGGATATACGGCGTACGTGCAGAATGAAGAATCAACTTGGAAATCTTGAGTCGCTTGGGTACTTGTGAATACGGCGTGATATGTCCGACGTGAGCCGCGGCGCGCGGCCCGCAGCTCATTGACCCTCTTGGAAAGGAGATCGCAGTTCTCATCACGTTGGAAGTAGTCGTCTTGGCGGCTCCTTTAGTTCAGGTGGAACTTTAAAATCGGCGGATGCAGGAGCAACATGGGGTGTTTGATGGCGTGGAACGGCTCCCGTTATGTAAAGACCCTGGTTGAGCACCAACAGCCAAGTGTCGAGAATCACACCTCGTCGAATGGAGGTCAAAAGCACTCGCCGCTAATGTATCTTCGGCCCTCGATTTATCTCAACCATACCGCCACGAGAATAGATGATAGCGATAATGTGTTGAGACAAAACCCAGACCAAAAGAGCTATGCAGTAGCGCTTGTAGTGATAGAAAAATCTCTTAGGGGACATTCAACGGGATTCGCTTTCTTGAGAGACTGTGACGGGGACCTAGAGTTCTTTCATGCTTCAAAGGCAGATGTGGGCCGAGATATGATGAACGGATGAAGCAAACGGCCGTTGGACGGGGCGATCAGCATGGACTTGACGAAATTGGCTTTCTATTCGCATAGATACTAGGGTGTTGGTCTTCTGTATGGTTGGCTTCCAACGAATTTCATGTTGGCGCAAACCAACAAACATTTGCCCAGAGCATACCTAGTCCGGAAGACCCCTCCTGTTGGGCCCGGCGACCCGGGGCCCCGGTCCTCCCAGGCCAGGGTACTTTGTGAGCGGTTCGGCCTCTTGCGAGTTTCCGGTGTAAAACTTCTTCAGCATACGTATCAGTGACAAGGAATTTGGCGAGCACGCAGGAGTGAAACCTCGTCTGGCTGCGCAAAGTGGCTCGAATGCGAACGGCACGGTTGGTGGAGGATTCGAGCAATCGAGACTCGACAGGTGTTTTCTGAATCCTGCAGTTTGACGGATAGGCGCCCTTTCCTCCACCTCTCTTTCCTACTGATATCCTTGAGGATTCTATCTCTTACCGTAAGTGTGCGTAGTTGTCGGACAGAAGGCTGCAGGATGTGGGGGATGTCTGCGCGTCGTCTCCCCTGACTTCTGCCAAGATCCGATTCCGCTGAAATGACTGAGGCAGATATAAAGCACACGTCTTGGAAACTCTATGCCTGACTACCCCCGAGTTCTCACTCATCTGTCATTCATTTCACTGTGATACATCACTCAAATTTATAATGTCTTCCACAAACGGCTCGAACGGCACCAAAGGAGCCTCCTTTCTTGATGCAGCAATCGCCACTCGTCCGAACGACTTGGAAGCGGTTCCTCGTCTGGTCAAGGATCTCAACGAAAACATTGGCTCTTTGTCTGCTGATGACCACCATGCGCGTCACGAGCTGCTCCTTAAGGCTCGGTCTATAGTACAAGCTCTCGAGGCTCCAAGAGAGACCATGATCAAGCACTGCTGGGCACAGGTAAGCCTCAGGTGGTCAGCTGATATACATGTTACTTGATATGACTGACTTTCATCAAAGACCGGTGCAATTGCTGGTATCAACTTTGGCGTAGATACGGGTCTGTGGAAGCTCATGGCCAAGAACGGCGACAGGCCACAGACGGTGAAGGAGCTTGCTGAAGCTCTCGGCGTCGACCCAGCCCTGCTCAGTTAGTGAGCTCCCTTCTTATACTACTCACATGGCTCATAATTTCTACAGGCCGCCTCATGCGCCATCTTGGTGCCATGGGCTATATCAAGGAGACGAGCCTTGATGAGTACCAACCTACCAACTTCTCAAAGTCATTGAGCCTCCCCATGATTGGAGATGGGTATATCGCGATGTAAGTCGAACTATTTAGCTCGCTATTAGGCTCCTTGCCCTCGCATACTTAGTTGCTCTATTACATTCTATCAATGCCTTTGCTAACTTCTTGGAAACCCAAGGACATCTTGCACTGGCGCTGGGCCCTTGAGATTCCACGAGTACTCTCGCAAGAGGGGCTTCAAGAACCCCACTAATGCCAAGGACACACCTATGATGTACGCATACAACACTGACAAGGATATGTTTGCGTGGCAGCAGGACCTTGGATGTAAGTACAATTACCAACATATTTTGGTCACAGATGGGCACTAACATGCAATCTACATAGACGGTACTCACTTCAACCACCACATGTCCGGCTACCGCCAGGGTCGTAATCCTTGGATGGCCCCCGGCTTTTTCCCCGTGAAGGAGAGGCTTATCGAGGGCGCTAGCACGGACGTCGACGCGCCCTTCTTGGTGGACATTGGCGGCAGCATCGGTCACGACTTGGCTGAGTTCCACTCGTACTTCCCTGAGGCGCCAGGCAAGCTGATCCTGCAGGATCTTCCAGTCGTTATTGGCCAGATCCAAGAGCTCACGCCAGCAATCACGCCAATGGGCCATGACTTTCTGACAGAGCAGCCCGTGAAGGGAGCTCGCGCCTACTACATGCACTCATGTCTGCATGACTGGCCGGATAACGTCTGTGAGACTATCCTGAAGCAGATCAAGGCTGCCATGAAGCCTGGGTACAGCAAGTTGTTGATCAATGAGAATGTCATTCCCTCAACAGGAGCATGGTGGGAGACGTCGGCTCTTGACATGGTCATGCTAACGCTTTTTTGCTCAAAGGAGCGTACTGAGGGTGACTGGTACCACTTGTTGGAGATCATCGCAGGACTGAAGATTGTCAAGATTTGGGGTGGTGGCAAAGGTGTTGAGAGTCTGATCGAGGTTGAGCTTCCCTAAACTTCCTAGATTTTCTACCTATTGTACTTGTACGTCGTGGTTGTCATTTATATTGATAAAGACGAAGTACAGAATCCTGCATCAAGTGCTAGAGTCACCTATTCTTTAGAACCACTTCGAACCTTTGGCAGACTCAGAGCTTCCCGTTCACATTTGTCCTAGTGACCTTGTCAATGGCCTGTGCTGCGCGCTTCACATTCTCCTCGCTCAAGCCAGCAAGATTGATCCTTCCGGACCCTGGGAGATGAACATGATACGCCTCAACTAGCTCCCTGCACTGAGATGGTGACAGCGCCAGGCACCTATACACAAGATTAGCGATGTAACCATCCACCGTTAAGAACACAGCACTACTGACGAGAACAGCCCCTTTTCCTTCACCAGATATGACCAATTTCCAGGTGTCTACTTGAAGTCAATCCTGGCACGTATATCTGCTTTCGGAACAAAGTACCTTGAGACGTATCGCAAGCTCATCATACAGAGCTTGGCGGTTTCTCTTCAGACGTTTCCTCATGCCATCGGTCTCTGAAGTCCTAAAGCATGTTGTTAGCGGATGAAAAATAGGGACTTCTCGAACACCGACTTACCACTCTTTTCGCAAGTCGGCATCGTTGAGTACGATCTTGACAAGACGGCTACCGTAGGCCGGAGCTGATGAGTACGTGTGCCTGATCAAACTTCGAAGCCTATCTTGAACATTTGCAGCTACCTCCTGCGAGTTGCCAACAAAATGAAGGGCGCCACAACGCTCCCCATACAATGCAAAGTTCTTTGAGAATGACTGGCAAACCATCATCTCAATCCCCGCATCTACGAAAACGCGTACACTCGCGGCATCTTCGTCAAGCCCGTCACCCAGGCCTTGATACGCTATATCAAAGAACGGCAAGTGCCCGTAATGTTTCATCTCACAAGCTAACGCCTTCCATTGTTTCAGGCTTAGATCGACTCCTGTAGGATTATGGCAGCAACCTTGCAATACGAAAATGCTGCCTCGCGCAGCCGATCGTACAGTATCGAGGAGAGCGGTAAAGTTGACAGCATGTTTTGACGCTTCGAGATAGGAGTAAGTGGTGGTTTTCAGACCGGTATCTTGGAAAATCGGAATGTGGTTTCCCCATGTGGGAACTCCGATGTAGACTCTGGGTTTCGGTTCCATAACTTTTGAAATGAAGAGGGCTCCCAGAGAGTTGGCCCCTGTCCCGGAGATGGTCTGAACTGAAGAAATCTGGGCGTTGAAGTTAGTGTATTTAACCTGAGAAGTGATTTGAATCTATTCGGATATCATTTTATCTCAGAAGACTACGAAGCCAACCACATACTCTGCCAGTTTGAAGGGCATCGCTGTGCGCGCCAAACATGACTTCGGCTGCAAGTCGGAGAAAATCCGCATTTCCTATCGTCAACTCATACTAGACAAAGATCTCAGCCTACTAACTTTCCAAAACGTTGGGTTTTAGACTCCTACATCATGCCCTAGGTCCAGCTCATCTAGTTCTAATTTGGCCTACGTTTTGATCAGTTCTGACTCCAATCGAAGCTTGCCCTTTCTTGTCTCTAGTACTGGGGCAGAAACTTTTGACGATACCTTTTTGACAACCTCCAGCTCTTGGTAACTACCCTCTTCGTTACGATAGATACCAACACCCAAGTCGACCTTTTCTGGGCTTGTGTCGTTGTCTGCATCCCTTTTGAGGGTGAACATGGGGTCCGGAGGACCGGGCTGTACGTGTCCAAACATCGTGGCAAAGCTGGGATGCCAAAGCTGGAATGAAGAAACGCTGAAGGTTTTTGCAAGTAAGCCTTCGAGCTTTCTCATAATTTTTTGAATTGACCACTCAAATATTAGCGAGCAAATGGCGACTCAAATTCCCCGGCTAACTAGCATCCATCGCCGAGTTGGCGGCGGTGCGGGCTACCGAGTCTCCACTTGACACTTGCACGCTATCGGGAAGGCTGGCCGAATCGCTCAGATTGGCGGGAAGAGGAGCCGAACCATCAACAAGTAAGCTAACACTATCCTCGGCCCAAGGAAGCAATGAATACTAAATAATATCTTCATGATACCTCATGATGAAGTACTGCACGTTGACAATTCAGTAATCTTTTCGTTCATCTAAAATGGCCTCTCTCCTTTCCAACAGCTTGACTCGCCTAAGCGCGTCGGGAAAGCTATGCACGGTATGCTTCAGAAGAGAGCCATAGTATTACTCCTCTTACTGACATAACGATATAGGCAATGGGCATTCGCCTTGTGGCAAATACACAAATTGTCCATTTGGCGGCAAACGGAGGGTTTGATGCTCTTTTCATTGATCTCGAACATTCGACATTATCCATTCATGATGCCAGTCAGCACTGTATCGTTGGTCTTCAGTTGGGTATGACGCCCTTTGTCAGAGTACCTTATCAGTGCGGCAATGGCTTTGTTCAAAAGGTTCTCGATGGAGGAGCCATGGGAGTTGTATTTCCTCACATTCACGGCCGCGGTAAGTACCACAAGAGATTCCTACCTGGATTTCCGCGTCCATTCGGTTGGCAAGAGGAACTTACAAAGTCCTTGCAGTTGATGCCATGGCTGCTGTCTCGATCTGCAAATATCCGCCGCAAGGAAAAAGGTCCATCACTGGCCAACTGCCCGTATTCTCATTAAAGGCTGTGCCACAGAGCACCATAATCTCAGAGACGAACGCCAACGGCTCAACTGTATTCCTGATGATCGAGACGAAGGAGAGTATTGAGAACATTGACGAGATCGCTTCTGTTGAAGGCGCCGACGTTCTCCTCGTCGGGTCGAATGACCTCGCTATCGAGTTAGGCGCGCCGAGCCAATTCAAGAGTCCAGTTTTCCGGGAAGCTATGGAGATCGTAAGCCGGGCATGCAAAAAACACGGCAAGACCATGGGCTTGGCTGGTATCTACAACAACCATGAGCTGCATGACTGGGCGATTAATGAACTAGGCGTCCGCTTTCTCCTTGGAGGACAAGACTCTGCGATACTAGCCCGGGGAGCTGCAGAAACAATGGCGGAGATCGCGAAAGTGCAGAAGTAATCTCCAAATATTCAAATGATCAAGGCCTAACATCGTCAAAAACCAATTCCCAGTCATCTGAGACACATTGCAACTTTATCCTATGCACGAAATCCTCGGGTCTGTTGTTGGTGTTCATGATCTTGGATCTGGGCTATTCTGCTCACGTGCAGCGGTTATGTCTCAGGACTTGCGTGGTGAGCGCCACCATTACATCATCGCCGTTGAACGATTCTTGAACACAACCATTTCCCCGGACGCCTCGGAATAACCATATTCACTCTACCTCTTAGATATTGTTGCCTGATTACTAGTCGCATGGCTTGATTCAAGAGCCCACTTTACATATTTCCTGAGGGAAGGCTTCAGTTTCTGCCTTAGCACCACAACATCCTTTATCATGGCCTCCATTCTCCTCGCCATCCCGCGCATTATTCTCGCGTTCGAATACTTCGTCGGCGGTATTCCTAGACTCGGCCCTTGGCCTTTCAAGACGCTTCACGAGAGAATCTACCGAAAGTCTCAGAAGACTGCGCCGTTCCTCCACCCACTCTACCCTTTCACTGATCAACGCAAGATCAAGCTTCATATGCAATACATCGGAGCGCTGATGGTCACGGAAGGCTTCCTACTCGCGCTGCCACAAACCCGAGGGGGGGCTTTCGCCCTCTTCCTCGGATGCTTTTTGACATCTTCTGGATACTGGAGCCAGATGCGAGCAGATATGCCGTATTGGCTTCCCGTCACGAACTTCGGTCTATCATGGCTGGTGTGGTATATCGAGAACAGATCATAGTCGGAGGGAGTGGGTCATGTTCTCGTGTATTGAGTCTCTCAGTATTCTCCTTCATAAGTTGAAGCAAAGCAAGCCAATTGTTAAACTCTGGTTGTGCTAAATACTCTCCAGTCTACGCCCTGGATCTTGATGTGGAACTCGTTGATCTTTCGCCATTAGAGCCGAAACTCCATGTTGAATCTAATCGTTGGTTCCCTGCTCAAACGTGGCTTATCAATGATCCCTGTCGGGCTAACAAATCCGATTTCCGAAAACTAGGTGGAAGACTCAGAGACGAGAGGCTTCCTTCCATAGATGGACCAGCTGAGAATAGTTAGTAACCGCGACCAGTAGGAACGGAGTTCAATAAGCTCACATGTTGAAATACGCATGGATAGTCCTATCCTTGAACTCTTTGCGGGCCTCAGCCATGAGAACAAGCACTTCTTCCCTGCTCCACCCATGGACCCGAGTGCACGGAGCCATGCAGAAGCCCTCCCAGCCAGCGATGGCATTCTCATGATTCCAGATTCCCAACTCCTTGTACTTCGGGTTCTTGGGCCAAGAGTTTGTCGGCCACTTATAGAGCTGTTTGCGTACGTCCTCGAACCCGGTCTCGATCAGGACATCTTTCATCCTGCTGATGTCCTCGAATGGTTGACCAATGATGGCTGCCGCATCGAAGAGTAGGGTGGCGGACTTCGTGATTGCCGAGTCGGGCTTCAGGGTGCCATCATCTGATGTTGGCACGGCATCGAATTCAATCAGCTCCAAGTACCCTCCGGGACTCAGATTGCTGCAGTCTAGCTTAGCCACCTCCTGACACTGAGTCCGCTCCGCCTTCTTAAAACGGAAATCTTGCTACTTACTCGAAGCACGTCTGTATGTAGGCCTTCCAGTCTTTGATGGACGAATTCATCATCCGACTATGAATGTAGTCAAATGGTTTCGAGAATGTCCAAGGCTGATCGATATCGTCTATCTCAAACTTGACATTTGGTGGCACACTGGATGCTCGCGTTAGTTTTTAGCATCCCGCCTGGGCCCTATATTTCACTATACACTCACAATTCAGGCTGGACAGCTGAAAGATCGACTCCGCAAACCTCAGCATCAGGGTGCTCTTCCCCAAAGTCGATAGCCCAGATACCGCTACCAGTTCCAACGTCGAGAACATTGCCAACCTTCGATCTTGGATCATTGGGTGGAGCAGTTGCGAGCTTGTTATCAAAAGTCAAGATGAAGAGGTTGTGCTGGAGATCTACCGCAGTGGCGCAAGGTCAACATCCTAGGCTTCAAGTGAATACTGATGATCTTACCAAGCCGGTCATTCTCCCTCTCATCATTCGGGAAGAAGTATTCTGACGAAAACATGAGTCAGCTTCATTTAACAACTGCGACACATGCGTGAGTGACTTAAGGATTCCAACGTACTGCCGTCTTTATACGCGTGATACGTTCTCCCGTTCTCTATCCTGTATTCCAAGATAGAACTGCTGACACTCGTACTCGAGGATGCAACGCTCTGGTTCAAGTAGTCAACATCAAAGATGAGAATTTAGATGGTGAGTTGCTCACGCTGCCAAGGTTCGATTCAGCGTCGCTCTCGTCGTGGTCCTCAGCAATGAGCACAACTTCATGATCGGTCGTCTCGTTGGGTTGCGTTGCCTGAGCCGCCGCCGTTGACGGTTGAGCCACCGGGTTCGTGTTGTTATCTGCACACATTTTGCAAAGTTTGACGGCCACAAAAGTTCAGCCGAAGCCCGTCGAACACTACTCTAATGGAAGTTCAAGAGTTTTGAAAGACAAAGAGACAGTCTCGCCTGATTACCCCTCTTCTTGGCCTCGGACAGTGTTGTTGGTTCAACCAACACGAAACCTGCATACAGATCCTTGGTAGTCTGCCATTTTCGGTTGATGGTCCCGAAACAGGGGTACAGTCCACGTATCAGATCAAGGCGGTTCTATAAGTGGGATGCAACAATTCTGCAACACAGTGTGGCAGCGATGGCTGGCTGCTGGTTGGAGGTTTTCTGTTGAGAAGCGAAGCGATTCAGCCTAGCAAGCACGGTCGACTCTAGACACCAACCTTTCAGCTCAATGCCAGGATTCTCATGGACTCACTAGCACATTGATGAGTTTTAAAAAGTAAAACTTTGCACAAAATAGTGGCGAATAAAGTGACGGCGCTGCCCCATAACTGCCTGGCGGTGTCATCAAGTATGATAGACTGACAGCTCCGCATCTGGCAACCGAGATACAATGCAAATGAGATAAACAACGGGGACGAAAGGATACCGATGTAGAGGTGTGGATATCGAGCTCAGATCATTGAGCATAGATACCAGCAATTAGGCTGGCAGGTGTTTTGCTTCGATCTGGGATGCTTGGTAGTATTATTGAGGGGCCTAACTCCATGTTTGAGTGCAAATTTCGCGACTAACAATGGCAGGCAAATGATTACATCATGAGATGATTCCAAGATGCGGGATAAAGTTCCAAAGGCTATTTAGGTTCAGCCTCATTTCAATGAAAAGGATGGCTCGGGCCACATCGAGACCCGAGTCTTAACCAAGATGGAGAACGATATACTAAGCGTTATAGAGCAGCAAACTCTGTGCCAGGATGATGATGACCACGCCCCATCTAGGCCACGTGGTGAATGAATATTTGATCATTTTTGTACAAAAAGTTTTTTTTTGTATCGTATATGTACATGAATAGCACACACCGTTGGCTCATGTCAAGCATGACCACATCTCCCATCAACCACCACGAACGTCTCCTATGAGTCAGACGTTCTTTACGTGCAGTCGCTGGCGCCGGAGATGAAGGTGCCGTCAGAGTTCTCGCAGCCGCAGACGCCCGTGTTGGGGTCCTTGATGCAGCCGGTGCCAACACCGTCCTCTTCACCGGTGCCGCTATACATCGTAAACCCGTCAGCCACCAGTCCATTACTAGCAAAACAAAAAGAACATCACTGGTTCATCTTTTCGCAACTCACCTCCAGAAGAAAGTCCAGCAGTCGTCGTCGGTGATCATCTCGGTGGGGGACTCGCAGGTGTACGCGGAGCAGGTACCGTAGGGGTACCCGTTGTTGCCGTCGTACTGGTGGTCGGTCTCGAAGACGGCGAACGTCTGGGTCTTGCTGGTGCGGGTGTTGTGGGAGCACTCGGCGGCCTGGATGGCCTTTGAGACCTTTGTGGCGCTGCAGTTGTAGCTCGAGGGACACTTGCCCTTGGTGTTGGAGGTGGCCGGGTCGAGGGTCGCGGCCACGAGGGCGGGGGCGAGGAGGAAGAGGGCGGAGAGCTGCATCTTGAGGCGGTTAGAGGTCGGAAAATGGGTAAGAACGAGTGTGATGTGTTTCCGGTTGTGTTGTAAACGAGAGTTATCCGAGTCCAGCCCAAGGAGTTGCAAAGAATTGAAGCACGAATGAACGGTGGTGTGTGAGAATGGAGAGCAAGATCAAAACGAGACTTTCGGAGGAAAAAGGGAAAGTCGCGTCAAGTTCATATATAGATTGCTCAAAATCGACCCATCCCTGGGATTTGTTTCCCTTCATCTTGGTCTGGTGTTCTCTGTGGGTGGTAGCGTATGTCCAATGTAAATTGCTTCTGGGGCCCGCGTTTCGAACAAACGAACGCATTACGAGCGCCTGGAGGCCGGCCGGCCCCTGAGCGCGCGGCACCCGGTCCCGGCGGGGCGGGAAGCATCCCAGTCTCCCGCTCGGAATCGGGTTCTAGACCTTTTGGGTTTCTATTTCCATCAGACAGACCCGTTCACCTCTAATCAAGAGGCCATTTTGAGAATCGATGGTGCCTGACTGACGTCGAGAGCTTGTTCGATGCCAAGTCATCAACCTGGGAGAACAAGAAAGGCTTGGCTCTCCTGAGTGAGAGTTTCTGCTGACACCCCTTACCCATCGTCCCAAATCCCCACACAATCTGACATTTCCCGCGGTGGATCCCGCGGCACTGCCTTGGCCAGCTAATACTTCGTGTTCTGTTGTTTTTATGACATGACAGACCTCCACTCACCCACATCTCATGTCTCTCGAAACTCAACATGAGAGTTCATCGGACGAACCAGCACATCAAGTAAATAGGCAGAGCTGCAGCCCGCCGTTCACATTTGGATACAGGAGCTCACTCAGTCAATATCCCTACTTGAGGTAAGACGCTCGGAAGCAGCTGACGTTTCATCCGGACAGGTGAGCTCAACTCAGCCCAGAGCAGAGCCCAGGGGTCGAGGAAATTAAAGGCGATCAGTGGGGACTCCCGCGTCCTGCATTTCCAGCGCACGGCGAACGATGCCGTTCACTAACTCATTCACCGAACGGATGAACGCATCACTGTGGCTTAGACAAAATATCGTTCAAATGTATTAACTTATTTTTGATGACGACGCTCTCTAAAAACCCGCGAATTGCAGGCTCTTGCATGTTTGTGAGAAATTGTTGCTTAGGTCGAGTCGCGAAAAAAGAAGCAAATCTCGCCAAAACTGTGCCACTGTGGGCACGGCGGACGGCACAAGTGGGAGAAGTTTAGATGTTTCAAGCATAACAAAGCTCGAATGATTTTGAGCGACGGAACTCGCGTGAGTCGTGTTGTTGCTAGCCACTCTATGCGCGACATATTCAGGAGCTTGGTACGACAGATGAGATAGAAGTGAGGCTTGCGCGGCGCGTCAATCCTCGAGACGATCATCTTTTGATCTAATGAAAACTTCAAACTTGCTCATTCTTTGAACGCCCTGATCTATACTGAGTAGGTCTCGTCGGAACTGCTCTCCCTCGCACGAGGACCTTCTCTATGTGATTCGCGTCGATCCAGTCGCTGGCCCGAGCTTCAGCATACAGGATTCTCATGAAGGCTGATAATTGAGATCGATTATTGCTCGATTAACCTTTGAGGCTCGCCGGGATCAAGCAGATGTCTTGGCATCACTTGGAAGCCGTCTAAAGCACCAATGAGATGCGAGGTCGTCTTCGGGCATTTAAAAGACGCAAAGTGTGGGGTGTTGCAGCGGGCGGGCGCTCTAATCTGGGGCGGAAGCTCATGATCTCTGGTGAGAATAACTTCATCAGTCTTTTGGCTCATACTCAATCTCACCGACATTTACTCAGACGTCGACATACTATTTCAACAATACCCATCCGGCTTCGATGAGATGAATCTATCCCATTCCCTCGATCCTAATAATCTAAGTTTTTCACCGCATATCAAGCACAACATTACTACCCTTCCCGCCCCCGTAAAACAACCTCACATTCTCTCCGACAACCCTCCGGATATTCACCCTCGTCTGATCAGCGCACCACGCCAAATGCGGCGTCAGCGTCAAGTTTAAGCCCTTTGCCTCCTCCCCCAGTAACACACTATCCTGCCCACTCCCCGCCGGCTCAACCTCATAAACATCCGTCGCCGCCCCCGAGATCCTACCCTCCCGCAACGCTGCCACCAGCGCAGCCTCATTCACGGTCCCGCCCCGCCCGACGTTGATAATCACGGCGTCAGGCCTCATCGTCGCCATCTCAGCCTCGCCGACGAGGTTTTTGGTCTCCGCCGTGAGGGGCACGATGAGGAAGAGTGTCGTTGCGCGACAGATGACCTCTGCGAAGGGCGTGCGGTGGACGTCTCCGTTGCCATTCGGCTGAGCGGCGGCAGCGGGAGTTACCCCGTTACCGTTCACAGCATGCGCGGCATCGTTCTTCCTCGCAGCGACGAGGACCTTCATGCCCAGCGAGCGACACATCTTGGCGACGCGCTGCCCTATGGGCCCGTAGCCGATCATCCCCACCACCTCGTTGCCGCACGTATGCGGCGGGCGGCCCTCACTGTCGAGGAGGAGGGAGGACATGCTCCCCTTTGCGCGCCAGGGGTTCGGGCGGCCCTCAGCGTGGTCCATCATCGTGTTGTGGAGCGTCACGAAGCGTCGGCGGGATGAGAAGTACTAGAGTTCCCCGGCATCCAAGGTCAGTGAACAGCTTTCTCTCTCTTTCCAACCCTAGTCGATGATGGCTCATGACTTGAGATGTCGAGATTCATCTCAAATTAGAGAGCGGAAGGACTCACCAAGCCGAGGGCGTGCTCGGAGACGGCTTCGACTGTCGCGTTGGGTGAGTATATCACGGTCACGCCGCGACGCCTGCACTCCTCTAGATCGATGTGATCTGTTCCCACCGTCTCTGTGATGATACACTTTCTGCGTCGTCCACGTCGTCAGCCATCACTCGCCTTCAAACCAGCTAGCTATGTCGAGTTTGCTTCTGAGCACGGTAATGTAGGCAGATTGGCGGTGGTCGTTTCCCAGCTCAAGTAGAATGTCTTACAGGAGTCCTAGAGGCAAGACTTCAAAAGTCATCAGCCCTGCCCGGTACACCATACCCTCTCAATCTCGTGGTCTGGTAGGTAGGAATCACTCGATCCTGCGCCAGACCACCTTGCCCGGCCATTGACCTCATTACTCTTGGAAACAACAGCCCCTTTCCCCCTGAGATCCTCTCCTCAACTCATCCTCACCTCAACCCTCACCCCCTCCTCCCTCTCAACCCTTAGCCACCACAACCCAAACCGAACTCCCCCAAGACTGAAGAAAATTCAACCCAAAACTCACAAATACGGCGCCTCCCCAAGCGTCTCCTTATTAATAGGCACAGTCGTCGTAATCAGCACGCTCGCAGGCCACGCCCTCGCCGCCGCGACGGCGCTCTCCGAGGGTCGGGTATACTCGTACCCAATAACCTCATGCGTCACTCCCGGCCCCAGGTCACCATCATTGACCTCCGGAGGCGGCACGTGGATCGTCTCGAGCTTGACGATGACGTGGTGCGTAGCCGAGGGCGGGCGGGCCGGCTTCTTTACTTCTGTCGCGGGGTCGGCCATTGCTTCCTTCGTTGGTTGTATTCCCTTTTTGTAAGAATATGTTGTCTGCTGTGCTCTTTGTAGGCTTGAAGTAGGCGTTTGAAGGACGGTAAGTTCTATCAAGATGTGAGCATGATAGATGATATTAAGGGAGTGTCTTATGCCTACGGTGACAAGCACGCCCTACAGATGGAATCCGTGTTAAAGTCGCGCAGTTGATCTCTTGTTTAGTCTCAAAAGTCTAAAAGATCTCGTCTCAACTTGATATATGCAAGCCACAGCTGTAAACTCAGATCCCAAACCTCAATCCCAAGAAACGAGCGACGAGATAAGTATTTGTGTACGGCTGGCTACTTATCTTATCAAAACAACAGAAAAAAGCAAGGAAAAAAGAGGCTCAGGGGTGCCACACGTCCGGACATAACACTCTGCTGCTCCCTTCCAAAGTTCCCAACCTCGCTAGTGCCATGCTACTTTCTCCGCGCTCCGCATTTTCCCACTCCCGGGACGCGATAAGATCGGCACATGTAATATGACATGCCGTGTGTTTGCTACTCGATGGAAGGGCGCGGTGTGGAGATGGCGCGGCTTTGATTTTTGACATCCACATATCCATGATCCATCCACACAACCACAAACCACAAACCCCTCGACGCCCTCACCCTCAACTCAAACGCGGGGAGCCGCAAGAAGGGTGTGACAACCGCGGAAGGAATTCCGTGCTTACCATGCGGCTTACAATGTCTGAGAGACCCTCACGAAAGGCGCTCGTCTTCTCGTGCAACACGTAGAACGGAATAACATCTCTCACAAATCAATTTGACAAGCTCTGCCACTGCTTCAAGACATGCATGTAATGATGGCATCATTTCTCTCTTTTGGCAAAATGTCCTAGTCCTGTTCCTGACTCTAGACGGGACCATCTGCCCGAGGACTTTTCTCGCCCGGGACAGTATTGCTACTGGTTCATCCACTCACGTTCCAATTATCCTACTCCCATCAAGCTGCAAACCCCCTGACAGCAAAACTCAACACGAACCTCGCCCATCCTATTTCCTAAACGTAGCGCTCCTCTCACCTCTGGGAGGCGGCGCCTTTCTCGCGCCCTTGAGCGGCTCATCGCCCGTCTTCGCATACGGATCAAACGTCGGCTTGACGTGTGTCTTGCCGCGGTTGCCTGTCCTCGCCGCATGGAGCACCGATGTGGCCTTGCTGTAGTCAAACGTCTCCTCCTCCTCGTTGCTGTCGCTCGAGTCCACACCGTCAGCCTCCTGCTGCTCGGCTTTCTTCGCCTCCTTCTTAGCCTTCTTCGCGGCACGCTTCTGTTCCTTCTTCGCCTGCTTCTCCGCCTCCTTTTGAGCCTTCTCGGCCTTCTTCGCCGCCTTCTTCTCCGTCTTGGACTTGCGGTTATTGATCGCCGTCAGGTATCCTTGCAGTTTTCTCTGCTTCTCCGTGGCCGTCTCCTTCGCCTCCTCCAATTGAGCCGGCTCGGCCTTCTTCTTGGCAACTTCCTTCTCCAAGCGTTGTACCTCGGCCGCGGCCTTGTCGTAATCTTCCGTGTAGCGCGCCACCTTGTCTGCTCTCTTCGCAGCCACCTTTGCCTCGCGCTCGCCAGCATCCGTCTTGCCGTGCTTCTTTGACTTTCTCTCGGACTCTGGCCGCTCCAAAACGATGTCGATGGAGCTCTCGCCGGATTCTGACTCGTTGTCGCTAACATCAGAAGCGTCTGCTGCAGGGGCTTTCCGTTTCGTGCCAGCCCTGAGGGTGAATTCCTCCTCCACCTCAGGCTCAGCGGGCTGAGCGGCCGCAGCAGCCTTGGCTTCCTCCTCGACCTCGACGCCTCCCTCCATAGCAACATCTTCCTCGGGAGCGACCTCGACCGTTTTCGCATTTTGCACAAACTTCTGCCACGGGAGCATGACATACTCTCCAAGGCCATTAGCTGCAGAGGCTGGCTGTTCCCAGGCCGAGCTCAGAGCCATGCGGCCGAACAGCTGTGACTCTGACAGGAGGGCAGGTTCCAGCGCTCCCTCGACCGTGTCCTCGCTCGCAGCCACTGCCAAAGGCTTAGCAGCGGCCCTTGGAAGCTCCGACTTGAAAAAGTCCAGCAGACGCGGTTCGTTGATGCCCCTTTCACGTGCCTCCTGGTAGCGCGTCCATATCTCCGTAACATTTTTCCGTGCGATGAAGGCGTGGTTCGGTATCAGTGCATGTAGAGCCTTGGCGTCGGGTGGCATGTGTTTTGCGATATCGCCAACGATACCATTGGGCATAACAAAGGCTGTACTTTCGTCCTCTTTCCGTGCAACCTCGTCTCTCCATTCCCAGATGGCTCTATATACGGCAAATTGCTCGCCCGAAAAGGGCATAGGGTGCTTCAGAAGAGTGTTGTACCAGCCCTTGCTTCCCTTGCCAGACTTGGGGTCGAACGTCTCACCACCATACCGACTCAATGAGAGAGTTTTGGATTTCTGGAGCGTCATTTCGATGTAGTCGGTGCTGGGGTTGCCCCTGTCCGACTTCATCACGAGCTCGTTGCGCATCTTGTCGTAGATGTAAAGCAGGAAGTGGGTATCAGAACGGGCATAGTACAGCATCTCGTCAGAAAGGGGGCTACACAGTATTAGTATCTCAGAGAGGTCGCTTCAGGGGTTTGCTTACCGCACTCTCCAGTCGGCAAGTTGGTACTTCTTGTCGGCGTCAAAGTTGACAAACTTCTTGAGAAGAAATGCCAAGCTTTTTTGGGGGTAGTGTAGCGCTTCGCATGCACTTCCGGTATCGAACAGACCGTTGACATACAGACCGAGATCGCGCTGCAGCCAAACCATGTCCATAAATGGGCCGTGGAAGACCTAGAATTTTTAGTTTTGTCGAGGCATCGTCAGTGAGCTTAGCAGTACTAACCTTGATTATACAGGGGTCGGCAAAGACTTCGTTGAGTACCTGGAGCTGCTGTCTCCATGGCTTCAGAGTGTCTACAATCCAGTCCTGTTCTCTTGTGCTTATCTGCATCAACGAGGTGAGTCCGACGTATGTTCTGAAGTCGTGATGTTCCAGGTCGACGGCAATTTCCTTGGCCTTCTTGAGGTCCTTCAGCATTTTCAGGACCCCTTCGTATGTGTCGACGTAAATAGCTTCCGTACCTTCGACGGGCTGCCATGGAATCGGCTCGGCTTGTTCGTAGACTCGGTCGGGGTATTTCGCCTCGAGGATTTCGGCTTCGTACGGATGCTTGTATCTGATCTTTCTGTCAGTATCATTGAGAAATAGTGACTTCTCCAGTCTCCTGCGCGAGTTGGCTGCAGCCTTGTATGCGACCTTGTCGGAACTAGGCACTCTAGGAAATATCAACGGTAAGAAAGTTTGGTAGTCGTACTGGACAAAACCCTCTTCTGTTTCGCTAGTGATCAGGCTCTTCTCCAAAGAAACCGTAGCATGGGGCTTTTTGGTAATGAGGGGCTTCCATTGAGCGTTGTTGTCGACCGGCTGATCGAAGTGGAGTTGGGGTTTAGTGATGTTGGCACTGCGGACAACGCCTCCAGCCGTCTTGGGCTTCTTCGATTGGGGAGCCTATGTAGCGTCAGTATACATAACATTCCGTGTCAACAATGGAGCGCGCTTACGGCATCAGCAGCAGGCGCATCCTTCCTCTTCAAAGCTCCGGTGTACTCGTCAATGGATGTGTCGGCTTTCTCCAAGACTGAGTCGACAACGTCCACGATGCTTCGCCAGCGCATATCCACGTCGTCGGCATCTTCGAGATCGGGCGCATTTATTCCGCAGACCTCTGCAGCTGACTTGAGCAGTGTGGTCGAGAGCTCGAGAATCCGTGTGGTTTTGGCGTCGAGATCGTCGCCGACGCTGGGGTTGACGGCGCGCTGGAAGGGCAGGTCCTCGGCGGAGACACGGTTGACCGACTTGACAGTGGCCACGAGCGCGGCCTGGATCTTGTCCTGAAGAGACTTGAAGTCCTGGGGGGACGCCATCGTATCGGCGCAACGGGTGTGGTTCTCGGTGGAGGCTGTCGCGGTTTCGCTGCGAAGTTTGACGATTGAACAAAAAAAAAGAGCCCACCATGAAAGGCCCCGGCCGATAAGATTAGAGGCCTTATCTAATCGATAAGCGCCTGGATAAGCGACTTCGAGGAATAAAAGATGTATTCGTATTGGGATGATGGAGAGTCTGGTTTCAGTCGATGCTGACAGTAGTTTCACAAACCCAGTGTTGGTGTTCAGAATGTCTGAAATTGAGAAGTTGCAATTGATTACACAGAGGATGAAGCTGGTGAGTGTGAGGTGGATGCCAGTAAAAGGGAAGGCAAGAGCCTTGGCCAAGCCCTTCCACTTACAGCGGATGACGCCGCTGACCTTAGGCACTCAGGCCCCTGTGATGATTTTGTCTCCATTTCTAGCCGCAACCTGCAACTTCACCTCTCAGTCCTCCGTGAGTTCCGTCAACAGAGAAGCATCCATCATGTCTGCGTCTTTAGCCCCCGAATGCAATGAAGTCAAGGAGTAAGTAGTTGATTTTGTAAAGAGACGAATGAACGGGCTGCTAATCATGCTGGGGTAGGCGCTACGATACATGCTTCTTGAAATGGTACAGTGAGAGTAAGTTGGTTCCCTGCACATGACACGGATGACGAAGGAGACTTCTAACGACAGGTTGAAGAGTACCTCAGAGGCACCGGCACAGACAACAATGAGTGTGCCGATCTATTCAAGAACTACCAAAAGTGTTTGACGGTAAGTGACGTCTCAACGACGACTGCTCTCACAACCAAGCTTTCGGGTCAGCGGCGAGGAAGAGCACAATGACTGACTGGCAGGTAGGTCGCTCTCAAGGAACGCGGCATAGACAAGCTGCTGGATGAGGCGCGGGAAGACCAGAAAGACAACGATGCGACATACATGGGACGTAAATGTGAGTGCCGCATCAGCATGCACCCTCCCCATTGCTGCAATGTGTTCGTGGAGATGAGAATCTGACCACTTGTGCAGGAGGCATTTCAATTCCGGACAAGATATCTCGCTAGCTAGTTTCCTTTGGCGTTTTTCCAGGTTGCATTTGTCGGGCACAATGTGGCAGTGTTTAGAGACGGCAATCTCCCAATATGATGTATTTTTTTCCCTGGCTTTTCCATGACGCGTCCGCGCGCCGACTACCTGTTCCTCTGGTGACTCGGATGTGGACACCGACGTCTAGACTGAGTAGACTCTCAGGTAAGCTTGAATTTCTCCGAGGGAGACTCCCGGGATGCAGACAACAAGTGATGCCTAAGGTACCTCACAGGCTCATAGAGCAACTTACTGCGTACCTAGGTAGTGGGGTGCCACAGTATGCGCAATGCGAACAAGACAGCAAAGGCAAAGAAAGGAATCCTGGATGGCTGTGCAGGTAAACGGTGTAACGTGGGTTCATTGCTGGACATGTGTCAATATTGAGATCACCGTCAAGTCTCCATCGACTTGATGCACGACCAAGGAGGCCCCCAAGTTGCATGATGGACACGGAAAGCCTTTTGTCCCAACCTATGAGCACAACTATATGACATATGAAGTCTAACGAACATGTACAAAACGTGAATAGAACTATCCGAGTACTTTTAGGTAAGTACCTTGATGTGATGCACCAGCCCACGTGATGTTGGTAGATTTACTTTCACCAGATCGCGCCGGGTCACTATGGAAAAAACCTAGCAAAAAATGGAAGCATGGACCAGAGGCGGGCCAGTCCCAGCTATGAAAAAGCCAAGCTCAAGCAGGGTGGGGGCTCGTTCCAGGTTCCAGACCGCCCACATCCCCGTAGACCCTCTGAGTGCGTCCCGCGGGTCACTGGTCAGCAGGAACTCCTACTCGTAGAACTCCTGCAAAGTGCAGCATTCAGCCAAACCTGGAAAATGTCCAGATCTCTCGTCTCCTTTAGTGGACGCGAGACCCGCCAGCGAGACATTTCGCTAGCGGCAGAGCGACTTGTATGTGCATATGTACCTTCCCTAGGCTGGAGGCTGGACGGCACACTGCAGAGAAACCAACAGGGACTAACTCCCCAAGGTACAGTGTACCTTACCGGTAGAGGAAGAACCTGATGTCCTGACGTCCTCCACCTCAGCTAACCCCAAAGCTGCCAAACCTCTTGTACCCCCCGTTCTGTCCCTCCAATAATTACATGGCAAATTCCCAGATTTACCGCATCCCTCTACGCGCGCGTGAAGCTTGTCCCTGGCTCTCTACATAGTTGTTTCTAGTCCCATCTTGTCTTGTGCCCTTTTCCAAGGTCCGCGTCGAGTACCTTTACTCCATCGGCCGTCCAGACTGCAGAGACTCGAGAGTAAGGTATCCACGCCCACATCCCTCCACGACTCCACGTCCCTTCTTCTTCTTCTTCTTCTTCTCCTCCCATCTAGAACATCTCTGCGCAAAGCAACACAACACCAACTACGGTGCTACATCAGCGGATTCGAATCATCGCACCAAGCCAGTCCTCGCCCGACCCTCGTCCTCCTCCGAAAGCTCTCCAAGACACGCCGAATCAAGCTTGCGACCCCACGATCCTTTCCAAGCTTTCACCCCCCTCTTCCCCCCCGCGCTTGTCCCGCAATCACCGCCGCCGAGTCCGCAGTCCGACGCTCAAACTAGGTCCTTTCCGCCCCGACATACCAGTACCTCTCCTTGGCGACAAGCCTCGGCATGCACTATCCAAGGGAATAACGATTCTATGCACCCCCTCTCGGTTCTCAGCCTTGGGATCTTCGTAGCTGGCTACATCACCGCTCGATGGGATCTGGTCACACGTCTCTATGAGCTTGCTATTTTCGCCTGGGACTACGGAGTTATTGTATGATGATCCTCCCTCCCTCCCTCGGGCCCAGCTACCTATGCGCTGCCTCTTTCTCGACCCTAACATCCATGTCTAGACACGCGCCGCCAAAGGTTTCGCGCTCTTGACCTTCGTCTACCTCGTCATATTCATCCCCGTGGAACGATTGGCCACCAAGGAGGCGAACCTGGTACGACAAACCCTTTCGACCCCCTCGCTGAGACATGTCTGGTTGCGCAACTGGGAGAAGCATCTGGCTAATGACGGACTCGACCACAGCATCCCCGATCCACCGGAGCTGGCGTCTCGGCCAGGGAACAGTTGCGACGGAGAGGCTCCTTCTGAGCGCCGTCTCCCGCGCTGCCCTCGGCTGACATGCCAGAAAATGACGGTTTAATGAGGATATTCTGGCCGACGGACATCCAGCGCTCCGACCTGCCTGGCGTCGTCGTGGGATGGAGGAACTCGAGCCTGGATGTCTTCGTCGTAGCCATTCTTGACGATGTCGATGTCAGCAACCCCCCTAGACCACCAGCTCTTTCACCAATTGACCAATCTACAGGCCGGCCATGTCGAATTCGCCCTCAAAATCGGCACCCTCTTTCGAAACTCCCCTCACCCCGTCAATAGCATCTACGAACGATGCGGCCACAATGCGATGCACGTCCTCGGTCTGACGAACCCTAGCGAAGCCGTCGTACTCGATCCCTCCCTCTTCATCGCGACAACACCAGCCGGCGCAAAATCGCCCCGAATCGCGTGCGCAAAGGCTCTCAGCATACAGATCATACTCTACGACCGACCGCGCCCCAGCAGAATGCAGTACATCTCGCTGAACCCCATCTCGCTCGCGCTTGGGAATAAGGAGGCACCGGGCCTACCACCGACAGAACACATGGCTGAAGAAGAGAGGCAGGAGCTGAAGGTGAAGGAGGAAAAGAGAAAGTTGGTGGAAAAGCTTAAACAACACACCATCATTAAGCGGTCTCCGTCACCAAAAGAGAGAGCACTACCAAAAATTGTGAATCAAATCAACTGGTCGTGGGAGCTGGAGCAGCTGTTGCAGAAGAACATCTCCCGGATCGGCACCCGACCCAAGCGATCTCTCAGCGTCTCGGAGCGAGTGGTGGAGCATGCGACATCAATGCGGAATTTCGTCTGGGACCTCTTGATCTTCTACCTGCTTCCGCTGATACAGTGGGGGTTTGTGTATATGCTCATGGGTCACAGGGCGGTCGCTGAGTTGCTCCTCCAAATTTTGGAATTCCGATTGAGGGACGACTACCTAGCTTTGAAGGATATATCGGCAACGGCGCAACAAGTAGAGATCCGATTGCAGCAGTTTTGCTACTGGCCCATGCAGTACACCACTTTGCGACAGCGCAAGAATGACTGGGAGAGCGTCACGACCAGTCACCCTGACTACATACGGTTCTACAATAGCCTATGGCTTGTCGCCAACGATGTCATCATTGGTATTGCGTTGGGCTCCTACATCATTGACAACGCGGAGTGGGCCGCCAACGCAATCAGCGAGCTTCTGAGGGTGTACACGGTCGAGGCGCTTCAAAGAAGTATATCGTGGCTAATGGGATGGCCTGCGGGTTTGAAGCTGAATAGCGAGCTGGCTCTCTTCCTAGGAGACCTTTTCCTCTGGGTCATTGATTACTGGTCAAGTGAGTTCGTCTGCATTCAGAATTCAGGAGTGGAAGATTACTGACTTGAATAGACTGTATCGCGACGCTTCAGCCGTTATTGCCACATATCATCTGGTTCATTGGCTTTTCCAGCTTCGCCGGAGCCAGCATGCCCATTGCCATGTTCTCCGACCTGCTTTCCAGCTTGACCGTCCACATTTACTCCTTTTATCTGGCATCTGCCCGGATCTACCATTGGCAGCTCACAATACTCATCTCGCTCTTTCACCTGTTCCGTGGCAAGAAGCACAATGTCCTCCGCAATCGTATCGACTCGTGCGACTACGACCTGGACCAGCTTCTTGTGGGCACCATCCTCTTCACCCTACTCTTCTTCCTCCTCCCGACCGTGGTGGTGTTCTACTTGAACTTCGCCGTCGCACGAATGGTCATTATTTCGCTAAAGGCTATTTTTGATACACTTCTCTCTTGTCTAAATCACTTTCCCCTTTTTGCGCTGATGTTGCGGGTCAAAGACCCGAGACGACTACCAGGTATACATCACTCCACATCAATGCGAAGAGCCTGACTAACACGGAGTAGGCGGCATCCGTTTTGAACTTCGAGATACCCTTGACTATAGACTTAATAATACTTCCAACGAGCCACCGACCTCCGTCATCTACCTCAAGGTATGTCATTCCTCCCTTGTCACCACCGTATGTTTATAGAGAACTCGCTTCTAACACGCCTCACCAGTCCATCCCCCTCACCTTCCGCGCCATGTTCCACCAGTACTTCCAGATGGGCAACCGCATCCGCAAGCACTACCTCTCGCCCACGGTGGTACTCTGCCTGGTGACGGGCAAGTTCGTCCCGCCGCTCAACCGCAAGAACCTGTACAGCCTGCAGTACAGCATGCTCCCCGCGCGCCGCGCGAGCTTCCGCCAGATGTGGGACGCCATCACGACGGTGCAGCCCAGCAGGAAGCCCGTGCCGTTTGTGATGAATGGGAAAAGGTATCCCACGGGAATCGGGGGCGGGGGGAGGACGAGGTATCATCACTAGATTAATGAAATTCTTACGTTTTAGTTCTTTGGCGAGAATGATGGCTTGTTGCGTTGACGTTGCTCTCTTGTGATGTGTGTACCGTCGATTGATTTTTCCTCCATCGATGACTTCAGCCCTCTGGCCTCTGTGAAGCCACCAACTAATTCTCGGGTCCTCCCACGACCCAAAGATGTAACTCAACCGCGCATCGTCCTTGACGTCGGCATTGACATCGCCCGCGTGCCGAAGACACTCGGTCGCCGCGTCACCGGATCCCACGAGGCCAGAACGTGCGTGGGTCAAGATGAGGAGTTGACGGTGCTTTCGGCTGTGACTGGTACAGAAGAAAAAGGCGCAGGTCCACGGTTGGGAGGTAGAGGAGACGGAGTCAAGGGATGAGAGTATGGCGAGAAGGTTCTTTGGTTTCTGTTGGCTGGTTTTGTATGGATGAAAGGAAAGTACTGATTTTGTGCACCATTCATAGGGGAGAGGGGTTCGCCCCTTCTCGACGGTGTTGTATCTAGCTGTCATGCCTGGGTGACTGGGACTCAAGGCTGGCGTGGTGTATGTCTACGAGGTCGGTGATTAGATTGAAACGTGCGAGACAGGTCACATGGCGCGGCCGTCATATACGTGCTAGATATTAGACATACGTACGACCTTCTTGCCATTGAATTAGCGTCGGTGAGATTATATCCTCGAACCCGCCGCGTAGTTTGGCTAGATGGGGTCGTATTGGAGTCGCTGCCGTGAGCTTTCAACCCCCTGCGAGCTCTTCCCTTCTCGTGCTCAGGGCTCAAGGGTATTAGATTTTGAAGATGGAGAGGACAAGCTCGCAGTAGAGACTGGTCTGGTCTTGAGCTCCAAGTTGAGGTTTAGGATTGGCCGCGTTGGCCTGGTTACTTGGTCTTGCGTCCATTCTCGTGGGGTTGGTCTTCGTCTTCGAAGTCACGTCCGTTCGTTGTGGTGTCTCTCGATATTTGAAGTCAAACTCCAGCATGCTGCAGTCTTCCTGAGTCTTCTGTCTGGCACGAGCGAGTAAATCCATTTCATTGTCGACGAATTGTACGATGATCTCGAAGTGAGGTTGAAGCCCGTAGCTGCGATTGCGGTCATTGAGTCGCGGGTACGGAATTAGGCTCCTATGTTGGATACGCAAGATGACAGAGCGTACTTGCCCTGTCTCTCTCTGCATTTTAGTCTTATTCGACAGTTTATATGTCTTCGTAAGACGATGATGGGGATCGAGTGATAGATTGTAGCTGATGAAGATTGGTCAGTGTTGGGGACTAAGAAGACACATTTCCGACAACCATTTTCTGGAGTCAGTCCACGTTTTCGGGAACCACCAACGAAGAAGAGGCTCGAAAGATACTTCGCCAGAACGCACAGCCGCCTATCACGCATCACAACGTTCTTCTCAATTTCTTAGGAGCTCTTTCTTTCGGAGGGCATTTATAGCACAGCGGCCTGAAGGTCTGGGGTAACCAGGGGTGGTCTTCCTTTTGAGATATTGAACTCAAGCGCTCGACAGTGTTGCGATAGTAGGGGCTTAATGGTTAGACGAAGGAAGTCACCCAACCACCCAGTCACCCGTCTTGGATGGCACAGTCTCGTTGCCTTATATCCTGCTTTGCTTCCATAGCCAATCTTCGAGGTCTTGATGCAGGGGTTTCCCATATCACCCAACGGGCGCATAAGAAGATAGGGAACTAGAGCTAACGTAGACCACCACCCAAGTGCTGAGCGGAATCCTCTAGATGGAAGGGTCTAGCCTTTCTCCTACGACTGGTTCTATCACCGCCTTGTCTACTACAAAGGTTGCCCAGCTCTTTACGAGGCTTGCATCATGAACTTGGAGCTAACCAGCACGACCATGCTCCTGCTCTGAATCTGTAGTATGCATATACACATCACCGAAGAATTTCAGAGAGGTTGCAGCTTATCAAGCTTGCTCTCTTGTAGACGGGAATATTGGCGCAGATATGCTCTCAGATGGTTTCCTAGTGTATGGTATCCATTGAGAGTGCCAATCGTGAAGTTTTGATGCCTTAATGTGTATTGAACTTAACTGAGGTGATTGATAGCCTTTTAGTCCCTGTCTTGAACATCACTCTGCTTCTTGGAAACCAATTGATTTTCTCTGAGGGGCATATTCCGCGCAAGCAAAATGAGTTTACGACAGCCAAGGTGAGGCCCATGCGGGAAGCTTCATCAAATATGCGTGGGGCGTAGCTATTCTCATCCTTGACAAAAGACGTGAACAGCCTTCCCCCTAGATATATCTACTCATCCATGGCCTATAGCCCGGGGCTATATTCAAGTTGGGAAAGATGGCATGATAGAGCTTGCTCAACTGTTCGGTTGTGTCTCGAACCTTCGACAACACGAGCGAGAGCACAGCGGTCGTAACAACTCTCTACTCGAAGCCTACTCGACGCACTCTAACCAAGGCTCGAGCAAGCGGATAAACAATCAAGAACCAAAGTCTCTGATTTCTGTCGGTCAGTTACAACAAGGTATTGCCAACGCAGACAACAGCCGACGAATCTCTCCGCTTACAGCCCGAGCTCGAGTCATCTCATACGAATGGCTCAATGACCGATAAGCTAAATCCCTTAGCAGGGGCATCCACATCAGCTGAGTGAACTTGCGGGACCTGCTTCCCCATGGGGGGCGGGGGCCTTCAATACGATGACCTCGAGTCTTCCGTTTCCTGGTGGGCAACTGGCAACTGGCAACGGAACAACGTGATGAGATAACACCGTTGCCGTTGTTGGTCTGTTGGATCAACAGACTTCATGGCGCATTAGTCGTGTCCTGTGTACCATTTCGCCGGATTCCCACGCGTTACTCCAGGAAGCTCTCGAGGTTTGATCGTGGTTGTTGCTTGAATACCCTTACTAGATTTTCAAGATCTTACTGCACTTTTAGGAGACGACCTTCTACTTCCACTTCCTTCCCATTCCTTAACATATCACCATAATCATATCATCAAAACAAACCACATCCCATCAACATCTCCCAGAATTCCAGCAGCCGAGGGACAGACGTCGTTTCCGTTCCCCCACGTCCGTTCCCTCCCAATCCATAAAAGGCAAAGAGTGGGTCAGATTATCAGGTACCGTGTCTGCCCTGTTTTTCCTGCACCCTCGCTTGCTCCTGCAGCAGTTCGGCTCTTCGCGACGCCGTTGCACTCGCCAATCCCTCGGTTCTCCGAATTGGAGAACACAGCCCAAAAAATGAGCCCAGGTCTCAAAAAAGTCGAACGAGGTTCGCGTGAGGGGAAACCTGCCATTACCCTACAGCCGGGTTCGTCATAAATAGGAAAAAAATACCAAAAAAAGGGTTGGAAGGATTACTTAATCTCTCCAACGACATCCCATCTCAAAATCAACGTCGGGTGGTGCCAAAGACTGCAAGCCCAAATTAACGCAACATCACGACATTACCGACCAGGCGACCACATTGCCCGCTAACCTCGCAAAATACGGTGGATACGAGCGAAAACGGTGACAAGAATGGGGATTGGTCTTGGATGGGACAGAAGTCCATGATGCCATTACTGTTCTGTGGAGCCCCTCTAGCAAGTCGAAAGTCCAATCCCGCAGCGCCGCCTGACCGTCGAAACCTTTACGTTGGGACCCGCAAAGCTGATCCCAAAAGGGGGCAAAGAAAACACGGGGGGGGGGGGGGATGATCGTGGCTCGGGGTGAAGGTGCCACGGGTGGGAACACGCGCACGAAAGAGGTACCTGCGATAAGAGCAGCAAGAGACTAAGTCCATTTTTTTCTTTTCCTTCTTGTACTGCTGCGATGAAACGGTGATCAGTACGGAAATGGATAATTACAGCGTACGGATGGATATTCGCGCTTGTCTCGTCTCTCAAGTGAGAGGGAGACGACAATGGTCCTGCGGGAGCCGACAGGTCAGGTTGGGGTGCCTTGCCACCCAGGACATATGATCGAGATCTGGAGGAGCACATGAGGAGGATGGAAGAAAGTCGATCGCGAACCTCAAGATTCTCATCGCCGTTGTCAATGACCATCACGTGTCTTGTCTGATTTCATCTGGACTTTTCTAGCTTTTCCGAAGCTTCTTCTTCAAAGCTCAAGCTCGCTCAAGCTTTCGACGGCGAAAGTTTTCGTCGCGGTTTGAAGGGGATGGGAGTGGGGGAAGAACTCAAAGACCACCAAAACAAACGGCCGTTCGTCGTCTAGAAAGGACAGGTGTGTAAGAGACCCGAGGGGGGTGTGTGAGCGTCTCCGTGACGGTGTTCCTCAGTCTACTTGTCTGGCAGCCTGCGGATACAGCGCTGTCGGACGCACGACTCGGAGCCAGGCTTCGACGATAAGGACATACGTCGAGGTCGAGCGGAGCACTCGGAAACCGAGCTTGTTGTCCTTCCGGGCTTGGGTCAGGGATTTTAGGGGGGGGGGGGACCAGACTATCGTTGGCGGCGTCAATGACAGTTACGACGGGAATAGTAGTCTTGGTTGATGGTTCAAGCTGCTCGAGTGAGAGGAAGAGTGATGGGAAAATGGCGGCGACCGGCCTGGCTCTTCAATTGGCACATCAAGAGGTGTGCCTCCAGCGGTAGTACCTCTTGTTTGCCTATGGCATCATCATCATCGTGGTCTTCTACTGCAGCGCCTTCAAGACCAAGAATCAGATGAGCAGGTAGGATATCCACACGGCATTCAAAGGAGAGAGACTCCCGAAAGTGAAGTCACTGAATCGAACCTAGTGGTGAACAAGCCAGCAGATTGATAAGTGAGAGGAGAGAGAGGCGTAGGGCATGGCATGGCGCGTGATTGCTCGTGTGCAAACAACCCCGTGGGGATGGCATGCTGGCTTCCCGCCGCCAGGCCCGGGAAGACACCCGCAAAAAAAAAAAGTCTACCTAGGTAGCTCGAGTGAAGCTCGCCCAATTCTCATCTCACATTGGCCAATTCGACCTCGAAAGATCTCGGGAAGCTTCAAGCTCTGGCACTCGGTAGAACTGGTCCCTTCCCCAGAGTGGAGATGAAGTGCCTGAACTCGGGCGGTGAGATTGTGCTGGTTGCCGGGTTGTACGGAGAATTTTGACCTTGTCTCACGATCTCATGCCCAATGCTCAGAATTTCATCAATTGCCTCACAAAAGTCATCAAAGTCGGTGATCATCAGTTTGAGGTTTGTAGTATTTTTACAGAAAAAATTGTATCAGGGCCAGGAGCCACGGGGGTAGGCTGGCTGAAGCAAAAGATGGGGAGATGCAAAACTTTTTCGCTGGTAAGAGTAGTGCGTTACCTCGTCCCTGCCACAGACCAATTTCCATCTATACAACACAGCAGAGCCGTGCGGTCTATGACCTCTAATCGTCTAAAATGCCCACCATGCTGTCTATCCCGTCTATTAACTCTAGCTCGTCACGCAGTGTGGAGTGGATGATGCTCCATTGCGTGACCATAGGCGAACCTGTCCCAAGAGGAGATGGCGGTCAAGAGAGCACAGCTCCGTCCGAAAACTGTCTCCTTGCCTCTCCCCAGCTCGCCAGTGCGAAATGAATCGCTTACGTCTATCGTAGTTGTTAGCTTTGATGAGTCTCGATGAGATGAGAATGGATTGGTGATGACGCACGAACTTGGCCATGAGGGCAACCATGAGGTCGAAAAGACCGATGGCCTCGACGAAAGCGAAACCAAGAATGGCGTAGGAGAAGAGCTGGCCACGGAGGGCAGGGTTGCGGGCAACACCGTTGAGGAGGGCGGCGAAGACCAGACCGATACCGATACCAGCACCGGTAAGACCGATGGCGGCGGAACCCATACCCAAGTTCTTGGAGACCTCGACCATGGCCTGGGCGATCTCAGAAGAGTAGGCGCGCTTGGCCTGGACCTGGGTGAAGACCTTGGAGGACTTGATGGTGGTAGCCTGCTGGCGCTTGACAGCCTGGAGGGGGCTGGAGAAGCCTGAAAATTTCGCAAATCGAATGTCAGAACAATCGTGGTTCTCTCATTATTTTCTTGTTTTCTCGACGGGGAGGTGGGAAGGCGACGATATCGAACTCATCGTTGATATCGGATCGGTGCCGCGAGGCCAATTGATGTGATTGCTCATTGGCTTCGATGTCGGCGTCGGTCTTATTCTTTTTTTCTTGTTCGATGCCTTTCCCATTTCCTCCCTTCGTCTCCGTTCTCTCGACGAGAACTAATTTTTCAAGACTTACCAGTGATGGTGCGCTTGGGCATGGCAGAGACGCGCACCGCAGGGCGGGCGGCCTTGGTGGCCATCTGAGTGGCGAGTCTGGAGGCGAGGACACGAGTGGAGGCCATTGTGACTGATGTGAGGGGAGATTGTGGGATAGACGGTGATGGACTGGGAGGAAGAGAAGATAGGAAACAAGGACAGATTGGGATGGAGGTAGGTAAAGTGGAAGGAAGAAGGAGGAGAGAGAAAAAGCTCAAAAGCAGGTTCGGAAGGGAAAAGCTCTCGCTCAGGTGACGGGCAAGCTCGGTAGAGAGAGGAGGGCAGGGGCCCGGGCAACGGGACGGCGGAAGTTGATCCAGATGGCTCGCCAGCCAGGCCTCAGGTTCCACGCTGGAGATGATGAGCCTGAGGCTTCTTCAGGATGTGTGTGGGATCGGATCAAACTGGAGACGGCAGAAACTGGTGAGTATCCGTACCGTTTGTGTATTCACTAGACATCGGTGGGCCCGGCGCTGGGGACGGATTCGCAATGAACGAGGCGTCCCAATCAGGTTTAGACATGTGCGGTCGTTGACATATCGTGGACCTTCATCCACCAAAGAGATCCAACACACACGCCCTCGCACCGATCTCGGGCATTGTCGGGAGGCTGGACGGCGAAGGGGATCCCTGAACGGAGAGAGGGAGAGTCTGAGAGATGGTTGATCTTGGGGCCCTTTGACCGTGCCTGAGGCGTACGGAGTGTGTACTTGCTGGATATGCCCCCTTGGCCAGGAACACGAATCATGAGAAGTGGGTTGCGGTATCAAGGCTAAGGAGAATCCGCAAGGTTGAGTCCGTTACGGCCGGCTAATCGATAATCAACATGTAGGTCCAGCGTGTGTCAACTCAGTCTTTGAGACGGCATGAGCACGCAATGTCCATGTTCCAAAGCATCTTGGCTTAACGGAGAGAGACCACCTCAAGCTCACTGAAGCATTCTAGATAAGAGGCTGTTGGTGCCGGAAACACACGGGTTGAGCCTGGATGGGAGTCCCATGGCGAGAGAAAATTTTCTCAAAAAAAAACATTCCCTCAGGCACACAGCGCAAAAAAAGAGAGAGAGAAAAAGCCGCCAAATGTCAGCTTTGATATCAGCCCGGTCATGGCTTGCGGTGACCCCCACCCGATACCGTCGAAGGCCTCCACTCTGAGGCGCCTGGGTCCAATCAGCCGCAGCCTTGCACTCACACGTGGGTGGACCCGACAAAATAGCTCAAGGAAAAAAGGCGTCAACACCAGAAAAGAAGTGGACACGATGACCGAGTTGGAACGTTGGTCCCAGAGATAAAAAGGGACGCGGTGAGACGGATCGTGGTTTGAAGGGGAGATAGAGAATTGGCCCAAGGCCTACTTCCGTTTTGTCGCTTGCGTCGATTTGCATTTCATGTCGTGCTCCCTCCCTTCACTTCTCAACCATTCCTCGTTCCCTTTCCTTTCACTGTTCTTCCCATCTTCTTATCAAACTTTTTCGTTTTTTTCGTTCGAGTCGATGCCGCCGCCAAACCATCAGCGAAGATGGGATGAAGTCAATCGAAGCACGCACACATGCCTTGGCCAGCCCAGTTTCCTGTCAGGGACGCTTGCCGTCTGACTGCACACACGCCCCTTCCCTGCACCCCCGACTGCAAGTAGACGAGTGTTACGTGAGATCCCGGCAGCACCCAGAAACCTGGCTGGCGTGCACTTGCACTGGCAGCGCTCCGAGGGACGCTGCAGTGTTCTCGTTGCTGGACAGCTTGGCCCTACCGATGGCCGACGGTCGACGGACGTGGTGGCGATTCATCTGCCAATGGCAGGCAGGTTCGCTCCATTGAGCCGACGTCCGAGGTTCCAGTGTCTGAGATGGCCGAGATGGGTGCGACCGCAGCGCCGTAACCGTAATGTCGGGATCCACAAAAGGAGTATCTGCGAGATTGATTCAGCGTCAAACGTAAATCTAGCGTTTGTCAATCCCAGCTGTCGGTACGCGATACGCAGGTCGCTCGAAATGATGCGTGGGTCTGCCATGTCTCGGAGGCCATGTACCTTTTACGGTTGGGCTTCACCCGTGAGGCGTCCAGGATGAGCCTGTGAGGTACCGCCCTCCGTCCAACCACTGGGGGTGAGGCCGACGCCGGGAGAAAAATTTGACTCCCAGCCAAGCTGCTCTTGCTAGTGCAAGCGCAAGCTTTGAGGGAGAAGAAACGCCGAAACGCACCGTTGGCGCTCGCCATTCCGCTTCGCTGCCATTGTCTTGTGGTGCATGCCTGAGGCTACAGAGCCTCAAAAATGACGCATCATTGTTGTCTCTGTCTCTGTCAGGGTGTGAGTGTCTCCTGCGTCAATGCCAATGGCGTCGTCGAGGGCCTGGAAGCCAGTGGTTGAGCTAGAGCTTGTGCTTCTGAATCATGTGTCCGAGTCTGACATTCCGATCGTATCTGAAATTGGAACTCTCGAACAAAAAGCAATGGTGTTTGCTTGTACCGACCATCTTTGATGATGCCGACTGATAAGACGCGGGAGATTATTGAGCCATTGGGCCGTGTGGCGTCAATTGATTGCTCAATGATGGTGGTATTCGGGATGATGGATGATGGAAGCTGATGGTGTCATGTGCGATAACGGGACAGATGACCATGAAGCCAAAAGGCCCAAAAAGTCCTTCCCTTTCTCCAGCGCCACGAGAGTCCAGAGGTTCTTCACCTCAGGCAAGTACGGATACGTACACGGAGTAGGTTCTTACCCTACCTTAGGTACCTTACCTTGGGTATCTTCCCTTCCGAGGGCAGCTGCTAGGGTTACTCTTACTGTTGTCATTCCTTCCTTTTCATTGTCCTAGTAGTCTAGGCTCTTTCTTCCTTCTCTCCTTCCTGTCTTGCGGGTGGCTCTTGTCATGGCTATTTCCTTCCCTTCCCTTTCCATGTCTCTTGCCGGCCTAAAGTGCCTTAGGTAAGAAGCAGGCGCCGTCCGGCGGCATGTCGTCGCCTTAGGCTCATGCTTCCATGCTTATTCCGCGGTGGCTGCATCATCAACCGAAACACCCGATGCCGCCCAGCGCGCCGAGAATCGATGAACGGGCAGGAACGGGATCGACTTGAGACGCCACATGCCCAAGAGGTTGCACTGTTGCACACACACCCGCCACAGCTGCAAGTCCCGGGGGCCCCTTCCGGGATTGGATTGAGGCACCAACACTTGAAGCAACTGCGGAAATAACCACCGAGCGCGACAAGGAGCAGACTACAGGCGACTACCTACGTACAGGCGACCCCGAAGAAATACATCCGCCCGAAAGAACGTCCATGGCTGTGCGATTTTTCGGCCGGGAATGAGTTGCATTTGGAAGGCTTCTAGTAATTCGCTAGACTCGCTACGACGTTCCATTCCTTACGCAAAACCCAGGCTTCTCTACCAGCCATTCGGAACGTACGCAGACACGAAGCCCAACGCGCATACGATTTCCCTGCGACTATTCGTTTCTCCCCTTGGAGCCGCTTTTGTAGTTGCTCCAATACCGAGTCGAACGAACCCCCAGGCATCACTGCATCAATCTCGTTTGCCATTGCAACCTCCGAACCACATAACCGTCCGAGCGAGGCTGTCAAGGCGTTCAACAGTTCAACAAAGGAGGGAAAAAATTTCAATCTGTCATTTCGGTTGGCGTCACTGTGACAGTCCAGAGCTCTCTGCGACTGGCCCAAGCTCCTTTCCCGATTCGACTTATGGCGATAATTGCTACTCCCTTTTGCGAATTGGCGGCTCTCAGCCTTCCGATAACTTCCGTCGGGTCGTATTGTTTCATTCCAACGAGAATGGCGATGATGTTCTTAAACCTCACTTCTAGGGCATCAAATCCTTCCGTCTGCTTGAAACTTTCCACGAATCCCTTTACCTAACTAGGGGCCATTTGTGGCAGTTGCCGCGTCCGCACCGTCAAGTTGTCCGGTTCGGGCTGACTGTGCGCGCTCCTGTTCACGTTCCCAGTAGTACGCGCTGCGCCTGGGCTTGTTACCTCGCGCTGGGTAAGCTCCAAGATCCTCGCCGACGAGGCTCACATTTTCAAACTGGCCACTCTTCCAAACGCCTTCATGCACGAGCCCATCCATGTGCAACAACCCGGCGATGCGGATATCCCCACGACCCAGATCTCTGGCGCAGATCGCGTACTTGCTAAACCGGCCCTCAGTCACCCGTTTGTCGAGGCCATCGTGAATCCACACACATGAAAGATTGTTAACACAAATTGAGACGGTACCCGGCTCCTCGAAGGAAAATCCATCGTACTTATCCGCCTTGGGAGCTAGATATACGTAAAGGTCCTGGTACTCTTCTCTGTGCCCCGCATCGAAAGCCGTGATATCATGGCCTGGAAGCTTCCTAAACAATTGTTCGACTTCGGGAAACTGAGGTCGCTGAGGGTTCGTTGGGTCTTGCGTCCAAAAAACAAATGCCACCTGATTGCACGACTTATTCCTGCCCCGATGTGACATTTCGAAGACCGTGTACGGCCATGGCTTAGCTGCAACGACTGATCCTGGAGGACTTGCCCTTCTTGCTTGGGCATCGTACTCGCTCAAGAGATCACATAGTTTTCCCAGCTTGAAAGCTGGAAACCCTAGGGAGTCTTCAGCTACCTTCAGACTGATTGGGAGGCCGACTGGACCAAATCCTGCTGCAGTCTCGTCATACATCTCCGTAAGCAATGGCATAACTCGCGAAGAGGGCTTATGCGTCCAATTCGGCGTCCATGACGGGATCCTGAATTTCTCAGGTTTCTCCTGTTGGACCATTTCATCCCCCTCATCCGCTTCCTCGCCGACCTCGCCGACGTGGAACGACCTGAGCAGTAACGCCGGGATTCCAAACCTCTGCGCAATCCACCTGGCCATCTGCATATACGCCTCCCTCGTCGACATCGTATAGTCGGCTACAATTCCATCGCTCTGTGCGCAAGATATAAGCCCATAAACGGCGAACAGCTTGTCTCTTGGATCTGACGCATGGCTGTTGCGCGCCAGGTCCAGGAGCCGGAGCAGGTCACTCGAGTCCCTGTACGCAGGCGCCCGAAACTGCAGAACGGACGGCAGCTGCAGCATGTTCAGCAGCCGCGGCTTCTCTTTCGTGTTGATGAGCAAGCATCGGTCCGCCAGCCAGGGGATCTGGAGCCGTGACCAGGGCATCTCGTACTGCCCGCAGATCAACGTCGCCTGCCTAGCCAGCGCCACCTCTTGAAGAATCCATGCCCGCGAAAAGTACCGCCGCGTGAGCAACGTCTCCAACGCCTGCTGGAGCGACAGCCGCCGGGGCAGATCCGGGGTCGTCGTGTCCCGATCATTCAAGAAGCGGAAGAGCGCCTCTTCCTCGGGCACCGGTTCCCCGACGTAGACGAGGACGCGCTGCGCGCGGGAGTAGATTTGCGGCATCAAGCGCACCTGGTGGCCCCTCTCCTCGACGTCCTGCTGGTTCATGCAGACGGCGTCGATCCAGACGACCCTCTGCGCGCCGCGGCTGCGGACGCGCCGCAGCGCCGTCTCGCAGTTGGCCGTAACGAAGAAGGCGCGGCCGTCGAGGGTGATGGGCTGCGTCCAGGCCATCGCGCCATCCTCGCTCGCCCAGGTGTAGGAGATCGCATCGTAGTCTATCATGCTGGCGGTGCTGCTCAGGGCGAGGGTGCATGTGATGGGGTCTGCGAATTCCCCCGGCTCTAGGGTGAGGAGGCGGATGTCTGTTTGGGATTCTAGGGGCCTGTAGACGGCAGTGTCTATTGTATTTTCATCCTCGTCATTTGCTTCAGGTGGTGGTAATGTATCGAGATCGAGTTGGATGGAGCCGCAGCTTAGGCAGCTGGAGATGCCGCCGCTGGTGAAGACGTCTAGGCGCCGGCATGACGGGTCGTGCCATTCTGCCATGATGAATGCAGTGTAGCTCCTCCTCAATGCTTTGGTAAAAACTCAAGTTCTAACGAGAATGATGATTCTAAGTGTCAGGAGATTGTTGCAAGATTCAAGTGAGCAAGTAAGTGTAAATAGGCGGTACGTTGGCTGCATGTCAGATGTGAGGTCCGGCGGCTAATCCTGCAAGAGGTACGCATAGCCTCAGCAGCTGATTGGCAGCTTACCATACAAGGTCGTAGTTTGTCGACTGGATGAGTTGACTTCAACACAGATCATTCCCGAGGAGAGGTGGAATGGAACAGGATTTCCATGGACAGGTAATGGTGTTTTTTTTACTAGGTATACTATTTATGTGTATACAGATGCATATCGGTGAATACATATTTTTGATCAGACTTCTCTAAGCAACAACGGCATAGTATTACCTAGCAGAATTAACACATATACATACATTCTATATAAACTCCATCTTAGAGGCAGAAGAAACCCATAGGCAATCAAATTAATTACCACCACGGACTAAAAAGAGTTCACCCCCCCGGTGCTGAATTGGGGGCTACATCTCTTGGTGCTCATGCTGGGATTCGAACTCGGGTACTCTCGTATGCGCTTAGCCTGTCGTCGAGTAGGCTGGTTGGTGTAGATAGTTGATTGTTGACCATTAACCATTCCACCACCCACGCCACAGTTTGACCTGACCCCCGACCTAGGGGGCGCCTGCTGTGCTGGTGACAGGAAGTAGATTGAGGAGGGGTATATACCTTTCTCGTGTATTCAGAGAGAAGGTGGGTGGGATACCTTGAGGGCCTTCCTTCCCGTCTCATGAGACCATGGGAAGGTGTGAGCCTCTCCCGCCTTCTCTTGCCGGGATGTTCAATATGACCTTGGATTATTGCCGCATTTGGATGGGAACGCTGAACGGCCAAGGCTGCTTAGAGACTGAAGGAGACCGATACTGTCAATTACGTCCATATAGTTGATCATTGAGTAGTGAGATGGCATTCATATATGAGGCAGCCGAGACGGTGGTGTCAGAACAACACCACCATGGCATGGTAACGTCAGAAGAAAGACATGCCCTGTTCATACGCCATACATAAGCCATTGTTCTCATTTCGATAGGGGCTTAACGTATACCATACCCCAGACTCTCATTACTTCGAGCTGCGGTAGGCATCCTCTTTCGCTTGAGACGTCTCTGTTGATCTACCGACACGGATGCTGCCGAAGATTGTCAAGTATGGAGAGCAGCGGTGACTACGCTTCATCGCTCGCTCTCGTACGTTCACGAGATTGAGTATATAAGGTGTCTATCTCCACCTCAACTTATATAGTCACGGACTGGTAGCCCCAGAGTCTTCTCCTTCACATTGTTCGCTTCGCAATTTTGGAATTTCCAATAAATTCGCTATGAAGATGTACACGTACATTACTGAAGCAAGGGTATCTAAAAAAACATATCCAACACAAAAGCCTGCTCCAGACAAACAAGATTATCCCCCCTCCGGAACTGAGCCAACACCTGAATGAGAAGACTCTGACTTGCTCCAAAATCTCATAAGGGTACTCCGCCGGCCTGATTCATGAGACGCGTGGTCACTGGAAGTTGAAGACCTAGTGAAGATGGTCGCCGTGGATGCGTCGCTAGACTTTCGAGTCGACGTCTGCGAATACTTCTGAAGGAGTCGCTTGATCTCCGACCCGGCCAGTCCACAGTTGGAAGCCGCCTGGAAAGCGTTCCGGCCATTTGCATCGGTCAAGCGAGCATCTGCGCCGTGGGAAAGGAGCACTTCGATCATGCCGATTTTGCGAGAGCTTTTTGTTGCTACAACCTGGATCGCGGCAATCAGGGGAGTGCACACATTGTTGTTGCTGAGATAGGGGGACGAAGTCTGCGATCTCTTCGTCTGATGGCAGATATTGGGATCGGCTCCTTCGCCCAGCAAGAACCGGACCATTGCCTCGTTCCCCATCTCGCAAGCCATATACAGCGCCGTCTTTCCCGAATTGTCGATGAGATCCAAAAGGTTAGGCGTGTCTTTGAGGAGAAGTCGGGCAACATTGACGCCGCCGGATTTGTTCTGACATCGGTGTAGGGGACTCAGACCTGCACTATCACGAACGTCGGCCCGCGCGCCCGTCTGCAACAACAGCCCAACGCTGTCACGGTTCCTGGTCGACGCGGCAAGCAGCAAGGGCGTCGGTAGACCAACGTTGCCCCCGTTCTCGAGACTGACCACATGTCCCACCATTTGCCTCAATACCTCGAGGTTTTCGTCTTGGATGGCCTTATGGAGCGGCGAGGTTCGTGTCATGAAGTCGCAGGCGTCGAAGCGGAAGCCGGTCGGGACATCGATGTCGAATCCGTTCTCGCGACACCACTGAAAGGCTTGAGAGAGCTCGCCCATGGAGGACGGCCTCCTGGCGTCTGGTACAGAGTCTGGATCAGGGGGCGACGCAGGACGGCTTGTCAGCGGGATGATGACGGTGTTGACCCAGACTTCCACACCGCGCGCTTCGTCAAATGCCCCGTCGAGTTGCAGAGCCTTGATGTACAAATCTGCCGTCTCTTGTACCAGTTCAACCGGGATGGGTTCTTGGTTCTTCCGGCCTTCAAGAGCTCGGCTTAGGAACGTCTTTGCCTGCCTTAGATTACCGAGTCGGATGTATAGGCTCCCCAGGTCATGGTATAGCCGACTTCGCCGTTCGTTGTTCCGAAACTCCTCGGGTTGTTTCACCTCTTCTTGGAGTAAGTCCTGCAGAATCCCTTTCGCCTCGGTGATTTCCTCTTCTGTTTCACTTCTTAAAAGGATATCGGCGAGTCGCTCTTTCATGACAGCTTGCTCGGCAAAGCTAAAGTCAACGTCGTATCCTGGCTGGCTAAGCTGTTCTCGGATCTCGATGCCCCGCTTCTGATATAGCGAAGCCCGGAGAAATATTCCGCAGTCTACCAGGCGGTCGACTATTTCTTGGTTCGCGTCGTACTGGTGACTGAGGATGTCTTTGCTTGGTCCGTCTGGATGTTCGGGCTCTGGGTCCCAGTCGTCTGAGTCTACGTCTCCTGATGTTTGTTTAGAGTCCTGGTCCTTTCCCGATGCCAACTTAGTGTACGATGAGTTGAACGACAAGAACGAGTGGTGTTGGTCTGCATTTTGCAAAGTGACTGCGGCTGCTACTTCGTCGGCCGACATTCGCCAGGCTTGGATCTCTCTTGTGACAGACAGAGATTCATCCATTCTTGTGTCACTTTCGTCGTCCCATTCCGTTGATGGTCGTCGTTGACCCTTGCCCGTACGTGAGATGAGGTTCGCGGCTCGAATTTCGTCGGTCAAGTTTCTGATTGCGACATGCACCTGGTCTTGAGACTTTTGTTGAGTCCATAATGAGCCGCTTCTAAAGTCAGTCATCCGATCCACCAAAGGGTTCTGCTTGAAGGGTTTCACGTACAGAGACAGGGTTATCAGACTGAGTTGAAGTACTTGTGTATACGACGTAATGTGAGAGACCAGATCGCGAATCACAACCGACTTCAACGTCATGGTAAAGCTTGCTCTAGCTTTATCAATCGGACCCGGCTTGTCGTCAAGTTCCGGTAGCTCTTTCTGCAGCCTGTCAAGCGAGGAGCGGCATGATTTGAGAATTTGGTAAATATCTTGGTGATGCTCTCTCTCAAAGGAAAGCTGATGCGGGTGCTGCTTCAGGATTCGAGCCACATTGCGCAGCGCGGCGTGTAGGTTCCGTATGGTCTCGTGGAATTCGCAGATGCTCGAGGAAATGGCTTTGCTCTCTTGGACAAACTTGCCCGTGCCTTCTACGATCTTGCCGGCTATTCCGACCATCTGCAGAGCAAAGGCGGCAATCGAAAGAGGATCCATCTCAATCTGAGTTGTTTGTGCAGCGCTGTTATCCGAATCTCTGGCTCTCCTCAGTCTCCTGAACGGCGGCCGCGTCCATTGACTTCGCGATAATCGATGCAAAGAGTCCTCGGGCGTTGAACGATGAACATGTTAGGGAGTCGTGGATGGGCTCGGTGCAATGTGCAAAGTCAACAAGCACTCGAGTGGAAAAGAACACACAGTAGAGGACGGGCGGGCAGTGAAGGGGCAGACATTGGACACCCTCCTCCATCTATCGATGAGGCAAGTACACTTGTGGTCCCCGCGATCGACAGATGTTACCCTCCCAAATGAGTCTTACTCGCCGAGACAAAAAATCGCTGCCGTCAATCTGGGGGGCATAGCCACGAAGGAACACATCACGAGCGTAGGGCAGGCTGCTGCCGCAGTCGGTGTAACGCAGAGTTCAGCTGGCCCTGCACTGCGGGCTCCTCAGTGAGTAGGTACTCCTTGGATGCCATTGTCTCACTTCCAAGCAAATGATCTCACTCCGTAATCGACCCCGACCTTAGAGCTTCTTTCTGCCCACTTGAGTAGGTAGCCGTGACTCTATACAACGGGCCCCCGCGGGGAACCTCGCAGGACCGGGGTCTACTCCGTAGTGTGGGAGTTGATGCAGTAGCCTTATTCCACTTGAACCCCAGTTGCCAAGCTTCACCCCGACTATGTCCTCTGGGTCTGTGGCGCAGCAGGATACCAGGCGATGAACAATATGCATATTATTCATAAGCAAGACATAGTGATGACAGCAGGAGAGCTGGGCGATCTGCACCTTGCAGCCCCAAACTCATCTTGTGAACGTCGATTGGCTTGGGCAAAGCCACAGTTCAAGTGCTGCCTGGCGCCGTACATCTGCAGCTTCCTCCCGTGTTCGGGATCGAGTACAAAAAACTCAGCGTCTGCGGGTGAAGTCAGTTGCGAGTGCCCGAGATGAGGCTTCTCTAGGACTTAAGGACTTCTGGAATGACACATCAAAATCCCAAGAGTTCGTCTCGTTGGTCAATGTAACCCCCCGATACCTCAATAGTTTAGCACGTTTCCCGGTGGTACAAAGGGCAACACTGCGGTCAATCTGGAATCTGTCACTCAAGGCTCCCTCCATTGCCAGATGGGATGGTGGATGGCAGGGAGGCGGAAAGGTTTGGCTTCGCCTCCACACTCACAGCCCTACATGGGGGGGGGGGGGAGGTGACCAGATGCCCCTCGCTTCCCTCTACTCCGCATCTGGTATATACGAGTAGACAAGTAAACGGGACGACGATCGCTGGCTCGAAGGATGAAAATGACGGGCCTGTGCATGGGCTGCCATCTGATTGTACAACGCCAGCCGAGGAAAGCCTGCGAGACAAAGTCTCAGTGAGACGCGGGACGCGGGACGTCGTCATTCAATCCTATTGGGGGCCATGAGGTCTCACTTCCTGGGCCATGGTTCATGCCGTTTCGCGCTCGCATAGGCGACCATAATGACAGTGCCCTACCTATATGACTGAGCGGCCTGGCTTCCGTTCACTTAATACCCAGGATAGGCCTGGCTCGCGATCGATTTCAGCCCTATATTGGCTACTCGTGATGCTACTTATCGTGGTATTGCTGATAAGTGCCAATTAAGTCCATAATCTCCCAGAACGATCATATTGACAACGGCATGTCTGATATCGACACTCTCGGCCAGGCCGAGTCTCATTCTGGCCATGACAGGGTTACAAAACAACAAGCCCGCCACCGGCATATCAACGACCGGGCGGTAATCGAGAACCCTCTCTGTAAGCTCCATGTCCGAGGACTCCAAACATTCAACTCTACTACTCAAAATCCCCTTCCCTTCTAAAGACCGCTTCTTTTGCTGACTCAAATCTCTCCATTTAGCTCACTATACCGACGAACAGCTAGAGGCAGATGTCACGTCATTCGCGGAGAGGTATCTGAACGTCGATAAGGGAGCTTTGATACGAGCTGCGCGTGTGGCAAAGGATATCAAGCTATATGACGAAGTTGCGAGAAACCCAAGCGGTGCGGCAGGAAAGGAGCTTCCGGTCCAGCTGACGGCGGAGGAGAAGCGGGCACTTGTTCGGGAACGCGACGTCCCGTTCAGCGAAAAGGGGATGTGGACCATCATCATTACTGTGTCCCTCGCAGCATTCTTGCAAGGTAGGCAAACCATCTTCTTGTCTTTGGCTCAATATCGGTTCACGGGCTCACCGAGCTCCCTAGGCCACGTGCAAGCGTCATTCAACGGCTCCTCTCTGTATGACACCGAGTTCGGGCTGAACACGACGGCAAAGAAAGACGACAACAGTGTGACGGGTAGCCATGCTGAGTTGGGAATCGATGACTGGAAGCTGGGAGCCGCAAACGCGTCTCCTTTCTTGTTCGCTGCGCTGCTGGGGTGTCCTCTTGCGCTACCCGTAAACCATTATCTCGGTCGTAAAGGGGGGATGGTGGTGGCTGCTTTTCTTATCCTGGTCAGCTCGATTGCTTCGGCCTTTGCGACGAACTGGGTGCATCTTTTTGGTATTCGGCTGGTGAATGGTATAGGTTAGTGTACACACCTCCCTTTTTCAAAGATATCACAATGCTAATGATGGGATCAGGTATGGGACTCAAGGCCGTCAGCACTCCAATCCTAGCCAGTGAGACCGCGGTTGGTTTCTGGCGTGGCACCTCCATTCTCGCATGGCAGCTGTGGGTAGCCGCGGGCCTGATGGTCGGCTTCGCCTTCAACCTGATCTTCGACACAGCGGCCAACAAGCGGCTGACCTTCCAACTCATGGTGGGCGCGCCCATGGTCCCCGCCCTCGCGCTGCTCGTCCTGGTCATCTGTTTCTGCGAAGAAAGCCCGCGCTACCTGATGCGCGTGTCGAGTCCCCGGTACGACCCGCAGCGGGCCTACGAGATCCTCAAGAAGCTGAGGAACACCGAGCTTCAGGCTCTCCGGGACATCTACCTCGTGCACAAGTCTATAGAGCAGGAGGAAGTGCCGGGCGGGGTCGCGAATCTCAAGTACATTCCGGGATTTGTGTCAACCGTGGTGGGATTCCTGCGGCAGTGGAGGCAGCTGTTTCTTGAGAGGCGGTTGAGGAACGCATTGATTAGTAGCTCGACTGTGGCGCTTGCCCAGCAACTGTGTGGTAAGACGCGAACTCTCTGAAGTGTGATTAGACGTAGATGAGAGCCGTGCTGACTTGACGCAACAGGAATCAACGTGCTGGCCTTCTACTCGGGCACGCTGTTCAGCCGCGCCGGTGCAGTGAAGCGAGATGCCATGTTCTTCAGTCTAGGCTATGGAGCTGTCAACTTCATCTTTGGGCTACCCGCCATCCGAACGATCGATACGTTGGGCAGACGGAAATGGCTGATATTGACACTCCCCGTGATGGCACTCTTCATGCTCCTCGCGGGCGTCTCCTTCAACATCCACAACCTGAATGCCAAGATCCCAGTGGTGGCACTATTCATCCTCCTGTTTGCGGCCGCGTATTCACCTGGTCTGGGGCCTATCCCGTTCACCTACGCGTCAGAGAGCTTCCCGCTATCTCACCGCGAAGCTGGGGCCGCGGTCGCCATCGCGGTGAATCTGGGCTTTGCCGGTCTGCTCTCCGTCTTCTTCCCGCGTATCAATTCCGGGCTGGGCGACGGCGGCTCGCTATACCTCTTTGCGGGACTGAATGTCTTGGCCCTGGTCATGGTCTTCTTACTGTTGGAGGAGACCAAGAGGCGCAGCCTAGAAGACCTGGACCTCGTGTTTGCTGTGTCGAAGCGACAGTTCGTCAAGCACCAGGTTGTCGAGTACTTGCCGTGGTTCTTTAGGCGTTATGTCCTGCGGAAGCACGAGTACAAGCCGAGTCTGTATATTGATCTGATCTGGGGGTCCAGAGGCGACGAAGACGAGCGGACACGGGCGAGGGATGCGCGGCGGATGGACGGGAGGAGAGATAGTTCCGAGTCGGACAGAGACAGCACTCACGCGTAAATAGGTTGAGGACCGGGCTGCGTGAATGGACGATGAATTCTGGTGATTGCAACAGCGTTGTGGCTGAGTTCACGAAAGCGAGAAAGCGAATTGATGATTTACTTATTAGTCCTTTTGGCGTGAAACTGGTCCGCAAATTACTCGTTGGCTTTACGCGTATACGAGTCAAGGATTATTGGAATTATTTGGTGGCAATGATACTTGGCTTTGGGTCAAAAATAGGAATGCCAGACTTGTTGAAGCTTAGGAAGAATTGTTACAATTGCTGGATTTAAAAAGTTCTTTGAAGGCGTGATGCACCCAGCATTCGTTGTTGGATTGTACCTTTTGGTACCCAGGGTAGATAGTTGTGTGTCCGTGTACCTATGTCGGAGCTGCTCGTGGAAGGAGCTGAAGCTTACTCCGGAGCCAGCGGGCCGGTCAGACCCACCTCCATCCCGTCAAATCCCCGATTATTTGGCGGCGTCAGCCCGGAGTTCAAGCGAGAGCCAACGCCGCGGCCCCTCCGCCTGACCCCGCTAGAGTCCCATGGGAAGGGCTCCCATTGGCTCCGGGGGTCACAGGTGGAACACGAAAACGAGCGAGGGTGGCAGGTGCAGTCACGCAGACGCTTTTTCCTACCTCGCGCTGCACTGTCCGGGACTCTGCAGGGCGTTTGGATGAGGGCTGCGACGCTGCGCTATGGCAGGCGTGACGATTGTGTCTTTCTTTAAAAGTCCAGGATGGTCTACTTCCCATACCTAGTTGTTAAGCCAAGCCTTTTCTCTCTCTTCTCTTTTTTGAATTACTTTACCTTGGGTTGCTTGCTTTGTTCTTCAACTAAACCCGTAGCCACGGAAACAAAACGGTTCCATTGTTCAAGGTCAAAGTAATGGACTGCTCGGCAGGGGGGTAGACCATTTGTACTCGCTTAAGGTAAAGGCCCCCGAAGGATTTAGCGCTTGGCGGTCGCTCAAGCCGTACGCTGGGCCCGATAAGGTACCTCCACCCGTCGACTGACATTGCGCATCCCGCTAATCAGGGCACCCCGTCAGGACGTCATCGAACCGTCCCAATTATTCCAATCTCGGACCTTTCGTGACCCGTGCAGTCCGCCGTCGTCAGTCGCTGCGCGTGTGTCCTGCTGCTCTCCTATCTCGAAACCGCAAAGTTGAATTTGTCTCTTCCTTCTCCAAGCTCCAGGACGTCGTCATTGCACCTTGGCGGCATAGCGAACGAGAAGCACTGCCAGATCTCGACAACACAAGCCCTCGCCATGTCCACATTTCGATTGACTATCGAAGACGGCCAGTTCCGCGACGGCTACGGTAGACAAGTTGTGCTTCGAGGCCTCAATGTCGCCGCCGACGCCAAGCTCCCCAGCGAGCCAGATCAACCCTCGCACATTGGCGACGACTTCTTCGATGGCGACAATGTCAAGTTTCACAACCGTCCTTTTCCCAAGGACGAGGCTCACGTTCATTTCTCGAGGATAAAGCGCTACGGATACAACACCATCCGTTACGTCTTCACCTGGGAGGCCATCGAAGCCGCTGGCCCAGGACGTTACGATGAAGAATGGATCCAGCATACGATTGAGATTCTGAGGATAGCTAAAGAATATGGCTTTTACATCTTCATGGACCCTCACCAGGACGTGGTATGTCTGACTGTTCTCTCCCCCATCATGTGGTTCCCAAGGCTAACAAACCAATCCTACAGTGGTCGAGGTACTGTGGTGGTTCTGGCGCCCCAATGTGGACAATCTACGCCTGCGGCCTCAACCCGCAGAGCTTCTCCGCCACCGAGGCCGCGATCGTGCACAACACATACCCGAAGCCCGAAGAGTTCCCCAAGATGATCTGGTCGACAAACTACTGGCGTCTCGCCGCCGCGACAATCTTCACCATGTATTTTGGCGGCAGGGATTTTGCGCCAAAGTGCATCATTAACGGCATCAACATTCAGGACTTTTTGCAGGGCCACTTCGTCGCCGCCTGCGCGCACCTCGCGAAGCGCATACACGAGGCCGGCGACCTCGAGAACGAGGTTGTCATCGGGTGGGAGAGCATGAACGAGCCGGGCTGCGGTCTGGTCGGCTACCAGGATATCGCCGTCATCCCCAATGCGCAGAAGCTGAAGAAGGGCTCGTGCCCGACGATCTGGCAGACGCTCCTCACGGGATCTGGCCGCGCCTGCGAGGTGGAAACGTGGGACATGGGTGGCATGGGCCCGTACAAGGTCGGTCGTTCACTGATTGACCCCCACGGTGAGATGGCTTGGCTGCCCGCCGACTATGACGACTCGAGATACGGCTGGAAGCGAGACGAGGGTTGGAAGCTCGGCGAGTGCATCTGGGCTCAGCACGGTATCTGGGATACGAAGACGGATACCCTGGTCAAGAAGGACTACTTTTCCAAAAACCCTAGGACCGGGAAAACGATCGACCACCCTGAGTTTACTAATACGTATTTCATGGACTCTTACCGGTTATACAGAGACGCTATCCGCCCCATTCACAAGAACTGCATTATGCTGATGCAATACCCGACACTAGAGCTACCACCTCAGATCAAAGGCACCGCCGACGACGATCCGATGATGGCCTTTTCACCGCATTGGTACGATGGTATTACACTCATGACGAAACGATGGAACAGAGTATGGAACGTGGACGTTGTTGGCGTGTTGCGCGGGCGATACTGGCACGAGGCACTCTCTGTTAAGGTCGGTGAGACTGCTATTCGGAACTGCTTCAAAGACCAGCTTGCGTCATTGCGGCAAGAAGGCCTGGATAGAATGGGTAATCACCCATGTGTTATGACGGAATTCGGTATCCCATACGATATGGGCGACAAGAAAGCGTATAAGACGGGAGATTACTCGGATCAGTCAGCTGCCTTGGATGCCAACTATTTTGGTGCCGAAGGCTCGGGTATGGAAGGCCACTGTTTGTGGGTTTACGTTGCAAAGGTAAGCAACCTCTCTCATGCGCGATGTCACCCTAGCTAACACACGTTAAAGAACACTCACGAGCACGGTGATCTCTGGAACGGCGAGGATCTGTCAGTCTTCTCACTAGACGACAAGACACTACCCATGTCGCCTCTCCCCCGCAGCCCATCACCCAACCCGTCGTCAGACCTCAAGCGCAACTCCATGAGCAGAGACGTTCCGGACGAATCGACCGTCACGCCGGAAAACCTGCAAAGCACAATCACGAACCCGTCGATATCATCCGCCCCCTCCAAGGACCCAGAGCTGACCAACGCGCCGGGCCTCCGCGCCGCCGAGGCCTTTGTGCGGCCGACCCCCGTCGTCGTGGCGGGCGACGTGCTCGAGTACGGCTTCGACCTGCGCAGCTGCACCTTTACGCTCAAGCTCAAGGCCGCCGCGCCTCCATCCGAGACGGCGCCGACGGTGGTGTTCTTGCCCGAGTTTCACTACCCACAGGATAACTGCACGGTCGAGGTGTCGTCGGGCAAGTGGGCGATCAGCATGGATGATGACGAGGGCCCGCTGCTGCAGAAGCTCAGGTGGTGGCACGCGGACGGGGAGCAGACGCTCAAGGTTACGGGCTTGGTGAGGCAGCATAACATCGTCGAAGGATCCGAGGAGGACATGGGGTACCTGGAGCAGTGCCAGCAGAACTACGCTAGGTGCAGCGTGATGTAAAGAGTGTGTTATGGTCAGGATTGGGATGAGAAGAGTTGCCAGGCGAGGTTATCCAGAGATACGAACAGGGTCCGCCACACGGCCCGCCCATGATGTGATGGTCAAGAGGTGGTTATTGCAGGCATTGTTTTTTCTTTACATTTAGAGCAATGAAGAGGGCGAAGGATTTTTGGCGGCTTTCAAGGCACACCTCTGGCTATCAGGGAGTTAATGGGGAGCATACTTGTTGGCTTATGATGACCTCCCGTAATTGTTCGTGATGTTTGAACGTAATGTTGAGTGGAGCGTGTCCCTAATCGCCCCTTAATCTTTCATATCTAGCAAGCAACTAAGACAAACCGAGAGACCCTGCAAATCCATCCGATGTTTCAACATCACCTTAGTAAGATTAGGTACATTAGTCTGCGATGACACGCATGTCGATGATGGGCTAAGTTTTGCGCTTAGCTGACTTGATTAAGGTCCCTACCCGATTCTCATTAGTAGTAGTCCTCCTACATCGGTTTTTCGGACAGGAATGGTCAAGCGGCAGTCTTTTTTTCCCCCCTTCCCCCTTCTTCTGCAGTCTACAATTAAACTTTTCTTGTCCTTGGTGGTCCACCGGGCAACTTGTCTCATGCTTCTCTGATGCAGCGTTGACGTGCGTTTGTGTCGGCTGCTCGGGTGGTGTGGTTCATGCACTCCCGGCCCCGGCGGCGGCTCGGCTGCAACATCATCATACATGGCACATCCGCGAGTTGTCAGGGACACGACGGTTCAGTTTGCGGGATGAGATATGGCTAGCGACATATAACACACCTTGGCCGGTAAAAAAAAAAAAGAAAAGGCCAAAAACATACAACACCAGGTATTCGCTGATCGTCACCGACTCAACTACTGATCTGGCCCTCATCGGCTTGTCTATGGGAGAGCGGACGGGATCCCGAATTTTCCGATGGGTATGGTCGTATGTGCTTGTTCGGTGAGGTCAATAGCATTATAGCGGAAAGACAACGTCAGGTGGAATGGAAATCTGTGTCGTCGATGATCTGTACGGTTGTGGATATTGGTTTCAGTGGTGGGGGATGACGTCGGCCAGCTGGGCCCTTTGCCCGGTAATGAACGAACTGTTGCTGGGAATGGGGTAGTAGTAGATGATGCTATAAGTGTGTTTTCTATATGTGGTTGATATGCGATATGGAGGTGTTTGGGCCTCGAGAGGGAGAGAGTAGCGATGCTTGGCGATTGCGCCGAAGAATAGGTACATTTTGCGAGAAACCATTTTTGACGAGACACAAAGATCTCCAGAGCAGAACATCTTTTTTCTTCAAAAGTGATGGTTGAGTGAAACCCATGAGCTGAGAACTCGCAGCTGCGTCTTGAGGTTGAGGCTGAAAATGCTCCAAGGCGAAGAAGCTCCTGCGGGACCGGGGGCGGGGACTAAGGCCGGCGGCCGGGTCTGGGGTAGACCATAATGCGGTACGGGTACTTCAAACGTCGCACGGTTGAGACCTGACAGAACTTTGGGCCTTGATTCCTGATTCTCTCTCAAGGACGAAAGAGGACAGTAAAGGATACAAGTTGGAGGACGAGGAGGGCACAAGGGGAGCCGGAGACATTCAAGATGGCGCTTGTCGGAATTTGGCGAATGAGACGTCGAGAGCCATGCTGGCGGTTGGCTGCATTTTGCGAGGATCGCGGCTCACCGGTTCGTCGGTCTGGCGGCGGGGAGGTTTGGAGGAGCGCTTGTGTGCCTTGCTGCTTTAAGAGGAGTGATTGGTTCTGGTTGGTATTCGCTGATGCTTTCAATACGCTTTCGATGATACTCAGTCATGTACCTCAATTTGTGCATGCCGATGAGCACTTATTCTCATGCAGTGTGCTGCATCTGGTAGTTGTGCATCTGAACTGCAAGCCCCTTACTTTGCGACTTGCAAATGACTATTCATCTCCATCGGTATCAAAAACGAGTGATGGCACCTCGTTCAATTTGAAAATATCGAGCAAAGGGGGTCGAGTTGAAATGAATTGTTCGTGTTAGAGCGGCAGGTTAATAAGGTAGCGCGAGGTGGGCACCCGCTACCCGGCCCCTCATGCAAGCCTGGAAAGGCCCAAATGAAACAGACGGGGCCTTGCGTCGGGTCGCGGGTGGATTCATTGATCTGGGTCTAGCTGCTTTCTGGAGTAGGTGTGTCTTACTCTTGGATCTTGAGATGAGGCTGGAATTGGATTTAGCGGACATTGGGATTTGGGGATGAAACAGAGAATCCTGAAAGTACCGGTATCTGTACGATGTTCGTACCTCGAGACCTCTCCCAGCTGAGTAAGCCGATGTAATGGTTGCGAGGACGTACCTTTGGGATGAGGTGCTGTGTGCTCATGCAAGGAATCAACCAAGCAGGCAGGCCCTTTCCATTTGTTGGTTGCACTGCGCGCGCCTGGCTTCCACTGGCCTCTGCTGCCGAGAACAAGACGGCAACATCTTGGACTTGGACAAAACACCACGAACACGGAAACACGACGACACATGAGCATTGTCTTTGATCGCACTCTATCTGTACAAGCTGTTGCCGACGACGATTCATACGGTATACCCAAAACGAGTCACTGACCATCACCGAGTCCTGACATCGTTCTAAAAAGTACCCGTAATTGCGCCTTTGTATCGTCTGCGCCGAAGCCCACACAGGATTCTTTACCAGCCAGAAACCCACGAGTCGCACTCTTCCATCCTACGACCAGCGCAAGAGGTCGTTGCCGTACGGATAGGCTGTACGAATAGCCCCTCGTCACACCCTCACGGTGCCTTCATTGGCCCGGAGATCTGCACGGCACATCCGCCCCCCGCCAAAAGCTGCGTGTGCGTGGGATAACGCACGCCAGAGCCGAAGCCAACGTCCACTTCCCACGCCAGTTTCGAACAGTCTCATCCCATCTACGAATGCTCTGCCGCCACTCGCTGCAGTCTTAGAGATAGCCTGCCAACACTAGCCCAAAGAGTTAGTGTAGACGCACCTCGTCGCGGCCCAGCCTCCAGCATTCACACGCATCCGCCACTCTCTAAGCGCGCTACAAAGTACTCACGCACTCAGGGTACGGAGTGTAGGTACTGTCCTTTCTGTGGGCTTGTCTTCTGTTCTGCCTCTATCTGCCCGCTTTTGCACAACATACCAGTACCCTGCCAGTCTGCCACTACCTATCCACATCCGTAAGCTGAAAGACATTGAACGGCTGCTACCTTACATTCACATACCACCCACCCCTCTCTCCCGTCCAAAGTCCCCATTCGGTTCCCGTCTTCTTCTCTTCAACATTCCTACAACCTGACGAATTCCTCCAGAAGTACCTAGCGCGCCCGAGAGAGTCAAACTCCAAGCAGCTGCTCGCCAAGACCACCAACACGATCTACGATAATTAGGCATAACGCCCTGGTGCCAATACAGCGACAGTCGCCGCCTTACCGCAACATGACTACGGTCTGAAGGCCCGCTCGCGCCCACCAGCCCACACCACCACCCCTGCCATGTGCCGCGTACCCATACCATCCATACCTGGCATACCATGAGCACCAGCTCGCGCCAACGCTCTGCGACCCGATCTGATACCCAAGACCGAAATTCGAGCCCATTCCCATCTGTGCCTCGATCCAGAGACGAGATACACAATCTCGACGGTTTCGTCTTCAACGTCAACGACTTGCCCACCCATACCTCGACGACGACCTCGACAACACCAAAGATCCTGTCTCCGAACATCAACGGTAACGGCGCGCTCTCGCCGTATCCTCAGCCGAGGAACTCCAACTTTCTTTCCGCCGGCGGTCTTCGCCCGAGGGCCTCGACTGCGAGCTCCGTTCCGACAACACCTCTACTCGGGCTCGATCCCGCGAGGCCAGCCACCAGAGCTGGCCCGCCTCCCCCGCCGGCCATGTATCAAAACACCCAGCGACATGCCTCTTCGACCGACCCCTCGAGACCCTTCCAGGTCCCCCCTCCACCGCCGCCTATGTCGCCGCCCGTGCAAGGCCAGATGAGCAACATGATGTCGATACCTCCTCCGCCCCCGAGATTCCCTTCTGCTCCTGGCGCAACGGGAGGAAGTGGAATGATGCTTCCGCCGCCTCCAGGGCCACCGCCTGGAAGCGCAATGGCAGGCCAAGCACCATGGCACGGCGCCTTTGGGCGCATGTACGACGGTCGTGGCGGCTTCAATATGCCACCTCCCCCACCGGGACAACACCAGGCCTACAATCCAAAGTTACACGCGCAGGTTGCGACGGGAACGACACTATCGATACCGCCGCCACCTCCACCGAACGAACATGTTATGTCGGCAACCTACATACCGCAAGGCGACACGTATGGCGAAGGCGTTGGAATACCTGGTCTAGGCGGCTTTGACGAAAATGCCACATTCTCGGCAACCTCTCAGAGCTCATGGCCTACCAACAGCCAGACCAGCGGCGATACGGCAATGACCACGCCGCAAGACGATGTGTCAGGAGGGAGGGACAGAATGTACGCTCAAGCAATGCACAGCCGTGGGATGTCAACGACCTCCAATGCTACGTCAATTAGCACCTCCAGCATCCACCCAGAGCTGGCGGCGCAATGGCCGTTGGAAAAGGTGCTGCTGTGGCTGGCTACGAATCAATTCTCCAAGGATTGGCAGGAGACTTTCAAGGGGCTTAATCTGCATGGTGCTCACTTCCTTGAGCTCGGTAGTATGCACGGTGGTCGGGGTAACTTTGGCATGATGCACCAGCAAGTGTACCCAAGATTGGCTGTCGAGTGCACAAACAGCGGGACGGGCTGGGATCAGCCGCGGGAGCGAGAAGAAGGCAAAAGAATGCGACGTCTCATCAGAAGCATCGTGACCGGCCGGCCGGCTGACCCTTCCAAAGTCTCGTCGCATGGCCGAAAAGAGTCGGTCAACCACGGCAATAACTTACCTAGCGCTGGGACGGATATGGCAGAGTCTCCCAACGTGAGTATGATTACCCGTGTGGGTGAACACCCAAAGACTGATGGACGGCAGACGCCTATCAAAGCGCCGGGGCCTGGTTTTGGCGGCCGTCGATTTTCGCAAACGAGATCGACGACCATGCCAACTCTAAACAGCACCATGAGTTCGGATTCAAGCCACAGAAACATCATGAAGCAGATTGATGGGGATGGGGTCCGCCGGCAAAGTCCAAATGCCAGCGAGTCCGGCGAGGGCACATTCCGTCCACCCCCCTTGCGGACCGACAGCCCGAACGGCAGTCCAAATCCTCAGAGCGCTTCGCTGTTCCCCTCCTCCGCTGGCAACATGTCAGCGTCTCCTCATTCGACCAAGTTTGGACACAGGTCGAGAAATAGCACAGATTCTGTCTCTTCCAACGCCGCTATTTACGGGTCAGGTATCCCACCTGAAGCTACTCAAATGCTGCGTAGTGGGATGAACATTGCAGACATCATTCAAGCCACTCGAAACGGCGAGCCTCGGCGGCTCGGGCAAGACGGAGGGCGTCCATCGCCGCAGGATTCTACTGGCGATCGTTCAGCCGGCACCGAGCCTCCGTCCTCTGCTAAGGATTCTAAGAGTTTCCTCAGTCTCAGCTTCTTGTCGAGAAAGAACAAGCAAAAGAAAGAAGACGGCTTCCCAAGCCCCGACGACATGGAATCGCCGACGTCTCCAGCTCTCAGCTTCAAGCCTCATTCTTTTGGCTCCCGCTTTGGAAACAACAGCGAAACCTCTTTGGACATTCGACCTGGATCCAGTTTTGATGTTCACGAAAAGGACTCGGCCAAGTCTAGACGTCCTGGCCCTAACAGAGTGTTTGCGCTGGCTACCTTGGACGGATACAATTATCGCATGTGCGACATCACCGAGGCCGAATCGGCCATGGACCTTCGTCTCGTCATTTGTAGCAACTTGGGTCTGATGGATGCCACGACATCTCAAATTTACCTCACAGAGCTTGGCAAATTTAACCATGAGAACCCTCTGGACGACCAGAAACTCCTAAATAATCGCAAGCATAGGGCCGATGCAACAGGGGCTCTCAAGTTCTTCATCCGTCAAGGTGGAAATGCGCCTCAAGGCTCTAGCCACGCCAATGGCAACCCAACGCATACATCCCTTGACGAGGAGGCATACAACCGACTGAACGGGTTGTCGCGGACAAGATCCAGCTCTTCTCCCCCAACATCGAGGCAAAACACCATGACCGGCGAAAGGGTAGATGACAAGATGCTTGCTCAAGAAGCAAGCGAGTATCGTGCCGAGATGGAGCGTAAGCAGCGTGAGTACCTCGAAAAGAGACGTAAAGCTGCTGGTTCCGGCAACACGCCAGAGAGTGCTACTACGCCGTATGGTATTCACGGCAGGACCGTCGATTTCGACCAGCCACGCCAATCACCTTACGAGGACAAGAAGCCGGAAGTGCTGTTCCCCGTACGGAAGCCTCCTGCGCCGCCGAGTGACCCATCAGCTACCTTACTCAAAGCCAACTCATTGAGTCGGAAGACGGGGCATGCGATGCGGTCGTCTGCCGATGGAGCTCCTACGCCGCGACGGCCCTCGACTCTGTTCGAGGACATGGAGCTCCCCGGCCAGAACGGAGACCGTAAAAAGAAGACTTCGAGCCAGCCTGTCGCCGGGATTGGTGCAGCACTTGTGGGCATGGGCAGAGGCCTTGGGGCAGTTGGCGTTAACGCTAACCGAAGATCCAAGTCGCCCAACCGAGTGTCATCGCAACCGGCTTTAGGCAACGAATACTCAGACCGAGGTAAGGGAGCTATTTCATCTGTTGACTTTGCGAAGTCGTTTTCGGGCCGAGACAGCCCTCAATCAGCGTTGTCTGGCTCGCCCGGCACTCTGACATGGAGTCGCGGGAACATGCCCTTCTTTGTGCCGGACTACTCTCCCGAGGGTACTCCGATCCCGCGGAGGCAATCTAAGAAAGGAATGGCAGCTAAAACAAACCAAACAGTACACAGAGTTGCCTCGCGCGAGATCAGCCCCAGCTCCATGAACCCCCCACCATTTCCCCAGAGTGCACCACCCCAGCCTCACCGTCGCAAGTCTCACGGGCCGGACTTTGACTTCCTCGAATCCGAAGTCAGCTTTGAGAAGCCTGCTCCGCCACCTGCTCCAGAGCGTGCCGATGATTCAGGGGATGACTCAGATGATGGCCTGTTTGCAATTCCCATCGCTGCTGCCAAGCCCAAGCCGACAAAGATCACTCGTATTTTTGACGGCGACGATTCGCCTGATGAATCGACTGACAAGCGGCCAAACTTGACGGTGAATACGTCTAGATCTAAGGGAAAGCAGCTTTCAGTGTCATTCACGTCTCCCAAGTCCTTGGGCAGTGCAAGCAATAGAACCCCCGAAGGCGAAGAAGAAGACGCTCTCATGAGTGCCAGGAGCGGTAAGAGTTCACGCAGAACTCCAAACACGCCTCAGTCGGAGTCTGAGGATAGTAAGCTGGGCAGGAGGAAGTCTTTTGTAGAGAAGGATGTCTGGGCCAACCGCCCGACCACCGACGCCCTTATTAACAACCTCGATGACTTCTTCCCCAACCTGGATCTTGATCAACCCGTACTGGAAGAAGGCGAGGCAGAGGCCAACCCACCGTCTCCCATCGCTGAGGGAGAGGAGAAGGAAGCCTCTAAACGTCCGGCGCCACCCCAGTCACCACCAAGTCTTCGTGCGGCCATTTCCAATAATCGATCATTTTACAACGACAACGATACGCTTGGATCGGATGAGTCTACTCTCAAGGCACTTGAGCGTCCTGCGTCGGTCGCGTCGGTTGCACAAAGGAGTGTTCGACGCTCAGGCGGCCTAGGCCGGATGAAGTCCATTCGTGAGGTTGCCCGTGGCGCTCATGAGGCTAATAAGCGGTTCACCACGACGACAACTACACAACCTGGCCAGGCTACCCAGAACACATCAGTACTGATGAGGAGAAAGAGCACAAAGATGTTCAATGCCAATATTGTACAAATTCGGCCCGATCAGCGAGGCAGCATGGTCATGCCGCAGATTCCCCAGGACACCATCCCCAAACGCCAAACCACATTCCGGTGGTTCAAGGGCCAACTTATCGGCAAGGGTACCTATGGCCGTGTCTATCTCGGTATGAATGCTACGACCGGAGAATTCTTGGCTGTCAAGGAAGTCGAGGTCAACCCCAAGGCTGCGCAGGGCGACAAGGCAAAGATGCGTGAGCTGGTGGCAGCTCTCGATCAGGAGATCGAGACAATGCAGCATCTTGACCACGTAAACATTGTGCAATACCTTGGATGCGAGCGTAAGGAGACCTCTATCAGTATTTTCCTCGAGTACATTTCTGGTGGCAGTATCGGATCTTGCCTGCGCAAGCACGGCAAATTTGAGGAGTCTGTCGTCTCATCACTCACTCGGCAGATGCTTTCTGGTCTTGCGTACCTTCACAGAGAGGGTATTTTGCATCGCGACCTCAAGGCGGACAATATCTTGCTAGACCTCGACGGAACTTGCAAGATTTCAGATTTCGGTATCTCAAAGAAGACGGACAACATTTACGGCAACGACAAGTCCAACTCGATGCAGGGCTCAGTGTTCTGGATGGCACCAGAGGTTATCCGCTCTGAAGGCAAGGGCTACAGCGCCAAGGTCGACATCTGGAGTTTGGGCTGCGTTGTCCTGGAGATGTTCGCTGGTCGACGACCTTGGTCCAAAGAGGAAGCCGTCGGAGCCATCTACAAGATCGCCAATGGAGAGACGCCGCCTATCCCTGATGAAGTTCGGGAAACAATCAGTCCACTGGCCATCGCTTTCATGCTGGACTGTTTCACTGTGTAAGTCTGATCCCATATGGTCATTAGTCCAGTACTAACTTTCGATAGAAACCCGCTGGAGCGGCCTACAGCAGATGTCCTGCTTTCGCAGCACCCGTTCTGCGAGCTGGACCCTAATTACAACTTTTTCGATACGGTGTTGTACTCCAAGATTCGCGGGAAAGACGTCTAGGGGAGAGAGGCCTTGGAGAGCTCACTGTGAGCTCTGTGAGAAAAGAAACAGGATGCGTGTGTAGCGGAGACCGCGTCAGGGCGGTAGATTTTGGGCGGACTCGTCGTGAAAATGCCTGTTTTAAGACGCTCGTTGGTCGTTGCAGCGATGGCGCAAGGGGAGTCGCATTCGGATCACTGGTTTTGTCTCGCAAAGCGTGTACTTTCTTGGTGCTCGTCTGCTTCTTGAATATTTATTTAAGTAGAGTGCGCCTCTGCTGGGCGGCCCGAACTCCGCCCAGAACTCGGGGCTGGCGTAGTACATATCGAGGCGGCCAGTAATTACATGGAAAGGGCAAAAGAATCCCCTCAAAGCAACCCTCCACGGAGCGACTGTTCTATTATGCTTGAAGTCGCTGGTCATTGTTGTTATTTTACTTCTAATTGATTAACTACTATAATCCGTTAGTTGTCAGTCGCAGTCAGAGTGGTACGTTGAGGTAACTAAGGTACCTATTCATAGGTACCTATCGTAGGTAAGGTACCTTACCTTATCAGATGGATTGGAATTCCTTATCTTATCGAATAGTGGTGATGTAAAGCTTATGGCTACCTACCTACCCAGTGCTAAGGTAGGTGCCACGTCGGGGAGCTGCTATGCTCAAAGCGGGGCATGATGTAATAAGGGAGGTGTTGATGGTGGGGCACTGCCCACTGTAGCGCTCACCACAGCTCATGCCTCACTGAGCCTCTCATGCGAGGGTTTACTGCAAGAGAAGGCACCAACGGGAATCTCACTTCATCCGCCAACACACACCAGGGCTGGATCAACACACTGTAAATCCCGAACCTCTGTTCTCGGTCTCTTATTTTCCTTCACGTTCTTTCTTCCTCTCACTCGCGGCCTTCCAGCACCACGGTGATGCCCCACCTTTGGAAGAATACCTCACGTTCATGATTCACGACATCTGTCACTAGCCACGATGTCCGGGGCCAAGGCTGTGCTGAAGGCCATTGGCGACTCCGTGAAGCAGCAAAAATGGGATGATGCTATTCAGAAGGCGACTGACTTTCTTGAGCGGGAGCCAAAGAACTACCAAGCGTAAGGGCTCGTTGGATTTCCTGCGTCTCTACACCGAAGGCAGCTGCTGACACTGGCCGCAGGACCATCTTCCTCGCTTTTGCCCTCGACAAGAAGAGCCGTGTCGATGACGCGGAGAAGGCTTACAAGTCTGCGGCTTCACTACGACCAAAGGACAGCCAGGCATGGCAAGGCCTCATCAAGCTCTACGAGAAGCAAGACCGCAAACGCTTAGCCGCATACCAGCAGGCTGCCATCAGCTTGGCTGAGATTTACCGTGATGCAGAAGACATGTACAAGTGTCAAGATGTCATTGATAAGTTCATTGACTTTGCGAGATCTCAAGGGGATACTTCGCAATACATCGAAGCTCTCAGTGTCATCTTGCCCGGGAGTCCGATTTACCCTGCTCTCGAGGGTCGCGTTCCACACCCGGCCAAAACCTACGAGACCATGGCGCAGATGATTGAGACGGACGAGAAGAAGCGCATAAATACACTCATTGGCGAACGACGGACAAGGATCGGCGCGCGCCTGACTGAGGTCACTCTCGAGGTCAAGCGTGAAGTCATAGCTCAGAGCAAGCTCGAGTTCGTCTACCACCAGCTGATCAACTGGACGAACGATGACGATCTCCGGCGGAAATATGAAGAAAAGCTTCTCCAGTACTGCTACGACCGCCTCCTGGTCGCACCACACGGCCCGGAAAAGGGTCAGGCTCTTCAAGCTGTCCTGAAACTGGCGCTTGACATGGTCATCATCAAGCACCCCTTCCGGCTTGCCTGGGAGATTGCCATTGACTACAAGGACGCCAAAGAGATCAAGGAATGGGACGTCAATATGCTGAGAGACTATTGCACGTTCTTCCCCGAGACCGATCTCTACAAAGTCATTACCGGCTTTCTTACGAGTAGCATCTCTCCCTTCCCTAAGCCAACACCGGCGGCTCTCGAAGCGGAGGAAACCGAGGAGGAGAGCGAGGACGACGAGGGAGGCGGCGTTTCCATGGTGCCTCTCACCGAACAGGATAGAATCCTTATGATGACTGAGGGCATCACTACGTCGAACTCACTATTCGCTCACCGATTAATGGGAGAGTACTACCAGCATTTGGAGGAATACGAAACGACGGTTGAACTGATGCGAAAGTCGATGGGACACATCAAAACGGAGAGAAACAAGACTGGCATGTCGTTCCAGAATACCCACGATGCCTTCTCTTTGTACTTGGCAACAGGGTTGGTGTTCTTCCAGTCACCGAGACATCACACTGAGGCCAAGTCGCTGTTTGAAGGGGTTCTATCACATGATCCGTCGTCTACTCCAGCCTTGATTGGTGTCGGTCTCATCTACGAAGAGGAGGAGGATTACGACGACGCCATAGATTTCTTTGGGCGTGCTCTGGAGAGAGACCCCTCCAACCTACGGGTCAAGACCGAATCTGCCTGGGTCCAGGCGCTCAAAGGAGACTTTGAGACTGCAAAGGCAGAGCTGGAGGATTCGCTGCCTCTCATCGAGGAGATGCCTACGCCTTCGAAGGAGCTTCTCGCGCAGACACAGTATCGACTAGGTTCATGCATCTGGAACATTGACACATCAAAGGCAGCACGCAAAAGCCGCACCGGCGCTTACTTGTACTTCTTGGACGCCTTGAAGAACAATCTCAACTTTGCGCCAGCCTACACGAGCCTAGGTGTCTACTACGCCGACTACGCCAAAGACAAGAAGAGAGCCAGACGCTGCTTCCAAAAGGCTGTAGAGCTCTCTGCTTCCGAGGTCGAAGCCGCCAAGCGTCTTGCTGAGTCTTTTGCTGACGAGGGCGACTGGGACAGAGTCGAGCTTGTGGCGCAGCGTGTGGTTGACTCTGGAAAGGTCAAGCCGCCCCCGGGCTCGAAGAGGAAGGGCATCAGCTGGCCCTTCTCTGCCCTTGGCGTAGCAGAGCTGAACAAGCAGGATTTCCACAAGTCTATTGTGTCTTTCCAGTCTGCACTGAGAATCCACCCAGAGGACTACCACTCGTGGGTCGGCCTGGGCGAAAGCTACTACTCTTCCGGCCGATACATCGCAGCCACCAAGGCGATTCTCAACGCCCAGAAGCTGGAGGAGACTGCGCCTGCCGAGACTCTGGGCGACACTTGGTTCACCAAGTACATGCTTGCTAATGTCAAGCGTGAGCTGGCTGAATTCGATGAGGCCGTCGCTCTGTACCAGGATGTCATTGAGGGCCGCCCTGATGAGGACGGAGTTGCCATTGCCCTAATACAGACCATGGTTGACAGTGCTCTCGACAGTGTAGAAAAGGGCCTGTTTGGCAAGGCGGTGCACCTCGCCATCGACACGATAGACTTTGCATCAAAGGCCGCTCCTAGCGTCACCGAGACCTTCAACTTCTGGAAGTCGCTCGCGGATGCTTGCTCCGTCTTTTCCGCGGTACAAAGCCGAGCGGTTGACTTCCCAGCAGGTGTAATCATGACACTGATCGACAGTGGCGACAAGGAGGCATATGACCTCTTTGCCGACGTGGATAACGTCGGAACCGGTGTCATATCTGCGAAGGGCTTGTTCTCTGAAGATGAGAGACTTGGTGTTGATCTGACAAGATGCATCCACGCAACCATCTTGTGTCATAAGCGGGCAATCCACGTCTCTGCAAACGACTTGCATGCCCAAGCAGTCGCATATTACAACCTTGGCTGGGCCGAGCACCGGGCTCACATTTGCTTGCCCTCGAGCATCAGGAAGAAGTCGAGCGTCTACTTGAAGACAGCCATGAAGTGCTTCAAGCGAGCCATTGAACTGGAAGCCGGTAACCCGGATTTCTGGAACTCTTTGGGTGTCGTCACGAGCGAGATCAACCCGGCCGTCTCGCAGCACTCGTTCGTTCGCAGCTTACACCTGAACGAGAGAAGCCCGGCAGCCTGGACCAACCTCGGCACCCTCGCCCTTCTCCAGAACGACGTGCAGCTCGCGAACGAAGCCTTTAACCGGGCGCAGTCAACTGATCCCGACTACGCGCACGCGTGGCTCGGCCAGGGTTTTGTGGCACTCTTGTACGGAAAGGTCAAGGAGGCCAGGGGCCTGTTCACGCACGCCATGGAGATCGCCGAGGCATCGTCGGTGCTCACCAGACGCCAGTACTCGGTGGCCGTGTTCGACTTCATCCTGGGCACGACGTCTGCCAACATCGCCTCCCTGATTCAGCCCATCTTCGGCCTCGGCCAGCTCAACAGCCTGAAGCCACAGGACCTCGCGTACGGACACCTGTCAGCCATGTTCCTGGAGCGGACCCATGATACGGGAAAGGCGGTGGAGACGCTGGAGAAGATCTGCGGCATTCTCGAGTCCGACTACGAGGTCACTGAGTCCCCGCAGTCCCTCGCGCATTTCGCGCTGGCCAAGACCGACCTGGCGCGGTCCTACCTCGCCGCGGGCGCATTCGAGCAAGCCATCGAGTGCGGCGAGATGGCGATTCAGCTGAGCGCCGACGAGTCCGACAACGAGCTGAGCAGGGAAGAGCGCAAGAAGGCGCGACTTTCGGCGCACTTGACCGTCGGGCTGGCGCAGTACTACAGCGAGGATGTCAACGAGGCGCTCCTGTGCTTCGAGTCGGCGCTCGAGGAGTCCGACAACAACCCCGATGCGGTCTGTCTCCTCGCGCAGGTGCTCTGGGCCACGGGCGCCGAAGAGTCCCGCGAAAAGGCTCGTGTCGCGCTATTCGATGTCATTGAGAAACAGCCCGACCACGTCCAGTCCGTCCTCCTGCTCGGCGTCATCGCCATCCTGGACAACGACGAGGAGTCGGTCGAGGCCGTCGTGTCGGAGCTGCAGGGGCTGCGGACGAGCCACAACGTCGGAGACGCGGAGCAGTCGCAGATCGGCGAGGTTCTCAACGCTATCGCGAAGCTCGGGGATTCGAGCACGGAGGAAGATGTCATGACGCAGATCCAGACGGATATCATGCTCTATCCTCACCTGCCTCACGGCTGGTCGAACCTGGCCGAGTTTAGCGGGGAGCAACATGCTGCGGCGATGGCGTTGACTGTGGCTAAGAAGGCAGCGCCGCCTAGGGGTACGCTTGAGGCGGAGAGTTTGGCAAAGGCGTATGCTGGGACGGGAGTCGCGGCAGATGCGCAGACGGCCATCTTCTTGGCTCCTTGGAAGCCTGATGGTTGGAACTCTTTGCGGGAGGCTGTTTATGGCAACTAGTCCAGATGAAGTGCTGATATTACCGTTATTGCTGCTGAACCGAAAAGGATAGGTGAAGGGTTCACGTACAGGGTCAATTTTGACCAGATATGGATCAGAAAGCGGCTCTTCATGAGACGTGTTAGAGTTTGCTGCAAGCTAGCCTACGAATAAAAAAAAAAGAATAAAAGGGAATCTGTCCTGCCCGATTTCCCATGAGCAAATAAAGCAAGGGGGTATCAATGCCAAACTCCAAGTGATGCCACACTCACACCGGTTTCCTCAAGCCATATCACCTTTCCCCCTCGACAACCTCCTTCAACCTCGCCATCCGCCCCTCGATCCAAGCCTTCTGCCACGCATCGACCTTGCCCCCAAGCATCACGCACTTATCCGGCTCTAGCAACACCGTGCCCCTCGCCACGACCGTCCCCTTCTTGAGCACAATCTTCTCGCCGATATTTGTGCTCCCGATCCCAATCTTGTCTATCCGTCTGAGCTCCAGCGCGTAAATCTTGTTGCCCTTGAAGTCTTGCAATATCAGCCTGTGGGTAGCGTTCCGTCTCTGCTGCTGTTGTGGTTGGATGGCTCTACTACCCGCCCTAACAGCATTCCCTCCGCCGCCGGTGCCCTCGTCGATATTATCATACTCGGGCTCCTCAGTGGCAGCAGCAAGTCTCACGACCCTCCGCCCCGTCGTCTGCTCCCCCCTCGCGACGGCCTCGAGCTCCTCGACCTGTTCCCAGCGCGAGAGGCTCAGGTTCTCGACGTCGAGAACCTGGCAGGGGACGTCTCGTTGCAGGGTCAACTCGGGTTGATCGGTGGTTGTCGTGGGGAGACTCGCAGTGGCGGAGGGTTCGAGGAGGCCCGGCGTCGTGAGGTCCGAGGCGAGGAGGCGGGCTTTGGCGGTCGCGATGAGGGAGGGGAGAGGGGGGGTCGGGACGCGCGAGGTCAGGGTTGTGGTCCAGGGTAGGGAGGGGGTCGGGAAGGATTGGGTTTGGAGAGCGGAGCGGATCTTGGATGTGTATTCCATGTTATCTTTCATGTGCCGGTTCAGGTTTGGTGAGTGTCTACATCCTGAGCCTATCGAGAGGGAAGTTTGTTGTTTGCTTTCGAATGAGTTTAGGTTGGAGATGGAGAAGAATAAAGCTTCAGTGGGGTAAGCTACCCCAAAATCTCTAAAACCCTGGGCGCGCACCCCCCCCACTGCAGATCCTGGGCGTTTAGCATGTGTCAATTAGCGCAGCCTCGCTGTGCAGCTGAAGTTCAGGGGGCGCTTCCCCACAGGAGCTCTGTCGCGGACCTATCGCCTGCATCCCCGTCGTCCTCCCAAGGTCAGCCTCGCTTCCTTCGATCTGTCACTACCATCCAACTCTACGCAAACACCTAGAACAGAACACCTCCGACCAATCCCTCAATTGGCTTCCTGTGCTTTTTGATTTTGCAACGATCGAAAGAAGGTCTCTCACGCAAGGCCGCCTGTATCCCACCAAGATGTCCACAATCGCATCCCCGCGCGAACCGCCAGCCCTCACCCGCCGCGTCTCAGCACAACCACACACCCCGACATCCTCAACCAGACCCTCCCTCGACACCCCCCGCTCCCTCACAAGCTCCCCGAACCCAGGCTCCTCCGCGACCTTCGGCAACGGAACCGGCCCCGGGGGCGCCGCGCCAGCGCCCTCCAAGCGCGCGAACCGAGCCGCCCTCCGCGAGTACTACAACCTCAAGAAGGCTGCCGCAGCCGGCGGGAACGGCACGCCCCCTTCGCTAGAAATCACAGAAGACCACGAGCGCCACGCGGAGCACTCCGAGGTCCCGCCCAGCGAGCTCGACAGCCCGTCATTTGACGCCGAGGCCTACGTGCGCAAGGCGCTGGCGGAGAACACGCTTGACGATTTGTTGAGGGTGTATACCCGCGTGCTGGGCGAGATCCGGGCGCTGGACGCGGAGAAGAAGGCGCTGGTGTATGATAATTACTCCAAGCTTATATCCGCGACGGAGACGATTCGCAAGGTAAGCAAGAGAACAGAGTCTCATTTTTAGTCTTTGGCTATTTCATGAATCCCAGAGAGAGTCAAGTCCCCAAGCGAAATACAGACAAGAAAAGATCAGAAAGAACGATAAAAGCTAAACGGAACCCTTGGGGGCATGTGAAAATAGATGCGCGCAAATATGGACCCCCTGAACCCCATGGCCTCGACCCTCGACCCTGCGATCGCGGGTATCTATGCCCAGGCGAGCTCGATCCGCGAAGCGCTGCGTAAGACGGTTGTGCCGCCGACGTCGAAGGAGCGCGAGGATGAGGCGGCGGTAGCGACGCGGCGGAGGACGCGGGAGCTCGCGAGGGAGGTGTTGGGAACGCCTGAGAAGCTGCGAAGGCTGGTGAAGGAGGGCAAGGTTGAGGAGGCAAGGAGTGCGTGGGAGATGCCGAGGCGGCTGCTGGAGGTCTGGAAGGAGAAGGGCGTCGGCGGGAAGGATGTTGCTGAGTGTCTTGAAGAGGGGGATGCGGCGTTGAGGGTTGGTGGTTCTGGGGAGAGCAGCGTGAGGGCTTCAAAGGATAGCGTGAGATCGTGAGGTGTCTTGTTCTTGGTGTCGTGTTTGGGGTTTGCGAGCATAGCGATGGCGTTATTTGGTGTTGGGGCTTGGCGCAACTTTTATGGTTTGAGCAAAAGAGATAGATTCGCCAAATAGATTTGGACAAAAATCACAGATTTCACAGATTTACTTCATCACTTCAGTCCACGTAACAGCATCTTCACGGATCAAGTCGGACCTTACGTGCACAAATAAGGCATATCTGTCCTCGGCGGTATGGCTTAGCCATCGCAGCGATGTCGACACGGGACTCGAATCGTTCGAAAGGAAGGTAACGTCGTCAGCTATCTAGAGATGGCTGCTTCGAGCTTGTCTTCGACCCCCAAGTGTGAGCTCGATTCTCTCCTAAACATTTGAAGACATCGCTTTTCCTCTTGAACGTTCGATTCACAGATCGACTTACAGTTCGGAAACGTCCACAATGTCAAAAGGATCCCGGTCAGCCGTGCTGACGAGGACCTGCACATCATGCTCCTGCTGCTTCAGCTCCCCTTCCAACAGGGGCTTCATCACCTCGGTAAGGTACCCCCTCTCCGAATTGCTGTGGAACACAGCAACAACCGTCTTGCCCTCCTGCACGGCCTTAAGCGCATTGTGATGGCTCATCTCGCCCGTGACAACCACGTCCGCGGCCGCACTCTTCACAACGTCCCACCCGCTGCCCGCGCACACGGCCACGGCGCCCACGCGCGCCATCGAGATTGTCGACGGGTCCGGCGAGGCGACCATGACGCGGCGCATGCCTACGCGGGAGGCTACGCGCCGGATGATGTCAGCGAGGGACTCGGGCTGGCGGAAGGTGCAGAGAAGGCCGTAGCCTGAGCCCTCGAAGCCGGCTGGGGGCGAGGCGTGAGGAGTAATGACGGTGCGGTCGGAGGGGGCCGCGGTCGAGGAGGAGGAGGCGGGCCCGCCGGAGACGATGTCGCCGAGCCAGGTGTTGAGACCGTTGGGGGCAGCGTCGACTGCGGTATGGGGGCAGTAGACTGCGATGCCGTTGGAGGCGAGGAGCAGGAGAGTTGCTTGCTGGGGGTCCTTTGTTGTGATAGACTTAAGGCCCGAGAAGATGAAGGGGTCTAGGGGGGTTGTCAGATGATGGAGGGGAATAATGGATCATAAGTCAGTTCGGGGGCGAAGCTTACGATAGCTCACGATGACGCTCGCTTTTTTCTGAACTGCCTCTTCGGCGACGGCGTAGGTGAGGTCGTTAGTGAGGAGGACGACTGGGCTTTTGGGCGTGGCGGTTGTGGTGGTCACGATGTTATCCAGGAGAAGACCGACATTGTCCCATCTCCTGTCGGCAATCTCTTCAGGGTAGCTGTGTGAGACGATTTAGTTTTAATTGGTCTGTGTTTGGCTGAGAGGTGTAGGTGAGACTTACTGCTTGCGCATGGCAGCCACTACCTGGGCGGTGAAGCCTGCAGAGGAGTACTTGTCGCTAGCCGCCATTTTGATATTTGTTGTGGCAAGATGAGTCTGATGAAGGCAAGATGCTGTCGAGAAATGAGAAGCAGAGTTGTGGACTTTCGTGGAGATGTTCAAGGACTGAAGCCGAAGTGAAGCTGTAGACCCGCAAGACCGTCGACTTATATGCGCTGATGCCCTAGCAAGCTTGAAGCTCATTGACTGGATGGGCGTCCTGAAATCAGTGAGCATAGCTTCTCTTGTAGAGTTCAGATATAGAAGGATCAAACAGACTCTTGCTTCTTTCGAAATCGATTGACATACAACACGCTCAAGTTCCTAAATTCTTCAAGCCTTGAATCTAGGTGTCGTGGTATGAGGTAATGTTGTAGAGGGGTTGCAGAGCTCGAGCTTCATTCAAATATCCATTAAATGCATACGAAGATGTCTTCTGTCATTAGTGTTTTGACTGAATGACATAAGCCCCGCAATGACACATACCCCACTTTCCTCCAAGTCGTGCCTTCCGAGTTGCTTCAGTGTTGACCTGCGTGTCGTCAACTAAACCTCTCTTGCTTGACTCTTCTTTCGTCAACATTGAGACAGACCTGTTTTTTCATCATCAACTCAGCCAAGTCTCATCCTCAAGCTTCTCTGTCATGATGAGACTCCACGTCTACCACGGGCGCGCATGCAGTGGTTGACTGCCTTGCGTGGGTACGCGCATGGTGAACGAGCGAGTAAGTACCCGAAAGCGGAGACCGCCAATCTACTCACGGTACTTGGTGCAAAGTCTTCGCTGGTCTGTCATCAACCATCAATCCGATATGGTGTAGTGGCCAACATGATGCCCTCTCATCCCCAGTGAGAGGTTAGGCATAGCCCCGAGTTCGATTCTCGGTTTCGGAATCAACTAATTGTTTTGTCATTTTTGCATGTTTATGATGCAGTTGGGTGATATATTGTTGATATATTGATAATATATGTCCCTTCTCTCTCTAAGGTATGGGACTCAGTGTCTATGACATGAAAAGAACTTCGAGATTGGTACTAACTCCTAAATCTAAATCGAAAACTGTTGAGGTAAAAAAGGTACTCAAATTTCTAGTTGTAGAGCATGAAACCTATCTATCTATGGTTCTTGCTGAGGGTTCTTTCTCCTGAATGACTTTTACAGTAGTTTGTGAAAGAGAGGGCTTCAACTACATAAAAGAACTTTCAGATATGACATCTTCTCATATGTTCTGAGCTAGAGCAGAGCCCGACCCAGACTCGCCTTTAAATACTTCCTTACTCATCAAATCTAAGCGTCAGGAGTGCACGCTTGCGTAGGTCTGTCGGATCGTGTACATCGTAATAGAGGCGATGATAGTCGCTAATTCCAATGGCTATATCTATTGGAATGAACCGGTTTGGACTTGTGCACAGGGCAAGTCGGCGTAATCCTGGGGCGCATGGACTGGTCACCCGTTCTTGTTTATCTATAACGCCTCTGGCAATGTTCGATCACGAATACGAGCAGCATGCAGCGGGTTGATTGGTTCCAGGCTTTTGGTCCTACAATGGTAGTCTCTACTGATAAACCCAGTATTCTTTGCTGTATCCCATCATGGTGTGAGGTTGAAGTACAAGGGACATCCAGTACTGGCGAGAAGACTGTATCACCTCATCGGTTGCAATCTATCTCATATCACAATGCAACGCGAGAAAGAAGAGGCACTGGCGAGCATCAGATTGGCAGAATCACGAACTGGAGATATACAGATTCGGATCTACGACTCTCTGAATTGCATACAATGACCCGTGGACGTGAGCATGGGGACCTGCTCATGGCGCGTGATTCAAAGCTCAAAGCAGCGGTTAATGCGTTGAAGTACTTTATATCAGTAGAGGTCTTTCTTTGCCCGTGGTGAGACCACCTCCATCTCGTTGATCGGAATGCTTAAGACCGTAGTGGACGTTAGATGACGCTTTGCTTCACGGAAAGGATGCAAAGGAAACTTTGAGATCAAACAAGATAAACAGGGCAATCCAAGTTCAATGCGCTCGGATCAAAGGGCCATGGCAGTACAGCAATCCATAAGGAAGTGCAGCATCTCCAACAAAGTCCCCAAGACGAATGGAAGCCACCAAACTTACCTTAGATCCCCAATGACGGAACCACTCCGCCTGACACTTTCAAAAAAAAAGAACCCCACCATCTAATCAATCTAATCGCCGACCCAAGCCACGCCGCCCACCACAGGAAACCCACCGCAGAACCAAGCACCTCTGATTTTCGACAATCTCCCAACCCAAAGCTGCCACCCCCCGGAACCCGATCGTCACTCTTTCCCGAAAACCACTAGATACCCTCACAATCACATACAAGATGGCAAACCAAATAACAGAGGCCTCGCTAAAGCAGGCCCTCACCGAGCGTCTGCAGGCAATTCACGTCGAGATCTCGGATATGTCAGGTACGTCTTCGCTCGTCGCCAGCATGCACTCCCTCAACCGAAAACCCCCCCACGTCATGCCCCGCCATGTTAGAAATCAATGTACTCGCCCGCGCATCGTCTGTCGCGCCCGGCACACCTCACCTACCCATGCGAAACCACCATTATGCGACATTCTGGGCTTCCTCCTAACTAAAACATTCTATCAAACAGGCGGCTGCGGACAAGCCTTCACCTCGACAATCGTCTCCCCCGCCTTCGAGAAACAAACCTCCCTGAAGCGCCACCGCCTCGTCAACGCCGCCCTCAAGGACGAGATCGCCCAGATCCATGCCTGGAGCGCAAAGTGCCAGACGCCCGCCGAGTGGGAGCGCGATAGAGCCGCCGCCGGCGGAGGCAGCGACGGCCCGCCGATGGACGGGACTGTCGGCGGCAGGGTGGAGGGTGTTGCGCAGTGAAGAAACAGGGAAAATGGGACAAGACACATCGCACCGGAATTGGAGCTGGACTGGACTGGCCGCCCCGGTTGGAGAGAGGGGAGCATTATGCATCATCAGTTGTCACTTCGCGCCAAACACGGAGATGACTGGGCCGCTTGGGGCGACATGGACATACACACAGGGCGATACGTCCCTATACAAGGCGGGAAAAGAGACGCCACGCATGAGATCCAAAAAGAAGACCATGGAGGCAACTTGGGAGGATGGCGCGATAGGTGTTTGGTCTAGACACCCCCCTTTTCGAGTATATACATGAGTTTTTCGCGGAAAGCAGAAAAGCAGAAGCAGGCTTTTCGTGGCTTCGTTCTTTGTCATTTATCAACCTACTCCTAACAGCATGCCTGGACTCCCCAATGAACCAGCTCCATTAGCAAGAGATCTAGAACAACCCAAGCAAGTCCTCATTCGTCTTCTTCCCATTTCCTTCGCCACCTTGAGGTTGTGCAGGCTGGTGTAATTGCATGCCCGCCGGCAAGGGCTGCCCGGACCCTGTGTTGCCAAAGTCGAGCCCAGCGAAGCCGTTCATCATGTCATTCATGCCGCCACCACCTGCTCCAGGGCTTATCGGGTTGGCCGCCTGCTGTTGCTGCGGCGGAGGAGCATCAAACAAACCCATCATGTCAGCCATGGCACTCGAGTTACCACCTCCCGCAGGGCTGGCCACTCTGTCTGGGGTGTTGATGTTGCTCTGCTGCTCGGCTGATGCAGGGGCAGCACCGTCAAAGTCGATATCGAGAAGGTTTTCGATGTTGTTTTGTGAGTTGGCGTTGCCGTTGGCCACAGCTGCCACTGACGCAGCAATAGGGTTTTCGGCCGCCTCTTGCCGTTGTTCGCGGATGGCCGCGCGCTGAATCTCGTCTGCTCCATAGCGACCCTTGCCGACAAATGATTCTGGTGGCTTGTGGTACACCGACGCCAGAGTAGAAAGCTCTGCGAGAAGTTGCTCGAGGAGAGCAGGGGGAAGGCTGGTCATTGTTGTGGTAATGGCGGGCTTCTGAGACAGGACAATATTCTTGGCGACATCCAAATCGCCTGACAATAGACGCCAGTAGACGTAAGCTCTGTCTCTGATATCTGGGTTGTCGTTGTCTGTCGTAGCCTGCTGAAGCACCTTTTGGACCAGTCCCTGGTTGCTGCCGGGCTTCTTGAGGAAGAGCTTGACCACAGCAGTGAGGATTTGGAGTTGAGTCTGCTGAAAGTTAGCGGTGTCCTTGAATATCTGGAATGAATCGACAAACCTGTGTGAACTCCTCCATGAAACCCTCCACGAAACTTTCCAGAATGTCGTCGGCGTTGTTGATCTTCTCAGCGTACTCTCCCACAATCCAAATCAGCGATCCTCTTGCCGTTGGCTCGTCCAGCTCGTCAATATACTTGCAGAGCGTGGGGATGACGCCCTCGTAACCAGGGTATTTGCGGAGAATATCCTTGATAACCACCACAACCTCCTGCACAACGTAGTTGACCTTGGTGGCAATCAAGTCCAACAAAGCGTTGACGCACTTTTGACTGGCACTCTCGAGCTTGATCGCAACCTGGCCAATGGCCTTGACGGCGCGCTTGACAAAGTCCATATCGACCTCCAAAGCGTACTCTTTCAATTCTGCGAGGAGTTGGTCAAAGTTCTTCTCGTTGGCTATCCGAACCATGATCTCGAGCTTCTGAAGTTTGACGTAGGGGGGATCGTTATATTTGCAGAAGAAGACTCGCAGCTCTTTGCTAAGAATATCGGGCTTGGCCTGCAGGAGGAGGTCAATATTGCGCAGAGCAACATACTGCACCTCAGGAGCAGACGCCACAAGCGTGACAAGGGGCGGCGCCATCTTCTTTAGGTATGATCGCACAAGCTCTGGGCTAACTGCCTTCATGTGGATAAAGACCACCTTCACGGCGGCCAAGACCACACTGGGGTTGACGTGTTGGAACTGTGGCGCAACTCTTTCACAAATGTGCTCAGACTCCTTGGTATCCGCAGCAGGATAGTCGGCCAGTGTGGTCAGGATAGTGACGCGACCCCATTCCGTGCACTCGTTGAGAGCCATCAACAGCTTCTTCAGTGTGGCCGGTGTCACTACAAGTGCTCGAGTCTCTGGTGCGGTTTCGGTGATCTCTGAAAGCGCCTGGACCGAGTTTGCGACAACCATAGGATTCGGGTCCCCAATCAACTCCTGCAGTGACTCCAAAAAGCCGTTCTCTATGCACATTGATGGGTTGAGATCGAAGAGTTTGGCGACACAAATCGCGGCCGTCTTTCGAACGTATGGCGACTCGTCTCGTAGTGTCTTCCGCAGCGGCTCTTCCATGTAATCCACCATCTTGTCGACTCTAATACAGCCCATCGTTCGGATCGCTAGCGCACGGATGAGGGGATTTGGGTCTTCGGAATCTTGTACGAAAGTATTAACGGCAAGAATACAGAGATCTGGATGCGATTTCGCGTAGTTCCTGTTGTGTGCTGTCAGTAGTCGCTCTAGATGCCTCGCCTAGGCAGCGGATCGGTTTCGACTGCGGACTAACATCAAGTATAAGTAAACCAGCTTCTTCTGGTCCAGGTCGCCTGTCGCAATGTTCTTCAGGACATCGGGGAACAAAGCAGACACGTCCTTGCCCAACGTCATCGCCATAATCGTCTTCTGGATGGATTCCTTGCGCTCGTAGGCATATTGAGAGACAAGGCCTGCCCGCAGCTCAAAGGTCTCTCCCTTCCTCGGGACAGCAAAGGCCCCACGAATCCGATTGACCGCCATGGTGTCGGGAGGTGCTCGAGGTAGGGGGTATGGTGATTTAGGGTGTGTTGTCGGAGGGGGCTAGAGGCGATCTGGCAGATGAGAGAGATAGCCAGTCCGATCAGGACCTGGACAAGCTCATCCAAAGGTAAAGTCTCGGTATTCAACAGCAGTCCGCTTGCTTTTGCTCGTCGTAGGTGTCCGGGGGATGCAGTGAATGCACCTCGTCGGTAGTCGCCAAGAGGATGAGGTGGTCGAAGAAGTACCTGGCAGTGGAATGCACCCCTAACCTTAATCCCAGCCTGGCCAGCCTGGCAGCAGTGCTGGGCGCTGCACTGCTCCGATTCGCTAAATGAATGTCGCTCCATCCTCCTTGGCGACTCCACAGCGTTGCACATGCAACTATCGGGCCTGTCGTTTTATCGGAAACTCTTTTACAGAGGTACAAGGTACCAAGCTCTAAGGCAAGTAAACATTGATGAGCTCATTGCAACATCGCCATTTCCATCTGCTGCCCTTGACCTCACTTTTTATTATACTTCTCCGGCTCCTCTACGTCATTACGGAGCTTTTATCCCTTTCAGCAAACAAAAGTTGCTAAGAGATTCGGCTCAGGCCCACGATCTGAAACACTGCCAATAATACCAACCACTAAATAAATCACCATGGTAAGCCATTTCCGTTCATCTAGTGAATGAAGGCATCTGACAAGTCTCTTTAAGGCCACATTGCCCAACCTGCGTCGTTTGTTCATCGAGGCAAGAACGGATGATGAAGAGCGGGAAGTGTCTAGGAAAGCAGTGAGTCGGTGTCAAACAGCTCCATGGTGTCCCTAAACTTACCAGTCATGCAGTTTTATAACGCAGTCCTCTTCATGAGCTCTGTGACTATCTTCAGCTTGATTGCTCAGAGGATGAATGCCGTGAAATGAATCAACACAGTCAACCAATAGTGTTCGTTAGGTTGAACCACAGATGTCGAGCTTCTCGATGAATGCCCGCCGCGTTGGGTATCCAGAGGTTCGCAAAGCCTGCTTCAGCGCTCTGCGGTCCAAGATGATGCGCCCCGCAACAACGCCATCCGCAACAGAGTCATAGGCAGGCGAAGAAATTAGTCGTGCGAGACACATCCCGCAGCATGACAGGGAATTCGCGCTTGCAAGGACGAAGTTGAACATATGCGGGCGACCTCTTCCACCGGCAACTGGGAGAGTGGTGCTCGTTGAGGACAGGGTCAGGCCCTGGTACCGCCGATTCACGACTTACTGAGACTCATAGCCGTTGCTGCAACGAGTATACGAGCATGATATCAGATTAATGAGTCACCTGAAGGCACAAAGAAGATGTGGGAGATGTGCAAGTACTACTATAGTCGTAGGCAATGCGATACGAAAAAGCACCGCGCCAGGCTCCTTGACACAGGCCCTGATATCAATGAACATTGTTTGATCCTTTGCTTTGCAGGCGACGGCTGCTGATACTACCCCTGGCCAATGCGGAGACCTCCGTCTCCACGTCCGTCTCAAATCGTAACTACTGTACGCCATCACAAGTTATTCTCTTTGGGTGCCTCCCCAACAGACGCGAATATTCCTCTTGAGTTATTCCAAATCCTCACCAACGGCCCATCAATCCCGTATAAGGGATCATTGGGCGGTACGGGAACAGCGGAAACCTCTTCTAACAGCCCGCTCTTCTCCTCCAACTTCTTCTTGCCGATTTCGTATTTATAATGAGGTGAACCTTTGGGATACACTCCAACATATCGATACTCAGGCTCTCCCTCAACAGGATCCGCTGCTCCCTCCGCCTTTGAGACAGAGGCATGCCCTACGCCTGCTGGGACGACGACGACATCGCCGGCTCGCACTATACATCGTACTCCGCTGCCGACGTCATCCGAAACCCCTTCGCCAAAGACTAGCTCGGAGCTGCCTTGAAAGACGCCTGCTTCATGGGTTAACGGAGTTGAATGATTCAAGGGGATCGATGGACCTGCCGTAACACTCGTGAGTGTTTGGGTGAAAGTGCTTCAGGCTGATAGTCCCCCAAGTTCCCTATAGGTAAAAGACTCTTTAATAACGACGTCAAATGAGTATACGGAGACTTAGTAAGCCAGAATTCTTACCTTCTTTTCCCAGCCGTGACGCTGAAGTCTTTCTGATGCGCTCTCCTCGTTAAATGGCTGGAGAACATCACGATATATGAGGACTGGAAGATCATTATTCGGACAATGAGCAGTCCTCTTCAACGGGTACGCCTCGGGCTGCGCGACCTTCTCATATGAAGACATTATTTCACCGGCCCATGCGGGATGGACTCGAGAAGACTCGTTTATGATTCGATGTGTTACAGAGTTCTCACGCCCGAGTATGGCCACGAGCTATTGGGTATTTTGAAAAATAATGTTTGTGGTGTGTTTGTTCATATTAACTTCCTGTCGCTGTCAACAACACCTACTCCTCTAACCCCGGATTCTCTGGTCATTTGACAGTGCCAAGCAGCCAGAAAGGCAAAGAGGCAAGCTGCTGGAGTTATCTCCGAACGTCACCAGGAGAAGACATCGGCTCCGAGGACCCCTCCATATCGTGCATTCCTGCCGATCCCATGGCCACTGAAGCACAACGATGTCCTTAACTCTGTCATAACATCAACGCAAGCTTACAGATCAACACCTCGACTGATTATCCAGTATTACTCTTCAAATTCGTCCAAAACATCGCCCTGCCCTTCCTTCGTCGGCGCCTTCGCCTCCTGCTTCCTCCACAAACCAGCAAGAAACTCATTCGTACTCGCCTCGTCCATGCTCTTATCCTCGCGCTTCTTCAAAAATCGAGGGAATCGCAGGCTCAACCCTCGCTCGTCGCTGACGAGCCCAATGGCGGCCGTGTACGTCGGACTCAGAGTGATGTCCGCAAACGCCATCTCCCACACCTCCTGAGGCTCGAACCACACGTCAGGCTCGGGACCAGAGTACTCGACAAACGCGGGCTTCTGGGTGCGCGTGTTCTGCCTCTCGCTTAGCTCGCCGTCGTCGTAGTGTTCCCTGTTCGCCTTATAGAAGGCGTCTGTAAAGCCCGACATGCACTTGCACACGACCTCGAGGGCGCCGCTGTCCTCGTTGCGGACGGCCATGAGGATTGGCGACCACCATTTGGACTTCCGGCCTTGTCCGTGCCAGGCGGCTACCGGAATCATGTCCAACGTCTCAAAGCTTGAGTTGTAGTCCTTCTTGACCTTTAGCCACGAGTCTAGTCGCTTATCGGGCTCGTATGTGGCCAAGAGAGGCTTGCGTCTGCCCTTTTTCTTCGGAGCGCCCTCCTCGTCCTTGGTGCCTTTGCTTCGTGATTTTGACTTTGAAGGCGTTCTGGGTTCCTCGGCAACCTCGCCATCAGCATCTACTGCGCCGTCACTTTGATAGGGGACATCTATCAAGTTGTCCAAGATTTTGACCATAATGCCTTCACACTTGATATCGGTTGCCGCCTTAAAAAACTCCAATACGGCATCCGAGTCTTGCGATGTAGCATCCAGGCTCTTCACCCAGGTGAATTGGCGGGGAACTTCGATAAACATCGATCGCAGGAGCTCCCTTCTTTCTCGAAAGGGCCGGTTCAGTAGGGGTTGTCCGTTGAGAAACATGAGGTCAAATGCGAACATGCAAACGTTGACTTGCACGCTGCCGATAGCGACATCCTTCCGCGCGCGATTGCTCAGCGTCTGGAAGTTCTTCAAATCTCCCGTTCCGCTGTCCACGGCCACCACTTCGCCTTCCATAATAAAGCTGTTGACGCCTTCGCCGCGAACCTTGGGCATCAATGCGACTAAGTCGGGGTACTTGTCCGTCATCAGCTCGAGGTGTCTTGAGAAGATGGAAATTTTGCCGCTTTCATCGCAGTGAATCTGAGCTCTTTGGCCGTCATACTTGAACTCGCAAGCAAAGTCTCTGCCCTGGAGTTTCGTGAGCATCTCGGAAAGGTCTCTCGTGATGCTTCCCAACATGGGCCGGAGTGGTATGTGCAGCGTTAAATCACAACGAAGTAACAGCTCGTCGCAGACGCCAATTTCCAATAAGACGGGTACAAGATCGTTGTAGTTGGGGCGCCGCGCGAAGCAGGCCTTTAGTATTTCCTCTGGCCTGATCCATACTTCAGCGAGCTCTTCCTTCTTTAGTTTTTGGAGGTCCTTGACTGATCGTAGTGGGAACTCAGCTCCCGGAGGTCTAGAAAGGAGGAAGGCTCTTGAGAGAGCAATCAACATGGTGGTTTTGACAGCACCAATACGTAGCTACCGACGTTAGACATTTGATAAAAAGGCTGTTACAAAATCAAAACCTACATGTTGACACAATGTTCGTACAATGAACCTGCTCTCTTCACCACCGCGGGCATCTTGTAGAAGTCGATCGACAATTCTCTGCTTTGCTTCGCCGCTTCCGTTACCTTGGCTATTAGCAATTTTGACTAGTGATTGGTAGACAGCCTTGATGGTCAAGGGCTTCGGTTTCCGCAGAGTAAAGCTTTGCTTCTTCTTGGCCTCGAATGCAACGTCCCCGGCATCACCGTGTTTGTCGTAAAGTGTCTTTAGGGAGCGACCGTCTAATCCACACACCTGCTTCAGTGCCTTGGAAATCGCTGACCCCCCCAAACCGAGCTCTAAGGAGATGTAAGGGGGCGAGATGGAATTTGTTGCAAGCCAGACCGCGGGCAGTAGGCTCTCCGGGTCAGCTTCAATCAGTACTCTGATACAGTTGACTAGAGTATCCACAATCTTAATCCGACTTTGTGTAGCGGATACCAAGATGAAGCATCGGGTGAGGAATGCGTATGAAGCGTGCCCTCCCTCAGCTGCCCATGATTCCTTCAGCTGAGGGACATATTCTGAAGGATCAAATATCAGTGGGCTTTGGTCCAGAGGAATGGTTGCTGAAACCGTGTCTTCAGCATTTGCCACGGAAGATAGTGACAGCGTCTTCGTCTTTGGCGTAACAGTTGGCAGAACCGAGGATGTCGGCGACCCTTTCAGTCCAGACTTTGTCTCGATAGGTTCCTCTCCATTAGTCTCATTCAACCGTAAACTTGGGTCCTTTGCTGGCTCAGGACATGGCGTAGATTCTGCTCTTTCATTCTGCACCTCGGCATCCCATTCCGCTTGCAGCTTCCTGGCAAGCTCCTCATCCGTCAACTCCGGCTGCTGGTCGGCGGATCCCGTGCCATTCGATATGGCTTCAGGAGCAGGTTCCGTTGTGGGTTTCAGTGACGATGTGCCGTTCTGCTTCTGCTTAGAGAAGAAGTATTCCAAACCTCTCGAAGGTACTCCGGTTGACGACTGATCGTTCAGTTTCCTCTTCTTACTTGGGCTGGGCATGGTGATGATGATGTTCAATGCAGGGACTTAGTGCGTGGAAAGCTTCGGATGATGATTCTAGTGAGAACAGATGCAAATGAAACTTCGTGTTATCATCACGAACTGCCCAGTGGAATTTTACTTCCTTCTCTTTCCATCTGCTCAATGTTGTTAGTTCATCACTGAGCTGTCCGCTGAGGTACCTTAGCTCAACCCTGTAACAGTCTCAGTCAATGACGCCGCTGCCTGCGAACCGAACAAGAGGGTACGTGCACCTTCCTAGCCACCCCTGTAGCTTGCTCCCTTAGTCAGCAGAACCCTTCGATCCATCGTCTTAGGTAAGGTGTCCTGGTTTACCTGCGGAGGAGAAACGGCCACACCTTTCCCCTTGCTCCGGCGCTAAACCTCATTTGACGACCCAAGCGACTTCCACACAACAACACACTCGAACTTTTGGAAATCTTTCGCCAGGGCGGTCCAAGCCCCACCAGCGGCACCGATTTCTTCCTTCCCCTCCACGATACCTCTCCTAACCCGCCGAACCTCGAAAACCACCCTCTCACACCCCCCCACGCCGCACATAAAACCAGCAATCATGTTGAACGGCGAAGATCCGCCCGAGCGGCCCGACTACATTGTCAACATCATCAATGGCCTCGAGCGGTACAACCCTGAGGCTGTCGTCAACCTCGAGTCCTACCTGCAGGAGCAGTGCGAGCAGAAGTACTGCGACTGCAATGCGAACCGGACACTCCTGAAGCTGTGAGTCGCAATCTCCAATATGCCTACTCGACCATCACCACGCGTCTTTTTTGTACACGTCGGTGGCATCAGACCCCTTTGCTTGGTCTTGCGCCGGTTTATATGATGATCGTGTAAACGTTTCCTATTACCTGACATGCACTGGTTGTTCCGTCATGAACCCCTCAGTCGCAACTGAAGTCAGCACATGGTGTTAACTGAACGATACCGGAACTCAATATTGAGACACAATTTGGATACGAGCCTACATCATCATGGAACTCGACAGCTGACCGCTTTGTCTTCTCTCTCCTTCCAGGTACCAGCTCAACCCCGACCGTCTCAAGGATGAGGTCGTCACCAACATCCTCGTCAAGGCCATGACCCAGTTCCCCTCGCCGCAGTTCACCCTCGCCCTGCACCTCATCAACCCCTCCACCATCGCCCAGGGCGAGCTCCACGAGGCCGTCGCCAAGCTGCGCACCCTCAACAGCCAGCTCGAGGGCTCCCAGTACGCCCGCTTCTGGAACACCATTGACGGCGACGACCTCTGCGCCGACCTCATTGCCGACATCTCAGGCTTCGAGGACCTCATCCGCAGCAACATTGCCAACTCGGTCGCCCAGGCCTTCCGCGAGGTCAGCCTGTCCCAGCTCGAGTCGTGGCTCGGTCTCGACGGCGACGCCACCGCAAAGTTCGTCACCGAGGTTGCCGGCTGGACCGTTGGCGACAACGGCGTCGTTACCATCCCCAAGAACGCCGAGAACGAGGCCAAGAAGTCTGAGATCAGGGAGGACGTCAATGTCGACATGTTCTCGAGGATTCTTCGCAGATCATGGGAGGAGACTGCGTAAAAGAAGTACTTTTTTGAAAAATAAGAAGAGAAATCGCAGACTTGGGCTTCGGTGTGAGGATGAACAGAAGAAGGGGACGCAAGGGTTGATATCACAACCCTTGGCTGCTAATAGCTCCGTACATGGAGTTAGGGCTGGAAGAGAGCATGGCGGCAAAAATTACCGGCGTTCACTTTTGACTTTGGAATCGGGGGCCATAGAGTATATCCCTGAATATGAGACATGCCACAATGTTTGAAATGTCGTGTAAAACGCTTCTTTTTCTTCTCATTATTTTGATGTGCTGCAAAATCTTTGCCCCTGCCTGCCCCCTTTTTTATCATCGTCATGTGGCACATAATTTTCTTATCGCTTTGAAAGCTCCTCCCACTGAACACCACACCATTCCTCAAGATACCCTGCCTCACCAACCTCGACACCGCGCTGCTGACAATCCGCCTCGCAAACGCCGACAATGATGGTACCCCAGTCCATACCCTCAAGCGACAGCTCCTCCGCCTCGAGCTCGGTGATGGCATGCGGCGTCATCTGCACCTCAAACACGCGCCTGGCACCACAGTTTCCGCACCGCGTCATTCCACCACTGCCGGCAGCAGCGCCCAGCTTCGCGCCCACGGCGTCCGCCTTGGAGTACAGCAGCGGCGTACCGTTGAACTCGTAGCGGATACACTGTTCCGGGTTCTGCTCCATGCGGTCCGCAAACTTTTGAAACGCCGCGTCCATGGACGACTCGAAGACGTCCTTCATGTCGCCTCCCCCACCAGCGCCGCTACCACCCTCGGTGTCCACCTCCATCCGCGCGTTCTGCGGCACGGGCATAGGTTCCGGGTCGAGCGTCTCGAACTCGGCGTCCGCGAGGTAGGAAATCGGGTACGGCTTAGGCAGGGCGTCGGCCGCGGGCCACGGCTCTGGCGGCGGGGGCGGTCCGGAAGGCGTTTGCGGGTTGTTGAGGTTCAGCGTCTCGGCAAAGGTTTTGGGGAGGGACTCGGCCGGGTCCTTGGCCTCCTCCTTCTTCTGCGTGGGCTCGTCGGCGGCGGCGGGGTTAGAAAACGGGTTCGACGGGGCGGCGGTGCCAAAGGGGCTGCTGCTTGAAGAGGCGCCCGTGCTGAACGGGTTCGCGTTGCCTCCGAATGGGTTCGCTGCACCGGAACCGCCGCCAAAGAGCGCGGTTCCCAGTCCCGAGCTGACGTCTTTCTTGGGCTCTTCCTTCTCCCCCACCTTCTTCTGAGGCTTCGCTTCCGCCTTCTTTGCTGCCGCTGCTTGCGCTTCATTGGATACCTTGACACCTCTCACAGCGCGGATGCTGCCCTGCTTGCGCCGGCAGGTGGATTTGCGGCAGGCGAAGACGTACAGGCGGCGCTCGTGGCCGGGGAACTTTTCGGGGAGCTCGCCGTTGAGTTGGAGAAGCTGGACCATGATCTCGTTGCACACTTGACAGCGCGCCAGGGCTGCTGAGGCTGGTTGTTCGGGGTTCAACCATTCCTACAAGTGAAAACAACCGTGTGTCAGTCAATTTGGGGGGGCTGTCATCTCTGTTTGTCGATGCGCGGCGGCAAAGGAGAACTTACTGGTTGACCACCAAGACGACTGATGGTGTCATCGTCGGCGTCTTTGCTAGCGTAACCGAGTAACACGTTGGTCTCGGTGAACTCCTGCTCGGAGGAATCACTGTCGTAATCTGCCATGGTTATGTAAAGGTATGGGCTGCCAGATTGACGGGTTGGGCTGGGTACGTGGGGTCAAGATTTTTTGGCTCTCGAAATATTTCGATGCGGGGCTTATCTTATCGCTCCTCACCTGCCCTCCTCCAGCGAGGGGTAGCAAACGATGAAGGCTGCCCCTGACTGACATGCCCCAACCACTTTGAATTAACACACTTCACGAAATGGAATGCAGGAATTGTCTTCATAGTTGGATATCATTCCGGCTCTCAGCTTTGACAGATCTAAGATCAACGCCTTTTGTCTACCGTGCCAACACTTTTAATATTGGAATCCATCAAACTCTTTACTCCTCAGGGCCGTCCATACCAGGGCCAGGGCCTCCCGCTCTGCCCATCTGTCTCGCCTTCAAGAGTTCGTCGCACAAAAGCAGGTTGGATGCAATGCTCGAACTTGAGGCGATGCAGTTTCTGAGTACTCTGAAGGAGTCGAAGATACCCTCGAGCTCTGCGTCCATCGGCTCGCCCGTTGCCAGATCCAAGCCAACGATGTTGCCATCCGCGTGCTCATCCTGCATAGCAGCAACTGTGACATGTTAGTGAATCTTCTTCAAAAGGCAAGCGTACTGTGCACTTACGAGCATCCTGGATGTCAAGACCGGCGTTGGCAGCGAGAGTCTTGGGAATAATCAGCAGAGCATCGGCGAAGGCCTCGACACCCCACTTGGCCTTGCCCTTCACCGTCTTGGAGAAGGCGTCGCTCTTGAGGTGTGCTGCGCAGGCAACCTGGAAAGCACCAGCACCCGGGACAACGCTCTTGTCCACAATCATGTTGTAGACACTGCGCAGACCGTCACGGACAGCGTCCGTAACCTGAGTAATGGTGTGTGCATTGGGTCCCTTGATCAACAGGGTGACAGACTTGGGCTCCTTAACCTCCTCGATGAAGGTGTACTTCTCCTCACCCAGAGTTTGCTCGTAGACAAGACCAGCCCATCCCAGAGACTCGGGTGACAGGTCGTCAACACTGTTCTGTGCAACACCACCACAGATGAGCTGCAGTCTCTCCATGTTTCTTCTCTTGGCACGGCGGAGGGCGAGAATGCCGTTCTTGGCCAGTACGTCGAGAGAAAGAGGGTCAATGCCCTTCTGGTTGATGATGACGAAGTTCTTGGTGGGGTCGTTTCCGCAAACCTCCTTCTTCAGCTCGACAATCTTCTTCAACTTAGCATCAACGAAACGACGCTCGCTCTCCACCAGCTTGTCTCTCTGCTCTGCGCTAGAGTAGAAGAATCCAGAGTTGATCTCAGACTTCTCGTACTCCAAGCTGACGTTCATCGTCAGGATGTAGGCGTTCTCAAGGCGCTTGGGCATATCGGGGTGGCGGGCGCCGTGGTCGAGGGCAAGACCTTTGATCAACTGGGTGTCGGAGGCGGTCCGGTGCTGCATCTTCATGATCTCGACCATGTGCAGATCCGGCTTGGCAGGTGCCTGGTAGATGGCGAGAACAGCATCGACGATATCGGGGGTGAGCTTGGCCGCAAGGTTGGAGTTAAGCTTCGTGGAAAGCGACGTGCGGGCCACGGAGAGAAGCAACTCGCGGTCGACCTCCTTCTCGAGCTTGAAGCCGTCAAGGAACTGTTCGCCCGTCAGCACCACTATCCAAGTATCCGTGTTCAATAGATGCCAGATGCCCACCTTCAACGCCTCGTTCTTGGCAATCTCGAAACCATCCGTAATAATTCTAGGATGCAGTCCTTCTGAGATATAACGATCCGCCTGCTTGAGGAGTTCTCCGATCAACAGGACAGCTGATGTCGTGCCGTCTCCGCAGATATCATCTTGTGCCGTCGCAGCTCTAGCAATCATGACTGCGGTAGGATTTTGAATTTGCATCTCGCGGAGGAGGACGTTTCCATCTTTTGTCAACTTGATCTGTTCGGCGGCGCATTAGCGGTGGGGATTCAGGGGAAGAGGGGTAGTTATTCGCACTTGACCGGAGCCATCGACAAGCCTATTAATGTTAGCATCTAATTTGAAGACATAAACAGCGATAGACTAACATCTTGATAGTGCCCAAAGGGCCGAGGTTGGACTTGAGGACATCCTGGAGGCCTTCACCAGCGCTGATGTTGACCTTCAGGGCTTCACCCCGCCGCTGCACTAGCCGTTAGCATGCAAACAAATATCGTCAGGACAAGGGTCGCGCACCCTCGATTCGGCCTTGGGGTTGAGCAGTTGCGCCGCAGACATGTTGGCTTGAGGTCGTCGAGGGGTTCGTGAGGGGGTATCAGTCGGTAAAGTTATTGGATTAGCGACCTGACGTGGAGTGTTCTCGAGATTGACCTGGCCCCGGGAGCTTCAGATGCGGGACTCTGCTGGTGACTTTTTTTCTGCCTCGAGGTGGCAGGCGGTCAGACGCTGGTAGAAGGTGCTGGCTCACTACCTAATTGCCAGCTTGGTGGTGGTGGGTGCCTGGCACCTGCAGTGGTCCATTCTTGACTAATTCTCTCTATAAGCATAGCTGCATGCGTAGGGGAATATGTACTTAGTGAGGTGTGGATGGCTGCCGCATCTGTCAGCAATCCCGCCGTTCTATGAACCGTGCGTCGTTAGAGCCTCCTGATGGGGCGAATGCAAGCTGAGAACGGGAGACCGGGACGTGGGGACTTAGGGGTCCCCTAGAGGACCACTGCAATGAAACTTTCACCCCAAGAATACACCGCTGCTTTACCCCAAGCTTGTGCCGGTGACATCTTTTCTTTGGTTGCGAAGGCCAAGTGGCTTATCTACCAAGATCAAGAATTCATACTTAGACCGTCTTTTACTGAATAACCTCATGTATAGAATAAAGGAGAGTATTATAGACGGTCCACTTACCGCCTGCCGTTCAGTTTCTAGCTGCATCATCTCCGTTGGTCGTACCAAAGGTGAGCTTCAACTGCACTAAATTCCAGAGCTACCAAAGTAAAGCAGCGGTTTGTTTACTCACCCTGAGTTTAATTCATTTGGGGACCTCCCGGAGACACGCCGGAGACACCTCACAAATGACGAATCTATTTCGTGCTCTCCTTTCATCCTGTTCATCTTCCAAGCGTACTCAAACGTATCGCTGACACAGTTGTTCCTGACCAGTCATTCCTATCTCTCCCTTCTTTCATCGTCTTCATCTAGTTCTGTGATTCGCCTTTTGTAGTCTTCAATCTACGCGACATCATGTGGGGGTCCAAGCTCTCAGCTGTGCTGTCCGCGCTCAGCTTGACACAATCCGTTCCTGCGACTGAGCTTGAGCAGGTTGTCACCGAGAATGGCGTGAAGCAAGTGGCCATCATTGGTACGTGAACGCTGCTTCATGAAAACCTTTGAAGCTCCGACGATTTGTCCATGACATTAGCGCGTCGCCGTTCAACCCAGTACTTACACGGTATGTAGGAGCGGGTGCCGGTGGTTCCTCCGCGGCCTACTACCTCCAAAAGTTCGCCGAAGCCGAAGGTCTTCCCGTCAATATTACTGTGTTTGAAAAGACCGATCGAGTAGGAGGCCGGACGTTGACCGTCGACGCTTACGGCAACCCGCTCGAACCAGTTGAGCTGGGCGCTTCCATCTTCATCGAGGCCAATCACATCATCTATAATGCCAGTATCAACTTTGGTCTTCCCCTGAAAGAGCCAGAGTCTGGCAGTGATGGTTTCCTGGGCATTTGGGACGGTGAGAAATTTGTCTTTTCCCAAGATGATAGTTCCTGGAACTGGTGGAACTTGGCCAAGCTCTTCTGGAAGTACGGCACCGCCCCGTACAAGGCGCAGAAGCTCGTGCAGTCGACCGTTGCGACCTTTTTGCAGCTCTATGAGAAACCTCACTTTCCTTTCCGATCTCTCACGCAAAGAGTCTTCGAGCTAGATCTTTTGAAGGCAACTTCCGTCACCGGGGAGCAGTTTCTTGCCAACAACGATGTAAGCCCAACATGATCCTGCCTGATTTTTCGTATACTAATCGATTTGTGATAGATCAGTGAGCTTTTCTCCCACGATATCATCCAGGCAGCCACCAGAGTCAACTATGCGTCAAACCTGAAGTATATCCATGGCCTTGAGACCATGGTCTCTCTTGCCCCTGAAGGCGCTCGGCAAGTCATTGGAGGCAACTGGCAGGTTTTCCAGGCAATGCTTCAAAGGAGTAACGCAACATTGCATCGCAACACTTCGGTGACATCAATCGCCGTGAAGTCTGGCCCTTCTAGCTCCAAGTATCTACTTTCAACCAAAGACGCTCGTGCTGAAGCCGAGGCAGAGTCGAACCAGTACCCGATTGCTTTCGACAACGTCGTCATTGCGACTCCTTGGCAGTATGGAGATATCAGTGTCTCAGAGGATCTTTTCCAGCACAAGATTGATGAGGTTCCTTACACCAAGCTTCACGTTACCCTTTTCGCCTCACCGTTCCACCTCTCCCCGGAGTACTTTGGTCTCGAGCCTGGTTCCAAGGCACCCGACTCAGTCTTGACAACGCTCGGCCCTGATGACGAGGCAAAAGCTGGCTCTGAAGGTGCTGGCAAGGCTGGCTTCTACTCTGTCAGCACCCTCAGAACCGTTACAAACCCCGACACTCTCAAGGACGAGTTTCTCTACAAGATCTTCTCTCCTAAGAAGGTGACGGCAGAGTTCCTGTCAAAGCTGCTTGGCGTTGAAGTGCCGGCGTCCATTGTTGCGGGCAAAAAGTCAGAGGAAGCTGGCCAGCGCACTGTTGAACCCATCTCTTGGTATTACCCGCATGTGTTCAACTCGTACCCCATTGAATACCCGCGTGTCACTTTCCAAGACCCCATCCTGAGGGACGGACTTTATTATCTTTCGGGCGTCGAAAGCTTCATCTCGTGTATGGAGACCAGCGCCTTGATGGGGATGAACATTGCAAAGTTGATTGCCGACGATTTCTCAGAGGCCAAGGAGACACTCGAGGAGAAGATCGAGGTCGATGGTGCGCAGGAGGTACTGGGCCAAATTGAGAAGGAGGCGCCCGTGGCTGAGGAGCTGTGATTACTCTGGGTTGAAGAGTTTTGTTTCCTTCTGTTCGTTTGATATCTTTCAGTGCCGGGCTCTACTCACTATTGAAACATGCGTAGGACGTAGTAATCTCAAAGAACTGTATAGAATGATAGTTTTTGTTGGGCATTCTGCACCAGATTGTATTCCCTTATTCGACTTTCTTCAAGAGAAAGACTTTCAAAACGTCACTCACTGAGCTAGCTGCCTCGTAAATGGTTCGGGGTTTCCTCAGTGGCCAAAGCCCCATGTCTTTTGGAGTACTACTCAACTCCTAAGGCAGCAGATTGTTTCTGAGGACACCTGATATGTCTGGAATAATTGTATTCCGAGCGTAGAATACTGACTTCTACTTCAATCAAAAATTGAGGATGGGATTTCACCAAACGATCCTTGTCACCCATCACCTTCCGGGTGCCGGCGTCTACATACGTGTAAGCCGGTGACACATGTTAGACGTGCCAACAAGTGATGAATAGCTTTCTTGTCGTTTGTTGAAGCGCAAGGATTACTGCCACAAGTCAGAGTGTCGTTATGGAAGACAAATCTGAGGCCTCCAACACCTTGATTCTCTTGTCTCGCAGTGGCGATATGTCTGTGAAGCAATGGGAAAGAAGCTGGAGGGGTACTGCCTAGCAGGATAGAAGGGTCCGAGTGGGTCTGGATCGGCCGCTGCCGGGGGGCCCCACGTGACACCCCGGTCCCGTGGCACCGTGGCTCAGGGACCTTGTGTTGCCGTGGCAAAAAAATTGGGAGGAAAAAGGGACGTGCACAGCCACAGGCCATTTCACCCCTCCATCATCTGAACCCCAACTCAAAAGCTCCCTCTTATGACGCATTTTCTTCCCTAGTGCCTGATCACTTTTGTTTCGTGGCCAAGGTCTGGGACTTTCCGTCTCTTTGTCCTTTTGATCAACCCAGCGGCCGGGCTTGCTTTGCAGAAATACAAAACCACGTCGCAAGAGCTCTCTGCCCACGATCAACACAGCTTTCCAAACAAGACCCAAACTTCAAGATGTTTGTCCTCAGAAACGGTAAGTTTACCCCGCTACTCACCTATCACTCGGAGCGTTCGCCGCGCCGCTTAGCCTTATCCCGCGACCGACAGCGAGGCGCATGTGAAGCGTTCGTTGGGCGTCATCTTCTGTTACCGTTTCGCGATCAACGCCTTTCCACCTTCTTACTGCCGCGCCCGTTTGCGATTTCCCAGAGCCCTTGAGTACATGCTAACAACTTTTCTCTTTTCCAGTTGGCAAACTTATCTTTGGATCCAGCAACCAAGAATCTCTCATCGAGCTCCCCCAAGGACAACTCTACCTCGTTCGCCCCCTCTCGCCAAAGGGCTACTCCGAACTCATCTTCAAGGACGCAGCTGCCCGCATCCGACGAACTGCGCAGGATTTCCAATACCAGCTCGTGGTACAGAGAGTCTACGAGGAAGGCGAGGCCGAACTTCTAGCCGAGGAGGAAGGAGAGGACGCCGAGATCGACGCACTTGCCGCCGCCGAAAGAGACGAAAAGACCTTCCTGCTTGACGAGGCCCTCCACTTCCGCATCGAGATTCGGGAAGGCAAGGAGAAGATTCTGGCCTGGAGAGACCTGAGTGGTGATACTGGTGACGTCTACGAGTTCGTCTGCGACAACGTTGTGTCTCCTGGTCAAGTCGCGCAATTCGAGCGGGTCGCCAAGGAGTGCCAGTACGAGCGCAAATACCGCAAGCCGCATACAACAGCATCCGAAGTCGACCTGAAGCAATTCGAATTTGAGGACGAGCAGCCGATTCCTCCCGCAAGTCCCATCCACAGCCCTACTCTCGTCAGATCCATCGAGTCTGCCGACAGTCTGTTTGTGCCGCAAGACCCAATCACACCCACAAAGAAGGAAGAGCAATCACTTGTCCAGACCCCTACGAAGACGCCGGCCAAGATGCCTATCACACCGGAGAAGAAGTCCAAGCCGACTGGCCCTCCGAAGTCAGCGGAGGCCCCAGAGGCTCTCGACACGTACGCTACAGAGAGCTGTGAGCTTCACTTCTACGACCATCCCTCTGGCTCCTTCATCCAGCAAGCTGCCGCTGTCACTGCCACCGTCACCGAAGTTGGAAAGTGGGAGTACTGGCTGCAAATCGAAAGCGAGGACCGCGCTTGGTTGGGCATTCCGATTATCGCAGATATCAACCCTGTCTTCAACTTTGAGTTCTTGTCCTTCATCTTCAACCACTTCTCTGCCGATGGCTCAGCATACTCTTGGCTGCTCCGTTTCAAGGACCAGCCGACTTTGGAACGTTTCCAAGAAGCTCTTCTCCGAGCTTTGTGGGAGCAGCTGAACGAAGTCAAGTGGGAAAAGAAGACGGACAGAGAGCAGGAGTACATTACCTCCGCTTTCAATGATTTGGTTATGGAAGATACACCCGAAGAGCAGGAGGAGGAGGAAGAGGAAGAGGAGTACGAAGATGCAGAGGATGATGCGCAGCGTAGCGAGCATTACGACAGCGACGAGGAGGATGACGACGTTGAGACCAAGGACGAAGATGGCAACGTTAACTCTCAGCTTGCTGTTGGCTACAAGCATGATCGGTCCTTCGTCGTGCGCGGATCCAAGATCGGCGTCTTCAAGCACACGGCGAATAACAATCTCGAGTTCTCCACCAACATTTCCAAGGTCGAGACTCCCAAGGGCACACTGTTCAGCCCCAAGAAGGTCATGCTTCACAACGAGGATCGCAACATGATTCTTCAGAACGAGTCGGATCCCAATAAGCTGTATCGTATGGATCTCGAGTACGGCAAGGTCGTTGACGAGTGGAATGTTCATGAGGACATCCCTGTTCTCAACTTTGCTCCCGAGAACAAGTTTGCCCAGATGACTCACGAGCCGACCTTCCTTGGTATCTCGAAGAATGCCCTCTACCGCGTCGACCCCCGTTTGTCCGGCACCAAGCTGGTTGATTCTCAGCTGAAGCAGTACGTTTCCAAGAACGACTTCTCGGCTATCTCTACTACGGAGAAGGGATACATCGCCGTCGCTTCCAACAAGGGTGATGTACGCCTCTTCGATCGCCTAGGAATCAACGCCAAAACCCACATCCCCGCTCTCGGTGAAGCCATTCTCGGTCTCGACACATCCGCCGACGGTCGCTGGGTCCTCGCCACCTGCCGAACGTACATCCTGCTCATCGACGCGATGCAAAAGTCTGGCAAGAACGAGGGCAAGCTTGGTTTCGAAAAGTCTTTCGCGGCTTCCGACAAACCTCAACCTCGCCGCCTGGCTCTGACACCCGAGCACGTTGCCCAGTTCGCCCACGAGACCGGCAAGCCTGTGTCATTCACACCTGCGCGCTTCAACGCCGGCGAGGGCGTCGAGGAGACGAGCATCATCACCGCCACCGGCCCGTACATTGTGGAGTGGAGCCTGAAGAAGGTCCTGCGCGGAGCCAAGGCCGCCTACCGCATCAAGCGCTACGCCGAAGAGGTCAAGGCTGACGACTTCAAGTTCGGAACGGACAAGAACGTCATCGTCGCCCTCCCCAACGAGGTCAACATGGTCGGCAAGCAGGGTCTCAAGCGCCCTACTCGCGAGAGCATCGCTGGCAACTTTGCACAGCTCAGCATGGGCCGCAGGGATTCTGGACGGATCACGACGCCCAAGAGCGGTCGGTACAAGTTGGGCAAGGAGGATATCGTCGCGTCGCCGTACTGAGTTAGGCGAGAGAGGGGTCTTCTTTGTGTGTTATGTGTGATGCGTTCATGTTGGACTGTTTGATCCCCACGATGGCGTTTCCAAGGTTGAGAGTACGCTGAATTTGCGTAGCGCAAAGGGACGGGTGTGTGATGAGGGAGGATGACGGGGGCTTTACGGGACGGACTTACGGCACAACACGTTTACCTCTTTTCTATTATTTCTTCTTCTTCTTGCTCTGTGCCGCCAGGTATCTTCACTCTTGCTTGCTTTTTCGCTTCGTTGCCTCCTCTCTCTCTTGACATTTCACCATGACGAGAAGAAGGGGCACTTTTCTAGATACCTTTTGAAGAGCTCCGCGAGTGAGCAAGCTTTGGTGGTTTGTTCCTCACTGCATTTCTTGTTCAGGCAAATGCGAAATTAGCCGGTTTTTCTCAAATTCATACAATTCTGAATCCCCATGAACTCTGATTGCTCTTCGTTGCTTGCCTTTGATACTGTGCACTTGGTCGTTCACATAGTGGGCTGGTTTGCAATGGTCCACAGCTCTCGTGGAACAAGTAGGTAGTAGATAGTCTATTACGGTCATGCCCCCTAGAGAAACCAAATCGAAATAGTTGCATTGGAAAGACCTCTTGTACGACACATTTCCCTCTCAATGCGACCCGTCCATCCATATTGCCCTCTCCACCATCAGGAATGAAACAAAAGCATATGACAAAAAAAGCCCCTAAAAAACTCCGCTCGGCTCGATGCCATTGTTCCCGATCATGTATGCTTCCTCGCCCAGCTAAAATTTGCCCGAAAAGGGCAAGGTCTTCCTCTTTTCTCTCTTTCAATCATGCTTTCGTTAAAATGGGTCAGGCGGCCTCTTGTCCAGTGGAAAAGTAAATAACCTGGTTTGCAAGTTTTGTTGGATGTACAATTGGCCGTTATGCTTCTTGCTTTACCGCCTTCGTCTCCTTTGCATCTTCCGCGCCATCCTTGCTACCGGTGACGCTATCGACGGCGCCCTGAATCGCCTTGGTGACCTGACCAACCACGTTGCCGCCAATGTTCTTCAACGTCTTGGACTGCGTCGCCTCCTGGGAGAGGCGAGTCATCTCGGCGACGAAGGACTGTCCCCACCAGGATGACGTGTACTTGAAAACGTAGCGCTCGAGCTTCTTGTAGTTGGTCTCGCGCTGCTCCGGGGACATGGTCACGGCATCGTGGATGGCGTTTGCTAGCTCTTCAGTGTTCCATGGGTTGACGATGAGAGAGCCATTGAGGGACTGGGCGGCGCCGGTGAACTCGGACAGAATCATGACACCGTGACGCTCGCGCTGAGTAGCGATATACTCGTACGAGACCAGGTTCATGCCATCGCGTGTGGAGGAAACAAGGCAGACGTCGGAAACGGCGTACAGAGCTGTGAGCTCGTCAAAGGAGACGCTCTGGTGGAGGAAGTGAATGGGCATGAACTCGATGGTGCCAAACTTGCCGTTGATACGGCCGACAAGCTCATTGACCACGGCACGCAGATTCTGATACTCCTCAACGTCCTGCCTTGAAGGTACGGCGACCTGAACCAGCACAATTTTGCCGATCCACTCGGGGTGTTCTGTCAAGAAGACCTCCAATGCGTGGAGCTTCTGAGGGACACCCTTGATATAGTCGAGGCGATCGACACCGACAATGAGTTTCACTCCGTTGAACTTGCGCGTAAGAGCGTCAATGCGCTCCTGGACCTTGGGTTTCTTGAGGCCTTCGACGAACTTCTCAGGATCAATACCGATGGGGAATGCGCCAACGGTGACGAATTTGCCATTGTAGTCAACACCATTGGGGGTCGTAGGAGTTCCACTACATGTGACGTCAGTTTGTGTCTAAGAGAACAAGCTTTCGCTTTTCGATTGCGTCTTACAGAATGCGAGAGCAACTGCTCAAGAAGTGACGAGCGTAGTCGTAGGTGTGGAATCCGATGAGATCGCAGTCGAGGACGCCCGTCAGGAGGGCTTCGCGAACGGGAAGGATGCGGTAAATTTCAGAAGAAGGGAAAGGCGTGTGCAAGAAGAAGCCAATCTTGACGTTCTTCTTGGAGTCGCCGATTTCCTCGCGAAGCATCTCAGGCAGCAACATCAGATGGTAGTCGTGAACCCAGATCAGATCGCCATCCTGAACGTCCTGGACGACGGCCTTGGCAAACAGGCGGTTGACTTCGCGGTAAGCGGCCCATGCGCTCTCGTCAAATGTGATTTCGCCGGGGTGGTAGTGGAAAAGCGGCCAGAGAATAGAGTCTGCGAAAAAGGTTTGGTTGTTAGTCAAGCTAGGAAATATAGAGGCAAGGGAGGGTCGTCCATACTAGAGAAGCCGTTGTAGTGCTTGTCAGCGAGCTCGTCGTCAATGAAGACAGGATGAGCATCGTATTCGTCCTTGAGACGCTGCTTCATGCCGGCAATCTCGTTCTCGGGAACTTCGAGGCCTGGCCATCCGTACCATTGAAAGCTGGTGGTTTTGGACAGACCACTGAGGCCGGTGACGAGACCACCAGAGGACATGGAGAAGGAGTAACTGCCATCTTCGGAACGCTTGATAGTGATGGGCAGTCGGTTGGAGAGCAGTAGTAGGCGACCAGGCGCAGTCTCTTCGTCGGGGACGAGCGAAGGCATCTTGGGCGATTTGCTTGGTGCTGAAGGTGTTCGGTGGAAGATGGTGGTGCGAAAGATTTCGTGGAGGGTTCGTTCGATGGGTGGCAGGTAATTAGGGAACAGCAGTAGCTAAGGTATGCTGGGGTGTCCTGTGGCGGCAGGGTAAGGTGTTAGCTGAGACTGGCTGGGATGAGCTTGCGGGGATGATGGAGGGGTAAATTCCAGGAAGATCAAGTACCCAAAACTCAAGTGACGGCGACGGAAAAAGCACACAGGGGTGGGCTGGTGTTTATTTGATTCTTTGAGGGAGATCGAAATAGGCAGATTGGTGCTGGACACAGCTCCGTCGCAAAAGTCGTAAGCTTCTTGAGTTGCCGAGAGAGGTGGGAGTGAGTCGTGGTTCGCAGAAAAGCTTCAAACAAGGGCGACGGCGACTAGTGTATGTATAAGGTATGTTGACGGGACGGTAAGGATGCAGCGGTATTGGAAGAAGCTGGGCTGTCGGACGCAAGCTACGTGGAAACGTAATGCACAAAAACAAGCAGTGCAATGTAGGACAAGCTTGGTCTGGGTGGATGGAGAGAGAAGAGAACCTCAGGTGCGTGAAGATAGGGTGAGGTGGAAAGAGAAGGAAGACGGCGGCTAGTCAGTGGTTGGCTTGTCAGGTTGCGTTTGTTGACTGGGTGAGGTCCTGGCGGGTGAGAGGGCAGACGAGAGGGTGTTGAGAAGAAGCAAGAAAGTGCCAATCCGGTTCAGTGCAATCCAAACTAGACGGGCAGCAGCTGCACAACGGAGAAAGCTCGACCTGATGCAACACTGGCGCACTACTGTAAGGCAGAGCTTGCGTTTCCCCAGAAGTAGAGGTACTTGGTTTGTGGGGCACTCTGGGTAAAGGCAATGGAGAAAAGTACGAATGGATTTGACGCCTTTCTTAGTCTACATATTTGGTCTTATTCGGTTGGCAACATTTCAAGATAAGAGAAGAGCACCAAACGCGGCAGACGAAACACGGCTACCCAAGGTAAGCATCCAATGACCTATTAAACTGAGGTGAGGTCAAAGCCGGAGCATGCCTACTCAGAGAGCAAGGTCCTGTACAGAGGATGGTGTTTGATTTTGGGCGCTGCTGGTACTTCGTACAGATACCTGCTGCGGTGCCATCTACGTAATTTTGGGTAGAGATCCTTGTCAAATCACTGCGAGGAATTCCCGGCCCTGTCACTCTTTTCTCTGCCACCCCTCCAACCTCTCTCTACCTATGTACAGGCCGTCTCGCCTACCACTGTCTTTCTGGCCCGGACAAATAGACAATCTGACTGAGAGGCAATATGAGCGATATTTTTCCAACAGGTCCGTCCAGCCGAATCTATCCCACCTGCGTCTTCTGCCATCTATTTCTCTCACAGGACGAGCTCAAAAGACATCCAGAGCTTGAGGTGTCAAGTAGATGTACATGAGACCTGGGCACCTTCCGCCAGATGGTGGAGAATCCGGCGCCGAGATGTGGGTACTTCATCGGCGGTAGAAGAGAGAATATTCACGATGTCTCTTGGAAATTTCCCTGCATCCACCCATCGTAATGGCATCCGGTCTTCCCTGCAAATCGAGCCTCCAGGCTTCGGCTGGCTTCCCGGCGACAATGTGAGCTTGTCGCTGCCACACAAGAGCCTTCCTTCCTCCCTCAACTGCGCTTCTCCAGCTGCCTCTTTACTCTTTGGAGAGAAGAGTATTACCTTGCATCTTTTCGCTGAATCCCGAGGCTTTCGAAGCTAGTGGGGCTTCGCATTTATAGCTGGGTACATATTAAGTGGTGATCAGTCCCGCAACGTAAATGTGCTGTCACCATCCTAGTATCAAATATTATCCAGCATCATCATCAACATGCTTACCCTCTGTCATTGTAGTTGTGCAGGAGCTTCGGCCCCGATTGCTGGGCATTTCCACCATTTCGTAACCAATGACATTCGCTAGGTACTTAGAGAACGATCTAGCCCAATCATCCAACCCACAAGGTCGACCAGGCTCCCTGTTTGGCTACCGTGGACTGACAGCGACGGCCCCATAACTTTCGGACCAAAATGTCCTGACACCCGCAAATTCAACTTTGCGAGGTTGACTGCGGTGTTATTCCTCGGCCCGCCCATGATGAACCGGCTTACATTCATTTCAGATCCGACTTTGCACACTTTTAAATGATCGAGAGATATATCATGGACATAAAACAAACGGTGGCATTGAGGGACTCCATACCTTTCTCAAATTCACTTTCCGAGCTTTCGTCAGCCACCTTGTACTAAATCATCAAGCTGCTTTCGAGACCAAACCTCAGCACTTATTATTTACATAACTACACAATGTCGCAAATCAGATCAAGTAAGCCCACTTTCGACAACACGTCATTGTTCCTGGCCGGCGAGTGATATTTAGGAGAAATATAATGGTAGCAGCCTTACTTTATCATGATTGATAGTTGCGTTGTACCTATCAAGAAAGGAATGGCTGATTCGAACACGCACACAAGACTGCCATCTCTCCTTCCTCCCGGCGCCGTTGCATCCTGCCTTCTATGTGAAAAGCTCGGACCAGGCCCGATATTGACGTCGGATGACTGCCGCCCCACTCCGGTCGAATCAGTCGCAGCTTACCCCGGTTGCGCTTGATCTGCGCCTGCCCGCGTCGCCGTCCACCTACTGCGCTCAGACACCGTCCCTCGACGCGACTTCCTACGCGACAGAGCCCCGAAGCTCCTGCACTCTACCCCATTCCGCGCCAAATGCCCAATGAAGCTGTAAACTTCCTTGTCGACGGCATCATCGTTCAATTGCACCATTGACTCCATTCATCCCGGCGAATCTTACAAGCATGGCTCCTTCAGACAAGGAGATCGAGGCGACGATCCTCGCCAAAGTCCGCGAGGTCTTCAAGACGGATATCGATAACCTCAACGTGAACTCCATCCGAAGGCGCGTCGAATCAGATCTCGAGCTCGAAGATGAAATGCTCTCTTCAGGAAAATGGAAGGATAAGAGCAAAAAGCTCATCAAGGAACTCGCTGTAATTACCTAGCCCCTCCCTGGCACTGGCATAGGCACGAGCACCGCCAACAGTGTCGGAGTATGTCTTTCTGACATCATACTAGACCAACCTCGTGGAGGGCAACGCAGACCCCGATGCAGAAGTCGAACCTAACGAAGATGAAGAAGATGCGAAGCCAAAGAAGTCTGGCAAGCGTCAAGCAGCCGAAAAATCACCGCCTGCTAAGCGCAGAAAGCGCGCCGCTGCCAAAGTAGAAGAATCTGAGGCGAGCGCCTCCGAGGAGGAGAAGCCAAAGCCGAAGCCGAAGAAGAAAGCAGCCCCGCGGAAGAAGAAGGAGGAAACTCCTGTGATCGACTCTGATTCTGACGAAGCGAGCCCTGCCAAGCCGAAGGCGTCTAAACCCACCAACGGACGTGCGGGCAAGGCTGAAGAGAGTGGTTCAGATGCCTTGAGCTCCCCACCTGACAGCGAGGACGACAAGGTCGAGGACAAGGAGGAAAAGTCACAAGAGAAGAAGGTCGAGGCAAAAAAGGATGAGGAGTCAATCGAGAAGCACCCCGAAGCTTCAGACGAGAAGAAGGGCGAGGCGCCAGCAGACGACACGACCAGCGAGCTATCGGACGTGATAGACGAGCCACCCAAGCCGAAACGCAAGAAAAAGGAAGCTGGAGCAGGCGCCAAGACCAAGGCTAAGGCCACCAAGCAGAAGAAGGCACCGGCAGCCTCAGAGAACCCTGACGATGCGGAAATCAAAAAGCTACAATCTCATCTGGTCAAGTGTGGTATTCGCAAAATCTGGGGCTTCGAGTTGAAGCAATACGGAGACGATACCAAGGCCAAGATTAGGCACCTCAGAGGCATGCTCAAAGACATTGGAATGGATGGTCGGTTTTCAGAAGCAAAGGCAAAAGAGATCAAGGAGCGCAGAGAATTGGAGGCGGACTTGGAAGCAGTTCAGGAGATGAATGCCAATTGGGGCGCAGAAGGCAGATCGTCTCGAAGCAAGGCGCGTGGCCAACCAACCCCCAAAAAGGCTGTGAAGGATGATGTTTCTGACGACGAGAACGTCAAAGACAACGAAGACGACGAAGATGACGAGGACCAAGAGTCACACGTCCCGTCGCGTGCACGAGGCAAGGCGCGAGCGGACCTGGCGTTCCTCGGCGACGACGACGAAGAATCGGATTGATGTAACGAATATTGGGATGGGACATTGTATTATGTGTTGGCGGTCCATCATTCATATGAGTGTGATTGTTGCTCATTGTATCATATGTAGCTTGGAAGCATGAGGCCTCTGGGTTTTTGGTGGCGCTACATCGCGGAGTGTCGCCCGAAGAGGACAAGGTCACCAAAAGGTTGTACACAATCTTAATGCACTAATTTTCGGACCACGGTGGGTTCTCAGGAATTCGGGACAATTGACAACATGTTCATCCACTCACAGCTCGCGGATGAGAGCAAACTTCCACTTCAGTCTTAGTTTCTTACCCAGCTCAAGCGGGCCTCTCAAGTTGACTGTCGTGTGTATCCGCCATCCGCCAGCATCCCTCTGGTCGTCTGGGAACTTGGCAGCTTTGGATCCATCCATTTCCCCAAAAAGCCGGAGACGCGAAGACAAGGCGCGAAGCTGCTCGTGTTGTTTTAGACGCACCAGTTAGACGACAGCATGGCCGCTCGATATGGGGCTAGGAACCTCCTGGTTCGGTGTTGAGGAGTGAGAGCACCGGCCAAACAGAGGGGAAAGCTTCCCCGCCAGGTGGTCCGTACAAATACTGGACGTCTTTTGTGTCTCCAATTTACCCCGCCGCGGGCGTGCGTCCCCGCAGACGCTGTCATTTCTCTTCAACTGTTTCCACCCCCTCCTCCATCGGCCATCCTCGTCCAAACACCCCACTACATCGGCCAACAAGCGCAGATACAAGCAATAATAGCCTGAATTGCATGTTTCGCCATGTCAACCAGTGACGGGACTCTTGGTCGCACTCCATAAAGGGTTGCTGTCCCCTTGCCCAAAAGTACAGCTCTGCGTGATTCCAGGCCTCTGTCGTAGCTCTCTTTCACTTTGGAGTGACAATTCCGTGATTCAACACTTCGATCGGCTACCTTACCTGTCCCCATCACCAAGCCCGTTTCCCCAACAGGCCACACATACCTTTCGCACAATGTCGGACGCTACCTTCGAGTTCCTGCCCCTGGGCGCCATCCTGCAGTCCTTCAAGGTCAAGGGCGTCAACATCGTCCAAGGCTTCCCGACCCAGGACCTCTACGAGAAGCACAACTCGCCTTACTTTGGCGTCACCGTCGGCCGTGTCGCGAACCGCCTCGCCTCGGCGCAGATCAAGTCCCTCAACGGGGGCAAGACGTACAAGCTCGCCGCCAACGACGGCAACAACAACCTGCACGGCGGCGCCAAGCCCTGGAGCTCCAAGGTCTGGGAGGGTCCCAAGCCCGTCGGCGTCCGCGCGATCCCGGGCGTCGAGGGTCTCCAGGGTGGCGAGAGCGTCCAGTTCTCGCTCACCAGCGAGGACGGCGACGAAGGGTTCCCCGGAAAGGTTCAGGTAAAGGTCATCTACACGGCCGGCACGCAGCAGGTGGATGGCAAGGAGGTCTCGGTGCTGGGCATGGAGTACGAGGCGCAGCTCGTCGACGGCGCCGAGGAGACGGCTATCAACATGACGAACCACTCGTACTTTAATCTCACGGGCGACGAGACCTTTGCTGGCACCGTCGCGACGCTGGCGACGAACGCGTACCTTCCCCGCGAGGACGGTATTCCCACCGGCGGGCCGGCGCCCTTTCCGGGCATCGAGGGCGGTAAGCCGTTTGAGCTCGGCGTCGAGGCCCCCGCGGTGGACGACTGCTTTGTCGTCGTCGAGGAGAAGGAGGCTGGCGCGGTGCCGATTGATACCCGCCAAGCGCCGCTGAAGCTGCACGTGCACGCGAAGCACCCCAAGAACGGGGTCAACCTCGAGGTTCTCAGCACGGAGCCGGCGTTCCAGTTTTACACGGGCGAGGGGATCGATGTGCCCGCCGTGGGAGGGGTTGCGGCGCGGGGCAAGAGGAGCGGGTTCTGTGTCGAGCCGAGTCGGTGGGTGAATGCGGTTAATGTGGATGAGTGGAAGGGCCAGATGTTGTTGAAGAAGGGGGAGACGTATGGCACGAGGATTGTGTACAAGGCTTGGAGCGAGTAGAGAGACTTTGGAAGTTATTGGTACTGAGGGGTGGAAATGACGATATCAATGAGTATCTAGATTGGATAATGAATTTGCTTCTTAGTTAAAAAATCTGGTAACTGATTTAACTTGGCTTTTGGGTTCACAAGTCGGTCAGCATTTCTCGTGATAACCTCCTAAGGCAGAGACTGCATCCGGCTGCGGTATTCCTGGACAGCGCTTCAAGCTTTGAGAGCCGGGGGATACGGATACATGTCAGCCATTAACGTCCGTATAGGATGGAAGTATCCCGATTTGGCTGAATCTTCTGATGAAGCTGGGGGGGGGGGGGGGCTCACAAAACATGGGATGAAGACGAGAGAGGTTCCCACGGCGTACATGGCGTACACGACGTACGCAGCTCACCGAGGGGCTCTAGCTTTGTTTTAGCGTGGGTGTGTTCAGCTTATCGCACCCGCGTAACGGTCATTCGGTGGGCATTTTGCAAGTTTGTACTCAGGAAAGGAAGGACCAGCCCAGATCCAAAGGGTAACTGCCGGATCTGCCTCCCAAGACTAAAAATATTCAATCACTTGACCAAGTTAGAGCCTTTCTCTTCAACAACTACCTCACCGTACCTTCCTTACCTAGATAACTTACGCTTCTTGACCGCCACTGATTCACGATACCCAATATCCTCGAGAATCAAAAGCTTACAAGCTTCAACTTACCTAACCGAGACAACATTCTACCAACCGACAATTACGGTCCTTCGCCTTATTGCATCGTCCGACTCATTCCTATTTGCCAACAATATCCCGAACGAGCCAGATACCTCCCTAAATCAGCCCACACCATCAACGGCCTTGAGTGCGGCGCTACCTGCGCAATATACCTTACCACATACTGCACAGCATTATGGCTGAACCCTTCCCAACCCCGACGACGACGCCGAAGCGCAAGAGAGACGAGGACGCCCCGCCGGTGTCGCCGATATACACAACCTCCAGATTCAACTTCCAGCTGCCTGCCGACCACCCCAAGAGCAGCGACGCAGAAGACGGCAGCGCAAGCCCGCACAGCAAGGTCGTCCACAAGTTCCGTGGTCTGGCGTTAGGTGGGAATAGTGGTGGGGGCGGGGTAGCCCAGCAACAGAACCGAGCTGCTGCTGCTGGACCCGGCAGCGCCGCATATGATCCGACGCGCGACGAGCACAAGGACGGCAGGGGGTACGGATATTCTGACGACGACCCGTTTGCGAGCCGCAAGAGAGTCAAGGTTCCTGAGCTGGAGATGACGGACGTTGAGGGCGACAACACTGCCGTCGCTACCACCACTGCTACCACTGCTGCAGACGCACTGGTCGTCATTCCGGACCCCGATGTCAAGAGCGATCCGGTGTCTATCCCGAAATCGAAATTCACAGAAGAAGACGCTCCCACTGCTACCGCCACAACACTACTCACGAGCACACAACAACCGCGCTCGCATCCTTCCTTCGACAAACTACAAGATCCAAAAGCCCGAGGACGGAGACGCGCAGGCACACCACCGCTCAAGGGCCGCAAGGGGACCAACAAGACCAACCCTGCCATCATAGCCTCTGCCGCTGCTGGACTGCAGCAACAACAAGAAGACCAGGAGATGAAGACGATTGTTGACCCAGTCAGGGCTGCGCTTACCTGGAAGGAGGAGGAGATTACGATTTACGATCCAGAAGACAAGGACGACGACGGCACAGGCATCAATGGTGTCGGGTTCATGCCTACAGCCGCGATGGCATATGCACGGACGCAGAAGCGCCGCCTGCAGCTGGCCGAGTACAAGAAGAGGGAAGAGAGCGAGGCGAGGGCTAGAAGAAGTCAGCGGAGACGAGGGAGCGGTGCTGGTCTTCCTTCCAAGCCTTCTGCTGGTGGCAGCAGCGGCGGCGTGCGAAAGGTGCGCTTCACCGAATCGGAAGCCAGCACAGTCGTGACGAACGTCTAAGAACAGTCGCAAAATGGGTGCAAGCAGCGAAATTTCTCTGCGATGAGGCCTGGTAGTATTGGGCCTTGTCGTTTGGCTTTGGTACGGCCTAGGCTGGAGGAATGGCCATGGAAGGCTTCGTATGGCGTTAGGGATAGGGGGCGTTTATGAACCATATGGGTGCGTCTATTTACGAATGGACTTTTTTCTGGATTGCGGTTCATCACTTGGATGATGGCCAGCACGATATCCCCTTCACATCACGCAGCAAAGACTGCGACAGGAATTATAGGAAACAGGGGAATAAGGAAGAATGGATGGAATGATACAAATAGTCTTTCTTTTATACCCCCAAATCGAATGGATGATGATACAGTTACTTCAACACGCGTGCATCGCGGGCCAAAGCCACTCGCAGACGCCCTTCTCTTTCCCCCTTTGTGGAATGCTATTCATACAAGGCGTGGCTCGGCAAAGGATCCCTTTGGAGATGCCAACCTTTCTTCCTCTACACCACGAACGAGTTCCTTTCACCAGAACTTGTACCAAGACTTCTGGCTGGCGGCCTTGGCCTCCTCCTCTGCCTTTTTCTGCTCAGCCTGCTGCTTGAGCTGCTCGATCTCGCGGCGGCGCTTGTCGATCATGGTCTCCTGGTAGACCTCGACGGTGCGCTTCATCTTGACGCGCTCCTGCCGCCGCTTCATCTGGCAGTACTCGTAGGAGCCGATGCAGCCGATGAGGAAGCTGCCTACGGCCCAGTTTGCCGCCTTGATGGGTGAGCCTGGTCGAGAGTTTTAGTGGCTGGCTTTTGGTATGGATGAGGATGAGTACAGCGTAGGAAAAGGGGAGGAAATGTAAGTGCGAGTGTGAGTATGAGTGTGAGTGTGAGTGTGAAGGTGAGTGTGAGTGTGAAGGTGAGATGATGTGAGAGGGGGATTCCCAAATTGAGACAAGGTAGAATAGGAATAACCAGGGGAGATCTACCTCCGAAGACATATCTGAATCCTCCAACACCAGCACCGCTGGCGATACCGGTGAGAAACCCATCCCGCGCGCAAGGCGTCTGCGTGACGGAGAGGAAGTCGTCCGACTTGATGGTCTTGACGGCCTCGCCGATAGACGGGTACCCCGGCGCGGCGGCACCGTCCTGCGTCGGGAAGTTCTTCTGGAAGTCGGTCGGGTTGAGCTTAGGGTCGGACGCCTGCTCCGGTGATGGTGATGTTGGTGACGCCGTTGTAGGTGTTGTTGAACCCGGAGCTCCCTCCCCGACTGGGCCTTGGCTTGAACGGGACCAGAGGTACAGCTTCTGGCCTTCTTTCTTGGGGCCCGGGATGTTTGGTGAGTCTGCCATTACGTGCGAAGGTCTAGCTTTTATATGCGTCTAGTGTGAATGAGATCGAGCGCATCCGATACTGGTTCTTGTGAATCCCGACGCTTGATTTTCGGTCACCCGGTAAAGCTCTCAAAGTCTGCCCGTGGCCTGAGATGACGTCCACCGAATTTGGACCTCCACTCCCCCCCGTCGACGGTTCGTTGCTGGGCCGGTGTCCATGGTCCGTGCCTCTGCGTTTAAGTTCCCCTGCAGACTGAGTGTGTGCTGCACAGGCGCTGCGCAGCTGTCGCGCGGGATGTTGGGCTTAATTGAAGTGGGTCCCCCGGTCTCCTGTTCTGGCCTGCAGAACGTGCAGATTTCGCGTAAAGTCGCGACGGGGACGACGCGTCTTTGGCACCATCCTTTTTGTGCCCTGGACAACGAGTAATTGGATAGTGGCCCTCCACTCCCGTCCTCAATGCGCAAAAGCTCAATGCCTTTCGTTCTTGAATACTAGAGTGACAAATCCCACTCTCCCACTCGTCCAATTCCTATTCCTAGGATCGTCAATACCCCGTTTTCTCTCGGTTGTTCTTGGTTTTTTTTCGTCACCAAGACAAACTTGCCTTTATTTGTTGGTCTTGACAGAGACGGAGAGAGAGAGAGAGCGTTCTTGATACCCACCACCAGTCCCTCATTGTCAAGTCTTCCCCACTGCTACGAACCTAGCTGTTTGTCTCTGTGGTCTTGTCTCATGACTCCATAGAGGCTGCGATTTCCTCGAGAGACCTCCTTTACCTAGAGTCCCCCGACGGAGATCTACACCGATCAACAAGATCCCTCGAGACCTCCCCTTCCTACCGAAACCTCAACCACATAACAGCCGCCCACAATGCCCAACACGAGCCTACGGCGCCCGCAAAAGGGCTACCGCCGCGGCGGCAAGCAAGCCTACCACGGCCCCTCACGAACGACACGCACCTTCGCCGCCTCGGGCCGCAACGAAGCCACCTCGGCCGACGAAAAGTGGGAGCGCACCCGGCTGGCGCACCAAATCGACGAGAATATGGGTTTCGCCCGCTACGAGGGCGGCAAGCGCAAGGAGGGCTGGCTCGTCAACGTGCAGCCCACCTCGGTCGAGGACGACCGGAACCCCAACGGGCGGGCGGCGCTCGACTGTTACTTTATCGAGGACGACGGCGCGCACTTCAAGGCGACGGTCGAGTACGACCCCTACTTTTTGATTGCCGTGAAGAAGGGCCGCGAGAGCGAGGTCGAGGAGTGGTTGAAGCGCGTGCCTGGCGACGGCGTCGTCAAGACGATTAAGAGGGTGGACAAGGAGGATTTGAAGATGCCGAATCATCTGCTGGGGTACCGCCGCACGTTTCTGGAGCTGAGGTTTACGAATGTGGCGGATTTGATGGCGGCGAGGAAGGATATCATGCCTATTGCGGCGAAGAACAGGAAGAATGTGGATGCTTTGGACGCATATGCCGAGGTTTCAACGTGAGTCGTTGCGGTGTTCTGGGGTTTATGAAGTGGGTTGACTGACATGCTTGCAGGATGAATGGCGACTTTGACCTTTTTGACGATTCACGAGATGACGATAGACGAACGAATGCTTCTTTTGCCGACGCCAGCGACTTCATTGTCGATATTAGAGAGTACGACGTGCCGTACCATGTAAGAGTAATGATAGATATGGGTAGGTTTGGGTCCTTCGGAGCTCGGGACCGGCCACGACTAACCAGTCCTGATTGCAGATATTCGGGTGGGAAAATGGTACTTCATCGACGTGAAGCACGGCGTCACAAAAATCACAACCAATGAGGACCGCCTGGCCATGGCAGACCCGGTAGTCATGGCCTACGATATCGAGACGACGAAACTGCCCCTCAAATTCCCCGACGCCGCCATCGACCAGGTCATGATGATTTCGTACATGATTGACGGGCAGGGTTTCCTGATCACGAACAGAGAAATCATCTCCGAGGATATTGGCGACTTTGACTACACCCCTAAACCGGAATACCCAGGACCCTTTATGATTTTCAACGAACCGGACGAGAAGGCCGTGCTGGAGAGGTTCTTCCTACACATCAAGGAGGCGAGACCGACAGTCATTGCGACGTACAACGGTGACTTTTTCGATTGGCCCTTTGTGGACGCCCGAGCTAGCATCAACGGCATCGACATGTACCAGGAGATTGGTTGGAAGAAGGACAGCGAGGACCAGTACAAGTGCAGCTACAGCGTGCACATGGATTGTTTCCACTGGGTGAATCGTGACTCCTACCTGCCTCAGGGATCTCGAGGTCTGAAAGCCGTCACCGTCGCCAAGCTCGGTTACGACCCCGACGAGCTCGACCCCGAACTCATGACGCCATATGCCCAGGAACGCCCCCAGACCCTGGCCGAGTACTCAGTTTCCGATGCTGTGGCGACGTACTACCTGTACATGAAATACGTCCATCCCTTCATTTTCTCTCTATGCACGATTCTGCCGCTTGGTGGTGACGACACGTTGCGAAAGGGTACCGGTACCCTTTGCGAGATGTTGTTGATGGTGCAGGCCTACCAACAAGAGATTGTGTTACCAAACAAGCATGTGTCGCCAAGAGAAGCGTTCTACGAAGGACACTTGCTTGACTCAGAGACGTATGTCGGTGGCCACGTCGAAAGTATTGAAGCAGGTGTCTTCCGCGCGGATATTCCCGTTAATTTTGCGGTTGACACGGGTGCAGTTGATGAGCTGTTGAATGATTTGGACGCCGCGCTGAAATTCAGTATTACGGTGGAGGAAAAGAAGTCCATGGACGATATTGAAAACTATGACGAGATCAGGGAGCAAATCGCTTCTCGGTTACGCGCACTGAAGGAGACACCGAACCGCAGCGAGCGACCCCTCATCTACCATCTCGACGTTGCGTCCATGTACCCCAATATCATGACGACAAACCGTCTGCAGCCAGACTCCATGATCCAAGAGTCGGACTGCGCGGCATGCGACTTCAATCGCCCAGGCAAGACGTGCGATAGACGCATGCCGTGGGCGTGGAGAGGAGAGTACTTGCCGGCCAAGCGCGACGAGTACAACATGATCAGAAATGCTCTGGAGAATGAAAAGTTCCCCGGCAAGTGGCCGAATTCGCCTCAGAGGACGTTTCAGGATTTGTCTCCCGACGAGCAGACTGCTCTCCTGCGGAAGCGGTTGCAGATCTTTTCGCAAAAGGTTTACCACAAGATTCACGACTCGACGACGACTGTCAAGGAGGCCATCATCTGCCAGCGAGAGAATCCGTTCTACATCAACACCGTACGAGATTTCCGTGATCGTCGATACGACTACAAGGGCAAGGCCAAGGTCTGGAAGGGCAAGACGGAGGCCCTCAAGTCCTCTGGCGCAACTTCCAGCGAAGTCGATGCTGCCAAGAAGATGATTATTCTATTCGACTCGCTGCAGCTTGCTCACAAGGTTATTTTGAACTCCTTTTATGGTTATGTTATGAGAAAGGGTTCCAGATGGTATTCCATGGAAATGGCTGGTGTTACGTGTCTGACGGGAGCGACAATTATTCAGCTGGCCAGGTCGCTCGTTGAGCGATTGGGTCGTCCCTTGGAATTGGATACGGACGGTATCTGGTGTATGCTTCCCGCCACGTTCCCGGAAAACTTCGCCTTCAAGACCAAGGGAGGCAAGAAGGTCACCATTTCGTACCCCTGTACCATGTTGAACCATTTGGTTCACGCAAAGTTCACCAACCACCAATACCAGACGCTCACAGACCCCAAGACTCTCAAGTACGAGACGCACAGCGACAACTCCATCTTCTTCGAAGTCGACGGCCCTTACAAGGCCATGGTCTTGCCCACTTCCAAGGAGGAGGACAAGAATCTGAAGAAGCGTTATGCAGTCTTCAACGACGACGGCAGTTTGGCCGAGTTGAAGGGTTTCGAGGTGAAGCGCAGAGGTGAGCTGAAGCTCATCAAGATCTTCCAGCAGCAAATCTTCAAGTTTTTTCTTGAAGGAGAAACTCTTGCCGAGTGCTATGCTGCCGTTGCCAAGGTTGCCAACCAATGGCTTGATGTATTGCACAGCAAGGGTGCAACGCTGGCGGACGAGGAACTCATGGAGCTTATTTCGGAGAACAGAAGCATGTCCAAGACCTTGGAGGAGTACGGTTCGCAAAAGTCAACTTCAATCACCACGGCGAAGCGTTTGGCAGACTTCTTGGGTGAACAGATGGTCAAGGACAAGGGATTGAATTGCAAGTTCATTATCTGCGCCAGACCCAAGAACGCGCCCGTCACCGAGCGAGCCATCCCGGTTGCCATCTTCTCTGCCGAAGAGACGACGAAGCGTTTCTACCTCAAGAAGTGGCTCAAGGAGGAACCTGCGGACACCGACCCGAGAGCTCTATTGGACTGGGACTACTACCTCGAGCGCCTGGGATCCGTTATCCAGAAGCTCATCACCATCCCTGCTGCGCTCCAGAAAGTCAGGAACCCGGTTCCTCGTGTGGCTCACCCCGACTGGCTGCAACGCCGGATCAACATCAAGGACGATAAGATGAAGCAGAAGAAGCTCACCGACCTTTTCACCAAGGGGCCACTGGAAGACATCACCAACCGCAACGGTCGGTCCGCAACCGACATGGAGGACTTCGGCACACAGCTACTCAAGCCAAAGCCCGTGACGTCTGTGGTGGCCGCTTCACAGCCTACTGCCCAGAAGAGAAAGTCTCCCGAAGCTGCTGAGAGCACTGATCCCTTCGCCGCACTGCCCAAGGTTATGCCCTCCCCCTCAGACGACTACATTGGCTTCTTGCAATACCAGAAGCAAAAGTGGAAGATTCAAAAGCAGGCTCGCATTCGAAGACGACAGCTTTTTGGAGACCGACGCGGCAACAACCAGAATAACATCCAAAACACGTTCATGAAGCAAGCCCATATGACTTACATGAGCAATTGGCAGCTGTTGCATCTCAAGCCGACGGAAACTCCTGGTATCGTCAACGCTCACGTTCTCATTGATGCAAAGATCCACTCGCTCAAGATCAAGGTCCCGCGACAGGTGTTCTTGAACTTGAGAAGTGGCGAAATGCCCGACGTTGATATCCCTGGCTGTGAGGTCGAGCAGGTCAACCACACGCTTCCGAATGGTCACTCTTCCGTTCACCTCTTCAAGCTTACGGTTCCTGAGGACGTCTACTTCAATGAGGCGGACAAGTTCTCGCTGCTGTTCAACCACCCCAGTGTCGAAGGCGTGTACGAGAAGCATTTGCCGCTGAATATTCGGGCTGTGCTTCAACTGGGTAATCTCTGCACCATTGACGAACAGCAACATGCAGTCCTCGGAAAGGGCCTGGAGCAAGGCTTCGATCTAAGTGGTCTCAAGCGTCCCCTGAAGGCGAAGACCTATCTTGAAACTTCACCCCTGGCATACATCTACGTCTCTCACGTCACTGCTGGCGACAAACAAATCTTTGGAGTCTTTTCTACACTGAAGGACGAGGCACATGTAATTATCCTACAGAAGGGCAGAGACTCGGGCCAGGACCTCCCCAACATCTCCCGGATTTACACCGAGCTGCTTGCTCGACGAGGAGAAGAGGCCGAGGGCACAAACTGGCAGGATTGCTTCACATACCAGGAGAAGCTGAACTTCAAAATCACCCAGGTCACGACGAGGCGAAAGGCGCATTTGGAACTCAGTGACGTTGTCAAGAAGATGAGAAAGGACGAGCTGCGACCACTCATGATGGTTATCCAATCATCCCAGCGCAACATGCTCATCAATGACGTTCCGATTCTCGGCGAGTTTCCAGTACTGCCGCTTAAGTATGATGCTGCGGATAGCTCCCTGCCGCCACTTGGCTGGCAAGCAGTCGTTGCAAGACGGCTTGTTGGACACTATCTCGGTCTTGGCTCCTGGATCTTGCATCTCACTACACTCGCACGGTACGGAGAGGTTCCTCTCTGTAATCTCGAGCGAGAGGACCCGCGCTTCCTCATCGATATTGCCTATGCTAGAAGGTTGCAGAACAACAACGTTGTCCTGTGGTGGTCCGCAAGCCCTCGTCCCGACCATGCCGGTCACGAGAAGGATGACATTATCGGCCCGCTCGAAACTGTCCAGATGCCCTCAATCAACAACCCTGGCACGTTCTCCTCGGTCTGCATCGACTTGGAGGTCAGAAACCTAGCCATCAACACCATACTCACATCCTCTCTTATCAATGAGCTGGAAGGCTCCGAGTCTATTTCTTTCAATCCTGCCGGAGATGGTAACGCGGCTGGCGACGAAGTCATCTCGTCAGAAGGCACGTTTGCCAACGCTGGTGTGTTGGTTCTCCGAGAGATGGTGAAGAGTTGGTGGCAGGAGGCCTGCAAGGGCAATACCATGGCCGATGTCATGGTTCAGCACCTGGTCCGTTGGGTCGAGAATCCCGATTCCTTCCTGTATGACCGTGCTCTGCACTATTACGTGCAGATGATGTCCAAGAAGGCCTTCCAACAGCTCATGGCCGACTTCCGCCGAGTCGGCTCTCAGGTCATCTTTGCCAACTCGAACCGCCTTTTGCTTCAGACGACCAAGGCCGAGGTCGGTACCGCGTATGCCTACAGTCAGTACATTATCAAGTCGATCAAGAGCAAGCCCCTCTTCCACTTCATCGATCTTGAGATCAAGGAATATTGGGATTACCTAGTATGGTACGATGAGTTCAACTATGGCGGCAAAGCCTGTCAGGAGGTGGTGGAGGCAGAGCAGCAGACTCTCGACACCGTCATGCACTGGCAAATGGCGACATTCCTCCCTATCCGCCTGCAGCCCACTTTCCAGGACTGGGTCATTGAGTTCATCCAACTCATGCACAACCTCAAGCGCCCTCAAGACGGAGACTTCTCCTCGACGCCACGCCTTACACAACTCCCGCAAAAGGCCCTCGCGGAGGGCGCACAGGGACAAATCATCCTAGGCAAAGTCTTTGAGAAGCCCCTGAAGAAGGACATTGCCAACCTCGTCAACCTGCAGAAGCGCGAGCTGCTCCACCCGGAGCTCGCGGAAGACTACTCCTTCCCCAAGCTCCCCGGCTCGCACCTCGCCCACCTCTCCTCGCGCAACGCCGTCCTCGAGCTCGTAAAGTCCCTGATGCAGGTCCTCTCCCTCGACAAGAACATCACCCTCGAAGCGCGCCTCCTGCGCAAGGAACTCCTCGCCATGTTCGACGTGCGCGAGTTCAGCAAGGAAGGCGCCTTCCAGAACCCGAGTGAGAGCCTGAAGGTGATCCAGCTCAGCTGCGACAGCTGCACCATGGCGCGCGACCTCGACTTCTGCCGCGACGAGGACCTGTTGCCGGAGATTGGGCCCGACGGGCGGCGGCTGGGACCGGAGACGAGGCCTTGGCGGTGTACGTTTTGCGAGGCCGAGTATGATCGGAATGCGATCGAGGAGACGTTGTTGGCGAGCGTGGAGGCGTTTGTGGTGGAGTGGACTACGCAGGATCTCAAGTGCGGCAAGTGTGGCGCGTTGCGGATGAATGAGTTTATGGAGCATTGTACTTGTAGCGGGACGTGGGTTGAGAGTGTCAAGAGGGCGGATATTGTGAGAAGGCTGAGTGTGTATTGGAGCGTGGCTAAGTTTTATGGGTTGAGGATGTTGTTGGAGGTTACGGAGGGGTTGAGGAAGGGTCTTTGAGGCCTCTTTGAGGGAAGAGGGAGAAGGGATGGGCATGGGCAGGCGCGTTTGGGTTGCATTTGACGGCGTTATTGGGGATGTGAGACTTGTGGGAGGGATGATATACTAGATAGCCCTTTGAAAAAGCATGAGAGGCCGTGGTTTACGTGCTTGAATACGAATACTTAATTCAGGATATGGATGCAATCCCTGTGACTGTGAATGTGACTTGTTCGCGTTCTAAGGGGGGGAGGAATAGGGTATCGCTGAGCGGACCGAGACGGCTGTATGGCATCCGTGGGGACTTGGGCCAATATCGAGATTTGATGGAAGTCGTGTCTAAGTAAGAGTCTTTGGAAGCGTGAGGCGTTGCGGCGGGTTTGTGAGATATAGTCAGATGCTCCCCTCCTCCCACCTAGTACCGAATGGCGTCACTTCGTAGACACCCGCCTTATTCAGGGTAACAGCGAACTGTGTGTTGATCCGTTCCTATTTCCTTATAGCCTCGAGATAAAGTAAGAATATCAGAAGCAGAGTTGGAAAAAAATGAGGAACGTTTGTATCCCCATCATTCAGCTTTCGACGGGATACATCACACGATACCTTACATGTATTGTTCCTGATTAGATGCGGCTGGAGTTGCATGCGCTTCATTACTAGTTCATTCTTGTCATTGTGCGAAAGGGCTCATGGAAAGAATTGTGAAGTCGGCAGACGTCTATCATATCTGCTATTCATTCTAGACCCCACTTGCCAAAGCGTCATACTCGCCAGTTCCTCTCCATCCAGAGATCCGTAGATGGGTCTTGATAAACTCAAACCAGAGTTTGGCATTCTGGGACCCCTCGTTCGTCAATGACGAAGATGTGCTTTGGGTCATGAAGCTTATCCTTGTGAGGCGCGCACTTGAAGCAAAGCCCAAAGTTTTTATAACAATCATTGTCATCGCAAATGAGGAAAGCACCCCAAATCAGCTGGATTTATCGTCTAGGTTAGCTCGAATATTGTGGTATATCGGCACAGGGAAACTTACAGTATTGCAACCATCGCAAATCCACCTTCCAGCGCGCTTGGACAACGCTTTGATGGATTCGACTTGAACTTGTTTTCCCTCCGTCACGTCCCTAAACGCAGCGACGATAATTTCAGGCGCGCCGTGGTGTTCCGCAATTTCCAGTACGCACCACATACGTTCGTTGCCACCGGGCACACGTTCTGCCAGACCAGGACATTTCTTCCCAGCCAGGAACTTGATGATTTCAGCCTTCTCTGCCCATTTCTGCGGGACATCTTCGTCTCCAAGATCTTCGATGGAGGCCATTGGCGCTGCCCAGTGAAGAGCCGACCACCCGTCGACGTCACGACTGTCAATTAGATTTGGATCCAGGTCGACAAGTCTCTCAACAAGTCCCAGATGCCCCGAGTGTGCTGCGCAGTGCAGGATACCCCGTGACATTCTGTCCTTGTCCCCTAACGAGGCCAAGAAGTCGTCCGCTCCGTAGTCGTCTAGTAGCATGTCAAACATCTCGAGGGCGTCGTCCTTTCTGGCACAGATATTGAACCACGCCGGCTGTCCGTTGCCGTCTAGGGTGTCGAAACTCCCACCCTTTTCGAGTAGGTACCGTACGAGCGATTCGTCGCCAGACCGGAACGCCTCTCCCATGGCACTGCGGAGGTAGCTTCCTGGGCCGTTGATGTCGATCCCCTTTTGCTCGACTAGGTACCTCAGTACTGCCAAGTCATTCTTGTTGACATTATTGCATGCCGCCTCGAGAAGGGTGCCCTGCATCCCATACCAGAGACCCGCGTCACCGCCCAGCTCCAAGATCAATTCTACTTCTTCCACCTCACCGAACCTGCAACACCTGTGCACGGTGGAACCGTACCTATCTGGACCCTTTGCGTTGATCGGAGCACCTTTGGAAATGAGGTATCTGCAATTCTCTTCACGGCTCTGCGGCTCGCCGTAGATCAGAGCGTTTAGCAGAGCGGTATGACCCCAGTTATCGGTGGCTTTGAAATTGGCGCCAGCGTTCACCAAACGCTGGGTGAGACTCGAATCTTGCTTCGTCACGGCGTAAAAGAGAGGCGTGTAGCCATTGTCGTCTTTGGCCTCCTTGTCGGCTCCGTATTCGAGCAATACCGCGAGTGTATCGCCGCTGTGTGCGAGATGGAGCGGTGTCAGACCGGTGCCCGGGATCCGATGGTTGACGTTGGCCCCGTGCTCTAGTAACAGCCTCACAATCTCCATGTGCGAGTATAGACTGGCAACAGCTAGAGCAGTATACCCCCTCGTATCCGCCTTTTCTTTTTCAATATCCGAGGATGGCGTGAACTCGATGTCCGGGTCGCCATGCTTCAACAACAACCTGACACTTTCCGTCTTGCCGTACGTCGCTGCGAGGAAAAGCGCTGTACATTGGGTGTCTCCGAACTCTGCCACTCGGTGATAGTCGGGCGGTGGCCACGCCTTGGTGACCAAATGTGCCATGACGGCCGGATAGTCATATGCCCCCTCCAAAGGAGACCAGTTTCGCGCCTTTGAAGGAATAGTCACGTCGGCTCCCTTGCTCAGGAGATATTCGACGACTTCTGGTCTCGATTGAAGTGTCGCTCCGTACAGCGGCGTCAGCCCCTTGACATCAGTTCGAATGTTGACGTCGGCGCCCCGTTTCACGAGGAACTCCACCATGGATAGCGTGCCCTCTTTCGCGGCCACGTAAAGAGGCGGTTCGCCTGAGAATTCTTGAGCGTTTATGCCGACCCCGCAATCCATGAACACTTGTGCCAGCTCCGTGTTATCCTGCTTCACGGCGTCACTCAAGTACTGCTCTTGACGCCCGTAATCAGTCTCGACTCCCGTGTCTAGAAGCAAGAGACAGACTTCCTTGGATGCTGATTTCTGTATAGCACGACTCAAGCAATCCATCAGGATTTCCTTGTCTCGGACAACATCAACATGGCCGAGGAGTACTCTCACAATTTCCAGTGAAGAGTGATCCACGGCCATGTAGAGACTCTCCTTGAGTCCTACACTGGAGAAATACTCGCTCTGAGACTGGCTCGCCAGCAGCTTCTCCAAAGCAGTATGATTGCCCGAGTAAATAAGCGCTCGCAGAGATCGGGACGAGATATCTAATCTGAGCCAGCTCATAAGCGCAAAGACGTCCTTACAATCGCATACGAGGCTTGCAGCGAGCAAGATGTCAGCCTTTTGGTCTTCACTGAGGTGAGGTTCTGCAAGCCGTGAGATCATCTTTGTGGCATCCGATCTCGGGAAAGCAATGGCCTTCAATAGCCATGTGAGCCACGTGGAGCTGTCAATATTACAATCTTTGATGCTTTTGGGGCATACTTGAATGCCGGCGAATGCCGCGCAGAAGAACAATTCGAACGGGGGTTGGAAATTCTGCCGAGACTGCGCTTGTCGGAAAAGATCATGGATGCAGTCGTGTGTGAGATTACCTGGTTCAACTGCTGAAAAGACCTTTCTCGCTTCCTTGTCTCTGAGGACAGAAACAGGGAGCTTCGGAAGAAGTGTCATGTGGCCGCCCCTGACTGCCTCCAAAAGCGCAGGGAACACAGTCTTGGGGCTACGTTCCCATCCGGGACAGCTGGCAAGCATGCCGATCTCCTCGATGTCATGGAAACCATGACATACGAGAAGAGCCACCGCAGTAGCTGTGGTATCTTCAGAAATCGCCCTCCTGGGAGATTCTACGACAGCATGTTGAACATGTCGGAGCATAAGGAAAGTCGCGGCGTGGTTGACCTTCAGGAATCTGGCTACCATGGCTTCGGCTTCTAGTTTTGTCGATGTGTGAGATTGAGCAACTCTGTAGTGATGTGACCAAAATTTGGCGGCATACGTCGTCAAGTCGTGGTGGGAAGGTGAACGTCGGATGAACTCGGATTGTGAACTTTGACTGTCAAGGCCTTTTTGCTCTGCCTCGATACCCAAATGCCGGAGCAGACAGCGCAGTATCCATAAGTTTGATTTGGCATTATGGGAATGCCAGGGGCCAGCGTCGTCCGGTTGGCCAGTAATGTCGTAAGTGAGCCGACACTCGCCATCAACTACTTGTATAAGGCCTGAAAGATGGTTCTGGATGGGGCAAAAGCTAGCGGATGAGGTGTCTTCTATACCTTTTCCAAGACGGCATTGACCTGAGATGAATTCGGTTCCATGTGATTTGGCTAGGCTCCGTTCCAGAGCTAAAACAGTGACAAGCTCAGTCGGAGAAAGAGGTCGGCAACCGAATTGGACCCAGAGAAGGGCGCTATTCGTAAAAACATCCTCATCTCTTGTAAGAAAACCCGCTATTGCAGTCTGCAGGGCGTGTGGATCAAGCTTCCCATCGTCGTCGATGGCCTCGTGGACTCTTCGGTAATACTGAACGCCTGATACGCTTGTTTGTGCTGTCCTGATGGCGAATTGCATGAAACTCTGGCGAAGATCGTCGTCTTTGGTGTTGCACAAGGCAGCCTCGATCAATTCTGGCAACGTACCGACGCACGCGTGGCTGCCGTGTGAAGCTAAGGATTCTGAAGAGATCTGACTGCTATGATCTTGAGAGCGTTGATAACAAGACCCTAATTGAAAAGGATGAATGCAGGCATCTTGCATAATTCCCTCAAAATCAGAGGTTGATTGTCCCAACCAGGAAAATAGTACCGCAGGCTTGGGCGTGGTCAACCGAAAAAGCTCTTTGAAGTTGCTCACTAACCTGGTCACCTCCGTATCGCCGCCACAGTGTTCTAGGTTCCAAACACACCAAATTGGACGAATGCCGTTGCGCCGAAGACAATTGTGCAGAACGACGAAGAGAACTGTAAGCGAGTCTTCACCCAATGGCTTCGCAGGCGAGTAGGTTGATTCAAACAACGAAAGTAAGCTCGCCACACCCATGTCCTGCTCCATCCGAGGAGAGATGCACGCAAGACCCTGGACTAGGAAGCTCTCGAGCACATTCCGCATACTGCTCAAGCGGATTTTCGCTTGAATCTGTGTATGTGCTCTGATCTCTCGAAACTGGTAGATAAAAGCTCTAATCTCTGTCTTGGGTGCTAACAGCTGGTTTGCTTTCGACACCCATCGAACGAAACTGCCAATCGTACTCGATGGGAATGATTCCGTAGGAGCCCAGATATATCGGATATTGCTTGACGTACGACCTTCGATCCACTCATCGAGGTCTTCTTCAAATCCCAAATTATCCAATGTCTTGTACTCAAGCCCCGCTTGAAAAGTAGGTGGCGGAGACACAGATGAGAGCAGGACTTGTAGCCTCTGGCTGCTAAAGCTTGCTTTTAAGGGAAGCGTAAATTAGTGATTGTGATCATATAGAAATGTCGATGGTGTATTCAGTGCACAGAAATATCTAGGCGCGTTACCTGTAGTTGAAACCTGAAGTTTTCCCTTGAGCAACTTATCCGCTCTCTCGTCGAGTTCGTGACCGAGCAGGGTGCCGTGAGGGTGTGGCAATCCGATGCGAGTTTCGCAACTGAGGTCAAGCGTAGCAGTGAACTCATCAAACGTCTAATAGGGTCAGGACTGAATTGAAAAAAGGTTCATGGCGATTCTATGACCCAATTGCCATCTTGCATGATCGCCCTTATGATAATGTTGTAACTTTTGTGACAGGAGAGGGGTGACAGGACTCAAACATCAGGTATGTGTGCTTACTCGGTCAATAGAATTCGGTGCCTCCGAGAAAACGCTGATTATGTGCACCATGAAAGGTAGATTGCTGTTCAAAAACAGGTGATTCACATCTGTGGTCATTTCAGCGCATAGTTTGGCAGCTTGGAAAAGGCCGATACTGGGAATGCTGTGAGTGTTATAGATCAAAGTCGCAAACCCATTAACAAGTGACTCAGCGCTCGATGTTTTGTGTGGGCAGCCGATGAAGATCTTTGCTCTTGTAAGCATTGCAATCTCTCCAGATCAAGTTCAAAGATTGACTTACTAAGACAGAAACAGAGGACAGCAATGGACTGTACTTGCTTAGGTTGCCAGCAGCAATGATGAAGGCCTGCAGTCCACTATGTAGTCAGTCCTAAGTTGGAGAGGTTCTACAAATAATAGAAACAGGTTTAGAGACGTAATTTGGCTCAACCTACCATCTTAATAAGCACACCACCCGTGTCGTGGGCTAGAATGGCAAGTGGACGATCTCCCTTTGAAGGCTAGGTCAGCAATTGCGTCTGGTTATAGGAAATTCTGATGATACTGACCTCCGATGCCTTCCAAACCATGATATCGTCTAAAAGCTGACAGGCAACGAACTCCAGTCCAGCACGAGTGCACATGGGCTTTTGGCCGTCAAAAAAGTTTTCGTAGTTGAAAGCAATGATGTTGGAGTTGCTATCATTGAACAAATCTTGTCTCAGCCAGGCCGGTTTGGTCGGGGTTGCCTCCCAAGGGCTGCCACCGCTATATGACAATCCATGGACCACAAGGATGCTTCCATATGTTTAGTTACTATAACATCTCGTAACTAGGCTTGAATCGAAGAAGGATTTGACGAGATAAATCACAGCAGCATTGTCATTGTGCAACATACTCTTTATCTGAGTCACCATCCTCCGCATCGAATCTCTCGAGTAACTCCATGATCTTGTTCTTTTATGGGGCAACTTTTGCTCTTTTGGCTGTCGTTCATGATTCTGTGGGAAATAACGTCCCCAAGATATCCCAATTTCGCAACAAATATGTTTCCGAGAAAGATGGATTGGTAGAGGGAAGGAAGCCGCCGTAGGCCGGCTACTCATACATCAGCTGATTGCTCAGATTGGGTTGATTTCTGTCCAACATTCCAACAACAAATCACGCATTCATAAAGTAACATGCTGGGTACTTGAAAATACATCGAAGCTAGCTGTTACTACTTCTGGCCATCTTTGACCTAACTTGGGGTTCCTGTTCCGAGGCTAAGCGACAGGCGCAGGTTACATGCAGGGATTCAATGCGATGTGATGAAAGCGTTTACATGCACCTTGCCATGAATACCAACCAACTACCCGCTTGTGCCGCTCGACCACTACCGTACAAAGTCTCTTGAAAATGACTCAGTCTCTAAGGCGCCAGAAGACAATCCCCAAAGGTCACCCACTACATCCGCAAGCTGTTTCGAATCATACTTGCGCAGGTTTTCGGTGGATTGTTTGAAGGGATCAACTCTCAAACAACCTCGAGGCACCTTGCCAAACATCTCCGTCAAATTCTCGATCGATGTTTTCAGATCAACGGAAGACTTGATTTCCATTTCGAGGACGAAGGGTCTGTCCATCGTATTTCCATTACACCGCTCAAGTAAGACAGCGGCACGAAAATGAGGCGGGACACCGTGTTTGGGCAGGGCGGGGTTCTCCATTAGCGCCCATTTGACGCAATTATGCGGCCGTTGGTCATTTACTCTGCCCTTCGGTTGTCGTGTTGTCCATCCATTAACAGTGGCGTACTCCGTCGTGTCCAAGCTGACCGTCTCGCTGCGTTTGACACCGCATTCGATGGAGGCACCATAACACAAGCCTGCGGACAGACTACTCTCATTACTGCGCGAGAGAGTCATTGCTTGTGGGTGGAATGAAACTCTTCCCTTCGGCGAGAGGCCTCCTTTGCGCACGCGAATGCCCTCGGGTAGAGTGAGGCTTATGATGGCTTGGCGTATCCTTCGCGTCGCTTTGATCCGGTCCAGCTGAAAATCGAAAACAACTAGGACACATGGGGTGGCATCATCTAGACTAGCTTGGCCGTGAATAATGTCGGCTAAGGAACAGCGGACCAACACTGCAGTCTCGCGCGGGGTATAGATGCCGTCTGAGTTGAATCGAAACTGGCATTGGGCCTCACTGACCGCACCCAAGCCGAAGTCGATCACCGTACCAACGTCTGAGAAGTCGTCTGATTCGCTATCTGACATCTTGACCACTGAGTAGTATCCGAGAGATGACAGGGATTGTATGAGGGACGGGTGATTGCTTGATTGTTAACGAGGCAGTGTTGCTTGATGTAGACATAGATAGTATTATGATTCGGAGGGGATGCCCACTCTTTTATGGACGACGAAAACAAGGCACTTGTTTGTAGAACGTCAAAACAACCAACACAACGTGGCTGTGAAACTATGAACGGTGCCACAAAGGCTGCGCGAGGCTATTCCTGGAAACCACTGCTGATACGTCTGCGCCTTAAAGCTTGTTCGCAAAATTACGGGTATCCTAGTGTGCCTGGAGTAGGACGAATCCCGGCGATGGTGAACAGAAGCACGTTGGAGTAGCAAGTTGCAAGTTGAGAGTCAAGCTTGCAGAGATGGGTGCAATATTGGCTTGGCTGCATATGCAGGGGAAGCTTCCAACCAACTTGCTCGCTCTTCCAACTAGACTCGGATAATCGGATGATGCCGCAATGTATCGCATAGGTAACTATATGTCAATCATGATGGCGAAGAGAGAGTTTTCAAGTTAGCATGTAACCGCGTTGTACATGGACTGTGGCCTCGGTGTCTCGGGTTCTCCCGTCTCAGCGATGCCTACGTGCAAATGCAAGTAGCTCGGAACAAAATCTTTTGCTTCTCGTCCAAACATCGACCTGGGAGCGTCACGAATGACAATCGCCTCAAGCTAGGAATTTCGTGCGCAGACCAGTACGTTATCGCTCTGAGTTCTGCGCAATCATTCGGCACAATTGAGCACCGCATTTTAGGACATGAGCCCAAAACTCACCCACGAACCCGTGGCAACAATGGAGACGCCTCCTTCTTCTGAAAAGGACTTTTTCGATGTCTTCCATCACATATCAGGCGAGATCGACGCCATAAAAGCGGGCGAGCAGCGAGATCCCCAGTCTGAAAAGCAACGTGTTCATGAACTTATTTGCTTCGTCGAGGATCATGCCGACGAGATTAACGAAGACGGCACGATTCTTCACCAGTTTCTGCGCGATGCCAGAAGAGCAGATAATTGCCCTCCGGAGGTCCTGAACACCGTCCTCGGAAAGTTACCAGAAGCAATTTTGATGAACTTTAGTGGAGCCGTTCCTCTGCTAGAGTTCATCAGGAGACGCTCGAAAAAGATGGTTCGTGTCGTCATCGAATTCATGGCACAAGATATGAAGAAGCGCAACTTAGCTTCTTTAGCGACACTGACCTTCGGTTTCGCTGAAACCTGGTTCGAAGAGAACGAGCAGAATCCCGACACCATAGAAGCTGGTCGAGAAATTATTCAAGCTGCTTTTAACTTCAATGACAAACCCAACGAGTTGCTCCCGGTCAACATAGACCTTCTAGAGATTCTAGTCAACCTTGCGGCTCCAGAGATGCTTTTCAAAAGCAATAACGAATTGAGTCCGCTGGAGCAAGTTCTGCGTTTCGATTTGTGTCTCAGTGACCCTGACCGTCAACTAGCATTGGTGAGGCTAATTCTCGACAAATGCCCCAATAGCATCCACGATTTGGTGACCAAAGAGGTCAGACTTCAGCCGTGGAAAGCGAACAACTCTCTTCGTCAACCCGAGTACAGCGTTTACAGGTGGCATATTGCCACCAGGGAATCTTGGCATAATCAGCATCTTCGGCAAATGAATGCATCTACGTCGACACAAGTGGGCCCACCTGATCGACTAGCTACCTCTGAGATCGCGAGAGAAAGAGGGCTTGGGGGAACACAGCCTAAGCCCGGAATGATGTTGAAGGGTCTTATGACTGCTTCTTACACGCGGATACCTTCTTCGAGTCCGAGTTTCGATGCTGATAGACCGGCGAAACCAAGCATATTGAAACCTAGCCACCTGCCCACGATTATGGATCAGCCATCTGTTTCAGAGGGTCGGGGAAAAGAAGGTCAGGTTTCGCGTCGTCCGCTATTGCGCAACGGAGGTCTGACAAATGGGAGAAAACCGAAAGAGATACGCTTCACTAAACAAGATGTTGAGGCTGCAGACAAAGCCAGCGATGAAATTTGTAAGGAGCTCGGAGTTCGCTTTCTACGGTCGACTGTTTTCCACAACGATGAGACGAGGAACGCATTCCGGGAGATTGACACCGAAATCCAGCGATTTTTCGGAAATAACGAACAGCGTAAGTTTCAAACACTGAAGAACCCCCGGCGTAGAATCCCTTCAGCTCTTCATAGGTAGCTTGGTTCTAATGCCCGCATGGCGTCGTCACACCCCCTTCCTTCTTCCCCTGAATTGATTGATGAGGAAGTGGCATCTTGGCCACTATTCAATTGCTTTTGTATGAATGCTAATATCCGAGAACTCAGATTACTATTTCGCAATGGATACGGCTAAGGAATACCGTGATATGACAGAGAACCAAGTGAGGAATTATTTTGGCAAACGGGATCACTACCACACTCTTCGTCATGTCTTTCTTCAGCCGGCTACGATCCTCCTTGAGAATGATCAGAACACCCCTAACGGTTCATCCCGCTATACAGATCATCTTCAATTCTTTAATTGGTTCAGGGAGTGGGGTGTTCGCAAGATCTTCAAGGTTGTTGTCTTTGACGGCGACCACCCTCACCGAGACGAGGAGGTTGAAAAGGCTCTAGCAGGCTTTGTGCGCGGAAAAAAGAAGTATCCCTCTTTTGATGTCGAGATTCTCGACTGGCACAAGGAAGATCTCTGCCCCGAGGTGATACAGACAGCAACGCCGCAGGTTCGCGAACTGCATCTGCATTGGAGTGGTCGGAACTCTGTCCTGCGTGGGTGGAGCGAGCCTGAGGGACTACCTGCTCTTGAATATTTGCAGAAGGTGTATATCTACTACACGGTACCATCGATCGAGGAAAGTCGCATACGAAAGAACATCGAAAGCTTCACAAGGCGCATGAAGCAGCCAAGGCGACGGCCAGTGAAGATGGGACAGGCGAATCAGAACTCAACTAGTACTAAGGCGCCAGTACAAATGCAGTCGTCCAGGCAATCAATGTTGGTCCAAGCACATGAGCATTTCGACGACTACAAGAGTCTACCGACCATTCAAATTGTAGACGTGGGCAGAGTCACGCCGACAGGCGCAGCTGGGCCCGATCGTGCTGCGGGTTCTGCCTCAGAATCTGTAGAACAGCCGTGGTTCAAGTACGTTGAAGAGTTTGTTTCGATTATCCCCACACCGGAGGAGCTGCCAGACTATGACTTCAAGAACCCGCACCTGCGTCGAGTAAGGGTTGCACTGATTGACGACGGGGTTGATCTCTTTAGCAAGAGCATGCGTTGTCTAGAGTCGCGCTTCTTGGAAGGTCGAAGCTTCGACCAAACGCCTGATGGGCCCAACCCGGTTTATTCATCTGTCAGTGGCCACGGAACATTCATGGCAAAAACAATTCTTCGCATCTGCCCCTTCGCAGACATAATACCTTATCGTTTGAAAACCGTCCGAGACGCATCCAGCAATCGGCGAGTACCTGATGCAAGCAGTGCAGCTAAGGTAAGCATCATAGCCCCACGTTTTAAGGCCCTTTTCGAGCGAAGTTCTGTCATCGGGCTTTGTGATCCTGAACCGGTAGTTGAAAAGGCTATTGATCTGACTGACTTGCGCAGGCTATCAAAGCTGCCATAGAGCAAGACGTCGACATCATTAGTATGTCTTGGACTATCCGCAACGACAATAACAAGATTTCAGAGGCCACGCTCATGGAGCTACGAAATGTCGTGAGCGCATGTGAGGGCACCGGCAGTGAATGCCGTCGGATTCCCATCATGTTCTGCGCAGCGAGCGACGATGGAATCCAAGGACGCAGTCAGCACGGTAATAGAGGAGAGTTTCCGCGGGAGATCAACAACGCCAAAGTGTTTTGTATTGGTGCTGCTGATCCTCACGGACAGGTCTGGCCAGAAGTTACGGACCAGAATGGGCTGAACTACCTATTCCCAGGCGTGGATATCAAGGATGTTTTTGAAGGTGACAGCCATGATTCCGATACCATATCAGAGGCTTTGGGGTCACAAATCAGTGATCTTGTCACTAGGAATGGACGTACAGGCTCGTCAGTTGCCACGGCTCTTGCAGCTGGCCTCGCAGCGCTTCTTATTCACTGCACCAAGTTGGGACACTACTATACCAATGCATGGAAAGGACCCGATACTCGCCGCAAGGAGACCATCACGCAGCAATTTGTCGACCAGATCGCAACTTACGAGGGCATGCAAAATGCTCTAGATAATCTGAGTTCTGGTAGTCGAAGTGGGACGAAGTATGCGAACCCAAGCAAGGATTTTGCGTGTGCGATTCAGGATCTGAGGCAATATGATGTACAAGGTGGAGCAGCGAACAACTTGCCTCAGTCTCTAAAACCTATCGCAACTCTGTGCCGAAACTTATGCAGGATATGAAGGCGAAACCAAAGTTGTCTCGAAGAGCACATAATTAAGGTCGTTTGATCTAGCTCACTTGAAAGAACGTCGAATCCATGCAGTCCAGATAACCACTTCCCGTTCTCTATTCGTATTCTAGAGCCTCCTTGATGTCGTGGAGAAATTACTCAGGCGTCCCTCACGGTGAATCTCAAGTTCAGAGTCTCAACTTCTGGGTTCGCTCTGAAACTGAAACCGCTCGCGCCTCCCCATACTGTCACTTCCGTAATTACTTTCCGGCCAAATGTCGCTTTGTGCTGGATGAGGAACAAGGCCGGAGCGGCGCCGTGCGTGCTCCCGAGAATGGCCAATCCCGGCCGAGAATCCATTGAAAATGTCGCCCTCTCGCCCCAACCTGGCACCCTGCGGTACCCGGCGTCATACAGAGCCTGCGCAATGAGGTTAAAGCTGGGGACATAGGTGATGTGAGACTGGAAGATGAGGTTAATGTTGTTAGGACGAACACGCTTTTCTGCGCAGGCATCGAGCCATTGGAAGTAGGCGAGGTCGGAGAGCTGTTCAAGTTCTGGGACGTCGCCGGCACCGCTTTCGGCTATTTGATATCGGGGGCTGAAGTCTCTGTCAAAGATGATTGCTCCTGAGCGAGGGTTGAAGACGTTTTGGTAGGAGGCTTGTGATGGCTGGAGGAAGAGAGTAACATGTTAGTAAGAGATCCAGAATATTGAAGGCCGAAATTGACGGCTTCGTAGGAGCCGGAATTCAGAACTGACCTCTCCCCACGAGCCATCCCGGAGTGTGAAGTCATTTGCATGCAGGAATGTAGACAGCCCATTCTCCATCGGGTCTACTGGATGACTCGGGTCTGCGAAGACATCGTCCATGAGATTACCGAAACCAGGTGAGGTCTCAAACTGGTCAAAGTCATCGCCGTCACTGAACTCGTCGCCGCCGTTAGTGTTGAACGGCGCCCAGTTAATTTCGCGCGTCCACCCCCACTGTTCGACGGCGGCCTGGTTCTGCCATGGGCTCGCAACGCTGACCCCGCGGTTATGGCGCGTCGCCTCCGCGTCGCTCAGCGGCATGAGCGTACGGAGGTAGACACCCTTTTGGACGCGACCACTGTAATCATTCGGAAAGCTGGGGAACTGTCCTACGACTCGCTTGGCGAGAGGTTCGTGGTCAGGGTAGGGAAGAGTGTCGGGTCTTGCGACTGGTGTGGGGGATGCGCCAACGAGGGCTACTTGGAGGACTGCCCATGACAAGAGGAGGCGAAGACCGCTTGCCCCGAAGGAGTTTGACGTGCTTGACATTGTAAGTTAGAGGTCTTGATGGCTTCAAGAGACACAATGGGCAAGTAGAAACGAAAGCTTCGGAGGGAAAAAATGGACGTAAGCCGGATGTCGTTTAGATAATGTAAAGAAGCATTACCTAGATCACATCTTCCAGCGCATCCAGAATGAGTGAGCATATTGCGGAAATGACCATTGGCTTTAAGTTTTCCTGGCCTTCGGTAATATATGAAGTGCCTCGTTCCTTAAAAGTCAGCTGTAGCCTCATTCTTGGCAGGAGTAATTCAATGCGGGAATGGCACAACGGGGAGTTGCTGGCTCCTAGCAAAAACACTAATTTTATCCAGTTCAATGATATTAGGAAACTTACAATGAGCAATGACTCCACTGGTAAAAAAGCTTCGATGAATCGGCGCGTATATCTTGGAGGTATTTGAGCTAGCTCTTGCGGACGAGATGAACGCAAACACCGTCGATATTGCCGAAGGCAGATAGTCATGTAAATGCCCAAGTTTGGCAGTCCATAGTCTAATTCTCGTTATTTTATTCGCCATGACCAAGAAGCTTCTGGTGGCACTGGCCACTGTGCCGTGCCGTGCGGCGGCCGGCGAAGCCGTCTAATCAAACTCAAATGGACGACGACTGAGAACTTGAAGCAGGGCGGGCAGAATTTACCGGAGTCAACCACTAATGCCCATATCAACATCGTTATCATTATCTCTTAAGTATACGCACCTCTCGAGATATCCCATCAGCGACTCGCTAGTGTTATAACCTCTGTCTCAGCTCAACTTATACATTCACTGACAACATGTTTGTGAGAGCTCAGCACCTTCTTACAGTATGCCTCCTCTTCTCGGAGGCTGCCCTATCTGCCATCTTGCCTCGCGGAGGCGATGATTCAGGTGGTCATCCATGGGCCAATCATGATATGATCACACCTTTCAAACAGGACTCCTCTCCCGGGACAGACGGTCGTCTGGAACGTAGATTTAACCCGTTCCTTGCCGTCACTGGAGGTTGTGATCCGTATCCTGCAGTTGATGCCAGCGGGGCTTTTGGGTAAGCCTCCACGTTGTTCGTCATATAAACAAAATCATATCTAATGGAATAAAATAGAGCAGGTCTGAAGCCTACAGGCGGCGGGAGATCAGGCTGCGGCAACGGCGGCGCCGGCCAAGTCTACGCTCGCCACGGAAGCAGTCACGGACGTGATGCCATCATTTACAGCTACTACTTCCCCAAGGTTCGGTGGGGCAAGGGAAACGATGAGGGGCACCGCCACTACTGGGCCAGCGTTGTGGTCTGGATAAATCGATGGGGTTGCAACGCCGAGAAACCCTCCTCATACCGGGTCGTTGGCATTTCATACACGGTCGACCACTTGAGATGGGGTACTACGGCTGTCGGTGACCTCAAATTCAGAACTTCACCCACGAACCCGATTGTCTCAATCCACGATAACGCCATGGCACCTTTTCAAGATACAGACATATCCGCGGCCTCCAATCGCACTCTTATCGCGTGGAGCTCGTTACCTAGCCCAGCGAGGCAGGCCTTGACTGGCGTCAAATACGAAAAGACCCAAGTGCCGTTTAACGATGCCAATATCCAAGGATCCCTCGATGGGGCTTATCAACAGATATTCTACAACGGTTTGAAGGACGGGCAGGACTGTACCAAAGACATCCCGGACCCTGATGGTCCTGACTTGGCACCTGGCGAGCAAGAGCCTATTGCAATTCCTCTGCCTCCTGTTGATAATTAGATACATCAATGAAGACAAACAGAGACAGTCTAAGTGATTATTGAACAGCTGAGTAATATTCGCAATTGAAAAAGTGATGTGATATCACTGATTTTGGGTGATTGTCCTTGGCAGTGTCTCTTTGAGTTCAATCTTGGGTCTACCATCCATCATGCCTGCAACGCAAATGACCTTCAGTCATTGCTGAATTCAGTGTGATCATGGACGAATTTTGATGAAAAATAATCGACTCCTTTACACCGTGTGTAGAAGCAGGGCTTTTGGTGTGATGTGGTGTAGGAGCGACGTCAAAATGGAATGCAAGGGTCAAGCGTGCCGACTTACATCATAGCATATCGACCGATCTTCTAATTCTGTCTATCGATGACGTCTTTTGAGACTTCCGCACTTGGCCTCAACTTCCAGAAAATCCTTTAGAGACTTCCAATCAGCCGAGGTTGAAAATTACTGAACAGCTCCGCCTACCCACAGACGGCGCGGAGTCCCGGATCCTCCTGGAGCTGGGCCAGAAAATACCGGAGTGCAACCAACACGCCGCTAGAAGCTTGTTGGACACATTCCGCATGATTCCATCATTGCTCGGTTCGGAGTTGTTGCTGAATGCCTGTAATGACCACGGGAACTAAACGTTCCCACATCAAATACGCGTGTTTCAGGGGTTGTGCGTCTTCTGATACCATGCGGTTTACCACGGCCGATAACAGGGGCTGTCTGATACTAAAAGTCCATATGTGCAGAATGGTCCTCGAATTCTTTCGAGTGAGAATTTTGATCTCGTTTGCAGTTATGGAAGGAACATCGGATTCGAAAGCTGCTCCTGAGGCTCCCAACATAATCCTACCAGATATGCCAGAGCCACAAGCTCAGAACCTTGCCTCGAAGGCCCCCATACAGAATCATGATCCTGAAGCTGTCCATGCAGTGGACGCAGAAGCTCTCATCATCGATTGGGACGGGCAATGCGACCCTGAGCACCCCTTGAATTGGTCAGATGAAAAGAAGGGGCTGAACATCGCCATACTGTCTCTTCTCAGCGTAGTTACGTCAGTAATTCTCAGGCTCTTGGCTTCTTGAAATATCTCTTGGTTGGTGCTGACATTTCCAGACCTCTGGGCTCCTCAATGTTCGCGCCTGGCATTCCCCTTATCGTGGAAGAATTTCACGATGACAGCTCCGTTACTGCAACCTTTCTGCTCTCGATCTACGTCCTCGGATTCGCCCTTGGACCTCTGTTTGTAGCCCCGATCAGCGAACTATACGGCCGCAGATACCTCTACATCTTTGGGAATATCCTCTTCACAGGATTCACAATCGGGACAGCGCTGAGCAGTAGCATCGGAATGTTGCTTGCTTTTCGCCTCTTGATGGGTCTATCTGGCGTTGTTCCCCTCACTATTGGGAGCGGAAGCATCGCAGATATGATGCCGCCCGAGAAGCGAGGTAGAGCCGTTTCAATCTGGGCGCTGGGTCCCTTGTTGGGCCCATGTGTTGGGCCGGTCGCCGGCGGTTATCTCATTCGCGCCGCTGGATGGAGGTGGGTGTTTTGGCTTATCAGTATTCTAGTAAGTTCATGTCTCTCGGTCTTACGATATGTCGTTAGGAACTTCCAAGACTGACGGCGCTCTTTCAGGCAGGACTATTCATACCAGTCTCAATTCTTGTATTACGGGAAACGTACCCCCCTGCTATTCTAGAGCACAAAGCCAGCCGTCTTCGGAAGAAGACTGGAAACCAAGAGATACGAAGCAGACTCGAACAACAGACCCGTATGTCAGAGAAACTCCGTCTTGCCGCCATGCGCCCGATCAAGCTCTTGGTAGCCACTCCTGTGGTCACTCTCAACGCCCTCTACATCGCTATTTCTTACGGCATCCTGTACCTCCTGGTAGCAACTTTCACTTTTGTCTACACAGAATACTATGGATTTGACGAGGGTTCGAGCGGTCTCTCTTTCCTTCCCGCCGGCATTGGCATGGTCGTTGGCGTGATCGGTTTTGGGCAGTTGACCGACTTGATTGTGAAGCGGACGAAAGCCAGAGGCTTAGAGCACAAGCCCGAAGACCGATTGAAACCAATCATGACTGTTCCTTGTGCGTTGGCTTTACCATTCGGCTTGTTTCTCTACGGCTGGACGGTACAGAATGGGGTCCACTGGATTGTTCCGATGTTGGGCGTCATGGTTATGTGTATTGGATTGATGGGTACAATGGTAAGTTCGAAAACACTTAGTAGATCTTGCTTACATTTACTAACAACAGGGCAGACATGTATTCAAAACTATCTCATTGATGCCTATCCGCAATATGCCGCCTCAGTGACAGCGGCACTGACAATTTTGAGGTCGCTCCTTGGTGCTCTATTGCCCTTGTCTGGACTGGAAATGTATGACGCTTTGGGCCTGGGTTGGGGGAATAGCTTGTTGGGGTTCATTGCATTGAGTCTTGTTCCAATCCTGGTATCATTCTACGTCTTCGGGGAGCGCATACGGGGCAGATTCAACTCCAAGTTGTAAAGGTTTCCCGTCTTTGTTCATAACAAGACTTGTTGGGGGCCATGCGATTAAACATGTATTAGTAATTGAGAGTCTCCAATACCTAATGCTTCCTCCTTCGACCCTCCAGATGATTACGCAAGAACATTTCCTTGCGTCCCAGAAAATGTCCCATGCTCAACATCGTGAATCTCTTCCGGCCATGATAGCCAGGGCTGCCACATCGGTCCCAGGTGAGCACTGATGGCATGTAGAAGGTGCGGCCCGGCCTCTCCGATCTGCCAAAAGCTCCTACCGAAGTGAAGAAACATGCTGTATCGTGCTAAAATCACCAACGCCTCCGGGGCCTGGCGCTCCAAAAGGCAGATGTAAAGATCAGACAGCATGATCGACCAGGTAAACATCATCCGTCGTCCGCACTCCACCCTGGTTGGATCCCTTAGGTCATGGAGGCCGGTATCCACCAGTCGAAGTGCCATCTCACATGCTGACCTTTCCTCTTCATCCAAGTTGGATGAGTGAGCTATGAGAGACTGCAGAGTCTCGTTTGGCTCAATGGTTTTATCGTACATGTCCGCAGCCAATCCCCTGGTCATCAGCGGGCCAAATTCAGTCTCCAAAAGAGAAACCCAATCTTGTTGAGCGGCGACGGCTTTGACTCCGCCATGAATCCTAACGCCGTGAGTGAAGCGGTTCAAGAAACTAGGGAAGTCCAGGCCATCATCACGAAGCACATCAGCCAAGATGTGGCGGCCAAGGACAGAAGAAAACAACAGTCGGGCTACGCATGTGCTCCTGCCTTCTTCATGGTGCGTCATGTTGAACATTTCGATCGCTCTGGTTTGCAACCTGACTGCTTGATCGAGGTAAAGCGCCGACTTCTCGGGCCGAATAATGGAAAGATGGCGTGCAGACATGGCCAGGACCCCCTGCATCAAGAAAGGTGCCTCCTGGGCGATGTCCAGAACCAGCTCGGTTGCAGGTCTCCCCAGGTTGTCATCGAATTCGGGAACGTAGACGTCGAAGCTGAAGTGGAGAAGTAATTCCATGTGAAGCATGTTGACGGCGTCGGGGTCTCCGTTTGGCTGGAAATCTGGTGATGTCCTAGCAGAGTGATGATTCGATCGAGGGGACACATCATGGCCCTTGTTTGGTTTGGTCAATTACACGTATTTGCCTTCGCAAATGGGCGTGGCTGACTTACCCGTATGTATGGCTCCTCGCCAAAAGAACAGAGGCGGTCGGCCTTGATGCAGTTGAAGCATGTGGGCCGTTGTTCATCGCACTATTCAAAAGCAAAGAATGTCAGTCTATCAGATGCTATGCACGAGAGAAATCTTGAGAAGGGAAAGAGCCAATGATAATGCTGGTTCGAGAAACAGCTTACTCGCATATGTCGCCGCTTACACTCAGTGCAGCCTTTACGACTTTTCTTGTGTTGACGACGTAACATGGCGATTGGATATCCTTTGGAAATTTTCTTTTCAGTTTGTTGCTCCTCTGCTTTCAAAGGATGAACTGCCGGCTATGGGAAAGGATAAAGCTCTTCATGTCATGATTCGACTCTCCCTCTGAACTTGACGGTATGAAATGCATTAAGTCCGGTCAGCAGCTGACAACATCGCTAGGTAGCACAAAGCAGGGTCCAAGTATTTAATTAGTTGGCTGAGCGTTCGTTGATGTTACATCCGTACCCCTGATGGCTAGGATTGAATACGCGTATCTCCACAATTCTCCATAAGACAAGCATTTATGTGTATCTCGGGTCGTCGGCCCTCTTGCAAACCAGGATCCATCTTTTTAGGGCCGAGATCGAAGTTCTCTAGTCTGATGTTAAGAGGAGCAACGCATCTTCTGATACCGACAAGATTGGTCAACTGTCCTCCCAGGCAGCAACATAGAAAATTTCTCGCCGTACCGGTAGCGTGAGATTGTCACACAGTCGCTAAGCCACCACAATGAATGCTGATACAGACAGAGTGACTGTCGCGATTAGTAGCTCAGGGGGCACAACTTCCATACGGCAGTCACTCCATACGTACAATCCACAAAGATGCTATTTTAGGGTAGAGGCTGAGTTGAATATCTCAAGTAAAAGATCGAGACCGAGGGGATACATGCTAGTAAATTGTTCGTGTTTGAGACCCGGCTTCTCGTCGGCCAAAATCTTTCATCCGTATAAAAGCCAATGCCAATGACAGACGATTCAAGAAGTTGCAAAACGAATGTCTCAGAAGCTACCACCTTTCTAAATTGAACCATAAAAGCTTGGCTTGGACCGCAATCAAAGATCTATCATTTCCTATCGATACCCGAACCACCATGACATCGATACATCAGCGAAGCGACAGCCAGGTCATGGCATCTCTTTACTTATACGACCCTTCACTGGCTGCCGCCTGCGTCTTCATCGTCCTATTCTCTTCAACTCTTGCCGCTCACGCGATTTTCCTTTGCAAGAAACAAACCCGCTTCTTCATCCCATTCATCGTCGGCATCATCTGCGAAATCCTTGGTTACGTTGCACGTGCCATATCGGCAGCTCAAACCCCGAATTGGCAGGTAATGCCATACGCACTGCAGTCTCTCATGCTGCTCATCGCCCCGTCGTTGCTCGCAGCTTCTATCTATGGCATGCTAGGTCGCCTCATCATTCTATCAAACGGCCAAGGCTACAGCCCGGTTAAGCCGACGATTCTTACGAAAGTTTTCATCACGAGTGATATCATCTCCTTTCTGGTACAGAGCGGAGGTGGGGGTATTCTCACCAATGCCAAGTCGCCGAGCAAGATTCAACTGGGAGAAAACGTCATCCTTGTTGGTCTTTTCATCCAGCTTGTTGGCTTTGCTCTTTTCATTGCCGTCACAGCAGTTTTTCATTGGCGCATTTTTCAAGAGAGAGGTCAGAATCTGAGATACGCTGCCTCATGGGAGAAATTTCTTTGGGTCTTATACGGCATTAGTGTACTGGTCTTGATCCGTTCACTTTTCCGCGTCATTGAGTACATCCAAGGCTATAATGGATAGTGAGTTTTATCACGTCTTCTGCTTCCTTGCTCGTCACTAATTACTCATATTATCAGCTTGCAAACCACAGAGGTGTTCCTCTACGTCTTCGACGCGGCTCTTATCTTTCTCGTCACTTTCTTACTAGCTGTGTTCCACCCCAGCAAGGTAATGACCGTGGATGAAGACGGAAACGTCATTTCCGCCGAAGGATCACATGAGTTGAGAAGTTTCGCGTCATTGAGAACCTCCAGCGCTCAAGATTTGAGTGCAAGTTGGGCTCCCAAGAGTACTCATGAGAGAGAATATGGTGGTCACTGAGTCGAGGCTTCTAAACTGTAGAAATGTCTTTGTCTCTGGCATCCAAGAAATCTATGGAATGAACTCCGTGGGAATTTTTCTAAAACGAGTCTCTTTATCTGACGTCGTGTTCCTTTTGTTCATTTTAGATGTCTTAGCAATGTTAATAACTTCGGCCAACCTAAAACCTCCAATTCAGATGATGACGATATCGCTTATGCATTGCGAGATGACTTGAACACAAACGCTTCATCAAATGAACGGGAAACGGCCTTAAAGTCGAGGAAAAAAGAATTCGGGCGACATTAAACTCCGTTCAAATGATGAGAAATTATGAAACTCAAAGTTTGGCAGCAAGCCCTGAATTATGAGGCCTATGCCCTGTCTACCACAATCTGCCTATGTCAGAATGCACCTTCCAGTGTTAATTCGAGATCTATTCCTGGACCAACCGGTTCAAGGAGCCCATGGCGTTTATAATTTCCTCCACGCACTTGGATTTTGCAATTTTCCCAAGAATTGAGAAATGCCCTGAGGAGCTATTATGTTACAGTTTTTTCTGAGGTTGAACTTGATGAGTTACACGAAGATAAAGAAATGCAATTGGAATTTTGTCCTTCATCGAGTAGCTTTACCGAAAAATTGTAGGCAGAAGATCAAGTAGCCGATCAACGGCAGTGTTAGCGGCAAGACTTCCAGCAAGCGCTCGAGGCACAGCATGAGACGAAGGCCTGGAATCTACACACCACAGTCACAACACTCCTGGCTCATGGAGTGTGCTTTCAAGTCCTGGGAAGCTTGAATCCTCCCCAATTCTGTCGCGTGAAAACCTCCAATGGGTCATAAGCCGCCCTTACGTCTCTCATCCTCGCGAGGTTCTCGGCAGGAAACCCAAGAAACGGATTCTGGAACTCGGCTGCGTCACCCATGTAGATGAACTCTGAGGCAAGACCTTTCGCCTGATTTTCAGCATGCATATCGTCAAGAACCCCGCGAGCAAAGTTCGTCACACGCAAGTCGCTCTCCTCACTGTCCCATGCGGTAGATGTTTGCCAAACTAAGTGTTGTAGCATTAGCGATGTACCTCTAATCAGGTCTCTTTGAAACTTACTGATCAATGGCTCGGTGTCGTCCAGGCCCCAGGTGTTACCAATCCCATTGTTTTTGGCTACTCTCATTGCGCTCGCCGCCATTGTATTCAGAACAAGAGTCGCGATCAGACCTTCCACGTCACTGATGTCCTCAACGGCAGCTTTCCAGGCCTCATAAATACGGTAGAGTTGATCTGCATCTGCTTTCATCGTTTTGTGACCGAATTGAATTCTGCGGCAATGTAACATCAGTATTGAATGAAGGCATCACCCGGATCTGACTCTTTGCGTTTTCAGGACGGCGAGATCGTACCTGAACATTTGGAACGGGCTATCCAACTGCGCATGCCAATCAAGGGGGCGTTGGACCACATTCTCAGTCAAGACAGACGGAAGGTCTGAAAACTTATGAAAGCTCGAGGGTGGTGACTCAATGCCTTCTTGCACACCTCGAACTACGGCAGAAATGCCTTTGGTGGTGGTGTTGTATGTGATGGTGATGATGGAACCGGCGCCGACCTCGGGGTTTTGGTTTTTCGCCAAATCAACCGTAGCGTCGATGAACTCTCGCACCACAGACTCGTCAAAGACCTGTAGAGTGGTGCTAATCTTTGGGATAGGCAAAGTCTTGATGACAAACTTTGTCACAGCTCCAAAGTTGTTCGCGCCACCCTTCAATGCCCAGAACAAGTCAACGTTGGAGGTTGTACTCGCGACCACCTGAGTTCCGTTGCCGAGTACAACGTCGTAGCTCACGACGTTGTCCATTGCAAACCCATATTTATTCGTCAAGTAGTGGAAGCCTCCAATCAGCGAAAGTCCAGAGACCCCGATTGTCTTCATACGACCTCCGATGCAGTAGAGATCATACGGTGCAAGGGCTTCGTAGACATCTACCCATCTGTTGCCGGGTCCGACACTGACAGTCGAGTTGTCGGGGCTTATCTCAATGTCGTTCAGGAGGTTAAGTGCAAGTAAGACGCCGTTGTCTATGTCATTGGATCCCGGAAACTGGACATGAAGTCTCGTCAGCACCCCACGAGAGCAAGAGAACAGCAGCAGCAACGACAATGATTGCTTACATTCATGTGACCGCCCCCACGAATGGCGAACTGCGCACCACAGGATGCGAGGATCGACATGCCTGAGGCTACCTGTAGCGCATCCGTCGGCATGAAAATGCATCTTGGTTCAAGGACTGCCCGGATGTCGTAGAAGTCTTGGGCTTGAGTCGTATAGTCAGTTGAGTTCATGCTCAGGAGGGCATTTCCAAATCTCTTTAACAGCTGGTTGCAGGCACATTCCGTCCCAGAACTCAAGGTTGGCAGGGATTCCAAGTACTCGAGAGTGAGGTTTCCCGGGTTGGCAAAGGAGGTTGCAGCTACCGCTCCTGATAGGGCAGCGAGAAGTAAGCTTGAGAACATGATTGAAAAAGGCAGACGTTTGGTTAAAGAGATGTAATCAAAGCAGGGACAGTTCGAAACGGTGGTTTGCAGAAAACAATCTTAGGTTCTCGAAGTAGGCGAGGCGAGTTCTTAAGTTAATTCCGATCGTGAGGTCAAAAAGACCGGTCATTGGCGGTGCATAAAACAAGCGATTTGCATACGCTTGATAGGCAACAAGCCAGAGAATACTACCTTCCGAGATACGTGTATCTCACTAGCTTCCAAAAACTTAGGGCACTAGATAGCGATCTCCTGAGGGATATTGACTGTCCACAACACTCACCATCAGCATCATCATCAAGTATGATGCAAGGTAGATGGGTGTGTAAGTGGAGCTAATTGCCTACAAGGCCCACTCTACACAGACACCTCCATTTTCTGTTCCTTTTCCTTTTTCCTTCTTCTTCTTTTTGACATCAAGAATACTGTGTAGTCTTGACGGAACAAGATCAATTCCCGGCACCCGAAACTCAACACAGGAGCAAGCCAGGGGGTCACAAAATCGTTTGCCGCTCAATAGGTAATACCCCCCTTAGCTCTGTTCCTCTGGTTTTTCTACCACCCCTTATTTTGTTTTTTGTTTGAAGAGTGTTCTCTAATGAATTTTCAAGAAATAAGAGTAAGAGTGGAAATGATAAAAAAAAAAGGAATAAGAAGAATAATAGCAATAATATGCAGGTAAGTAAGCGTTATAATCTTTGATTGGCCAACATCCTATGTTGACACCCATTTGACAGAGAACATTAGAGAGTCGTAATTTCTTAAGCTCAACACCGGCCCGAATGTGGCAGTGTAGAAATACGTGTATGCCGGGCCCAGACTTTACGACCCGCGCCGAAACATTTCCATTTCGGGAAGTGTAGATCGACTTTCGGAAATACGTGTATTTAGTCCCCCAATCTCGAGATCCCTTAGGTCAACGATCGGTATCTGCTATTTTGGTGAGGCAAACTTGGAGGAAGGAAGAGACCTTGAGCCTGGCTCACCGACTTGGAATCGATGCACCTATGCAGAGGCTTGTAATGTTGGTGTTCAATGTTTATAAGAGTGACCTCCTTTCAATTCATGGCTCTTTCTGTCCGATCTCAATCCATGATTTACCTACTTCTTACACCCAGAGCCATTGAGAACACTGAGATGCGTTCGACTGTCTTTTCTGCGTTGCTTTGCGCTGGCCTTGCCTCCGCTGTAGCTAACACGTTTGGTAAGCTGATGATCGTATTCCAAACAGGCGGTGGAAGTGGCAGCTAACAATCATGAAGTTGACTGGGACACCGCCGTTTCGAAGGCCAATGCAATTCTAGCAGAACTTACCCTCGAAGAGAAAACGGCAGTCGTCACCGGTGCGAACCCGCTGACCGGCCTTGGTTGCATCGGCAGCATTGGTGCAATCCCGCGTCTCAACTTCTCTGGCATCTGTTACTCAGACGGTTCGTCTGGCGTGAACCGTGCCGATCTTACAAGTGTATTTCCAGCGGGTTTGACAGCTGCTGCAACTTGGGATGCGGACTTGATGTACCGTCGTGCGGTGGCCATCGGCGAAGAATTTCGAGCAAAGGGCATGCATGCTTGCTTAGGGTAAACCTTGTCGTTCTCATGGAATAAAGCGTTCTTGTGCTAACATATTGAATTCAAGTCCCGTGGCAGGGCCACTCGGCCGTCATCCGCTTGGAGGTCGTGTCTGGGAGGGGTTTTCTCCCGATCCCTACCTCACCGGCATCGCGATGGATCGCTCTATTCGAGGCCTCCAAAGCGTGGGTGTTCAGTCAATCACGAAACACTTCATCGGCAACGAGCAAGAAACGCAACGCACTAATGTCACCCTTCCCGATGGATCCAACATCGACGCCGTATCTACCAACATGGACGACCGCACCCTTCACGAGCTCTACCTCTGGCCTTTCATGGATGCCATCAACGCGAAGCCTGCCGCAGTCATGTGTAGTTACAATCGTTTCAACCAGACATACACTTGCGAGCACTCGAAGCTGCTGACTGGTATTCTGCGGGATGAGCTCGGTTTTGAGGGGTACACCGTGTCTGATTGGTATGCCACACACTCAACTGCGGCCTCTATCAACGCTGGCCTGGATATGGAAATGCCTGGCACAACTGTACCCGGACAGGGTACTTCATGGTTCGGAAGCCACGTCAAAGATGCCGTTCAAGATGGCAGCGTTTCTACAAATCGCTTAGATGAGATGGTTCGTCGTATTTTGACGCAGTACTACCTCCTAGGCCAAGATGATAGCAGCTTCCCGAGCCTGGATCCTTCAACTCTCTCAGTCATCGCAACCCAGTATCAACAAAATTTAGGAGATCTTGTCAGCAACACTCCTGCCAGAGATGTACGTGGTGACCACGCGAAGCTCATCCGAGAAATAGGGGCCGCCGGTGTTGTCCTGCTCAAAAACAATGACACGCTGCCTCTCATGACTCCTATGAACATTGGTGTCTTTGGCAATGATGCTGGCGACTTGACGGACGGCTTGATCTACCAAGACCCTCCTGCAACGAACGTCGGGTTCGAGTACGGAACTTTAGACATTGGCGGGGGCTCTAGTAGCGTTCGCCATACGTACGTGGTTACCCCGCTGGACGCCATCAAGGAGCGAGCCAAGGGCTTTGGGGCTCGCGTGCAGTACATCCTCAACAATGAACGTCTCGCAGCTGGGGACTTCCATAGCATTTACCCCGTGCCCGATGTATGCATCGTCTTCCTCAAGACCTTTGCCGCAGAGGGATTCGACCGCGTCTCCTTTGAGGCAGATTGGAACTCCACAACAGTGGTCACGCAGGTTGCGAATATGTGCAACAATACTGTTGTGATCACCCATTCCGTTGGTGTCAACACCATGCCATGGGCTAGCCATCCTAATGTTCGCGCCATCATCGCCGCTCACCTGCCTGGCGAACAGACTGGTAATTCCATCGCTGACGTCCTTTGGGGCGACGTCAACCCATCTGGTAGACTGCCTTACACCATTCCAAAGACTGAAGCGGGCTATAACATCCCGGTTACGAACCTGACAAGCGATGAAGTTTCTTCTCCTGGTGCGTGGCAAGCCAACTTTACCGAGGGTCTAAATATCGACTATCGTCATTTCGACGCCGAGGGAATCGAGCCGCTGTACGAGTTTGGATTTGGTCTAAGCTACACAACTTTCGACCTGTCGTCCGACCTCTCAGTCAAGGCTTTGACAGCAAACATGGCACCTTTGGCTCGCGCTGCGAATGAGTCTTCAGTACCTCTGAGCGACCTCTTCCTTCCCGTGGCGAACGCGACGATTCAAGTGGCGAACACCGGCGATCGAAGTGGCGCAACCGTTGTTCAACTCTACTTGTCACTGCCTACTGATTCGGCTCCCTCTGGCACACCTGTCCAGGTCCTTCGAGGCTTCTCAAAGGTTGAGCTAGGTCCAGGGGAGACCCGCGAGGTTGCTTTCGAGTTGAATCGTCGAGACTTCAGCTACTGGGACACTGATGCTCAGACTTGGCGCATTCCCGTAGGAGATTTTCAACTCCATGTTGGCTTCAGTTCGAGGAACCTTCTGGAACCGATCAAATTTTCGATGCTGTGAAGGGTGTCAGAAAGTTTGACATTGCCCACCATCTTCTTCAGGGTTGAATCGCTTTCTTTGAAGGCGTTCCATGAATAGTTTTCTCCTCTCTCATTATAATTATTTGTAAGAGACCGAAACGGGTTGTATCTCAGGAATTGACGAGAATTGATTCGTAATGGTACCAACGGGCGGATAGTGACAAAGCAGGAAGACGGAACTCAAATCATGTTATTTTACGACTCTCAGCTACGCGACGCTCGACTGACTACCCTAGTTCCACATACTCCCATTTTTCTGCGCATTCCTGCATAATTTTCAATTCGGAAGCTGGCCCATTCTCGAGACCAGCAAGAACTACAATCACCAGGCTCGCCTGGGCAAAGGTGACTTTGATTTGATTGATGATGCAAAAGTGCTTCACGCTCATTTCACCTTTGTTCGCCCATTTATTCCAATCATCTAGTACTTGGCACAGAGACTTAGCAAAAGCTTGTTCAGTCACCATACGAAACAATATAGTCTTTGTGGCTTCCTCCATCGTCTGCATGGCTGGGATGTGATCTCGGGAGCGCAACCAATCGAGGGTGGCCTCACGAAGCTCCGTACCTGTCATAGCAGGCGTGTGAAGAGCTTTTTCTATGCGTTTGACGTCGCTATCGAATTCAGCGCGGCGTTTCTTGCGTACTGCTATCATGATTAGCCACGATATTCGAAATTCACCTTTCTAGACGTGCATATAACACTGACTTTCTATCTCTCTCTCTTTCCAAATGTTGTTGTCTATTGGTGATGTATGTATTTGCTCTTCCTGGCTACTTCCCTCCGATTTGAGGTATTTGCGGGTAAATATGGGCGATATTTCTTCGATTCCCTTGCCATACAGTAACCTGATAACGCCTTCCGGAATGGAATCTGGCTTTGCGAGTCGGCGTATATTGGTTGGAACTCTGTAATGCAAAATTGGGGTTGAGCTTTCCGCGTACAGTGCCATTGCGCAGCTGGCGAACCAAATCCCCTGGTGACTGAGGTCATTATCGGTCCGCAGATGTTCGATGTTGAACGAGTCATATTTTCTGGAGCTTGGATATGCAGCTACCAACCCATTATTTGTCACATCGCAAGTTATTGAACCAGAGTCACTCTTTACTTCATCCGCTGGCTCCCGGTGTCTGTGATCCCGGTGGTGGTGACACGGGAGAGTGATAGATCCATGCGTAGTGAATCTCACTGGTCCATCTCTGAGGAAAGACGACCAGTCGCTCCTCGAACCTGACCGAACGAACTCAAGGGAAATTGAGCTTTCAGAGTCATGGTAGGAGGCCACCTGAAGTATCAAAGTCGACTCCTGCGGAGTGTCACTCAGAGTCATCAAGTGACGACCTCGCACCCAAAGGGGCCTTTCTTGGAGCTCACACCACCCCGTTGTATCGACTGTCACACAAGCCGACCGGTAAAGTCGAAGGATCAGATCCCAGAAACGTATTTGAGCCCGCGGTTGTCGGAGATTGTCTCCAGGTTGCGTTCTTTGGGTTCTGGTCCCAATTTGGTGCCCTTTCCATTTCAAGAATGACCAACTACCTCCGGGAATATCACCGCCTTGTAGCGGTGGAAGGTATTCTTCTCTCAATGTCGATGTCGTTGGGCTCAGATTTCTTAGAGGAATATCGTCATTTGAAACAATTGGTTGATGTTCTGTGGTATCATCACTGGGTTGTCTCTGCGGTGATTGAATACGGTACCTGGGAAACTCCACTTCAACAATGCGGTTGAAGATATCTGAGCGGAGTGGTGGAGAAATTCCGTTGCGGCGTAGCACCCGCTTGATCTTGTGCAGATGGATCAGAGTGGCAACAACATTGTAAATGATTGGAAGCAATCCAATAACCGTCAGCGGGACGCCAATGTAGGTGATGAGATCGGAGGCTGAAGGCAAACCAGAATCCCCAGAGGACATCTCGATGCAATGAACGCGGATCCTGTGAACGACCGACAAGTTTGAGCCAGGGAAGCAGAGGGTGCAAACCCGGGCTATCAAATGGACCCAAAAAAAGCCAAGCCGGGTCTACCAACTAGATCACCGGCGGGCTTGTGATGTTTGGCAAATTCATTGGTGTGATAAAGGATATTAGCGCCAACCAGCCGTGCCAGCCTGCCGCAAAGCTGGGTGCTACAAACACATTGTTATCCCGGATCTGGAAAGTTGATTGGATTGGTTTTGCTTGTGTAACGACACGAATCTGCCCGGCTACTGTTGGAGTGCTGTAGAGAAATCAGGCATCCAATCGGGTGGCTGCGATTATCATCATTATATATCATACCAAGGCTGGGTGCATGGCATACATATTCCAAAACCAACAAAGCATGCAATTGACCAAGAATAGCATGTATCCCGATGTTGTTTTCCAAAGCCGGTAAAGCCGGTCAGCCGGAAGCCAACATCCTCACACCAACATATTCGTGATGTAGCTCTAGCACGAACATGAAATTCCAGGCTTTACATCACCCGGCCTACTTCTACGATTCTGTGTCTGCTATTACTGTTACCTTCTTGAATACCGACCTTCAATCTTGTGTTCTATTGCGGGTAACACCTTGACCATATCTCCACGAGAATGTCGTCCACACCTCTTATAGGCCCTACTGCACACAGCGGTTGGCCATTCCTCCTTCTGCGCAGCTTTTTTCTCGCAGGAACACTGGCATATTGCGTCAGATGGTATTTGCAATATCGAAAAGTTAAGCTGGAAGAGGAAGCTATCGGAGCTCAACACGGTTGCAAGCCGGTACAGGCCACTCTACCATATAGATGGCCTTTTGCGCTTGATCTTCTCAAGCGCCAGTACGATGCGTTGCCTAGCGGCCGTTTGCTAGAGTTCCAGACACGGTATATGAAGATTGCTCCGACTCTGAGGATTGATATTCTCGGAGAAGGCTATATCATAACCGATCCTGTTAACATCGAAGCAATCTTGAGCACTCGTTTCGAGGACTTCGGCTTAGGTTCCCGCCGGATAGGGCTCATGCCCCTGCTAGGTGAAGGTATCTTCACGCAAGACGGGCCAGCTTGGCGCCACTCTCGGGAGCTATTACGTCGTCAGTTTTCACGCATCAGAGACTCCGAGCTCACGGCATTTGAAGAGCATACAGACATACTTGTCCGCGCTCTTGAGCACGAGTCACAGACGTCTACTGTTGTGGATATGCAGCCTCACTTTTTTGAGTACACATTGGGTACCACTACGCATCTTCTTTTCGGTGAGCCACATCACAGCCTTCCCGAACATGAAAGGCTTGCTCTCCGCGACAATTTCGACTATGCGACGTTGATTTCAGCTATAAGACTCCGTCTAGCCGATCTTTCCTGGCTCTATACGCCAAGGAAATTCCGAGACGCTTGCAAGGGCGTTCGGGACTGGGCCACCTTCTTCTCCGATAAAGCACTGGACTTCATGGAGGAACATGGCGAAGAAGCTGCCATGAATAAATACTCTTTCATTGTAGACCTCTGGCGTGATACGCATGATCGAAACATTGTTCGGGATCAGTTGTTGCACGTTCTCATAGCCGGTAGAGACACTACTGCCTGTCTTCTCAGCTGGACATTGTCAGTTCGCACACTCATGTTTCAAGCAATTTTTGGCTTGCATGCTAAGCAAGAAACAGTTTCCACCTCGTCCGCAATCCTGAGTTGATAAACCGTCTGAGATCCGAGATGGCGAGCGCAGCAACCCCCAACAGTGGCATTCTTACGCGGAAACATATTCAACAACTTCCATTCCTGAGGTGTTGCCTCAATGAGAGTACGTCATGAATAGCCTATTTTACTTGCCTCGACAATTTGATTGACTCACGTTTTACCAGCACTTCGTCTGTACCCGCAACTTCCTGTCAATGTCCGCTTCGCAATCCGTACTACCATCTTGCCCCGCGGCGGTGGGCCAGATGGCGAATCACCCGTCTTACTCCGCAAAGGCGTTGGCCTCGGGTGGTCCACATATCATCTGCATCGAAACGAAGCTATATATGGTCCTGATGCTTGCGTATACCGACCGAGTCGGTGGGAAGATGGTGACTTGATTCGCAAAGCTGGGCTCGGTGGCTTCTTAGATTTTCATGGTGGACCACGCGTATGTCTCGGCAGTGAGTGCGATTGCTTCCGTACTAATATCGGTTTTCCCAAATTATCAGAGTAATGTTGACTTCTTGGACAGAGGACTATGCAATAATGGAGTCGAGCTATGCAATCGTCAAGATCCTGCAAAGATATCCTAACATTCGACTTCCTCCCGGTGTACCTAATGAGCCTGTTGGAGGGGAGAAGCAGAACCTGGGCATCGTTTTGACTAGCGCGGAAGGAACCAAGGTCTTGCTTGAATAACATGAGGTTGGAGAACAATTTTACGCCTCTTTACTTCAGCGGGGAATGATCGGGTGCCCAGTCATGGTGGCTATCATCAAATACCTGTTTGTGATATTTTATGCTGGTTACTCACTCAACTCTTCTTCTCTATGAAAGATCCGATGGTACGTTCTGCACCGTGTCAATCAATGGGCGTGGTCAAGTGAGAGGCAGAAGCCCGTAGCCACATCACCGTTGAGCTGTACCACGTGCCCGCGTCCTAAGTCCGGCACCTGAAGTCCATGTGCTGACAAGCTACAAGGTAGGTACTTTAGCTTACGTACATCTCTTCAGGATAATAAAGCATTGGATGAGCAGGCTATCGAAACAGGTGTGCCAGTTGCCTCAGTTGCCCCAAGACGCCGAGACGCGGAGTAGTCTTCACAGCCAGGAAGCCAACCACCCAACCAGTCTTGCAGCCGGGCCACCATCCCCCGTCTCCTTTCACCTTAGTAGATGACGATGACAACCTTCAAGGTGATTATTCCTGCATTTCTTGATTTTCTAGGTCTTGGGTGGTCAAGCTGTGTTACCGCATGGTTTTCCAATATTATGTCACATTGTCGGAAAAGGACATCTAACGCGGATGTCAGCCCGGGGCAAATGGCAATCAGTGACAGCCTGCTTTTCGTTCGGCTTATCGGAAGCACCTTCTATTTATAGTAGAATTTCGTTGGTTCCCCTCTCGCGCCGAGCCTCCCAGTCCAGATGAATGCATGACCGACGGCCGCTCTTCGTTCCCAGAGCGAAGGCAACCCCCAAATAATTCACCTACTTCAATTTCTTTCAGTTTACTCCATGATTTGATTTAGACAGGCAGTCACGACAATATGGCAGATGACACATGTTCTTTTTCTTCGTCTGCTACAACTATGTTGTCGGCGGGCCCATCCACCGCTTCTATTGCTTCTGCCGAAGGATATCTGATCCAGCCTGAGGTTTACTTTGTCATCCAACAACTACACAGGACTCTCGAAAAGATCTTGGGCTACTTGTTTGACATCAAAGATCACTGGTCAGATAATTCCTCGAGAAGCGAGTCCTATGGATTGGAGGGGGCAGCCCATTTGCTCTCTGGCGAGTGTGAGAAGCTCCAAACACTTCAGCATGCTACTTACGGCAACCGCCACGGCCGGCTTGCCATCTGGAATTTGGTCTACACTCTGGTGAGCCGTTGCCAGAGCGAAGCTGCTAATCCCTTGAAGGGATATCTTCATCAACTACTCAACCGCGATGAAGCACAGTCTAGCAGCGGCAGTCGGTTTCTCCATCTATTACAACAGTATGAAAGCATGATCCGCACGCTGGATAATCACAGAGACCTTTTATGTGTCCTGCGGATTGCACTCGAACTCGCTAAAAGCACCCATGAGATAGAGATGGCTCTCCAAGAGAACAATTCACAAGACTCAGACGACACCCAACATCACTTGCAAAAGGCTTATGAAGCATCAGGTCTTCTCAAGAGACACACGGACCAGCTTCGTTATGGAAGCTTACAGAAAGCCCCCGATGTCAAGCAAGTGATTGAAACAACAGAAGATGTACGCAAGGCCTGGCGTTTACTCTCGAGAAACGTACATTTCACAGAACGAGCACCAGGAAATAACCACTATATTGGGCAAAAGGACAAATTAGAGGAGATCAGGAAGGCTCTAGAGCCGGAGCAGCCTGATGCTCCCGTGTCTGAGCAGAAGCGCTTCGTTATCCAAGGCCTGCCTGGGTCGGGGAAGTCAGAGATGGCTCTCAAGTTTGCTACTGAGTATCGAGGGCAGTTTTGGGGTGTATTTTGGGTCGATGCCAGCAGCGAGACCAACGCAAAGGCATCATACCTCGAGATGGCCAAAGTGTTTGGTGTGAACTCGACAGAGCAGGCAGCAAAACAACACTTGAGCACCCGACACCCGTGTCGTCCTTGGCTTCTGATCATCGACAATGCCGATGACGACAAGATATCGCTTGATACACTTGCGCCATCTGGGAAGAACGGCTATATTCTCGTCACCACACGAAATCCGGAGAAGACTATCTTTGGGACCGCTGGTCAAAAATACCTGCAGCTGAGTTCCATGCGGAAGGACGATGCCAGCGAGCTGCTTCTCGTCGCCGCGGATTACAAAAAGAAGAATTATGGTCAAGGAATTTTGGAAGAGGTCGCGAACATATGCCAACAGCTGCATTACCTTCCCCTGGCGCTTGTCCATGCGGGAAAGGCTATTCGTCATCATGCCTTGAAGATGCGGGAGTATATGGGTTATTTTAGGAAGGAAGCCAATATCATCCGCGAACGATGGAGGCAGCGCGGCATACACCAAGATCTCGATCCTCAAAACATTCCATCAGGCTCCAAAATCTTCGATGACAACGACAATATGTCTGTTTTTGCCAGCTTTGAGCTCCTAACCTTTAGTCAACTTAATAGGTCCAGTGACGAAAGCTTCACTGATGCTATCCAGCTTCTTCAAATCTTTTCATTCTTAGACCCCCAGAATATCAAGGTCGAGCTCCTCGTACAAGCGGCTCTGAACCCCCTTCGAGAAGTTACTGAAAGAAGCGAGGGCCAGAAGCAGGAGGCCGAGATTCTGCAACGCCTTGGTCTCAAGAACCGCACTTCTTGGACTGAAGTCGTACAGCGAGCCATCCAAGCCGCGTCTAGCCTTTCGAATCTCCCACCTATTTTACCAGAGGCTTTGAAGAACCCGCGAAATCTGGACGTGGATGACTTGAGAGACCAAGTCAAATACCGAGTTGATAATGCTGTGCGCCTCCTAGCATCCCGATCACTTATCATGAGAGCGACAAGAGACAACAAATCAACCAGGGACGGCGAGATGACTTATACCAGTGATGAAAATGAAGAGGAAAATTCGGCTGTCGAATACTATATGCATCCTCTTGTGCACGAGTGGATTCGTGAACGACCGAGCCTTTCAGTTGCTGAGCAAGCTCTATTTTGCCAATACGCTTTGAGCATTCTTTCGAATTCAGTCCGCATAGTCGGCGGAAATGAGGATGCAGACACGGTTTTTCGGGTTGCCTTGAAGCCGCACATCGAAATGGCCTTGAGTCTTTCAAATCCGATCAAGGAACGATTAGAGACGAATTTGACCCGGGGGAAAAACGACTGGTGGTACAAAAGATGGACACGATGGGCGACACAGCTATTTTCTGGGCCCTGGGAGACTCAGATGCAGATGAGCCAGAATGCTAGATTTGGCAAGGTGTTCCTGGAGAGTGGTGCCTTTAAAGAAGGAGAGGGCCGATTGTCTATCGTGCACAATTATCTCATACAGCGTCTTGGACCTGATCATCAACTTACGAACCTCGCGAAATTAGGGCTAGCTAAAGCATTGCTCCTCCAGACACGACGGAAAGCATCTACTGAATTGTTGCGGCAAGTACATTCTTCACGCCGCAAGACACTAGGGGACAAGCACCCCCAAACGTTAGAGATTACGACGGAGCTTGCCGAAAGCGTACTTGCTTTGGGCCGCATTTCGGAATCCTTTGGTCTTTGTAAGCAGGCCCTCACTGGCCTCGAGCAAGCATACGGAGTTTACCACCGAAAAACAATTCACTGTGCCCATCTTATAGGGCATGTTCATTTCTTCTACAACGATTTTGAGGCCTGTCTTACGCAACACCGCAAGGTCATGCAGCTCGTCAAGCAGAACGCCAACGAGAAGCCGAGAGATGGGGCTGTCTCTGAGTTAGAGACACTCGTGTATCAGGAGCATCTCGCAGGTGCTCTCATGACTGTTTCTCGAAGTAAATCAGAGCCACAGCGTGAGAGATACTTGGCTGAAGCAGACCAGTTGTGCGACAATGTTGTCAAACGGCGTGAACGCATGTTTAGCCGGTCCCATCCGTTGACCCTCTATGGCCGAGCTCAACAGGGCCGGGTCCTAGCGGCTCGTTATCACCAGAACCCAGATAAACTGGCTGAGATCGCGAAGATGATGTTCGAGACGCTTGAGATCGCGCAGAAGAATCTCGGAGATAGTCATCTCGGCGTCTTGGCCGGTCAAAAGTGGTACGCCGAGGTGCTGATACAACAGGGACGCTTGGATGAGGCGGAAGATTACCTGCGCAAGGCTTGTGACAAAGAGAAATACGCCGATGCTAGCGATATGGATGGTGAGCATCCGGACAGGATATGGCACGTCTGGGAACTTGTGCAACTCCTCGAGCGCAAGGGAAACCTGAAAGAGGCACTGGAGCTGTGCCGAGAGCTTGAGGCAAACATTCAGACTGTTGGTGGGCATGGACTAGGCCCCAGCCATCGATTTAACAAACGGCTACTCCAAAGGATCGAGGTGTTAGAGACGCAAATAGGGGTATGAGCTCTTTGTATTTCCAGAATGATGGTACAGGCTATTAAAACCAAGGCACATGATCATAAAGAGTAGGAAAGTTAGCCCGGGATAAATTACTTATCGGTCGACTATCGATTGATCACTTGGCTCCGGAGACGAAATCCGCCATTCATCTAGATGTTTCCTCCTATGTGTTGTTAATTGTGAGGTTCTATGTGATGGACCTGGCAATCTGATTGTCAGCGGTTGACACTTATGGAAAGTTCATAGCCAACCTTTCTAACGGACATGGTGATAATGAGGTGGGCGTTGATATATGGTAGCAGGGTAACCGATCGGCTGAAGGAATAAAGTAGCTCGAATTTTTCTTAGAGCATCTACTTGAGGGAGTCAACGACGGAATTCACTGTCTTTCCGTGCCTTCCCTCAAAGAAGGCTCCGTGAATAGGCACGCCGGCAGTCATTGAGGAGAGACTGTCTCGGCAATTGGTATCCGAACATGGCTACAAGACACGACCATCGTGCTGGTGACACCACAGCTCGAGTTGGCATTCTCGACAGGATCAGGCAATAAGTAAATCAGAGACTTACATGTCTTCGATTCAAAATCACGTTTCAATTAGCCTATTTCGTCTTCTGCCGTATTAATTTCCTCATCGTTGCACAACGTTCCCATAGAAAATGATGTGGCGTGGTGGTCAATTCCAAAAACCTCCCCATTTCCCCCTGACTGCCATTGCAAAGACGCCTTGCTATTTCAGACGGTCGCAAGTCTTCAAAATCCAGACCTTCTGTCTCTCGCATCGAAAATCATGTTCTAATGTCGTTTCCTTCAAGTGTTGAGGCCGATACCTGCAACAATGGGTGCCCTTGCCTCCAAACAGCCTTACTCCTATCAAGGCTGCGGTGCGGTCACCGACGCGGCCAACATTTTAGACCTTCAGTATGACAATCCGACGAGCAACGGCCCTACAGAATGCCAGAATACATGCATCGCTAACTCGCGTGCTGCGTCACTACTACTCGATGGGAAGTGCTACTGCTCCAAGGACGGTATAACCAGCATCGAGTTTGCCGCCGATCCTCCCCCAGACGAACAACTTTGCACCATCTCATGTAGCGAAGTACTACCGCCGATTATTTCTGGGCTTCCCCCTATCAGTCTCCCGTGTGGTGGCTATGACAATGGGGTTCCAGTATATATTGTCTATGCCATTTCAACAGTGTCCACGGCAACAACAGCGAGTAGCACCTCGTCGAGTGCGTCGCCAACCTCCACGATTACTTCTGCATCATCCCCGGTTGTGACAACAACCTTTCAAACGACATCTGACACGACTTCCACGTCTATCAGCCCTTCAACTTCCCCCACATCGACCTCTTCAACTTTCTCCTCCACTTCATCATCATCCCCGGACTCTCCTTCCTCGACATCATCTGTAACCTCCTCTTCCACGTCTTCATTCTCAGATACAACTTCATCGGCGTTACCTTCAACCTTCTCTTCTACAACAGCGTTACCCTTAGATTCTTCTTCGTTGACGTCAACTTCCACCCTATCTTCTACCTCATTGTTGTTCTCGAATTCTCCTTCTTCGACATTGTCTTCAAACTTCTCTACACCATCATCCTCTACAATTTCTAGTGATACCTACAGTACGCTGGGTACAACTTCCTTTTCGTCAGGAAGCAGCATTACAACACCCTCCGTTAATCTCACCAGTGCCGACAATAGTCCGACGAAAACGTCCGCTTCTAGCCTGGCTTCGACCAGCACGCCCTCGACGACAAGTGAACCAACTCCTACCAGCCCAGCCTCGACTACGAGTACTACAGCCAGTTCTTCCTCTAGGACAACAATTAGTGGTACGACGAGCAGTAGCGCAACAGCCACCACTTTGTCGGATACATCGAGGGACGGGCTCTCTTCGTCTACCACAGTTATCACCGCAAGTGATCCGCCTTTCTCCAACTCTACGATCTCCACCACTCGAACCTTCACTCTTCCTTCGACTGGCAGTGCAGACAGCTTGTTACCGCCTACTGCCACTAGTCTGGTCAGCACCGGCACAACAGTCTCACCCTCTTTGGTCGGACTTCCCTTCCATTTGGAGGTTATCCCGCCGACCGGCCTGTCTCGCAAATAGGCTTTCTTTTTAGATTCGTATAGATTTCGATAGGATTGCGATTTTGGTGGTGTGGCCCGCCTTCATTTATTTCAGAATTCTCAAAATGGTTACGAAGTTCAGGCTATCAAAGATTGCCATAATTGATTGTGGAATATTGAATAATGGCAACCGGTATCTTCAGTAGTAGCATGTCTACAGAGCTTACAATAATATGTCTCCTTGATGGGCTTGCAGGGCGAACTTCCCTCTCTCCGAAAAAGCCCGTTGTTGCTCCGGTCCCTGCGTCGTCGGCCCGGACCCGGTGTTTCTGGCCCCACAAATGCCGCTTTCGGTTTCGGCGAGCGGTTCGCACCAAGGCTCCGGCAGACTGACCACAAAATGACTGTACACGTAGTCTTAGACGAGAGCTTGCAGAAAGAAGCCGTTGATCCAGGCGTCAAGGCAGTCGTCTTCGAAGCCGATGCCTTTGAGACAGGAATCATTACGATCCGCACCGCAGATGACGAAGGCTTCGCTAATCTCTCCACGAACCCGGACTATCGGGGTCTCGCCGAGGATGGCTTTGGAGACTTCGTCCTCAAAGTTCTCATCAAATACCCTTCGGACACTGAGAGGCTTCCGGGATCGGTGTGGGACTTGGTCAAGGGCCAGTGCATGACCGCGGATAGGCCCTTCCAGTCCCGGGGGCCTGCCGGGGCGTATGCGTTGGCTACTATGAGGCAGAAGTGAGAGGAGCAGCTTCAGCTTCGCAAGTGGCAGACTATTGCGCTTAGTGCGACAAAATAATGGTTTAATTATGAGTCAGGATCTGATTATCGGATCTCGATTGTGAGAATGTTGAAGTGAAGGTATCTTCAATCCAACAGCCGAGAATCATCTGAAGGACCACATAGAAATTAGTCAGGATAATCAAAAAAGAGTTCACCTCCGTAGGCTTCATCTCTTGGTTCTCATACTGGGATTCGAACTCGGGTACTCACTAAGCCTGTCGTCGAGTAGGCTGGTTGGCGTGTTGATTGTTGACCTTAGACCACTCCACCACCCAGCCAGTTTGGCCTGACCCGTCGACCTAGACGGGCGCCTGCTGGCTGTTGACGGAAATGGAATTGACGGGGGGTATATACTTTTGGCTGCTATTACAAATTCCCACGTACGTATACTGTATATTTCTTCAAGTATCCGGACGATCCCTAGGAGTGATTTAACGACGACGACGGATGCCTTGATCTTAACTCGCCTATCTATGAAAGTCGGCACTAACTGCAGTCATTCGTCCAAGGCTGAACCAATCACCATTAGCTTTCAGGCGGATATACCGGTCATACAACCCCAGCAATCTACATATATCAAGCATAGAGATCGAATTATATCTGAGCAGTGATCGTCGCCAGGTTGTTTCAATCTCAGGCGGCTCAACTTACATGAACATGGAGGAGAATACACATACAACCCGGCATTAGTGAACGGCAGTCGTCCCCGTCACTTCGCGGCTCGGACTTGCCCCTCAGCCCATTTGCGGGGGTGGGGTAGCCCCCGACGCCGGCCACTCGGACTCTTGGCCCGGTCCGAGTGAGGTATCTTACGAGTGGCTCGTACTCGACCCTCAGCAATATGCGACACCATCTGGGAGGCTTGAATCGGTTTTCTGTAACGGTATTACGGATTTACGATCTAGTGGTGGTCGCTTGACGGAGGGGCGTCAACCCGCCGAGGCACGATGCTTACACCAACGCTCGACTCCTTTACGGCCACAAATATGCATACTACCTTAGTATTGTATAAATTTCTCAAGATTGCCTGCAAACCTTCCGCTCCTCGCCACCTTCATCCTACTAGCAGCCCTCTCACTCGGAATAATGCGCTCCAAAAAACTCCGTGTCGCAGTGATAGGCCCCAAAGGTCAAGCAGGAAGCTGCGTTGTCGACGAGCTCCTCACGCGAGGCCACGCCGTCGTCGGCGTCTCCCGCAACCCCCCAAAGCAATGGATCCACGGCACCGGCGACGGATCATACACCTCGACCTCTGTCGACATCTACACCGAGCAGAAGAAAGTCATCGACGTCTTCTCGTCAGACTTTGACGCCATCGTGTGCGCCTATGGGCCCAGCTTGGCGAACCTGGATACCGTATACGAGGACGGCGTCGAGGCGCATGGGAGGATAAAGACTGCACTGTTGGCTTCGACGCACGAGGGCCCTTTTATTATTGTTGGTATATGATTTCAAGGCCGGTCGCGGGACTCAGTATGTATGGGAGGGGTTTGTTGCTGAAGTTTCGAGGATACTAGGTGGAGCGGGATCTATTCACGTCGCAAACCGTCTTCAACTTACAGATCAGAAGGACTTTGCGTATAGCTGGTGGTATGCGAACCCCCTCAGCTCACACATGGAAGAGAACTTAGAACTAATAGCGCTGGTTGACTAGGTGGGCATGGCCCGACGAGCACCTCGACTATATGACCGCGCGAGGCCTGGATCACGGAAGCCGGTTCATAAGCTTAGTTGCCGTCTTAATGAAGTGGAGCAGAAGTCACATCCAGCAACCGAGGTGTAAGTCTCTCTCACTCTTGGTCGGTTCGCCGCGGCTGGAAGAGAATACACAGCGTCTCGTTGCTAAAAACAGTGTTTTCTCTTCTCAGCCTACTCCTGGCTTCTGAGACCGGTCACGTATCTAGTCCAACGCTGGCTCAAACGCTGCATGACGGACAGGAAGACCATCGCTCTAATCACCATGTGTCGGGTGGCCTTCACGATGTGGAACGGCGTCACTGAGAAGTCGTGGACCTTCCTCTCACCTCCAGGTCTCTTGCGTGATAAAGGTCAGTCTCTTCTCCTCAACTGTTTGTCTTCCGATTTAAAGACTGGCAGACTCGAGCAGTTGACTCTAAGGACAATTTATAGGTGTGCGGACTGGAGAGTACAAGATCTTTATCGACACACCCGAGAACCCGGCGGCAGAGGCAGCGCAGAATGGAATCTATAATGAGGATATGGCGGTTGCCATCGTTGACGAGGTGGAGAATAACAAGCTTGCGTTCAAGCATTGGAGCTGTACGGGCCCTATCGGGCTGCGTAAATGGTAAGGTAGTTGGTAGAGCAAGGTTTCTCATAAACTGGCAAATGGCGCTGCAAGGGTCACTCAGTAGAGACGATGTTGTACGCAATCACGGCCTCTGTCAACCTTGCAGTGATGCTCACTTTAGCCTTTTGCGGACAATCAAGGCGGGCCACTTCTTGCCAGGACGCCTGAAGGATGAACTGCTTGACTGTGAAGAAGGTACCCGAGAATACGAGCAGGATAGACCGCGAGGCTCACTACTTAGCTAATGAATCATCGTCACCATTCTAACAACAAGCATCTGGGCCGTATGGTCGAGGGGTTAATCGGACTGCAGAGGCCCCGGTTAGGCAGTGAAGACTCCTGCTTATTTCGGGATCCAAGTTCGATTCCTCGATCGGTCGTCTCATTGTTGTTTTTTATTCTTTATTTTGCTTTCTCCCCTTCCCTCAGTTGTTGTAGACCCCATAGGTGGGGATATCGAACAGCTCCCACGCCATATCACGGTTGCGAAACCTTGTTATAAGATTCGAACTCTTGTTGCTGATCATTCTACTTACTCGCCGGCCGGTCGATGGGTTCCAACTTGAAGTCGTGATCCGCCCCGGGTGCTATAGCCGGGCGCCGGCTTGGCCGCCGTTTCCGACATTGCCGCCGCGCCCGAGAGGAGAATCCCAACGACGGAGCCGGTGGATCCACTGGCGTCAAGAGAGACCATTAAGTCTGTGCTGACAGGCACGGTGCCAGTAATGGTGCGGCTAAGAGACATTTGATGTAGTTTTTACAGGTGCAGTGGCTTTTTCAAAGGGAGGTCAAAATGAGGAACATAGTCAGGCCAGTGTCCATTCGGCCGATTGCAAAATTGACCGATACGAAATGTTGAACTCTAAGCATCGTCATGTACAGGACCTAGCAGAGGCAGGCAACCCCTTGCATAAGTCCGTCAAAAGTTGCCCTCAGCTTGAGACACCCACCAACCTTTTCTGATGAATGCCATGTTCTGTCGGCGGCCAGCGTGCCAGTAGACAGCCACGCCACAAACCGTGACGACCTATTTACTGTGGCCTTATCTCTATGGTATCCAAGATGGAGCTCTACTGAAGTCATCTAGAGCTCGGAGTGTTTCGGCTTCAAGATTGTGTTTCTCATCAGCGGACCCGTGTGGGTTCTCAGGAGTCTTGAATTGGTGGTTATTTCGTAGGGGCCAACGCTGAGAGGATGGACGATTGTGACTTGTGATGTCAGAACAAAAGATGTCAGAATGAAAGGGCCAGAGAGAAGAGGCCTTCATACGGATAGATCCTTTCAAACAGCAGAAGGTCGGGAAATTGCCGTATGCTGCGTGGCTGATAAACACTCCCTCGCCCTTGAGATCGTTGTCTTTGGATGTTTTATTGCCAAGGGGCTGCAAAGGAGCTTTGCCCTGTGGATCGGTCGCAGACAAAGAAAAGTCGGCGCTAGTCTAGAGCTGGAGATCAAGCTGGAGCTGGGAGAGGAGCCGAAAGTATCTGGAGACGGACTGCTTTGACAGGCCACTCAGGCAGGTTCAGCGGAGTCGAGGTGGGTGTCTTCTGCCAAGACAATAGACGGGTCAAAAGGCAGAGGCGCAACCAAGATCCGGCTTGGCTCAAGTCGGGTGACTGGATTCGAGAGTCGAGGCGACGGTTTCGGGAATAGCTGCATCGCCAAAGACACTATACTCGAGTTGGGAATTGTTCGATGCCACCTTACGATCTAAGACGATGTGGGCTCCTCTTTCTGGTCGTGTGTTGCCTCGTCTTGTTTTTTTAGCCAGAGTTTGTCCTCCTCTCAGGGAACGGGAAATGATGGAAGATCGTGAATGGAGCGGACGACCCTTTTCCGGATACGACATTGGAGCAAGCCAGCAGGCGAGCAGCGAACCACCATTCCCCTGGGAAAATAAGGTCCATCTGGTCCATCTGGATCCGTTCCCGCCCCGCTGTTAGGTTGCGTCGGTCCCCGGCCCCTGGATTTGGTGCAGCAAGAATGCTCTTCCAAGAGTTAAGGTGCGACCCGCCTCGGGAGCCAATTGCGCTGGGAGCTTCTCTTTATCTCAGGTGAGCCGGGCGTTAGGTTGGGGGTTCGGTGCCAGTTAGTGTCCGGTCCGGGGCATGAAGAGACTGGTAGAGACAACGCATTTTCTTGGTGATACGGTACGGAGGATGAGGGGGCGGGTAAGCTCGAGACACCTTGTGGAATGCTGTTGAGGTTGTAACTGTCGACCGATGAGCTACCTGTACAGTAGGAAGTATGTGTAACGTGGCAATGGTACGGTTAGCCAGTACCGCTGAGTTGGGGTTGAAACGTTTTTGATAGAACGCGAGAGGCCATCTTTAGACATGGGGTATGGTAATCTTGGATTACGCGACGGCTATCCATCGTTAAGGAGAAGCCGGGTCCGATAGCGATCATGGTACCTTTACCAAGGATTTACTAGCAGATGAATGGCAAGTGTTAGCATGTGGACCTCGAAACACAACCGAAGAGCGTGTTAAACCCCTGGACCAACCATTTCGTTGATCAATCCGACACAGGGAAACCTCAGATCTTGCGTCTTGGACACAGAGGTGACAGGGCACCTTCTGTGCAGGGTGTGTAGGTCCACCGTTCAGGGATCCTGCAGAACGGCACAATGGGTGAGTATTGAGTCGAGAGCATTTATACGAGTACTGATGTTTCTGGTGATGTGTAATTGAGGTGGCAGATGGACAGCTAGACAATGGAATTTTCGTTCCTTACACAGGCAAGTACGAAGTACTCCGTACCTAAGGTATATCAGGGTACCTACCTACCTACCTAGGTAGGTAATTAGTGACCGGTGGCCTCGTGGATCATCTTTCCCGTCTTACCTAAGAGATCCGGGGTGTTTCCTTCCCAAGCACAAGTTCCTCCCCTCCGAGGTACTGGATTTTTTTGGACCTGGGCCAAGCTCCCCGGTGTGTGCTGCTGCTTCCTACCTTACTGCCACGTCCCACCCCCCTTAACGCCAATCTGTACATGCCACCTGCCTTACTTCGCCCTACCTCACCTTCCTTGCCTTTTCAATCCATTCTCTACGTACCTTCACTTTTCTTCTTCTCCTGCCGTCTTACGTGCCTTACAAAGTGCCTTCGTGCCTTCCAACCTTACCTCATCTGCGCCCGAGTTCCAATCCGTGGCCTTTTATCCTTCCCTTCCTTTCTCATTCGTTCCTCCGCTCCTTGTCCCCCTTGCCTGTCGTCCCAGCTTCCTTCGTGGCTCTGGCTCTGGCTCTGGCCTTACCTTTAGCTTTTCCTTCCGACAACGACAACGACGGAAACCGAGAAATGACATCGAATTAGCATACGCATCATCCTTGCTGCTTCTCGAATTCTTTGGACCCCAGGGTCCTCCATCCTTCGACTCGACTGTCTAGCGCTACCTGCAGAGTAGCACGCGACAGCAATACAACTTCTCCTCCACCGCGCGACGAGAGCCTCGCTCCGGCGAGCCCGCAAACATGATGCCCCGCCGACGGAGCCGTTATGTGATTCTTGTCGCTGTTGTGATGGTCTTTATGCTGTATCAGGTCTTCAAAAATCCTGAATGGGATTCCACAGGTCAATCCAGCAGCATCAAGCCCAGCGAACCCGAAAAGGGCCAAAACGTCCATAAGGATTCCTCGAAGCCACCCCCGGCCAACGATCCCGCTTCCAACAAGCACCTCAACAACCAGCCGCCCCCCGATAGCGAACATCCCCACGACCAAGAGGAAGACGAGCCTGAGCAGAACCCTCAGAAGCAGACGGCCAAGCCCACTGTCAAGATTCCTCAGCTCAAGACGGAGAAGGCCAAGGCGCCCACCAACACTCTCTCTGGCCCTACCCTTTCCATCCACGCCTACAATGACGAGGTAGAGGCCACCAAGTCGCCCGAGGTCACCAAGGCGCCCACAAAGCCTCTAGAGTTGGAAGAGGACCTCCATGCCAAGAAGCCTCCCGGCCGACCCAACTTTGATATCGCCGAGAGCCTGTCGACCTCGACATCACAAATCCACTGGCACAAGGTCTCCGAGCACTTCCCCGTTCCAACGGACGAGATTATTCCCCTCCCCACCGGCAAGCCCAAGGACATTCCCAAGATCCAATACGACTTCAAGCCAGAGTCCGAGGCTGCCAAGGACAAGCGCGAAAGGCGCCTAGCCCTGATCAAGGCTGAAATGCTACGGTCCTGGGGCGGATACCGCAAGTACGCTTGGATGCACGACGAACTTTCGCCTGTCAGCGGTCGTAACCGCGACCCCTTTTGTGGCTGGGCCGCTACTCTCGTAGACGGTCTTGATACGCTCTGGATCATGGGCATGAAGGAAGAGTTTGCCGAGGCCGTCAAGGCCGTCAAGGAGATCGACTTCACCTACAGCCCGACACGCCGTGACATCCCGGTCTTCGAGACCACTATCAGATACTTGGGCGGCCTCCTCGCTGCTTACGATGTGAGCGGCGGTAAAGAGGGCGGCTACACTGTCCTGCTGGACAAGGCCGTTGAACTCGCCGAAATCTTGATGGGCATTTTCGACACCCCCAATCGCATGCCTATCTTGTACTACAACTGGATGCCCGAGTATGCTTCCCAGCCACACCGAGCTACGACCGTTGGCGTGGCTGAACTGGGTTCGCTAAGCATGGAGTTCACACGCCTTGCCCAATTGACCGGTAAAGACAAGTACTACGATGCCATCGCTAGAATTACCGACGCTTTCGAGGACCTCCAGAACCGTGGCACTACTATTGATGGCATCTTCCCTGAACAGCTGGACGCCTCTGGCTGCAACAGGACCGCTGAAGCCATTATTTACCAAGAGGAACAAGCTGCGGCTGCTAGTGCGAGTGCGGCCGCTGCTCGGTTGAGCGAGCCCCAGGGCCACGAGCCTGCGGCTGCTGAGGCCAAGCGCGACGAAACTGATCCGATTTTGCCGCAGGAAACTGCTGTGGCCAAGGGCAACGGCAGTGAGCCGGAACGCAACCCACTCGCGAGGCGGGCTGTTGGTGTCGACAAGAATGGCGAGTCTGTGGTTGAGAATGCAAACATCGATAACAAGCAGGCTTTCCCGGCACCCAAGGTCAACGAACAGCCCTTGTACCCCGGTAACAGTGGTCGGAGGCCATCTACTCCTACGACACCTGACAAATCTTCATGGGAATGCATCAAGCAAGGGCTTGCCCCTGGTGGTTGGGGATACCAGCAGTATAGCATGGGTGGTAGCCAAGATTCCACCTACGAGTATTTCCCCAAGGTTAGTTCACCTTGAGGAGTTGTACTGAAAAAGAAACTAACTCGCGTAGGAATATCTCGTCCTTGGCGGTCTGGAGCAAAAGTACAAGACGATGCACATCAAGACGGTCGAGGCTGTGAAGAAGTGGCTTCTCTACAGGCCTATGGTTCCCAAAGAAAGGGATATCCTCTTCTCGGCCAAGGTTTCGACATCTGGCGACCCCGAAAACGATCTGCGAACTGAGTATGAAGTTACTCACCTCACCTGCTTCATTGGTGGCATGTTTGGTCTGGGAGGCAAGATTTTTGACAGACCCGATGATATTGAGATCGCCAAGAAGCTCACTGACGGATGCGTCTGGGCGTACGAGACTATGCCCTCCGGTATCATGCCTGAAGGAGCCTCTGTCGTGCCCTGCGCGTCTACCAAGAGCTGCCCGTGGAACGAGACCCTTTGGTGGGAGCACCTCGACCCGTCAGCTGACTGGCGTGAGGCACAGGTCAAGGCGTGGGAGGATAGGCAACGTGAGAAGAAGCAGCAAAAGCAGCAGGACGCCCTCCGTAAGCAAACCACTGAACGAGGCAACAAGCCTGTTGAGAAGTCAACCGAAGAGACAGTCCAGTCCGAGTCACCCGTCGAAAAGAAGGACCCCCTCGACGATATTCACGTTCCCAAGGATGAGCCGAAGAAGCTAGGCTCAGCTGAGAAAACCGAGTACCCGGCGCCTGAGCCTGGCCTGAACAAGTCCCCTTCCAACGTTGATGAGCACCTTTTGAAGAAGAGAGATCCTGCTCCGCCAGTGTCTCAAGACCCTCGTAAGGGCACTGCTCAGGAGGCCGCCAGCAACACTCTAAAGGACAAGCTCGACCTGAACAACCCTGGAAGTGCCACTGACGATATCACCGGCAGTGTCCCCAACGATGCACCCGTCAGCGGTGGCATCGTGGGCAAGATCGCGTTCGAGGAGGAGGGAGAGGTTCCCGATCCGAAGCCGCTCTCGCATGAGGAGTGGGTCAAAGACAAGTTAGAGCTCGAGAAGATCCCGCCTGGCTTCGTCAACATCAACGCCAGGCGCTACATTCTTCGGTAAGCTATCACTGATCCTCGTTCAAGATTTGAGCATGGCTAACACTCCTACAGTCCAGAGGCTATCGAGTCCGTGTGGTACATGTATCGCATCACTGGAGACCCTGTATGGCAAGAGAAGGGATGGAAAATGTGGGAGGCCATCATCAAGGCGACTCGTACCGAGCACGGCAACAGCGCCATCGACGACGTCCTGTCTGAAGATCCTCAACCTGTAGACGAGATGGAGAGCTTCTGGATCGCCGAGACGCTGAAGTACTTTTACCTCTTGTTCTCAACTCCCGATGTCGTCAGCTTAGACGACTGGGTCCTCAACACCGAGGCGCATCCGTTCAAGCGTCCTGTTTGAGGCGGGATGAAGGTGTGAATTCGAGTGTGTGTGTACGAGGGCAAGGTGCAGAGAGCATGACTTTTTGGCATAAGATATCACGGGTGGTGGCTACCATGGCGTTGCGGCGTGCTTGTGTTGATTTGCGTGGCACGATTTGCTGGGGCTAAGGATTGTTCATTGTATAAAGTTAAAAAAAAGGTCTGCTAGCCAAATGCTAGTCTGCAGCATAATGATGAGCGATGAAAGTGGCCAAGCCTGCCTTGCTCTATCTACCTAAACTTACCCTCTGATGAAGAACAAAATCGTTGACGCTACTCAACGAGATTGTATTTATTTCCCACTACACAGCCCCTCCCTCCTATCCTCGTCACAGGGTCTCTCAAACACGATGCAAGGGCCACATGAGTCAATTGCCATGTCACTTCATTCACTTGGACGTAAGTAGTACGCTTTGTGGTTTGTTTGTCATGTTCAATTTCATTTCCATCTCGTCTTATCTGTGTCGTCTCTTCGAGGACGCCTTTGCTCATCGTCATCTACAGCGGATGACATACTCCTACACATTTCCCATTTCCCATGCGTCCGACTTCGTTTCCCCCATTTCCCTCCTTTCGTATTGCTCGGTGTTGTTTCGTCTCCATTGCGAGCATGCTGCGTCATCCGCTGCTCTTAGAGAAGAGAAGGAGCTCATCTATATTCGTCTTTGCTCGCGTGAGCAAACCAACATTAAAAATGACGAGGGGTTCTTTGTGGCAAGACTTCGAAATGTCTTGCCGCCCCATGCCGGCCCAGGATGAAAGCCAGAAAGAGAGGAAAATCAAAAACGCAAAACTCGATATACAACGCCGATGTCCCAGATGCTGATGGTTTTTTTGTGCTGGACGATGAATGTGCTGATGGCGGCAGGGGTTCAAATGATGTCCCCTCCTCGAGAAGCCCTCCATGTACAAGTTTTCCCCTTCGACTCTTGCTTGGGACTGTTGTCCGTCTTCTTCACACATGTATCGTCGTCAAATCTTTCGTCTCATTCAATCTTCTGTCGTCGGCCCCTTAGTCAACCATTTGGCTCAGAACGCGAATGCTGAGAATCATGACCAACAAGCCGATGGTGACGATGATGAGCAATGTGAAGCTGAACCAACCGAGGACCATGGCGGAAGTACCGACACCAGAGCGGACAGCGCCGTTACCGAAGTCTTGGGCGATGATCGACGCGGCGACGGATGCGGTGTGCTGCCATAGCACAGAGACCAGCACGAAGATGGAGGCGATGAAGATGATGGCCAGCGAAATCTGGGAAACGGGACGCGAGGGGAAGGGCTTGACTTCGCGGTCGGAACCCTCGGAGTCCTCCTCCTCGTGCCAACCCGGGAAGGTGGCGAGCAGAAGGAAGCAGACGAAGGCGAAGATGATGGCAATGATGCTGAGAAACTATCAGTATCTACTCTGTGCTGAAAGGTCGGGTGGGTCAACTTACATGAGATAGGGGAAGACAATCATATCCTTGAACTGAGCGGCAAGCCAAATCAGGTTCAGAGGGTCCTGATCGACCGACACCTCGTTGGCGAGAGCGGTGGCATTGTTGCTGCAAAGCCAACTGCCTCCATCCGGGCTGATGCAGATACCAAAGTATCCAACACGGCAGGCAAGGCGGGCATCACCAGCAATGTTCTCAATAGCGGTGTGGACGTTGTAATCAACTTGGGCCGTAGAAGGAACTGCCGTGTAATGGTCATAGTACAGCGACAAGAGGAAGATGTCGGGGATCAGAGGTGATGATGACGAGCAGCCTGCCAAAAGTAGAGCTACGAAGGACGTTAGGATGTGGTTCATGAGGTCGTATGGCAGGTCTGAGAAACTCACATAAAAGGATGATGGCGACTGCAATCAAGATCATCAAGACATGGTGGTATCCTAGGAATGGCACGAACCCTGTGATGGCGCAATGTTAGCCGGGGCTCTGTTCTTTGAGCTTTGCAGGGAGATAAGCTGGGATAACTCACGATACCAGCCTACTTGGAATTTCGGCATTTTGACTGTGTAATATTACTCCAGTCCTCGAGAGGAATGGCTCTCTTGTTGGTGACCCACGCCGTCCTCCGTTGTAGCGGAGCGACGGAGGGGTTCTAGTCCTGGCACCTCAGCGCTGGCACGCTTGGTGTCTTTCCCTATCGTCGGCGGGAGGTGATCGCGCGAGCGGGGAGGGAATGCGGAGCGAGGGAAACTCGTGGGTCGATGGAATGTAGACGATAAGGCTGCTTGGTTCTGGTTGAAGAATCGTGGGTAGTGGGTTGCTGGAGAACACCGCGAGGAATGCGGGACGGTGTCGGAACCTGCGATTAGAGTGAAGCCTTTCCGATTACTGTCAGACGCAAAAACAGACTTCCACTTTTGATGCTTGAGTAGAATGCAAAAGTAAGAGAGTGTGTGAAGGTGTCAAAGTGAAAGTGCGGGTCGGGTCTTCGAAGGGTGGGAAAAGAAGTGGTTTGATGCAGATGCAGGTGCGGATATTGAGATGGCTGGGAGAGGAGAGAAGGAGGGTTGGAAGGGTGAACTTAGTTTTGTCTCTCTGCCTGACGATGATCCAGAAGCAGAATTGAAAGCGGGAAGCCCGCAGGTTCGGGGCGAGCGGGAGAGGTTTGTACGTCTACAGAATGAAATATTCAGATGGCTGGGAGGGAAGAAAAAGGTCGATGGATGGATGTATGGATGGATGTTCTGGAGACTGGAGAAGAGGAGCAGTGACAAGTTTGGGAAAAAGAGACGTCGACGAGGATGCGCAATTGGTCCTGCCATCCACTTTTTGGTCAAAAAGGCTGTGCGGCGGTTGCGATGCTTGGTGTCTAGGTCACTAGGAAGAGCATCCGTACGTTAGAAGGAAGCTACGTAGCTACGCCAACCTCCTCTATTTACTCTTGGTACTGCGGCCGTTGTCCGGGCGATTCGCAGCGTCGCAGCGGTTCCTGGGCGAGCAGGGCGGAAGAGTGGAGCCACACCTTTAAGAGGTCCGGTACGTACCCGCTAGAGTTGTCTGGGGGAGGCCCCTTCGCTGCGTATTCTGTGGCTTTTAGTGGCTTTAGTGGGAAAAGAACGGGTCCCACCAGCGCGGGAAACAGGCCTGAGAGGTTCGAAAAAAAGCCCGGTGGCTGGGTGACGTCTTTTCAGGGGTCCCCCGTCAAATCTAAGGCCGCATCTTTAGCCCAAACCTCTGCGCGTGTCTGTCTACCTTAGCCTCGTCAGGTCCTACCAATTCTCAGCTTCTCTTTTACCTTATCCAGTTATGATCTTAGCTGCTTAGCTGAGCTCCAAGCAGAGCAACACGCATACTCCAAAAGTCCAGAGCTCTCTTCAAAGACCCCTTGTCGAAACTTCCTTAAGTGGGCTGTTCTAACGCTCGCGCTTCCTCTTGTATCTCGCGGCTTTCCCTGTTTGTCCTTCGCTTGCCTCAAGCTTGCCCCTCGCCATACCCAATCCAACAGGCACACGACTCGACTCGAGACGGCAGCTCGGCGGTTCCTGCATTGGAGATGAGACCCGAAGCCGGGGTCCGGCACATCGCGTTGGTTCCTTGATTTTGTTCATTCGCTCGTGTCGAGTCTTGGTGATGCGTTGTTACGGCGCACCAAAAGTCCGTACGAAGTACGGCTTCTAGCCCTTTGCCCCAGTTGGCATGGCGACAGCATGAGAAACACAAAGTCCCGAATGACAGCCAAGAATCATCCTCGGGTTTTTTACGGATGCAATCACTCGGCGCCCTGTCACATTCCTACACCGGTCAGCTCGCCTGCTCTCTTACACAACAGCTGAGGCTATTCGCAGTCGAACTCCCCTGCTCTGCGGATACATCTACTGCAGGAACCCCAGGCGGCTCCGTGTTTCCCATCGAGACCCATCGACTTCTCACCCCCACCATGCAAAGTCCCATCTTCTTCGCCTCTGCAGCGGTAAGCTACACCAACACACCGCTCGATTTGGCGGTCAATCTCACTCTTCAGCTCGAAATCGTCAGCCTATGAATTACAATCCTCTTGTGGCTGCAAGACTGTCGTTTAGACACCTGTCACGGCTGTCGAGTGTCAGCCATTCCTCCTGTCTCCGTCTCTCTCACGGGTCCGCATTGACCGTCTTCGCCGCCGGATGTTAGCGCCGTCTGCCTGCGGTGCCCGAGTTGCCGGAAAAGCGCAGATCACGGGAGTCTATGTGTTTGCCTTCGCCCAGCGCAGCGACTATCAACACTGCCATCCTTGGGGAGACTTTCTTCGACGGCGTTGGAAAACTGTCATCATCTGGATCTGTTCGCGAAGGAACACGCCTGGCAAGCCATTGACGCAATCTATATGCGATTTCGCCTGCCTCGTCGAGCTAGTCACCGATTACACGGACTGAACGCCAGACGGTTGTTCTCAGAGAAGGAATCACATCCTCTTAAGAATTGCCAGCGAATAACCCGTGATGACTCACTGGCAACATGGTCAAGCCTCGCAGTACTCCGTAATTTCTTGATGATGACAGGTATCTCAGCCACACGAGAAGTCCTGAATTGGTCGCTTTACTCGGGAACCGCAGAAGCCGGCCTCCGGCCTCGTCGACCCTGAATAATATGTGGCTGGTAAACAGAGGTCATTGCGCCATGGCCAAGACTCAGATGCATCCATTGCTTGAGTCGGTGCCCTGTTATCCGAAAGACCACAACGTTGATGGGTTCCCCAATGATCTTGACATCCAACATGGAAGAATTTCCTAGTTCATGTGAGAATCGCAAGACGCTCATGGATATCCATAAACTACGGATACACAGCAGCGATTTCCAATCATGTATGGATACGTGCATATACCAGATTAGGTAGCCGTCATGGTAACGCCAAATATGCCTCTACCATGTAGAAACTCCGTATCCGTGTAATTGCATGTGTCCCACCACTTGCTGGCTTCCCTCAGCTCCACGTCATTGTTCAGACCACAGTCGCAAAGTGAAGGTTCAAGAATGACACTTGGTGCGCAAACAGCCGCAACAAAGACTGGCCCGACATGAGCACGACGTTTGGAGACCGCGCTCAGGCGGGCGCTCTGGATATCCGCGTCGAAGATTTCCTCGACGACAAGCTTCAGTCCACCACCGATCTCGAGAACCTCGACTCCCTCATCGCCAACGTGGAGGTCCAGCGCAGCCAGCTCCAGACCCAGCTCGACAACGCCATCAAACAGCTCGACGAAGCTCGCCAGACAGCCGGTGACCGCCAATCCTCCCTCGCACAGCGTATCCAAGACTTCCAGGAGCTCCAGCACAGCATCGATGTCCGAGTCAAGATAGCGGCCGCATCCGACGCCCCGAACCAGGCCATCGCAAGGCTGCAACAACCTATGAAGAAGCTGCAGACAATCGAACTTGCCCAGAAATACCTGACGTTGCTACAAGACGTGGAGAACCTGCGGACCGAAGCTCGCTCGCACCTCCCCGACAGCCCAAAGGCCGCTTTGGAGCCCTACTCGAAGCTCAAGCAATTATCGAGGCGCCTGGAGGAACTCTCAGGGCCGGCTGATGATGCGGCAGTACATCTCGTCAATCACGTGCGGAGCGTTGCCGATGCGCTGTGGGACGAGATGAAGAAGACAATGTCGAGCGAGCTGGAGACTGTTCTCAGCAAGAGGTCATGGCCCATGGTGGAACCTAGCTCTGAAATGGACGACGAGTGGCTCGCCTGCTTTGAAAAGTTGCTGGACCTTCAGATTCCCGAGGTCATCCTGAGCAAGTCCACCGTCAGCCTTCTCTCGTTCGATGTCATGTCACGAATCTTCATCTCTGAGTTCCGCTTCCACTTTCTCAGCGACAAGCCGACGAGCAAACCCGATGCCATTGGGTCGCACTGCTTCCCCTGGTTCTTGGCAACCATTGAAAAATGGGAAGACTTCTATAGAGACAACTTAGGTTACCTGCTGGCTGCCAAGTTCCGCGATACCTCCGCGGGTAACAGTCTAGTATACGTTGATCCGGTCTGTGCTTTCATCACCAGCATGCTGCCCGTCATGAGAGAGAAGGTCCAGAACGTGGTTGCCGAAACGGCCAAGAACCCTGCCTTCTTGAGTAGCTTCATGGGGCAGTTGATGACATTCGATGAGAGTATTCGGACAAAGTTCAACTATGACGGCGGGGATCCAGACCAAGGTTGGCCCGGCCTGGCTACTGAGGTCTTGGAGCAGTGGTTCGAGCCTTGGTTCCAGGCAGAAAAGGAGTTTGCTCTCGAGCGCTTTCAAGCTATCATGGATAGCTCCGATGCACGAAATATCGACTACGATTACGCTATAACGGGAAAGACAAAGCCAACTTTCGGCGCAGTGCGCGTCACTGACTTGTTGAGGTCTATTACAACCCAATATGAGAGAGTACGCGCCTTCAAGCACAAGATTCGGTTCTTGATTGGAATTCAACTCGATATTCTCGACGAGTTCCATGACCGTCTGCGTGGCTCTCTCGAGGCCTATCAAGCTCTCACATCGACAGTCGGCAGGACTTTGCACGGTGTCACGAAAGAACAGCTTGCGGCTCTCGATGGCACCGGTAGTTTCGAGTCTCTGTGCAAGGTTTACGGCAGTGCAGACCACATTGTCAACACGCTCAAGGACTGGGGTAACGAGGAATTCTTCGTCACTCTATGGGATCAGTTGCAGGGTCGCGCGACCAAGGAAGGCGAGACGTCGAGGATGTCTGGCGAGATGAGTTACGAAGAGGTCAAGGATCGCACCTCTGCTGCCGTCGGCTCCGAGGCTAATGACGGCGTCCTCTTTGATGAGACAATCGCTGCGTACAGCCTCAGACGCAAGACGGCGCAGGAGTTTTTGGTGGGCGCGCTTGCAGACTCTCATTACAAAGCCTTTAGAGCATATGCGACACGGACACACTGGACAACCATTAGTGACAGTGGTTCCGAGAGTGAGTTGTCTATCTTAAAAGCATTACCGTGCATGATACTAACCATTTACCAGTCGATCCGTCGCAATTGGCTGTTACACCAGAGCTCGACGAGCCCTTGAGAGTACGTCTCCCCACAGCCCAACTCCCAATGTCCCTCCTAACCTTGACCAGATCCTCAAGCGCAACTTTGATTTCCTACTCAAGGCTATTGGCACGGCAGCGTTCCGACGCACATGGCGCTCCGCACTGGACAAACTCCAAGACATGCTTTGGGGCGAGGTCTTGATGAGGCAGAGCTTCACCGCGTTTGGTGCGGCCCAGTTCACGCGTGACGTCAATGCCATCTTCTCTCTTGTGGAGAGATATATCCAGAATGGTGTAGGATCATTGGGCAGTCTGTTTGACGCGCTGAAATTGCTCAGCCTCCCGAACGAACCCCAGGAGGGCACTTTGTCGCTCAAGGACGCTACGGATCGGGTGTTTACCGATAACACAGAGGCCAAGAAGTTGTTGGAAGAGCTGGACATTGACACGCTCACACCCGCGAATGCTAGGCATATTTTGCAGCGCAGGGTGGAAAACAAGGAATAGTCTGGAATTTCCTTGCAGCAGGCAGACTCAGATCTACACAGACAAAAATGATGCTAGGCACTGATATATTACAGATGCCATACCGTCGCAAGTTGTTATAATAGATCCTTGACAATTCATGACCCTGAATGATTCTATTTTGCCAAAACCCCAGCGTGTGCATATTCTAGTAAATGAATCTCAAGATAGATGACCCTATCTCACCCATTCCGTCTCCCACCTTTTTTTGTTTCATTCCAAATAGAGAGATGCTCAGCTAATAGCACGCATGGTCAACTCGACCGTGGCAAACGTGCCAGCACTAACAGGCATAGCCCTCAACAGCGTCGGCACAATACCCCTCCAGAACCCGCGAAGCCCCTCGCCGCGGTACGTCTGCGCGAAGCAGTCCCGCATCGACTTGTACCGCTGCTCCTTGCCGAACCCGTCCGTCTGCATCTTGCTCTTGATCACGTCGAAGGGATAACTGCTCAGCCAGAGCGCCTCGCCGGCAAGACCGCCGTAGAAAGCAATCTTGTAAGGCGCAATGTCCTTGCGGTCCATGTTGTTGCGCCGCGCGTCGGCGTTCATCATCCACTCGAACGCCAGGAACCACACGCCGTAGGCCTGCGCCTCGCGGAGGATCGTGACGGCTTCGCCGCGGTAGAGGCCGTTGTTCAACACACCGCCGTGGGAGGCGAGTTTGCGGACGCAGTCCAGGGGGCCAGAGTAGAGCCGGGCGGCGCCGTGGGGTTGGGTTTGCAGCCTGATGCGGACGTGCTCGATGGGACCTGAGATTACCGAGTTTGCGACGCCGGCGAAGGCGCCCGAGGCGTAGTACTGGGCGTAGGAGAGGGGACCCGTGGAGCCGTTGCGGGACTCGAAGAAGCGGCGAGCCTGGTGGAAGCCTGCGAACTGGATGGAGACGCAGGCGCCGATGCCGAGGAGCGGGGTGAGGGTTCCCTTGTAGAAGGCGAGGGCGCCTTCGTTTTTGTAGATTTGGGTTGCGGCGTTGAGGGCCGTTGTCGGGGTTGTTGAGGTTTGGAGGCGGACTTTTACGATGTCGAAGGGTTGGCCTGCAGGGTGTTAGCTTTTTTCTCAATTGATTTCACGTTTCTGGAACTCTGATCGTTTCCAGAGCTTCATGAAAGTTCTATGAAGTCCAAGTGAGTGAGAATGAGGTGGTGAATGCTTGAGGTCGCCATTGTGTGAGGTTCGGCTGTGATTCCGAAGTCGGCTCCAGAAAAAGGCATCTCAAGCTCATCTCATCACCAACCCTCTCCCTCTCATTGTTCTGCGCAATTGAAAAACGTACCGAGCAAGACCTGGGCAACACCGCCCGCGGCGCCAGAAAAGAGGTCCTTGGCCGTCTGGAGAGCACCGCCCACAACCTCGGGCTCAACCGCCGCGTCCGCCATCGTGTCTAGCCTTTTCGTTTGTTCGGTCTGTTTGCCGAGCTTCACTCTCTATGCCTTTGCCCCGCCACCGTTGATCGGTGCGCGCCCTGAAAAGGTCCGTTGGGGAAACTCCGACTGTCAACAATAGTGAATCTCACAGCTCGAGATTGAGTCGACTGACTAGAGGGCGTACCGAAGACAATTGGTCTCGGGGAATGCGTAGGAGGTGAAGTTCGTCGGTGAGGGTTGAGAGGGAAATCGGCGACCACTTGTCCCGGTTTAAGCTCAATGAGATTATTTATCAAGAAGCCACCCCCCAGACACAGATAAGGCAAGCTGTCTGTGGGGACATGCAGGGCGGTCATGGCGTGCTGTTGCTAAGCCGTTTACGGCGGTGGTGAGGGTTCACCTTGATGAGTAAGCTGGTTAAGCGCGACAGCGCGGTTATGAGGTCGGCGAGGCCTTCCGCCATCCTCCAAAGCCTGCGTGATCTTTGTGAGATCAGCTCCGTTGTCGAGATGTAAATTGGTTCGTCAATTCCTCATGTGTTGTTTAATGTTCTAAGTTAGTCCATGCTAGGGGCTAGTGTCGAGTGTCAGTACTGAAGCATGCCTTAAACTCGTACCCAAATTCTACCATGCGTGGGAGTCCTGCATTCGTCTTCGTCTGTCATTTGTTGCCAAATTTTTGAATACCGTTATAATGAATGCCAAATAGTTGGCTGGCGATTGCTGTAAGAAGGGAAAGTAGTCAGCGGTGACAGCTACCTGGCCCAAGGTTGAGCTGGCTCAGGTGAGGTAGCTACCCCACCAAACATGTACCTTGACCCCTCACCTCGGTGAACAGGCCACCGTAGAATGGGCAGTACCGTCACTGCAGCTCCCCCTCCACACCGTTACGAAAAATCGCGAGTTCCTACCAACATCGGAGAGATGCGCTGAAGGCAAACATCAGCTCAATTTCACAATGTCGGCAGCGGGAAAGAAGCCGGAGACGGCTGTGTATGTCTACCCGAACTCGTTCGTTGCCGCGCACAAAGCTGACCATATTTTTTTAACCACCTCCACAGCAAGGACGCCACGCCCAGCAACCCTCGAGGTATCCCCAAAGCGCCGTTCGTCGACAAGGTCGAGGACTACGTCACCACCCGCGAAGATGTCGAACCGACGATGCGCAACTTCCAGGAGATGATTTCGTGAGTCGCTCACGTGCCCGCTCACCCGCCCGCCAGGTGGGCTGGTCATGCCACACCAGAACTTCAGTCCGACGCATCGAACGAGGCTACCGGGAAGGGCAAGGCCAGGTTAGGCACATGGGGAACAGCTGGTAACATATCATTCTTTTGCGCAGGAAATACCAGTTCATGGAGCTGAATCTTCAGAAGAGGATGGCTGGACTGAACGACAAGATTCCCGATATACAGAAGACGCTCGACTCTGTGCGGTTTCTGAAGCTCAGACAGGTGACTAGCCGCTCACGGATGCATCTATCGACAGGAGGCGCTGACAAAAGAGATAGGACGACGATGAACCGATCGAGACGACGTTCGAGCTGAACGATACGCTTTACTCCAAAGCAAAGATCCCGCCCACCGAAGAGGTGTACATTTGGCTAGGCGTATGACAATGACTGCTCCGCAGTAGACGATGCCATGGGTTTGAAAAGGTGGCTGACTGTACAGCAGGCAAATGTTATGTTGTCGTATCCCGTCGACGAAGCCGAGACCCTACTCGAGTCCAAGCTATCAACGGCGAAAACGAGCTTATCAAACTGCGAGGAGGACCTGGATTTCCTGAGAGAGCAGATCACGGTAACATTTGGCACCTAGGCGAGACGGGCTTGACCGCGTATACTAATCAATCACAGACTATGGAAGTCGCCATCGCAAGAGTATACAACTGGGAGGTGGTTCAAAAGCGGAAAGACAAGGAAGAAGGAAAGGATATCAAGAAGGAAAAGGACGAGGACAAGGCTGGCAGTTAAAAGGCGAAAAGCTCGATACCAAACCAAAAAACAACTTGATGATGTTCTGCCATTTCTTGCACAACCGCAATTTCACAGCACAGCATAAACCCGCAGCTATGTTTTTACACAACACGATCCGGATCATTGGGCCGTTGGTTCAAGCGATGGCCCTGTAGGCTTACGAATCCCGACCAGGGTCACGCATCCGTAGATGATTTAATTTCGAGGTCGTGGCTGAAGGCTTTCGATTATCGATACCCCTTTATGCCATGGTAACGATCACGAAAGCGAACTAGGAGGTTTTTGTTAGTGCTGTGCAAGATCGCAGACTACCAATACAGCGTCACAGCATAGCTATGCACGTATGATGTTTAATCACTGGAGGCCAACCTGTCAGACATCCGCCCGAGGTTAGCTAAACTTAGTAAGGAAAGTTTTAGCCATTGGATCAGCCGCCATCTCGATACCACTGGTGCTGGCCCGGTGCAGCTGACCGTGACCGAATCATGACAATCGAGAACAATGCCCGCAAGCTAAGATCTGAGACGATGTTGGGCATGAGGTGGCAGACTGCACCAATCTACAGCGGCTCCGGGTGCTCGTGGGTAGGAATCCAGATCATTACGTAAGGCTGGGCTGTTATCTTAATAAGATGCGGGTGCCGTGGCAGGCGTGGCACCGTGGGTGCGTATCCGTAGCTGCGTAAGTGCGGTGTAGACGGCCGGCTAGGTTCGATGGGAGAGCCCAATTCGTGAGGGGCAGCCAGGGGCAACAGCTGTGCGGGACCGGTCGCTATGACGATTTTTGGCATTCTGCCAGCAGGTTCACTTTAATTCGACTTCCCAAGCCTCCCCTACTTTCCCGCTAGAGATCTTCCTTTCCCTTACCTTTCCCCACAACCAGCTCTTCTCTCCTAAACACCTACAATCCTGGTTGGCAACTTTCTTCAGGACAAACAACTCGTTACCGTTGTCCTATTGTCTCCGAATCCCATTACCTCTCCTCCACCCCGCCTTTTTCCTCTCTCTTTTCTTTTTTTCTTTGGAGGGCTCTGCAAAATCCCTCTAGCTACACCGATCTTCTTTCCTCGTCAACGAGAAGACCCTTAGAACAAAACCCCCACCATGTCCCAGCAAGAACTCGATCCCAAGTACGACCAGTACGACTACCCGACCGTCGCCCCGACGGCGGCCAACGGTCACCCTGGCCACCTCACCCCCGAGCAGAAGGCTCAGGTTGCCCAGCTGCGCCTGATGCTTGAGTCGGATGGCTACGACAAGCGCCTCGACACCCTGACTCTGGTATTCCCTCCCATCCTGTGGCAGACACCCAATACTCGGCGGCCTGCGGATTCCACATCCAGAGCACCTTACTAACAGCCGAATTATAGCTGCGCTTCCTCCGCGCCCGCAAGTTCGATGTCAACCTCGCCAAGCAGATGTAAGCGGTGTCTCGTCTTCCACATCAGATCGTGCAACATGTAGCTGACGGGTATAATTTAGGTTCGTCGACTTCGAGACCTGGCGGAAAACGACCAAGCTTGACAACACCGTGCCGACCTGGGAATACCCCGAGAAGGAGGAGGTGTTCAAGTTCTACCCCCAGTACTACCACAAGACCGACAAGGTACGCCGCCATAGGAAAGAGACAACTTGCTCGGTGAAGTCACTCACTAACGCACTGCTTCACAGGATGGCCGCCCCGTCTACGTTGAGCAGCTTGGTGGCATCGACCTGAACGCCATGTACAAGATCACCACCGCCGAGCGCATGTTGACCAATCTGGCCGTCGAGTACGAGAAGTGCGCCGACCCCCGCTTCCCCGCCTGCTCCCGCAAGTCCAACCACCTCGTCGAGACGTGCTGCACCATCATGGACCTCAAGGGCGTCACCATCACCCGTGTCCCCCAGGTCTACAGCTACGTCAAGCAGGCCTCCGTCGTCTCCCAGAACTACTACCCCGAGCGTCTCGGCAAGCTCTACATGATCAATGCTCCCTGGGGCTTCTCCACCGTCTGGTCCGTCGTCAAGGGCTGGCTCGACCCCGTCACCGTCTCCAAGATCAACATCCTTGGCTCCGGCTACCAGAAGGAGCTTTTGAACCAGATTCCCGCCGAGAACCTCCCCAAGTCCCTCGGTGGCAAGTGCGAGTGCCAGGGTGGCTGCCAGCTCAGCGACGCCGGCCCGTGGCACGAGGCCGAGTGGACCAAGGAGCCCTGGTGGCAGAAGCCCGAGGCCAAGGCCGCTGCTGCTGCCGGCGGCGACGTCATTGAGAACAAGGGCGGTGAGACCGTTACTGCTCCGGCTGCCGGCGGTGCTGCTCCTGCGGCTGCTGCTACTGCTGACGCCAAGGCTCCTGCTGCGGCATAAATGTTGCCCTTTTAGGAAATTGCGTGCATTGGAATTGAGAGTGGCGCTGCCGGATGAGCAGTTAGAGAGAAGGCGTTGACAAATGTGGTGTTGTGTCCTGAGGTGAAGAAAGACACTGGGTTGGGCGGGAGATGGGGGTGGCTACCTAAAAACAAGAGCATCTTTTCTTAGAACCGCTCATACACGTGTTGATCCTGGCAACCTTTGCTATTTCACATTATACATACTTTCATTTTGATCAGTGGACCCCATTGAAAGGCATTTTCGCAAAAAAGAGAGAGACCATCGTCTTTATGCTTTCCAGACTTTATTAGACTGCAATCAGCACATGTAAAAAGCACTGTCCATGGGTCATCGGCCGTCTGGCAGGATGCACACTGTTGTGGTATAAGTTCCCAACGCCTCAACTCCCATAAAGTAAAAGAATCCCCCTCTCGTCAGATTGCCTCACGACCGTTCCGTAACGGTATACTCCCCAGCAACCCTCGCCCTCTCCATCTTGGCAACAGTAGCAGGCATCGTCTTCTTCAACCTCCCCAACCCGCCCACCGCGCCCCCAAACGCGTCCTTCACCTCGCCCCTCCTATCCATCGCCTCGAGCGGGAGCACCTCGGCCTCCATCTCCCTCGCCTCGTCCTCTTTCGCCTTCTTCGCAGCCTCGAAAGCGGCCTCGTCTGCGGCCGCGGCGGCTCTGAACTCGTTTGTCGTCGCGGTAGCGATGGCGCCGGGGACGGATTTTTTGAGGGCGGCGATTTCGTTGAGGAGGTCTTCTTCTTCGCGCGCGAGGTCTTCGACGCGCTGGCGGAGGCGGGCGTCCCAGGGTTCGTAGGCTTCTTCTGGTTCGTCTGAGGGCGTGTTGTTGGAGAGGAAGGTTGACGGGTCGGTGTCCATGCCGTTTATGGAGAGGTTTGGGGCTGCGTAGGTGAATGTTTTGTTGATGTACTGTGTTTCGAGGGGGGGTTTTGTGTTAGCGAGATTCTTGGGGATTGGTGTGGCTCGCTTTCTTCTGCCTTTGCTTTCTCGTGCCTTGGAGGGGCAATCTCGAAGCAAGAACATGAGGGTCGTGCAAGATTTCGCCGAGACAAAACAAGAGAAAGGGGAGAGTTTGGAGTACTAGCCTTACCTCGTTGACCAGACGCTCAATAGGCGCCCGCAGCTCGTCCTCTTGCGCGTTGCTGCCCTCGATGTGCGGAAACGCATTGTCGAGCTGTTCCTGCGCGGCGCGCCGGACGTTGGTGAGCAGGTACGCGAGGTCGTCGCGGGATTGCAGTTCGATTTTCCTATGTGCGTCCTCCATAGTTGTCTCCTCGTTTCCGTTTCCTATCCCCTTCTTCCTTTTTGGGCCTTAGATTTCTTTCACTCTTTTTCTTCCTTCTTCACTAACACATTCGAGTGGGATCCTGGTGGGTTTGAGAAGGGCGGTCTGTATTGAGAGTCCTTGATTGCTCCTTTTGGAGGGTGAGATTCCTCGAGTTCGATTGGTCTCGCGACGTTTGTTGGCGCGTCGTGGGTGGTGGGGTGTTTGAGTCGTGGTGGGATGTGTTTGTCCTCGGTGTGGATGTTTACTTGCGCCTGGTTTGCTTGACGACGGGACGGTCCAGTTCCATTCGACACCACCTCACCCCGGTCAGCGGTCGCCCCATCGGTGCGCGTCGAGCCCGTCGTCCGATGTGACCTGTGCTCCTCCCACCATCCAGCTGGGCTTATCAGGCGCTAGTGCGTCTACCTTATCTTATCTACTTATCAGCATGTGACGCTGCCCAGACTACCTTAGGTACCGACCTTGAATGACCGAATCGATCCCAATGCAACGCCAGCGACCCAACCCCGAGAACTGCCGAGATCGGACAGTCGCTCCGAAGAGGTTCAGCGAATGGTTCGGTGTGGAACACAGACCAGTAAGGTAGACCTGTTCCGTTCACCTCTGAGAGGGAATGATGGGCGGTGGCACTGTGCGGGACAAGCATCACCAGAACAGAAACCCTCCCCAATTTTAGTTTTACCTACGTACAGCTTTACCCTCATGCATTGCATGAATGCTGCAAGGGGAGAAAAGAGAGTATGGGATCATCCGCCAAGGTCACGAGGTGCAGCAGTCCCACGGTTCGGATCTTGTTCAGAGGGATGGGCGAGAAGGGATCGACGTCGATAGTCAATATATGAGAGACATGAAGAATGACGACCGGTTCGGTGTCGGGACGGTGTGTGTGTTTACAGCATCAGCCAAGCTACCATCTTCAAAATAGCATCACAAACTTTCTCTGCCCATACACATTCATCCAACAACTTATGCTTCCCGGCCGAACCGGATATGCTATGTCGTACAGACTAAGGAACGCCTGTCTATATAGGTGGCACAACGCAGGCAAAATGGCCCAAACTCTTTTTCCGACTTTGAACGGCGGTAGGTACTCTCAAAACTTGGCATTCTTGCTGGACGTCCGTCCCCTTGTCCGTCTGTCTGGGTTGATGCATCTCGACGCTATGACTGCGAAACTGGGACGGACCTGCATGGGGGGGAGGAGCACAGAGGATAGACAATTTTACCGCACCACCGAAATCAAAACCAAAGGGGTAGTTTCGAGGACGTTCAAGACTGCGTTTCTTATCCGTACATATGGAGGTACGCCAGACACTCACAATGAGAAAATTGCGGGGCGATGGTTTACGGGATGGTTCAGCTGGTTGATGCAGCTGGGGTAAACGCTGTTTTGCGTCACCTATCAAGGTGAGAAATAAATAACCGGCACGGTGCGGCACACCTTGGTGCTGAGCAAGGGAAAGAACCGGGACATCTGTCCCAGACCTTACCTTACCTTGCTGTTCTTCTTTCGCAGAGTGTACATCATGTCTCACTTATCTCCTCATCGTTCTGAGTGTTACCGACAAGCAACGGGGAAAAGCCAAAGGACCAAAGACCATCATCGCACTTACACCATCCATACTCCCATGTCATAAACGTGGGGTCCCCCCCTTCCCAAGACGGGCAAAGCCCACGGCGAAAGCGGAGCTTGCTTTGCTTGGAAGGGGTTTAGGTGCCATGGCGTTGTCGGTCCTCGGGTGCGCGCGGTGAAGGTACAGTACAGTAGCGCCGGGCCTGCGGTACTGGCGGTCTTCCGCTGGTCTGGAGCCAACCCAAGGTAACTGGACCCTCTTTCTCAGAACGCCATCTGGGACGGAATGGCGTCCAAACAGGCCACACCGACGACAGTGCGCCGGGAGAAGAGGGGCTAACGGTGACCAGAGACCTGAGGTTTCGAGTCAGAAGTTGAAGGGGGGCCGTTTCAGCGATTTTCGAAGATCAACATGATACTATTTGCACTTATTCAATGATTGTGACTATTGGGCTCTCAGTAAGGCGTGCACTCATGGAGTGGCTGCAAGACAGGTGGTTGGTTATCGGCTGGTCTGCCCAACTACTCCGACGGTACCCGTGGACCCTGACGTGGTACCTGGCCGGCTTGCGCTACCCTACTGCCCAAACTCTCGTAGAAAGAGAGACAGGAACATGCTTGGTAGGCTCAAATGTACGCCATAAATCAGGACATTGTGTAGATCACGGTGGCGGACGGCTTTTGACTTGTATAGTGTCCATGTGACACTCCCTTATTGAACTATGAACTGGTGGAAAATCAATGAAAAGGGAAAACCGCGGTAGAGGCGGCATAGTACACGATCGAGGAGGGTATGTGCTTGCAATCCCATGGAACGCCCCAATCCAAAAGAAAAGCAAACGGCAACAAACAGATAAGAAATGTAACTTGAGACAATGAAACCCGTCTCGCCAAAACGATCCCAACTCCCCCGATAATTCCCAAAGGCCGGTGTCACTAATAGCTCCTCGATGTCGAGAAGGAAATGCGACTTGTACTGTGTTTCCACTTGGTGTACTCCCATGCACGTTCGTATCCGGATCGAACATGGGCCCATTTGCCTTGGTGGTTCGTTCGTAAAGCAGTCTGATAAAATGATAAAAAAGAGTCCGAGGGGGTACAGGTCGTGGCCGGACGCCGTGATGTGGAAAGAAAATGTATCTCGTGAGAATCGTCGGTCTAAGCGCTCAGGACGTAGTTGTTCATGTGTAGCGTCATGGCCGTCTCTGAGGGACGCCGTTATTGGGGAAACATGTTGTTGATCTCCTCGTCGCTAAGGACAATCTCGTGTACGGGCTCCCGTCGATTCTCGAGCGGGGTGTAGTCACAATCGACATACGACGGCAGGAAGATCTCTGAACAAAGTGGTCAGCAAGCAATGGGAGGAGAGACCGGGACAACCTTTACTCACCTGGGTTCCACGCAAAGCCCTGGCTCGAGGAGAGGTAGGTGATCTGGATGGCCTGTTAGCATTCGTTCCCTGAGGAGGACTATAGTGGTCTTACAAGGCGGGGAGTTCCGTTTGGTTCGCCGATGTTGATAACGGTGCTTTCCTGCTTCGACAAGGCGGAGCCTGCCCGTGACGTGAGCAAAGGTCCCAAGTTGACATGTACAGAGTCCGAGACAGGCATGTCGGGCAAGGCTGCAGGCCCGGGCTGTGTAGCTTCAGAGTAAAGTGGGATGACTTACTGAGAAGGCTAGGACGACGTTCATGGACCATCTTTCGCTTCTGAACGGAAGTCGGGGAAGATGTTTGAGGTGAACTGGAGTATGTCGACGAGGAAGAGCTAGCAGCACCCCGGACCTGGGGTGACTGGTGGTGGTGATATGTGTTGGCCGACGACGGGGTCATCGGGATTGCAATTGACGACGACATGATGTATGTAGTTTCGGAGGGGAACAGAGGGAAGACCCCAAGCAAGATGAGACGATAAAGTTCAAGAGTGATTGAAAGCAGTCAGAGAGATCGAGGAGAAGCACGAGAGAACGCACACCGGAAGGCAGGTCATGTATGGTAGAGAAGCAGTGCAGCGTCAAAGTGAAGCAGATGTTGAAGGAGTCAGAAGTGGGATTAAAGGTACGAGAATGGAGAGAAGGAGTGCCTGTGACTGTACAGTGCTAGGTCGGCTTGCTGGACGAAGGCCCAACGAGGCACCCGGCCGGTGAACACATCATCCCATGGGGGGGTTGATAAGAGATAGGTGCCGGAGTAGCAGGCCGTGCTAAGGACCGACGGTGACACTCACCGACGACTCTAACAGTGGAATTGCGGGAGAGACCCTCACATCATCATGGCAGGGATCTTGTGCCGTCTCCACAGTACATGGGGGCAGGCGTCCCCACTCGAGGCCAATCGGAGGTCGTCGCTGCCTCCAGTCTGGGCAGCGTGATGCAGGCACTTCGCCTTGCTCCAAGTCATCTGCTGAGCCAATCAATCAACCAGAGAGTGTCCAGTGGGGGCCTGCCTAGTATCCCACCAGCACGTGACCTTGGAGCTTCGACCAGGTTCCTGACTAAGCTGGGCTGGGCTGAGAGGCTGCGCTGCATGCGTATCCGATTGACGCCTACAGCCAAGCTCGAGCAAGCAAGCACCACCACCACCCAGCTTGAAATCAACAACCTTGCCATCATCAACGACACCGCCTAGTTTCCGCGAACTCACATCCTCTACGAACTTCGAGGCATCTCGAGTAACGAAACCCCTTACTCCACGCCTTTAATACCCATCAAATATCCGACACAATGGGTGACGTCTTGGTGGAAAACCCGGCCAACCAAGTCGCCCCTCACAAGAAGACAGCTCCCTCAACAATCCCTAGTATTGAGAACTTTGAGGGCATCGCGACGGAGGGAGGTGACGACTATGCCACATTGAAGAAGCTGCAAAGACAACTGGAGTATATCCAGTTGCAGGAGGAGTATATCAAGGATGAGCAGAGGTTCGATACTCGCACGATCACTGCGTGTCATCTGGTTTGCTGACCCGCTGGCGTAGGAGTCTGAAGCGCGAGCTTGTCCGGGCTCAAGAGGAGATCAAGCGAATCCAGAGTGTTCCTTTGGTGATTGGGCAGTTTATGGAGGCCATCGACCAGAAGTATGCAGACCCCCGCAGACAGCTCCCGCTTCGAGCTCAACAATGCTAACTCATCATAGCACCGGAATCGTACAGTCATCCACGGGTTCGAATTATGTCGTGCGCATCCTTTCCACCCTCGACCGCGAGAAGCTCAAGCCCTCTTCCTCCGTCGCCCTCCACCGCCACTCCAACGCCCTCGTCGACATCCTCCCCCCCGAAGCCGACTCGTCCATTGCCATGCTTGGCGCCGACGAGAAGCCCGATGTGACGTACGCCGATGTTGGTGGTCTGGACATGCAGAAGCAGGAGATCCGCGAGGCTGTCGAGCTGCCATTGACGCACTTCGACCTCTACAAGCAGATTGGTATCGATCCCCCTCGCGGTGTCTTGCTCTACGGTCCTCCGGGAACAGGAAAGACGATGCTGGTAAAGGCTGTGGCGAACTCCACGACGGCGAACTTCATTCGTGTTGTTGGCTCCGAGTTTGTTCAGAAGTACCTCGGTGAGGGTCCTCGTATGGTTCGCGATGTCTTCCGCATGGCCCGCGAGAACGCCCCCGCCATCATCTTCATTGACGAGATTGACGCCATTGCGACGAAACGTTTCGATGCGCAGACTGGTGCCGATCGTGAAGTTCAGCGTATTTTGCTCGAGCTTCTGAACCAGATGGACGGTTTCGACCAGACCGCCAACGTCAAGGTCATCATGGCCACGAACAGAGCCGACACCCTCGACCCCGCCCTTCTCCGTCCCGGTCGTCTGGACCGAAAGATCGAGTTCCCTAGCTTGAGAGACAGACGCGAGCGTCGTCTCATTTTTTCCACCATTGCCAGCAAGATGAGCTTGGCCCCCGAGGTCGACATGGACTCCCTGATTGTTCGCAACGATCCTCTCAGTGGTGCCGTCATCGCTGCCATCATGCAGGAGGCCGGTCTTCGTGCCGTGCGGAAGAACCGCTACAACATCATCCAGAGCGATTTGGAGGATGCCTACTCAAGCCAGGTCAAGGGCACGAGCGACGAGAACAAGTTTGATTTCTACAAATAAGCGACTGCTCTCTCCGAGGGAGAAGGCGCAGGCGGAAACGGCGCATCGTGGGGGGAACGAACAGAGCTCGCTGCCAGGCTGGCAATGTAATGTCATGAAGGGCACGGCTGGGAAGGCAAGGGATAGACTTTACAAGGCTTCGGGGAGCGAGACTTGGCGTCGCGTTGTACAATACAATACACTCGATAAAGAAGTTGCGTTGCCGCCACTATGTTTCAACCTGGTTTTCAAACCCATTTCACTCGTGTGCTGGGAAATGCGTGCTCGTGACCGTGACCTAAAGGAGTGCTTCCCTTTGTCTATAAATTTCCGCCAGTATCACCAGAGGCCCCTGAGTATGCGATGCAGCTCTATGGATCTCATAAATCAGGGTTTGTAAGACATGAATCTCAACTACATGTGCCTCTTCTAACACCGACATTCAGCTGCCTCCGACCCCTTACGACGATTGTTGGAAGCAGAAGAGCGGAAGTTCAGATGGCACCTAGACGTTTCATTAAACAGAAGCTGGAGTGAGATTAAACAGACCCTATCCAAGACGTAACCCAGAGCGTGAGCCGCTTGGCATAGTATACAAAGGGGAATATATAAAAAAGCGCCATACTACCAGTTTGGTGCCGATGACTTGATTACCTAGCTCATATTGTTTTCAAAAGCAGAAATAGGTGTGTGTCTACGTCTATGTGAGAGGTACGAAAACGCGCAAAAGAGAAAAAAAGGAGAGAAATTCATAAAACCGACACATTGAACAAGGGAAAAAAGTGTTCAAAACTGAACTTGCCCATGTGAACTGTCCCCAGACGAAGAAATCAGAGGGCCGGTCGTTGGTTATTAGTCGGCGGGCGAGCGGTGGGAAACGTCACACACACACACACCCACACCGGGACTCCACTCGGTATCAGCCGAGAACGTCAGGTTTCCTTCAAATCGGATGGCTGGCCGGAACAGAACCTGCCTTATCGAAAGGAGGGAGGGGAGGGAGAGGAGGTTCCACTCGATAAAAGTAACTTGATAGGAACAAAGCATTACATCACATATCACCTTTCCTTCTCGATCTTATTACCGTATCCGTCGTCCTACATGTAGTTTTTTTGCCTCCCATTATGAATTGTGTATAAAGTATACTGCAACTACTTACCTTACTCTGATTGCCGTTATATATTGAAGTCCTCTCTAGAGTTACTGTTCTCATGAAACAGGTCGCAAACCAAGTATGAACAAGGTCAGAATGGATTACGATATCGTCAATAGAGTATGGTAAATTCATCAGGGTGATAGTTCTGAATTTTGCTAAACCCCTTTTCCCAAGTACTTTTCCGGATCCGATAATCCCCATCTATTGATTGGAAATCTTTTCCCTTCTTCCCCTTGTTTGCCGTTTGTCCTTTTCCCATTATCCTTTTTCTTTTCCTTCCCTCTGTTGTCTGTTTTTACCACAGACGTGAGCCTGGAAGCTTCCGTTGTGAAGTCTAATGTCGCTACTCTCGAGGGGAATCTGGGGAAAGGAAGAACATGAAGAAAAACCCGTGAATCATGAAGCCATGGCTAGAAAGTGAAAAAAAAAGTAGGGATCCCAAAGTCTATGAAAATCATGCCCAGCCTGCCTGCTTAGTCGTGAAAACCGCTTAAAAAAGGATAAGGAAGCGATGCTGCCGTTCGCTAATGCAAAAAGTCCTAATGCAAATGAGATGCCAACCATCTCATTTGTGGGGTATATCCGTCGTCCCGCTGCAATCACTCTCCTCCCCTCCCCTCCTCTCTCTTCGAGTAGTGGGCAAGGTGATTAGAATTATCATTACCCATTACTGCTTTGGTTCTGGCTACCGTGTCTGAGGTCCGGCCTAAGCCCGCCGCATCATAGTTGTATGTGATTTGTATGTTGGTATGTTTCATACGAATCGCGTCTTCTACTGCCCAAGTCAATAACAAAGGCAGCGATTCTGTGTTGTGAACGTATATGTGCTGCAACTGTTACAGCTCCTAAGAGCTCAGCGCAACGCCAAGTTCGAGCATAAGCTTCACAAACTTGGCATGCAGCTCAATAAAGAAGTCGGGCATGCCGACAAGTTCAGCAAGGCCTCGAGCTTTGAGTGAGACACCGCCGGGACCACCGCCCATTCTCCTTGAGAAGCCGCCACCTCCCGTGAGGAAGCTGCTGCCACCACGGTCTTGTCCTTCGCGTTCAGGCTTGATCATCGTCGGATACGAGCTGTGGTGTTGCGGGCCTCCAAGGGGGCTGGCTTCGGCAGCTTTCTCTGCCTCAGCTTCCGCCAACTGCTGAATCCATGAAGCAAGATCACGGAAAGCGGCAGCCATGAAACCAAATGTTTTCATCGCCAGTCTCTCCTTGTGTGTGCTAAGAGCCAGAAATGCATACACACGCTTGTGGCCGCGAGCATGCATATCTGGAATGCGAAAGATGTAGGCTGTTGTGTAGCCGTTGACTGGATCGCCGAAGAATATGGGACCACCAGAAGCTGCTGCCCCAGCGCTGTGTGTCGTGACAAAGGCTGGCATGTTGCTTGACTGCGGCGATGCACTAGGTGTTGGGTTTGCCGGGGCGCGGGGTAGTGTCTCCAGTGAAAGGGTTCGCAGACACGAGGATCGCACTATCGAGAAGGAAGCTGGGATGAGAGGTTCGTGGGTCGAGGTGTAGTCGAGGTAATGTGTGTGGCCGACATGCCTGCCCGATGACATGCTCGATCGCGTTGTTGTAGAGCCCGTTGCCCTTCGGTGCATTCGTTCGGGTTGGCTTTCTCCATCTGTGTCACTAGCAGAAGATGCTTGAGAGGTAGGCGGCGATGCCTGCCCGTATACCCTGGCGTAAGGAGCGCGAGTGCGCAATGTGGGACCACGCTCAGCCTTCAAGTCGTTCTTATCCTTGCCGCCCTGTCGTTGCGGTAGCGTCAGCGCGCAATTCTCGCAAGGGCCGGCGCGCTTCGTAACGTAGTCGTCGTAGGTTCGGCGAAAACTCGAATCGCGTCGTGGCTGCTGCTGCTCCGATATCCGGCGGGGGCTTTCAGGTGGGGTCTCGATTGCGGAGGGCGACAGAGGGGAAGCTGGCGAGTTCGTGGTAGAGTTTGCTGAAGAGGCGCGAAGCATGGCGGCGCGCTGGATCTGGTTTTCGGCTTCGGAAGCAGGTAGAGACGAACTGCGGTGCGAGTTAAGGTGCATCTTGCGCAGCGCATCCGACATGGCCACGGTCTGGTTGAGAGAGCCAGCCGGTGCTGGGGCGCTGGTCCGGGCTCGGAGCTGATCTTGATCGGCGTAACCAGCGGCGCCATCATCGAAGCATGTTGTGCATGGGACTGGCAGGCCCTCGGTGACCATAAGCGGGGTCGGACCATGTTGGTCACAGTAGTGAGCGAGACATAGCTGGAGGCCGGTCATTAGCGACAGCGAATCTGGTGATTGTTGGTTCATGGTTGCAGGGTGTTCGCAAGGAGTGGCGAAGGTGTGCTCAAACGACGGGACACGCATCGTGAGAGTACAGCAGCCTGGGGAGTTGGGTGTGTTTGGCAACAGAGAGATACTCTGCCAAAGGTGGAGGGGGAAGGAGTATTAAGCAAGAAGTGTAGCCATGACAATGCCAGGAAAGGCGCGAGGAGGTATAGGAACAGCTTATATCAGCCGCAGAGGTGAGAGAAGACGAGAGAATATGGGAGCGAGTCGTGTCATGCGCCCGAGGGTAGAATTATACGTGTGAGAGGCAAAGTAGGGCGAGGGTGCATGGGAGAGGCCATGGCGGCGCAGTCTCCCTTTCTTATGGGAAGTTCAAAGGGGGTCTGGGTGGTGGTGAATAAGAATTGGGCATTGGAAATGATGGGGGAGGACAAGATGGAGGGGTGGCTAATTAGGGGACGAGTATCCGTACTCCGTAGAGGCGTATGGAGACATGGGAGTAGATAGGATGGGATGAGATGAGTAGAGAAGTTGGGCAAGGTGAGGCCGGTTGCAACAGGCAGGGCCCCGGTCGTGGGGGATGTTATCCTGATTGCCGGTGTCTCGTGTCGGGCTTGTCTGAGTGTCTGGGAGCGACGGGGAAGACGAGGAGGATGGGGATGTGCACTGATATGCGGGAAGCGGTGAGGCGGTGAACGAGCGGCTCTCTCCAATAACATGACGACGGTCGGTCAGGTTTGACGGCCAGGGACAGCAGGAAATGCTGCAATCCAGATTGGCCGGGGTGTGTGGTCATGGTCCATGGGAAATGGGTAGGCAGGCCCTTTTTTCCCGGTGGTGGGAAAAGATAAAGAGGCAGTGTAACGCAGCAATAAGGAGAGACTCTGAGAGAGAAGACAGACTTACTATGGATGTCATGACGTACTCCCTCTCCCCAGGCCGAATCCGGGTCGTGATTGTGTTTCGCCAATGAAGAGATGAGCGCAATCAACGCCCAGGCCCAGAAGGGGGGGAAGAGAAAAGAAAGGCTGTGTCGTCTGTAAGAAGTCGTAAGGAACCCCAGCAAGGGTCGGTTGTTGCACTTTGATCTTCGTTTGGGGGCGATTTTTTTTGGTGCCACGCGGGATGGCGGGATCGCAGGCTGAGAGAATGAGAAGTGATTAGAAAGAGGAAGCCTTGAAGACGGCGAGTCGGAGCAGGAAAATGAAAATCAAAGTGGTGGTTCTCGAAAAAAAGGTGTATGGATGAGACGGCAATAATAAGTTGCGTGTGTGTGCGCGCACACCTTGTGCCTCCTCTGTATGTGTGTGTGTGTGTGTGTGTGTGTGTGTGAATGCGTGTGAGGAAAAAGAATAGCAAGTGAGGAGTGAGGAGTGAGTTGAAAGAGTAAACGAGAATGAGTGTGTAAGAGAGACAGAGGCGAGTCCAAAGTGGGTGTGTGAATAAGTGGGTGTGAGAGAGGTGTGTGGTGCGGATGCAGTAGCCACGATCCCCAAGGTAAAGGCAAGTAAGTGCAAGTGCGACTGCGATGAGGTGCCGAGATGAAAAGAGCGAGCGACCACCGGAGGGTAAGGTACTTACTGCGCTGGCTACACACAGTGGTGGTAAGGTACCTTATTCACTGGTGAGGATGAGGACGAAGACAATAAGTGATCTGCTTTCTCTCCTCTCAAAGAGCTGTTGCCGTGAACGCTAAGAAGACGCAGACCCAGACTAAGCAGCAACGATGGGCGGGGTTCCCGGAAAGCGCAGGTTCGTTGTCGTATGAGAAGGGTGGGAAGTCCCGGCGGGACACGATGCAGGGCGATTTCGATGCTGTTGGACGTGTCAGCGACTTTTGCAGTCTTGCCCACTGGGCTAGAATGATGGGACGGCTCACAGTTGGTGTGGTTGGTCGTTGATGATGCTAGCCAGTAAAGCAACCCAGTCTGAGTCTGAAGTTGGTGGCCAGACTCGATGGGAACCAACGGCGGGACTGACGGGAGATGGTGAACGATGTCTTGAGCTACTGCGTAGTCCCATATGCTAGCAGTGTTGACCCGATATTCCTGACAGAGGCGATGGACTTTCGATACGTCTAATCAACGATGGGGGGGTTGTGAATGGTGGTTGACAATGACACGCGCACTAGTAATGACTCAATGCTGAGTGGCTGAAGATGGTTTTTGGACACCAGAAAAAGACGAGGACGAGAACCTCAACGGGTCGGCGGCCACGGCAAGCTCAGTCTAGTTATTACCACATCACATACTTCTTCATTCATCGAGTGGGATGAATGTGGCCCTGTGGAGGGGGGAGGGGGAGAAAAAAGTCAAGGCGATTCTTCATGTGCGGGGCACATCAGGGAAAATAAACAACCCCCGTGACATACACCGTACATACACAATAAGGTAGATGATGGATATTTTCCTACGATTATCGTGGGCTTCATCCACTCAGATGATCTTCCGTAGTTGATCGGTACCTGGCCTTGGGTCGCTGCCGACAGCTCGGGACTGGGACCTCGGACACAACTGCGATTGGGTACTGGCGATGACCAGGGACTCGAAGACATGGCAACGAGGAAACACCACCATACCATGGACGAGAGACCCGGGCCCAGAAGACCAAGACGTGGGACGACCTGGACAATGGGGCCGGGCTGTTGACTCGCTCTAGAACTCGGAAGACCCACCGTGGCTAACGGAATCTCGGCCTATCTAAGCTATTCTTGAGTCTTTTTTGAGTCTTTGACGAATTCCTATGGTTTGCTGTTCATTGTTTCTCACTTTACTTTGTGTGTAATAAGTCTGAGCCGTCTTATCGTCGCGTGCCAGTGGGGACGGACTCTGAAGCCTTGCTGGGAAATGGGCACGTTTCAATGGAGACAATGAATTCTTCGTATGTAAAGCGTTGCTCTATAGCCGTGCGCTAACATCCAAAAGAGATTCGCGGCGGAGTAGGGGTCGCAGAGGCCAAGGCATGCCGGGAATTGCGAGTGGTTGATTCGTTTCTAGGCATGTCCAGCATGGTTTGACCGCACGTTAGCTGCTGCGGACGCTCATGTAGGTAGATGCGCCGTTGTGGTGCAACTGCTCCGTCAAACGTCTCTGATCCAAAAATGAGAGGGGAGGGGACAAAACTGACTGAGGCATTATACGGGCCGCAAGGTAATGGGGTTGCAGGCGCTAGGGTAGGGTCAAGTTCCGAAAATCGCGATTATGAATCGCAAGGCGGTTTGAGACAGATTACCCGGCCGGTCGTCATGAAAGAAATTCAACAATAACCCCGTCCCCAGTGTACGGATCCCGAGTACCGTACCGGAGTAATTCACGGCGTAGCTATTCGCGAATAAGTCGGGCAAACCTCCCCACGAGCGGCGAGCAATAGTAGGGCAGAGCATACATACATAACAGAGCCAAATAAACTCCGCACGTTCTCCGTTGCGGTCATGGGTGGTTGTAGCCTCGTAGGGAACAGTGCTTTCTCTGCGTCCCGGGTTCCTGAGCAGGTATTCGGGATTCTCGACGTTCCAAGAAATCCCGAGCCCAATATCCCTGACCTGGTTCAGCTTTCTTTTTCCTCTTGTCTCTTGTTGCCCGACCCGACGGTGGGAAACCGGGGTTGTCTTGTTGTTCTCCTCTTCCTTTCTCGACAAAATCGGGGGGGGGGGGGGCCAAAACCCGACGCAACCGCAAGCAGCTGACTGGACTGAGAAGCACCGTAGCAGTCCAGTCTCTCAGTGTCCCCCCTGATCGGAAAGAAGCAGTATCCCTGTCGGCCGGATGTGAATAGCGGACAGGAGGGCTGCAAGCAAAGACCCAGTTGGACCGCGAATGGCAGGCTTGCTAGGATGTGACTTGGCGCAGTGGAAGGAATTCAAACGAGGGGTAGAATTGTCCACATCTTCCAGAAGCATTCCAGCGGGTGGGCTGGAACTTTCGACTGGGGGCCCAGGGACGGTGCACGGCCGCGAGTGAGGTGCAAAGCAGTGGTGCAGGACGATGGCACGGGCAACGAAAAAAGGCGGGTTTTCTGGTGACGTTGTCAATTGCGTCCCCATGTAGGCAGGCAGTTGAAAGTTCTCAAGCTTCGGGCAAGGTCCTGGTCTGCTCCACTACAGGGTCGGAATGGCTCGCAGAGTTGTTTTCAAGATGGAGATGGAGGTGAAGACAAAGTCGATTTGGCTTGGGGTTTGCGGGCGAGGATACCCCGTGGATACTTGGTGATGACGGGACCGAGGACGGCAGTGAGTGAAGTGGATGAAAATAGCTGCTTGGCAAAACGAACGTGAGCTGTATCCGTACACGAGTTGAGGTACGGAGTACGGAGTACCTCGAATAACTTTGGTGTCCTGCCACGGGCATCGGCCGAGTAGTGTACTTCGTAGGCACAGAAAAGGGGGATCGAGGCTTGTGGTGCTTGTTCCGTTTGGGCTCTCGGTGTTTCTGTCGTTTCCTGGTGGACTTTTTCTTTTTCTTCCTTCTTTTTCCCTTTCTGGGTGTTCAGATGCAGGGTACTTGGGCGTCGACCGAGGCAGGCGGCAGGCGTAGGCGCACGCTGAGTTGCTGACCGCCCCCAGACAACAAAAGTCACAAAAGTTGCTTCCGGCATATCGTAGGGGTCTTGATAGATGAACGGGGCAAGTGAGGAGAAGAGAATGGGAGACCTTGTCAATTTTGTCTTGTCGTCGCGATGGAAAATTAGGATCCCATCTCACCCAAAAGGGCTCCTTCCCTCTCGAGTGTCGAGTTTGCGCATCAGTCTGGGGTTTGGTTTCGCACGAGTGAGAGTCGGGAAGGAGGGGATGAGGTAATGCGGGGCTCTTTCTCGTACAGACTTAAGGTACCTTGGGTAAGGTACGGGGTGGAGGGAGTTGCGGACTGCGGTCCAGGACCTCGTCACTCGCCCCTTCCGTTCAGCCAGACCTGACAGGTTCAGAGCTCACGTGGAAGGTACAGCTTTGCATCTGCGCATTCCTAAATTCTCAATCTTAACCTGATGGACCCAACTGGGGCCTGCCATTGGACGCCACCGGATCGCCAGCACCGCTTCATCGGTGCAAAGTGCAAGAGCGGTGCCGCGGTGCGAATGCAAACGAGCAGGTGCAGCGAAGTTCGGCAGGCGCAGGCGTAATGTAAGGTAGGCAGGCAGGGTCCCAGATGTCCGGCTACCTTCCATACCTTCCTTACCTAACCTTACTAGGTACTGTACAGGACTTCACCTTGCAGCTCCATTCCATTACACGCTGCACATCTCAGTTATCCAAACTCAAGTGTTTCGGTCACAACTCGCCTCGGGACCGGGAACCGGCCAAGCTTGTCTTGGCCTCTCTGTCTCTCGGTCCATACCTCATCCTGATCCTTGATACATCCACCTTACCCAATGCCAGAGAATGACAGCCAGACTACCTACCTTAGCTACATGTGCCCAAGGTGGTCTAGCACTCGGGTTAGCACTTCCTGATTCCCTTCGACCTACCTTAGCCCTGCTTAGCCCCAAGCTGTCAGTTGTCACTGCTGCCTCTCGACTTGCACGACTGACCGCATCGCCTTGTCATCGTGATCTTAGCTAGCTACCCGTATTTTGGATAAGGGAGGAAACGCAAAGCTGGTCTGCGGCCTGCCATGCAAGTCTTCCTTTCACTCTTCACTTACAAACTTGCAACGCGGCTAGCGCTAACCCTTACCAGCAAAGACCCAACGGGCGGCGTTTGTCTCTCCTGAGTCTCTTCCTGGCTCAATTACGCAGCTCCGGAAACATTACCGGCGGCATTATGTACTAGCGCCCTCTTCCTTGACTCGTTCGACCGCAAAAGGACATTGAGATTTCACGTATCAAAAACACCAGACGAAAACATGTCCGACACACTCATAGTCTACGTACACACTGCGGAAACTCGACAAGATTCCGCCGGGGCCTGCAAACTCAATCCAGCCATCCCAAGTCTTTTCGCCAGCACGGCGGCATAGCGATCCTTTGTGTTTCCACTCATCACGCTCAGATCCGGACCTGTCATTTGATCCCAGTATCAACCCCTGTTTGGCAAATATCCTCTATCATCTTTGGGGTATGAATATAATACCCACGCCAAGCATGTGATTGTTGAACCGGTATCCTGGTCCTTGGTCCCGACTGACTCTGTCTCTCACCGTGCCAAACATGGACCAAGACTTGGGCCACCCATGGGAACAGAAGAAAACTTGTGGTGTCGTTGAGCTTAGGAGAGTAAACGACACATTTTCTACGTATATTGGCAGTCTCCGTCATACTGCATACTGCTACGGCGGTGTAGACGTGCATTGGAGCCTCATACCCCTCGTCACCGCTTACTTTGGGGCGGGCTTACATGGCAGACAATCCATCAGCTCAGCTGAGCTGCGCCGTCGCTTCGGGCCGGACTCTCTCTAGTCTTTCCAACATCACCACTTCCCGGTTCTTCACAAATCACTCTACTACTCCAAATCTTATCCACACGCGACTGCTGGCTATTACAATAGAGACCGCTGCGAAAGCTTAGTAGATTCAGCAACACTCGAGAGATGTACCGTAGGAAGTCTTACGCTTGGTCGGAAAGCAACGCTCAGACTCGACACATGCCTTTCGCAGCTGTCAGTCCACTGCAATTACCTTTCCCCGGATCCCCTTACCTGCGCTGCCGGACAAGTCACAGTTGGACTGCTTATCTCGACTTCATGCTTTCTCTTATCCACAAATCAGAACATCAGACAATTGACAGGAATTGTCCCGACTCGATCTCACCCCAATGTCTCTCTGACATGCTTCTACGCTCCCTCATTACACGTCGTCTCACCGCTCAACTTGACCTCACCTCAACACCACTCATCCAAGACACCTCGCAACCTGCATCACAGATCGTGGCCTCTCTCCTGACGACCGAACACCCCTGCCATATGGAGCCTTGCCCTCCTCTTGTCCCAATACAGCCTCGCTGCTGGTCCCAACTGCCGCCCGTTGGGCCAACTCATCTCACCCACACCATCCTCAGCCTGCATCCACACACACACATTCACTCACACACCTCTGCTGTCATGTCCACCGCTCCAATCTTCCGCCGACCTTGATTTTCGTCCTTACAGTTGTCTGGGGAAAGCTTCCGTGGCCCCGCCGCGGCGAGGGCTAAGTTACAAAACCTGCGCGACGCTTAAGCGCTTAGCCTGACTGAGCTCAAGCTGTATGATCCGGCCCTCGCGGAAAGCGTCGTCCGTGATCCGGAATTAAGGATCCAGAAAGACTTGTGGTAGGCATCGAAAGACTGCCATTGTCTACACTACCAGGACACTTCAAGCAGGTACAAAATTTGGATACACACGCAAACACTGCTTCAATCGGAATCCGCTCTACTCTCATCTCTCGCTTTGGCCTTTTTTGCGCTCGCCCATCTTCTAGCAGGCCCCAGTCCCTCACGATGATGATTGACTTGGAAAAGACTCGCTTTTCAGAGCAGCAGCCGGTAGCGGGATGTAGCATAAGCCACCACGCGTGGCAGCATTTGGGCAGCCCGGGGTCTACTACGTAGGAGATCGACTCGCTCTCGGTCCTCAACGGGAAAAATGCTCGTTTTGGCCGGTATGGCCGTCCAACCTTGCAGCTCTCAATGCGCCGCTACCATGTGTCAGGCCCACGCTTCGGTGAGCGTACCGGCGCCGTTCTATGCCAGTCATGAGGGAAGGAAAACGCACAGACATCTCTGGATGGCCCATACCACGCTGGAATTGACGGCGCATGCGACTGGACGTCAACCTACACATGACGGTAGCATTCTCTACATCATCATTCCCAGAACTGGACCTCCAAGGCGTTGCACGCAAGCTGAAGGAAGCTGGCCGACTGTCTTACACATGCGCTGGCTGAACCGCAGCGAGCAAAAGGAAACAGCCGGCTGCCCCCTCCAACTCGTGCTTCCGTGCGCCAGCTGCACATTATTATCTGGGGTTTTCCAAAGGACCACTCATTTGCTGGTTCGTCTCTTCTGCCCACCCCCCTACCGCTGTAACTTGTAACTTGTGATGAGTTGCGCTGCACCTCGCATCAAGTAGCCCGACATGCTCCGTGCTTTCTGCCGTGTAACAACGGCACAGGATGTCACTACAGTATAGCTCATCTTCTTCGAGCCTTTCTCAATATTGGTGACTTCCGAAGGCTGAAGGAATGCGCTAACTTTCACCACCTTTTCGAGAAGAAGCGAGGGTTCCAACGACGGTCACACAACTACCGGGCCAGAGCAGCATGCGCATTTTCTGAAAGTCGCAGTCTTACGCTTCGAGAAACAAGTGGTTTTCTATTCTTTAGTGCCAATAATTGACAGCGGAAAGTCTTAGAGTAATCGATGTTTTCGCAGCCTCCAACAAGCACGGCGGCACGGTCACAACGACACCCTGGAAATACCAAGACAAACCGGCCCTCAATTAGCCGCGCCGGTCCGAAATGCCTCCATCGTCCGCACTCCCGAGGTCCACATCGGACCATCAAGGCATCTTTCATCTCATCTTTTCCACTTGTGTCCATTGAAACCGGCCAAGAGACACCTACAATTGACCACTAGCCGGGCGCTAGAAATGGTCTCCACCAAAGCCAACACACGATGGGGAGGATGATACCCAACGCTCAGTAGAAAGTCTTCGGCGTATGTTCACCGAGCATGTTCACACCAGAGTTTGTTTTCTGCTTCATTTCCGGTGACCGGAACGTTGGGTGAAATAAGTCTAGCAAGGGTCTCATCATCCGCCGTTGCAAAAGACAAGGATTCACAATCCCAGCGAGCTGGCTGGGTTCATGGGCCTCGATTTACCCGGCCACTCTTTTCTCTTGGGATTGATCACAAGGAGAAAGTTCGGACCATTGATCATGCTCACTGAAGTTCCCAGACGGCCGAGCATTCGTGTTCTGCCAGCATCGAAACATCAACCGTGGATACTGATTTTTGGCTGATGTTGTTGGCTAGGTACTTTAGTATGCTGTCATGGCGATGCCATGGGCCATTACACTCTGACTGCCTGGCATAGTCTTAATTTCTCCCGTCACCATCACATGGTAGCATGGGGTAAAGATACTGCGCGGCCTCACCCGCCCGCTGAGCGCGCTGTCATCTTTAATGCCTGTACTCTGTACTCCGTATCACACAATACGACGGCAACTTTCGCAGGAGAATGCTGTGGGTTGGGCCACGCTCATCCTTTTTCTTCGCGAAAAACTCCATACAGATACCCCAGAGACGCAGAGACGGCCGCCGCCCCCTCCACCCTCCCTTACCGCTGTGCCGTCCCACGACCCCCGACCCCGGACGCAGGAAAGAGGAGGGCTGCTGACCAACAACCCCGGTTCGAAATCTCACACCGAGACGGGAGTCCCCGGAACCGGTCAGCGCTATGGAGGAAGGATGTCATTCCCGCCCGCTCTCCCTTCTTCCCCATGTGACGGTGACATGCCATGTCGAGTTGTCGATGAAGGCGTGAAACGGGCGCAAAGCGCCTCGCTATCGACGCCGGGGACAAGGGGAAACACGATTTTGGGTTTTGACCGTTCGCAATAGTCGCTTCTTCACTGCCCTTCAGAGGCACAGAGGCGCAGACTTGGGGGGGGGGGCAGGATTTCCATCGCATCCCGAGGTCTCTTGCCGGCCGAGGGTTGGTATGTCTGAAGTCGGTCCGACATCATCATGTTGGCTTCCCCTTCCCTCTCGCCTTTGAGATGTAGCAGCCATGCTAGATGATGTCTTCTTCCATGCCTCGGATTCGGCGACATGGCGACAACCCGCCAACCCGGGGACAAGTTATGTGAACCCGTCGTTGTCGTTACTACTAATCACTCCACCCCCCCAAGCCTGGCCCATCCCATCACATCACATCCGTCCATCGCCTCTCTCTTGCGAGAGAAAATGGCCGATTCCGTGGAAATACGAGCTATCATAAATCAGGGAACACCAGAAGCGCCAGGAATCGAAGGCGATAGCGGTCGATCGCCCGCTTTTTTTCGCTGAAGAATTCAATGTTTTCCCCTCCCCCTTTCCCCCTTGCCTCTTTTCTTTGACCCTGTCCCTTCTATCCGGATCCTACCGGCTAGTGAGAGTTGCCTTTTCGTGGTTGGTCCATGGGTTTAGGTGAGGTGAGGTAAGGAACGTAAGGATCGTAAGGAATAATTGGAATGAATGGAACGAAGCGTGGCCCAGTTTACTAGATTCCAGCTGTAAGCCGGGTAGCATGAGAGGGAAGCCGCTCGAGCTGAATAAACTTGATCCTTTCTCTACTCTAGCTATTGGGGGAAGATGGGCCAAGTTATGTGAGATGACTTCCGGTCGGTTCAAACTATATACAGTACCTTGGGAAGTCAGAATATCAAGGCGCTGACTTAGGTTGAGTGTGGTTTTTTTTTTTTTTGGGACCGCATTGGGGCCATGGCGTTTCGTCCGTCCCATTGTTTGCCTCTACGCATTTGCAGATTATGCTGAGCTTCATTGGAACAAACGCGCGATAATAGTAAAAGCAGTCCAGTTGAAAAAGGGAGAAAAGCTAACCTAACTTTGTTGGGAACATTATCAGCGCAACCTCTGCACACACTTTCGCAACAGACTGCGTTCTCATGGTGATGCTCCTTTTTCTTGCTCTTATAGAGGAAGGGTATATATGTACTTCATAGGTAGCCATCTGGTCCGCTCTAGGCGGACGGGGGGCTCACGTAAACCGCAACTACTCCTATGATATCTCTTTCCTTCTCGTCACGAAAATACCATCATAACTCAAAGTCCTTCTTGGACTCTCTTCTGCCCTCGAGGCTTCGTCGACCTGGAGCCGTTGGTTATGACCCGGAATCATTGAACCTCCCTCATCGCCTCAGAATACTCCTACAATTTCCATCACCGGGCCATATACGCTTGCTTCCTCCTGCTCAGTCAATGCTGGTCCCCCCTTTCCCCCTTTCTCCCAAATCATAACGCCTGGTAATGCTGTTGCTTGCTTTGATATACAAGTTATCGAAATTACACATGCTATGCCGCCACAGTCTGCCGATTAAATCATAATTGTTTATGTCCTTTCAACTTTTCCATAAGAAGAAAAAAAAGGGGTATCTCCGTGCTTCATCCCCGGCCGTTAATCCAGTCGTCTTACTCTTCCGTCAAGTGAAGTAAACCCGGCATGCGTCACTCAATCGGTCGACGAGTCCTCAACCTCCAGCCTCTTAGCTGCGGGTTCGCTGTCCCCGTCACTGTCCTCGACGTCGTACTTTTCCTGCCACAGCTTGCGCAGCACCTGGTACAGGAACAAGTACTGCGACTCAGCCTGGACCATGCTGCGGCGCTGCTCGCGGAGGGCATCGACGGTCGCAAAAATAAGGTCGTCGCCCTCGCCGGCACCATCGTAGTCGTCAAGCGCTCCCTCGTCGAGCTCGCGCATCAAGTGCTCCAGAGTGATGAAAGTGCCTGTTCGTCCTACTCCCGCGCTGCAGTGGATGATGCGCGGGTTCTCCGAGGTCGTGTTGTACTCGCGCGACAGACGCATGAGCGTGAAGAAACTGGACAAGTCGTCGACGGCGGGGACGCCAAAGTCGGGCCATTTGGTGTAGAGTAGGTGCCTGACTATGCGGTCCTCTTCCTCGTCGCCTACGCGCAGCAGGAGCTTGCGCACCTCAATGGCGCCGTTCTCGAGGGACAGGAGAGAGTCAAAGGTCAGCGTAGCGCTCCAGCCATCGCTCCAGCCGTCCATCTCGTTGATGACCCAGGGTTCGTGCTCTTCGTCCATTGGCAGGTAAGGGTAGCATTTCACCTGGTTGTTCTCGTAGAAGCTGGTAAGCTGTACGATGACGACGGGATCTGTGAGTTGCTCCGCAATCATGCGCCAGACAAAGTCTAGGGAGTTCTCTGTCGGACCCTGCATCGCAATGTAGCGCAAGGGAGGGAGCTCCTTATTCGAGGGAGAAGAGAGGGATATCGTCGAGGCGTTGACGTAGTCGAGCTCTTCCGCAGGCACGCGCAGTTTTATGCGGTTGTGGTTCCAGGGCTTGATGTTGAAGTAACGATCTTGCGGGCCTCTGCGCATGTCAACCTGCTTGTAAGAGCCCCATTTCGTGGTCTCGTCAGCATCGGGAGCCATGCCAGCAGCCAGACGGATGCGTTCCTGCCATACTAGCTCCTGGAACTTATTGTCTAAATCTGCAGGAATCCCAGCAGTTAGTTCCCGACCGGCGCCTCCCAGTCTGCGACGAGACGGAGGTTTCGTACCTGGTACGGAAAGGTTCAAGAAGGCCGGTATTCTCGGCTTGGGCCTGAAGCTTTCGTGGCTGCTCTTCCCGGACGAGGCTGAGTCGTCTTTGCTGCCAGCGCCAACACCACCACCACTGCCATCCTTATCTTTTGGCCTCGGGGACGAGGTGATGCCGTCGTGGGAGACGATCGCGGGGGGCGGCGACTGCGGCAGGGAGGCCGGAGGAGGGGATCGTAAGCGCTTGCCGGAGCTGCGCAGGTGCAGACCGCGGAAAGCGGACTTGCGCAGGCCGGGCTTGGTCGGGGTCGGGGACCGGCCGCCAGTGACGGTGACGGTTGTGGAAGGGTATATTTGCTGAGGCGGCTGTTGTTCGTCGATGCCGTTTCGGGACGGAGAGGTCTTTACGTCTGTGGTGGAGATTGTCGGGATCTTTGGTTTTCTGCGAAACTTGGGGAGGTGGTCCATTTTGAACCCAGCTACCGTAGTACGAGACGTGGCGAAGGAGCGTCGGGTGAAGCGAAGTGGACGAGTCGGATGGAGCGGCGGGAAAGCGACGAGACGCAAGGCAACGAGAAGGGAGTACGTTTGCTCAACAGTGAGGCTGACGAGCGTGAAGTTGTGGTTTTGCAGCGGCTGGCTGGGGGCGTGGCGCGAAGGGTTTGGGTTGGTTATGTACTATGGCCGTGAGCCTGTGAGGTAGGTAGGAATGTCGTCAGGGTTTTTTTTGGCAGGCAGGGCGCGGGCGAAGGGCGGCACACGGCGGGCACCCTACAGGAAAGTCTTTCTTTTTTTGGAATTCGGGGGCGGCCCAGCAGGTCGGGCAGCTGCAGCAAGTACTCCGTGAGGTACCTTAACGAGCAACAAGCAAGCGGCCCAGCAGCTTTAAGCGCGGGTTGGGGTAAGACGTTCGGAGTATTAACGGGAATTTCGCCCTTCTTGTTGGTTGGCTTGTGTCGTCTAAAAGGGGATGGACGTGTGTGCGTGTGTGTGTAAGGTGTGTTTATGCACGTGTGAGAGAGTAAGAGTCAGAGAGACTGTGTGAGAGCGTGAGAGAGGGGTGGTTGAAGGATGAAGTTTTGTTGTGAGGAAGAGTCGTGCGTTGGGCGTCGTGATAATTAAACAGCAAGTACGGAGTATGGAGCTAAAGAAGAAGAAGAAGAGTGGTCCGTAGTAATAATAAAGTAGTAGTGGTGGGTGGTGGTAAGGAGAGAACGGAACGGAACGAAACTAAAGATGAAAAGTGTCGTTCCTGGCGATCTAAAGTGGTCGCATGGATGGACCTCTGAGGGGGAGTGGGAAAGTTCGTGCGTCACGAGTCCGAGTTTGGTTGTGTGGTTGTGTCACTCGGGAGGCACGTGCCGAAGGATGCCCGTCAGGAGATGCCAGATGGGCAGAAATGCAGGGTAGCGTGGTCTTTTGTTGCTGTTATGGGTGACCAAGGTGTAGTAGTGCTGCGCGGATAGTAGTATCTCTTGAAAAGACTTGAGAGACGAGAAAGAAGGAAAGGAAGATAAAGAGAAGAGAGATACAGAGCAGTAGATGGAAACAAGAGAACCCGTTACCCGAGGAGGGCCCGGAAGAGGAAATTGCCACGATGAGAAGAAGGTAGAAATTTTGATTGTAATAATAAAAAAGGCGGGTATCCGTTCGGATTACGGGTACTCCAACGAAGATGCTCTCTTCCTCCCTCTCTCTCTTTATTTCTCCCCTTGTCGGTTCCCCGGGAACTGGGAGCGAACCTAGTCCAAGTGTCCCACCCCACGGCGGAACGCGAATTAGCAACCTGGAAGCGGCAGACGGCTAAGGCTAGCAGCTAAGCAGAGTAGCAGAGAAGTGGGAGACGATGGGAAGAGGTGTCAACATGAGGCGTACATACAGGCTCGCAAATACACCGTCCTTGACAGAAAGAATAGGAGGTCGCGGCAAGACGGTCCAGATGTTGGGTGATTCCCTGGAGTCCTCCTGCGTAAGGAAAAAGAAAGAAAGGTAGGTAAAAGTCCACTCCCCCCGTTGCAACGCTCTGTTTCCGCGCCGAAGGAAGGCAACCGACGGGGGGAGGACATCGATTGGGCGAGAAGAATCGAAGCCGAATCAGCGTTCCATGGATCAAAGGTCGAACCGGCGATGCAAAGTCGCCATTGTAACAGGGGGTGGCAGCAGAGCAGGGGGATGAACGACATCTGGATCGAACATTGGAACGTTTGCCCATGTTCTGCAATCTCGGGCAGTGCAGCCAGTGCACGGCTTCTTGGTCCGCCGAATCCTCGGGAGACCAATGAATTCTAACGGATACGTACCTACCTTACAGGCTATACTGAGGTAGTCATTCTGGAAGGCGGGGTGGGGGGGGGGGGGGTCCCTTGCCCCTGCCCCTTCCGCCTGCGAAAGTACACTGCTGTGTAAATGGCAAGAGAGACCTGGGAACGGCCCACTTTTTTCTTTTGCCTTAGCCTCCCGCCCTGCCGCCGCGTCCCGAGGAACTGGAAGCACCGCTGCACTGCGTGCCTGCCTGCCCGCTGTTGAGGCTGCTGCCACCGTTCCACCGTACCACCTTCCCAGGCAATGGAAGGCAAGGCGAGGAACCCAGCAGGTTCTTGCCTTTGATTCAAGGTTTCTGTCAGGTTGGAACCGCGCTTCGAAACGGAAAGGGGGCCACGCAAGTTTTGAACGGTTACACCGTCGGCATTTCCGTCTATCATGGTTCATGAAGGAAGACGGATGCATACCTACCGTATTCTTGTCACCCTCCGCGTTTGTGCTAGAATTTCTAGCTGAGTGAAGCTCTAACACGGCAGAGAATCAAGCTTCGAGCCAGCGAGTGAGTCTACCTTTCCCCCATGACGGCTGACGGCCGCTGTCGCTAAAAACCTAGGCGACTAGGTAAAACCTTACCACTCTTGCAGAACTTGGTCGTAGTATAAGAGGCGCGCTTATTGGAAATATCGGGTCCCATTCTCGGATCGTCCCATTTGTCCGGCCTGCGCCCGACGATATCTGGTTTCTAGAGTTTGAGAGTCTGCCGATCACCTGGGCGCGCTATCGAATCAGCCGCCCGTACCTTACAGATCAGGTAGATGCCCGATGTGCATGCGTATCTGTACGGAAACACATACCTACCTACCCTACCTCTCCATGCGTTGCCCAACTCTCTCTCCACCGGCTAACGCAAGTTCGTTGAATAAAGTCTGCACGGAGTATGGATACTGAGTAGCACCAGGAAACCGTTGCTCGCCACGCTTGCTACTGCAGGCCAGCTGCAGCAACTTAGTAGCCTAGCCCCCCGTGCCCCCCTCTTGGCCGTTGGGCATGCCAGAGTCAGGCACGTCGCATTTCTCTCTAGCGTTGTTCTGGGTGGCGCTACCTACGGGATAATAGATCGTAATGGCCCGCTGCCCGCCCGCCTCAGCTGACAACTAACGCGCACCCTCCCCGCTCCCGTCTCTCCCGCTGTGCGTATGCGGGATTGTGTTGGTTCGGGGGGTTGCCGACCTTTCGTGTTCAGCTGTTGGGGGAGGGTGTGAGAGAGTCATGTCGTCGCGTTGCATCCGGGTTATTGGCCCGTACGAGGGGAAGGGGAAGGGAAGGCAAGGTGCCAAGTTTAGCTGCGAGCATTCATCCCTTCAACTTAGAACGTTGTTGGTTCTTTCATCTTGTCGACGTATTGAGTATCGCTCTTGTTCAGCTGAGTAGCTAACTGGCTTACATTGAGTATATCCTCCATCGAGTCATAAACCTGGAATGCAACCAAGACCTTCTGGAAGAAGTCTCGTTCGGGTAGAACTTCCTCCGCGACTGATGTGGGAGAACATGTCACTTCTTCAAGCCGGCGTTGCCAAGACCCGGCTATTGAGGTAAGTGTAGTACACCACTACCTACAACACACCTGCTTGGGACCGCCGTCATCTCAGCTTTCCGGCAGAGTTTCTCTTGCGCCGCCAGAGTGTATCCGATAGACCACCCACTCCATTTTTGACAGGTAACGCGCGTCAAAAGGACAAAGGGTCGACGGCTACAATTACTATGACTATGACTGCGTGAATATGACATGGATACGGATTCTCGGATAACCCAGACTCAATACCTGTCCACAGCGTCTGACCAGCAAACCCGAGAATTTCTCTCTTCTGAACCGGACAGGTAGATAGATAGACATCATTCGATAGAACGGAAATCTGAACAGCGGTCCCCCCCTTTTCCCCCTTCTCTCCGTGGTTCGAAACCACCTGCCAAGCCATAGACCAGACTTCAGATGATTCACCATCCTGCGCTAGACAAAAAGAAGCAACAAAAACGCCGAGAAACGGCAAAACCCCGGGTTCAACACATGGATCGAGGTACATGTAGGTAGCTTGTCAAAAGATTGCGATAAAGTGTGAGTTGAATTTCCTTGCCAAGATTTCTGGCGCGTTTCGATACGGGGAATATAGAGTCTCTCCGATATATCGACGAGATGCTCCGCGGATGACCCGAGTATGGTTTCTGAGAAGGTCTCCGAGGAAGCCTTGGAGCTTTCTCCCTGTATCTCCCCTCTTCCTATAGTTGTAATTACAAGGTTTTATATCCTTACAAGCTGTGAAAGCCACCCGATACCTAATAGTACAGTTCATCGCGCCCCTCTCATTCGTGCGTTGGTAGCCGAATCAAGAGACGACGACGACGACGATGCCCGGCCAAAAGTCATGAAACATACCACAATAGCCGCCCATTTGAAGCCCATTTCGTCGTTCTACCCACCCCAAAGAGCCTCTTCAAACAGCAGAGTACGCGGCCGTCACGAACCGCCCACACTCCACCCTCTGCTCCAGACTAACCTTCCTGCCCTTGCCGTCCTTACCCAGCCGGACCGTCTGCCGCGGCGTGAGCTGGAACCGGTGCACCTCGCCCCCGCGACCGTTGACGGCGTCCCCTGCCCCACCGTCCAGGGCGCCAATGTACGCCGGCGCGTTGAGGTTGCTGCGCTTACCCGTGCCGAGCTGGTAGTGCTCGTTGCCGCCCCAGAAGAGCACGTCGGCGCCCCAGTTGGTGTCATTGTCCGAGGACCGCGTTGTCGCGCCCGTCCGCGTGACGTTGTCCATGGTCGCCGAGACGTGCGTCGCGCCGACAGAGACGTTGGCGAGGCGGATGGGGGCCATGCGGTTGGCCTTTTCGTCGAACTCGAAGAGCGAGGAGAGAGCCTTCACTTTTGCCGGCCCCGGGGTAACGTGCGTCCACTTGCCGGTGCCTAGGGATCCGTAGACGCCCTGACCGCAGGCCCAGAAGTCGGCCGTGACGCGCGGCATGCGGCGGGCGGGGGCGATGTCGCCGGTGACGGACGCTGCTGGTGCGAAGGGGTTCTCGTTGACGGCTTCGGTGGCGTCTACGGTGAAGAAGGTGTTGTTGCCGCCGGCAGAGATGGAAGTGATCGTAGGGATGAGGCCCGTGTTGGCGTAGAGTTTGGCGGTGGGGAGGAGGGAAGGGACGTCGACTCTCTGGTAGCCCTGGTCCGCCGGCAGGCCGAGCTGGCCGTACGTGTTGTCGCCGAATGTGAAGAGTTTGCCGTCCTTGTCAAGGGCGGCGGAATGGAAGTCGCCGGCGGCGATCTTGGCGATGGAGAAGCCCGAGAGGCCGGTGATCTCCTGGGGTTGGTCAAAGGGGCCGGCCGGGCGGGACGTCCAGCTCAGGCCGGGGATGCCCATCTGGCCCTTGGAGGGGTACTCTGCCGTGCTCGAGGCCGCGGAGAAGACGCGGCCCTTTGAGGTGAGGAGGAGGCTGTGCTGGAGACCGCTGCTGATGTCTGTTACTTTCTCACCCCAGGCGAGGTTCTTGGGGGTCAGGTCTCTGGCCTTGACGGACTGAGATTCGGGCGAGCTCCAAAAGGGGATCCAGGATGATGATGACTGCTGAGGCTGCTGTAACTGCTTTCCTGCTGTGAGGCCGGTCTTTGATGCTGGGACCGAGTATACTGATCCGCTGGAGGAGAGTGCGATGATGCGGTCGTTGGAGATGGAAATCTTGGAAATGTCTTTGCCCTTGAGCGTCTCGACGGGCGAAGGATCAGTATTCGAGAAGCCCAGGCCCCATTGGACGAGATCGCCCTTCTCCGTGACAGCAGCGCCAAAATCTTGACACAGTTTGATGTCCCTCAGCAGCTGGCCGTCGAAATACTTGATCCGTCTCGGGAGCTTGACGAGAGTCTCCTTGGATTGTGGGTCAATCACTTTGCCAACGTTGCTTCCCCAGGCATACACGCCCGGGTTCTCCCAGCTCTGCTTGACCTGGAGATGCTGCGAGCTAATGAGATCGCGGTTCTCCTCCTTTGACTGGGCCGCCTTCCTCGCCTCCTCAAACTTGATCTCGGCCTTTTGGTACTTTGGCTTCCGCACGTCGGGTGATTCCTTTTCAACCTCGGAGCCAAAGTATTGCTTCAGGGGTCCGTTGAAGTAGTCGTCGGCATAGTACAGGACACCAGCAGTTCCTGCGGTCAGAAGCAATGCCTTTCCCTTGCCCATGCCCAACCTATCACCAGCCCGGCGAGGCCCGGAGCTGGCGTAGCGACGAGCTACAGCAGCGCATCTCTGGGCTGTAAGAGAAGTGCCTGCGTTGCGTGCAGCTGCCCTGTAAGCCTTCATTTTCGGGCTCACGAGAGTTGATTGGACAGAATGGTATCAGTGCAATTATGTTTGGGATGATGAGAGCATTAAGTAAAGGATTGCAGTGAGATGAGAAAGAAAGGCCCTTCCTGGGTGAGGAAGTGAAGTGAGGTGAGGTGAGGTGTAGTCGCTTACAGGTCGTGAGGTCATCAACGAAAACTAAAACTTCGATTCGCCCAGCACTTAGCTTAATCTGCTCAGTAGACTTTCCCGGACCCTTGCCAGTGCAGGGACCGTGCGCCCCGCTGCGGGTGAGCATGCGGGCCCCACTTTGTACCTCTGAGCTCCAACCGCTCGCAATTGGGGCCAATGATTTTCCGCCCAGTTTACGCCCAAGGGAGCTGAGCTGTCCCGTTTGGAGCGGTGGTGGGAGCCACCGACCCGGCGCCATATCGGGGCCCTCTTCACGCCAGAGCTTCCCTTCACTCTCAACCCCAGTCCCGGAAGCCCCTCCACGACTTTGAGGCGAAGCTACGATGTACGACGATTCTTGGTACAGCTTCGTGCCGGAGGTGGCCAAGAAAGCTAGCACGGCTGCCCAAGGCCCAGGCCATCGTCGCAAAGAGTCGCTGTTGCAACAGTCCAATGTTAGCTCCCAAACCCCACTACCGTCACCATAACCATCACCACCGCAACGGCGTGCTGACAGTTGGTGTTACCATAAGGGTATTCCCCAAGCTTCTAATGCGCCAGAGGCTCTCGACGAAATCTTCGAAGAGATTGAAGACCGAAACACACCCCCGGAAGCCGAGGTCTTGCGCCGCGCAAAGTCCTATTCGGACTTCTACCACGTCGTTCGGGCCCAATTAGCTAAGGATGAGCAACACAAGAGGCGCAGGCGGAAGAAGGAAAAGACATGGGATGCGCTAGATATTGCGACAGACGTTGCCGAATCCAAGACCGGACCTCGCCCGGTTCATCGCCAGTACGAGGGGGAACTGCTTGAGGCTAGTCAGCAAGAATACCTGTGAGTAGGGACCAGCTACGCACGAAACTTGCCCTTTTTAATCACTAGAGCAGACTGTACAAGGACCAACTGACGCTCACGGAACGGCATCTCGACATGCTCATCGACGATACCAACCAAGCGCTCAAGCTGTTGACAACATTGTCTGAATCGTTCCAATCCGTCGAAGCACAGACGAGTTCGTTCCAGTCGCAGTGCGAGGACCTATTGTCGGAACAGCACAGGCTCGAGAAACTTGCAGACGAGGTCGGCACTGATCTTCACTTCTACGCATACCTCGATAATGTCTCTAGGAGACTCAATGCTCCTGGCGCTGGACGTCTGGTTGATGATGAATCTTTCGGCGAGATCTTGAGGAACCTAGATTCTTGTATCGGCTTCATGTCGAAACACGTGAGTATTTCTGCGATAAAGGGTATCCACGAATCGAGGTTGATTGACAAATCTAGACGACGTACCGTGACGCCGAGTCCTATCTGGCTCGATACGAGGCTTTGCTGACCAAGGCACTCCATCTTCTCGAGGTCGGTTTCACCAATAGACTGGAGAGCATCTCCTCCGAGATCGCAAGCCAGATTGTTGGCACCAAGTCCGAGGCCACCCGTCATGCTTTGGCATACGGGCGTTTCGAGGAGATGATTCTTGATTCTTACTCTCTAATCCCTAATATCCACAAAGTGATCAACAGCGTGTACGACGAATACGGGCTTCCGATCACTGGCGTTGCCAAGGACATCTACTCGAATACCACGAGCAATCTCTTCAGCTCTTACCTGGCTGTTCGAGACCGCGACTTGAAGCCCATAGTGCAGCACGACCAGGACGAGTTCAAAAAGGAGATCAAAGATCTTTCCGTCGAGACAGCTTCGAGGAATTACATCAAGCAGAGCTTCGAACGCGCGTTCAATGAAGCCAATCTATTCGCCAAAATCTTCGGTCTGGATCTACAGTGGAGCTCCGATCCGGAGTCGGCATATGGGGTCCTCAAGTCTAACCAGAGGTCGCTCGTCAACCCCGCGAATCTCGTCCAGTTGGCCGCCAATCTCAATGCTGCACTGCAGACTGCGGACCTCGACACGATCTGTAGTGTGGTCGGCTGGCTGACCAATGAGTATCTGGTTCTCGACTACGACGAGGAAGAATCTCCCTTCGCGCGTCAATGCCGTGAACTCAGTGCCAGACTCTTGACCGAACATTTATGGGTCTTTACAGACAACGCATTTGAGGCGGAGATCACAAAGACGATCGCCAAGGCCACGGTTAAAGATGAGTCTCTTACTATCGGCCCAGTGGTCGGCGGCGTTTCTTCTTCAAATGCCTTCCCCCCAGTTAAGCAAGCGCTCAAGCTTTTGGCCAAGTATGACCAAGCCATGCCCAAGGAACGAAGTGTAAGTTTACAGCCCCCGGGTATCGACTATTTGGAGTGGAATTAATCATCCCACAGCAAAAGAACAGCCAGGTCATCTTCAAGATCGTCCGGGAAACTATTCAGATACTACAACGCGCCGAGGCGCGGATCAAATCCATCAAGGCAGGCACGGACGCCGATCTGTTCATGGTGAAGAACCTCCTCATCATCAAAAACGAGCTCGTCTCTCTAGAAATCGGAGATATCCGAGGCGACACAGCCGCCATGCAACATTTCGGTCACATCTGGGACAACCTCAGCCCCCAGAACTGGGTGGGTTTCGTCAGCAACATCATTGGCGGCTCCCTTTGGTCCCGAGGAGCGACGGCAGGCGCGGCGACTGTCACCGCCAAGACGTTGACGGTCGAGGACATGAGCGAGCAGCTGGACGAGCTGCTGAGGCAGTCTATTGTCGCCTTCACGCAGCGCTGGGGCGGACTGACGAACGATGCAAGGGCTAGGAAACCTGGTGTCAAGCCCATTGGCAAGGTCGAAAAGGAGCTGGATGAGGTGCTGTTGAGGGCTTTTAGCAATCAGCCCGAGGTGATTGCGAAGCTGAAGGAGGCGATTGAGATTAATGCGCAGGCGCAGGAGAAGGCGCAAGAGGAAAAGAAGGGAATTAGAAGGTACTGACGGGTTTATCGATGACCGTACTTAACAGAGGTACGTATGGTCGAGAGTGAAATGAGACACCTGGTGGAATGCCATATTCACATGTTGCTTGGTCTCAGGATTCCCACATTTGACAATATTTCATCTCATGAGTATCTTTGTAGAGAGCATTGAACTTCAGATGGCAGGCTATCATTTTTCTCGGTTCTAAGTGCCCAACCTCCATGACCCCAGCTAGCTTTCAATGCTGCACCTCACGTCCAGAACAGCGGAACATTGAGTGTTAAAGCCATAAGCAAGCACCGATGTTGGGGTGCGGCACGCGGTCAGCGCCAACCTGGGCGCAGTCAGCAGTTGCCTCGTTCTGCATGCCGCCTGATGAACCGGCTGCAGTCTGCAGATGATGTGTGTTCTTGCCGCGCCACTTGAAATGTCACCCTCCTCGATCCAACACGGCAGTTCACTCGAGGATCACTCTTGAATTTTCTCGTTCCTTGACCGATTCTACTCACCAGATTCCTCGTTCATTCACAATTCCGGGAGGGGGGATCCGCGAACATGCAAACGCCGCCTCTATGACAATAAGACACTTGTGGTACAAACCATGTCTTCTCATGAGTACCTTGACTTGTGCCACGAGGTTCACAATTTATTCTTGGGGCACCTGAAGCGGAAAAACAGCGAGAGTCTACGTTTCGCCACCCGCGAGACACCGAAAAGTGTCTTGAGCCCGCACTATCTCCGACTCTTTTTCCGCAGCCTGATCGGCGGAGAGACACCCAATGGACGCCGATTTTCCATTACAGAGAACCAATTTGTTGAAAATGTACAGGGTAGGGAGTTACACAAATTCCTCGCGATACTCGTCTTCGCCGGCTGTCGTATAGAGGCAGCCAGGAACTTCACAGAGAAGCTAGCTGCTGTTCCCGAGTGGCCGCCGCCCGAGGACTGTGAGATCTCTAGGCGCGTGTGTTCGTTACCAGCCGACCGTCAAAGCTTGACGGAGTTCTTTGACGGGGACGAGGCGACAGCCGATAAGTTCTATGGATCGCAGGCCCTATTCTGTACGGTGGTGCTTCGGCAACGAGAGGAGACTACGATACAAGACGGTGATACCCAGCGTCTACCGTACGTGGAAGAGGAGCTTCTGGGCTCGGGCTCATTTGGAAGAGTGTACAAGGTGAAGATTGCCAAGGGGCATTTCGAAGACCGCCGCAGAAATGACAACAGGGAACGATGGGTGGCTCGGAAAGACTACATTGTCAGGTCGTCTTCGGATTCCGATGTTGAAAGTAGGGAGGAAGGCGAGATCATGAAGATGATTCTCAGCTTGTCAAAGACGTGCGAGAACATTATGGAGAATCTGGGGACGTTGAACATCGAGTACCCAACGGGCGCCAGCCCGGCGCCGTACAGCCTCTTCATGCCGCTCGCGGTCTGCGACCTGGGAGCGTACATGAAAAAAGACGGGTCGAACGCTCCAAAGACAGCGATCAACAGGGCAGGCTTCATCCGGTCCGCAATCGGTCTCGCCAACGGTCTCAAGTTTCTTCACGAAGAAATGCAGACGCCCGGCCTCGACAGGATAGTCTGTTACCACATGGATCTGAAACCGAGCAACGTCCTCATTTTTCGAGAAAGCGGCAATGGCGATGGGACCGGGCCCCGCTATATCTGGAAGTTGAGTGACTTTGGCATGTCAAGGGTCAAAATTCGACATCACACCAGCCGTGAGGAAGAAAAGGATATCGCCAAATGGTTCACCAAACGACGCGATATGCAGCAGAGGACGATGTCAGGAACACAGAATCGACGCGGCCAGGGGACGTATCTACCACCCGAGTCGTTCCGTGAGGGTAAAGTCATGAATACGAGAAGCGACGTGTGGTCACTGGGCTGCATTCTGAGCGTCCTCTTCGTTTATCTCGAGGGCGGAAAGAGCGCCATCGACAATTACGAGACCAACCGTCTCAAAAACCGTAGAGGCATCGATGCAAGCTACGACGTCTTCTTCCACGTCAAATCATTCGGACGCACTTCTGTGCATTCGGCTGTAAAGAATGTTCATAAGCAACTAATTCACAAAGCTGCCGCGAGAAGCGTGAAAGAACATCATGCAGTCCGGAGCATGCTCAGTTTTCTCGGGTCCAAAGTATTGAAGATTAATCAGAACAAGAGATGCAGCGCAAAAGAGGTCGAAAATATGCTGCGACGCACGCTCGACGCGTATGAGGAGATTGATCGGCTCGAATCTTCCTCAGAGTCTTTGAGACCGTACGTAGAGCTATGAGCATCATTGAAGTCACTCGAAACAGAGTGCTAACCCTTTCCAGGCCCAAATCCTCTATGGAGCAGATTGTGCAAAGATGGCGCATCCCGCGAGACAATTCTGATGTTTTCAAGGGTTGCAAGGTGTCACCGGATGGAAGTATGATCGCGTACTGGAGCGACAGCAAGATTTCACTCTTTGCCCCAAGTTCTGCCGAGAACGCAGATGGAGAATTCCTAAAGGTACTCGGGGATCACTCTTTGGAGTCTTTGGGATCGACGAGCCGTTTTTGGAAAGCTATTTGCTTGACTAACAGATATCTGATTGCCACAACCACGGGTAACATCTTCAACGTAGGTTTCAATTTCAGAGTTCCTATTCATGCTGCTGACCTTCGATTTGGCAGTGTTACATATTCGATCTAGGGCAAGGGGCTACAGCCGACTCAAGCCCACAGAACCATTGGCACATTCGGCTTCCAACCGTTCCGGAAGTATACATCATGGCGATGTCAACCGATCAACAGAACTTGGTCTTCGTAGTGGAGAACCAGGAAGACGAGAGCCTATCGGGATCCATATTCCATGTGAGAATCGAGGATCTGATAGAGTGAGTCTCCTACGCTTATCTACTTGCGTCTAACTTGCCAGTATTCGTAATCAGTTGGCTGACCGCGAGATCAGGATGGGATCTATCTCAGAGGGGTATGAGATAGAACAGTGTGGCAGAAACTTGTTGGGCCGCTTCATCGCACTCGACTGGCCTGCCGAAGACGTGATGTCTTTATCACTCACCAGCCAGGGCCGCTGCTACGCGGCGATTCGCCCGTACCTTAGAAACGACGACATACATCACATACCTGTTGTTTCATATTCTCTGACAACAAGAGATATAGAGGAAGTATCCATCGAGCCGCGGGTGAGTCCCCCAGTTGTTTGTATCTATATCACCAGGGAAGCCATATTACTGACCCAATTCCGTCTCGCAAGAGCCAAGAGAGCAACGGCTCAAGTCTATTCACGACATTTGCTGGTCTACACCAACAGGCAACTTGTATTATCGTGTCCCGAGAAACCCGTCTTTTCACCGTTGATCTGCTAGCGAACTCATCTAACTCACCGACGAGGCGATCCCGATACCCCAACAACATTGAAGGTTACCGCATCCTCAGAGTCATGGTCAACCAGAACAACGATGCCATTTTCGCACTGGGAATCAAACGAGATGGTGGTCGGATTCGTCTGCTTGAGATCGTAATACCCGAGATGGGACGCCCGGTGTCTGTTCGCGAATTGGCTCAGCTACCCAGTCTATCTGAAGACGACGAGTTCACCGGCAACATCGTTGGCGATGACGGCAGCAGACATATCCTCGTCACTGCCCTTGTGGGACCCAGTCGGCACGCCGTCTTCGAGATCAACCTCCCTGGCAGCCACGCTACATCCGCAGGCCCGGGGTCTTCCACCTGATTAAACCTCCAGGCTATTTAACTCGACGTCCTTGTCGTCGTGCTGCCTACGATACGGCAACCTGCGCCAGTCCAGGTCTCTCATCGCCAATATCTTAGCGTTGAGGTAGCTTCCTTCACGCATCGTGTAGTACGTCGCAAAGGTTAGCGTCGTGAGCGCTACAGAGCAGAGCACATATATCCAAATCATCGGACTGCCGACAATCTTGCCAGTCACAGTGTCCATGTTAAAAAAGTTCATTCCAAAGAATGTCTGTCACGTAAAGGGTTTAGCAAGCTACCATGAGCGTCCGGGCAACGGAGAGAAGGAGGGGTGGGTGATCAGGCAGGCAAGCAAACACTCACAGCTATAAACGAAGGCGGCAAGTAAAGCAGCGTCAGTGTAGTAATAAACACCACCGACTTATTCAATCTCAACATGTTCTCATTCTGCTTCCTGGAATCGAGCTGTTCCCGGAATGAGAGCGTGTTAGCCAGCAGCTGCGACGTCGTTTGCGCGCGGTGGTGCAGGTCCGTCGCCGTCCGCGAGAAGGCTCTGCACTGGCGGCGGAAGTTTTCAAACTCTGATGCTGATTCTTGTACTACTTCGTTGTCTGCATTCTTCATGGGTGATTCCTTTGGCAGCACCAGACGGTGGGTGCAGAGGGCAGATAGCTCCGATAGCGTCTCCTCGGACGATTCTAAGATTGATGAGATTGTCTGGAACCGGTTCGCGAGGCTGGCTAGTTTTGTGAGATGGCTTGGTTTCATTGTGGTAGGTTCGTCGATGAAGTTGATTAGTGTTTTGTATGACTGTTTTGTAGCATCAAATATTAGACTCGTAGGGTTGACTTGGAAGGCGCGTTTCTTGGAATCGAATCTCTCACCAACGGTAGAAACTGCCGTTCCATTGAAGCAATGTAGAACCTCCACGCGGGCAAGTATGTCTCGAAGACGAGTTTATGCAGCCAGACATGATCGTGCGTCTCGGTCTCGGAGCCTGCTGCGCTATTCCTGCCTGAGAGCCATTCGATGGCTCGGTTGCTGGCTTGTGAGTTCGGCATCGGGTTGATCATGACGAAGAGACTCTGACGGGACGCCGCGTCGAAGCGGTGGTATACACCCGTCTGACGAATCACCCACGTGTCCTCTTCGGATTTGTACTCGGGGTATCGAATTGTGTACGATGCTTCTGTCAGATTATCAGTCCCGCGTCATGTTTCCGGTAAGATGGATCTCGGGAACTCGAAAGCATGTACACACCGACCACGGATCCCTTTCGCCGCTCGGTATACGGCATACAAAACACCTCTTCCACGTTCATGTTCCGCGTGTAGAAGCACGAGACGATATCCCGTAACGAGCTGTTCAAGCTGAGCTTCTCCATGATGAGCTCGAACATGGGGAGGGTGATCTGTAGAGGCCTCCATGAGTTGCGCTGGCAGATTGAGCTTTTGATTAACGTTAGCAAGGCTAGGAGGGTTGAGAGGGGCTCCCGCAACGACGACGATGACAGCCTAGAATAAAACGTACATGAAATGATGGATATGCTCCTCGCTGCGGCTCTGTATGTCTTCTAGGCATATGCTCAGCTCGTCGAAGTTGACGATGGCACGCTGCTGGTGCTTGACTTTGGCGACCCTCTCCTTCTCACCATCACTACCGCCCTCCGCTGGCAGGCGCGTTACGCTGCAGATGCGGATGGGCTCGATGACATCTTTGACGAAGCACTCTGATTGCGTCGGCGCCATGGACGTTGCGGGACAACGCCGGTGTGACAGGTAAGGCTGAGGTAAGGATGTACATGTAAGGAGGAAGGGATGTTGGCGGTATGCTGCTTTCTGCTGCTTATTATGTACTTTGATCTGCTTCCACTGTGAGGCTATGAGAACTGTCTACCCCAAGGGCGATCAGCCGCCTGCCTGCCTGTTCCTCCTGAGTTCTAGCCAATGCTGACGCTTGCTGGCATGTCGCTATACTTGCACTGCCCATCCATCCCCTGGACCACCATCTCCTCACTCCCCCCCATCGGTCAAAGTCATTGATCTCGAACCGCACTATCAACTCTCGTCAGCACGTTTTCTTTTTTTTCCATTTTCGAAACTATCTGGCAGATTCCTACTCTATCGTGTCCTGTAATTCTCGTCAGCATCGAACTCCCCAAACGAGACTTTCCCCGTTGAAGGGAGGCTTCGAGCAAGAAAAGACATACGGCATCAACTTCCTTCGGCGCCTTGAAATGCCAAACATCATCCCTCATCTGTGGCCGAGCAAGGTCTCAGTAAATCTCATTCTCGATCGAATGCATCCTGCGGCGAGGCAAGGCAAGGCGAGGCATACCTCAATCTCAAAATCAGTGTGCCCCGGGAAGATCTTCTCAAGGAGCTGCTGGAGGCTAGCCTTCTTCAAGTACCGACTGGTGACGTTTTGAGCGACTTGCTGCTGTCGTTGCGTCATGATTGTGAATGGGACTTTTTTCTGGCTTGCTACAAGGCAAGTCTAGTTCATCGCTTATCGAGATAAAAACCATCACAGAGGCCTTGTGGGGGAAGACGAAGTTAGAAATATAGCGTTGCGGGTGCAGCAAGACGCGCCGTTCCGGGGATCCGGGGAAGGGAAGAGTCATCAGACAGCGTGGCATTGTTGCCATATTCCTTCCAAAACCCACAGCCACCCTCAAGGAAACAACACACCGAAGAGTTTCAGACACTTCGCCGCCTATCAAGTCCTGGGCCCTTGGGTTCCGGGCGTTCTCTAGGCCGCGGTTCGCGCTCCATCGTACCATCACCGCGCAAACGTGAAAGGCTGTAGGCTGCGTCGGGTTACACCGCATGACGAAACCAAGCCCATCCCACCGACCTGGATCGACGCTCAGCAGATCAAATCCGTGATCCTACAGAACTTGCATATTTCGCCACTAGAGAAACACCACAAGCTGAGCCCCAGAAAGTTTCTTGTTCCCCCAAGTCCTAGGAAGTCTTTATGCTCTCCTTAGTAGGCCGGGGTCCAGAACCTCGAACGCATTGGTAGCCAAACCCGTATCATCCAGGGCAGGGCATCGACATGTGGTTCAAGAAGATGGCGAATGTGCAAGTAAAATAGAACATTGATGAAATGTATCAATTAGCCTGACTTCGTAGGACTACTCCCTTAGAAGCGTCCTGAGTAGACCCTTAGTTGAGTTATACACGGGTCGAAGACGAGAATGTTTCAGACTTGAGCCCATTCCAGCATTCGCAAAGTCAACGAAGCGAGGCCAGGTATTTAAGTGAATTCGGGTATCATTTGAGTTGGTTTCCTAACTAAATCGCTGAATAGAAAAACGCCTCGAAGGTGCCTGCTAGTGGCTGTGTTCGCTGTTTTTCAAAACCTCAACGGACGAAGGATGAAACAATGGTTTCCAACATGATGAGGGATATATCGTGCCAATCTATCCCAATGAACCAAGCGCCACGCGATGCACTTCCGACAGCAGTCCGGCTTGTTCTTCCAAACACAAGCCATTTCTGCTCAGCTCGCTCAACGCACCTTCTCCTCAACTTGAACCGCTCTCCTCCCGGCCACTGCTGTAGCCGCTCTCCGCCCCACCTGCAGTGGCGGCTGAACTGCCGGCGGCAACCGGAAGCTCAGCACTATTGCTGCGACCTCTGGCAGTTCCGGCGGCCGCAACCGCACTGCTGCTACTGGTGCGACGGAGATCCCGAGGGGGAATTGGGATCTTGAAGTCGGCTCCGCTATCTTCATCTTCTACAATGCCTGCCATCTCATCTCCATTTTCCGGCTCGCTGTCGCCCTCGTCGCCGCTCGACATCTGTGCATCGTCAGGATACTGTCTGTCAAAAGCAGGGGCGTGAGCTTTTACAACGCCCCCTACCTTTGAATCATCGTCCGAGTTGGACTCGTCATCATCATCGTCGGAGCTGCCAGAGCTGTCGCTGTCGAAGTCGAAGTAGAGACCCGGCGGCGGCAGAGGCGTAGGGTTAAGCTTCCGAACAGATTTAGACGTGTATTCGATGTTGATCGGTGATTTCTTGAGACTCTCGGACTTTGCTGATTTTGCCTGGGACCCGGAAGACCCAAGCGGCGATGTGATTCTGCTCATTAACTTGGAAAACTCCTCAGACTCTAAGCTGATCGTCGTTTCCTGCTTCACATCCACCTTCGGCCGCTTCGTGGTGGCGACCACAACAAAGTGGTCATCGGGAATAACACCACCCAGACCGCAAGCGTCCAGCTTGCTGCTCACAGCGTCTTGAGGGACGTTAGACCAGGGGAAATCGGCCTCGATGCCGCCATCACTCTCGTCTGAATCATTTTCTGTTGTGACAGCCACACTTGGGGCTTTACGGCCTTCAACAAGCGGCCGGTACGGGAGCGCCGAACCTGATTCAGTGCGACGAGGGAGATCAGGTCTGAGGAATCCAGCACTAGAGGAAAGCTGTTGGTCCTGGCCAGATGAGGTCATGTATGACGCGGGGGACGCATCGCCAGGATCGCCAGAGAGATCGGTACAGAATGGAGCACCGCTGTAGTAAATGATGGCACCATCCAAACGACGTCTCTTGCGGCGCGAGGATCCCGATCCATCCCATCGCGACTCTCCGTTGTTGCTATCTTCAACAACTCCATATGACGAGCCAACATCATCCAGTGAAGTCTGTTCGGCAGACGACGATTGGTGCACGAACATTGGCTTGTAGTGGAAAGTATCCGCCGATGGGATTGGATACTCCGGTTTCGACTGGTCGGACGAGTTCTTACCATATGAAGTGGAATAAGAACCATTCTTCCCCGAGCGTTGTTTGCGCTTCTTGCTCTGGTTGTCTAGTTGTGCCTCGTCGGACTCGTCGGAGCGACTGAGCTGAGAGGTATTACCTGAGCTGTCGCTACTGAACTTGGTTCCCTCAGTACCACCGCGCCATCTGATTTTCCGACCATCATGTGAAAGTTGGAATTTCGTGCTCTTCTCAGACACTGCACTCCTGATGTAATCGGGGGCAACGTTGAGCATGTGCAATTGTGCCATATTGCAAAGCAGGTTCAAGTAAACCCAGCCATCAGCATCCGGAGACACATCGCCATCGCTCATCAGCGCCGTAAGATGGGGAGGGGCGAGGCCCAAGTGACGAATGTAGTCCATATTGGCGGTTGGGTTTTGCATGCGATCCGGGTCGAGATCGAGCGGTCTGGTGGGACGCTGCTCTGGCGGCGGCGGATCCGGCGGCGAAGTGCTGCTTGCATCTGCCGCGGTCGCCCAATTGCCACCAGAATCCCGTTGATCGCCATTCGAGTTTGATGATTCACCATCTTTGGCGACGTTCTTCTTGCCATCGGATGCAAGTATGGGAGCCTCGCGGGAAGGCTCGAGGTATCCGGCGGGCACATTAGAGGGCCCGTGATGAGTGGTGGTATTGCCGGTTGTCGGCTCCACCATAATCGGGGCGTATGAGGCGATGTTTGCTGCGGACTTGGGCTGCGGACGAGCGAGATTCCGTCCGCTGATTCTACCCGTGAAGATCTGCTCCAGCCGACGAACAATCAACTTCTTCCGGTCTTTTTCCGTCAAAACCATATGTCGCGGGTATAATCCCTCCGGAATGTCCTTCAGGTAATTCTCCACCTTCTGGTCCGATGCCTTGGTTCTGGAGCTAATGGATGGCCGGGCGAGGTGTGTGCCAGATGAGTTTGCCCCAGTTGACATCGAGGCATATGCACTGTCAACCGGCCTCGAGTGAGAGCCTGAAGAAGACGATGCATGCTTCGAGACGTAACCAGAACCTGAATGCAAATGAGCGTTGTGCCTCGACTTCTTTCGAGACGATGAAGCTTCGGCGCTGGGGGTACTGCTTTCCAGGCCAGATGCAAACTCGCGTAATGTACTCTCCAGTTCTCTCTTCTTGCGCTTGGGAAGCCCATGGACTTTGATTTCGAACAACTTGTCTCTCTTCATCAATTCTGGTCCTTTTTGCTTGTAACGCTTCAATTCGTCCCTCAGCCTCTTGATCTCAACCGTCAAATCGTCGATTACGCTTCGATAATCGTCAGCGCTGCTGCTGTGCGTGGCACTCGGCTTGTTGGCCCCAATCATCATTCCGTTCATCGGTGGTCTCAGATGCGTCGGGTAGGCGGAGGGTTTCGCGTCGTCGTTGGAAGAATCGCTCTCTTTCTGGAAGAACGGGGGATCGACTGAATCTTGAGTTAGACCTTCTCCCAAAAAGGTGGCTCAAGGGCGCTTACCGTCCATTGCGCCAGCATACGTTGTCGTGGGATTCTCATTATTTTGATCGAACCATTTCTCCGGGTCGCTAGGGCCGGTATTGTGGCTCTCGCCAGAAGACTGTCTGTTAGGTGATGACGACGACTCCGGGCTGGCAGCGGCCAGGGCTCGCGTTAAGGCAGCTTTCTCAGTTGCTTCGTGTGCTAATCGGTGGTTGCGCAATGTGATTGAATGCTCAGGCGAACTTCGGCGTGGTAGCGGGTGTCCCTTCGGCGACTTCGGTGGGCGCCCGCCTTCAAACGTAGGCTGGGCGTCGGGCATCTTGGGCACCTCAAGACGCCTAGCTGAATTGGCGGATTCTGCGTCGGTGCTCGCGTTGCTATGCGAAGTATTCAGGCGACATGGAGTCGGAGTTCGGGTTGTCGTTGTGCAAGCCGTTTTGTCGGTAGTGACCACTTCGATGAAGTGGATGATGGGGGGGATGTTGATGCTGGATTTCGGGAGGATACTGTTTGTAGGCTGTGTATTAGTTGGTGTTGGATAGTCGCTCAAGTGTTGGACCCTGAAATTGTGTAGGTACAAGAGTGTATATGTCAGGTGGGCAGGTAGGCTGTGATTGGTCGAGGCATCGATCGATCGATCGAATGCTGGGAAAAAGGTATGACGACAACCTCCGTCAGGAGCCGACACGGTGAGAGGGTAGCACTCACATTTAGAGGAGAAACACGCACAGTGTAAGACTGCAGCTAATTTCAATCCTGAGGAGCAATGTGTTTCCACGGTCCGTTTGTCGTTCTGCCGCGCAGTTCGCGATGTGTCGCGAAAGCTGAGAAGCTCAGCTCTGAGTGAGGGTTGAAGAGAGTAAGTGGTGTTGGTGGTTCGAGAGGAGCAGCCCGCTCTCGTGACCTTTTGCCACCAAGGCCGCGACTTTGTTCCTCGAAGGACAGCGGTCTTGTTGGGAAGAAACTTGAAAAGACGATTCGTCTCGCAGGACAGCTAAGTATCTCTTGTTCGCAACCCAGGGCAGGGCAGGCGTCTGACTTGTGGGTAATGGCAAATGCAGAGCCCAGGGCTCGAGGAAGAAAAACATGTCTGTCGCCGGGATAAGAGCCAAAATGTATGGGGTGAGGGCACGTTCACGCCGCTCGGGTTGCTGGTTGAATGGTGCGGGGCGGACAAGGTATGAACCCACAGCAGCTCGCAAGCTGCTTGGTCTGATCTCCAGGACCTGACAGGGTTCTCGGGATCAGAGTCAATCGAAGAGGCAAGTGGGGCGCTAGTTACCGGGTAGAGTAGGGGTGTGGCTTCCCAGCGTCTTTTTGGCAGAGGGGAAGGGGGTGTGCCAATAACGAGACCCGAGGACAGTTGCTCTTGCTGCCCTGGTCGCTGGTCACTGGTGTCGTCTCAGTGGGTGTGTGGTTGTGGTGTGTGCCGGCCCCCGACACTGCCTGCAGAGTCCAGACACAATCCAGACAATGGTGGCAGGCCACCGCAGGGCTGGAGAGGGCGATGGACGCACCTAGGCCTTTGGGCAACTTTGGATGGTGGTGCACCTTACAAGTAAGGAAGCGTGGGAAGGTCGTCCGGCTCCGTACCCCCTTCGAGAATTCAGACTGCCACCGGCGCTTCATTCCTTCCTCTGCATTAGTCCGAGCCTTCATCTTCAAGACCTTGTTGTTCCGAAGACACATTGCCCGCCATCCTAGTCACGTGGATCTCCATGTGCATCGTCAACTTGGGTGGCAATCGCCAGTATGTAAACGCCGACAGCCATAACAATTAGGTCGAGCAGATAAAGTCGGGACATGAGAAAAAAAAACCTTCTTTCTACCTTGGTTCTCTCCTCGTTGCCCGGGTACATTACCAGACAGGTCGCTGGTCGCGCCTGGCCCCCTGTCGAGACCCTTGGTTTGAAGGCGGTGGCAGGTACCTCCCTACCTTGCATTTTACCACAGCAAGAGTGAGGTAAGATCCCGGCCGTTACAGGCTACCTACCCACCTACCTAGGTTCTTTCAACTTCCAAGCCGCTCTTGTAGACTAGAATCAAAAGGACGAGAGGACGGGTAGACTCAGCTACGTCCTCCTAATCATTTCAGTGGCTTTTGAACTGCAGAGCGACACCAGCATCATGATTCCGATAGGTAGCATACATCCAGCGTTCCATAAGGTAGTGAAGGCTTTTTTCTCCTTCCACGTACTCCGTACTCCGTAGATTATTGACAGCGGCTGCAGCCATCCGTGCACAGCTGCACACCGTGGCACCTACTGGTAGGTACCCCCACAGAAATTTCATGGAGCTTCTACATACAACTGGGACCGAGCACAGCGCAGCGAGTGACATGCCATGCTCGTGGCCGAGGCAGCAACGAGTGACATTCATCCCCAGCCACCATGTCACTTTTTTAGGCCAAGACGGATTGAGAAGGCACCGCTTACGTCACGCCACACCCACTCCCTTGGGCGTGTCTCGTTGCGCTTGAGGTCCAAATGCGATTCACAACGCTGGACTTCCTACATACAACCACAACCACCACCCTACGAATCTCGAGCCGAGTAGAACGATCCAACTGAAGATGAACGGCATAGAAGCATCAAACCCCACACAGATAAATGTGTATACAACATTGAAGGGTATTTCGGCCAAAACATATTTCGCGCTTTGGACAAAAGGACAGCGCGATTGAGGGCCTGTTCGTCATCCCGGTCCGCGTCCACCTTGGGCAACGAACAAGTCGGAACAATACTGTGGTAGAGCAACGAAGGGCCATCATGATCCATTCGAATATCGCAAAAGCTCGCCCTCATTCGTCAAAATGAAATCCACGAGTTCGCGAGTGAGCCACGACAGCCAATACTCATGCAGCACACGGGCCGCCAGACGACCAGTCATGTCAAGGGGAGTCCGCATTATCATGAAGCCGCGATCTCGCTTTTGCTGTGTCATCGACGCAGTCGGTGGCCACGGGCACCAGCCCGACTATGCCAGCTTACCGTATTATCTGACCGTTTCCCTCCCAAAATTCCAACTACGCAAATCCAAAATTCTCGGCTCAATTTTTTCATCATGGCGCGCGAATGCATGACCTCCCTTACAATTCTTCATCGCCGATTCACAGTGTTCTTCAACGGAAACGGCTTCGCCTAACAACATACCTTGCGGCGCAGTATTGTCTAGCATAGGGATAGATTCGCACACTTACAACCACATACAGCCATGGTCTTGGATCAGCCAACCACAATTGCCAACTCGATGCTCGAACAAGAATCTATTGGCCTGTCGCATCAGGATCAGCTCACCGCTGTGGACAAGGCCGTCTTCATTCCGAAAAGAGACGTCGGACACGATCATCAGTTATCAATTCCGCAAGTTCTATTTCCTTCTTCCATTTTCCTTGAATCACCCCCCGACCCCTCAAAACCTAGTGCCCACTGTGCATACCTCTCGCAGTTCTATGTACGGGTACCCTTCACATTCACATCCAGTCGCCCGTTGGGCCAGGTTTGGAGGTGTGATTGCCCTGACCAGTCAGAGCCGCTGGAAGTACATCCGTCCCCACTTGATGGCTGCTCATTGGTCATACACACTCCCCTCTTCCGTCATTCCCGAGCTACACGCAGGGCAACCCTGACACCAAGGGCACGTCACCCCTGACTGCTTCACGCCCCCCTCGGAGCCTGGAGGTGGTTCGAGGACAAGGACAGCTCGACACTGTGTGACACTCTTTGCTGACCTGACTCTCTCTTACACAGTATATGGTTGGTAGGTAGCTAGTTGTTCAGCTGTCCATTGCTGAAAGTCGCCACCGACGCTCACGACGGGTCTGGCCAGATTTGCAGGTGTCGCTACCTTGTTCGAAGATCATTATCGATTTTCGGACACAGACTCCGCATGTCAGCCAGGCACGCCTGTCCATGGCGCAGGATGCCGCTGCGTCTCTTTCCTCGAAATTCAGGGTCCGGCGATCATAGAAGTCCACCTACACAAATCCCACGACCCACGATTATGACGGAAATCAAGGCAGACTCGCATTGCCATATGCAACCCTTATTCTTCTTTGCAAAAACCCCTCGCCGGTCCTCAACCTTTTTGCAGCGGTATGACGTCAGTTGGCCCTCAGCAGTTGTGCCTCGAAGTGCCGACGGCGAAACACAGCATTCTTCCAGAGTTGTAAGACAGTCGTCGTTTTGGATGGGGTCGGCCGGCCGTCAAGCGGCGCAGCCGGGCATCGTCGACGGGGAAAACACTACAAGGACGGGCCATAGCACGGAGCGATCCACACCGGCAGCTCCGTCTTCAGCACCGGACACCGGCTTCTGGACACCTCTACTTCACCGGCGCTACCCGGAAACCCACAGCCAATCAGTAACGCCACCAGTCGACTGTGGAATAAGCTTCGAGTCCCCGACCGTCGCGAGCCGCATCGCTAGCGTGGATCGGGAGCACACAAGGACCCTTCGTGCAGGGTCGTCGCCCCTTTCTCGCCCGTCGCATCTCCCGACCGCACCTTGATCGCCCATTCCAGCCACTTGGAAGTTGCCACAAACAAAGGGAAGATGGTATCCTCGATCAAATTCGCGGTCCAAAACCATAGCGAAACATGGAAACCTGTCAAATTCCCATTCCCAACACCATCTTTCCGCATCTCACAGTTTATGCAGATCTAGCAGAATCTCATTCGATACCCTTCACAATGCCTCGATTCACCATCGATGTGGATCTACCCGCCTAGACCCTCGCCTCGGGCACCACGCGCACGACATGGAGGGGAGTGTAATTCGAAAAGCAGTAAACCCACCAAGAGCTAGACCATTGGACCGGAGGCGAAGCCATCCCCTGGCGACACAGACAGTACTGTCTGCTGGTGAACTCGAGCTGTCGCGTGCCAACAAGACTTACCCCCCTGTTGCCCATGTGGCCCTTCACTTGCCCCGGTGCTTCTGCTCCGCGAACGTCTGTCCCTCGCAAGAACGTGAGGAGCTCTCGCATGGCGCTTGGCAGCTAATCTGTTGCAGGCGACTGGTTGTCACCTATGCGGAGCGAGTAACGAGGTTACTCATCATTCTCTACTGGACCAGACTATTTACGGCCTTGCTTGCGCCATTCCCCACCCTCTATTCGATTGGGGGAGATACTGGAGATTGGGGTCGGAGCAAACTTGACAGGCACCAAGGGCACCCGCCAGTTTTGTGACAGATCAAAAGTTTGATCTCACAGATGGACCAGGATCGAGGCAATCTTCCCGTTGGCCCAGTGGCGAAGCAACGGTCGTGGCCCAATCGGGGCACTACGACTTCTCCTTGCTGTGGCTTGTCTGCACTGCGGGCTCTTCCCGACGCGAATGGAGCTTAGGGTTGTCCTGGCACACTCACGTCGACAAGTCGCGACCAATCACCTGTTGCAATCGCTTTGGATTGTGCTCTTGGAACCATTCATCTAGCCGAAAGGCCCCCACCAGAGAACAAACATGGCAAACGTCGTTTGTTGGCCGGGATCCCCTCTTTGTAGGAGACGAACTGGAAGTTTGCAGATCCGGCAAACGGTGGTATTCATATCGCATGGGCTGCCAGGATCGACCCCATAGCCTTCCCCTGGTCAAAGCTGCCAAGCACACACAAGCAAGTGAGCCCGATCTTGAGATCAGCGTTGCTAAACTCAGTCGGCTGTCGCATTGCCTTCCCCCCACCATCATCTGGGTAACTGCCCACAAACGAGGCAGAGAAAGCATACTGTGTAGAAGACCGCTTGTTCGGGTTCACTGCAGAGATACAGGGAGCGCGCTAAGAAGAAGCTTTGTTTCCCAACCTAATCTCAGGTTTGCCGCCCATCTTCTTTTCTTCGGGTATCTGATTAGTGCGTATTGACCACTGAGGACTCTCGGGAGATCGGACGTTGCTGGGGGGAGGGAGGACCTGGTGCTACCGTGCCGCAACGCTTCCCCCGAAGTACCTACTCGGTGGGGAAGAGACGGCGTCCCGGGCGCGGCCGCCACGAACGACAAAATGTGGCGCTCTCCTGATTCATGTCCAACAAGCGTTGGTGGCGAGAGATTGAGAAGAGGCTCGGTGCGACGACCCCTTATGCTCCCGCTTCCTAGAACACGATCGTCTCGGACCCGAGATCCAAGATCCCGGTAGCGATCTCAGTTCTCAGTAGTTCATTTACTTGCTGTCCAAGTCCCTCTTCCCCACCATCCGAACGGAGATGGTGGCAACTGTCAACCGCGCATATTGGTGACTCTAATCGGCAGCCTTGTGGAAGACGAGTTTTGGGGCAACGACTGCATACGTGCGCGCACGGTTTGATTGGACACTACGAGATGAACGAGAAACATGGGCGGCTGAGTAGATTGAGTCTAGAACTGGTATATAGGCACAAAGGTTACCGATGCAGTGGGTCTACGTATTCCAAGACTCGTGTCGGCGCATTGCAGATGAGTACTACAGAGAAATAGAAACCGACACAACCTCCTCAACTAATACGATTGCATTGCCCCCGAAATTCGGCTTTTCATACAGACATTACTACATCATTAATCTCCGAGGGTGCCCGTGGAATGAGCATCACCAAGATATTTTCAGAAGGCCATGATATCAGAAGTTCTTCCATCGGGCCATGCGAACAGAAGCATACTTGGCTTTGATCGATTTGATAGTACCTTGTGTAGATATTCATAACCTTGGGCCCGATGTCTAGATATGGTTCGACTGAGCAAAATACAACAAGTAGTCTCGCTATACTGCCGTATGTGGGATACCTATCCCTATCTAAAACAACTCTTTGAGGTAGTCTTTCTTCACGACTCGTATTATTCAGCATAAGCAATGCAATGAATAGTCTTGAGAGGAAGAGGAGAGAGAGAAAGAGAGAGAATAGATCTAGTATACCATCTCCATTTTCCCACTGGATTTGTAACCAGTTATACTTTTTTATCTAGTAAACCCTGTGCTCTTCGCGATCATCACCTTTGCTCTTCTTAGGCTTATTCACCTCAGAACGGGGAATGGAAGACGCTAATTAACCTATACGGCCCGGGTCGCAAAACGATATCATTTGTAGCGTCCAACCTGAGGAAATATCAGCTCAGTACGTAGTAGTCTCTTTGGATATCTCAGTTGCGGTTGAGGGTATGCTGCTCCGCGGGTAAAAGTAAAGGGTGATTCAGAGACGTCGATTGGGCATCGAAACCATTGCGGAGAGCAACGCAACCTGCAACTTCGTTTCGTAGCGGATCATAATGGCCCCGTGGGCGAAACACTCTCAGCGCTTACACATGGACGCAGGCTCGTCCCACGTGCTTTGGCGTCGCTACACGCGCTGGAAAGCGGTATGTCGTCGTTGTCGCGAATTAGGGCCACATGCCTGACGTCGTCATCTGCTGGTGGAGGAGGGAGTACGCCAGCAAGATGAGCCCATGAACCCCCCTCTTAAACGTCGAACTTGCGTCGCATGATATGGTCCATTGTCAAACTCGCATGAATGACCATATGATAAATCTGGAACACTACACTGTTCGAAATAGCCTTCTCGGCAATCTTGACTGCTCGTCTCGTGGCGTGTCCCATCGCGTTGCCATTGATGACCTGTACCATCATCAACACGAAGTCCGAATAGAAAAAGACACTTGTGTATAGCGACGGCATTTCAACAGACCAAGCACCATTCAAAATATATTAGATAACGAGGTACTTGAATGTCACCGAAATCGCTGCGGTAACGAGGGGTCGGGGCTACGAGGTATGAGGTGAGTTTTGCGCGGAAAAAGTTGACCTGGGAGTACGAAGAGAGTGGTGATGGCGTGGGAGGGCTTAAGAATCGAGAAGCGAGAAGGGGGGTGAAGGCGAGGGCGTAGAAGGTAGAGTTAGACAGTGGCGTAGACGGTGTATTACATTGAGCAGGCTGGGAAGGAGGGTCTACAAGTTGAGTAGGAGGCGACTGAGGCGTTGTTAGTTACCATTGCGACTCATTTGGCTTATGTCGGAGAGTATGAGGGTATGTAATGGTTACGAACCGATGAAACTTGGGTGTTTATCGTTGAACCGAGTGTTTATTAGCAGTTGAATATGTGATGGAAGCGAGATGCAGAGAAGTAGAAGAAAGACGAATGAACGAAGAGCTCAGAAGGAGGGGACTTTGAGTACTTGACCATGTTGAACTTTTCATTTCGATATGCGACACTGACGATATACATCTCCAGGTGTCGAACTGGGACTCCGACACGACCGCGAGTCCGGACCATCTTAAGGGCTATCAACGGTCCCTTTCTCATCATTCAGCAAGCCGGCAGACCTGCCAATGGGGCCTCCTTTATTGGTATTGCGTAGAATGCCAATAAAGGCTAATTGAACCTTCGCCACCCCTCAAATCAAGTGGTTCGAACCAGCTACCGTTTGACAGGGACGCTAACTCCAGGAGACATCATACAGGTTTGCAACTCCACAATGACAAGGCTCAGACTGGAGCTGTTTGTGCTAGTTTCAGGAGTGTTCACGAAGAAGCCACAACAACATGCATCTCAGTTGGCAAATACAACTATCTCTATGGCGATACAAATTTCTATTGAAACTTGGATTCTTGCGCTCTCAGGTTGCCTATTACACTTCTCGTACTAAGCCTACGTGATTTGTTACGCAAAGTAAAAGTGACCAATGCGGCTCTCAAGCATTCTCAGGCATCGGGATCCCCTGAGTCAACAAGCGATTTTTATCTGCCAATGAGTTGCTCAGCCCCAGTCGAACAGTGACATGGCTGCTGTCATTTTATAGCGTTGCCCGATAGGAGGCTAGGGCAGTCGTGATTGTGAATGCCTAATCCCATCGTTCGTAACTATCGTAGGTAAGGTAGGTACCCATTATCCAATCATGGAATACAGAACTAAATTAAAGAATTTCAATCAACAAGCGCCACCTGAAGAGCCTCAGCTGCTCAAGGGTTAGTTCCTTGAGCTTACGCAGGTGGTGAACATTCCTAGACTCGTACGGGTACGAGTACCCACTTTGGCGTTGGGAGAATCCACTCATCTGCCGGTTCGGGGCGGGGCCTCGGACCCCAAAAGATTTCCGGACCCGGGAGATCTCCCTGCCCCACCGTCCAGAGTCTGCCTTACGAGACCCGATCGTAAGAGAACGTCGTGCGAAAACCCTAGATTTCCCCTTTTATTATTTACGAATCTTTTGACCACGACATACGTCTTGTCCCCAGATCCCCCTCTTTTTTTTTGTAAAGTTTGTGTAAAATCGTCCGATTCGCTCATCTCCCATCCCAGACCGCCTCGCCGTCCCGTCCCGTCCGCACTTGACATCCTACAACTCGACGCCAAGACTCTGCTGTGTGCCGACAAAGTATGGAGGACCCAACTATGGCGACTGTCGGCAGCCAACAACAAGGTAGCCACGAGGTGGCTGCGCGGGCCCTGGGTGACAGGCCCCTGAAGCGCGACCCTGCATGTGTAGAGTGCCGGCAGCGGAAACTAAAATGCGACCGAAAGTACCCCTGCTCAGAATGCATCACAGTATGTGTTGTCTTTAGTAAAACTCTCCTTTTCCCTCGCAGCTCTTGCTGCTACTACTTGTATCTCATTCGTGCCATCTTCCATCCTCCTCCACCACTTCCCTCTTTATATTAACATAAACTCCCACGCAGCATGGCCGCCATTGCCTTGCTCCACCACCATCGGGTCCACGCAAGCCTAGAAGGAAGAACCATCATGAGCTACGCGACAAACTTGCGAGCATCGAATCGCTTTTGGAGGAATGTATGGGATCGAAACCAATCTATCTCGCCAATGGAACGCCACCCGCCCTGACCGGTCAAGAATCTCCAATAGACGACCAGAACCACGACTATCATAGACCTAAAGTCCAGTCGCCAGGATGGCTCGTACAGACCAAAAACGGGGTCGAATTCCGTGACAGCAAAACGGCGTCTGCGACTCGCGAGGATGTAAGTAAACATCTTCCTTCCTATGGCTCGACAGCACTTGGTCCTGAAGACGATTTCATTGCTGTGATCGTCTCCTCGTGCATACACATACCATATCAGCCTTGGTTTATACTCACATAGGGTCAACATGATAGGAACAGACCATACGTGCCCTTTTTGAGGTGGAAAGCGAGCAGTCGACATGGCTACCTGCTCTCGCCTTCCTCAATCAGCACCATGACTCAATAGGCATATCTCCCGCCTCGGGGCTCTCCTACAACTGCGTCCCATCTCCACCTAACATCATCGTCTTGTGGAGAGTGTTCTTGGACAGAGTCTATCCTGTCACCAAGATACTTCACGTTCCGACATTCCAAGCCAACATTACAGATGCAGTGTCCAACTTTCACGCCATCCCGCCCGTCACACAGGGGCTTTTGTTCTCCATCTTCCTCGCAGCATCTGGTTCTCTTTCGCAAAAGGAGCACTGGGACATGCTACGCTGGTCCAAGAAGGATGCCTCGACGGTTCTGTCTAGGGGCTTTAAGGCTGCCATGGCACGATATAACTATCTGAAACGGTTCAACGAAGATACGATAAGGAGCCTGATATTTTATTCAGTGAGTACCTCATCTGAAGAGCATCATGCTTTGGATTGTCTCTACCATGGCACGTGGCTGATTGTAACGCAGCTACACCAACGAACTTTGAGAGATACGGTAGACCCATGGATCCTCAACGGTATCGTCATGAACATAGCTCACCGTCTCGGTCTCCATATCGACGGGACGCGACTCGGCTTCTCACCCTTCCAAATAGAAATGAGACGACGTCTGTGGTGGCAAACCGTTCTTATAGAGGCCAAAACGAGTGCCGCCTCATGCATTAGCGCCAAGGTGCTACCATCCAGCCGGGACACGCTCATCCCGCTCAATATCAACGACGAAGACCTACATCCTTCTATGAAGGAAGCACCCAGTGTCCGAGAAGGTCCATCAGAGATGTCTTACTGTGTACATACATACGAAACAGAAGCACTCGCCATGGCTATGCAGATCCCGTCCGTCGATGAGGTGCTCTGGGGCCAGGCCTCCTCAAACCCGGCTTCGGCATCGGCGCACGCTGCCATACCCTCGCCGCACCCTTTTGACTCACCCTTCGTCACCGCCATACAAGATGCCTTACAAAAGTTCGACCGGACGCTGGGGCCCCTCGAGCGTCTTCTCCTCTCCGACTCCGCCGCGAACCCGCTCCACGCAATGGCACTCTATGCCCGCACATCACTCGCCGCCATTGTTCAGATTGTCATCACGCCGCTCGAGGCCGCACCGGGATGGGGCACGGAGATACACGGTCCAGAAGACAAGTTCTTCAACGTGGGCCTGGTGGCGCTGGAGATCCTGCTTGAGCAACGGCGGCTCGCGGGCCATCAGTTCGCGTGGCTCGTCGACCTCGACTTCAAGATTCAGACGTTCTACTACCTGGGCGCGCAGCTTCAGAACAGAGTATCTGGCTCCTTGGCGGAGAGGACGTGGGCTGTCATTGAGAAGATGTATGCTTGTCGCGAGGACTTGTGGGAGCTCAAGGATGAGGAGAATATGACGCTGGCGAATCTTTTGATTGTGGCGTGGAGTCGGCGCGCGGAGCATTTTCTGGGGAATCGAGTTCTGCTGCTTGAGCCTCCTTTTGTGACGCGCCTGCGAGATGAGGTTATGATGATCAAGGCCGAGGCGTTGAGCTTATTCTGATGATGTTGTCAGATACCTCAGGCTGGGTGTCCGGGGCTAATTGCGTTTTTGCAACTTTTTTCGCCCATTTCCGATGTGAGGCTCTGGTTGAGGGAAATTAATTGAGGTCTTGTGTGTTCATGAAAATAGTGTTAGATGGATCATGGCCGAACTCTGCAACCACTGATGATCTTAAAAGGGTTTGCGCCTCATCTAAGATTCTGTGACATCTAGTTGCTCCACCGTACCGCTGTGCCGGATATGTGAACAAAGACTGGAGACATCATGGCTTGGGTGAGGAGTACGTATTCGTAGAGCTTGACTTTGCGCTAGTCTCTTAGACAATGGCAATTAGCTTCCTGGGGTATGCCACGGCGTCCTGATTGTGAGCCTTTTGGTTCTTCGAGGCGGCTCGGCGTCTGGTATTATGGTATACATTTTGTGAATTGTCCGAGATGGTCGGCCCAATCCGTAGATTGCCATGGGTTCCGGCCGTGGGCAAAGATGCCACCGCTGCACGCGAGTTTCATTCCATAAGGGTACCACCAAAGAAGACGTGGCGACCTTTAGGGTCGAAATCTCGTTGAATACGGACTGCAAGTTTCAATTAGTCCCTTAGATTTCAAAAGTTCAGATGATGTTCCGTCTGACTAGAATTTTAGAGTTCACAACTAAGGAACGCTAGCCCGTTGGGTTAGTACAAATAAGCGCTGATCCAGACGTTCGGGAGCACTTACAGGGTTCATATTTTGACTTAAACGTTGCTCAGCTTTTTCGGCATATGCTTGGCGATTACCTATTTGCATCGAATTCAAACGGGCGTATGTGAATATGTGAGGGTGATGCTGACAACTTCATTGGGGTTTTGTGATGTTTTCCTCCGACATTTTGTGCCAAATTGTATCCTGGAGAAGCCTTTCTAGGTTCTTCGAGCCAATATCAGGCCGTATAAGAAGTTTTGCAGTTGCCGTTCCAAATGTGGTATTGGTGATTATTGCACACGTTTTTGGGGGCTTATCACTTCGTCAGCCATAAGTTCTTACACCTCAATCACAGCAAGTTCCAAGAAGTCCAGAGACCAAAAGATGCCTTCTCCATACAAGACGGCTCTCATCACCGGCGCCACGTCCGGGACCAGCTATGCTTTAGCAGAGCGTCTGGTCGCGAACGGTGGCTTTTTTATTGCAGCAGGTCGCCGCGCAGATCGCCTGGAGAAAATCCTCTCCAAGCATGGAAGCTCAAAAGTTGCCACCGAAGTCTACGATGTCTCTAATATCGACGGCATGGAATCATGGATCGAAGAGTTAGTACGTTTGCATACTTTGATCCGCTCTAACTCCTAGGCCTATTCCTCCCCCGCCTCATTCAGAAAGTCGTCCTCAAATACACCACCTAAACGTTGTACGTCGACTGATTATTGACAACTACCCAGAGTGACTACCAAGTATCCCAAGCTAGACTGCCTCTTCCTCAACGCAGGCGACCAAAACACCTTTGACTTCACGCCCGCCCTCCTAGAAACAGCCAAAAACGAGCTAAACCTGAACTATTTCTCCCCGCTCGTCGCAACGTCGCACATCCTCCCCCATTTCGAGTTTCTCTCCACGCCGACCGCCGTCAAACTCGTGACCTCGAGCCTGGCCATCGTGCCCATGTCCCGCTGCGCAGACTACTGCGCCAGCAAAGCCGCACTTCGATCGCTAACCTGGAGTTTGCGCGCTCAGCTCGCCGATCGCGGGCCTCACACCGAGAGCATCCGCGTCATTGAGATCGTTCCGCCTGCTGTCAAGACTGAGCTGCATACGCGGCAGGCGGACCTGGTCGCAGCGGGACGGGCTGGTGTGGGTATGCCGCTGGAGCAGTTCATTGACGAGACATAGGAAGAGTTGGAGAAGGGTGAGGTGGATGATAACATTATTGGGCAGGCAAAGCATTACGCCTGTGGGGAGAAGGAGAGGAAGAAGGCTTTCAATGGATTGCTTGTGATGTTGAGGGGGGATTGAGTCGGGAGCTTTGAGTGACTGTGAGTTATCATCTGAGACAATGCTCATCTATATCTTCTATCGACAAGTCTCGAATTATCCTAATAACACTTTGAATCTAGAAACACTTGATGTAAGCTCACTTGATTTGAAGACAGCTACAGAAATAGCCTCTTATAGCAAACCCATCAAACTGGCATTCTATTAGTCACAAGGGAGGAGAAATCTTTTTCAAGACAATAGTAGTCTGTTATGTTCCTTTAGAGCTACATGTGCCCTGAATCCAGATCCTAGGTCTGAATCAGAGCAAGGTAAGTCTGAGCTATACACCATTCATTAATCCTAGCCGTCTCTCCATTCGCACCGTTTTGCCACCAGATCATCTTTCTGTCTCCAAAGCTCTGACAAGTTACAGTCCCGTATGATTCCCGACTAATTCTCTCAAGTCTAAATAGAGTACCAGTCACTATCATCGGCGACCTCGTCACAGGCTACGCTTAGATAGCAGGGGGAGGAGCCTGCTGGTTGGTGGCAGGAGGAGGAGGAGGGGGTCTCTGGTTGGGGTCGACAGCCCGAGCGCCGTTGGGCTTGGGAGGAGGAGGGGTGTTGTCGTTGGCCGGGGGAGGAGGAGGAGCCTGAGCCTGCTGGTTTGGGTTTACGGCCCTAGCGGCGTTGTTAGGCTTGGGAGGAGGAGCCTGCTGGTTCTCCGCGGGAGGAGGATGGGGCGCCTGCGCATTGGGGTTGACGGCTCTGGCGTTGTTCGGCTTAGGAGGAGGAGGGGTGTTGTTGTCCTTGGGTGGAGGAGGAGGAGCGGCCTGAGGGTTGACCGCTCTGCGGTTGTTGGGCTTGGGAGGAGGCTGCTCGTTGTTGGCCGGGGGAGGGGGAGGCTGTTGGTTGGGGTTGATTGCTCTCGCTCCGTTGGGCTTGGGGGGAGGAGGAGTGTTGTCGTTGGCGGGAGGAGGAGGAGCCTGGGCCTGTTGGTTGGGGTTCACCGCCCGGCGGTTGTTAGGCTTAGGAGGAGGGGGAGTGTTGTCATTGGCGGGAGGGGGAGGAGGCTGCTGGTTCGGGTTGATGGCTCTGGCACCGTTGGGCTTAGGAGGGGGAGGCGTGTTGTCCTTGGGAGGAGGGGGAGGAGCAGCCTGAGGGTTCACGGCTCTGCGGTTGTTGGGCTTGGGAGGAGGAGGCTGGTTGTTGTTCGCCGGAGGAGGGGGAGGCTGCTGGTTGGGGGCCACGGCTCTGGCGAAGTTACCGTTGCCGGCGTTGTTGGCGGTGTTTGCGTTGTTTCCAGCCGCATTGCCGTTGGCACCCGCAGCTCCGTTGTTCACATTGTTCGCATTGCCGTTGTTGGCATTATTGGCGTTGCCGGCGTTGTTGCCGGCGTTGTTGCCAGCAGCTCCGGCGTTGTTGGCGTTGTTCCCAGCGTTCGCACCATTTCCGTTGTTTGCGTTGTTGGGGTTGGCATTATTAGGGTTGTTGTTGGTGTTGGTAGGACGGGGAGGAGGGGGCTGCTGGTTGTTGTTGCCGGCGTTGTTGTTATTGTTGTTGTTGCCAGCATTGCCGGTGTTGCCAGCATTGCCAGTGTTGCCTCCGGTGTTGCCTCCGGCTCCGGCTCCATTGCCGGCACCTCCCCCGTTACCACCTCCAATGGCACCAGCACCGCCCTGAGGAGCGGGAGCTAGAAAAAAGAGAGTTAGTCACTGACTCCATACGATGTCCGTGAGAGTACTTACCAGTCAAGGCATTACCCGTGAGAAGGGCAATAGCGAGAACGGTGAGAGTGGTGTAACGCATTTTGACTAGGTATTGGAGACTTGGTCAAAAAGTCGAGTAATGACAGTATAGAGGTGAGAGAGAGAGAGAGAGAGTTGGGTATCGTCGAAAGAATCGAAGAAGTGAAGAATCAAGTGAAAATAGTGAATATGACTAAAGTTAGATGTGCACAGCACGGGAGAAGGTTGAAGAGTTAGAAAGGATGTTGAGGTAAAGTTAAGAAACTGTTGATGAGAATGATGAGAAAAAAGAACCTGATTTCCTCGAGATCGAGTGAGTCTTTATAGCCAAATGAATCCTCAAGACTTGTCGCCATTGGCAAGCAACATGAAGACTTTCAGCTCCACTGATCCCATCATCCAGCTCGTCTCATGTTGCCATTCAGCTGACGTTTCCCCCTAGGGCCGTGTTTGCCGATGTCTAGAACGCTGCGTCGAAGCATAGCCCGGCATGTCGAACACTTGACGGGCTGTGGACATCGCGACATCACCAACCCAGCATCTTGCAACATCGGGAGTTTAGATGGCATGTCGTCGTCCGCCGAACCTCAAACGAGCATTGACGTTGCCTGCAAAGGCGTGTGAAGGCCTGCGATGGGAGGATGAACCCAGCCTCCAATCGAACGATTACGAAGCTTGAATTAGGTAAAAAGTCATCAGAAAGGAGACTAGTCCGACGTCTAACGCGAATAAACGATTCGGCAGAGCCCCAGAGGCCCCCGGGAATGTGGCTCTGAGCCTCAATTCTCTGTTGAGGCTTGGCTCCCTCTTGCCGTTGCGGTCCTGCCGGGAAGCCTTGTGGGGAGAGGGAGCGGGAGCTTGTTTTCGGGACCCCATCCGGTTCGGAGAAAAAGAGTAACAATAGCGGGAAAAGTCTTGAAAGGGGTTCAAACAAGGAGTCGCATCACGGAAAGCTGGGGGTTTCTGAGCTCTGACGTTGCCATGTAGATTCGCAATCCTCTTTGGGCCTTTGCGGTCCCCGCATTTTCGTGTTTCGACTGATGCTGTGACATGCCTACCGGGGGGGCAGGGGGGGAAGCCGCACCGATTGATTGCGCGGCCCGATCTACAACGTGATGTGGGAGACGACCCCGGCGTCGATGGCTAAATGCGGAAGCTTTTGGGATTTCTAGAAGCTCCTTTTTTCTTCAGATCTCTCCAAGAGCTGGTGAGGCTGAAAAAACTTGTAACGTGAGCGCATTGAACGAGACTCGGTTCTTCAAACATTCTGGATCTTTTTCGTCATCTTACTTGGAAAATCATAGGTGGCTGGGCTGCACACACCGCCTCACCAGTGGAAGGGTCCGAGTGCAAGAGGGATGAGAGCAACATATGATGTCCAGCGACAATATCACCGTCAATTATGATCATCACGACTTACAAGAGCCTCCCGAGGCTACGTATGCCCATGAAAGCCGCTAGGTTCGGGCATGCCGAGCCGACGATGGTTGCCTCAGAAGGCGCAGATGTGCAAGGGTAACGATGGAGGAACACGTGATGGTCAAGTTTGTAAGAATACGGCATTTCACTGCTCAGATGTAGCGCAAGACGTGCCATATTACTAACAAATCCATGCGACGTGGCTCCGTGTGGCAGCCAGCTTCTCACATACAGCTTTCAAGTTCTGAAGGCGAAGGATGTTCAAGTTCCATACGCATTTATATCGCTGTGATGGTTGATTGAGATGTTTGCGATGGTAGAGACAAGAGTGGGAATAAATAACATCTAGAATTGGTCATATCCCGAGAAACAACATCAAGATTGAAAGCCGTCGGCGAGCTAGTGAATAAGCTTGTCAAGCTTTAACGAGTGGGCATCCGAGCCTACTTGCCATGTTGGAAAACCTAACAATCAATAGAGCGGGGCCTGCCGCGTCACTTAAATTGCGGCTCGTCAAATCATTCTACGCATATGTCAACTACCTTGCCAAGCCTCAAGTTGTAATTTCCGATCCGTATTGGAACAATACATATGGAAACAGGCATAGAGAGCCGACATTTCCCGTCTTTGATGTCCTGGATTTTACAATGCAAGTTGGCATGCAAGACAACCTCCGATAGAAATATCATGTTTCAATGGAGACTTTTCAATGAAAAAAGGTTGTGATATGAACCATGGGGTAAGTAACTCTCTCCGGCTTCATTTGGCCAAAATGATTAACACACACGGGATTGTGCCTTTGAAGAAGTTTGTACGATATGATACACATAATACTACTGAGAGGTTCTAGCGCTTCATTCTAATCTCGCGCTCGACAGAACATGGTGCTCTCAATCAGAGTGTACTCGATTCTGTACGGGATTACGGGCAAATCATCTACTAACAAGGCGACGCCAGCTGGGAACGTCGGTCTGAAAGATTATCAAGGAAAACGACGAGTATCGAAACTGTTGTTCAGTTGGTTGAGAGCAACCTGAACCACTAAGAAGCCAAGAGGAATAATTCGAGAGATGCGTTTCGTGGAGTCAAGAAGCTTACTTCATTGTGACATCAATTTTGGCAGAATTTCGTAAATGATGTATAGGCTCTAAGCAGGTTTGCCGATTACAATTTACTTTCTTTAAAAATTTACTTAAATTATCTTAACCAATAACTTTCAAGTCCCTAAGAAAGTGATATTTCCTTAGTCTAGAAGATAAATGCATGTAACGTAAAATGACCAATCTTTATACATAAAAAACTACTAAATTTAATTGTGATTAATTTAATATTGAAAAGCCTTTCTTATTTTAAAGCCCTCAAACGTACTTCTCAAGAGGTCTTACCGCTTATTACTATAATCCTCCTTTCTACCAATTATAGGTTTTTTTTACTTATCCTATCTTGAATTCATTTCCACTAAGTTTGCTCATATTTCTCAAGCACGAGCTGGGAGTCGCCTTCGATATTAAACAAGTAAGGAACAATCACCTCAAGCACGAAGAGGCGGCTGAAGTAAACCCAATTTGAGGGAGTTTGGGAAATACCCATGAGTAGGCAGCCTTGAGTGATTTGGGTAACATAGATGAAATACACTACCACGAGATGAAAATGGCTATAGTCGTCGGCATCATCGGCATCATCGGCAACACATCACAAATCCGCCCAGAGCGTACGGATAAGATAATGAGGAAGAATACTCGCGACTTTTTCCATTTAAAATCAAGGAGACTATAGCCTTCATTCTTCATCTCGACATCCAAATCGTTAATCGAAGAAACTTACTACTCGTTGGTCAGCAGACGGCGTTCCCGATGATCACAACTGCAACACGCCCAAACACAGAGTTGCCCAGGCATTTAACGACATGTCATCAATAAACCTCTTCGGTATATCTGCTTCAGTCATCCTCCTCCTCGACATCCGGCTGTTTAATAGCATACCCCTCCACAAACCCCTCCGGATCACATATCCTCTCGAGACTAATTCCATTCGCAGCAACCCACTCCCACACAAACGCCTTATTAACCTTCACCCTTGGTACATCAGGTCGCGGCCCAGCACCCGCGTCCTCCATCTCAACATCCTCATCCTCTTCTTCCTCTTCTTCCTCTTCTTCCACCGCCTCCTCGTCAGCATCGCCCTCCCCAGCTATTTTCTTCACCTTCTTCTTCTTAGCCGGCGGCTTCCCAGGCCCCAGTCCAGCCTCCACGACAACACCCATCTCCCGTAACGTCGCAAGACAATCATCCAACGCGATCCACGTCGCCCGGCTGCAGTCCTCGAGGTCAACCAACAACGCCGGATCCGCGTCACCTGCTACTCGACCGTTACTCGGACACCCCAACACCCACCTCGCGATCTCCCCGCCCCAAAACCGCTTATACCCCTTCCTCCCTAGTTCCGAAATAGGTTTCTCCGGCCCGCCCAGCACGCCCTCGCGCCGCGAGATCTCGTACGACACGCCCATGAGCAGTGCGCCGAGCCCCTTTTTCTGCCAGGGCGGGAAGACGAGGATACAGGCTAGGTTGTTGTTGTCCCACGACATTTTCTCTTTTGAGAAGAAGCCGACAATGTGTGGACGTGGTGGTGGTGACGGGGGCGGTTGTGGCGGCTGCGCTGATGCTGTCGCTGTTGCCGTCGAGTCTTGTTGGGAGGAAGGGTGTGGTTTGGGGGCCGGGGGTGTGTAGACTAGGAGGAAGTAGTTGAAGCCGCGGACGTCGAAGAAGACGGACTTGTTGTCGAGGAAGAGTTTTGCGAATAGGGAAAGATTCTGGCAGAAGAGCTGGCGTGAATTGTGTTAGTCAAAATGTGTCTGCCTCGCAGAAGTCTTCTCTCACTATGAGAAAAATAGAAAAGGGACCAGGGTCGGGTACTCACCACATCCTGCTCGCCATCAACTTCCCATACACTCCACTCCCCCTCATCAGTAACATACTCTTCGGTATATTTCGGCGCAACATTCGTCTTCTTCCCCGTCGTCCGCGCAATTTCCTTGCGCACCAGCCTCCGACCCCGTGGGTGCCGGTAGACCTTCCGTCCCGGCACTACCCCGTTGCGCTCGCACATGCGGACGTGGCCCCACCACGCCACGAGCTCCTTGGAGTACTTGAAGCACATAGGACACACGTATAACCTGTCGAGCATGGGCGCGTCGCCGCCCTTTCGGTGCTGGTTCTTGGCGCCGCCGTTGCTGTTGCTGCTGTTGTTTGCGCTGGCAGCGTCGTGTGCAAGGGGGTTTTTGCTCCCGCCGCCGCCCGTTTTTGCACCCGCGGCCTCGCCGAGGACTTCTTTGCCGTAGTAGGATGGGTACCACGCCCGGAAACAGATGTTGCCGAGCATCACCTTGTCGATGTTTCGATCGGTCCGTGGGGCGGACTTATCTGCTGTCCTCTGGGGAGGGACAGGTGGTGGAGGCGGGGCCGCCGCCGCTGGCGGCTTGGAGGGTGTTGATGTCGATGTCGGGTGTACGGGCACAGGGACGGCGGTAACGGTAGCAGGAATGGTGTGGTGATAGGAAGGTCGCGTCGTCGTCGTTGTCGTTGTTGTAGTTGTCGTCGAGGAGATTGGCCGGAAGTGCTGCGTTATGGGCGGCTGGCTTGTGGGAGGGCTCGGACGGACGAGGCTGCCTCCGGTGCGATTGCGGTGAACTTGTGTCTGGGGTGCTTGGTACGTGATCTTTGGCGCGACGAGCGTCACGGGTCTGACGTTTTCTTTTGCGTCTTTGAATGCCATTTTGGGCGACGATGAGTCGTTTGCGTTTGCGCTCTCACGTCGTTGACGGGTTACGCGGGGTTCCTGTGGTGTAGGTGTTGCGGGTTGACCGACCGCTCGTGGTATAGGTAGCTGCTGCTGCTGCTGCTGCTGTGGTAGATGTGATGCTGATGACGATATTGGCGGTATCGGTATCGGTATGGGCGTCTCGGAGATCTTGGATGCGGGGTACGGCTTAGAATTGGAAGGACGACGTCCACTGATACGCTTGTCTTCAGCGGCACCGGCGGCGGCAGTGGAGGGGTGCAAGGGTTGCGGGTGCGATGCGGTGGCGGAGGTCGGGATCGGAGGGGGCAGAATCGGAGTTTGACGCGTTGCGCGACGCGTCGTCGTCGGATCGGCGGTTGTTGCGCCGGCGGCGACGGCGGCGACGGCAGCGGCAGCCGGGATGGGAGGTTCGGGCTCGTCGTGGGGTCGCTTGCGCTTCGCCGGCGCCATGCTCAGGGGAGAGCGAGGCGAGGATCGTGTGGTGAACGATGATGTTACGCAGCGACTCACGAGGTACGCGGTGAGAGTTCCGGAGCGCGCGAATGGAATCAATTAAACTTTGGGGCCTCGTGGGCGGGAGTGACCTTGCAGGGGTTGAGGATCGAGAGACTTGCGTAAGAGAGAGAGAGAGATTCAGATCGGTCGGTGGATTGAATGGGTCCTACGACTGTCGAACTGAGACAATTTCGTGCGAATCTTCAGTGTGGGAGCATGGGAAAAGCTGTCTCACATGGTCAAGAGCGATGGGTTGAGTCACGAGCTTGGAGGCGCGCTGCGATGGGAATGTGCTGGGCGCAATTCGTGTTTCAATTGGCGATCTGTTGTTGGTTCAGGTCGATTGCGACCGAGTGCGACCGAGACTTCTGCGTCCTTTCCGTTTGGAAGCAATGACGTTGGAGCTTACATAATATGGGCTGGTCCGTCAACATTATCTTGTCGTTATCGTTATCGGGAGATAGGTAGTTACCCCAAGCCATCGGAGGGGAAGCCACACAGCCCTCGCTACATGCATGCGCAACGAAATTTCCGCCAGAAAAAACAAAACAAAATCCCCCGAAAAAAGTAAAAACATATAATATCAACCCACGCAAAAGAAACCGAAATATCATCAAAATATGAGGTCCATCCAGGATTCGAACCTGGGCCTACGGAAGGTTCTGAGAATCAGAATCCGACGTCCTAACCAACTAGACTAATAGACCTGACACGGTTTATTGACTGTTGGTGGAGGAGCGGCTTCCGGCGCCCATGATCCCAAGCCCTGAGTGGAGTCCTGACGCCGATGGCAACCCTCTCGTTGCCTCCGTCACGAGGCCCTCAATCCATTGATGGCTATCTTCCGGCCCAGTCTGACTGAGAGCCTCAACCCTCAGAGAGACCTCGCTGGAGGTTCTAGTTGGAGAGACCTCAGTGTTTGCGTGTCGCGCAGAACGGACCTTTGGCGTTCATGACTCGGTCCAGCGTGTCGTCGTTGCTGTCCCAGTCTTTGACGAGGAGTTGCTGTTTTCGCCGAGCAAAGCCAGCGTCACGGTTACGATACACGGAGTCAATTTTGCGCACGTCGTTCTTGTCACTGGTCATCCACCGCAGCTCCTCATCGAGGAACCTCGTATAAGTCATGTCAGTACCGAATCTGGCCTTGACGTTAGCTTCGAGGTGGGCATCAACCGCCTTCTCAAGGGCCTTGTCGTCCTTCGTTGGCGCCGAAATCGAGTGGAGCTCTGGCATTGTCGAATCCGCCGACGGATTGAATGTAGGCTCTTTGCGATGCGGTTCGGGAAGAATGGAGTCAACGCTGTAGTACAGCAAGGAGCTGTTCAAGACAGCGGCGTCGATCCTTCGCAACTCTGGCGGTGTGATCGGGCAGTGGCCGAGGTTCAGGTACTCGAGAGTCTGATTTGTCGACAACAGCTCGCAGAGAACTGGAGCAGAGGCATTTTGGATGTAATTCCATGCCTGGCCGAGGTCGAGGGTCGCATATGCCTGGCCTACATCCAACATGCGCATACCGGGATGCGACGTGACAGCCCGGAAGATGTCAATGGCGCCTTCAGTAGTCAGACCGGCAGATTGGAGTGACAGCCGCTGGAGTTTGGTGGCCTGGCGGATTCCGGAAGCGAGCACCTGCGCGCCTTCATCGCCCAGTGGGTTGCATGACAGGTAGAGCGAGGTGATTCCGCAGGCAGGGGAGGATAAGAAAGCGGCGATGGCAGAAGCGGCCTTGGTCGATATGCCGTTTCCGTTGAGGTATATATTTCGCAGGGGTAGTTTCTTACGGCCGGGAACCGCAGAGGAAAAAGTTGTCAGACGTTGGAAGAGCTCTGCGATGCCCGCATCACCCAGCTCAGTCTGGTCGAGGTCCAGAGTGCGGAGGTTTTTGGTCTCGGTGATGAGCCGGAATACATCTGCAGCGGCTACGGGACCTAGCGGGTTTCGTTTCAGCCAGATGTTCGTCACTGCGTCTGAGTCTACCAAGGCACCGACAAGGACCCTGAAGCTGGTGGCGTCGATGCAATTGCCTGCCAAGTACCAAGTATCCATGCGTTCGGGGAACTCGCGGACGAAGCGCGCGATCTCCTGAGCCCCAACCGGGCCAATGATATTGTTACCCAACAGGAAGTGTCGTACGAAGGGGTTCGGCCGTAAGCTGTCCATCAGGCTGCCAATGTGGTCTGGACCAACGACCATTTTACACAGATCCATGCGACCGTCTTGGTAGACGACACCTTTGCGAAACTCTGCTCCTTTGACACCATAGAAGGGTTCGCCTTTGCCGCCATCGAGATGTGTGCTTAAGCTGCCGGAAGCCTCGTCAAGCTCGTGAGTGCCGCCACGCTCAAGGTGGTTGAAGAACGGCGCCAGGTCGGCGCCGTCGGCAACGGAAACGGGCATCGGGATGGCTTTAGTGCCAGCGAGGGACACGGGGAATTTAGACGGGTCCCACGGGCCCTGGGCAAGGATGCGGGACGCCCACACAGGCACATGCACGCCCGGGGCAGCCCCGCCGGTCAAGCCGCGGAAGCTGTGGCCGTTCCGTTTGGTGGCGGCAAAGATGTCGTGTTTCCGCTGCAGGGCAACCCATGCACGCAACTTGACCCTCGCCGCGTCGTACCGAATGACGGGTGACACAGCATTATCGTGGGTGGCGGGATACAACAGCGTTGCAACGGCTTCGGCGAGGCGAGATCGCGCAGATTTCCGGCGCGGGAGACTGAACAGCTCGTCTGGCAGGCGAATTCCGTCCATGGGCAGTGAAAGAATCTCATCGGCCGTGTACGCTTTGGCGTGATCAAAGTCTGGCATTTTAGCATCGAGAAGATTGAAAGCCTCTCGGCAAAGAGCGGCGAGGCGAATTGCTTCTGCCAAGTCATCTGGAGCAGCATTGCTGCCATCAACCGTGTTGTTGGTAGGCACGGTTGGGGTTAAGGCATAGGGCTGGCGGTGGCCATAATCACCCGATATTGAATTGGCCAATGTAAGCTGGAGTGTTGCGGCGGAAGCCATTTTCGTGTCAGGGATTGGAGGTGCGGACATATGTTGGTAGAGTTTGATGGTCAAAGTATTGATGTTACTCTGTGTGCGCGTTGATAGTATAATCCGGACGAGGTAAGAAACTCAGCATGAAGCAGACATGACACTTATATGTTGAGCATCATGATTCCCAGGTGAACGAAGTGACTGGACCATTTGTCGACTCTTCGTGGTGAGTACCTCGAGGCGTGTAGTTGAGGGCATCTTCGATTTGCTTCTCTGCACGGCCATAGTCCGAGTCGATTTACGCTTAGTCTGAGGCCGTTGAATAGGGCTATGGCTTCGCCAAGGGTAGAGCTTCTAGGCAGCAAGTGCGAAAATAGATTGACGAATCAGAGGCGCGGATGGTAGCTAGGAATGGCATCTGTCATGGTTGTATGTGCTCCGTACTGAATGTCAATGTCGTTGCAAGGGCGTAGTTGACGAGAGTTTGACATGTAGATGTCGAATCTTATTGACACGAGGTGACCGAAAGTAGTCACTACATCAGACGACGCAGGCAAGGCAGACAACAGGCAGGAACTGGAGATGGAAGCCACTGGTTCGTTCCGTCTGTTGTGCTCCGTACACGAGGTACGTATACTGCACCTCCTGCTCTTCCCACGTTTCGCAAACGGCAGGCAGAGATGACTGCATGACATGGGTGGCTGGTGAGCTGATGACATGATATGACTTGTGGCTGGACCTGTGGCTTGCGATATTGCAAACTCCACCAGCCACACATCACGAACCACACCTCCACCATCACCACTCAACCTCCACTTCTCACCACCAACTCACAACGCTTCTTGGCTGCGATGCAGCACCAACCCACCCACACCTCTTCTCTTCCCCCCTCTCCCCCTTCGCAAGCACCATACCGGCACCTCACTCACACCTCGGAGCTTTTCAGCTGCAGCGCAACATCAAACGTCTCTATCCCTTGCCCGTCACCTTGTCCCCCGGCCTTTCCAATGTTGCATCGCATGACGGCTCACATTCATTGCCCAGGCCCTGTCTCTCCGCCCGCATTGCAGCCCTGTCTCGTTGCCATTTGCTTTCTGTCTGACTCTGTCACGGAGTCACAGCTGACCGCGAAGTCTAGGAATCCACCGCAATCAATCTGTGTAACACAGCGCAGACCACGTCAACAAACGCCCATCACGTCGCCCAAGGGCCAAACATTATGTGTGTGTGTGTGTGTGTGCCAGCTACCAACCGCAGCACACTGTCACCAGTCACCAGTCACCACACCCCATCCGACGTTCCCAGCTCAGCTATATAACCTGCTCCCTGCGGTTATTAATTTAGCACATTTGTGATTCGTCGGCTGCACCTGTGTCGACCTTGTCTCTCAAAGTCTCACATCGCTCGCGCTTGGACGAGACACTTTGCTTTTTCCACCTTGCTTCTTCGACGGCATACACACACACTTGCCCACACTATTACCTACTCTTTCTCTCACGCCATGTCACAATGTACCTATACAGCGGTGAGCAGACAGCGGAGTGCGCCGGTACTTTTCTCATCTTCGTCAACCGCCCGTAACCCATTCCAGCCGTTTTCGTGAATCTTCGGATGGCTTGGAGCAAGGAATCTCAAGTTTCTACCAACAGCGAACAAACTTCCGTGGGAGCAAACAATCCCGCTGACTGCAGCATGCTCTCGCCTCATCTTGCCTGTCCACCCCGTTGGCCAATCCTCTCATCTTCGCTTGGACTTGTCTCGTTTCGTTCTGCCCATGCGGCAGCGGACGAGGGCAAAGAGAAGTAAAAAATGATATATCGTGCAGTATCCCACGGCTGCAGCCCGCTCTCATGCGAGCAGCCGGCCACTCACAGACCCTCGGGACCACTTTGCTTTTTGCCGTCATAAATTCTCTCCCTCGGGCATCGACGCATGCGATCAATCGGCAATGCCACAATTTCGGCCGGTTGACACGAGGCTCTGAATCGGCTAGCGACATGCGGGAGTGCGTATCGGACCTCTTGATTGGAGTCCACATTGCTTTTCTGCATAAGCAGAATGACGATCTCTTCGGGAGGCATGCAGGGAGGGGCAAGCCATCGAGGCTGTGGAAGACACTTACGCACGCTAAGAAAATAAGATGGTGGTGTGTCTCCCAAGTTCCCGGTCAGGCGGGGGTGCCTTTTTTTTTGGCCTTTTTCTTTCCAACACCCTCGACAGCAGCACCAGCTGTATAGACGAGGTTAGCCCTACCAACAGCCCTCTGAAGTGTATTGTGCGTTGGATGTGACGATGAAGAAGAAAACACTCTGCCCTTGGCATGTTGGCTGGAGAGGGATTGGCCCGCGCGGGGAGATGCAAGACAAGCTGTCTCGGTGTGTGGTCGAGCTGGCTGACCGCTCCCCCTTTGGTCCGATCGTTTGGTTGCGTCCTAATGCTGCGTTGCGGGTAGAAGTCTTTCCGTATATATGCTCCCGGCCTGCTGACGAGGGAGCGCCCTACGTTCACTCTTTTCTCGAGGTTTGAGGCTGCTGCGTTCCGAAAAGCAAGGCTTCTCTTCCACTTTCGTCTGATTTTCCCTACTCAGTTCACTATGTCATCCTTTCCAATGTTTGCTCCCATGCCACGCAGAAACGTAGATGGGCCAGTCTCCCACGCGAAATGGCCGACAGTCGACGCCTTCCGCTCAACATCGACATCGTCACCATGGGATGTAGATGATTCCACGGCCCAGACCGTTAGCAAGCTTAACTGTGTCTTTGGTTTCCGGCCACCAAACGCCTACGCCAAGCAACCACCTCGAACATCCCCCGATGAAGTATCCAGATATTCTCCTGATATCCAACATCTTCGTCTAGACCAGACCCCCGAGCTACGACAAGACACCCCTTCAGATGTGCGGACACGGACGTCTTCCTTTGGACCAGAGACGCCTCCTACCAAGTTCGACTCATATTTTGCACCAGAACCGGTCGTCCAGCCTCCAACACCGAGTCGGCCTGTCCATGCCCATCTACGCTCCCACTCGGATAGCTGCAGCGTTACAAGTCTCTGGCCAGAAAGCCAAGGCTCATATCGATATGGGGGTGAAGCAATTTCAGATCAAGGGATCGATACCAAGCAACATGGCTATCTTAGCGTAGCCGCATCTCGCTCGGGAGATAACTCTCACCCTCAACGGCAGTCTCGCGAGGCATCATCGCCTCACCAGAACTACACCGTCACCCTCACCCGCAACAACCGCGCCGTCACTCTCATCCTGCAGCAAGGCCGCCCTACAAAGCAAGGGCAAGCAAACATCACATGCTACCGCCAAACTTTCCTGGCTCTGGGAGGACCCTACGCCGAATTCTTCAAGGCATCCGAGGCCCTGGTTCTACTGCAGCACATGGTGAACGCATCATCAATGTCATTTATGCCCTTTAGCAAACGGGAACGATCCGAGTTGATGCTCCGCATGCGAACTTCGCCAGACGCCATGATTCTCGGCGAGCCTTGCTCCAACGCACGCGCGTGGACGAGCTTCTTCTCCACGGAGCTCGGTGCTGGGAGGGCCTGGGAGGTGGGCACCGTCATTTTCCCCTGGAAGGTGCTCGAGAGGCTGATGAGCTCTCTCAATTCCGAGTTTGCGCGCAAGAGGAGAGTGCAGTCCCGCGCTGCCGCCGCGTTTAACAGACGAGAGGCGGAAGAGCACGCGGGACCAAGAGGAGGACGCGGAGGCGCGGCCTTTCAGCACAGCTACAGCCACTCCTACGACACCCGCCCCGTATCTCTGCACCTTGCCGGTGCAGAACATGGTAATTTCGAAGCAGCAGCAGCAGGGGACCGCAGCTCCGTGGCATCCGGGTCGCCACCCCCTCGAACACCGACAGAGATTCTGCCGCCCAAGCTGCAACTCCTGCCGGAACAGCGCACCTCTCAGCTTCACCAGTCTCCTCCGCCTCCGCCTCCTCTGGCGTCCGTGGCAGCCGCGCAAATCCGAACACGCAGACGCCAGCACTCGGAGCCCGCCGTCCGACGCCTAAGCCTGACGCCGCCGCGCATCTCGCTACTCAAATCCAACAACCTGCGTAGGCTGCACGCTTCCTCGACGCCCATGCGGCTCGAATTTTACGACTCGATCCGGGCGTGGCCTGCTAGTTCGCACCGAGCGCGTGTGAGGCTGCCGCCGTGCTCCCGGTTCCTGGAGATGGTTGAGGACCAGGGGGCTGATTCTCATAATCCGATTGTGGTTTGAGGCCTCACTCTTGGGTCCGGCTTTGACTCTCCTGCATTACTACATGTTGCTTCTTCATGTGTTTTTCTCTTCATCATTCTTCTCTTTCATTCTTGTGTGTGTGGATTAAGTGGCCTGTAGATCACATGGGGCAGAGCACCTTGAACTGCGCGCAGCATTCCACCCCTCTGCACAGCTGCTGTTGGGTTCAAGACTTTTTAGACGGGGTTACTACCATATGTGTACACGGGAAACAAAAACGGGGGAACTGAACGGGTTTATGAGAAATGGACTATGTGAAATGGAAAATGAAACGAATGATACAAAACAATTGTTAGAAATAGGGCAGGGTTCTTGAGGAAAGGCACTTTAGATAGAGAGAGACAAACAGGATCATGCGGTTTTTCGCTGGGCGAAACCGCCAACTCACGGCAGGATCCTGATGAGCGGGAAGAAAGAAGTGGTGTTACACTCATGAAGAACGAACGTCCTCGCGGATTTGTTCCATGTACTACAAGTGGTTTGACGACTTAGGTCTAGGAAACACGGATATCTCACTATGCTAAGCGTGTCTTGAACTTTTTTCGCTGGTCTCCTCCCTCTCTGTTCCCCTTTTTCTGCGAACAGCAGTGGTGAGTCACTTGGAATGTAGGAGGTTTTACGTCCGTAGCTGTGTGATGGGACACATCGCATCATAGCTCCGAGCTTAGCTGAGAGTTTACTTGGTCAGGAATGTACATCCCGCCTCTCACGTGCCAGATAGGACATGCGACTTGCTACGCGATCTGAGACCGTTTGACATACGGCCGGAGAATTTGGAGGTTGGAATGTATTCGTAGATTGGCAGCAGCGGTTCTAGAACTTGCGAGGTGCTCGGGTTAGAGTCTAGAGATCATCGGGCGGAAGTCTTTGGACAACTTCCCCAATATCAGTCAAGGAATTAGAGCCTGTGAAATACAGCTGGACAAAAACCCCGACCTGACTCGTGAGATCGTGCCCAAAGCACCCTTCCACCCTCGAGGGTATTTCGCTTCGGTCTCTTGTAAATAGCACAACGTGGATAGCAACCGTGAAAGCAAAGCACGTTGTACTCCGTACAATGGCCTTCAACCCGTGGTCGCGATGCACTCCTCAGTATCCGCAGGTAGTCTTGAACGTTCTGCCCATCAAGTGCTCGAGGTTCTCTTGGCGCTGATGCTTCCCGGAGTTTAAGTGCGAACCACTCCGTTGGGCACAGAGGACCTTTCTTCTCCCGCCGCAGGGACCAGGATCATCGCAAATACCCTCTTTTACCAACGGGTGAAAATTAAGAGAGACCAATAAGGCTCTCAGCACAGGTGACACAGCGCGTTGACAGCTTCCCAAACTTGAGACGAACGTCGACGGGTTGCCCATGTTCACCCAATGCCGGGGAAGCCGCGCCGCGATCCACTTCTCGCAGGATTTCATCTTTTAGAGTTTCTGGTGATGGAGTTGTCTGTGTCTCCCCTCCGCCCCTTTTACCGGGTTATAGGATCATGATCATCCCAGCCATTTACTACGTAGATGCTGAGGGCCGCGCGCGCGTGGGGGCGCGGTGAGATATAAGTCTCCGTCCCACCTCGTTCCCGCGGGGAGTGGGCATCGTGAGGTTCTCGCCAACTACCTCTACTCACCACAGTCACTCGTTCTACCTGCGGCATCTACTCGACTAAACGTAAATCAACCACGAATCTGCGATCGACGAAACACCGTCCATAACCGAATAACATCCTCCCCCGAAACGAGAAGCAATAATGGCCCGCTCAACCCTCGCGCTCCTCGCCGTGGCAGGCCTCGCGTCGGCAGGCAGCCTCCTGACCCCGCGACAGGATAACGAGACGAAGGCTGCGGTCGATATCACGGCGCTGAACAAGAACGTCTCGGCGACGACGGGGTCGGGCGCTGTTAGTGCCGCGGGAACGCTGGCGCCGTTTGGCGGAATTGGGGTTGGTTGTGGGATTAATTGGGCTGAGGGGCAGTCTTTTGGGGGTGAGTTCTTGAACGGGATGAAGGAGAATGTCTGGCTTCCAAGCGTCTCCTGAGTTGAGGGTTCTGGGAGCGTTTGAGGAGATGAACTTGAAAATTGGATTAGATGTGGTTGTGAAAGGAGAGGATACGCAAGAAGGGGGGGTGGTTATGCTTTTGACCACTCAGCGGATGGAGAGGGGTGACTTGGAGGAATTCGAGGCGACGAGGTGCCTTTCTTTTATTGAAGAAGGATAACGAGCTGACGCATTTTGTGTTCACCAGGTGGCCTGCAATCCGGCTCTGAAGCCTTTGGTCTCGGCGGTGGCTTCACAATCACCAAGGACACGATGAAAATTGGTCTGGGAATCGGCATCAACCCCATCAACTTCAACTCCAGGTAAGCAGAAACCAACTCAGACCGCTTCACTACGGGCTGGGTCATTGCCACCCCGGGTTCCCCTTCATCCAAAACCTGGACCAGAATGCGGGAGGGTTGTGAGGTGGACAGCGAAAGGCCAACGCCCAAAGTTTTTCGTGTTTTTTCTCCTTGAAAAAGTGAGACGATGCTGATACATTGGTCTTTTCACAGTGTCAGCTACGAGGCGTCGACGAACGGCACCGTGAGCTTGGTGTTCACTTCGACTTCGGCGATTAAGTGCGAGGAGACGACTGTTGATGGGGTCAAGGGCGTCAAGTGTACGTCTACCTGAAATGTCTGGGCATCCGGTGGCTCCCGTATTTGTTACTTGCTTTGAGCGTGTTGAAAATCTAGATACATATTTGCTATCTACAACCCCCCATGCCGTGAGTAACTCTGTGAAGACGTGACCAGCCATAGCGAACTATGAACATGGCCCCGTGGTGTGATTAGGGTAGCTTGGTACTCGAATTGAGAGTGATTGTGAAGAGGACTTTGAGATACCGGTACCGTGGTTACGGGACAGATTTCACCAGGTTGACGGCCCGCTACTTTGATCTTTTGCAACGGTCATGCGGGTTCCTGGGATCTGTGGAACAGAGGGTTGGGGGGCTTGGATAGTCGAAGGCATATGCTCAGGGAGTGATTAACACTTTTTGGCGTCGACGATGATTCAGATGTACAGTGCCTCCGCCATGCATTGCCTTGATGTAGGGTAGAATCAGTAATAGTCCAAAGAAGTTGAGGTGTTCCGATCAAAAGTGTAATCGACTGTCACATCCTTTTCTTGGTGGTTGACACCAGGCGTGCTCATTCTCTAAGCCAATAGTCTGAGAGCACATTGCAAAGAATTGAGGCTTTTCACAGTGTCAGTCGCTCAACCAGGTTTTTCAATTATACTTCGTCTAGACCGAGGTTTGGTCGACTACAAAGGTTGACGACGTTCGGAGATAGCATCGCATCAACCATTCTGTCCCAGCCCTAGAACCCATCTCCGTTACCTTTTGTAGCAGCCTTGGTGATCGTGTATTCCTTTGATAGATATATAATAGACAGATGTCCCTTGTCTTGGCAGTCTTATTCTCTTCTATCTCCTATCCACAACCCATCTCTGCTTCACTACATCGGCATATGCCAGCTCCCAACTTCCCATACAACTAACAAGCACTCGCTTCTCTTCAAACTAATCTATTGTCGTCTCATCACTCTACTCTCTAAACCCACTCTCTTCTCACTACCTTACTCTCTTTTCTAAAGTTCTCTTCACCTCTCATCATCCACCAACCGTAGTCATGTATACCACCATGAATACCCAGACCGCCACCGCCGCTCAGCTCTCTCATTGGCGTCGTCAATACGGCACCAGTTGGTTTGACGGCGCCGATGGGAGTAGCGGAGACTACGACCTGTGCGCGGTCGAAGACGAGGAAGAGGACGAGAACGAGAGATGGTGGGAAGAAGACTCCTCTGCTATCGAGGACGAGGACGAGGAAGAGGACGAATGCGACATGGTGCAGGATGTCGTACCTGAAGAACTTAAGCAACAGAAGCTTGGTGTTCCTAGCATCGTGCTCACCACTACCGAGGGAAACGTCTTCTTCGGCAATGCTATCCCAGAGGGAACATGGTGCACCGAGTCCCGTGAGTCCCTGGACCTGCGCACAAAACACATCAACAACGCAGAGACGTTCCTCTGCCCAGGCGACTGGAGACAGCTCCGCAACGCCTACCGCCTGTGGCAACAGCAGGAGTATGACCAGCGGATGGAGCAAAATTTGGAGCTGGAGCAAGAACGACAGCAAGAGCGACAGCAAGAGGAAAAAGCAGAGACTGCATTACGCGAGCACCAACAGCTTTACGCACCCCTGATCTTCCTCACGACCCCCGACGGCGACATCCTCACGGGCGACGAGATCCCAGAGGGACAACGAGCCCAAGAGCCCTGCGAGGCTCTCCGTAGGGAACAGCAATACGCCGCCAACGCAGAAACGCAACTCTGCCCGGGCAACTGGGAAAAGATCCGCGACGCCAACCGCCCCGAGGAGCTAGAAGAGGACGCGGTCCTACACGTCAACCTGCGCGAGGCAGAGGCCGCACTTCCCAAGGGCAGCCGCAGCTGGCAGAAGCGTCTCGCGCGCGTGAACCAGCGCAGCCAGCGGCGCCGGGCGAGACAGCAGGAGCTCGAGGAGGCGGAGCGGCTCTGGCGGCTGCAGAAGGTCCGGGTGGAGGAGTTTGTGGCCGAGAGGAGGGCCAAGGTTGAGGCGCTCGAGAGGATTGGCGCGGCGGGAGATTTCCCTGCGTGGAGTCGGAAGATGGATCGGGAGCAGGGGGAGGCGGAGGAGAGGCTTAGAGTGCTGAGGAGGGAGCTTGAGAAGATGTTTGAGGGGGGTTGTGGGGAGGAAGGTGAGGTTGAGGAATGAGCATATGTTGTCTCTTCCCTCTTCCCTCTTCTTGGGCGGCACAGGTTGCTTCTGGAGGAATAAGCACGAAGCTTCTCTGCTCTCTTCTTGGATATCGCCGTTGTATTCTTCGGGTTGCTATAGGGCGAAGATGGCCATGACTTACGGCCTTGGTGTTGGCGTTTAGTTGTTTCAATAAATTGACTACCGCTTTCCCTTTCTCACCTACTCCCATCCATCACCCAATGCCTCTTCGCCATAATTAACGATTGACGTCCATGAAAAGCCTCATCAACATGTAAGCCTTACATGGATTTTGTTTAGAGTTGTCGAAACAAGCATAGATATTGTCGAGCATTTCCCCACGAATCAACTGCTACATCTGCCGCAACACGGTTCGTCTCGTGTTCGATGGTTTCTTTAGATCGTCTGTGAGAGGCAGCCATTTGTCAATTGTCTACTATGCGATTTGACACTGAGCCTCATCGGAACGAATTGCTTTTGTATGTCATTGCGCAAAACGGTCCACGTGCTATAAAGTCGTCTCAAGTTGTACTTGCATGTACAACAGGTGTATCGTCTGACGCCAGCATAGTAAGCTTGCAAGAAATCTCTACATGTAAGGGAGAGACGGGAAGATGACGATGGTAGGCCTCCTCCCTCTGTACCCCAAAACTCTAAAAGACCGGATGTTCCTCAGCTGGTGTTACACGTATCCGTGCAGGCAATGACAATTCTTCCGAGGCTTCATCCGTTGACCTAGCACCAGGCTGGCTCATCAACTTGCACCGATACTAGTGCTAGATATGTCCGTTCTCGCAGTGATTATCTCCTTCATCCACTGCCTCGTTCAACTCATCCCTTCAGTAGCCTGGGATAGTGAGACGACGTCAGACAGCCAAGCTCATCGTCGATCCAGGGTCCTGGGATGTCTTGGCAGAGCGTCAGTATCCGGGGAATGCGGGGGAGGCGAAGCGTTCGTTTGCTGTTCGAGCAGGACCTTAAACCACAAGCAGCATGGAACAGCAAACACCCCCCCCCCCCTTGATTCGATTGTTTGTCAGACCCCAATGCAGTAGTTTCGCTGCTCGGTGGTGATGTTGGCTGCCACTCGCGTGACTGATATGCATGACGAGAACATTGAGTATAGGTACCCACGTATCGAAGTTAGGAGGGAAAGGAAGAGGACCCCACATTCACGCCGGTCCAGGGTCCCCACTAAGAGCACTGAAGAAAACCCGACCGATCGACCGAGCGGCCAATCCGCGTCGGCCGGCTCCCAACGTCGACCGGGGTGGCAAGCGCCAAATGGGAAGCGTCCCTTCCGTGCCCCTCACGCCGTCTTTAACGGTCTTCCCACCATCATAGGTAGGTACAGAAGGAACCCATCACCTCACTCCTGCCTGCATTTCATCGTCCGATTCGGCACCTGTTTCGCGTACGGAAGTAACGTGCTTTTCTTCGCTTCCGCCTCCTACCATACGCACACCACCACCCTAACACCCCCAGACACCCCAAGACAACCTCACTTTGGACGACCACACCCACTTCGGGAGTTGCAAGACCTCGTCCATCCCCGGATCTTCCAGCTCGTTCCTGCCACCCTGGTCCTCTTTTGGCTCTTCCCCGCCAGCCACTGCGCAAGCGCGTCACAACAACCTCAGCTACGTTGACTTGGTACGCTGATACTGCGTACACTGTCACGAAGCGAGCAATCAGAAAGTCGCGTGGTTCGATTTTTGGCACCGACCGTGTAGAAGACGGGACTTTTAAAGACAGACTTGGTCGCACACCCCACCGTCTGAAGACACGCCACTTTTTGCATCGTCTTACACCAAGCTTGTCTACTTTGCCTTACCTCTCATCAGGTAGGCCCAAATCTTGATCCCTTCCTTGCTTGAGACACAAGCCCCGAGCTTCTTTTCTGGCTGGGCTCTGTTCCTTCACATATAAAATCATATACGATTTCCACTTTTCCATTTCCTATCTCTACCCCGCCACTACGACGACAATGGCACCCGAAGTACTTCAGCAATTTGCCGTAGGTGGAGGACTCCCAGTAACCAAGATGCAGGATCCGAAAGAGAGGTTTTATCACCATTTTCAAGAAGAAGTCACCGGTACGTTGGCCCCGTAAAACAAGGACCGAATGGTCGTCTGATGTTTTCTGGGCCGTATACTAACAAAGAACCCCGCACCCAGGTCTACAAGAGCAGATCGACAATGTGAGCTCCATATCTCAGGTCGGTGGTGAGAGGCAGGACGCCATTGATCACATCCTGGCCGGTATATCGAATCTCTCCAACGAAGTCGCCGACGCTTCCGACTATGTTCCCTCGTATGACCAGCGGAACTACGCCCAGGTGGGTTTGAGTCCATAACTTACTCAGGCTTCCTGTTGCATCTCGTTGACACCTCTTCACTTAACAGGCCGTCAAAACTCTCACAGACAAGTTGAATGAGACCACAGCAAAGCTGGCCCCGCGTTCCCGCTTCCAGTTCAAACCTCGCGGAGCCAGCTCAGCAACAACATCAACCACCAATGGCCCAGCCGCGCCCAAAATTGACCCCCGTCTCATTGTAGGGGCAAGCCTTGCCGATCCCTTCCCCCCATCCCGCGGCGGCCCGGTCGCCGCTTCCCCCTCCTCCTCCGTAACCCAGGCCGCTACGGAGACGGACTCAGACGGCCTCGGCGATCTCCCCAACTTCCCAAAGAACTACAACGAGGAAATGGCCCGCCCCAGCGCCACCAAGGTCCGGAAACCCAGCTTCTCTACCGCAAAGGACATTGCAATTTTCGGCCAAGACGGCCTGCACATCATCCTCCCGTCCTCGGCGTCGAGGGCGACGAGTTCGGGCCGCTTGACCGATCTGAAAGGGTGTGTAGTGGACATGTCCATCGCGCTCTCGGGCCACACCTCGTTTGCGAACCTGGCGCTCAAAAACGTCGAGAGGAGTCTGATTGTCGCGGGAAACGTGGCCGGGCCGGCACATATTACGGGTGTGTCGGATAGTATCATTGTCGTTTCTGCGCGGCAGGTGCGCATCCACGAGTGCAGGAACGTTGATATTTATCTGCACTGCTCGAGTCACCCGATTATCGAAGATTGTTCGAATATGCGCTTTGCGCCGTTGCCGCCTAGCTTTGTAAGTAAACCCCTACTCGTCCATACTTCTTTTCCTCACCCCTCCCCCCCCTTTTTTTTCTTGAGATATCAGCCGCTGACTGCCAAGCAGGACACCACAGAAGATCCCACCAAGAACCAGTGGGACCAAGTAGACGACTTCAAGTGGCTCAAATCAGAAGCCAGTCCGAACTGGAGCATTCTGCCCGAGGAGAAGAGGCTAGCCGAGGAGATTTGGACAAAGGTTGTGCCGGGCGAGCGCGGCAAGGATTTGCACGATATCCTCAGGGCGATCGGGGTCCAGAAGCATTGAAAATCAGGTGGAGCATGCTGTACATCGACGGGATGCGGGAAAGTGAGAGGTCATCGCTACTTGCAGAAGTTTCCTGGATCGAATCCTGGTTTGGAGTTTCAAGGAAGGCGGTTTTGCTAGGTATCGCGAGGGATGCATAATATGTTTTGGCGCAAGAAAAACAGCGTCCTCTTCGTCCAAAATTTCTTCGTTTGGTAGTTCGCATATCGGGGTATCATAATAATTCAATCTGGCAAAAACTTTTCGTCCCAATCTCTCTCACTCTCCTCTTGCATTCGTTCTCCTTCGCAACTTCTCGCTTGAAGTCTTCTTCCATCGCACGTGTTCCATCCTTCGCATCACTCAGTCTCCATCTTATCCCCGCTCCCGCCCTCCTCATGCCCAAACTTCACACCCGCCTCCCTCAACCGATCCAACACCTCACGCTGCATCCGTATCCTCTCCTCAAGCTCCTTGATCTCCTCCTCCTGTTCCTCAACGGTCCGTTCCATATCCGGGAGGGTGCGCATCTGCGTGCGGGCGCGCTGCAGCTTGTGCTTGAGGGCGTCGGTCTGCGCGGGGACGTCTTTGAGGGAGAGCGGCGCGTTGGGGCTGGCGGCACCGCCAGCGGCGGAACCGAGAGGGTTGGGTGTGGCGCCGGCGCCGGCTGGGGTTGCGCCTGTGGTGAGGCCGCCGCCGATGGAGGAGGAGGAGCCCGAGGTTTGGATTGCGGTTCGAAGGCGGGTTAGGATGCCTGTTAGTTCGGTGAGGGTGTCGAGGGCGTCTGGGGAGAGGGTTGAGGGTAGTTCGAGGGGGTGAGGCGGCATTTTGGTGGTTTGGGCTGGCTCGGTCTCGGGGTCTTGTATGAACGGAGAGGAGACGTTATGCGTTGTTGACAGAGGTGTGGTGAGAAGTGTCGGTGAAACGGGTGACTTGTGGAGAGGTATCGGGCTATTCTCAGCCTCGCGGTAGGTGCGTGATGGAGAAAGGATGGTCGTTGGCTGCGTGCTCGAGGCTTGGAAAGTCAATTGACGGGGAGATGGAGGCGTAGGTACAGTACCCAGGTGGGACAAGGTGAGGTGAGGTGAGGTGAGAGAAGCAGTTGCTCGGTGAGGTCCGTCCGCGTCCAGGGTCGTGTCAAGCTGGAACGGCAAGGGCCAAGGCCAAAGGGAGGGGGGAAGCTCCGCCGGGGCAAGGAGCTTCCACGGGCGTTTTAGCGGCGCGGCGATTGGTAGCTAAAAATTGTTGAAAGTCAACAGAGGGGCAGCCGGGCAGCCCGCACCGTTTCTGACGGAGTTGGCACTGTACTTTCGACGGAAGAAACGGTTGTGTGGACAGTGTGATTACGGAGTGCCACGGCACGGATCTATTATCGGCGATACTATGACATAAACCCCCACCAAACCACCGACACCGATAAAACAGCCCAGGCGCCGGGAAAGCTCACTGTACCTAAGAAAAGGTGGTACATTGGCTGATTCAATCAAATCTCCTCAACCAGCCTGGCACTTCTCTCACCACCACCGCCGTCGCCGTAAATAAAAGTCTCCATCTCCCAGAACAGGAAAAATCACGCACTTCCTAGAACTCTGCTTTCATCCAGATATCCCCTTCTGTAAAGAAATTGCTGCACAGAAAATAACCTAATTCACCATGGCCAAGACCGACCAGAAGGCCTGCCTGAGTACGTCCAAAGATCTCCCTCCAGACCCTCCGTGCCCCTCGTCGAAGCCCCGCGGTGATGGAGATGGTGGTGGTGTGAGTGTTGTCGAGGCTGGCCACCAAAACCACCAGAACGCGCCGCCAGCAGAAACAGTCCCCTCGCCTCTCCCGCAACCGCAACTAATTCCCAAATCCAATCCCGATTACATCCTCACCCTTGCCTACATCATCCTCTATCTCCAAGTCGGCTGGCTAATCTTGTGGATCTTGCGCTCCTACAGTCGTGATTGATGGCTGGGGTGTGCCCGGCGCCGACTCCCCCAAGGATGGCGACGCCATCACCAACGCAAAGACCCCCGTCATGGACGACTTTGCCCAGAGCAAGACCGGATACTGCGAGCTCGACGCCTCCTCCATTGCCGTCGGCCTGCCCGAGGGTCTGATGGGTAACTCGGAGGTCGGTCACCTGAACATTGGCGCCGGCCGTGTCGTCTGGCAGGACGTCGTGCGCATCGACCAGACCATCAAGGAGGGCAAGTTCGCCGACAACGAGGTCATTAAGAAGACTTTTGAGGGTGCCAAGAACGGCAACGGCAGACTGCACCTCTGCGGTCTCGTCTCCCACGGTGGCGTGGTGAGTTCTAGATTCTGAGCCCATCTTCCGCTTCCCTCAAGATGCATGATAGTCTAACACACGCAACCCTCCCAGCACGCCAAGCAAGAGCATCTCTACAACCTTCTCAAGGCCGCCAAGCAGTACGGCGTCCCCAAGGTTTACATCCACTTCTTCGGCGATGGCCGTGACACCGACCCCAAGTCCGGCGCTGGCTACATGGAGGAGCTCGTCAAGACCGCCAAAGAGATTGGCATTGGTGAGATCGCCACCGTCGTCGGCCGCTACTACGCCATGGACCGTGACAAGAGATGGGAGAGAGTCCAGATCGCCCTCGACGGCTTGATCAACGGCAAGGGCGAGGAGAGCACCGACCCCGTCAAGACCGTCAAGGAGCGTTACGCTAAGGGCGGTGACAAGGACAAGGACGAGTTCCTGACTCCCATCATTGTCGGCGGCGACGAGGGCCGCATCAAGGGTGAGCATCTCTTTCCCCAAAACCCCATACTTCATAACTAACAGGAATCCCAAGACGACGACACCGTCTTCTTCTTCAACTACCGCTCCGACCGTGTCCGCCAAATCACCCAGGTGCTCGGCGACGTCGACCGCTCCGTCCTCCCCGACTTCAAGTTCCCCAAGATCAAGAACCTCGTCACCATGACCCAGTACAAGGCCGACTACCCCTTCGAGATCGCCTTCAAGCCCCAGCACATGGGCAACGTCCTCGCCGAGTGGCTCGGCAAGCAAAACGTCGAGCAGGTCCACATCGCCGAGACGGAAAAGTACGCTCACGTTACCTTCTTTTTCAACGGCGGCGTCGAAAAGGTCTTTGCCCTCGAGACCCGCGACGAGTCCCAGGACCTCGTCCCCTCCAACAAGTCCGTCGCCACCTACGACCAGGCCCCCGAGATGTCGGCCGACGGCGTCGCCGACCAGGTCGCCAAGCGTCTGGCTGAGCAGAAATTCCCCTTTGTCATGAACAACTTTGCGCCCCCGGACATGGTCGGCCACACGGGCGTGTACGAGGCCGCCGTCGTCGGCGTCGAGGCCACGGACAAGGCCATTGGCAAGATTTACGAGGCCTGCAAGAAGGAGGGTTACGTCCTCTTCATCACCGCCGACCACGGCAACGCCGAGGAGATGAAGTTCCCCGACGGCAAGCCCAAGACGTCGCACACCACCAACAAGGTGCCCTTCATCATGGCCAACGCCCCCGAGGGCTGGAGCCTCAAGAAGGAGGGCGGTGTCCTGGGTGATGTTGCGCCTACCGTCTTGGCTGCGATGGGTCTGCCCCAGCCTGAGGAGATGACTGGCGCGAACCTGTTGTCCAAGGCATAAACGCATTTGTGTTATTTCTGTGTTTTGGGTTGGGGCGGGATGTTGTCGGCTGACGGCGGAGTTGAGGTGAGGGTGTGTCTTTGGCGAGCGGTTTTCATAGGGGAGAAACAAAAGTTGACAGAGTGCAGTGCTGGCGTGTGTTGTGAAGGATCATGATGACAATAGACATCCCTAGAGATAAGAAAATGAGAATACGCTTTAATGACATGAATGGTTCTGCATTACGTTCATCCACTTATTGAAGTCGAACGCGCAGCATATTCTTCATGGCCCAAGACTCCTCCGGAGGGTTGTCATACAGAGATTTCACGTTCTTTCAGCAAAACAAGTCCCTGATTCAGCTTCCAAATAAGCCTTTACCATTTTAATTTGTCTGGCGGAAGGCCAGGTGTCAACTGATGATGAACAAAAACAAATATTCTGGTGGTATTCATCTCAATCTCATACCTATGGATACGAACCAAGAAACCCCTATTCCTGCTTCGCCAATCATGTACATCTACTACCCCTAAAAAGCCCAACGCACCATACAAAGAAACACCTCGATCCTCTATTTAAATCTCCACTCAACATCCTCCCATCCAGCCCGCCTCGAAAGAGTCGCCTTGCTAGACTTGCTTCCATAAATCGGCGACCGCAGACCCGAAGTAGAGAAGGGCATCTCATGATCCGGTACCTGCACGCCCTCGAGCTCGAACCCGACAGCCAAGCACGCCACCGCGCCCAACAACTCGGCAAACGCAAAGTTGCGGCCGGGGCAGAGGTGCTTGCCGCCGCCAAACGGTACAAACGACTCCTTTGTGCCCTTGGCAATGTCGGGCGTGTTCTTGAGCCACCGCTCCGGGTTGAACTCCTCGCCGTCCTCGCCCCAGACGGGCTTCTTGTGCATCACGGACGCGCTCCACTGCACCTCGACGCCCTCCTTGAGGAGGTACTGCCTTCCCGTCTCGTGGTCCGTGATGGTCGTGTCCTTGCTCGTGACGGTCCGGCTGCCGGTGACGGTGTTCTCCGAGCGGAGCGTCTCGCGGTAGCACGCGACGACGTAGGCGCACGACTTGCCCAGCTCCGTGACGTCGATGGTGGCGACGCGTTTCCCGCCCTCGGCGGTGACGGCCAGCGCGGCCGAGGACTCGACCTCCTCCCGGACGCGGGCGAGGTATCTGGGGTTGGCGAAGACGTTGACGATGAGCCAGAACATGGAGGGCGCCGTGTTGACGGTCGAGGCGGCGGGGAGGGAGTCCATGGCGCCGAGCATGATGTCCGAGAGGCCGAAGCCGCGCCAGAACTCGGCGCGGCCGCGGATGGTGGCGGAGACGGTCGGGCCCTGGTCCATCTTGCGCATGTAGTAGCCGACGAGGCCCGTGACGATCTTTTTGCGGGCTTCGAGGGCTTTGCCGGCGATGATTTTGGAGATCCAGCCGTATTGCATCTTGCCCATGCCGCTCTCGTATGTCCTGCGCCGAGAATGTTAGCTACACACTGACAGGGAGAACGGAAGAAAACGCGAGGGTAAAGAGAACGGCATGAAGACGTACCAGATGGCATCAACCAGCTCCAAATTGTTAAACGGGCTATGCTCGCCATACAAAGCCCTCGTCGTCGCAACGCCAATCAACCCACGAGCCCAGTAAAACACGTCATCAATCTTTTCGGGGCTTCCGGGCTTCACCTCGTTGAAGCGGCTGCCAATGTAGTCGAGGGCGCTCAGGTTCAGCTTGAGCAGGTTCTCGCCGGACAGGGCCGAGATGGTGACGCGGGAGATCTCCTCGACGGCGTTCTCCTTGACGAGGCGGTGGGTGACGTCCGGGTTGATGCCCATGGCGCGGCCAATCTCCTCGATGCGGGCGCCGAACTCGAGCGTCTTGTTGCGCATGGCGCTCTGGACCAAGGGCGCGCTGTTGATGACGTACATTTTCTTGCCGAGGACGGGGATTGTGCAGATGGGGAGCTTTGTGCGTTTACTACACGTAGAGAGATTTGGCTGTCAGTGATGTATCTTTGCCATGATGCTCTTCATGAGGTCCCGCCTCTGAGGGGCGTTTTTAGAGCGTCTAAAGCGTTGAGAGGTGTTGTTCGACTTACGCCAGCTTCTCGTAGACACCAGGGTACGATGTGTTCACGGTGATCCAGTGGCCGATGATGGGGAGAAGGCCCTTGACGACGGGGGGCTCGCGGGGATCAACGGGCGCGGCGACGAACTTGTCAATGACCATGAGGATCGTGACGACGAGGGCTACAGCCGAGGCAATCAGCTTGACGGAAGATGTCGAGCTGAAGCGCTCCAACAGCGTAGCGACCGCGGTCGCGGCGGCGCTTGGGGAATCCGCCATGATCGCGAGGCGAAAGAAGAGATCAAGCTTCGGTCGAAAGGGGGAAAGTGAGAGCTGTGCCGATGGGGGAACAAGCTCACAATGAAAGGGAGGTAGGGTAGGGTAGGTGAAGTAAAAAAGTGTCGTTGTCTCGTCGTCCGGCAGTGGGAGACGTGCCTCGTGGTTTTATATAAGTCGTTCGACTGCGTTTCGCCCAAACCCTTCGCTTCCCTTGCCCCCCCTCCCTCCACCTCCTCGGACTCTACATCCAAGCCGTCTCATCAAAACATAGGGTGACAGGTACAGGTCTTGTTTAACGAGACACGGTTCAGACGAGCTTCCCTAAACCTTCTTTTCGCATATGCGACTTGCACTGCCCTTGCCTTTTGCTCGTTTTCCCATCCATGAGTAGGAAACTAGGTAGCTTAAGCAAGCGGGGGATCCTAGAGCTCGGCGAAAGGGGGGTAGGATTACGATTTCCCGCCCTGCCATTGGGCATTATCTTCGAGACGGCATTTCTAATTGCTCAGGCTGTCCGCGTATAACTAAAGACATGCAGAAGAAGGTGCCCATACATGTGGCCGCAGCATGACATTGGCGCGTGTCTTGCGAGCATTATCTTGCAGGAGTCAGGGACAGGTAGGTTGAGGGGGAGCTATCCGTCAAGCTTGGGATCATCGCCAAGCTCTGGGCCGAACCAGCATTAGGCGGGAAAAAGCGTTTTGTTAATTCCCCGCGCGCCAATGAAACTACAGAGGCCTAGAGACTGCCCCGGTCTCGGTTTCGGTTCCGCATTGCCAGGGGGGTGTTTAACGAAGCGATCCCGAGTCTGCCTCGTTCCAATTGTAAAGTTGTAACAGAACACAGCACAGCACAGGCTGCACGGCAAGCTGTGGTTTTGGCTCGTACAGCGGTACGAAATGTGAGCTTTATAGTTTGGATGGGGTTGAAGAATTGACGTATAAGAAAGCGATAGCTGAATCCTGGAGTATGAGTGAATGTTGAAAGTTGCGTCTCTAAACCGCTGCATCATCCCATTTCAAGACCGACTCGCCGTAATTCCAGTACACTTCCCAGCCCCCTTTTCAAATCCTCCCTAAGTAAAAATCATCATGGCCAGTGTCGAAGGACTCCGCGTAATTGTGGCCGGCGCAGCAACAGGCGTCGGCGCCGGCACCGCAAAGCTCCTCGCCGCCCGCGGCGCCAAAGTCGTCGTCGCCGACATCAACATCTCGGCCGCCAAACAGGTCGGCGAGGAAATCACCGCGGCCGGCGGCAGCGCCCTCGTCGTCGAGTTCGATCTCTCGGACGAGGAGTCCATCAAGAACCTGATTGCCCAGGGTACCGAGTGGCTCGGCGGCGGGCTTGACAGCCTGCTCAACATCGGCGCCGACCTGAGCCCTCAGAACCTGGGCAACGACAAGTCGGTGCTCGATATGGATGCCGCCGTGTGGCAGCGCACATTTTTGGTGAATACTACGGGGTATGCTCTTACGACCAAGTATGCGCTGCCGCATTTGAAGGCGGCTGGCGGGGGCACGATTATCAACATTTCCAGTGTAAGTCGCTCTCCTCTCCCCAGCGATTTTGCAGCAAACGTATGAGGAAAGTCAGAAAGCTGACTGAATTGAAGATGGGCGGCCACTACATGGGCACACCGGAGCCAATCCGCGTAGCCTACGCAGCCTCAAAGGCCGCCGTGCACGCCCTCACCCGGCACACGGCAGCAACCTACGGCCCGGACAACGTCCGCTGCAACACCGTTGCTCTCGGCCCCATCCTCACGGCCGCCCTCGAGAGGGGCATCGCCGCCAGCCCGGCCATGCAGGAGGGCCTGAAGAGGGTCCCCCTCCGGAGACTGGGTAAGCTGGAGGAGGTTGGCGCGCTGTTGGCGTTTATGATTTCGCCTGATGCGGCGTACATTACTGGTGATATTTGGTCCATCAACGGTGGAACTCACGTCATGACGTATTAGTGAAAAAGGTACCTATAGTCTAAGCAGGCGATTATGTGTAAAGTTGAAAGCTCATTTCGCGTTTGCCATTATGTCTCCCGCGCCTTCAAGATAGAGACTGTCACTCTGGGCCGTCGTCGATTTTGACTTTGATGGGCAATGAAGTAGTTGTGGAAACCACGTTTTTGAAAGCGAATCACCCCGGTCTATTGACTTTCTGCCTCTCGAGCTAGAGAGTAATACTGCCCAGATGATGAAACTCAAATACAGAGTCACGATATCAGAAGTGATACGAGCTAGTTGCGACGTTGAGGATCCAAACAAGTTGAACCTCATGTTCAAGGTGATGTCGCGAAGTATGGTCTATAGCGGAAAAGGTGACGTGCCTCGTACGATACTATCCGCGTATTACATAGCACAACGTTAAATGAAACTTGAAGCTCGACCAATAGCGACCCTGTAAGTCGTACAGACTAGGTAATCGAAACAACCTAAGAGACCCGTAGGGTGTAATAGTAGACGGCGCAGTGGAGTTGTCTTTAGTCTAATAGTCCTGTATAGGGACTTGCGCGGACACATGCGATGAAAGAGAATCTCCTACAATGACACTCACCTCATATGAGGGAAGAGCCCTACGAGCAATAGCGGAGATTATCACATGCATCTCATCGTCCTTGGGCTCTGCTGGACCCTAACAAAGTATACTTATAGAAAAAGGCACGTTTCTGCAAGCTCTCGAGATGTACTTGAACTACCTTAGCTTACACTTGGCTTGCACGGGCACAGGACGGAACATCACCACAGGGCATCGGTCTGTGAAAATTTAGGTCTTCTCTTCCAGATAGCAATGCCTCCCTTAGCTGATGATCGCCGGGAACTCAAGACAAGAGATAGATCACCATACCATTGAAAGACCATTAAAGCTACCCGGGAACGCTCGCTGCTTTCGCCTCGGGAGAAAACCTGCAAGATTGCAAGGTTAGGCTTTCAAATAGATGCATTGTGTTTGATAGCCAGCAGCTCACTGAGTATCAATGACAATATTATTGAGAGAAGAGTGACCAGCTATCCAATCCTTGGTCACGCTATCGCCGCGTCAGATCCATTTTCTAGGAAGACAGCTCGTTGTGCAGAGAGCCCAATCACCCCCCAAGGATCGCGACGAAATGAAAGTCTCCGTCAAATCCTTACAATGATAGCGACAACGCTTTCTCTTCCATTCTCTTTAGATATTAGGAATAGTCTAGGAGTTCTTCCGCGTGTGCTTGCAGCAGACTGTGACAGACGGTCCGGCAGTGCCATCCCGCTATGCTGCGTCACTTAGACGAGAAGAAACGCGACTTCGGCAAGTTCAGGAGCGTGAAGCCTTCGCCTCAATTTCGAATCCAGCTCCTCGATATCGTCAGCGTTATCTCCCCAGCCATGCGCTTCGTCGCCCCAAGTCATGATGCCATCAACATAACAGCTTCCGACCATTGTGAACCGGTGCACGCCTTTGATGCTTTCCATCTGATGAACCCTCGAAGATTCGGTACAGATCGTTCCGAAGTGTTTTCGTAACATATATGGCATAAGCCCGCCTTCAAGAATGCAGAGCTCATCTCCCACGCACATGCTGCCTGGGCCTAGCCCAATTTGGCCTCGATCTGTAACGAATAATCGGTTTCCAGCGGCCATAGTCCGAACGGTGTCCTCCATCCATGAAGTACCCTCCGGCTCGGTCCACTCTAGAAGATCATAATCCTTTGGTAAACAGGCGATTTTATACGATTCATCGGTATCCAAGTCATCATTCCACTGATGTTGGTCGCCGTCAGGTACTGTTGAAGCTTCAAATCGTAAAAGCGACCCTCCTGTTGAGGGAATGGCATCAACTGTGTATCCGTCTGGACAAGCTGCGACCGCACTATAGAAGCCTTCTAGGATATTCTGATCACGGCTCACTCGCATGAGCGCACCTGCGTATTGTCCGAAGGCCCAGTAGGAGAGTTCTCGCCGTTCGTCAAGGTCGAGTGTGCGGAGGGAGCCGTCATCGTCACTGAGGACCTGCATAGACATGGAGAGGCAGGTTGCAACGGCCTCGAGGAACGATTCTCGATGGTTTTGCCGCCCTTGTTTCCTTCCGTAAAAGGCCTGAACTTGGGCAATGGCCTGGCCAACGTTTGAGAGATCACTGCGAATGACCTGGCTGGTATGGTCAACGACGCCGCAAGATACGCCTTTCAGAATCAAGGCAGACTGCTGTCTGTGCTCTTCAAACGGCGGGCTCGAGGTATATTTGATCATAGTAGGGAGGAAATGAATAGGCTTCCATTCGGCTATGTCGTCATTGAGCAGGCCTTCGAGGTGTTGCCGTGGAAACATATTCTCAGTTCGACCCTCTAAATTCAACGGGTAGTGGCAAAACCGTGCACGACTTGCGTTGAATCCCAAGGACGCTTCCTCTTGGAGGCGATACCGTCTCTGATTGAAACCAGAAGCCATGTGCTCGGAAGACCAATCTGGCACCCAAGAAGGAATATCGATACGGCTCTTGGAAAGCAAGTCTGGTGTCGTCATCCAGAGCAGACCGGTATGGCGGATGATCTCAAATGTTGCGTGGGAGAAGAGCTCACTGACATCATCCTCGTAATTAGCCTGGATACTCAGCTGGTTGTGTAGAAATGGCCGTTTCGATTTCATGTCCTCAGCAAGCTTGAGGAGAGCGAAGATCTTGTCTCGCGGCTCCGAGGATTTGCGATGGCGAAATCTTCTGAGAAGCCACAGCAGAGAGCTGCTTGTAGTTGCTCCGACGATTGTCTCCTCTTCCTCCTCTCTCAAGCGGCGAGCAGGACTGATCGCATCTACTCTGCCGGCCAAGAAGCGCACAACTCTGATCAGCTCTGGATGTTTGATCTTGGGTGACTGCAAATGCATTTTGGCTGACTCGACGTAGTGAAACGGAAGCAAAGCACGGCCGTAAACCATAGTGAGCCGTCGAGCGACGCAGGCCTCTTGAACAATCCACATCCGACTCCACCAGTCGCTTATCGCAAAAAGCCGCATCCTTTCGATGATCACTTGTAGCTGCGACTCACTGAGGTTTCGTTCAATGTCGTGACTGTTGAAGTATAACAGCGCAAAGAGGCTGTAAAGACACAAGATCTCTTCATGTTCCGTGAGCGATCCGGGCTCAGAGTTCTTCAGCGTATCCCAGTGCTTCTCGCATGTGTGATCCGAAGTCAAGATATCCAGATTCCCGAGATCCGTCAAGGGGTTCTCTCCCAGTTTCTCAAAACGACGTGAGTAATCCTTGCGGCTTCGATCTAGGCCATCTCCAACGTAGGCTGTGACTTCAGTGGCCGAGCCGAAGATGTCGTGCATCGAGCCAACTTGGTGACCCTTTTCTGCAGCATCATCTTGGTCGATGCATATCGAGTCCACCCAGAGAGTAATTGGTTCTATCTGCCTTCGGACAGCACGCAAGGCTCTATCCAAATTAAATGTGATCTTGTGGATCTTGCCGTTGACGGTGATCTGGTTTGACCGCTTCGAACTCCCCCATGCATAAGATAAGGCTTGGTACTTATGATTTCGATCGGCCACATATAGCCTAGATTCGAGGCCGTCGAGCCATTCTCCCGGAAAAAGCTGAATCAGTCGAATCTCATTGAGGGCAAGTTTCTCGTTGTACGTGAACACCGACATCATGTGAACTAAGCAAGTGATGAACAAGCCCCTCTAGTGGCTAAAGTGATGGTCGAGGACTAGAATACTGAGAGAATGGCTGAAGAAGGCGATGAAATAGGCAGATACGAGAGAGGGAGCCAAGTCAGCCCGCATCCCGCGAGCCCGCTGATTGGTGTGAGAACATTCTTTCGAACTGCCCTGACCAGCTTAAGACGCATGCCGTGCCAAACATCTCCAGAGTAAGCGCCTAAATAAAAACCTGTCATAGTTAGCGTATCCAGAATGACGGTATAGCAAGAGTTCGGTATAGCATGGATCCTCGTAAGATGGGCTCGGTTATCAACGATTGATCCCTCATAAGTCGAGAAATTGAGAACTGTTGATGTTGAATCTGCGCCTGGATTTTGGCGGGGAAGTGGCAGGGGTCGCGAGTACCCCTCCTCAATTACATAATCCAGCTCAAGTAAGGCAGCCACACCTTGGTCCGTGCCCGGGGAACATCACGAAAGGCTGCAATAATTTTTTGGAGCTCCAGAAGCTTCTTGGGCCACGAACAGCACAAGTACAGCCTCTCCCCGCGACGATATACGAATCCCGAACATACCGCCGAGTGTTATCCTTACCGCTGTACTCGTCGCATCAAACTAATCGCCCACAATGTCGTTCGGAGGCCAGACCCCGACCATTATTGTCCTGAAAGAGGGTGCGCTACCCCACCGCCTTCCCCTTGCCGACCTGGAAACTGTGACTGACGAGCATGTTGCGCAGGAACCGATACCTCTCAGGGCAAGGGTCAGATTATCTCCAACATCAACGCCTGCTTGGCTGTCCAGGCCACGATCAAGTCTACTCTCGGTCCCTATGGAGGTGACCTCTTGATGGTCGATGCCAACGGCAGACAGACTATCACCAACGATGGCGCTACTGTTATGAAGGTTGGAAGGACCGCAAGGACTGTTTGGGGAGACTCGTGCATACTGACGCGCATATAGCTCCTCGACATCATTCACCCCGCAGCCCGAATCCTCGTCGATATCGCGAGATCACAAGATGCTGAGGTCGGTGACGGCACAACGTCCGTCGTCGTCTTGGCCGGAGAGATCCTGAAGGAGATCAAGGAGCACGTCGAGCAGGGCGTCAGCTCCCAGGTTATTATCAAGGGTCTGCGGAGAGCGTCTATGATGGCCGTCAACAAGATCAAGGAGATCGCTATCGACACCAACGAGAGCAACAGAAGGGAAACGCTCGGCAAGCTGGCGGCTACCGCCATGACGAGCAAGCTCATTAAGCGCAACACCGAGTTCTTCACAAAGAGTATGTTGGATGCACTCCTCCAGTGACACAAATGCTAATCGGGCGCAGTGGTCGTGGACGCCGTCCTTTCCCTGGACCAGGACGACCTGAACGAGAAGTTGATCGGCGTGAAGAAGATTCCCGGCGGTTCCCTCACCGAGTCACTATTCGTCAACGGTGTCGCATTCAAGAAGACGTTCTCCTACGCCGGTTTCGAGCAACAACCCAAGTCTTTCGAGAAGCCCAAGATTGTGTGCTTGAACGTCGAGTTGGAGCTCAAGGCCGAGAAGGACAACGCCGAGGTCCGCGTCGAGCAGGTTTCCGATTACCAGGCCGTTGTCGACGCTGAGTGGCAAATTATCTACAAGAAGTTGGAGGCTATCTACAAGACGGGCGCAAAGGTTGTGCTCAGCAAGCTGCCCATTGGCGACTTGGCTACCCAGTACTTCGCAGACCGCGACATCTTCTGCGCTGGCCGCGTCACATCCGAGGACATGGAGCGTGTGGTCCAGGCCACCGGTGCCACTGTCCAGTCTACATGCTCAGATATCCTCGCGGAGCACCTGGGTACCTGCGGAAGCTTCGACGAGCGCCAGATTGGAGGCGAGCGTTTCAACTTCTTCGAGGGCTGCCCCGAGGCCAAGACCTGCACACTCGTCCTCCGTGGCGGTGCTGAGCAGTTCATCGCCGAGGTCGAGCGCTCGCTGCACGACGCCATCATGATCGTCAAGCGCGCCATCAAGAACCACACTATCGTCGGTGGTGGAGGTGCCGCCGAGATGGAGGTGTCCGCATACCTCCACCGCTTCGCCGACAAGAACATCCCCCACAAGCAACAAGCCATCATCAAGAGCTTCGCCAAGGCTCTCGAGATCATCCCCCGCCAGCTCTGCGACAATGCCGGTTTCGACGCGACCGACATCCTCAACAAGCTGCGCGTGGAGCACCGCAAGGGCAGCACCTGGGCCGGTGTCGACTTCATCAACGAGGGCATTGCCGACATGATGGAGCGCTTCGTGTGGGAGCCGGCGTTGGTCAAGATCAACGCCATTCAGGCCGCCACTGAGGCCAGTTGCCTCATCCTCGGCGTCGACGAGACCATCCGCAACGAGGAGAGCGCGCAGCCCCAGGCCCCTGGTCAGCAGCTGCCTCCGGGCGCCGCACAGCGCGCTCTGAGAGGAAGAGGACGGGGCATGCCTCGTCGGTAAATAGGGGGTTTTATGACCAGGTTAAATGAATGAGAATCAAAAAAGGAAATCAAAATTCAGGAATCGATGAAATGGCGTCTGTATGATACCTAGAACTGGCCCCCAGGGGCTTTGGCTTTAAGAAGTCCGAATAGACTGGGTCATTTGTCGTCTGTCATGAACACATGCTCTCCAATCTTCTGTGTGTGGTTTTACTTGGTGTGATGCAAGCGCGGTCTTCAGTTGAGGAGACCCAGACAAATCTTTCATGTTGAAGCCTTGACGGGGGTTGATAATGCAGTGAATCGCAGAAAACGACCCTTGCCTGCCCCATAGCGTCCATTGGTTCAACTTGAACGAGGTAAGACAGGTAGCTCAACCTGGGAGGGTGTTGAACATGCAATAAAGATGGTCTTGATTCGACTTTCTCCATGCCTGGCGCCGCAATAGTGAGCAATCGAAGCCGTTGGAGGTGGCTAGAAATGCAGTGCTCGGCGGGACCGACCAGTGAACTGGTCGGAAAGCCTTAAATAGAGGTCCGCCATGATTGACCTATCTTCTTCTACGATACACCGTCCAACTGGCTGAGTCTTTACATCTGGGTGTCAGGCAGAGCGCCTTGGGGGGGGTTAAAAATGCTGTGAATCGCAAGGCATTTGTTGGCCTTCCCATGAGGTGGTCCGCAAAGTAGGATGGGTCGCCTTTCCAGGTCTCAAACTGACAGACCAACGTAGATGCATCCACGAGGCCTCCTCTCTTGGTGTTCATACACGTTACAATTAAGACGTACAAAAGATCGTTCATCAGACTTGCTATCGCCTAAGCAGACCTCCTACATAGTCATTACTACTAAGCCTGTGATGACAATGTCTGGCGGTAGAATAGAACCCAAATCTCGAGACTGTTTCGTCCCTACAGAGAAAAACTGCGGTGCATCTCAACAAGAGCTCCCGACTTGAGGCTGAGAATATATCTAGGTGGATGAGTAATGGAACTGGCGATCTCTCAAAGCCTCTGAAATCAGTGTGCTTTCGAGGAACATATGTCGCCAACCAGACAATGCCTTCCTCAAGAGTAGCTCCATGAATGCGAAAATCTCCAGAATGCGTACCTTGAGCCTCCAGCCGTTGATTGTAATTCTTAAGTACTCAAAGAAGTCTTTCCATTCGAAATTCTTAATACCTTGACTCGAATCCCACCACATGGTCATTGAGAGCTCCGTAGGTGATACGGGGTCCATGGAAAGCATGACTCCGTAACACCGGTAGCCATCTACCTTCCCTCTCCAGATTGGAAGTGCTTGGTGACAGTTAGGAGTACAGTGAAGTCGTGCTCGAACGGGAGGGGGATCTAACATTTGGAAAGGACCCCAACTATCCACCAATTCAAGGCCTGAGTGTGTGTTAAGATTGTAGTGAAGCTGTATTCCATTGGTTTGTGAATCAACACCCTACCTATTGAAGTAAACGCATTCAAAATCTATTCCACAATGCCCTTGTGTAGGTTAAGATTGCAGTGAAGTGGCCGGGGTGTCTTAAGGCGACACAAGCGGGCTGGGGGGGCGGGGGGGCTTACGATAGGTCGCCTCCTGCATGGGATACGGTCGTATTCAGTGCAGATAGGGACCCAGAACTCCTTTTCGCCGGAGCCATATCTCCTCCTACCGGCAATCAGCGAGATGAAGAAGAATGACGCGTTCAAAAGTGATAAGGAAAAGAAAAGAGGAAAAGAGAAGTCATTGATGGTGAATCGAACAAAAGGTTAGGTTAAGTAAGGCCTCGGACTTATGGATTAATCTACGACTCCCTCCAAATGCCCCTCGGCCACGTTCCCCTTGTGCCTCTTATAGTAGGAGAGAAGGTGAAAGTGGCTGAAGCACCTTACGGGTGGGCCTCACCCTTTGGTATCTAAGGAGTATCCGAGGGCTCGGCAAGATACTCCCAAGAACACCTCAGGTTTCTCGGCGAACGCCGTCTTTCGCAGGGGGGGGAAACCTAGAGTGTAGTCCTTCAGCAAAAGTCTTCACGCCCTCGGAATAATGACACGACCAAGACACCAAGATAGCGCCATCTCATCTCGACGGAGGCCTCGAAATCCGAACAAGCTGTCCCATATAAAAATAGAACATGAAAGTCATATATCCATCATGTCCTCCTCACCACCCCGTCGCGAGGGGCCACAGCTGGAATGCACACCCCCAACAGATTCAGCTATACAAGGCCGCAAGCACAATCGTAAGAACCTAGAAGTAGTCAGTCCGACGGCAAGCCGACTAGTTCTCGACGCTGCCACCTTTGCTGAAGATGTTTTGCATTCCAACAGGTGGAACCCCGAGGTCACACGCATCGGCTCCCATGACGAACATTTCTTCCGCTTAGGAATGTGATATAAAAGTCGGAGAGAAAAGGAAAAGAAAAGTCTCATAGCTAAAGCCTCACAGCCGCTGTTGGCGATACACATCGTGTCAGCAGCCACATACGTTGGAAACATTTGTTGCACATCCACAGTCACAGTTGGTCAAGTAGTTTGAAATCCATCCCAAATTCAATTCGTCGTATCTCTTCTATCGCGTAATCCCAGAACTCAACCGTGGCGCAAGGCACACGCGCGGTCGCCCAGCGCCAGAAATTGGGTTCATGTTCCATTCCAAATCCCATTGCCGTATACCAGAAAAGATCAAAGCCAGAAACCGCCGCTGATCGCCGAAAATACCCAAATCATTACCGAAAAAATAACCCATAGACCGAACATTTTGATACCCCGTTGTGATAGTACATCCGTCCAGCGAACGAAGAGCGTCGCGATAACCCGTCGTCATTAGATGGTCCCGCGGCGGGTGCTGAGAAAGACCAAGATCAAGCACAAGCGTAAAGCGTCATAACGTACACGTTGCCGAGGAAAAGAAGTCGTGACACCGTCCTACACCTTTCCGAAAGGGAACCGTTTCGCCAGAGAATATTACCCATCATGAGCTGCCGAAGAAAACGTCATCGTTGTTGGTGAACATGTTGACTGGGTCTTCGAATTCTTCGTCAAACTTGCTCATCATGAGCATGTTGGAGTCACGGTCGAATTGAACTAGGCCATCTTCGGTTGTGAAAGCCTTCATGTTCATGAGCAATTCATCATCAGCATCGACCAGGCCCAGGCTCGAGATGCTGGTGTTGCCGATGGGACCAGCGTTGCCTCTCATTCCAGCTAACAGCGAATCATCGCTGAAACCAGAGTGATTGGGCTCGGCGTCAAAGAACTGATTGGGTGGTGGCGATGAAGACTGGGAAAGTTCTGGTGGGGTGTTGTACTCGCTCTTTGCTGGTGATTCCGGTTGCTGGGGCAACGAGACGGGTGCCTCCATCAGGGCCTCCGGGGAGACGTATTCGGAATGGTGGCTCGCAGCCGGGGAAGTCTCCAAGTGCGAATCCCGGTGAAGACGTGGAGGCGAAGAAGGCATAGGTGCGGATGAACTTGTGGTGATTTGAAGAGGCAGGTCGAAGTTTCGACGTTCGTCAATGTCGCCCATCTCGAATTGGTCATCCGACATCATCAAGTCGTTCTCGGGAGAGTTGACCGCAGAGCTATCTGAGTAGCCGGATTGCGATGAGGTGGATGCGGTCGACTTGTTCTTGGTCCTTGTGCGAGCCGACTTGTTGACGCGCTCGTCCATCTCAGGGCGGTGCTTGCGGGGACGTCCGCGCTTGACAACCTTCTTGACGATGCCATCGAACGCTCCAATGCACATGCCACGTTGGCGATGGCGGGTCAGAGCATCGTGGCGGGCAAAGCTGTTGCCACATTCGCAGGGGTAAGGCTTGATACCGGTGTGGATCTTTGCATGGCGCTTCAAGTCGTGTTGGCGAACGAAGCACTTCTTGCAGGAAGGGCACTGGTACTGTCGGTCATTCAAATGGGTTTGAACGTGAGACTTGATGTTCTCCTTGCGTCCAAACTTCTTGCCACAATCCTCGAAAGTGCAAGTCCATTTGCCATCTGCAGGATCGGGCCCGGTGATGTAAGTAGCAATGTCATCAAGCGTGACGCCGGTCTCAGTCTTGGTCTCCTCGATGTTGATGCTTGCAATGCTCGCGGCACTGGCAATGCTGGCAAGAGACTCGGTACGGCGATGAGGGGAAGAAAGGCGAGAATCATCAAAAGATCTGTCGTCAAAGGATCTGGAAGGCGAGATAGAACCGATGGTCATGTTGGGGTGGTGGAGATCAGGCCGGTTATCGAATGCGCTGTGGAAGTTCATCAGAGGAGTGTGAGGAGTCGAGTGCTGGGACATGTCGGAAGAGACTTGGAGATCGTCAGAGAGGCCGTCGTAGCCCGGAACCTCCTGGATCTTCAGGAACTCATTGTTGAAGTTGTTCATGTTCATGAAGTCGGCAGTCGGCACAACCTGGTCATACAGACCATGGGGGATCTGAGAGGGCTGCTGAGGAACCGTCATGACGTTCTGCTCCGACTGCTTGCGCATCTCCTCAAATATGTTTTGAGTGCGTTGGTTCGACTTTCTCACGGGCTTGAGAGTCTCCTCCATGGACTCGTCGTATCCCTCAGCGAATCGACTCGGCCTGGCAGACATGGGCTCGTGCTTGACGGCCCTGTCGTGGGGTGTCTCCATTGGTGTTGGGGGGAAGTAGTCTAGATGGCATAAGTGACTGAACAGAAGTGAGATTCGGAAAAACGTACTGTTTGCATCCTGGTGTGGTGGTGTCATTGGTCTTTGCATCTGCTCAACGCCCATAGTCTCGAATTTGTTGACTCTGTCCATGATGCCATTGCTAATTCTCCGCGAAGACCGTCTTGTGCTTGCAGTCTCGTCCTCAGAGATCCAGCCCTGAGGGGTGTTGGGAGTGTCGCTAAAGTTCATGAAAGAAGGGGTCGAGAGAGCGCTGTCAGAGCCAAAGAGCTCAAAGTCCTTGTTGCCTCCCATGTTGGCGCCATAGACCTGCTGACCCTTGGCCATCATGTCGTTCATCTGTTGGCCATACTGGTTGTACTGTATGGGAGACGAATCGAAGCATGTGGCGTCGAAGCGCTGAGCCTGAGGCGTTCCATGGGGGGACATGAGGTAGTTTTCATGGTCATTGGAGGCCATGTACATTTGCTGTCTCCGGTGAATTTGTTGTTGTGAGTGTTGTCGAAGGTGTGCCTGCTGGCGGGGGCCCGGGCGTGCTTGAATGCGTTGCTGCTGCGCTTCTCGCAGTACATGCTGCGGTTGTGCTAGTCCTGTGTTAGTAGTCATACTTACCGGTGCAAAGTCCTGCCTTCTTGTGTCCAGGCTGAGGCCTCGGCGGTGGCCGAGAGCTCGTTGACGCTGGACATTGGGGGGCAAGGGCTGGATCTTCACTGCTTCGAATGCCGTCGGTGTCGAATTTTGGCGTCGGTGTGCTCTGTGACGGGCATGAAGATTGCTGGTTTGGGGGTTATTGGACAGCATTGTGTCGCAAGGTTGAGTCCGGAAGGGATTGTCGTCGGTCGGTTTGTTGTCGATGGGAACCTATGGGTCCGAAACTGGAGGAGTGTAAGTTAGCTCTGGTTGTGATATTGATGTTGCGACAGCACGGCTAGACTTACCTCACGCAGCGCAAGCAGAAGTGCCGGGCTAGGGGGTAAGAGAGGTTGTGCTCAGTCTTGGTAGACTTTGCGGGTTAAACAGATGATATCTGGTCTGTACGCCTTATTCAGGCGAGGTAAGAAAGATGTGAGAGCTCGGAGAGCGTGCTCTCTACCTAGGCAAAGGTAAAATTGTCAATTGGCAACAAGAGAAGTTTTTGGTTAGATACGCAAGAAGCTCTTTTGGACCTTCTTGAGTAGCTGTAAGTGGTAAGAGTTTGTTGGTTTGAGTGGTTTTGTGGTTTTGGAGGAAGTTTGGCAGTTCAGCCGCGCGATGGACTGGTAGATGGTAGTCTTCCTGCAGTAGTGGATTTGACGGGAGGGGAGGGGAGGAAATTCAAGATTCCACTCTGGAGATAATCTGGGTGGGTAGGAGAGGTAGTAGTAGTCAGGAAAGACGAGGGAGGAGAGCGGCAGTCAAACAGACACAGACCACAGGCAAGGGAGTATAAGCCTGGCGTTTGGTGGGTTTGGCGGGTTGGAGGGGGGAGCTGTAACTGAGGAAACCATCTCAGACCAGGCGACAGGCGATGCGATGGGCCGTGGTGGTGGTTACCAAGGCGTCCGTCGGCGTCATGGGCTTTGTTGACGTCGTCTCCACAGCAACGGGCAACTTGCGCCTCAAGCTCCCCCAGGGAAGGTACTCTCTTTCCCGCACCTGCACGGCAGCGGCACCTTCCCCCTGCCTGTCCAGCCAGCGCGCCCTGCCCCCCCTTGCACTTACATTGCTCTTGCCACCCAATCGTGTGCGCCATTGCTGCACCTTCTCAGCTGCGACGGCGCTACCAAGTACGTATCCGTACGTACCAACAGGAAAAGGCATGCGGTCCGATACGTACCCAAGCTGACCTCCCACGCTCCTTCTCTTCCAAGCTTACTATTTCTGTACTTCTGATACATTTCCTCCCACGTTTTCTCACATCTCGATATAGCGCCATCACGTACCCTGAGGTACCCCATCGTGAGGATCCCGTCATTGCGGGTTCCTCCCAGATGGCCCATCAACCGCGGCTACGGCCACGAGCAATCTTTAAAACATGTCGTTCAAAGACAAGGACCTCCTGGTTCTGCACCCTGCCGCACCTTGCGGTCGCATCGCATCGAGGCCAGGTTTTCTTCAAGTCAAGTCTGACTACTGAAGTCTGATGCCAGCTAGTTGCGTATGTAGCGTATCGAAATCTCGATTTTATTTATCTTTCAAGTTTCTGGACACACATCCATCCATACGAATACCATGCCAACCTTGTCAAGGCATAATCTCATAATTCCCATCCAGATATATCAACACGAGGCTCCAGAATACGCTTACACCGCAACAATGTCGTCGTGTCGTTCCTCGCTATACCTGACGCAAAGTGGGCACAGAAACAAACATCCCAGCCCAGATCAAAAAATACTCCGTCTCCGCAGTCAAGAATCGAAACAAGGACGTGCGTGCTCCCTCCCGGACTCGTCCAACCAGCACCTCGATTTGATCACCGATCGCACAACCCTGGCAACCGGACTTCAAACCCGACGTGCGGAGGACAGCCGATGGCCCGTCCATCCATCACCCAAGACTGCCATCGCCTGGAGTGTGCAGGCGCGCGCCGTCTCACCTTCCCACCGGCTGCCAACCACGCGGTACCGACGATGCACAGCAGCAGCAGCCGCCGTCGTGCGTTGGTACAGCCACACTCGAGAGTCTATGTTTCACCCGCTGCTTGCCACCAAGACAGCATGTTTCCAAGAGACCACGCGGAAGTTCATCATCATTTCCCTTTAGTCACTCGTTCCCGCCATCTTCTTCAATGAATATCTTTCCGTCTTGTCCCCGGGAGCTTCTTGTGCAACATACTTCTTTACTCCGCCGTTCGCCCGTAATAGACAGCAATTCTTCCCACTGTTCTCAAGACAACTGTCAGCAGAGCTGGATGCCGAACAAACCAGACTGCCTCAGTTGCCGGATAAGCTTCAGGACTTCGAACACCTCATCTGTCAGGAACCACTATCACGTCGTATCTTTAGGTCTACCATCCAGCTGGCTCATTGCACAGGTTTGTCGAAACCAACTTGCTGGAACCTCTACGAATTAGCAGCAGCTTTGACAGGCGGCACGAACACATATTCATGATTCGGTATCGGGATTCACGTCAGTAATTCAGGTCGGCTTTCTCATCTCTGTCTAGCGAAGTCAACCGCCATGTTCCGTGGCTGCACTCTATGGCGAAGCTACCATGAAGCAGTACGAACCGGCCGCTTTTGAGAGTCTTGACTGCCTTTTATACACGCGCTAGATGAGGTCCCTGACCATCGGCATTTGTATTCTTCAGCCTTACAAGAGAGGCAAAAGTGAGCTCCAGCGTTGCGGACAAGAGAATAGAGAAGCCGGCGTTATCAGCGAGCGGCGAAGGACTTGGTAGAAGCCAGGCACAGCTACCAGCACTCAGGATGCTACCTTCGAGACTTTTAACAGATTTCTGGGATGCATGTCCAAATTGCTTCTTCCAGCGCGCCACATCCCGCGCGACCCTTACAGCAGTCTCCGCAGCTATTCGAGATGACGAAGCATGACAGATAGAGCTGCTTTGATATCGCTTTTGAGAGGCGTACCTGGCCTAGAAGCTCTGGGCTCCAGTCTGAATTATACTAGGTGCCAGCTACACATATCCTATTCGGCTGACCATCATCCATCAACTGTTTAATAGTTCGAAGCGGTTCACCGGGAGAGCCTTTGATCTTTCGAGGTAAACGATTGTGAGTGACCTCGTGCGAGACAACCAAGTGGCTCTTGGCGAATTCTACCTCTCGTAGCCCATCAGGAGTAAGCTGAACTGAGATTGCCCCGCGTATCATCGCTGCTCCTACAGGTTGACAAATTGCAAAGATCGTCAGGACGGTTCTTGAGATCCATTACTGTATTAACAATGAGGTCGCATAATAAGTGATTGAGTGATGGTGTCCCTAGTCAGGTCGAAAGCAGCTCACACAAGAGGAATGTAGCTGGCTTCCGCGCCACGAACTCAGCCTCAACAAGAAGACATACCTGTGAAGTACTCCCCTGAAATCACATACTAGCCATGGCCCTCACTGGTCTATCTACTACCAGACTTACTGCCTCTTTGCCTGGCCTAGGTATCCTGCATTCATACATCCAGCCGTTTTCAGCGCCTCCTCAAGAATGTATCTCGAAGCTTCTAGAGTACTGTTCATAGCCCATGCACCAGTCGCTATAAATTCATTCAAGTGAGGGAGACTTCTCCCTTGAGCAACTCATCCAAGTTGTGAAGCTTATGCCTCAAAGTTTTTAAGAAGGGGTTCACTGGAACGTTCTTCTCTCTGTACTGCTGGTCAGTCCAGATTCTGGCATTGACACTGTATCATTGGAGATCTGTTTAGGGTATATACAAGTTTCGCCAAAATCATGATGGCGTACAGGTGTAACTGGTCTTGCGCAGGCTCATTGAGGGGATGTCAGGGATCTGAAGCCTTACTATTCCGCACCAAAGCAAAAGCGTCGGTAGTCGTGAAGGATTCCTATCATATGCACAGCGAACTATCCAATGGTTCCAAGGCCGACATCTACGCCATGGTCACATGATCCAAACTTTGCCCTTCGCCATCATGAAAGTCAGGGATGGTTCTCACGTGAACACGTGGTTGAGCTCATGCCGGAGCCGAGGGAAATCCGGGGCCGAATGAGGCCCGATTAGGAGTCCTCCTTTGGCCCTCTGCACTTCTATGTAAAGGAAGCCCCGGACCTAGACCAGCAAGATTTCGGACCCGATCTCATCGGTGCCTCACTGCCCTGATAGGAGGTGGCACTGGTGAATTAGCGAAGGTCAGGCGATATTTGACTCTCAGGTGAGGCTAAAAAAGGGGGCACGGCTAAGACCCGCCATCTTGGGTCAGGTCCATGTAGGCAGTATGCTCGGGCATTGTTGCACAATATTGGAGAAGCTGGGGAATGCTGTTGGTTTTGAGGAGGAATCCGGAAGGGCGGGGAGTGAGTGGTGTAAGAATCGGTCGATAATGATGCGGTTGTTTAAACTTGAGCTGTGTACTCCAGCTACGACCACTGGGTGCGCTTGGTGTGGTGCAAAAGAAGAGGCAAAAGGCACAGCTTGAGCAAATTGGAGGAAACAGCGCTGCAGAGATCAGATGACATGCACCTTTTGGCTCGACAGGGTTCAGCTGTCTTAATCGAGACTGTTATTCACCGCCGCCTGGTAGGTTCATGCAAGGGCCAGAGTCGGGACGTTTCCACCGAATCTTTGTGCAGGCTTTGATGACAATTGAGTTTCAGTGAGCTGGCAGCATCGGATGGGATGTTGCGAGTAAAGATAATGAGAGTTTGTGCTTCATCTCTCAGTATCATACACATGTACTTGATGAATTTCAATCATGGTATAAAGTTGCAGCTGTCGGATGAAATGGCGGAGTGAGGTCACCGAGGAGTTTTGGTCAGACGGCCTCGGGAGCTTCAGGGACCGACCAAGTGGACTTTGGAGATCCACTTGAGTGAGATACGACACGTGATTGGGGAGAAGCGAGGTGAACTGGAGCTTACGAGATTTGAAGGCGACGGTCAGCGACGTCGCGGGTGCCGGTTCTGGCCCGTGCGTCGTGCTCCCCTGTCACCGCGACAACCAGGGTCTTTTTTTTTTTTTTTTTTTTTTTTTGTTTTTCTTCTCTTTCTTTCCAGTCGATGCAATTTTTCCTTTCGTCCATTTCTTCACAGCGCACAGCGGTGACATTGGCTGGAAACAGTTCGCAGCGCGCAGCAGCAGCAGCAGCAGATGCAGCAGCAGATGGAACCAAAGTATCGGGGCCGATCAAGATATGGAGTACAAAGGAAGGGGAAGGATTGTGAGGCCCCATGACCACATCAGACCTGCTCCATTTAGGTTGATGATTGCTGTGAATGACTGGACCAGGACAGCTAGCTACATACAAGTACTGCCAACTGCAACAGTGGACGTGGTGGACCTTGGACCTTGGGACCTGGAAATAACTGACCCGGTCCCGACCCCAACCGGTTTCCTCCCATCTCCCGTCAATAATATCTTTGGTTTAAGCTTCTGAAAGGATCCAATGCCAGCTTTCTGCAACGGCTGATTATCACCTATCGTGTCTATCTACCTGACGGATATCCCTCACCCAGGTTGCAAGGCTGCAAGAGACAAACAGACAGACGCCAGACCATTAGACGCCAGGCCACATTGGATACCCATCTGTTGTCATCTGGTCCCTCTTTGTTGGCCCTCCCTTTGTCCATCTCTCTCTCACTCTCTTCATCCATCTCACTTCACCCTGTTTCGAAACCTTTTTCATCCCACGTCTCGTCTCTTCCTGCAGAACTCGGAGCTGCGACAGTTTACCTTTCGCCCCGTTATTGACCCCCCGACTGCCGGCTCGCACGCTCGCACGCGTCGCCCTCGGCACCCACCCCAGCAGCTCTCTGCTCCCCCAAAAGCCAAAAGCGCAGACGGAACGAAAAAAAATAGCCACACCACGCATCAACACCTCCCATTAATCGCAATCTGACAAGTTCATGCAATGTCAGGCAACACCCTTAGAGGCACGCCCAATCGCGGCCAGGCCCGTGGAGGCATCCCCTTCACCCAGAGCCCCTCCGTCACAGGCTCTGCACCTCCCGCCGCCGTATCCTCTGGCATTCCGCGCCCTGTCCTAGAAACCCAGGCTACCCAGAGCGAAGTTGGCGGCGGCGGCGGTGGTGGATCAGGAGTCAGTGCCAGTCGTCAGAAGCAGACCAAGAGAGATGAGGTATGATGCCCTTTTTTTCCCCATCTTCTGATAGTACCCCACGATCACGACCTTTTGCCTCTTTCTGCTCCTTCGTCTTGGAGGAAAGATACGCAGACCGCTTGTCCATCTTCTGTTGTCGTCGTCGTCGTCGCGTCTCCAGTCTCGCTGGCACTCCGATCGTGTCTACTACAATCGACCCTCCAGAAGCTGCTGCTGCCTCCAAATGGCCAGACTTACCTACGGCGAGCTCGAAAGAGCCAGACTACTCGACACAATGGATACTGATTACTACGTCAAGGCAATTCGCAAGAAGATGGAGAGCGATCTCTCCAAGAAGAAGCACCTCACGAGCCGAGCCCGTCACTCCCGCAAGGCCCCTCCGGGCACCGTCCTCGCCCTGAAGCCCAGTCAAGCCCTGCAGATCAAGCCCGCTACCACCGTCGCCGAGGCCGCCCAGCTCATGGCCGCCAAGCGTGAGGACTGCGTCCTCGTCACCGACGACGACGACCGCATCGCCGGTATCTTCACCGCCAAGGATCTCGCCTTCCGTGTCGTCGGCGCCGGCCAGAAGCCTAACCACATCACCATTGCCGAGATCATGACCAAGAACCCCCTCTGCGCCCGCACCGATACCAGCGCCACCGACGCCCTCGATCTCATGGTCCGCAAGGGTTTCCGTCACTTGCCGGTTATGGACGAGAACCAAGATATCTCTGGTATTCTCGATATTACAAAGTGTTTCTACGATGCCATGGAGAAGCTGGAGCGTGCCTACTCGTCCTCGAGACGTCTGTACGATGCCCTCGAGGGTGTGCAGTCCGAGCTCGGCACGAGCCAGCCGCAACAGATTATCCAGTACGTCGAGGCTCTGCGTTCCAAGATGTCGGGCCCGACTCTCGAGTCGGTCCTTGACGGACGGCCCCCGACGACGGTCAGCGTGAGAACCTCGGTCAAGGAGGCCGCACAGATGATGAAGGAGAACCGTACCACGGCCGTCCTGGTGCAAGATCAGGGTGCCATTACTGGCATCTTTACCAGCAAGGACGTTGTCCTCCGTGTCATTGCCCCTGGTCTCGACCCCGCGACCTGCAGCGTTGTCCGCGTCATGACGCCTCACCCGGACTTTGCTCCTATGGAAATGAGCATCCAGGCTGCTCTCCGCAAGATGCATGGTAAGATTCCTGCATTGACGAAATGAAATTAACACCAGCTAACGTACCATATAGACGGCCACTACCTCAACCTTCCCGTCATGAACGAGGGTGGCGAAATCGTCGGCATGGTCGATGTTCTCAAGCTCACCTACGCTACCCTTGAGCAGATTAACACCATGTCTACTTCAGACAGCGAAGGGCCCGCGTGGAACAAGTTCTGGCTCTCGCTCGACGACGGCACCGAATCCATGATGTCCGGCGAGGGAAGCCACACTCATCACACAAATCTAGGCTCACGCATCATGTCTCCCGATATCACCCGGGAGCGCATCGGCGACAGCGTGGCTCCCGGTGACTCTGCCTCCCACGTTGGCTTGGAGTCACCACCTCGTTCCGCCGTCACCGGCAACAGCCCCGCTCAGCAATCCCCTGCCGAGCTGCCCTTCCCCTTCAAGTTCAAGGCCCCGTCCGGCCGTGTTCACCGCCTCCAGGTCATTGCTTCCCAGGGTATCTCAGCAATGGTTGCCAACGTGGTTGCCAAGTTGGGAAGCGAAGTCGAGTCCATTGGCGGTGCTCCGGTGGCCGACGAAGGCAAGATCTCTGGTGGTTTCGCGCTCAGCTACCTCGACGATGAGGGTGATTCTGTCTCCATCACGACGGACAACGATCTGCTCGAGTCCATTCTCCTCGCCCGCCAGAGCCGCCATGAAAAGGTCGACCTGTTCGTCCACGACCCCGAGAAGCCCCCCGTTTCCGCCGCACCCCCCACCATCGAGACAATTGCGCTCCCCACCCCTCCCATCTCCGCCACGCCCGACCTTCGCCGGAGAAGAGCCTACGATGACGAGGACGACGAGGCTGAGGATGAGGACGAAGATGAGTCTACGATCCGGAGATCGCGTCGCTCGAAACACCACGCACCCGTGGAGAAGGAGGTCATTGCTGGTGTTCCCAACGAGCTGCTACTCCCTGGTGCCATTGTGACGTTGGCGGTTGTCATTGTCGGTGTTTTCACGATCTCGCGCCTGACCAGTAGTAGGTAAGGGATGCGCTGTAGAGAGAGAAAGCTAGAGACAGGAAAGAGGAGGATCTCAATCACGACTTCACGAGAGTCCTTGGCGAAGCATTGTAAATATGTATCGAGTATTGTTGTCTTTACTAGACCTGAGTACCCCGACGTTAAATTAATACACCGCACATCCGTTCTATCAATTTATTGGAAGTGCGAACCATTGGATTATGTTAGTAGCCTTGAGAAGTATAATTGCACTCATCGTTCTTGGTATTACAGTCAATTGAGTGCTTACCTAACATGTGGGGCGTATCGGCAGGGGCGTTGCGGAGACTTCCGTCCAGCTTCCCTGAGAGCTCCAAAAATTGTTCCTGGGAAACTGCAGCAGCGTAACGACTCCTGAGCACCCAACGCCGCCCGCCAAAACGCCATGATTGTCAGAAGCATAGTCAGCCAGCATGGTACGTGAAACCTCTGAAGGCTTTCAATTCAATTGACGAGCTCAAGCTAATACTGACTTGTTCGTACAGGCAGCAGAGCACTGCTGGCCCCAGCAGTCGCCCGATCATGCCACCGCGCCGGCATCACGACCGACGCCCTCGTCGGCGCCATGACGCCCGAGACGTTCGCAGACCTGACCACCTCCGCGGCCCTCCGCCAGATCCCCCAGGTCGCTCCGCAGCACGATCCGGATGTCGCAGCCAAGCGCGTCGAGGCGATCGAGGCCCGCTCCAAGACGGTGCCCAACGCCTATAACCGCTTCCGCCGGCAGCAGAACCTCAACGCCCGCGTCGGCGCCGCCGTCGGACGGCCGTACGTGCCCTCGCAGCTCATCGAGAACCCGCCTCACCCGAAGGACATCAGCCTGGAGCTGCTGATGGCGAGTCAGACGCACATGGGACACCACACGTCCCGCTGGAACCCGGCTAACGCGAAGTACATCTACGGCGTGAGGCAGGGGATTCACATCATCTCCCTCGAGACCACGGCTGCGTACCTCCGTCGCGCGGCGCGCGTGGTGGAAGAGGTGGCGTACCGCGGCGGACTGATCTTGTTCGCGGGCACGCGCAAGGGCCAGATGGACATCGTGACGGGGGCGGCGAAGCTCGCGGGCGGGTGTCACTTGTTCACCAAGTGGACGCCCGGCAACATTACGAACCGCGACGTGATTAACCAGGGGAAAGAGGTGCGGATCGTGGACGAGAAGGATATCACGCTGCAGGGGTTTGAGAGGTTGCAGAGGACGGGGCGGCCGCTGGTGCCGGATCTGATTGTATGTTTGAACCCGAGGGAGAACTATACCATGCTGTACGAGTGTGGGTTGGCGAACGTGCCGACGATTGGGATTATTGATACGGATGCGAATCCGGATTGGGTTACGTATGCCATTCCTGCCAATGACGACAGGTTAGTATTCACCCCCTTCCCTTCCCTTCCCTTCCCTTCCCTAACGCCGAACTCCCCATCTAAACCCCCCAACTACCTCTCTATCTATGCCCGTTGACTAACAATGTCGTGAACAGCTACCGATCCGTCGCCGTCATCGCGGGTGTCCTCGGACGCGCGGGCGAGGCGGGCCAGAAGCGCCGTCTCGCGGCCGCGGAGAACGGCGAGTCGGAGTGGACCACCCCGCTGGAGACGCAACGATTCATGAAGGCCCAGGGGAACGCGTGGGAGAGGGAATTGAAGAAGTGGCAGTCGACGGCCTCGTACACGGCGCACAACGCGGAGGAGGGCGAGGAGGCCAGGTTGCTTGAGATGATGCAGGTTGACCGGAGCAAGGCTGTTGATGGTGAGCTTTGAAGTTCTCCAGTGGGTCAGTTAGGGTGAAGTGAGTGTCGAGGATTGAGATGGGAAAAGAGAGAAAAGATGAGGGAGAAGGATTGTCCTGTCCTGGGACTTTGTACTAGACTACCTACCAATGTATGAACATGTACCAGTATTTCTATAGAAAATCGCCCTCTGCTGCTATCGACGGGCGTTTGTCACTAATGTTGGGTGATTCATCTGCTGTGTGGGGTTGGCAGTGATGAGTTCTTGCAGGTAGGCATACGGTTTTGGCCCACCTTGGGCCTCTGTGAGACTATCTACCACTCAATATCACGATAGAGCTCGATGACATAGCTGATGCAATGGCTCTACCCAAATTCGATTGAATTCAGCTCTTAACTGTAGTGAAAGCTGTCACCGTCGACATTCATCTTGTTTGGTCTTTAACCCCCTCAAAGAAGATTATTCGCTGGATGTTCATATCTTGTATACCATCGGACCCTGGACCCTTCTCAAGGCACCGTGAGCACCTGGTTTGGCATTGACCATACGTGTTACATGTAGATGAGTAGGTACTCGGTGAAGCCTTCATATGAGACGAACGTATATCATCTCTACTCTATACGTGTCAACGAAAAATGAAACTAGCTTAATTGTATGTTTGTCCTTGAGTTTGGCTTGGCTTTGTGTGACGGGAGTGGGTAGATGGGGCTGGGTGGTTTATCTGTTGTTAGGGGCACGGATGTGTGGTGACCTGATCGTCCCCTTTTGTTCCGTTTGCTCCTTCAGCGACGTGTAGACTTCTTTTCATTCGTACGCAAAGCTGTCGTGTCAGAATGTGGCCTATGACCAGCATGAATACTATCGTCTACGCGGTGAGGGGATCTTCGGTGTGCAGGTCATGTTTGCTCAATGGAGAGATTTACTGGAGTGAACGTCCCAAGACAAAGTGAAATGATTTTCTTGAAACACATGTGATGTTCCCAGATGGCAGGCTTGAGAGCGATCTCGTTATCTAGGCTTTGGGAAACATTCACGATTTAGACCACAAGACTCATCAAGAAGTCCAGGAGCAAGTACAAAGTAAACAGATTCTTTGAACGATATCGAAAAGTTGGTATCTCAAAAACGCTAAGAAATGTGGTATCAAGTCTAAAGTCGTCCCCCGTCCCTAGCAACCAAGATGTTGTGGTTGAATCGTCGAAAGAAGAATAAAAAAAAATCATAATCGTGCGCTTTGTCGGCCAAAGTAAACGGCCCAAGTAGAAGTTTCTCCTCCGCCCCAACATTTTTCCCCCTCCTGAGCTCCGTTTTCCACACCTTATCCCCAGATGGGCTCATCGCGAGGAATCTCAGGCATGGCCCGCGGTACGGGCAGGGGCTTCGGGGTGTCGATGTCCCTCTTCTCGGCAGGCTTCTTGCCGCACACGTTGGCATTGTTGCGCGCGGGGTCGGTGTTGCAGATGAGGCCGCCGCAGCAGGGCTTGTCTACTTCTGTGGTACTTGTGAAGCAGAGACCTGAAGAAGGAATTGTTCGTCAGTATGTGTGAATGATTATGGGTGAGATGGATTGTGTGAACTGAGTAGAGAGAGAGAACTAACCTCCTTCTGCGATGCACTGTCTCTTGATGAGGCCGGCGTCGACGCTGATTGCGGACGCGGCGCTAATGAGGGTGACGAGGGTGAGGAGTGAGAACTTCATGTTGACTTGTTCGTGTGTTGTGTATGTGGTGTTTTGAGTTTTGTGAGTCGTGTGGTTGACTACGTGTGTTGTAGGTATATCGGCTGTGTGTATGTAAGATGATATCGGTTGTGTGTTGTGCTGTATTGGTTGTGCTGGATGTATGTAGAGAGCGTGTTTGTATGTATATGAGCACTTTTGTGTATATGCGACGTGACGGATGTTGGGAGAGCTTTGTGTGAAGAGCGAATGTTGGTCGATAAAAGAGAGGCTAGCAGTCTGCTGTCACAGAAATGGATGGAGAGACCAAGCTGATAAGTTTAATGACACTATCGAAAGGATAGGAGGCGCCACGGGAAATTTCGTGGATGTCAATAGCGCTATATAACCTTAGTCCAACCTTCTTTGATTGATTACCACCCCAATCAAATTATCAACTACCACACCCTCACCCCTACCTGCCGGGCTCCGGGCCAACACCCTCCCTTGACTCGAAAAGAATAAAAGTCGCAGTCGGGAAACAAGTGCTGGCCTCGACCGATCGAGGCTGTGTAGGAGGTCCCGCCAATCTGCATCAATTCTACACACCCCCCAATCGTGACGAAGTTCGACACCTTCAGATCTCTGGGCGGCCTGGGCTTCTGTGGTCTGAAGTGTCCGTCAGTCGAGCCAAGCGCGGTGACCAGACGACCAGACGTACGCGTACGCTGCCGTTTGGCACGGCGTCGCAAGTTTCGGCAGGAGGAAAGTCACAGGGTTACGCCCGTCTCACAGTCCGGTTCCCGAGTTCGTCGCAATGATGTGTGCCAGTGTGCAGTAGTGGTTATCCCCCCCTTCCTGATCGCTCCTTGCTTCAACCCGCGGGCGCGGAGTTTTGGAAGGGGTGGGAGTGACCGTCTAGACGGTACGCTGGTGTGTCGGTACCTTAACCTTGGGCACACCAGGGGAAAAAAGGAACGCCTAGGTAGTGTAGTCACCGAGAAAAGGAAAGAAGAATAGGTGCTGCTGGGAACAGAGTTCAAGGCAACCCCGGGCTGCGGGAACCTGCGAGGGATTCTTGGAAGGGCGCAGGTTTGCGGGACAGAACATGCGCAGTTTCAGAACTTCCGATGTAATGGACCGGCCAATCGGGTGGCCGCGGGGTTCTGGTTTTTCGAAAGAAAAGAAGGTTTCTAAATATATATGAAATCTGGGTGCCGTCTGGAGTTGGTGAAGTTGGGATGATGAGGTGGCCTCCTCCCTGGCAAGACTGACATCCGTCCTCCGTACACCGAAGCTGTGCGGTAAAAGAAGGGCAACTCGATAGAGTGCAAGCACGGTTCTGTAAGCCAACGGCAGGGCTGTTGAGCATAGGCATGGGCAAAGACATGCTTAACGGGGATTATGCTCGCCAGCCCTGCCGAACAGGCCGGCATACCATCTCGCGGGGATACTGTATACCCAATCACGTCGCGTGCAATACGTCTTTGCTTTTCGAACAGATTGAGTCTGTGAATTGTAATTGAGAGAGGTCCCACTTTGATCTCCGCGCCCACGAGGCCAGATAGATGGATGATGGACATGGCATGGCGGCATGAGAGAGAAGCACGAACCACGACGGGATGGTCCATAAAATCGTGAGCATTATCGGTCCTGCCGACCAGATACCGGAGGACACACAACCCGCCGCCCGCTGAGGGAGGCTGTAATTGTATCGTCCGTCGGTCGCTTTCCTGACCCCGTCCTTCTTCTCTCCGTGTCTGCAGATCCGTTGACTTTGGGTGAGGGATCCGAACGCTGTGAGACTTCAGCACCCTCTTCTTACTCGTTGCCTTTTCTGTCAACCCAACATTAACAATCCAAACACCCCCAAGACCTTGGGTAGCACGCAAGAAGAGATAGAAACGGAGTCAAAGCAAATGCAATCCGAACAGGTTTCAACTTTCGAGCGCTGGGCTTTTAGAGTTTGGATCCTTACGTATACCAGAGGAAATCCGAAAATTAGGTCTTGGCAACCCCCTGTCTTCTCGCGTTTCCAGGATCCCGCCAGAAAGATGAGACGGAAGCATGTTCGCCCCGGCCGTTGTCGCCGGCTGGTTCAGTGCATTGTTCAGTTGCACGACACACACACACATACCTGCCTTATACACGCCCCCACGAATCGTGGAAGCCTCGTGCTTGGGCTGGAGCTTGACTCAAGGAGAAGCAAAAACTCAAGGCGCCATATTTGCAGAGCGCGGAAGTGCACACTTCAGAGCACCCACGAATACTAGCGGAACCACAGAAACTCAAGTCTTCCAAGGAACAAAAAATTGCACAAACTCTCTGCCCTTGGTCACGATTAATGTGGCCGCGTCATTTTAACCGCTTTAATTCGAGCTAAGGCATTTCTTAGATTTGGCCGAGAAAAGAGTTTTTGGGATTAGACACGGCATTAGTGCGCCCCGCTCATCCCGGACGGAAGCGACGCCCCGAGCGAAGGGCCCGGGTCGTGCCCCACACTACCCGCCATCCGTCCCGACGCTCGGCTCCGTGCCCCTAGGTAATATGAGATGGCATAGGAGAGATCGAAAGAGAATTTCGCGAATAAATTTGGTACAAAATCGAGAATTCATTCACAGGACTAGTGCTCTCTATCCTGGGTCTTTCGGCCTCGGCTACCCGTTGCAATGAAATCCAGCTCTGGAGGGTAATCAAACACTGCGATATAAGCGCAACCTAGTTTCAAAGTACTAAGCCGGGATATGCTCCTCATAAAAGCATTTAAATAAGTAAAGTCTGAATTGCTGACATGTCCGCTTGCCATGTTAGTAAGTTGTGAAAAGTCTATCAAGTAAATGAAAGGAAATAGACAAGAAAATACAGGCCCACGCCGCCGCCGACCTCATCCATGGTATCCAAGACGCCAAATAGACACTACGCCACACCATCAGACCACTCTCCTCTCACCCGTTGGCATTACCCATTTATAAACTCTATAGAATAGACATCCTTTTCCCTCCCGTCCTTCTCCCCCATAACCGCATCCGCGTCTCCATCCACGACCACCCCAACCCCAACATCATCATCATCCCCCTGCTCAATCAACATATCCAGATCCCGATCCACAGCAGCCGCCTCCTCCGCCGACACCCCCATCTCGCCCAACCCCTCTACCCCTTCTTCGGCCTCCGTCGCGTTGAGCAACGCCTGGAAATCGGTGTGGTGAGGGTGGTACGGGTTATACGGGTTCTCATGATGGTGGTGATGATGGAGATCGTGATGCGACGTCGGCCCCGGCGGCTGCAGCCCGCCAATGATTTGCGGATCGATCGGCTGGAAGGACTCATCTTGTAGCATAGGGTTATGGTGCGGGTGCCGTGGTAAGGGGGAGGCCGAAGGGTCGCGGAGGGTGTGGGAGGGTGGTAAGGAGGTAACTTCTGCGTAGGGTGATGATCTTGGCGGCGATAGGGGCGGGAGGTGGTGGTGGTGATGTGGATGTTGGTGTTGAAGCGAAAGGACATGGTCTGCGGTGCTGAGAACTGTTGAGGTAGGCCCTGGCGATAACGGCGGCGGCGGCGGTGATGTTGCATGAGTGTGATGAAATGAAGTATTTGTGAGGGGATTCACAACCGATACAGGCGCAGCAGAAGAAGTAGTAGAAGCAGCAGTAGCAGCTGCTGCCAATGCCACCGCCGACCTTCCCTTGGCACCACCCCCGTTTCCACCTCCCAGCGCAGGCGTCTTGCCGAGCTCCTTACACTCCGTACAGTTCCGAATCACATCGCTCGCCGTCTCCTTGATGCGACTCCAGTGATACTTCTCCGCAATCGTCGCGGTCGTCTTGTTGATCCCGCCGTGGCCGGCGGCATGCACCTCGCGCGCAATCTCGTACTGCCTCCTCGGATCCGGCACGACCTCCTTATCCTTGAGCATCAGCCGTTCGCCTCCGCCGCCGGCCTCCCCCTCGCCCACCAGCTTATAGTGCGTCGCCGCGCTCCGGAGCCTGCTTTTCTCGGCGCGGTCAGCACCCGCCGGATACCGTCCGTACTTTAGATAAAACTTGATCTTGTCGAAACGCTCTTCACTCACGAGGTCCTCCGACTCTGCGCCGTTGCTGCCGGGGACGGGCAGGTCCCGCCCGTAAATGATGGCGTCGATGAGGGTGCCCGGGTACGAGGCGAGGTTGCCGCACCCCTTTACGCGGCCGATGCGCTTGAAGCCGAGGGCGTCCCAGATCTTGCACGAGGCCACGTTGGTCTCGTAGACGAGGTTGAAGACGGAGTAGGTGTAGCCCAGCTTGGGCGCCCAGTCGATGTAGCACTCGCCCATGAGGCGGCCCACGCCGCGGTTGCGGGAGGCGTCGGTCACGAGGAAGCCCGCGTTGCACACATGGCTGCTGCGGCCCGGGTAGTTTGGCTTGATGTAGAAGCTGCCGAGGCACTCGCGGGACCAGTCCATGTCGTCGTTGAGTTCGGCGTGCGGCTGCTCGATGTTGCCCAGCATCATGACGGCGCCAAAGTTCTGGAACCAGTAGGCGCCGAATTGTTCGGCCGCCATGGTCTCCATCATCGGGTAGGTGTCGCCGCCCTCGATTTCCTTGTTGAGCTGGTCGCTCAGGTAGCGAACCAGGGACGGGGGCACTTCGTGTCGCGAAGCGAAGGGGATGATGGTGGCGACGGTCTGGCGGTCGCGGAGCGTCACTTGACGTGGGGTGATGTCGGCCGGTAGGGAAGGGTTCATCGGATCCGGGTACGGCGTAACCCCGGACACCCGGTAGATGGTGGGGCTCGCCGGGTCATCTAGCATGGCCGGCATTTTCGGGGTAGTTTACTGACTCGGCGGGGGCGGATCGGCACCGCAGGGGGCCTTCTTCCAACCCAAAGCTCCTCGTAAAGGTGTGACGAGGAGGGTGGGTACTTCGTAGTCTGTAATAGACAGCTCAATTGGCCGTTTGCGACAAACTGGATTTCGCGGTACTGACTTTTATGATACCAAAAAAGTCAAGAGTTAGTTAACATTTCACACGTGTATAGCAGCAGGGAAAGCAGCGGTTGATAAGAAAATACGCGCATATCCCAAGATCATGTCTGGCCCTGCATAAGCAAACTTCCCTCTTCTGTCCCCTCCCTTCGTGATGTCCGTTATCTAAGACGGAGCTGAGGGGGGATTTGGAACAAAAGAGAAAATGCAGGTTGAATTTGTAAGGAAAGGCTGCAAGTAAGCCTACCGAAAATCTGATCTGACTCTGCTCAGTGCTGACTTACTTTCCCCCAAATTTGAGTCAGAGTAAGAAAAGCAAGACAACCCCTCCGGCCAAACTGCCGATTCGGCGCAAAAATGCAGTCAAGCAAAACGAAAAGACGGCGTGCGTGGTGGTACGGATGCACTGGTGGCTTTTGCGCTGCACTTTGGGTACGATCGGATAAGGTAATGAACCGCCTTGCCGTTTCAGCTTTTGCGATGACACCACAGCTGCTAGCATGCACGAATGCCTGACCTTGGCGGGGTGTGTGGAATCGGGGGAGCTGCTGCTGTTGTGCTGTGCTGTGCTGTTGCTCGAACGTGCTGAAATGTTCGTTGGTGATGTGTTTCCTGGACCTGAGGCCTGAGGGGTGGAGGGGTTAAAGGAGGGAGGGGAAATGCGCAGGTTGCGAAGTTTTCAAACCCGGACTTTGGGACTTGGAGAACTTGTAAAGTTATGTAATGGAGATTGAGCCACATTTAGCGCCACATTGTGGCTGAACCTCACATTGTCCTTCTGGCAGCGTTGCTATTCGTTATTTCTGAGAAGAAATAATACAATAGTATGACAAGAAGTAAGGATCGAAACGGTACTTGAATATTTGTGATCAAGTGCGATCTTACAACTATACATATCATGCAGTCAGCTCTCTCAATACAGAGCTTCTTAGATGCGTTGTATCAGTCCAAAGGTAACTCACGTGAACCCATTCTCAGGTATCACCTAGATGATGTTCGGCATCGCTGCTTAGAGCATCCACAACTTTGGGTTTGTTTGTTTGAAATCTGATGAATATTCCCTACTTTCTTAGCGGTTAGCGAGCTCAGAAGAGACAGCAAAGAGCTATGGCTACAATCAAGTAAGGCAATATCCGTTCGAGAATGCCATCCCAAACACGGAAAGGACCTTGGTGGCGCAACAAGCTCGGCTTTCAACAACACCTTTGACCACCGTTGGCTTCGTTGGCTTCAAAATCTGATGTGCTGTTGAAATCGCTTAGAAATATCAGACATATACACTCTATCTAGGGTTTCTACAGTCTATTGGATATCATACAGAGTCTCACTCTCATACGCCAGTCAAGAGCCACACACATCGAAGCTGTTAGACTTCATCCGCATATGCCAATCTGTCATCGACGACATCAGAGACGGATCAACATTCCTATTCGCCTTGATGAAGACAGTCTCATAGGGGTGAATGTTGCTCCCGAAATACTTTTTATCCCACAATAAGTCACCGGAATCCGGGTGAGCCTTGCAGTACTCTTCTACTCCTTGTTCGGAATGCAGAGCGGTCATCATGGCGTCGACTTTGTAGCCGGCGTTCATGATCAGGCCCGTTGTTCCAACCTCGGCGTGGACTGCGGCGTTCCAGTCCGCGTAACACCCGCTGAGACCGACGGGAGCGTCTTTGCTTCCGAAGCGGTCGTCTTCGGACGCGCTTGTTGCGACTGTGGGGTCCAAGAGGATGCTCATGCCGACATCATCAGTAGCGAAGATCATGGACTGAACATGCAGTCTAGGGATGCAGTTGAGTGTCATTCCGACAAGCTGTTTGAAAGAAATTGTCTTAGAGTTCACGTCATGTCAATATCGAAAATTTGTGAAGACTCACCTTGGTTGTCTCCGTCACCTTGCTCAGATATAAGTCCGACCAGCAAGACGAGCTCCACGCCGGTAAGAATGGCCCTCGAATGCTAGCGTTCATCGTGATGAAGCGCTTATACTTCTTCCACAAGTCATCCTTCCTCAAAACTTCGCCAATAGCACCCATGTCGAAGCAGGTGTTGTCCCGCTTGACAATGCTAATGTTTGGCAGGTCAGGAATGGTGCTCGACGCGTTCGCATCTCCATTAAAGATGAAGACAAAGTCTGCGCCATTGTGGATACCCTTGTTGATAAAGTAATCAAGGTTTGCACGCGCGCTCTCGGAGTCATGATACGCATACACGATGAGCGGCCGGTCTTTTGAAGACGCGCTCTGTTGGTCTGGAGTTGCGGGTTTAGGCGAAGAGCCATGCGCGATAGATTCAGGGATCGCAGGCTTTTTGGGGGGACCACCCCTGGTTAGCTGCCGGACCCAACAAACTTCGACTGTTACGGCACAGAGCACCGTAACCGCTCGCGGGGAGGGACGGGGGAAAAACACACCAGTTGGAACGGCAGTATCCACCAGGCCGATATCAGGAAGACGGCCGTGAGAAGGCCAATCTTCAGAGGTGTCCAGTGCACCCCGAGAGACGGCATTTTCGGAAGCGCTTCGTCGTCGTAAAGAGAGAGTTTAGGGTGTATGTCATCTAAAAAGGAAGAAGGAAACGCTTGGCCGGCTCCATGGAGATTTGGGCTCAAGATAACGTTGGAGCGGCGCGGCAGGGAAATCCGGACTGACGTGGAAGTGGATGACATGATTGCGAGTTGCGCTCCTGAGTGGTCAGACTACCCCGGCCATGTGTGGATATCACCAATAATAGGACCCTTACCCCTGATGCGGAGCGAACGGAGTGTGGGAGCGGTCGGCGCAAGCGCTCACGGATGCCGACGAGCTAAGGAGATTTCGTTGCCATCGGCGGAGACTGAGATCTTGGGTGAAACGAGTTTATAGATCTAGACTATTCCAGTTTTTAACGTGCGAAAGTTGAGCTCAACACCATGAAGTTGTCGACACAAGTATCGCGACTTTTCTGAAGATACTTTCAAAATCTGGCGGGCTGGGAGATTAATTCAAATTTCACGCACCCTGTTTCGCACCCATGGACTCATCACATGTTCCTCCAGGCAGCAAGTCAGATTTCAGGGCGCTTGCGTTGGTTCAGTCTGCAAATTTGGCTTGGCTGTTGGCGCCTTGCATCCTGAACTGCATAGGACCCCTGGACAGAGGTGCCGAATCTGGCAGAGATATGTGGGGGTCACTGCGCATATTTGGCCCAGCCTGATATTCTGGCATGCAGGCGAACGAATCACGCAGGGTAACATATCGGTGTTGGTGCAAGTTGGAGTTGCTGTGCCATGATTTTGAGACGTTTCCGTCAGACCCCGGTGGTTCTGACGATCTTTGCTGGTGCTCGTTAAAGAGTTCGTCTCACTAGTTCACTGCGCCATTGTAGTTTACCGTTTCTTTTCTCTCTGTGTTTGTCCTTTGTTGATCCCCAAATGTCAAGGCTGAGCCAAATCAATCCCGAAGTGTCTCGCGATGTCTGCAGCTCATGTAAGTCTCAGCATAGGCCGTGGAACAATGATACAGTCCCGGGGTTACACAAACCATTTAGATGGTCAACTAACCTAACTTGATAACCCAGGACCATGGGAACCAAACGCATTCCCACGCCACGGAGCAACCAGGCCTAGAAGTTGTATCACACGAACAAGAGAAGTTCTCGCACACAGAAGACCCCACGTGGTCCGGACTCCAAGTCTCCAACCATTCATTTTACGATAGCGGCAAGGAGGCAGTTTCTGATCACAACGATACCGACAAAATACACGTAATTTCGGGGCAAGACGAAGTCGGAGAGCTTGAATCTGTGCGACCAAAGCGAAGAAAACGGCTGTGGCTCATCATTGGAGGAATCATACTCGTTCTTGTGGTTGCAGCAGCTGTCGTCGGTGGGATATTGGGAAGCAGGGCGACGAAAGCAGCGCAGGTCAACGATTCGTTGCCCACGAGCGTGGCTAGCCCTACCAGCACACCGACTCCCGCGGATACCTCCAACACGACAACAAAATCACAATCAATACGTCAGGGATCGCCTCTTACCGTCACCGGATGGAGTCAGTCTGGGGGAGTTGAACTGTTTCTGTTCTATCAAGACGACGATTATCAAGTACATCGGTCGACATACGACACTACGAAGACAAGCGACAACTCATCATGGCAGACGCCCGATAAGTATAACTCTTCTGCGGATGTGAGTACTCGTTTAGGGGCAACTATCATTCAGTATGATGCCTCATACCAGGTGGGTAAATCTCAAACACTGTTTGAAGCCAGGCGTGAGTGAGCGCTAACAGACGGGTCTCGAAAGCCGCAAACAGAAGTCTTTTACACAAACGATGATGGTCGTGTCCTGGGAGTGAGTATCAACGATGCTCTGAGCTCAAACTATGAAGAAGACAGCATCAAGAACATGGTGTTGAACTCCCGTGTCAACAGTAGCGTCGCAGCATATTGGCCTTGGGTTATATATCAGGAAAGCAGTGGTGGAATCGTCGAGGTGCGAAATCGCCTTAGGACTGAATTCTCACCGGCAGCTGAGTGGGACAAGAAGAGACTCAATATCTCTGCGGATAGTGATAGTCGGCTGGCGTTGGTTCCACTATCGACCAACTTCAGCAAGATTGCTGTCCAAGGAGGTTATGGGATAATCTACCAGGTTAATGCAGCCTTGGTTGCGCTGATACCGGACCTTGGATCCGATGAGCTCGCTACTGATTATGCGGACTCATGGCCTACAGGTATGTTGCTGCCCTTTCCTGTACCGGATGTTCATCAAATAAGCTAATCAACCAAAGACTTCCCAGCTGTCACAAATATGCCAGGAGGTGCACCCTTTGCTGCGTTCTCAGTTGCCAGAAGTTCAGATACTTTGCAGAGAATATTCACTTACGTCCTTTACCTTGACAACGATGCAAACATCAACGTCATCTACAACGATGCCTCCTCCTGGAAAACGGCTCAACCAGCTACCTTGAAGGGTGTTGACGCCGACACAGACATTACCTGTCTCACTATGGCCACGACGCACCGCGACTCTTTTACACAAGAAGTAGTACTTGGAGCGCAGTCTTTCGATCCAAGGTGCTACTTTCAACGTGAGGGCTTGGTCAGAGAGGTGATTCTGACTAATAACGAGTGGGTGGATAATGGAAACGTGCCCATACCGTAGGTAAGAAGGATTAGACACGTTCTACACGTTGTATACGTATGAAGCATTTGCTAGTAAAGATTGATGACTGAACTCTATCTAAAAATATGTTAATAAAACTCTGACTGGGATTCAGAATCGAATGCAGACACAATACTTCGATGAAAATCAAAGTTGTAGGGTTTGTATCAATATGTTCGATCAAAGCGAAGACAAATAACAACTACATTGTTGTGTAATGGTAGAGTTATAGTTTTTCGCCGTAAACAGGAGGTATAATTGAAATGCGAATTGAACATGGCAATAGAAAAGATGGGTGTGCCGAAAGTGGACTGTTGTGTGAATTTCTAAGAATTGGAAAATATATCAAAATATCTCCGTCAAATCGTGACAACGGTTTTTCATAAAATCAATAGAACTTCATTGTATGGCATTTCATCCTTCCATTCCTCTCAGCCAGGGGTTGTATCTCTGTAGTACCAATCAAGTGCACGTAACGTATTATCTTGTTGTCGAAAAAATCAAAGAACACTGAATTGAAGATGATTTGTTTAACTTCAGTCCTACATGGGAGCGCAAATACCAGTAGCAAGTTATTCTGAGTTCCATCAAGGTGACAGAAAGAACCCTAGGAATGGCCTTCAGCTCCGGGATCATTTCATATTATTGCACACAAGACCTTGGAGACTGTGTTTCAATTTATCTGGCTCAACTTCTGTAGCATAAAGTTGCATTAATCGCACTTCCAATGACATTGTCGATGTTGTTCGAAGAATATTACAAGGAGAAAAAGCATGCAATCAGCCTAAATCGATAAATCCCATTTGGCTGATCCATGGTTTGAGTTCCCCTTGTCAACCCTCGACCTAGTCCTTCAAGTCCAGCTTCGAAGGCATTCGAAATAGGGACTTGAAGCATGCTATAGAGACAAAGATTCAAGTACGACCTTTAAACCTCGAATCATGAAACTTTTCACATGGAGATGTCCAAGGATCACTTGTGTAAGGTAGGCACCCAGCTACATGCGGCGCTATCGATGTCGGCTGCTGTTGAAGCTCTACAGATACGGACTATATTAATCCCAAGTCACGTGCTTGCTTCACTTCCATAGCTCAATAGAGGAGCACGATAATTCGATCTGGCCAGAATAAAACGGTTGACATTGCTTCATAGCGTCGATATGGGAACCGCGTGTCTTCCATTAGCACCCTGCTCCAATTGAGGTACTTTTTACACCCAACTTCGGCGGGCTGTTAGGATATAAGGCGGCGCGCCACGCAACGCAGGGAAGGAAAAACTCAAAAAAAAAGAGCCAGTATTCCTTAAGCCCCATCAGATGAACTCTTCACAGCTGAAAAAGAGCACACTAACGCTTGGCATCCACCGGTGGCCGAGCTTAACAGACTCTTCGGGCCAGGTACCATTTCCCTCACACCCTGGCTCAGCGCTTCAGGAGGCCGGTCTGGGAAACGCGCGGCCACGGACCCTCCTATCCCCATCTTCGAGTCTTCGACTCGTCACTCGGCGGGAAAAGCCTTGGGAGCTTCTTCCTCTTTGGGTCTTTGGGTCGGGTTGAATAATACCCACGTACCACTTCCGGAAGTGCAATCACGATTCGGGACGTCCCTGGCGAGGCTGTGTTACGTGTATCTTTCGATGCTTGTGGAGAATTTTGCTTTGGAGGTAGAGCGACGTAAGGCTAGGAAGAGAAAGGGGACCCGACCGTTCAATGAGGCATGGCAAGGAGCGTACCTTGATTTGGGGCATTGGGCATAGCGAGCATGTGCAGCACAAATCACCCGCCCATCGCAAAACTTACTTAAAAGTCACACAGGGCACATCTGACGGCTGTAGCCGACCTCTCCACTGGGAACGGATAAGGCATCTTCAGCTCGTGGCAAAATAACTCAAAAAAAGGAAGATCAGAGATGATCAGGGATGGTTCGAGGCCTTGGGGATCCTCTCTCGGCTCTCTATGGATGACGCAAGAAGCATGCGTGCCTGAGATATTTGCGGGAGAAGGTCTAGAACTTTTTTTTTGGCCCATTGAACTTTCAAATGCTGAGCGAGCGTGAGAGAACGCGTTCCCGGTTTACTGTGGGGGAATGGTTTGTAAACATCAACATTAAGCCCCGTCTCGTCTTGACACGTACAGCGGCTGCATCTCGATGATGCGGGAAAAAAAGACATCTGCACGCGCAAGAGCGGATGCGAAGATGACTTCTGTAACGGCCGAAGAGAGACTATCGAAGAAACCAATGCAGGAGTTTCGTCAGGATGTTCAAGTGTTCTTTGTTCCAATGTTGACGTTCGGCACATGGAAAGGGGGGTGCGGACGCGGACGGGCGGGCCATCGGCGACCGGATCTAGAACTGGCATTTTGCTCCACAATTCAGCAGCGAAGTTCTCGATCTTGTCGTAGTCGGCGACATTTCAGCTCACGTAAAGATACGGAAACGACACTGTACTCCCGTACGTACTGTCGTCCACGGCAGGCGTAAGCCGGTCTTCCGGCCTTTTCGCTGCGGGCTGCAGGGGGAAGTTTGTAACTTCGTGGAGACTTGGTTCATATTAGTGTAGTGCCTCGGGGATGGGGCACCATGATCCTGAACGGTTTCCATGTGCCTTGCCGTGGTTCGACTTTCCTATGCTAGATCGAACGTTCGGTGTTAGGGCTGTGGCATTTTGGTTCCTGGATCTCTCCTAAATCAGCCCTTTACCGGGGATATGGGAATGCAAGGCAGCCGGAATAAGATGTATGCACGGCGGCAAAGTTCTGTCTCCTTGGTATACGGCCGCCATGATTCCCAAAGTGAAGAAAGGTTCAAGCCCGACATGCTTCGATGCTCTATTTTCGTAAAGGAAGCGCCATGAATGAATCCTGTTTATGGGACTTTTGCTCGTGATGATATGGAATTTCACCAAGCTGAGGATTAGGAGCCATGTCTTGCCTAAGCAAGGTGGCGCTCATTTCCTGGAAGACGTGCCTGAATTCCAAGATTCTTTCCCTCGAACGCTGGGCTGTTGGGTTTGGAATATGTAAACATGGTGGAAGAACCGTGTCGGAGCTCTGCAATTAAACATGTGAGACCCAGTCTCACATCATGGACGCGGGATGTTCACAAAGTGAGAGGGGAAATGTCTGAGAAGTTGGTGTGTTAAAAGTCATCCCATGCCCCAGACCCCAACGTTGCTCAAATTGAGATTGCTGATGTAATACGACGGCACGACGGTAGGATGTTCTGATTTTCAGATGAAAAAAAGGACGCCGTTCAATCTGTTTGCATGTCGAGAAGGGCGGGCCTCGGGCGTTTCTGGGGGCGTTGGATGAGGCACTTGGCTAGTGATAATTAGGGCGAGGGAACTGGCGGGATCTGCGGCAAGGCCAACGGACATTCAATACCTACCTAGATGAAGCCTAAGCCAAGCCAAAGCCCATCTTTCATTTCGCGACGGAGGATGGAGCGATGTTGAAGGGTCGAAGCCATCGCTGCCGTGGCCCGTCTAACGCTGTACGTGGCGGCTACAAGGCATCTCGTTGAACAGGCGACGCCGCAGAAGAAAAGTGAAGAACTGGGCCTTGCTCCTGCGCTTCGGCTTTTCTGATTATCTCGATGGGCTCCCACCCGAGATGGCCGTGATCGGGATCCCCATCCGGCCGCACGCACTGGAAGGATTGGGGGCGGATTTGACAAGTTTCCACAATCGAAACTGGCCGAGCTGGATGGCGGTTTGGACTACTGTGAAGATGGGACGACCGGTGTCATCAGTCACTGGCTGGCGCTTTGCCTTGGTGATTCTCGGGCTAATATGTCTCGCTCTCCTTGGAACTCTGGGCAGCTGGGCTTGCAGAGGGAACTGGGAAGGTGTCCGCGGACAATGACTCGACCCCTTCTCCAGAGCATCCACAGCGAGGAACGGCACAAAAAACTGTGGATAGAACTGAACGCTGCTGGAGGGGAGAGGGGGATTGCCCCTGCACCAACGCGTCTTGGGAGACGGGGGGAGAGTTGTCGGCATCTTGCAATAAACAGCGCAGCCGCGCAGCGAGAGAGATCGAGTGGTTGATGGCTAGTCCGTTGGCGTCACAGTCAAGAATGGACTCATGGAGCCCTCGGGCGGCGGTGCTTTTAGCAAGTCCTGGTTCGGGAACCCGCAAAGCAAGGAGTAACGTAAACCGGGAGCCGGGAACCGACTCGAGATAGGAAGCTCGGGGAGCCGATCAACGGAGTTTAGAGATGTATTATCTCTGGGATCTGGGACCCTGGATTTGGCTTGAGAATTGGCACGTCGGGCTCTCATCACCAAAAGGGGGTTCTCGGCATGAGAGACAGGTCATCAATGATGAGAGTGGTTTTTCTTCGTATTAATCAAGAGAGATGGGACCCGTTGGAACGCTGCGAAGGTTCTTTGCGGCAGTGCCGGATGTTGGCGGCGGTATTGGTTTCCTGAAGGATGCCGCTCGGGTGGATGAGATGTGATGGTTTTGCAACTTGCGAGTGTGAACTCTACGAAATCCAGCGCCTGCTGCCCGTCGCATCGGATTATCCTGCCGAGGGGTTGCTTCTCTGCGTCTGAAGGTTTGAGCTGGAGGAGATTGCGGTCTGTGAAGTTTGAAGAGACGGGCATGTAGGGCGAATTCACAGCACAGGGAGAATCGTTGCTTCTTCAGGGGGTCTGCTTACATGTGCTATGGTTAAAGGGAGCTTTTTGTCACTTGGAAACGGCCCCCAATCAACTTACGACAGTCGGACACTGAAGACGCAACTCGCTGAGCCTTGGTGAGGGAGAATTTGAGAAGAGGACCATCTGCTGACACATGCTCCGAGGATTAGAACCCCTCGGCCTCTTTACCTGAAAAGAGGAGTTGCAGGCCGGAAAGGGCCACCCTTTTCCCTCCCTGAACCGCTCTGCCAGAAATAGTTCACAGAACAGCAACATCGTCCATCAGAGCGAAGTAGCGATTGGACGCGAGACCGACGTGTAGAACGCCTCATGTTCTGGAAGAATGCAGTCTCGATGAAATACCGCATCAAGAGACGCCATATCAATCCCGGCTGCACATCGCGAAAACCGAGAATGCTGATTCTATCCAAAGTCGCGGGTTCGAAAAACAGAGCACATGGTCAGGCATTCAACATCATCTCCTCTTTCTTCGCTAGCATCTCGGCACCTGCCTGGGCTTCAATAGCGTGCGTTGGTTTGGATTTTTGCATATAGAAATAGATCCCAGCTTAACCTAGTTAGGCCGTCCATGTCACGCAGCATTTGTGTGTACTGAGTATTGGAGGGACTTCCATGCTTATTTCGAAATACACGTACATAAAAATTGTTCCATCGATATCAATGAATGATCAGACATCTCGCCTGCAGGAAGCCAGCGAGCAGCCCACAGTAACATGACGTGGGTTTTCCTTCTTAATTGATTGTTGAGGCTGTGCTAAGAAGCAACATCAATATCAAGCAAGGAAAAAGTAACGCATCCCGGGTCACCCCAAGCAGGTACCTGCATCGGATGCCCGAGTCTGCGGACGACTAAGGACAAGCTTCTCGATTAAGCGTTTCTTCCTCGAGAAACCCACCCCCTCTGTTCCGCAGCGGCCCAGGATATGCGCGTTCAATTGATCACAACCGCTGTCCAACAGCCGCCCAAAGCCACTGAAGAGATAGAATTCTCCAGTTGATGCAGTGGTGCTCAGGCGGTGCTTCTGGCTCCTCGAGGTGATGGTCCCCTGGGAACATGGGAGGCAGAGGGTCGAACACGTTTCCCTGGTGCGTTGGATGATGAGTCCTCATTTGCTGTCTACGTTTTCCCCATTCCATCCACGCTGCCCTCGTGGAGAGTGGTGACTGGTCTTCTGATGTCCAAATAGCCATCATCAAACTGTTCCTTTTCGTACTGCACGGAGCAAGAGGCGGACAGGAAAGCTCCTTTCACGAGGTTATGTGCTGGCTTTGGCGGAAAGACATGACCGGGACCTTCATCCTCAATCTTGCGTCTGATGCAAGCCACCTGCACACTGTCACTGTGAAGTCCTGCTTGTGAAAGTTGACAGACACAAGACAGTCCAGAAGACGAACCGGCATGCTGCAAGCCTCTCTGTAAGCCTTCTCCCAAGCCTCTTGGCTCGGCCGCCCGTCCTCGTATCCCACCCACACTTCTGGGGTAGAAGAGGGAGAAAGGGGTGGCGTTATCCAAACCAATCTCGCCGCTGTCCTTCTGCTGTGCACCGCGAGCGAAGCAGCAGGCCTCGAGGCCTCGCTGGCAATTGCATGAGCCGTTCGCTAAAGGCGCTGGAATAATGCATCGATGCACAACGTTGGCCCGTCGAATAGTGAATGACCGTTGTGTACGGACTAATTGTGTAAGTATCCGTACTTAGGTATGCACACTACTTTGTACGGGGCACTGGCGAGACTGAAATCCAACGGTTCGCGGCATCTCGACTACGTAGTAATCTCTCATTCGACCATCACCAGATAGCCGGCCAGACCGGCCGATTTCTCACGCACGAAGCTGCACGTTTCCTCTTCCCCCAGATAATACTCCTAATTCTGGCAACATCCAATCTGCCGTACCCATTGCATTACCCGCCCGGGTTCTCCATTTCAGTGGCTCCCGTCCCCAGGTGTTCAAGCCTTGGTGTCGGACAAGATAGGGTGATAGGATCCTTCGTACGGATACGATAGCTGACGGCAGCAACCCAACCCAAACGGTACAACCAACCGGAATATTAGCTAATACTATAAGTTGTAACTAATAGGCGGTAGGCCTCGTCTGGGACGGTCAGCCACCGTTGGTTTCTCGTTTCAAGTTTCAGCCTGCGACTTTTGGACTGCTGCCCCCTCTCCTCCGACGAGTTTCGTTTCCCCCCCTGTGCCGTCGTTTGGGGCGACGACGGCATGAAGATTTGCTGCCCGTTGATGATCATCAGGGACATAGCAGCGGCCAGCTATTACAGTACCAATATCGCTCTGTTACGCTATGAAGTCGTCGGCAGACCCGTCATCGTCATTGTCAGCAGTCAACTGCTGGGCATGTGCTGGCCACTACTGCATCTCAGAGATCCAAGCCAAAACGTCCGTCCGAACAGTCAAACGGGAAGGAATTAACAGAAATCAAAAAAGCAGGGCCGAATCCTCCCCTCTCACGCGGACGGGTACATACGTCCAGCTGGCCCGCAAGCTGCGCCTGCAACAAAGAAGACGAGACGAAGAAGAAAAGAAAGAGGGACTCTGAGGGAGGGGGAAATAGGCACGACCGAGCGAAGGTTCATCCTGTCAGGTAATCCGTGGCACCAGCGGCAAAAAAAAATGCAACGGACGCCGGTGCTCAGGCGTCCCGCCGCACAAATCATGTACGGACGGGTACCTGAGTTTCTGTACGCTCACTGTGGTATTACTGTTCTGTATGGTATGGTGCTCTGTATGGCACACACACACACTCTTTTTAATCCCAGTCTCATCCAAAAGCATTCTTGGGTGGTTCTGTCTGGGATGACCGTATGCACGCCCATGCGCGTGACACCCTGACAATCAGCGTCAAACACACGGCCCTGGCGGCAGCAGGCGATGAAAGAACACACGCCGGAAGAGAGAAAGAAGCTGTTCTTCATCTAGTATGGGAGGGAGCTGCCGTGTTGTGTGGTTGTACGGCAGATAACCGTCAGCAGAGGAGTTCCTTCGCGTCTTCGCTTTCGCAACCACGAACCACCTCCTATTCTGACTTCAAAGCGAAGCGAACGGCACATTCGGCAGATCGTACACGAGCAGAGAAGATTCCACGGTTGGAAGCGGCCGATCGGGATGCGATGCCCATGAGAAGATCGCATCCTCGAACAACGAACAGCGCTCAGACTTTCCACAACACAGATATGTCTTCACAACTCAATGCCGCTGTTCATAACTCGCCGTGGTATCATCAATGATGTAGCGAGTGTGTCAAGTTATTCACCGCCTCCCCCTTTTCCATACACCCCGTGCACAACATCAGATTTATGAAGGCCCGCGCGATATTCTCGCAGGCGGCATCGCACACCAAGAGCTCGTGGTGGTGTGTCGCATATGTGGAGGATTAAATTGGAAAGTGGATCTGATCACTCGACGGCTCGCGATAGCGTGTACCATGAACAGTCCGTCAAGTTGAGTTCATGTTATGACAAGCTGAGGCCTCCCACCACTTCATCTAACAGACTTCAGTCTCTTCAAACCGTACTCAGTACCGCCAACCCCCGATACAGCCCATGATCTGCACAGTCAACTGCGCCCCTGACGGTAATTCTTGTTCCTGAATTCTTGCCCGGGAAGACCCAAACATGGCTCACCCCTGTCGCACTACTGCGGATGTATCCAATCGACGCCAACGTTGGACAGCAGCACGAAAGACCTGTACCCAATTGAATCTGTTCGGATGGAGCCAAAGCCAGGCGCGGCATGAAGCCATTGGATAACGGCCGCGTTAAGTTCTCGCTCGACTATTCCCAAAACTGCCTGGAGCCGTGGATTCTCTTCCCCCCGTTTTCCCTTTCTTCCATCCCAGTCTGTTCACAACTTCACCCCCGTCTCTGCTCTCTCGCTGCCTCTGTGCCGCTGTGAAAGCCACGGACGTGTGGCCAGGGGACCCCTTGGCTGTTACCGAACACTGCTGCAGGGCATGTCCTAGAGTCGAGGAGGGTGTCCCACTGTCGAAAGTTACGCGTGTGTGCCCTTTCGAGCTGGAAAAGTTGTGCACACACCAGATGGCAGAACGGGAAGCCATCCCTACCTTTGCCTAGACCTGCCCTAGTTTTCACTATTCAGTACTCGTATGTACACTACACACTGCACATGCCTACACTACCACCCTCCTCAAGGCTCTGTGGGCACGAGAGACAGAGCCTGAGAGGACGGAGGCAGACACCAGAGAGAGAAAAGAGGAGTTGGTACTTGTGGTATTCTGGGTCTACACCCTCCCGAACCCCCCGGGATGCCGCAAAGTGGACTCCTAATTTCGCTTTTCCTCCTCATCTCAACCCACTCCGTGCTCGTTTCCCTCTTTTCAACAAAACAAGCCGTTCCCTCCAATTCCACCCGCTGTCACTCGTTCCATTTCCTCCCCTCCCCCCCAAGTCTCTCCCTCTTCCATTGCCTTGCCTTGCCTTGTTACTCATCTTCCCAATCTCGCCAAGGTCTCCTCCTCTTTTTCCCTTGTTCATTTACCCTCTCCTTTCAATGTCATTTACTCGGTGATATCCTCTTTTTTTTTGCCAGCAAAAGAGAACAACGTGAAGGAGAAAGAACAAGAGGCTTCGTAAAAGCCCAAACCAACTCGCGAAGAAACCATTAGGAGGCCTGTTTGTGCCCACACATTCTTTAGGACTCGCCTTGTTTGCCGCACGACCCGAACACGGTCCTGCTTCGACCGATACACTCGCTCAACCCTCAACATCATCATCATCTAACCCTCCTCCGATCGATCGAATTACGATTCTCTCGACGGATACAACTTATTAATCGAACTGGGTGGAAAATCGAGAGGACGCTGCTTGGATTTCGATATCTGGGAAAGCATTCGGTGGCCGACTGAACCGCACCGAGGCAATAACCCCTGAGACACGTCGACAACCCTCGAACCCGCAAGACCTGTCATCGTCTTCGAGTCCTGGAATCGATTCGAGACCGCACCTTCATTCAACCTACTTTTCGTTTCAACGCTTTCGTTATACCCCCCTCGACAACCATTATGAAGTACTCAGTAGCTGTTCTGGCCGCCGTGGCCTTTGGCTTTAGCTCAGCCCAGACTGCCACCACTACGTCAGGATATCAGAAGCCCAGTGAGGCCGCGAGGCCAGGCGCCATCACCAACCACGGATGCTACAACGCGTCATCAACGACATGGCAGAAGTACCCCGTAGAGAATATCAGTACCGGATCATGCACGTTGGAATGCCAAACTAAGCAGAAGAAGAATGTCGCCGCTATCAACGGCGAGGACTGCTACTGCGGTGACTCGTACCCGCCAAAGGTTGACGTTGTCGACGACAAGAAGTGCAACTTCCCTTGCCCATTCTACCCGGAAGAGGCTTGTATGTTACCCTACGTCTCATGGTTCAACTTTTGAAGTAATGGCTAACCTTTGTGAAAGGCGGTGGTGTCGAAGACATGATGTACTACTCCGTCTTCAACACGGGTCTCAAGCTCGTCGTTCCCGATGAGGACGTTGCAACCACCACAACGGCCGCAGCCACCACCAAGGCCACGACAACAACCGCCGCCAACGGCGTCGTCTCAACCGTCATCGAGACCCCCGTCGCGACAACATCGGCCGCGGCAACCGAGACGCCCAAGAAGAGCACCAACGTCGCCGGCATCGCCGCGGGCGTCGTCGTCGGCGTCGTGGCCATCGCCGCCATCGTCGGCGCCGCCTTCTTCTTCGTCCGCAGGAAGCGCAACGCCGAGATCGAGGAGGAGCACCGCCGCAACGCCGCCGTCAACGCCTTCATCGGCGGCTCCAAGCCGCCCAGCAGCAGCGGCGTCTCCATGTCCGACTCCCGCATGGATCCCACCCTGGCGCACCGACGCATGAGCGATGGCAGCATTGCCGACAACCAAGATTACTCGCGGAAGATTCTCCGAGTAAGTTTATGAGAGATGAGATGTTTTAAAATGAGATGAACCCTGAAAAAGCTAATTCCCCTCATCAAGGTTACCAACGCATGAGCACCTCACATCATGACGACAAACGACCTGAAAGCCTGTCCTGGGGCTTCTTTGAATTACTTCTTTCTACACAATTCTGGCATCAAAGGCGTTTTGTGGTGTTCAATCTCCCGACGCTGGCTTACTCGGGGGCGTCTTCCGAAAAAAACGACCAGTGTCGTCGGATTTTTCATTTGTATCATGGTGTAGGGTAAACATATCTTGGGAAATTACGATATGGGTTTTTGCGTTGGATACATCTATCAAATCTCTCTTGTTTTTGGACACAACCATACACAAAAAATCCGCCCTTTCGGCCACGACCTCCCTCCCTACGCCGTCCACTCCTTTTGCAACTATCTACAATTTAGACAACTTTTGGATATCACAACCAACCTACCAACCAAACGGGGGGCTTTCGTCTCGAGACATTTCCCCTCCTACCCCCTTACCTACCCTCAAATTACGACCCGCCACTACCACAGCACCAATACCTTTTTTTTAAAAACACGTCACCCGGTCCGCCAACCACTTACCACCTACACTGGGTACTTTCGATTCTACCGATGGGAAGGGGTTGACAGGCCGAGATCATGTTCATCACAAAAACACGGCGGCAGTTGGAAATAAAAACCTTGTTGAACGACATTCTATGGAAAGAGTCATAACGGAGTATGGTGGCGTAACCCCCCTTCCCATCTTGTGTATAGTAACCATGGCACCTTCATATTATGAACGCGAAGGGGCCTACGCCTTGGGAGGGATTATTACACGGCAGAGATCTTCAATATCATCTTGGATAAACCAACTTTGGCCCTCCCTTGGAGTGTCCGTGTGAGAAGAGGAGAGAGATTTGGCCAACTTGGGCTCAACCCGATGGAAGCAAGAGATAGGAGGCTGGTGCGGGAATTCTTTTTTTTTGGGTTGATACAGCGTGTTCAAAGTTAACTTGGGTTATGGAAATGTGGCGTGGTAATCGAGCAAAATATCCAATGACCTCATATTTCATCATTTTGTCCCTTCTAATCGCATTGACTTGAACGAACGGCCGTGAACTTGCAGGAGGACAAGATCCGACTGCCGCGTCTAGTACACTGGGCGTCCTTCCGAGCGCCGCCTCCGAGCTCCGAGCACGCGCCGTTTGTGTGTGACCCGGCTTGAAGAGAGTAATGCCCGACGAGGTCACCTGACATTCTACAACGGGACTGCAGCCTTTCTCCCTACCTACTTACTACTTCATCGCCTCCCTTGCAGACTGGAGTAAGGTAGTGTGACCGACTGCCAACTTTCGAGCCTGCCCCATCCCCAGCCTTCTGCCAACATTTTTTAAGCTTGGGCAACAAGACCATACCTTGTTTGCGGGCTGCCCGATGGGGGGCAGGATACTTGACCGAAAGGCCTCCAGCACGTGGGCATTGAAAACTGGGGGGAGGGGAGGGAATAAAGACAAAGATTGGGATTGGACGTTGGCTTGTGCTTGCAACACTGGCTATTCAGCGTTCAGCCTTTTCCTGTGGTTTTAGTGTGGGTGCGCTGGGGAAAGAAAATTGGGGATTGGTGTGTGTCAAGTTTAGGCCCCTGACGATCATTTTTCGGGATTTTTTCCTCTGTCCTGTCCTTTCTTGGTGTGTGTGGTCGGTCCGTTTGTGTGGTGGTGAACAGTACCTTTTTGGTCGAGTAAGCGGTCAACGAACGCTGATCCTTGGTAACTAAAACCAGTCACATCACTGAGACTAGCCGCCCGAGGTTGATACATGGGAAGCGAAAAAGAGAATAACTTTCTTAAGCTCTAGTATGTTAGATCTCAAGTCGTCTCAGTTGTGTTGGTTGGTTCTTGACTTCTAGCGTTCATGGTGTCTTCGGACAGCGTGCGGTGTGTTTTGAGGGGACTGGGTGGATGAGAAACAAATGGGCGATGCGTCGAAGCCTGAAGGGGATGTCCTTGACGATGATGATGCCCATTCATCCTCTTCCAGTTCTTGGCCTGGCGCCATTTTCAGTGTCTGAGTTGAAAGTGTCTTCCCCCACCCTTGCTTAGATCTTATTGATTGGTCTTGGGGATGGCTTGTCGTTGTTTCAACAGTGACGAATGAGCGTAGTCGGCCTTTTTGGGGGGCTGGATATCGGGCTGAAGTCTGACCTTCTCCAAGTATCGGGAGTTGCGGGCTCTTTGGTAATGACAACAGGGCTGGCCGTGGAGACTGTGGAGATCTGCAAAGTTGTGGACATTGCGTGGGTTTCTTTTCTGGGGATCGTTGAAGTCTCTTCCCGTCATCTAGGCTCCTCGTCCGAGTGAATTCAGTCTGGTTCCGAAAGGAAAAGATGACATAGTTGCTGGGCTTTGGAGGCTTTGGAGGTGGTCCTGTGCTGCTTGATGCATGTACCGACGGGCAGTGTGATTTTCTGGTACCGAGTACGGATCCTTTTCCAAATGCCGGGTCTCGCGGTGTAGTATCCGGACGTTCGGTATGACGTCGTGATGGGAGTACGGGGGCATGAAACGTCGTTGCTTGTCCTTTAAGTTGACGAGGGCTGGAACGATATTTGGTAGCGTCATTTGTCTGACATATATCGTATCAGGTCTGCCATGGGAAGGAATGGAAGCCCTTTTTGCTCCTGTACCCTTTGAGGCTCCTTGAGATATTTGCAAGATAGTATAAGGCGCATCTTCTCATCCACCTCTGCTGTGACTGTTACATCAAAAGAGAATTGGCCATGACAGCAGATAGCCCGGGCAGACGACAAGTTACTAGGGGAATAAGGTAGCAGGGAACGCTTGTACAACCGCATTTCTGTTTCCGACGAAGAGGTACCCTCAGGATAGACTATGCCCTCCTTCAGCTCCCATGGCCAGTCTGGGACCAGGAAGAGCTGAACCTCAGGCGGTCGATCTTTGACCTTGAACAGAACTAGACAGATGATGACATTCGAAGGCAGGGCGCTCAAGGACAACTTGATGATGCCCATAAAATCTTCAGCCTGTGCCTCCCCCACGAATCCCCGATAGACGGGGTTCCAGAGGAAGCTGGGCTCGGCCGCGAGAAGCTTGCCACATCTGCTGAGGCAGTCTCCTGGAGCCCATTCCAGCTTGAAGAAGTGGCCCGGCCGCTGCTCGAGTCTGCGGCTCTCTGAGGCCGTGACCGTCTTCCTGACGCACACGTCGATAAAACTGTGAAATGACGGCCCATCGCTCTCATACCGGCAGCGCCCAGGCGTCGCGCGGACCCAGCCCTCCGCGGTGAAAACTAGGCCGATTTAAATGCTATGCTGATAGTGGCACTTTTGGCAATTCCCTTGCATCAAAAAAGGGAGCAGCCAAGTGGCGCTTGCGTCCGTGTTCACGCCTAAGACGTAGGTAAATCGGACGCCTTTGTTGGTGATGGAGAATTCATTCCGGTCTGATGTGAGTCGATTGCATCGCATGTAATTGCCGCAGAATGTGAACTCCGCTAGTTCTTGGGCGAAGATGCCTCTATACCGCTGATTCTCATCAACTGCTACCCAGGCGAACAGCGACAAGTCATCTGTCTCCTTGGCAATCTCTTCCTGGAGTCGCTGAAAGGCTTTTCTGCCCTCGCCGTAGATCATGGGGATGTGGATGTCGAAGAGCCCGAGGAGGGAGTAGGCCCGATCCTCGACACGGGTCGTTCGGCGATGCGCTGCCCATGACATTTTGACGGCAACGGGAACAGCCGATAGTTCCTTCTCGAATGTCAAGATATCGATATCGATGTTGGTTATCGTCGATAGACGCCCCGACCATACGTCTTTGGAGAACCTCAACTTCCACCCAGCATCGTAAAACTCCACATCGGCCGGCGCGATGAGCTCTTGCACCTAGACAGATCGGATATCTTATGGATCCCAGGCCCAGTACTGCCAACTTCCGGGCGGAGATCCGAGAGAAATACCAAGCAGACCTTCGCCTCCTGGTACCATCGAAACATGGAGTTAATGGCTTCGCTGAGCTCGGCGCTGCTGGACTTGTCGATGCAACAGGTGTCGATCCACGCGTATCCCAGGCCCTTCTCCTGTGCAATCTCACAGGTCTTTGCGATCTTGTCAAAGCCTGCCTTGCTTTTCGTCGTTGACGCCACAGCGGTGGAGGACATCTCCTGAAAAGAGATCTCGCCGCTCTCCCAAGTGTGCGAGAGTATGGCATAGTCGATTTCGGAGGGCTCCGCGAAGCTCTCGAGGACGAGGGTCTTCGTATTGACAAGCCACATGACTGAACAAAACAGAAGTTTTCTCAACTAAACGCTTTCGAGACGAGCGCGGAGGGTAACGTTGTCGTCTGCGAGATGTGTTTTGCACAATGTCCTCCTGTTCAAAAGACGGCTTCTCAGCTGGGAAAAGAGGGGAAAGAAGCTGAAAGATGCCCGGTCCAGATTTGGAAGTGTAGAAGGTCAGAATACGCGACGCCATTGGTTGCTCGACATAGCCTGCATGAGCCTCCCGCGATTGATCCACGGAAGCCTTGTTGCAAAATCATCATACGATCGTCCCTTTTGTGAAAGTTTCTGCTTAAATTGACACCAGTAAGCACGTGAGGCCGCCTTATTATTACATGGTGACTGGAAATGTCAGCAATGCTCGCGGAAGCATACTCGACCTACCTCAAGCCTAAGATCCCTCAGGGATAACTTCATACATGAAGATTGGAAATTTCATCCTGAGCTGTCGCCGACGTAAATGTTCACAGTAGGATATAGCACCGGAAGGGGAGAGAATTCACTGAACGCCAGCGAGAATTTGGCAAAAGAATCCCTGAGTCTTGCTCAATCGCAACTATGCCGAGTTTACTTTTGATACGCCTCGCTTTCCTTGCACTCGCCACGATGCTTTCGCCAATCCTTCTTCTGGCAATCGGCACTGCAATACTTGACATTCAAGCAGCGCATACACTTCTTCAGAGCGGCGCCGTTCGTTGGCTCCTTGCCGCAGTTGGTGCACCTTTCCTTAGGCGGCGCCATACCATTAGCGCGATAATCCTTATATTTATTCGTGTCCACAATCTCCTCCACAAATGGTACAGCGAACGTCGGGCTGATGGCAATGCGGGTGGCGTATTTGGACGCGGTGTCCCACTCTGGGAGCCCGATGAAGTTCGCAGGGAACTGTCCGCGGCCGCAGGAGCAGAGGACAGGCTCACTGGGTTCCAGCGATAAGGGTATGGTGGCGCCGGCCTTGCGGTACTCGCACGACGAATTATGGTTCCACGTCCGGGTACGCTCGGCCATGGCAGGGAGGACCTTCTTCCAGAGGATGAGTTCCTCGTCGTTGACGGTGACAGAGGCCATCTCGAGCTCTCTCAGAAGCAGAAGGAATGGCTCTACCTTCTTGATAATGGGGAGCGTGAATGGTAGGACTGCGGCATCGAGGACGACGGAGGCAGAGGCAGCATCGAGACGGAGAGCGGAGACGAAGAAGAGCATGTGAATGCCGCCGCGGTCCGGATGGTTGAGACAGAAGAGGCCAGTTTGGCCACCTTGTTGACCCGTGGAGAGCATAGTCATGGTGAAGATTGACTCCTTGAAGTTGACGCGGGGCGAGGGGGCGAGGTCGAGCCTGCTGGCGTTGATACGCTCGCGCAGTGCCCTCTCACGGACCGAGAACTCGAAGGAGAGGAGTGTGTTGAGGAAGGGAAGCTCATCCTTTTTGGCGACGTCGATGATAGGGAGGCGGTCGAGGTTCAAGTGCGGGGTGTTGAGATCGGCTGGGGTGTTTGAGAGACCTCGTGCAAGCTGAGTCGGATAGATAAAGTCGGTGAGTACTGTGTTCGTTTCTGGATCGCTGCTAGGTTCGGCAAAGGGGGCAATAACCTCGACGTAGGCGGATGTACGAGCGATGCGAGTTTTCGCCTTGCTGGCGTCGATGAGAGCGGGAAAGGTGAGAGGATAGACAAGCTCCTTGTCACCAAACACGACGTTGACGGTGAAGGGAGACACTTGATCAAGGGTAATGGGTAGCTTGTCACTAAGGAATTTCTTGCCCTTGGTAGACAGGATATCGAGATGTCCAGTAATGGTTTCGATTCTCTCCTGTCTTTGTGATGCGTTTGCGGTGAAGGTCGATTCTGTGTCCGTGCTCTTTTCGAAAGCAGTCTCCGCGACAAGTCCCGCAGCTTCAGAAGCAGCCGGATACCTTGTCTGACCGGGCATGTACTTGGTGATGAAGACGCTGTCCTCGTCAGCCAACTTAGCCTGGAAGATTCTGAGTTCGCTACCGAGAGTCTTGCTGAAGACAGCGATACTTTGTGCAGAGCTCAGGACCTCTAGGCGGACATAGGAAGTTTTGCGTTCCACCTGCAACGCCGCAGCAGAGACGTAGAAGGTTGCGATGAGCGGAGATTTCCCAAGCCAACCTGCTGGGTCTGCATCGACGGTGACCGAGAAGTCGCTGGTGTCACGGTTACCACTGGATTTGACGGTCCCAAAGACAAGCTGTACCTCGTCGTAGAAGTTGTGCCACTTGTGGTTGGCGTCTTCACCAGAGACCAATGAACCTCTGATGGTGGGAGAACTGATTTTGGCTTGGTCAGAGCCGTCAAAGGCCCGCGCAATCTTCTCCCGCGGGACAACGAGAGTCACGGCCACGACCTCTGGGACTGATGTCCAGGAGTCGAACCCGCCGAGGTTACGGTTAGGCTTGATCTCTGCCCGAAGCCAGTCTTCTGAGTCGACCCCCTGCGTATGCATCTGCACAGACAAATCTTGTCTAAGATTCCCCGTGAACATCAGGCTTCTTTCAGCGGATATTTTCTGGAGCAGAAATCCGCAAGTCTTTCCAAAATTGTCGACAGATAGACGCAGCTTGAGGTAATGGAGAAGGGAGACGAGGGTGCCCCGGTGGAAGTGGGAGTAGGCCGTGTTGCGGATAAGCTGCGTGACGGATGACTTCGAGATGGACAGAAGCTTCATGGGGTTCTCGTGTGCGAAGACCTTAAGGTAGAGGCTGAAGAAGATGCTGGCTAGCGCTTCAGATTCGATTGCGAGAGGCCCGGAGGCGTTGACTCCTGAGAAAAGCTTGCTCTGTTTCCATGTAATTCGACTGTGCACTTGAGCCACTTCGTCGCCTTTCGCCTGGATGCTCTTAGTGCTCAGACCGATCAAGATCTCATCGACGCTTGAAACGGCAGTGGAGTTGGTCCAGTATTCGACCGCGCTCGCGCCTACCAACAGTGATATCGTGGGGCCGTGGCCGTACAAGAGGGTATCAAAGGCCTCTTTGGCGGTACTTTCTCTCTTCAAAAGGGTTTCGGTGAAGACAGCCGACCAGGGGTGGGGTGTGAGCAGAGGTAGAGCCGACATGAGAATGTTCAATGTGCCAAAGTGGTCTGCGAGGTTGGATGTGTCAACGGTGTCGAATGCGATCGGAGCTGTTGACTTGGCGCCGTACACATCTTGGTCCAAGGACAGGACGCGGGCATCGAATTGGCGACGGTACCATCCGGCAGACGTCTCCTTGGTGACGATTAAGTGCTGCAGAGTGTGGCAGAACGCAAGGGCTTCACTGGCGGTGGAACGGATCACCAACTTCTTCCCACGAAGAAGAGTCCCACAGGCAGTCGCCCACTCTCGGAATTGTGTCTTTGCGGCCGAGAAAATCCTGGTCCTCTCATCCTGTTGATCAGGCTTCAGAGGAGACTGTTCGGTCAAGGGGATGAAGGCCACAGCAAGATGGAAGCCGAGGACGGGGTCAGTTCCGTAGTGCAAGAGATGGTGTTTCGACAGCGAGGCATAGAAGAGGGGGTTTGGGTTGCTGACGGCACCGTTGGGTGTAGCGTCGGCGGACTCCCAGAACTGCTGAGAAGCTTCGGTAACTTCCTGTGCGTTTTTTAGTGCAGCAGGAGCAGCTGATCGCAAACCGGTGAAAGCTACAGCGTTGCCGAAGGCAATTCTCTTCATCTCAATGGAGTGTTTGAGATTAGCAGTCAAGGCTTCGGAATTGGCGATGACATTGTCGGACGCAGCGGCATTCTCATAGCTGGTCCAGACGGCACGAACGTCGTCGAGGGTGGCCTGATCACAGAAGGGCAAGACTTTGCCGTATGAGCTTGATTTCCACGACTTCAGAGACTCTGATGCTCTGAGAAGCTTCTTGACTTGAGATGATAAGATGTGTAGGTCTGAGCTGTCAATGTGAAGGTTGTAGTACAAGTTCCAGGGGGTATTTCCGGAGACATTGTCATTGTCGATGAGCAGAGAGAAGAGAAAGATGTTGCGTGCTTCAGATTGTCAGCAAATACTTATTGGCGGATGCAAACTTTGAACATACCCAGAATAGCTTCATCGATGTCATTGACTGTGATATCCAGATTGCGACCAGCTGATGGCGGATTAGAAAGGTGGATGTGATTTCACCAAGACCTATGCAGCACTTACGTAGTCCAATCTCATTGTAGGCTGTGTAAATGATGTTCCTCACATCGCCGCAACCAAGTAGTAGTAAACTGGCATCGACTCCATTAGGCAGGTTTTTGGCCAAGTTGATGGCCGGTGTATTGCCTAGCGCATAGAAGTAGGAGGTCGAGTTGGCAACAGTTGGGGTGAACATTGTGACTGAAAGCGAGCCTGGGAATACCTAGATGACGTGAAAAATGCTCAATGATGAAGGTAGAGAGAGAGGAGTACGGAGTACGGTCTCTTTGTGCTTCAAGGTGTTGGAATGCCCCTATGAGGTCGACGCCCTACCACAAAAGGCTTGCCTGACGTGAACAAAATAGCAAGAGGAGGGGACGAATTGTGGTCTCAGACCAGCATGTAGTTGGTAGGTCAAGGAGGAGAACTCCCAAAGTGAAGAAGATGAAATCTCAAGAGATGAAGTAATGTGAAAAGGAAGCTCAACTTGATCTCTCTTTCCTCTTTCGGCTTATTCAAGCGAAAGTCGGGCAGGACGAAGGCACACAGTCTTGGTGACGAGGTGAGAGCTCTGGAGGGGTCGGCGGCAGCTGGCACCAGATGGACTTGATTCCTTCGTTATGGTAACCCGTGCTGACCGCCCTCACTAGCCACACTCTCTGCCCGGCAGAAAGAGCAGGTGGAGGCTTCAGCCACTCCATTTTGATGCTTTTCGCGACGCTCATCGCGTTTTTGTTTCCCAGCTACAGCACTTGGGGAATCAACGTGCAGCTTGCGCAAAAGTCCACGCATATCCATCACTGCGATTTTAAACGGCCGGGCGACAAACTCTTCCTTTCGATCCACATCAATCGCTCTCGAGTCAAGCGAGGGCTCTCCATCTACACGCCGCCATTCGCGACGCTTACTCGAGGCCGAAGCTCAAATCCAACTTCACATCTGGGCAGCTATGGCCCCTCAGCCAACGCCCCGTGTCCGGCGCACGTCACAAAACACACAATACACGTATGTTTGAGAGGCAGTTCTGGAAGCTACTGTCAATGAAGTGCGCTGACAGGCTTTAGCTACAACCTCTCGAGGAGGATCAACAATGTCAAGACCTACCCTGTCCAGTCTTCCCAAGGAGCTACGATCCTCCTTTATGGCCACGACAATGGCATTACAATAATATGGAGAGGTGGACGTCGCTTCAGGCCATCGAAGAAGCAACAAGCAAAACCTGCCACTGAGAAGCAGAATGGTGCTCCAGACGATGCCGTAATGATCATAGACTCCGACGACGACGAAGCACCAGCCAAGGCAGGCAAGGCATCAGGGCCCTTTACCGACAAGCCCGAATTCGAAGATTCCGAGGAGGAGGGACCTTACCCTGAAATCATCCAGACTCTCGACCTCTCTCTTGGCACATCTGTTTTGCATCTTGCCGTCCTGCCTATGACGCCATGCTCTGCGGAAGATGCTGCCTGGGGAGGAGCCGATGTTTTGAAGGAAAAGATGGTGTTCACGGTGGCCTGCGCAACCAACGATGTCTACGTCGTGACCCTTCCTCTTACACCGCCGAGTCCCGAGAGCAAGGCACGCCCTGAGCTCATGTCCAACCTGCTGGCTGGAAAGGCTGGTTCTGGTCAATGGGGAGAGAGAGTCGTCCTTCTTGGCGGCCAATACAAACGGAGTGAAGGCATTGCCATGTCATTAATCAGACCCAAAGCTTCCTCTAGCTCCGATCGGATACGAGAGCAGACCGGCGCATCAAGTGCCCCGAAGCCTCGTCTCGTTGTCGCCGCACATACCCGCGAGGCATCTGGCACTCTCCGTCTCTGGGATGTGCCTCTTGACGTCCAACCCGGCGAAGCCAGTGCCCGAATCAACCCATTCCAAGCCGAATATCTTCCTAGCCCCCTCTCCAGCATCTCGTTCAACCCGACGCATCTTACACAGATCCTTACAGTAGCCTCTTCGCACGCTGTTCGCATCTACGACTACGCGCTACCCTCTTTTCCTCCGGATGACCAAGCCACCGGACCATTCCCTAGCCAAGGATCCTGGCTGCTCTCTCTGTTCCAGCCATTCACCCGCCCTACGTCGACACGCAAACCCATCCTTGACGCCGCATGGATTTCTCATGGCAGAGCTGTCCTCGCACTGCTCGCCGATGGCACCTGGGGTATATGGGATGTGGATGGTGCTAGCCCGCTAGGCGCCTCGATCATGGGAAAGAACAGCTCTGGCATCAAGGGTGGCGCAATCACCGCCTTCAGTGCTACCGGTCACGTTGAAGGCACAGGGCCGTTGAGGACAACAGCAAGCGTACCGAGGTCCAACGGCAACGGCGAGTTCGTACCTCTGACACCCCACAGCCGGCGTGACGCAGCAGCTTCGCTCAGTACCGCGGGCTCACTGGAAAGGCTTGTGTCTGTCAGAGGCGGTATTGTTGTGACACCCTTGCCCGGCAGTGGCTCAGGTTCTGGCTCCGCTGATGAGAGCGTTGTGCTTTGGATCGGCGGACTGGATAATGTCTCTGTCATCCCCGCCGTCTCACGCTTCTGGGATGCCCAGCTGCGTCGGAGTTCTGGTGGAGGTGTGAACCTGTTCAGCGGTACTACTCCAACACGAATGATCCGTTTGCAAGATCTGTCTACCGGACTTCTCGGAGAGCGCTGCTGTGGTGTGGGTGCCGCTGTCAACTTTGCCAGACTGAAGGAGAACGATGGGGGTCTGCAGATTGAGGTCCTCATCATGGGCGAGAGCCGATTGGTGATTGTCCACGAGTCCGAGGACACCCCAGGCACCAAGATCGGAACGGTTGTCTCAACCCGCCGACGTCTCTTTGGCGACAAGGGCAAGCCAGAGCCACCGAGCGCCATTATTGTCCACCCTCGACCCGATCAGCCCCGAAATGTGTCGTTCAACCTCAGCGTTAAGAAGACTAGAAGTCTGCGCACGAAATCGAATGGCCGCGATAGCATCGACGTCGATGATCCGACACACGACTTCACGCTTCCCATCGGACGGCCCAAGTCCGGTTTCGGTTTCGCCGACACGCTCAACGCCGCCGCAGATTTACAGGATGACGTTACGACACGCGATGTCGAGGTGGAGATGTTGGATATCTTGGAGATTGATCAGGCGTTGGAGGATCTGGATCACGATCGGGGTAGCGGAAGGAAGAAGGTCTTCTTCGAGGAGGATCAAGACCGGTCGTTCCACTAATGTTTGCTGCTGACGAGACTTGACCTAGACGAGACCAGAATGTACGATACCCCATGGGCCGTCCCGGCAACCGACCCAAACCTTGCGAGTTCCTGGCACGAGCCAAAGTCAACATCAATTTCGTTGTGCTATATCTGTGAACGTTCTTCTTTTTCCTTCTCTCTCTCAACAAATCATTCGCCATGGTTTTTCAAAGACCATGGCAAATCCGCACGTCAAGGTGGAGCGCAAGGAGAGATTCATCCTTGATCCAGCTCTGTATTACGAGCGGTACATTAAACAGACCTCCACATCCTCTGGGACATTTCGGATCCGCAAGGCACAAGATCGCTCAAGATGAAGTGTTGCCGGTGGAAGAAAGACTCCATGATGGGATGTGTCGACGCCGACGGTTTCTACTTTTAAGGACAGGGACTTTTATGGGTGGGGGCGGGTGGCTCGGTCTGCGGATTGACCATTTGCTCTCCCGGCCTTTTATATCATGTCATCCTGCTATCTGCCTTGATTCCTTGACTCTGGTCTTTGACTAGAGGACGATGGGAGGGGGCGGGGGGTGTCAGGGTTGGGAGGTGGTTCTGTCGGTACATTTTTCCATGCTGTGCTTTTGATGTTTGCGTGATCTTGATATTGCTTTTCGACTTGTGTGTTGCGTGATCCATAACGTCTTTCTTGTGTAAGGCTCAGAGCCTGCGCATGTGTACCTGCTAGTCCTATATGTTCGAGTCGCATCCAGCTCTGATAAGCCTCAAGTAGAGCATCATCATCATCGATACACTAAAGTGGCATGTCCCGCTGTTACCTCTCAGTGTGAATGGATGCGGCTTCACATGACTATCTTTGTACTTCTGAGATGCCATTGGCCAATGACACACATTGCTTCGACCAGGTTCTTGTATTAAATGAAGTGTTGCGACAGCTGGACCTAAGTCTTCGAAATATACAAGGATGCTCAATAATTCATTACACGCAACATGTCGTAAGTTATTGTTATTAGTGGATTAGCTGGTGGGCACGGTTTGGAGAGAGATGGCGATTCGAAGTCACGTTGATCAGCGAAGCAATTCAGAATGTGTTGTGATCAATCGCAATATTGATTCGACCTTGCTAAAACGCCCCACGGAGTCACCCTCGAACCCCTTTCCATGCTATGAGGTAGTAGTGGTAGTGTACAAGTAGGTCGCGCGTAGGACATTTCCAGTCCAGCGGCCTTTCATAACGCATGCTCAGAAATTGTCGTCATACATGTTTCCTTCCCGGAACTTTTTGTTGGAAGAATCATCGAGTGTGGGAAGTTTACAGGTTCTTCTTGACCTGGTCGGCGGTACCCTTGGCCTTGCCAGCAAGCTCGTTGGCCTTGCCCTTGGCCTCACCCTTGAGCTCCTGCGCCTTGCCGGCGGCCTCGCCCTTGAGTTCCTGTGCCTTGCCGGCGGCCTCGCCCTGGGTGTTGGGGACGTTTTGCTTGACCTTTTCAGCGACGTTGGCTGTGAAGAGGATATGTTAGTATCTTATGATCGTGTGGGCGTGGCGTCAAAGGGGCGAGAAGAACATACCACCGGCGTTGATACCATCGACGAGCTTGTCGCTGACCTTGCGGTCGACAGTCTTCAGACCATCCTTGACGGTCTCTGTTGCCGACTTTTGCGCGGCAAAGGAGGTGGTGAACGTTCTGGGGGCAGCGACGGCGGCTCTGGGGATGACGCGGGGGATGGTGGCCAGACGGCGGCCGGTGGCTTCGATGAGGAAAGACATTGTGATGTGTGTGTGTATGTGTGTGTTTGGTGGTTTGTGGAAGAGTTATTAGTGATGATGACGAGTCGTCGTTTTGATTCGTTTGAAGCTTTTGAGGTGGTGATGATGTTGTGATGAGTAGTGAGGTGGAAAGGGAGGTAGATGGAGTAAGAGGTGCAGGCAGAGAGCTCAAATACGAAAGACAAGAGGAAACCCGGAAGGAGCTACCCCTCGCTCGCGTACCTCCCTTAGCTTACTACGTACTCTCCCGTCCCAGTCTGTGTCTGCGTCTCCCATGGCGAGGTGCGGTAAAAGGGGAGCTAGGCCCGAGTTGAAGCTGAGCTACGTATGAGCTACCCGTGATGTCATGGTGTTCGTCTATTGAGGCGAAGAGGAGGAAAAGGGCAAGTAGGCGAGATAATTAGCACTAACACGGTCTGGAACACCCGTGAATGCACTGACCCGACTGCACCCCAGGGCGGCAACTTCCCCCCAAAGCTCCACCTGCACAGCTGGGCTGGACCCAAGGAGTACGAAAAAAAGAGGCGCTATGACGTCCCGGAAACCACCAAGACAATTGTATCACACCTACATCATCGATCGCGGACCAATCCCTCCAGTCTCCAGCCCGCTTGACATTTTGATCCAATGCACGTTTGATGCAGACTGCCGTGCTTTTGGGAGTTGGTACATGTACTGTCTAGGTTCCGATTTTCGATCTCTCTGCGCGGAATAGGCGGTTGGGACTGGGGAAGATGACGCCATATCTACTTTCGTTGGCCTGGCCTTCACCAGACCACTGGCCGCCTTACCTAACACCAATCTCTCTACCACTGTACGCATTGCTTTGGGCTGTTTGCATAACCTCGGTCTTCAACGCTTGAATAGCTCTAATCTGGATAGGGCAGGGCGGAATGAAGAGAAATACCTAGGTAGCCCAAGGTAAGCTGGCATTCTAGGCTAGACATTCAGCTTGGCAATCGCTCCTTTCACATTAGCCCCAGCTTCGGTCCTAGTCTACATCAAGTCAAGCAGTACCTTCTTAGAGATTCCCCGCCATGTTGCATCTCGATCCCATCCGTGCCGCACCTGGACCCACTACCGGCACGGATCCGAGGTGGGGCTTATGAGCCCTCTTCACCCGACATGCATATCGGAACTTCCTCAAGTTATCTATATGCCCTCAGTCTCTTGGGTGATCGATTGAGCGAGAATAGTACATCATCGTCAGAGAATAACTGTCTGATCAACGAACATGGCCGCCGCATCTATATCACGATAAATCTCGCGTTGCTGAAACTCGTCCAGCTAAGCTGACCCATCTCATCATAGTCTCGAGACTACATTCAAGCAATGTATGCCTAGCTCTCATGTCTATATCTAGACCATAGATACGCCCAAATACTACACAGCCTTACTGGCCCTTGAAAACAGGCTTCCTCTTCTCCTGGAACGCCTTGAGCGCCTCATTCCGATCATCCGTAGCAACGACCCGCTCATACATCTTATTCTCAACCTCCTCCCTCGCCCACGCCACAGCCTGAAGTCCAGCGCGGATGGCAATCGGCCCGCCCTCGCAAATCTCCCCCGCCAGCCTCACGCTCTCGCTCAAAACCGCCTTGCGCGCCGCCAGCAACACGCCCTTATCCTTGTCGCCCTCGCCAGCCTTCTCCGCCTCCTCGTGCGTGATGTCCACCAGCCGGTCCGCGATGCCCAGGAAGTAGGCCTCGGGCGCGGAGACGCGGCGGCCCGTGAGGATGAGATCGCGCGCGCGGGAGAGGCCGATGAGTGCGGGCAGGCGGTGGGTGCCGCCGGCGCCGGGGATGATGCCCAGGCGCGTCTCGGGGAGGCCGACGAGGGCGTTGGAGGAGAGGACGCGGAAGTGCGTTGAGAGGGCAAGCTCGAGGCCGCCACCGAGGGCGATGGAGGAGATTGCCGAGATTGTTGGGATTGGGAGGTTTTGGAGGGAGGTGAAGGTGGAGCGGAGGTTGTGGAGGAACTCGTCGGTCCTGTGCGGGCTCACGTGTTAGCAGCAAGCTCTTGTTCGAATCTCGACAAGATATCTAATAATTGGCTCTCGGCTGGATTTGGGGTTCATAGTGTAAGTGTACAACTTACTCTTCCTGGGTGAAGCCCCGCCTCTCCTTCAAGTCCGCGCCGGCGCAGAAGCTCGTCTCCACGGCGCTGGCGAGGATGAGGGCGCGCGTAGGGCCCTTGACGTCTTTGCCAGCGGCGCCGCCAAAGATTGGCTGCGGCGGTACCTCGGCGCCGGTCTCCGGGTCATACTGGGCGTGGACGGCGTCGACCTCGGCGCGCAGCTGGGAGAGAAGAGCTTTGGAGAGGGCATTGCGCGCCTTGGGTCTGTTGAGCTCGAGAATGCGAATGTGGCCGGACCCGGGTGCCGGGAGCTGTGTGACGGTGATGAGCGGCTGGTTAGAGTCTGCGGCCGTCGAGGTCGAGTAGAATGCGCCGGCTACTGCCGCCGGAGATCTGGAGGATGCGTTTGTGGTGCGCGGGATGCGGATTGCGATCCGGAGGGGAGCGAGACGGGGAGGCATTGTGGCGGTTGGGATAGACTGTAGTGAGAAGCGCAAGCAGAACAAGCCAATGGAGTAAGTTCGAGATGGAAGACGGATTTCAATCGCGGTGATGGGCGTTGAACGATTTGCAGAATTCGATGTCGACGTTGTGCCGGTAGAGCTGGAGGTTATGCCGAGGACAGCAACGGAGGAGCAGAAGCTCCTTTGGTGAGCATGCAATGACGTTCGCACCAATTCGGTTTTGCTCGGCTATTTGTGGAGACCTTTGCACAGCTCCTGAGCATAAAACGGTACGTACTCCCTTTTGTGCAAGTTCTCGGTGACGGGAAGCTCCCAGCGAAGCTCACCGAGCATGGTAACCGGGGGAGCTTGGATCACACACCTCGCTCACACCGTGACCCCAAAACCGCCCTTCCTTCCATCGACGATGCTTGGCATTGCAGAAACACCACAAAAGCAGTCCAAAAACACCACGATCGAAGAAGTTATGGACATCATCATGGGCGCCCGGAAGCAGCCAAGCCAGAAACCTCATCTCATCATCAAGACGCTATCAAGGGGCGTTCTTGGCCCGTGCACAGTGACGTCCACGGCCTCCTCACGCTCCTGGTGCCAAGCGCACACGCCAAGCATTTCTGTCCCTGCGCAAGCACAGCAAGGAACAAGTCTAGCTGAGCTGTCGCGTGTCTCAATCGAAGTTGCTGCCGCTCTTCTTAAAACCACGCTTGTTCCCCTTCTCCTGTCCCCTCAGGTTGCTGGTAGTTCAGTGACTTGGAAAGACTAGCAGAAACCATGTCAGACAACACGGCAGAAAGCATCCTCGTCCCCTTCTTGGGGGCTTTCCAAGCTTCCTTATCGGTGCTCCTCACCATTTCCGCCGGTGTCATTGCCGCCCAGTATGGCCTCCTCGACGACCGTAGCAGCAAGAAGATTTCGACCTTTTGCGTTCGGATGGCCCTTCCTGCTCTCCTGATTACGAATGTTGGTTCGCAGCTTGACCTCGAGACTGTAAGTACCCCGGGCCCACCCTTCGGCACCTTATATCCGTCTCTTCTGACCCATCTGCCAGGGAATTCGATACGTCCCCATCATCATCTGGGCCATCTTTTACACTACAGTGTCAATCGGCATCGGTTTCGTCTTGACAAAGGTCTTTGGCATGCCCGACTGGGTCATTCCGGCCATCGCCTTCAATAACACTACCAGTCTGCCCCTCTTGCTCGTGCAATCCCTCGACGCCACTGGCATCCTTAGCTCCATCGATGACAGCTCTGGCGTCGTCACCAAAGCCAAGAGCTATTTCTTGGTCAATGCCATGATTGGCAACTCCCTCACATTTGCTCTGGGACCGAAACTCCTCAACGGCCAAGAAGAGGAAGCCCCTGACAAGAACGAGGGAGACCAAAACGACGATGAAAATGACAGCGATAGCGAAGAAGATCTCGAGTCCCAAGAGCAGGACGCCATCGAGCACAACGAGCAAACCTCTCTTCTCCCAGACCGCACCGTGACCAGAATCACCCGCACAAAGTACCGCGTCTACGGCAAGGGCAGCAAATACTGGTCCAACCTGTCCCCGACATCCCGCTCCACCCTCGAGTTCCTGTACAGCTTCGTCAACGCCCCCGTAATCGGCGCGCTCATCGGCGCCCTTCTCGGCCTCGTCCCCGCTCTCCACCGCCTCTTCTTCAACGAGCCTGAGGAGGGCGGCTACTTCAACGCCTGGCTCACCTCCTCGGTCAAGAACGTCGGCGAGCTCTTCGCCGTGCTGCAGGTCATCGTCGTGGGCGTGAAGCTGTCCAAGGCCATCTTGCAGTACAAGAACGGGGAGGACTCCAAAGAGAGCAAGGTGCCTGTGGTGCCGTTCCTGGCGGTCACGTTTGTTAGGTTCATTCTCTGGCCCGTCATCTCGATTGGCGTGATATATCTCTTGGCCAGCAGGACGGAACTCTTGACCAAGGATGCGCTTTTGTGGTTCTGTTTGATGCTTATGCCGACTGGACCTCCGGCTATGAAGTTGTCTGCGCTGGCGGATGTTGATGGGTCTGAAGACTCTTTAAAGATGTTGATTGCCAAGTTTTTGACTGTAAGTTGGCACCTCCTAGCCTCTTGCCCTCTGATACATGGGATATTTGCTAACAAGATTTCAGATGTCTTATATCGTATCACCCCTGATCTGCTTCACGGTGGTTGGTGCTTTGAAAGCAAGCGAGGCCATTGTTGCCAAGTAGACACTTGTTTTTTTTTGGTTTTCTTACATTGGTTTGGAGAGATTGATAGGTGCTTGTCGTAATTCTAGGACGTAAGGATGTTTCTGGAGCAGGTACATCTAATTAGCCATCTATAAATTGACAAGGTCTGCTGATGAGGGGCAAGCTTGACTTACACAACATCTCACTGCGCCTGCACTTATTCACTACTTGATCGTTGAAAGTTCCTTCGCAACTTCTTTCGATTCTTCCCATTTATTACTACTATGCCCGATCTTTACTGTATCGCGCTGAATCCTATCGAGCCTTCACCAATGCTACATATGACATTCTTCTTACTGAGATTCGTCTTCTTCGCCCACAGTTGCCTTTCGCATCTTGAATCGGGCTTGCAGGATTTCGCAACAGTAATATGGTAAACTATCCTCCAGATAATTGAAGGGAGTTGTCGACTCTAAGGAAGAGCTAAGCAGATTTCAAGCTATCTTACATATCTAAGAAGGCTTATACCCAGTAACGTTGGACTTTTCTAGAAGATCACAGTAAGGCATAATGCTCACCAGACAACAAAGTCATGAAAGGATAGAGGCTGTGATAATTCTGATTTACTTTCAACCTGAAGGACTAACTACAGGTGCAAGGCGTGTCTTGACACCTCTGATGCCTTTGTGCTCATTCCAAGTCTGCTAAGCTCAACAGCATCGTACGTACTGACTTGGATAGCCATGACTTTGAGGCCCGGACGAGTTGCCCAAGTCCGAGCATCCCGAGTAACATTAATTCCCTTCACTACCCTGTACTCAATGCCAACTAGAAGCTCTCCGTGACAATGTGATTCACTCATGAACCTCCCATCCCGTCTTCACCATCAAGGCTGCCGCTCTTCAAGTATCCGCTTCTCACATGACTTCCAGCGCCTTCTACCTCGCCCACCACCCTGAATATTTCCAAAAAGGAAAAAGGCCTTCCTTCCAGAACAAAAACTCTCTTTTCCAAAACCATCTCCATCTCCATCGTCATCTTCCACCGCGGACATCGTCAATTCATCAGTTCGCGAAGATGTGGTCTGGCAACGATAGCGGACAAGCTACCGTCCTTAGACGCAGACGTCGCAGAGGCGGTAGAGGTCGCAGAGGCCGCAACACCGCGATGGCAGTCGAGAACAACGCGATGGAAGTCGACGATACCGCCATGGACGTCGATGTCGACAATGCCATCGTGGACGTCGACAACATCACCACGGGCGTCAACCACATCAACATGGCGAGCACCAACAATCCCGCCAACAATCCCGCCATCACCGACGCCCAGCGCCGCTGCATTCTCCTCACCATTCCCTACGAGATCCGCTACAAGATCTACATCCAAGTCATCAAGGGCTCCAACGTCACCTGCGACAGCATCGTCCTCGTCCGCAACAACCGCCGCCTTCGCGGTGGCCCGGTCCCGGCCTGGGCAGCCACCGCAGAGCACAGCGACTTCCTCCTGACCTGCCGCCAGATCTACGACGAAGCCCGCCCCATCTACTGGGCCCGCTCCCTCGTCGACTCGGGCGCGCAGCGCTTCCCGACCATGGCGGACCTGTTGGGCCCCTTTGCGCGCCAGAACGCCGAGCACATCCAGGGCATCGTCGGCAACCTCAGATATTCTGAGCAGCCTGCTGAGTTTTTGGAGTCTTTCCCGCGCGCCAGGACGGTTCGGCTTTCGGATAGCTTTGTCACGCACTTTACGTACGAGACGTTTGTGGGTGTCACCGAGGACGAGGAGTCTGTTGTTGCGCATATCAAGAACAGAATGGAGGCCAAGGGTTTGGACAAGTTGGTTGCCGATGCTCAGTTCGGTCGGGGCGTGCAGTTCTTGGTTGCTGCTATCTTGATTGGACACCCTGTCAAGGGCGACGGTACTGTGGTTAAGGATGAGAAGCACAAGCACAAGGTCAGTTTTATTCCATTCGTCGCCGAGTTGGAGCTCGAGCTCTATTGGGATGTGTCGAGTGTCGTTTCTTCTTTTTTATCTCTCTTTTGATTCTCCTACCTTGCGACTCGGGCCTTCATGCTGACCCTGATTCTTTTCAAACTTTAGCATTGCTTCTACAACATGACTACCAGCAAGCTCTTGGTCGTTGACGCCGAGATCCACCGCGGCTCCCTCCGCAAGTTCGACGAGGACCATATCGACCTTGACAACTTCGAGCAAGTCTTGGAGGGTCGCTATCTTCGCGGTATGATGTGATGGACTTTCTTGCCGACGCCTGATAATACCGTGCCATCGTTCGAAAAGTTGAATACGTGCATTGTCCCATCGACAGGGAATCGAAGCCTGAAGAGGGTCAATGCATACGGTATAGGGGCTGCGAGAGTCAACGTTGCACCATTGAAGGGGTCTTTCTGGAATGAATGAAGAAGGATGGACAGAGTCTTTCAGTCTGATAACAAGAGATACGAAGACTACTATTGATACATGATCAAGCATTTGCGGTCTCATACAATGCAACTCGTGACACGTGATCGGAAAACTCCTGGAGCCCTCACGATTCAATCACCACTTCAATGGGCCTGGCTTCCTGAGCAGGTGAGTAAAACTTGCCAGCTGATGAGGAATGTGACAGTTATAAGTCAAGTGGACTCCCGTCATACGAACGAACTTGGGTAAGCGGCAGGATGCGGACTTAGCGGGGAGAAAGGAAGTCAGCAAGGATGCCAAGTGAGCATTTAAAGTCCTGTCACACCCTGACGATTGATCGACAAGTTCATCTGGAAGCACGGGCTAGCTGTAATTGATACTGACTCGCCTCATTCCTTCGGCTGTGCTGACTCGGGTTATAATCGGGGGCAGAATGTAGGAAGATGTGTCTTTTGATTCATCTGATTGGCGGATTTGGTCTATATTTGCACTCGGAATTAATTGCGTTGGTGTCTACTGAATACTTTCTCATCAATCTTGATACAATTGCCAAGTCTGTTTCATATTGGAAGGACTCTATATCATCAACTATGTGGGGTGGCATATTGAGTAGGAAGATATAAAGAAACACATCTTGCTCACACAATGGAATGCAAATGGCCTCATCAACACATCTGCCCAACAATAGTAAGCAACCGAACCATCTTAACTCAGTCCTCCAACCAATCGACCTCTACAAAATGCAGTTCCAAACTCTCTTTGTTGCCGTTGCCGCCCTCATGGCCGCGAATGGCGTAGCCGCCAACAGCTGCTCAGTCTGGAATGGCAAGTCATGCCCTGCCAACCAACCTCGGACCTGCGGCGACGGATGTTGCTGCGAAGTGGCCGTCATCGGTTGCACGTGCTAGATGGAGGAGGTAAGGATTTCATCTACACTATTCCATCATCGTTTGAAAACTTCTGACTGACAAGAACGACGTAGGACTGAAAAGAGGCCATGCAGGCGTAGGTTCACTTCCTGATCTTAATAAGGCGTCTCTGCATAACAGGAGACTGATAGATCACTAGAGTTGTAGATTCTCAGGGCAGCTCATGCCCCTTCTTCGGACGTTTTCTCATGATGAAAACCTGTGCCATGGCCCAGCAAAATACCAAAATGAACAATTAGAAATACCTCTCATAAGCCTTGGCCGCATCCAGAATCATCTTATCAAAAGTGATCCAACCCTGTCCAGTCGCCTTTGAAGCTTTCGACGCATCGACCCTTCGTGACTCAGGTGGCTCGCCGTAGTCTTCCAGATACCCCTTCCCCGGCTCTCCCTCCTGGATGATATCCCTCCTCTCAGGATACGCCTTCCTCAACAGGTCGCAATACGCCTGAATGTTGGCAAAGTTACCGTTCCCACCAGCGATGAAGCGCTGCCCATCAGCCACGTCCGGTCTATCGGCAGCGAACACAATAAGACGCCCAACATCCCGGGCATCAACGTGCGTCCCGTTGCCGGGCCCCACAGGCGGCACCTCTTCGCCGCTCATGACGCGATACGCAATAATGGCAGTATCACTCAGCCTCTTCGGGTCCTCGGGGAGGATAAGCGGAGGGCCGGCAACCCACACGGGGTTGACGGCCGTCATGCTGAAGTTGATCTTGTCCTTATTCTTCTCCTTGAAGTCCCAGAAAGCGCGCTCTCCCTTCACCTTACTGGCGCCGTAGATTTGGTGACCCGTCGCCTCGGAGCCCGCCTTCTCGAGAACCTCCTCCGCCTCGTCGTTCCAGTCCGCTTCCGAGACAACCCGCCCCTGGAACTTGGGACTCGAGCCGCGGATCGCCACGATGGACGACATGTACACGAATGACTTCAGGCCGGTCACGTTGACCGCTGATTCAAGGATGCCGAGCGTGCCCTGCACGGCAGTCCCCAGGACCTCCTCGACATTCGTGTTGGTGAAGCTGACGGGTGTCGCGAGGTGGGCTATGGAGGTGACGCCTTTGAGTGCTTCGTCAAAGGCACCTGGGACGGTAATATCTGGGACGATGGCTGTGAACAGCTGGCCCGATGCGGCTTGCAAAGGGAGGGCGGCGGTGAGTTCGTCTGCGGAGCGCTGGGTTCTGACAGCGGCGCGGACGGAGTAGCCGGCCAGGAGGTAGGCTTCAACTGTCCGAGCCCCGATGAAGCCGTTTGCGCCAGTGACTAGGGCCAGACCTTTTGTTGACGACATTGTTAGGTTTCGGTTGAGGTCTGTTAAGATGAAGGGGATTCAGTAGATGAGCACGAGGATGGGCGGCTCTCAAGAGGGTCACTGTAGTCTAAGTAAGTACTTTACTTGTGTTGCTGGATCGCGGGCTGTAATTGAATTTGTATAAGTTGAAAAGAGCATGTGGAGTTGGTTGAGTGAGATATGTTAGGTCTTGGCCCGGCTTTAAACGCTAACTACGACGCAATGGACCGATGGTCTTATCGCCAGTTTATCCCCGAGTCTTTGTCAGACATTCTTCCACGGATAGAGTAATGACGCTTTTGTTTCCTAGCGTGCAGCGAGGCGCTTTCGGTCCCGGTCAGATTTTGGCGCGGTACTCATTCGTAAATCGGCAGAGGGCTTTGGACGAGGTTGGACGAGGTCAAATTATGAGTAATTATGAGTAAACACGCCATTTCACTTCTTATTACATGGTTTTAAGTGGTGCTACGTGTGACATCACGGGCCATGCAAAGTTCTTCTCATTTTGCTCAATTGCCGCTGTCATTTGTATTGCTGTATAAATGCCTTATCCGAATCTGTCTACCTGAACCGTTTCCTTAGAGGTTTAGGTAAAGAAGACGTGTCTCGAGAATTATTTGTCGAGTCCTCCGGCCTCACGGACGGCAGACTGCGCATTATTGGCATGAGATCCAGTCTCGATCATCTTGGCCACCTCCGCATCATCATGCGGTGCCCTCAGCTTGCCCACAGTCGTAAAGTCATCCCGCGGTCGCTTTACAATGATACCCTCTCTCGCCTCACCCAACGCGCCACCAACACCAGCCTGACCCGTCCTCAGCGCAGCAAGCGACTTGTGGCGCTCCGAGAGGAGCTCGTCCTCGGCCTCCCAGCTGAGCGAGAGCAGCGCGTTCTCCTTGGGCCGAACGGCCGGGTGGGTGAAGAGGGAGAGCACGCAGGGTCTCTCGCCGCTGGTCTCGGTGTTGCGGCCCGTGCCGTGCCAGATGCGGCCCTCGAAGATCATGGCGGTGCCGGCGGGCGCCTCACAGGCGATTGTGCCCTCGCTGGTGAATACGTTGCGGGGGCGAACGTTCTTGTTGTGCGAGCCGGGGAAGATGCGGGTACCGCCGTTCTTCTCCGTGAAGTCGCACAGGAGCCAAGAGATGTTGAGGGCGCAGGGTTTGGTGCGGCCGTGGCCCATGATACCTTGGTCCCAGTGGAGGACTTGAGGCATACCGCCGGGGCGGGCGATGTTGATCTGTTGTCATGGTGTTAGTCTTTTTGTCCTTTCTTGTTGGATGGAAAGAGTGCATACGTTGTAGGACCACAAAAGGGGGTTGTTGCAGCCGAGGTACCACGGCACGACCTCATCAATCAGGGGGTGGTTCAGTAGGTCGAGGAACTCCTCTCCCTTGTTGAAGATGTTCCAGATGCGCTGGTTGGGCTTCTTTGGGCCGCCATCGAACGTTGCCACGCCAGCATTACGTTCGCCGGCAGCCTGCTCCTGGGCACCCTTCTTGAGGATCGCGACTTGCTCGGGAGTGAGTGCGTTCTTCATCAGACCATAACCCCACTTCCTCAAGTCACGCTTGACCTGCTCGATATCTTCTGTCGGCTTGGGCAGCTCGTCGAGGTTGAGCTCGTCCTTTGTCGTCGGGGCATCCGTGGGATTCGGAGTGATGAGGTCTGCGAAGCGGATGGCCAGGGGGTAGTCTCCTTTGGTGGGGACGGCCGACATAAATACGGCGGTCTGCGGGTCATCGCGGCCCTCGACCAGGTCCTCGAAGCGCTCTGGGCGCCATGTGAGCTCAAAGGCGGGCTCGGCGCCGTCGGTGGGGGCCGAGTCGAGGAGCTTGACCGGGCTGGAGCGGGCGTCGATGTAGACGGGATCGGGGTCCGTGAAGTCGCCTTCGGCAAATGTCACCTTTGCCAGTACCTTGAGCTCTTGGAATGCCTAAACCCCGGTCACTCTCGTGTTAGTGAAAGGGGCCCCTCCAATGGTTGACCTCTTCGTGGGGTTATTACCTGTAGCTTATCGGCAAGGATCAGCCGTGCGAGGTTGCTCTGTGCTGTAAAGCGCTGGGCCTTATTTCCGTAGCTGACGGAGCTGAAGTCAAGGGCCCCAAGGGGCTTGGAGGGTGCTGGCATAGACATCTTGTTGTTTGAATTAGACACTGAATGAATGCTCGAGGATAGTAGTTGATTGAAAGGTGAGGTTGATTGGAGAGTGATACAGATCTTTGCTACTGTCGGGAAACTCCAAATAGTTATACGTTCAGAGGCGATGCTGCTAGGATGAGAGTATTCGCTTCATGTCTGGGCATGTCGCCTCGCAACTCTAATCGAGTTGTTGTTGAAGCAACGCCATGCGCGAATGAAGCGTTGCGGACTACAGCATCGTAGACTTTGACCGACGCCGTGCTCGCGTAGCTGCGCCGGGCCCGGGTGGTGAACAGAGTTGCAACGTTTCTCAATGTCAGCTCCCCCAGTTTCTCGGTCTCGGTCTCGCTCTCAGTCGTTTTACATGATTAAGATTGGGCTTGACGTCGCACTCCCCCACAAAAACCCTGGGGTCGCGGAACTCAATTATAACCTGCGCTTGCAAGCCAGTGCAGTAATTACTAATAAGAGACTCAGGATTACTCCGTACGTTTAAAGACGGGCTGTGTAGGCGCTACTAAAAGGCATCACGTTGTATGGCCCTGCGCCGGTAGATAATCAACGTAACCCCTTGCTAGCGTCAAGGATTTAGGATAGATGACTTTACAAACCTTCGTGCGGGATGCGCTGATTAGCCCCTTGGCTGCCACGCTGCCTAATCGTAGTCGTTGCTTATTTATATTGTTGCCGCTAACAGCTTGTATCCATACCTCGCTCTCGCACTCTATCGTCGGCCGGGAAGCATATTAGAGCTTGGTAACACAGTAGCTAGGAGCTTGGTTCACCTCGCCTCGTTCCTGCGCCCCCTCATCCCCTTGTCACTAGATCGCAGAAACTTAAGTCCGCGAGACAATCCAGCGGGCGGCGGCAGTTGAAGCACCGATCCGCATTGTGGCGTTCTTGGCTTCGGGCAGTAACGGTTCCCGGGCCGTCCAGGGTGGATTCCGGGGCACTCCGTACAAGGGAGCTTTTCGCCGAGTGAGTCGCTCGGCGGGTCTAGTGGGTGGGTATCGCAATTATCAGTGGGTCGTACCTCTTTGATTCTTCCCGCAGCTGTTGTTCACATCGATGGCAATCTTAGCTGCTTGTTTCTTTCGATCTTGTTTCAGAGCTGGGTGTACCTGTTGTACGTTCATCTCGAAGAAGTCCTTCTGGATCAGAACACTTAGCATGTTTTCTTCCCTTCTTCGTCCATGAACATTGGATTACGAAGTCTTGCTGACATGCTGGGAGGTCGTGTAAGTTTCGGTGTGACGCGTGAACAAAACTGGCGCTACATTTGGTATCAAGATGTCTCTTTAGAAAGATCCGTTTCTTAGTTCATCGAGTTCAACCACCGCCACATAAGAGTCACCTCGGAAGTGCCCCATAAGAACGTATCCTAATGCAGTGGCTAGGGAGATGAAAGGTAGGGTGATCTTCTACTTCTCCATGCAAATCACGTACTTAGTCAGTCACCAAGGAGCCAACTCGCTCTCGTGACTCGTCCTCGCTCTCGCGTCCCCTGTCCTCAGCCACACATAGAGCTTATTACGACCCCCATAGCCACTAGCTCCTAGCCAATGGTCTTGCACAATGTCCGCACATTGACCGCGATCCGCGGCCTCGTCTTCGCCTCCGTGTTAGCACTCGGGTGGTTGTTATGACTTCAACCCAATGAGGCGTATCCAAAATTTGACCGGTTGTTCGGCATCGAAAATGCCTAGCTTGCACAAGACATGGCTCGTGACCTGGCTAGCAGACGGATAAGAACTCGTCCGTAGATGGCAACGAGAATATCGACAGGACTATATCTGGTTTATCTCCCAGCTCTCTGATATCACACTCCTCACCTGGGACTGAAACCTTCTTTAAGTTTGTTCATCGTTGCAGCTCTTGGCACCTCCACGGCAGAAATCCAAAATGTTACGAAACAACTTGATACGGGCGCTTTCTGCACTTAACTTTGCATTTGGTGCCATCGCTACGAATAGTTCATGCAAGTGTGTAAGTTTATGTTCCCCCGCCAAGATGGATCAATTCAACATCCCGACTATTCGTCTCAGATGGACTGACACAAGGCCGCTTCGGACGGCATTTTGCAACAGGCACCAAACGACGCTTGCTGGCCATCTACAAGTGACTGGCAGCAGTTCAACGCTACTCTCTCGGGGAAGCTCATAGCGACCAAACCGGTCGCCATCTCTTGTTACGCAGGTCCTAATTATGACGCAACGTTGTGCGCCAGTGTTATGGTGGACTGGTACAAGGGAGAATGGATGTCATCGCACCCCGTCGGCCTGGACTACCCCCTGAACATCACATGCCCTCCCGTTCAACCTACATCGAACTCGACCGACGGAGGAGGCTCTTGTACCCTCGGCACGAACCCTGTATACGCTGTGAACGTGACAGAGACCGACGACATCGTCGCAGCTCTCAAGTTCGCAGAGGAGAAGAACCTGAGAGTCGTGATCAAGAGCACCGGGCACGACGTACTCGGCCGCAGCGACGGTTTCGGCGGCTTGGAGATTTGGCTTCGTTACTTCCGCAACGGCATCACCCCGCAAACCTCTTTCCAGTCCTCCACCGGCTGCACAGCCTCAGGATGGACCGGCAGCGCCATGAAGCTTGCCGGCGCGTACATGTGGGGAGAGAGCTACGCGGCCGCAAAGGAAAACAACGTCGTCGTCGTGGGTGGAGGAAGTTCGACCGTCTGCAGCACGGGAGGGTGGATGCAGGGCGGCGGCCATGGCCCGGCCAGCCATACTTTCGGTCTCGGCGCTGACCAGGTGCTTGAGGCTGAGCTCATCCTTGCCAACGGCACTGCTGTCACAGTCAACGCTTGCCAGCATCAGGACCTTTACTATGCTATCCGTGGCGGAGGTCCCAGCTCCTACGGTGTCATCGTGTCAACTACGGTCAAGACGTATCCGCAGGTCACCGTGGCCGTTCAGAACCTCCAGTTCGCGGCCCCCACCGGAACCCCCAAAACCGCTTTCCTGGATGCGCTTGCAACTCTTTACACCTCGATCCCGGAGTTGGTGGAGTCTGGTTTTGCCGGCTATAGCCACTGGCAGACCGACGGCCAGTCTGCTTCCTTCAACAACTACACCACGGCATATTCCCATGCCGTCTACGTGTTCAACAAGACCGCTGAGGAAGCAGAAGCCGCTGGCAAGGGCCTTCTCGACAAGATTTACAAGTTCAACGACACGCTCTTTGTAAATTCGAGCTATGTAACTTATGGCGACTACTGGACCTTCTTCCAGGAGGTTAGCGCCGATAACAACCCCGTCGGCCTCATGGCCGCCTCTGGATCTCGCCTCCTGGATACGGACGCCGTCAGTAACTTCACAGCCGTCCGTGGTCTAGTCGAGACGCTGGCCGGAAAGACGGGCGAATACGTCACAAATGTCATCTCCATCGTCTCTGGTGGCCAAGTCTGGGCCGACGCAGCTCAGGAGTACTCCGCCGTTCTCCCCGCCTGGCGTACGGCCGTCTTGCACCAGTCTGTCGCGCGTATTCTCAGCCCCGGCGTCAGCGATGCCCGCTTCAAGGAGGTTCACGACGACGTCACGTTCAATAAGATTGGCGCTATGAAGACCTTGGCTCCGAACATGGGAGCGTACATGAATGAGGGTGATGCTTTTGACCCGGACTGGAAGGTGGATTACTATGGCGCCAACTACAACAGGCTTCAGTGCATCAAGGAGTACTACGACCCTGGGGAGCTCTTCTACTGCCCAACTTGTGTGGGAAGCGATAAGTGGCAAGAAGACTCCGTTGGACGTCTTTGCCGCGCGTAGTCATCCGGACTCTAGTCGACATCGAGGCTCACTCATTCCCTTGTGTTTCTGGTAATTACTGTACATAACTGGATGTTTAGACAGACAGACCTAACCTTCTATTTCTGAATCATTAGACTTTCAATTAGCCTTTATCATAAACTCTCATTACACAGGAATCGTATCTGAATATAGTTACAACCTAGCATCAGAATAAATCAATGTCGAGTTTAAATCCCGTTGTCGGAATAGTAATTCAAAACGGCGTAAAGCCTAGCCGCTGACGGCCCAAGTTGAGTTGTGAATCTCTTAATGCTTGAAATTGCCCCTGGACTGCCTCTGAGTTTTGAACTACTTGTGGTCAAATTAAGGAGCTTAATATTCATGTACATATGTACATGTCTGTTACTAGTGTCTGTCGTACCAATCCTTATCCCGGAGTGTAGCCAAGCGTGGTGATAAGGTAAGGAGGGTGTATGAAATAGGAAAATATTATATTGTCATCAATAGACCATAGTTCCGCACCCAGCATCTTATAGGGGGTAAACAGATAGCTCTCCAATCAAGTTGTAATATAGATATCTTGAGTACCAGGCGCACCCGAATCCTCTTCTTGGCCATCTATATGCGTCTTTCAGGCTAGGAAGAATAAGCTCATGGACAATCTCGCCGTGGCTACATACATACCTGAAGTATGTTCAGTAAACATCAAATGAGATCAGAGACATCTTTGAAACACAATTAACAGAGCACAGGTCTCTAAAGCAAGAAAGAGTCAGGGTGGTCGTTGATGTACTGCATAGCCTCAACACGCCAGTCGTCCCTGGTCACCTCAGGCCCGCTTTCCTTGAAGTTATACGTCTCCAAGCCCTCTTCAGAGTATCTCGGCCACTCGGCAAAGTCCAGACTATGGTTGTTGGGGTTCAGCGTGCGGATGAAAGAGATGGCGGTGACCTGGTAAGCCTACGTATTCTTGCTCAACGCATACGGCAGACCGGCAAACATGTAGAACCGCACGTCAAAGGCATGGAATGATCCCAGCACAGGCAGGTGCGTCAACACGTCGAAGTCTGGCAGCAGGCCTGCCGACGGGATGCTCACGTCGGTGACGTAGTTCCAAACAGTCTGCTCCGAGACGTTGTAATGTGCTAGAAGGTTGCGTCGCTGCGCCTGGAAGCTGAAGTCGCCTACCACGGCGGCCAGGCGCTTGAACTTAGGCGTGACGGCATTGAGGATGCCTGTGCCGAAGGGGGAGCCTTTGGTGATGTCTGCGGGGTAGAGCTTCATGAGGCCGGCAATGTCGGCGTCAGAAGCCTTGGGCCACCAGATTGTCTGGAAGTAGTCGGCAAAGTCCTCATCCGAGAGAGTCTCGAGCTGAGCGAGGAGAGAGAAGAGCGTGCCCTCGTCGCGCATGTCGCCAGTGATCAGTGGCACCGAGGCCATCTTGCCGGCTGCGGCCAGACGGTGGGGAGAGTCCTTGAGGTGCTTCCCGTCGGGACGGAGAGTCCATGTCGAGGCAAGGGAATGAGGCCCGAGGACCAGTTAGAAGTATGTTGTTAGCACAATATCAAGATACGACTCATACCGACATTGAACTTACGCATTCCCTCTTCGTTGACGGAGGCCATGATATCGTCAAAGTCGGTAACCTTCAGACAAGCAATCTTGTCCGATGCATCTGCACATCCCGTCCTCTCGACCATGTGATCAAAGAAAGGCTGAGCCCTCTCAGCACTCTCAACCATGACCGGGCCACTAGACAAGGCCATGGCACCGCGGAACAAGTCAGTAGCGCCCTCGCCCTCGTCCTAGAGTAAATGCGCAACGACGGGCCAGCTACCAGCCGACTCGCCCATGATGACGACCTGGTCAGGGTCGCCGCCAAAGTCAGCAATGTGCTCCTGCACCCACTGCATCGCTACCCGCTAGTCCTCGAGGCCGAAGTTGAGAAGCCCCAACCCTCCTTCATCTCCCGCGAAGCAGAGAAGCCAATGGCATTGAGGCGGTAGTTTGCCGAGACGCCGATGATGGGCTGGCCCAGGTCAACAGAGGTCCGGACGAGGCCACCGACGTTGTAGTTGAGCAGCTCACCGCGGATCACATCCGTCTCACTGGTGTTGGTGAAGGGGCTGCCAACCTCGTAGCCGCCACCATGGATTCAAATCACCACTGGGAACTTGTCGCCCTTAGTGGTGCCAACGGGGGTCTGGACGTTGATGAGGAGGCAGTCCTCGCTGCGGGCTCGGCCGATGAGGTTGAAGACTGTATCGGCGAGGGCGCCCGAGGCGAAGGGAATGCCTTGGATGAGTTAGCACTGACACTTGCGGTGAAATTGTTGACATTTCTGTTGAATCATGGCCACGTGCCCAAGAACCCCTGGATGTTTCCGTTCATACGCCCTGTTAAATTGGCGTAGATGATCTCGACCTTGGGCTTCAAGGTTTCACGAGATGTGATGGGCTTCGCAGCAACTAGGGTAGAGTGGGATGCCGCAAGTAGGGCCGTGAGCCTAAGCCACTTGGACGACACAATAAATGAATGGAGTGACAGATGTGATCAAGGAATATAGGTCGGAGTTGAGTATACTCAACCCGTCAGTTGGATATCCGAGAATACAGAAACTGAACAAAATCAGTGCACCGCAGAGAGCAAAAGAATGAAGCTGGTTCCTGGATGATACTCACGAACGCTCGAATTGAAGGGGCATGATAGATATATTCAATGAACTCAATCTGCTCCTCCATTTTCTTACGAATACGCCGATCGTTCCGGATCCTCACTGCTCGATTGCGATCATCCTGAGAAGTGCGAAAGAAGACTTCAATGAACGGAACTTGCCCCGTCCTACAGAGTACTATCCTTTCAATCCCCAATTAACGTAGGGCAAGGGCCATCATATTACGGGCATGCTTTTAGCTAGTCATGGCTAACGCTCAAAAAGAAATTCTCGTTGACGACCAGCGTTATTCCACATCATTAATGAAGTTGAGTCTGGTGACCGGGGACTTCTGGGTTAATATGTTGTCTGGGTAGGCCAAATTACAATTTATCCCTTTTGAGCTATACCCTTGGAGAATTGCCCAACGTGGACGACGATCACTGAGTTTGGATAATATCTACCCCTCTCAGGTCGATATCGGGCGGTGTATGGATTACATCGCTGCCACGTCGGCGTTAATTTCTCCGAAAACTCTCCGGAGTTCGGATCAGGGGCCGACAGATGAAGGTTCAGCATTGCATGCCCCTTCAAGATGAGTATCAAGATGAGTCCTTGACTCCTTATCTCGATCTCTAGGTATAGTCTCTGATCACTGATCCAGTACATCTTGCATTAACTGTGCATCGGCAACCAACGGAATGTCGATGCCCTCTGCAAACCCCTTGTACGAGTCTCAACATCGCAGGGCATCAAGTTGACCCCTGGCTGTCATTCTACGAGGGTGGACCACGCGGCACCGGGATGCCGCCGATATTAAAATCGGGAGCAACAGGCCTCCGTTGGTGGATGACAAACAAAACTCTCTCAAGGGCACGGACGTGACTCTGGCCATGGGTTTGAAACTTTCTCCACGTGTTCATGCTCGAATGCGAAAAAGATGCCCAATCTGACACAGTCAAAACGTTATCCTGCTTGTGGATGGTGGAGAGTGTACGGAGTAGTCCCACCACATGAGGGCTGGCGGAGCAAGACAAAGTGCGAGGACACATGACTTGTTGTTATGTGAGCAAACTTGAAGCTGTTCGAGACGGGTCGAATATGATTATTCCAGAGGCGAGTTCTATCGCACAATCTAAGTAACTAAGGTATCTTCCAAGTTCCAATTCCCTCCAACGGTATCGTGTTCAGCGTTCAAAGACAAAAAGAAAAGGCTACCATCAGTGGAAATACAACAAATTACATGGTATCTTATAACACCTAAACATGCTGCCTCTCCTTTCGCTCTTCTTCCCACGTGACATCCCTCTGGACGACGATGGTGTCCATGGGCAAGTCCTCACCGAGAACGTCACGCTTGTCGCTGGTTCTGGTAGCCCCAGAGACCGAGTACTTCATGTTGCTACCGTGGTGCAGATACTCTTCGGAATCATTACCGGTAGTCAGACGCTCATGGTTCGCGGAGCGCTTGAAGTTGTGAGAGACGCCAGGGCGCGAGTTGCCGCCAGTACCTCCGAAAGTTGCAGGTCCGCCCGAGACTTGGTTGGATTTATGGTCCCGGGTCGACCACGGCGTGCCGTAACGGATTCTGCGGTAGACCGGAACGAGAGTGACGGCGCAAGCGCCGATGATGGCGATGTAGATCTCCACGACGGTGGCGGTCCACATAAGAGCGTATTGCTCTAATAGTTGAGCGAATTAGCGCCAAATGTTTTGTGGTTGAAGAAGATGCGGGTGTTTACGTACGTGTCATGTCTGTTACGCCTATTGAGTAGAGGGAGGCTAACGAGCCGAACCGCACCAGACTAGCAACCACCACACTGTCTCACTTTGTTAGGTTGTGCCCACAGACGCGTGTTCAGATTTTTTTCGAGGTCTACTCACAGACTCCCTAGCGCGAAAAGGCAGCAGATGCCGACTCTCTTGCTCGAGCTAACCTGTAGCTTCATGGTCTCGCGGATCGGAAGCACAAGCGTGAGGATGTCGATTAGACTGTTGGCGATCGAGTTGCCAACGAAGTAGAGAATCAGATCGATGCAGGTACCCGCGCCTGGGTTCGTCGTTTGTTCCCACGTGTATGCAAGTGGGCGGCATTGCAAGCAGTTGGTGATCAAGATGGCGATGAGCCAACCCAAGCATGCTGCGGAGAGCGCGTAGATGCCCTTTTGCATGAACGGCGTGGGGAAGACGCGCCAGTAGAAGGCCAGCAGAGACAACTTGATCAATGGCGAGGAAAAGCCGTAGCAGAACTCGGCGACGACAACGCACTGCAGTAAGGGTTAGTTTTCCACGGCTGACGGAGTGCTATAGGGAGTGAGAACTGCATCAAACCTTCAAGAACGTGATCAGCTGATTTGGGTCTTCAGCCATCACATCAACGATGCTTCGTCCCAAGCCGCCGTGGACCGTTGCCTCGATAGTCGTGGCACAAAAGGCATGGTTAATGATCAGACTGACCAACGCCAGCCAGTCGTCGAGACCCCATCCCAAACCCGTGAGCTTTCGTGCCCAGAATCGTCCGATACAGGTGATGGTGGCTATCACCGCAAGCACAACATTGATGGCGATGATTGCCGTGTCTGTATGCGGATCGTTGCTGCTCGTCGATGTCGTCGTCGAAGCCATTTTCCTATTTAAACATGAAGCGTCTCTGGTCTGACCTGAGTCGTGTATCCGGTCAAACAGAGCAGATTCGCCAATAAACCCAACCAACAATTGTCAATGTAATGACCAGAGCAGGAAGGTGAAGAATATCGCGGGAATCGGTGGACGGTATTGTTTATGCACGATGAAAGCTTCTTTAGTGACCCATGGGGGGCAGAACCAAAGTCCGGTCTCGATCCTTGGGATGTCGGGCGCGCCCCGTTGATAGACATCAGTCTAGCATCAGTCTAGAATGGTCAAAATCTGGAAACATGTCGTAATGCCTGTGCCCTCAGAGTGGTGTCGTCGCACGCTCGAGGGACAAGACTGCGAGAGAATTGCCCGTTGTAGGTTTGCAAAGTCGCATACGGGCCAATGCCGTGCATACTACCCTAGCTGCTGGCCTCGAAGAGACCTGCTTGCCGGTGCAGAGATTCGTTTGTCACTCGGAATTGCGAGTCAGGTGACGCCCACTCTCCGTGCTACTAGACTCCATTCAACTGTCCACTCCAACACCACACTCGAACGAAGGACATGACTCGCCAAGGCCCCTCAAGAGTCCACCATCACCAAATATTACCCTATCAAGAGGTATCAAATCGCGGGCTTCATGTCTGGCGCAGTATGATTGAAATTGATTTTGCATCGAGAATTGGATCTGAGCGGAGCCGCATTGAAGAAATTCGAACTGTCAACCAGGTCCAGGTCGGACGGAATACTCCTTAGAAATGTCGAGCCTCACCCCTGGATGCCGGACTCTAGTCCCGAACTCTGAAGAAATCGTGGTTCGCGGAAACAGAAAAACATGCAGAGTTTTCATGGGTTTTTGCTGCCCCCAGCAGATTACTTTCTCGAATGGGAAAAGGGAAGACGAACTATGCCTGAACTGTATCATTGACGATCTGTTACAGCAAGTATTAAGCGCAGTTATCCTCTCGTCAGTATATCGCACCCGTCTGATGGGCTTCTGCTGACTGCTTCCCCTTTGTGACCCTGGTGATCGATCGACATAGTTGTACCGCGGCTTTCATATACTCACTCGAAATCTCTGTAACTCTGTAACTTTCTACCAAGATACTCACCTCTTTACGTCGCAGTTACACAGCGATCACTCACGATGGCCGGCACTCAGGGGGGAAGTTTCCCTATTCTCTCCTATCAACCTCTACGCATCTTCTATCAGATCTTCGGCACCCTCTTCATTCTCTTCCCCTGCTTGCCGATATGGGCCATCAAGGCGCTGATTCCCTCCTGCCGTCCTCACCCGAAATGGGGCTTCAAACAGGCCCTCATGGCGCGCTTGACGCGAAGCATCGTTAATCTCTACTCGAACGTAGGCATCACCGAGACTCATACCCTCAAGCCAGGAAAGGAGGGCGACCGCTTCCAGACCGCCGACCCCTTCCCTTCAGATCTCTACCTCGGTCCTCTGGCCTCGAACTCTGATGTGAAGCCCACCACCGTGGGGGGCACTTGGTTCCCGGCCAAGCCGGACGTCGAGAAGGGCTTCGAAGGCAACGTGGTTCTGCAAATTCACGGCGGTGCATTTGTGCTGGGTGACGGCCGCACGGGATATTGCGGCTTCATGGCAAACACGCTCATCGAAAAGGCCGGCGCCGGCGCTGTCTTTGCGCCTCAATACCGGTTGTCAGGCTACGGCAGCGGTTCCGAGGCGGCCGCGAACCCGTTTCCCGCTGCGTTGCAAGATGTCCTGACCAGCTACCTCCACCTGACTCGGACCCTCAATATCCCGTCCAACCGTATCGTGCTTTGCGGCGACAGTGCGGGCGGCAACCTTGTGATCGCCCTGCTGCGCTACCTCGATACCTACGGACCGGACCTCGGAATTGCTATCCCTAGCTGCGCGGTGCTCATCGCTCCCTGGGTCAACCCCTTGGCCAGCTTGGGTCCGGATTCGGTGTACAAGCAGCATGAGCACTGGAGCACCGACTACCTTCCCGTCTCGTTCTTGCGCTGGGGCGCAAAGGTGTACTCGGCCGGCGTTTCTGATGATAACATGCCGTATGTGACGCCTCTTGGCAACGCCTGGGGAACCAAGGTGCCTATCTTCGTGTCGATGGGTGAAGCTGAGATCCTTGAGACGGACGGTACTGCGTGGTGCCGGCAGATGCAGGAGGCCGAGAGCAGCGTCACAGTATCGTATGAGGAGAATGCTGTTCATGATACGCTGCTGATGGGCGCCATTATTGGCTGGACCGAGAGCGCACAAGCTGTGGCTACGAGAATCGGAGAGTTCTTGAGAGGGGTGCAGACCGAGGAGGCGCCTAAAGGGGCGGACGAAGCTTGCAGTTAAAAGACTGGCTCATTCTGTAGTAATACGTAGATGAATGTACATAGGAGTACAAGCATGCTAATAGTCAACAAAGAACAAGTTGAAAACATGATGCGTTCCCTTTGTGGTCAGTGATGAAGATCCTGTTCTGAGGGTGAACCCAACTAAGAACGAAACGTTCTGCAAATGGACAACAAATTCTAGCGGATCATAGGCTGCGAAAAATGCTTGATCTGGTTCGAGAGCATAATGTGCTGAAGTCGGCTCTCATTGGAGTCATTCATGAATTATAAGATATATACAGGCATAAATGTGATACGGTTCAAAATACGATATCGCATCATTTCCCGGCTGCAGGCTTAGATCCGCAAGGATTCCCCAATCTCATTCAGGTACGTGATCGCCTCTTCGCGTAAGGTCATCAGCTACAATCTCTGCGCCGGCCTCGCTCCACAGGATTGTTGACCGACTGGTCGACTCATATTGCGGCCAAGCAGGCACATCGCTCATGTTGTGCTTGTTGGGATCCAGGTTGTTGACGAACGCAATCAGGGTACCCATTATATGGCGCGAATTGTTCGCCGGCAGCGTACCGAAGAAGTTCAACACGACATCACTCGCATGGAAACTTCCCAGATACGGGATGGCCTCGAGCGCGCCACGTCGAGTCTCCGACGAAAAGAGTGGCGCCGGTGACGATCTGAGTTGTTACATGGCAGATGCCCACTGCCGAGGCGAGGATGGCAAGTCGTTGTAGCATGGCGTTAAGGAGTGGACGTCTGAGTTGGATAGATAGGACTTGGCTGTGAATGAAAAGCTGAGAGCAGGCGTCGTTCACGATAGGATAGAGATGGCTATGAGACGATATTTAAACACTGGAGCCAAGCCTCCCGCCGCGCCGTCATTATCCAAACTGACAATGGCTTCAGGCGAAGCCGGTTTCGGGAGGCCCTTAGGAAGTCCCGGAGGACTCCCCATGGAAGCCCCCGATACAGATTCATTGACCGGACAGTGACGCAAGAAAGCGGTCTAAGCGGCCTTATTTCCTACGTGGGATAGGTGAGATATTGAATCGGTGGGGTGATATGGGCAAAAGCCAGAAGGAGGACGTTGGGATAGCTCCTGACTCGATTCCCTTGCCCAGACGGCCAGCAGGGTCAATCCCTGTTACCACATGGGATGACGCAGCGACGATGGCTCTCTTATCACGTACATCGACCCCGGCGGCAGAGACAAGATCCAGGAATAGTGCAACGACGGAGTCGCTGTGGTGACTTCCTCATGAATTTACAGAAAATGATGCCATACACGTAGTTGCGCCGTATCCTTTACTACTTAAGTACTTTATCAAGTGCCTGCCCACACTCTCTCTGTTCATGATCGACCTTTTCCCCGAATCCCGAGCAAAACCTCCTCACTTTACCACGCGTCAATGTCAATCTCCACATTCTGTCGCCTCGCGACAAAAGCCTTTGTACTACCCGACGATAAGGAAAGGCCGAATTCATGAATCGTATGCTCGAATCCACTGTCAAGCTTCCAGTCGTATTTGTGCAGCAAGTGACACAAGAGAACCTTGACCTCGTTGGAGGCAAAAAATCTCCCAGGGCACGCGTGTAGGCCATGGCCGAATCCCATATGGGACACTGATGTGCTCACCAGATGAGCCTTGCTATCCATCTTGGGGTCTCCACGCATCCGGAAGAATCGATACCCGTCAAACTCAAGAGGATCTGGATATACGTTGGGGTCCACCATCGAGCCGAGGTCTGCCATGCAGCGGTCTCCCTTCTCAAGGACCAATCCCCCAGGAAGCTTGACTTGGCTAGTGGCTTTCCGATTCATTGTCGCTAGGAAACAATCAGTCGATGTTGCTCAGACACCTGAAAGGAGTTCAAAGTCACTTACCAGACGTTGTCGGCTTAAGTCTCTGCGCCTCCTTGATGACACTGTCAAGCAGCTTCATGTTGAACAAAGCAGACTTGGTCCAGCCCTCCTTCCGGAGGACCGCCACAATCTCAGCACGAACATCCTCCATCAACTGTGGTCTGACCATCAGTCGAAGCATCGTTTCCGTTGCGAGGTCAGTAGTGGTATGAATAGCCACCACAGAGAGACCAAGTTGGGCTCCTACTGGGTCAAAAGTACTGCCCTGAGCTTCTTCCATGACCCATTGAATCGCGTCTTTGTACGAAGGCTCAGTCCTCCCCTCAGCCAAGGCTGTCTTCTTCTCCCATTCTCGCTTTTCCAGTACCGGGTTGAGAACGCGTCGTGCCTCTGCAACTTGTTCTCTGAGTAGTCGGCATTGCGGAATAAAATAGCAGGCGATGTGGCGAAGATAATGAGGGTACTGTCGAAGGACTTCTGCGCTTGAGAAAGTGTTGATGCTATAAGAGCCAGTGATTTTGATCCATGCATCGTTTCGACAGAGTTCATCGCCAAGAAACACACGGGAAGATAGACGAGCGACAAGGTTGAGAAGCGCTTCTTGAAGCGGAATCTCACGCCAACCTATTTCCTTTAGCTAAGCCTTTTCCCATACCATAAGATGGCTTACCTGTCGAAATTCCGAGAATCAGGCGCGTAGCAAAGTCAGCTTCCAGCGACAGTGGTGCAGTGATCTCATCTTGACAAGGAATTGGTAAGCAAATGAACCTCCGACAAGGTGTACGAGACATACTGAGCATCTTGGTAATCTTCTTGTTGATCGTCTTGTGAAGCAACTGGTCCTTTCGGCCATCGAACGTAAATCCCTCGAATCCGGGAATGTCGGGGTGAAAATTATCGACAAAGGCTTCGAGGAAGTCCAGAGATCGCTCATTGCGCATCTCATCGGCGTGGTGCGCCGGAATAACAATGAGATCCCCCAAGTCGGTGAACATTCGGTAGGGCTTGCCTTTGAAGGCCTCCCGAGCATTGGCCATCAGGCTTCGGGCATTGCTGACGAAATGTTGTTTGGTCTTCTGGCCAAGGAAATCCCACTTTGGGGGCCGGTTGATGTAAGGGAGGTGGTCGTGGCGTCCTGGTATGGAGACATAAGCGAGTGTCAAGGAGAGGACGACAAAGAGCAGGCCGAGAGCTGACTGTTGCGGCTCTAGTGTGGCGAGCCAGCTGCTCCAGGATAGCGACATGTTGATGTTCAACGTAGTGGGTTTGGTATTGAAGTCAAGTTGTCCTCCAAATTGGTCGGTAGTTGGTAAGCGAGTTCGGGAAAATGATTGCTTTAGGGTTATTTTATATAACATTGATCGGGGTCCTATCACACCGCGACATCCCGATTGTTACTTGAGGTGCAGAGGTCGGCCCGTCCCTGGACCTACTACTGTCTTTATCAGGGGCCAAGATCTCCGTGTAAAAGGCCGGCTGTATGTCATCGAGTGGAGTACCTTGGGCATCCGCCGCGTACTTGATGTCTGCTGTCAGAGGTTTTGACCGCCATGGTCCAATGAGTTCGTCGTATATATCATCGGAACTTGGCACTGCCATGTATGTCTCCCTGTAACAAGGAAAACTCTGCTCTCATCGCACTTCAAGACTCCGTAGTCCGTACATACATACGAGCACGGAGAGTCACACCGGTGGGATTGAAGGTGGGGTCTTGAGCTGGCAATGCTCTTGATGGTTCTCACAGTGTACGTCAGTTAAGAGCTGCCATATCCCCTGAACTTGAGCTACCGGCCCTTTGTAGTTTGCCATAATGAGAACAGTATTCGTGCCATGTCGGTGGCATGTCTTAGCTCGGGTTCGTGTGACCGTAACGACGTTTGTTGTTGGGGCGGGATGGTTTTGTTGCCTAATTAGGCAATGTGGGATGGAGGGGGCTTTTGACTGGGGCAGATGGAACTTCGATATTCTCAAGGAACCGCAGGACAGGCAACCGGAATGAGAAAAAAGATAGCTGAAAGGGCCTGCCTGAGAGCCCTCCTTGTTTTCCTGCCGATCATTGTGTTATCTTGGTTTATCTTAAGCAAAAATGCCGTGCATAAGATACGCCCGTGATGTGTCTGCTTGTGAATTATTATATAAAGATAGAGACGTTGCTACGAGATGGAAACAGTACTAGTCAGAAGCGTGATTTATTACCGAGAATAATTTCTGAGTTTTCTTTACGCTTTATATTCTTGACACGGTAGCATAAGGCAAGTACTTAAGTACAACATAACAGCACCACTGCCGAACAGAAGACGGGCAACTACATTAAGTTGCTTTCTGCCTCTAGATACCAGAAGCGTCCTGCTCATACAACTTGGCAAGCTCGCGGAGAACCCAGCTCATACGTGGTGCGACTATTGATTGGATTTCAGCAATAGGAAGTCAAGGATAGATTCGAGCAATACTCACCACCCCAAACCCAAGTATCGTCATAGAGTCCAGCCCAGACACGAGCAAGATCCGCAGCGAGAGAACAAGATGGAGAACGATCAACGTCAATCTGGCTGAGAAGATACCGAACGTTATCGAGGACCTTTGTTTCTTCTGGCGTAGTCTTTCCACTCGTAGACTGCAGACATTCGACCGTATGAACCCACTTCGTTACTAGAAGGGCTGACAAGGTCAGTACAAAAACGTCTTCGTCATGGCGAAAACTTTACGAAAGCATCAGGACATACCGGCATCCCATCCCGCCAAAGCATGTTCAACACTCCACTTCAACGCCGCCGTCTTTTGCGTGAGCAAGACTCCGGCTCGAATGGGTATCGCAAAGCCTTCCAGAGCACAGTCGACAGCCATGGTCATGTAACCATCCCGCTCTTGAGCAGCGTCAAAGTAGCGTTGCAAGATGATTAACATATCCTGGCTACTCTCCTGAAAGAGTAGCGAGCGATCTAACGACTGGAAGTTGATGAACGCTCGGCCGTACGAAACACGCAAAACGGCAAATGCGTTAAACAACAATGGACCGTCAGCTTCAGTCCATGTGCCGTCGTTGCCATCGCGTGTCTCGGTTAGCAGATCTCTGCACCTCGATAGAGCAGCCTCTATTCTCTTGGCGTCAGACTGGTGGCTTTCTCGATAGCTTTGTGTCGTTCCGTAGCAGGCCTCTTTCCCGTGGGCGAAGAACCAAACGACGATGGCAACTTGGTGCATCACGATTGACGCTGCGAAAGGTGACCACGTCCAGCTTGCGTCTAGTCTTTCTTCCTGTGCGCTGTTACCAAATATCCAAGCTGTTGCTTGACGAAGACCTAGGGGCGAAGAAGGCAGTCGTCTTTGCAGAGACGACCTCCATTCAGAAGCACTCATGGCATCCCATAGTTCATCTTCAGCGGGCATCTCAATGTTGCACTCCTCTAGCGCTGCGAAGCCTGGCACGATACCGTAGGCTATGACGAGAAGATTACCGAGAACCATACAGCAGCACATGAGACTTGATGATGTCAGCCAGCGGCGAAGTCTTCGACAAGAATAGGTGCTCTCACCGCTTTATCGACTCATGTTCGACCCAAGAATGCCACTGAGAGAGGTTCAACTTCATTGAACCAGGCTTTGCGCGGGCCATTCTTGACCGAAAATCCTGAGATGATCTGTAAGCGCGTGGAAGGAATATCTCGAAATCTGCACACGCACTGCTGATAGATGGCCACAGCCGACGAGAGCCTGACGTATCAACCGCGGCTCACTGCTGAAAGATGCGAAGAAGACGAGAATGAACCGCGTCTGGGCCAGTACCAGCGGCCCCTGGTCTGGTGGTGGTGAGTCTCGAGGTCTCGCCCAGTCATCCAATAATTCTGGGATAGCCTGGAGTCGCTCAAAGTCTATGCTCGCGAGGACGCGTTCGGCTGTAAGATAGAGCGACGAGGCCATCTTTCTCTGAAGTCTGTGGAGGGCACCTATGGCGCATATTCCTAGGACTAGTGGACTAGGAACCTTCTCTAATTCCAGAGTCTGCAGGTGCAGGAAGGGAAAGTGTATGTGGAAGGCATCCACGTAGGAATTGAAGTATTGCTGCAAGCATGCAACGGGTGGTAATTGAAAGTCCCCAAGCTGGGCTTTGGTGAGATGTAACTCTATATCAGCCAAGCAGTGAGCTCTCATCTCTTCTGTGAAAACGACTTTGTGGTTCTTCGCCGTCGTTGACTTGAGTATCCGTGGTGACCACCTTCGTCGAGGCCTGAGTGCGCCTTGGCTTATTGTATGTCCTTGCGATAGCGTTGGAATTTCTTCTCCCCTATCTGAAGGATTGCTTTGGTAGCCTGAGGGTTTGCTTTGAGGCAAACTTGGTACTGGTGGCTGGAGCTGCTCGGGAACATCCTCGAGTACTGGAAAGGCGAAATGATCAAAGGTTCTACCTAAGAATGGATCGAAGAACTCAAGCGAAATATCGCTGAAATCAAAATTCTCGACTTCGGACATGATGTCACAGCCAAATTGAGGAATATCCCCTAATACATTGGGCCCGTCGGCATTCACCGAAGGTAGGCTTCCTTCAGATGACAGCTCATTCGATGGTCCTGTGTGGCCCTGCAAACTTTGATTCTGTTCATTTGGAGTGATCATAGACGGTGGTTCATCAACTTGGGCATTTCTTGAGGATGACTTCTCTGAACTAGAGGTTGCACCGGGTTGCGACTGGTCTCGGTGGAAAGTCTTCTCATGGCGAGTAACCAGATCACTGGCAAAGACATCGTCAGTAGTGAAGTGCTGTTCGAGATCCCAGCCCAGACAAACTCACTTGCGAGCGAAGCGTCGGCTGCATATGCGGCAAGAAAACGGCTTCTCTTGCGAATCTACTTGTCTTTAGCCGAAACTCCAGACTTTTCAGAGAGGTCAACCCAACGGCCTCGCTCATGGCGATTGCGATGCTCGCTCCGCTTGAACGTCTTTGGACAAATCCGACATCGGTGTTGAACTCCTGCCTCTTTGCGGAAAGAGATGACAGACATTCCAGGAGCCGTTGAGAACGCCATAGCCGGAATACGCGGTCGACGAACTGGAGGCATTCGCTTCTGAGTGACGTTGGCTTGATTGTCCACCAAAAGCGTGGAGTAAGAGTTTGAAGGTCAAAGTGCCGGTGACGAAAGGACGGACTGTTTAAGCCTCCGTGTCCGATCCTTGGTGCCTCCACAAACCGGGGCCGGCGGGCGGGCCGCTGCAGGCTAATGACGCGCGGGGTAATTGTCCGAGTAAGTCATGCGCACGATCTATGTAAGTCGATGACTATGTAGTAGACAGGGGGAATTTGACATCGTATGTCAATGAGAGGAGTCGATACAAATTTCTGTTTTACGTGAATTTTCCTAAGGGCTCATCTTTCATTGCCACAGCGAGGATAATGAGATGATTCTATATGGAGATATAGCTAGAGATCCACCATGCGAACATTTGATGCCCTTCTTGACCAGCTGAACCAGTGATCCTTATGTACGCACACCTACTTCTGAATTGAGTGTCGTCTCTTGTCCTCCTTGTACGGCGCAACCTGCACTGTCTGTATCTCATATTAGCTTAATATGCTCAAGCCGCGAGAAAAAATATGGTGTCTGTACTTACCGCCCTGATGATTTTCACGGGAGATCCTTCAGATCCCCATTTCACCTCAACAACTGTCCCTGGAGCAGCATGCTCCTTGGCAACAATCCCCAGTGACACCATCTCCTTGAACCAGTAGCTGTAGCACCGAGAAACAGCACACCCGATCGTCTTGCCTTCGCGCAGAACAGTACTGCCAACAACATTGCCAAGCAGGCTGCGAGGCATTTCCATATACTCAAAGGGCTCCGGCCGAAAGAGGGACGCAAAAACGTCAGTCACATCTTCCGCGTTCCAAACCAGCGTCACTAGCTGGTTCGGTGGGCTGTCTTTGAGCTTGAGAAGGGCGTCGCGCCCGATGAAGTCGTGGTCAAAGTTGATGAGCCAGCCCCAGTTCAGGTCGAATGGCGTGAAGTGGTAGGAAATAGGGTCTGCGCCGTGACTACCGCTGGCCTTGGAGAGATAGTGGTCAAAGTCGAAGCCGATGTCTCGCGCGAATTGTCGGAACTGGAGAAGTTCCTGGTCGTCTGCGGGCGCGTGTACAGCCGGAATGAAGTCTGCGGCCGGAGTCGCAAACGCGGCTTCAACCTAGAAGGCATGTGTCAAGAGAAGTTGTTGATGGGGAGCATGGGGCAAAATTTACTTACGTGATTCACCATCTTTGCGCGAGCACCCAGTTGCCGGATATTGTGCTTTTTGCCAGCGTCTACGATAGAACCGTAAATCTTTTTGGCATCCTTCGTCGACCCCCAAAGCTCAAAACCGAGTTCGCCGGATACACCTTGTCTCAGACAAAGGAACTTGCTTCCATCGATCGAGAGCTCCTTGTAATGCATAAACTTGATATCCCGGACACCCTTGTCCGTCACCTCATCCAGCAGCTGGACACTCCGAGGACCTTGAATTTGAAGAAGGAACCAGTCATCAGTGACCAGTTGCAGAGTGGCATCAAACTTCTTTCTGCCCTGTTGGAATTGGTACACAAGCCAAACCGTCCCGGGGCCGCTAGTGAACAAGAAATCATCCTTTCCGAGCATCAAAACCAGACCCTCGCCAACGACGCACCCATTATCCTGACAGAAGATGGCATGCTTCGCTTGTCCAGGCTTGAAGTTGGGCCAGCGGTTGGTCGAGATGTATTCGAAAAAGGCTTGCGCTTCCGGGCCGGTGACGCGGGCTTTGAGCAGCGGCGACCAGTCGCCAATATAGCAGTCCGTCTTCCAGGAGACGCTCTCGTCGATCCAGCCCGAGTATTCGTAGGCTTCAAAGGTTGGACCGAAGCGGGACCAGGTATTGACGCTCGGGTCTATAGGAACGGCGGGGGCCAGCGGCACGAAGTGCTTCTCGCTTCCGTCATCCCACCAAGGTTGTGTTGCTTTCTGAATCTGAGAGTTGGACGCCATCTTAAGGTTCAAAGAGTTGTTGACTGGTGTGAGGATTACGCTTTGGACTAATTACTTCTTTGCTATCGTGGGTTCTCTTCATTCTTGTCTCATCGTATCGGCACGACTATACTATATGCCTGACACTTTCGATAACTGCGTCTCCTCAAGTCCTCTCCACTTAGTAGTATTGGATGAAGTCATCACCTTCCCGCTGCTGTGCATAGCACGGTGGGTTGAGGAATTGAAACGTGAACTAACACATCCCAATTAGGCAATGTGGGATGTGGTGTGGGATATCTCCACCACTGAGATCCTACTCCACTTTCTTGTCAGGGGGTTGATGACTCCCGATATTGGCGACGGACTTAGATGTTGCCGAAAATTGCGGTCACATTTTGAATCACATTGCAGATCCTTTGTGTTGCACTGTAAGTTCTTGGCCAAGGGCGACGGGATCTACAGCATTGAATGGTTGGTCCATCGAAGCGAGTTTAGTTGTCGCTGGCACTGATGTTGATGGCGGGGGCCCGGCCGCCGTATGTCAGTCAACCTATGGTATGGCAAGAGTCAGAAAAGTTGAAACCGATCTTCAAAAGAAACGATCTTGAAGAAAAGAAATTGTGTGCGTGTGCACTAGATTCGATGATATTGCTTTCTAACAGTTTTTTACCACCAGACTTTTGTTGTGATTAGAACCTGCAGATGAGACGCTAGGGTACATACACATACATGGTCAGTAAGTCGTGCTCCTCAACGAAAAGAGTAACGGCAAAGTGCCTGTTTTGAATTCCAGCCAACCTAAACTTATATTTTAGAAAAGATTCACTGAAAAGGCTTCAACCAAGCCGAGTCTCTCACAATCTTTCACTAGTAAAGTGCTAGATTTGGTCTGGCGATATGATACCACAACGTAATCGAAGTTTTCAAGTTTACTTGTACTACTACGATCTCAAATTCAAAATGGGGTTCCCGTTTACCAATGTCATCTATGCCACTCGTCTTTAACAAATTGCTGCCTTGCTTAAGACTCCCTCAAGACCTTAACCTCCTCTTCCGAAACCAACACAAAATCATACGTCAAAAGCCGCGTCGACGGCCTCACACCGCACTTCTCAGCCAACCCATCAACATCCGAGACAGTCTTCAAGTCCACGATAAGCGACTCCTTGACTCCAAAGACCGCATCCGACCTCTCAAAGGGATCTCCACGAAGATACAAAGCTCTGTGTCCGCGTCAGAAAGAAACCCCAGTATCAGAGTGAACATGCCAAAATGCCAAAGAGAACTTACGTGATGAGACGGTCATATCCAGGCTTATCAAACATGAAATGAAAGTGACTAGGCCGGTACCGGTGCCTCCCCAACGTCGCCAATAACCTCCCAACAGGTCCATCTCCCGGAATAGGATACGGCACCGGCACGATCGCCCGAAAAAAGAACCCTCCCCCCTCATCGCTCCTGACAACCGCCCGTCCGTCGGGGTTCTCGTACCCGTCATACTGAACATCATAAAACCCCTTTGAATCCGTCTCCCACACATCAACCTTAACCCCCGGAATCGGCACCCCTTGCGTGTCCCTGACCGTCCCCACAACAAGCATCGGCTCCCCATCCCCATCCCTCGAAATCATCTCCCCGTGCGGGACGTCCTTCGCCTCGTGGGTGTGAAACGGGCCGAGGACGGTGCCCTCCGTCGCCCCGATCCCGGGCGGTTTCGGGTGGTCCAGCGAGTCGACGAGGAGGGAGAGGCCGAGGACGTCGGAGAGGAGGACAAATTCCTGCCGAACGGAGGTGCAGGTCTTGCCGACGTCTGTGAGGAAGGCGATGGCGGTCTCCCATTCTGCGGTGGTGAGGTTTGTTTCGCGGGCAAAGTCGTGGAGGTGGGTGACGAGCTTTTCTAGGAGAAGGCGCGTGCGGATGTCGGCGCATTTGGAGTTGATGGCGTGGACGTTTTCTGTGATGTTGGATATTGTTAGGTCTTTGAGGGGTGGGTGGGAGAGATCTATCTCGGAGAAGTCCATTGTGGCGGTCATGAGTGTATGAGGTGGAGATCGACGCCGGATACAAGGTCTTGTTGGAAGAAGGCAGACGAAGAGCAGCTCGAACATATCATAAGAGTATATCAAAGTCAGCTCGAAACTGAATTTTTCATGATTCAGCTAGAACAGCCCTTGAAAAACACGGTCTACGCACCGTCCTCCCGCACTTCCGGACAGGAGTGTGTGGGGAGGTTTAGCGAAGTGAAAAGATAGACATCTCGCATAACCAACCAACGGAACACAAATTGCTCTTTCATGGCAGAGAAAGCTCAGTCTCTGTTCATCTCGATTCGTCCTAGACCTCCAAGCTACCTCACAGCCCCTCCCCCTCCCCCGCGACTAATCAACACTACCCGCCCCCGGATATCATCCCACTTCGTTACCCCACAAAGTCATATGTCCGTGAGCATCCCACATAGCCCGTTCTCTTGCTGACGACTCGCAATGAAGAGGGAAAGAAGGGGTTATTCACGTCAAGTACAAGGAGAAACTTGGTTGCCTCCACCAAGCTGGCTTTATGTGACAGAGTATTGATTCTAGAAAACTCGAATAATAATAACGATTATAATTCATCGCCAAACATCCCATTCATGACGAGCAGTAACAGAGCAAGTTTCGTATACCAAAGCCGTGAATAGTTTTTCTCTTAAAGGAGCCTTTGCCAAAGCATCTACCAAATCAGACCCTCTCATCCACATCCAACTCATCAAACATGGCATCTCAAGACCACCATGGTATCCAAAAAGTAAAACCAACACCATCACACCGCAAATCCCCCATATCCAACCCTTCCTCTCTACCCTACACTTCAACTAACCCTCCGACCCCAGGTAATAGTAATAGGCACAGGCCCAACAGGCCTCCTCCTCTCCCTCCTCCTCGCCCGCCACTCCATCCCCGTCCTCCTCCTCGACAAATCCACCTCCCTCGACACCCAGCCCCGCGCAACCCACTACGCCGCCCCCGCCAACCGCGTCCTCTCCCGCGCGAACCTCCTCGCCCGCGTAAGGCAGCACGGCATCGAAGTAGGCGGCGCCCGCTGGCGCAAACCAGACGGCACCGTCCTCGCCAAGATCGAGAACAGCAGGCTCGGCGCGGAGAACCCGGACCGGATCTCGTGTCTGCCGTTGAACGCGCTGTGCAAGATGGCGCTGGAGGATCTCGAAAAGGAGCCGGCGGCGGAGGTGAGGTGGGGGTGTGAGGTTGAGGGGATTCGGGAGGAGGAGAGCCGGGGGAGGGCGGTGGTTGTCGTGAAGACGGAGGAGGGGGCCGAGGAGCTGGAGGCTGATTATGTTGTTGGATGTGATGGTGCGAATAGCATTATCCGGAGACAGCTGTTTGGGGACGATTTTCCTGGGTATACGTGGGACTTGCAAATTATTGCCACAAACGTGAGTAGAAACTCCATTTCCTTCCTCATAGAGAGGCCAGCGGCAGAAATGCAAACAGCCCCAGAAGCGAATAGGATGCTAAACACATAGAAACAAAAGGTCTACTACGACTTTGAAAAGTACGGCTGGAAAGACTCCAACTTTGTCATCCACCCAACGGACTACTTCATGGCCGCCAAGATCCAAGACGACGGCCTCTGGCGCGTCAGCTACGGCGAGGTCCCCGGCCTCAGCCACGACGAGTACCGTGCCCGCCAGCCCGCGAAATACGAAACCATGCTGCCCGGGAACCCAAAAGCCAACGACTACCGAATCGTCAACTTTAGCCCCTACAAGGTACACCAGCGTCTCGCGCCGCGGATGCGCGTGGGGAGGTTCATCTTGGCTGGGGATGCTGCGCACTTGTGTAACCCGTTGTAAGTGCCCTTCGTACCCATGACACAGGTGGAAGACAAAGGGGAAAGACGAAAAAAGAGAGAAAGGAAAATCCTGCCTGGCACCCATCTAACCTCTCGGCCCTCGGCCTCCACAGCGGCGGCATGGGCCTCACGGGTGGCATCGTCGACGTAGGCGACCTCTTCGACTGTCTAGCAGGCATCCACGACGGCCGAGCCGACGATGACATACTCGACAAGTACGACCGCTACCGACGAGAAAAGTTCAACCAGTTCACGAACCCGGTCTCCGAGGCGAACCTCAAGAGGATGGCCTCGGACCCGGACGAGGTCGAGGCCAACGACCCAGGGATTGTCGCCATGCGTGAGGCGGACAAGACTGACGAGGCTGCCGTCACGTTCCAACTGGTATGCTTGTTTGTTCTTTCTTACCCTTATTCTCTCCTGGCTAGCTTTTGGCGGAGTGATGATCTGATATGCCAACTTGTATAGGGTATACTGGGGCTTGCCCATGATATGACGCAGTATTATAAGAAATAGTAACGGCCGGGGTGAGAGTCATCTCAACTATTGGATTCGCGATGCTTCAAAGGCAGACTTGGAAAGATGTGATCTGGACTACGTAGAGGGGTTGGGATGGAGAGACGCGCACCGCCAACTCAAGTTCAGGCTCTAGACACACATCAGTACATATGCATTGGTCGTTACAGATAACTACTTGGTTGCTATTGCCAGTGCCCATTGTTCCGGGACCCAATTCAACGCCTACATATATGATATGCTGTGTCAACCATCATCTGGAGAGTCACCAGTGCATCCACCCGTCCACAGAGCAACCGCCGTCTCGAAGACGGAAATAAGAGTCTTCGAGACGAAGCCTGAGCGTCTGACCAAGGAGGACCTCCAGCCACGATGCTGCCTATCCTGATGGCTCGGAGATCCAGAGTACCACTATGGCAATCCAACCACTCGATTGCGTTGCGACACGAGCCTCCGTCGTGTCCGTATGCACTGGCATATTAGTGTGGTATCATCCACGTAAGATTTGCAGCCCAAGCCAAGCTCGGCCAAGGTTTCCACGTGCCGGCGATGATCATGTCGCTCGTGCGGAATCGATCTTCGAGCTCGATGACTTCGTCATTCGTCGAATGAACAAGAGCGAGTAAGAATGAAGCAAAGAGATAGTGTGTTCGTTCCTGAAACAGTACCTCACTCGAACGACAGTGACATGAAGTGATCTAGCGTACTAAACTACAGAAACTAACACTGGACGTATTACCCACCTGCGGATTTGGGGACCGACAATGCAACGGCGGGTAAATACAACCTACGCAATGCGCAAAGATTGAAGGAGAGTAAGTCCTGTCGCCGACTTGGGACCGAACTTGGGATGGTCCTTGCAGTGGGGGGCCGCCGCGGACGTGCCATTACCGAATATACGGCGCTGACAGCAGGCGACGTTGTTTCGAGGGACACGGAGAGGTGGCTCGCCGAGATGATCTGGAGAATTGCAGCTCGCTTCAAACGCAATGCAAGATTCGACATTATCGGCCGATTATGGAGAGGGATTGGTGATCTACTGATCGACGGAGCCGGCTCATCTTCAAGAGGATCCTGATCCCGGAGCTGCAAGATGGGAACGACTGCTTTTGAAGAGTGAGCCGAGTTGTCAGACTTTAGAAAGCTGCTCTAGTCTTACGAAACCACGCGCTATTCTCGGCCTGTGGCCATCGTGTAACCCCAATTGGCTTGAAGAGATTGGCTGATTGACCGAAATCTTCGTTCCTTGACGCGAAGGGTTGACACGCCAAGAAAGGGGCCTTGAAGGCACCCACGCCCTGTCGCAATGCCGGTTCGCGGCGAAGGGGCAAAAGCTGGAGACTTTTGAGCGATCCGCCGAAGAATGTTCGTCATGCAGGCAGGCCGTGGACTTGCGGAGTGCGAACAGGTTGCGCTTTGACACGTTGACTTGACGTCGGAGGTGAAGAAGGGTCGTGAGGGTCTTCTCGACGAACGCCGACTGGCACGACGGCAAGGAAACTAATGACATGGAAGCTCTGTCGGTGTGTTTTAGGTTTTGTCAGTTTAGCGCGAACATCAATCAGGATGGGGGCCGCCAGTGTTGGAGATTGAGTCGCTAGAAGGCGGGCTTGGATGCGAGTGGGAATGGGGGCCGAGCCCGCCCTTACTCGAAGGGGGAACTGTTGGCCAGTGAAGCAGGGAGAAGGTCGTGTTCCGCAAATGCATAGATTGTAAGCAAAGCCGTTGGAATGTCATTGGAAGTGACCAGCGATCCCGCGGGGGGATGCAGCTTGCGGTGGTGTGGTGGACTGGTGATGGTGGTGGCCGGGACACCTTCTCCCGTCGAACTCCTTGCCTACTTGTACAGTACACTAAGTCAATGACGCCCGTACGAAGGCGGTGTGTTGCAGCGTCTGTTGTAGTGCAAAGTTTCTGGAAATCCAATGGTTTTTGGGCGAAGCGATTGGTAGAGCGCGAGACCTCCATTACTGAGCCAGGTCGTCAGCAACGCGTCGGTGTCGACTCCGCCGTCAAAAGGGCTGGTGGTGTCACAGACCTGCAGGTCCAAACACGGACAATTAATTACCATCGCTAATAAGACGTCGGCATTTGGGGGCCAAGCAGATCTCTAAGATGAGAGAGTGCCTCACTGCCTGGTCTCATATTCGAGTTTTCAGAGAGAAATGGCAATGAGTGCCACTGTCGCGATGATCTGTCGCATTGCTCGAGTGGAATATGAGGGTCCTGGTTGCCCGGGGCTCCTGGAATCATGATTCTGACATGAACATCTTTTCCAAAGAAGGGCGCAAACACCGTAGATGACTTGGTAGCGAGGGGGAAGGGGCTGTCAATGTCATAAGCCTCGTGGTGCTCGACGGTCCCTCGCATAGCAGGCCCGCGAGACCTAGACACACAGACTATGTTCCATCCCGCCGTCCTGTAATCCCACGATGGACACTCGCTCCGCTCGCAGGCCGTCAGGTGTGGGAGCTTGGGACTCGGGAGGGGAGAGGCTTTCCTGTGTAGTGATGTTAACCACTGGCAGGAGGGTGTCGAAGCAAGCGAATAAGCGATGGGCACGAGGTGGCGGAAAAGGTGGCGCAATCCAGCGTCTGGCACGGGCCTCTGGATGCTAAAAGTTGGTGTCTGCATCGATTCAGGGGAAGTCCATGGGTAGGTATCTGCATGTGCTTTCAAGTGGGCGCAAATGAGTGGGCGTATTCGCGGCGTGAGAATGGACGCGATTGGATCGAGGGCGGCCGAGGTAGCGTATGTGTGGGCGGGAAGAAAGGCAAATGTCAAGCTCGCGACAATAATAGCCACGATAAGACGATTCGACGAATGAGATATGGCATGTTCGTTGTGGAAGGGAAGCTGGCGGATTACCGGATAGTCGTCTTTGTAATGGCGAAAGTTGCCATCGCGTTTGGTTCTGACGTGAAAATGTGTGTGTGCGTGTGTACGTTGTTGATCTAGTTGATCCACCATCCAGCTTTTGCTGGTCACTGCTTTTCCTGGTCTAGGATGGACAGCTTTCCTTCTCGGAACGCGGAGGTGTCAAAGTATCCGCATCGTGAGGTGGGATTGTCGTCAAGGAACGGACGGCCCCAAGAACGACGAATTGGTAGAGACACAGGCGGTATCCGTGGATGTTGGTTTTGATAGATGAACATTGTCGGTCCCGCAGGATGTTGAAGTCGTATCGGTAATGAGCATCCGCCATGAGCAATGCCAGCCAGCCAGCGATGGATCTGTAGGACTGTGAAGGACTCTGTGCCGCGTCTTGCACCCAATTGACGGTTGACCAAGCCATCAGCCATCAGCCTCTGGCGACGGCTTCACGAAGGCCGACGGTAGTGTCTGGGATCCCCTTGAGATTGGCTTCTCCTTTGGGACAAGAGCAATGGTGGGATGGATGCATCTTGCATTACCCCTGCAGCCCTGTCTCCTCTTGTCCCGTTTTTTCTGGACACTTCTGGTCTTTGTGGTGGAAGAATGTAAGGAAGGATTGGAGGGGACAGTGCAGGGTGGTGCCCGTCAGAAAAGGAGGCTAGTCAAGGACGGCAAGCCTGCCGTCGGTCGCGGTGTCAAGGTGTCTGGCGCTTGTGGTGGTGTCTCGTGTCTCGCAGGCCGGCCATGTTTTGGGGTGCCACGACGGCGTCCAAATCCTACACTGCCATGGCGTAGGTAGGCTCTCCCAGTCTAGGTATTGTGTAAGGGTCAACGGCAGCAGGTTCATATCGATGATGGTTGTGGCAGATTGTTTCTTTTGCATTGCTCATCTGGCTCGGTTTCCATCATCCATGGCGCGAACGCGAAGCGATGCGGTTGTCTTCGAAAGAGCCCAATGGCGTTCTGGAAATGAGGATGGCAATGATTGGTGGGATTGAGGGCGGTTGGAGAGAACAGGACGTGCTCTGCAGAGAGGGATTGAGATGAAGCGGTTATTTCTTTGTTCTTTGCGGGCGGTCAAGATGACGAAGGTTAGTGAGTATACTTGGTCACAAGTATCGGTAAGCCGGGAAAGCAGAGTAATAGATGACTCTATAGACAGTAAAAAGAGAGTGACAGAACATGGAGAAAAAAAGGCAATAAAACAATACTACCAAAAACAAAAGAAGAAAGGAGGGGTTCACTGCCAACTGGGGGCAAAGGAAAATGGGAAAAGCAGTGAAAAAGGAGAAACCCTGCAGTTGCAGCGGACCTGGACTCTTTACCCATTCGGGCCAGTTTGGCTGTGTGCTTTCCTCATGTTCCCCAGCAGCAGCCAAGGGCAACGGCGAGAAATGACATGGAAGGTGCGTCCTGACGATTCCTGACCACATGTCGCAAGGCCCGTGACATTTCTCGACTTTTTCTGTGGATTTTCTAGGTACCGTGCCTTGCGAGGAAGCTCTCATGCGTTGGCTCTTTCCTCGTTTCTTACAGTTGCGGATACGTACTTGTAATGTGGTGGTTGAGGCAAGTGCAGCTCGAAATTTAGGATAGTGGAGGAAAGAAGGCACTGGTGGACGTGGCAGGTGCGAAGGACCATGGGATGGATGCCCTCAAAAATACATGGAAGGAAAAGTTCCTTCGTCTGGTATCTTGGTGTTTCTTTTGGTATTTCTGCATCTGTTGGATGTTTCTTCAACCTGCTTCGTCAACCATACGGGGCATCGACCACCTTACCTACCTTACCTTAGGTAGTAAGCAATACTTGCCCGTACGTACATCGACTAATAAGGCAAAGTCAGACGGACATATGGTCGTCGTCGTTGTCGTCGTCGTCGCCCTTATTCAGCATCGGATATGATGATGTGGAATATTGGCGTCCGTGCTCCCTATTGCTCTTTCCCTTGCATATTGATATTATTGTTGTTATCGTCTCGTCTGGTGTTTCTCTTGCCTGGGCCCGACTTTTCCTGACAGGGACAGGGACGCTCCGCAAAACCGACCGAGAAGAGACGCCAACATGAACGTCCATGGACCGGCGCATTCAAAGTCCCGTATCACTTGCATCCTCTCTCACAGAAACTCCGTACTCCCGTACTCTGCATCCACCCGGAGTAGGGAGTTGGGAGTACATACCAAGGCACCTTGGTTCATGTCGTGTCGCATGCGTTGTGTAATTAGAATGTCCTGCCAACATGCAGGTCCGCACAGAGATACACACAAGAGAGAGTCAATACATGTAGCACCATCAGCAGCAACACGGACGCTACGTCTAATTACCTGATAGAATATGGACCCTTTACGGATATCATAATCCGAAATTCTGCAGACCTTCAACGTTGATACCAGCCCAAAAAGACCAAGGTCTCAAGTTCCATCCATGTCCCGCCGGAAGGACCACAGTAATACTTGCCTGAGATATTGTCCGCTGTTCATTTTCTAGCTTTATTGACCAGGTTCCTATTCGTAGCAGTCCCGGATCTCATCCCCATCTGTGTTCTGTGACTGTCAAGTATGGATATCCCAGCCCCTGCCCGGTCTTTCTCCTAGTGTACGGATAGGCTGCCCATCAACGAGATTCCTTGTCATGCCTTGCTTGACCCTAATTACGCCGTACCTTCGTGGTGGTACCTTAATTACCTCGCCTTGGAGCTGGTGTTTGCAGGTACCTATCTGTACCTTGCTACGTATCCAAGGTAGTGAATTTGCTTGTGGCCATTCCTCCTCTTCCCTTCTGCTTCTTTTCCTTCTTTGCACTTTTCCCACGTGTGTTTCGTGGCTTGTTGTTCATCAACAACACCTTATTACCAAGCCAACAAATCAGACCTCCCAGATACCTTGCAAGACTTTCTCCCGTACCTTAGCTAAGTAAGCCAAAAGTCAACAAACCCATCCATCCATCCATCATCCATTTACCTGTCTCGCCGCCTCCCTTCTCTAACTGCTTGTGCTTCAAGCAACCAAGCACCCGACCACCCACCCCCTAGTGCCCTGGCGCCGCAAAACATCCGAACTGTGACGAATGCACACCTGCATCTACCGTCCCTTACCGCACCCCATCCAACCTTGCCATACGCATACTCCGTACGGATACACCACGCTTCGCATACCACTTCCACTTGGACTTGGTACACTCCAGTCTCCGCATACAGAATACTTCCAGCTATATCCATCTCTACCACGCAGTCCATACTCTGACGATCCAATTCGAACTACTAATACTTCTTAACCCTGCGCTCGCCCACTGCCAACACAACCTCGACCTGTGTTGCGCGCATCTGCGGATACCTCCCAAGCTAGCAGTCGCACCGTCGCCGTTTTCTCGTCGCTAGCACAAGACATAAGTGAACCACTTCATACACCACACCCTCACCCTCGTCCACGTCCACGTCCACGTCCTCGCTCTCATCCTCCACCCCTCGCCCGTCGACGGCCGATCACCACCATCCATCCGGGGCCTAGCAAGTCCTAGGTCAGGGGAAGATTGAGGGTAGCATCCATCGCCTCTTTCGGAGCATCGTACCAACTTTCAAGGCCCGTCACTCTTACCCCCCAACATTCGCCTACTGAATACCCGGTCTCAATACTACCACTACTAGTACGAATACACGCTACCAACGACGGATACTAATACATAATCAAACCTTCCCGCGCACATTTTCCCGTTCCTCGTGGCACTCTTGGCCTTTGAATGCCCACCCGCCCATGCCAAACGGGGGAAAACGGCAAAAGCAACACCAGAGAAAAAAGCAACCTGAACAGCTGCCCACTTCAGAAAAGAAACATTGCTGCAACGTTGTCCGCTAACACCTGACACCACCCCCCAAAAGACCCAAAGAAAGGGTCCAAAACGGGACTCGCTCGAGTCTTCATTTCGGCCACTCATTACTCGGTTGGGACTCGTTCACCCCGGGAGACAAAGCCGACCCGCGACACCGAAGTTCGAACCCGGCCTTGTGGACATTGCGACGCCTGAGAAGCCCACTTTGACCGTCAGTCTGCCTGTTCAAGCCTGCCCGCCGCCTGCTGTTCAAACTTCAAGGACCTCCCTCCAGGCTCTGAATCCTGTGAGCCCGCCAGCAGACATCGACTGATTCTTACGGCGCCGCCATCGCCGTCGGATTGGATCGCTTGACCTACTGGCGTCGCATTGGATCAACTGCGTTGCACAATATTGGGGCGCGTCCCGACTCTTGTCCAGCGGCCGCACCTTGGCATCTATTTGGCGCCGGCCTGCTTGCTGCTACTACTGGCGACTACTACGGCACCTTACTGCATATGCGCCTTGCGCTTGCGCTTGATCGGATTGGATCTGGAAATGACTTGAAAACCCTTTTCGACCCCCACGATACCCTTCCGTCCCCCCTCCTTCATCATGTACGCCGACACCCCGAGACGTTCCAGTCGTCGCCGTCCCGACCTCAACATCAACACCTCTCCTCCGCCCGCCGCCTACTCGAACAGGCCCGCCGCCGTTGTCGCGTCAAGAGGAGAACCTACAACTGCGCCGCCAGTCCCTCAAACACCACCACCGAGTAACAGGAACAGGCCACCGCCGCCTACTTCGTCCTCATCCGTCGCCAAGGGCAAATCCAACAGTTCTCGGGCACTACGAGGCCCTGCTCTCTCTCGCCATGCCGACGACTCTTTCTTGGTAGACACTCCCGATTCGCCCGACAGCTTCGACATGTCCTCGAATAAAGAAAACGATAATCCCGACCAATCACGCCCCCGCGACTCCCACGATCTCTCATTGTCCCCGCGAAACGTTACACGCGACTCCCTCATGGCGAATATGCTCATGTCTCTCGACCAATTCTCCATGGGTGGCCCAGTCGGTGGCCCCTTTGGCAGTAGCCCGCCAAACATGCATGACGAGCCTTCTCAGCAGTACCAATACGATACCGACGGTGACGGTTTCCCTAGATCAGTGCGAGGTGGCCGCCCTGGACACACATACTCCTATAGCTCCGACTTTGACGCCGACGATGCGAGCAGGATATCCTCACGGGGTAGGAGGAGCAACAGTAGTTCCAACTTCCAACCTGGTCTGCACCGCATCAGCAGTATGCGGGAACCGCTGCGAAGCACTGCCAACTCCCAACGCCACATGCACTCTCGAGGTGGGAAGGGAAGCACAAAGAGTAGCAGCTCCAACAGCATTGATGCCGGCTATGCTCAAGTTCTCAGTAGCACCAGGTGGGCTTCCGGCTTCGGTGGCAGATCCTCGAGCTTCGACTATGGTCACCGCCCACCAGCCCTGCAGGCCACACAACATCAAGCTCAAGCGAACGGAGCTCCATGGCACATTGAATTCTCCAACACCTTTTTCACCGACGACTACGATGCCGCGCCGACGCCTACGGTGCCTGGCGGGCCCCGACGCATGATGCCGCCCGTGACCCCCCCTGCCGCGACCATTCCACAACCGCCCATGGCCGCATCCACGTCCGCAGCCGCACATGCACCATCGACTGTGGCTGTGGAGCCAGCCGAACCGCCGCCCATTGTCCTCGAACGCAAACGGTCGAGTCGGTCCGCTAAAAGCACGTCGACATCCCGCCGAGCAGACAGCAACAACAACAAGTCCAACACTCCACGAGAAGAAGTGCCCCCAATGCCTTCATCTGTCCCGGTATCTTCAGCTGCGCCAATATCGTCGCCAGCAACCGCACCCGTCACGGCATTCGAGTCTGAGTCGGCACCCGCGCCACACGTGGGCTACGGCAAGACAAAAGAGCCCGTGCACGCAGCTACAATTCCGACACAAGCACCGTCGCAGCAAACAAAAGAAAAACCGGGGTTTTTCAGGCGAGTCTTCGGCTCGTCTAGAAGCAATGCCTCCAATAACCCGCCCGAGACGCAAAATTCCACAGGCATAACGTCGTCAACATCTGTGGATTCTGTTGATCAAAGGTCCGGGAACCGATCTCTACACGTTGCCAACCAGATGAAGCCATCCGCCCCCGCCCCGCCCTCGAGGGATACATCTTCGTCCCATTCTCATCATCACGTGCTGCAAAAGAAACCGAGCTCCTTCTTTCGTCGCAGAAAGAAGTCTGTGTCCGCCGATGAGGTCCCTCCTGTGCCAGTTGCTGCCACTCTCGAACCGCCAATGCCCCCTCTGGTGGCCCCGATCCAGTTGCCCATCACCAAAGACAAGCTTTCTGCGAAACCAGAGCCCAGCCCAATCAGCAGTCTGCGCAGGGTTATGAACCCGTACCTTAAAGGCAGCCCGGTGACGCCAAATACGCCCTTGACACCCCAATCTGCTCCCGTGCAACCTGCCTACTCCGAAATGACCTCCGATCCCGCTCCAGCTTCAAACGGTGAGAGGGCCGAAGAACAACCACGATCCTTCTCCCCCGAGTACGACCCGAGTCCCAATGCACGGATAAGAGAAGTCCGCTCAGGATCTCGTGATGATGACGATGATTATCATCCAGAGCATGAGCGCCGGACCGATACGCCCACAAGACCGCCCCCGGAACCTCCCATATCGTCCGAAAAGCGAAACAACTCCTTCCTCGATATCGATGGCAGTGACAATGAGGCAGACACTGAGTCGAAGCGAGGCAAGACAAAGAAGGATAGGAGCCACAAGTCTGGCAAGACAAGCAAAGAACCCTCCCCGTCCCGGAAGGGGACTTCAGACCGAAAGGATGATACCATTAGAGGCAGGAAGAACAACAGACTCGCGGTCGCTCCAGCAGACTCGGATGATGAAGGCAATAAATCAACGCTAATCTTGCCAATGGAGGGTACTAGGTCTGCCAGCCGAGCTTCAGGGTCCACTACCACCGAGTACAAGTCTGCCATGAGCGGCACCCCTAGTGTCCGAGTCGAAACCACAGAGAATAGCCCCAAGGTCCTTGGCACATTTGAGGCTATGAGCACCAAGCCTCTGGATGAGCCCGACTTCATCGTTGGAGACCCAACAGAAGACGACCGCAAAAAGGCCCAAAAGATCTATGATGGTAACGAGGACTTCATCCAGAAGGAGAAGGCCGCTGCATGGATGGGTGAAGAAGGCCCCGTCCGGCAGAGGACTTTGCAAGCGTACATGGATCTGTATGACTTTGCCGACAAGAGCATTCTCCAGAGTCTCCGCTTGATCTGCGAACGCCTTGTCTTTAGAGCAGAGACACAGCAGGTTGATCGTATCTTGGTTGCCTTTTCCAAGCGTTGGTGTGATTGCAACACCAACCACGGATTCAAGGCATCCGGTATGTTGCTACTGTTGCCTCCAAATCATCAAGAACATAAACTAACATTATACAGACGTCATTCACACAATCTGCTACTCAATCATGCTGCTCAACACTGATTTGCACCTGGCTGACATCGAGCACAAGATGACGCGGAGTCAGTTCGTCAAGAATACCATGACTACAATCACTCAGGCGGTGATTGAGGCGGCCCCTGATGCGTTTGAGCGGCCGACCATCTTACCGGGTAAATCCAATAGCGCTCTTGGAGGCGACGATTCCAGACCGTCGATCGAAGAGCGGTTCGTTTCGCGCCGACTGTCGTTTCGACCGCCGCCGAGAAACGAGGGAGACGGGTCCGGAGACCACTGCCACGACGAATGCGGGCCCTTGGTCAAGTCACCGTTCGACGGTTCGATGCGAGCCTGGGAAAGCCAGGTCGAAGTTGTCCTCAAAGACATTTACGCCTCGATCCGCGACGAACGATTGCCTCTCTTCGGTGCCGATCCGTCCAAGAATCTGGCGCCCAACACCCAGAGCGGTCTCTCTGTTATTGGTATGCTGAAGCGAACGCCTAGCGTTCTGAGTAAGGCCCCGTCTGAGAGTCAGGCATCTATGCGTGGGCGCATAGCTGAAAATGGCCGTGCCAATTCTTCCAGATGGAATTCGAAGAGCAGGTCACGACCTCGTATGGGCAATCCGGGCTTCTCTTCGTCGCGAACGAGCTTCGAGGACGGAAATTCCATTTGGAGCCCTACAATATCATCGGCAACGTGGAGTAAGCTCTCGCTGGGCCGAACGCAAACATCGATGTCTGTGGATTCGCTCAGCTCGTCATTCCGTGGAGGCGACTATCAACAGTCCATCGGATTTGCCAACGCCCTTAGCCAGGCCGTCATCCGTGACGATGAATCCTGTCTCGGGAAGGAGCCGTCCATCATGAGTGACGAACTCAAACCCGCGCAACTCCTCGACGACGAATCGCTCGAGCTCGCCGGTCCTCCGTGGGTAAAGGAAGGCATGGTCATCCATAAGCACCATCTTGACGGCATTGAGAAGAAGGCCAAGGACCGTCACTGGAACGAGGTTTTTGCCGTCATTCAAAGAGGCCAAATGAGTATCTTTTCCTTCGGCACTAACAAGACGGGACGCAAGGGCCGCGGTCGCAATGCAACCAAGGGTCCGGCCATTGTGGGAGGCGGCAACTGGCAGGAAAATGCCACTAACCTAGGCACCTTCAGCCTCCGACAGACTTTAGCATCTACTCTGCCACCGCCTGGTTACTCGAGAGCTCGCCCTCACGTTTGGGCCCTCAGCTTGCCCACGGGCGCTGTTCACCTATTCCAAGTCGGAACCCCCGAGATTAGCAAAGAATTCGTCACTACAGCCAACTACTGGAGCGCGCGCTTAAGCACACACCCTCTAGTCGGCGGTATCAGTAATATCGAGTATGGCTGGAGCGACGCCATCATTAACAACGCACTGGTAACGGCTATCAATGAACAAACCGTGGGACCGGCAACTGGGCGCCAGCGCTCTAACTCAAGGCCCGGAAGCAGCGCCGCCGGAAACCCTCGACCTAGTATGTCGAGCTTCCGCTCAGCTGCTTCACTCGACCACGGCTCCGGAGGCCCTTATAGCTCAGCCAGCCGCGGCAACAAGTTGCCTGGTGACAGGATCCACGTCGCCGAGTGGGCGCCACCAACACAGAGCATGCGGCCCAGTAACCTACCAGAAGAGGAGCAGCTCGAAAGTCTCCTTGCCTACGTCAAGGGCATCGAAGATGACCTTCAGACGCACAATCAGCTTCGTAGCCCGATGTTGCTCGCCTTCACACCCCGCGGCAACAACGCCGTTCGCGCCATGGCCAACTGGGAGCGCAAGAGTGCCTACCTCCTACGGGAGATTGTCAAGTTCAGGACATATGTCGACTGCTTGCAACAGGCTGAAACGCGCAAGACTGAAATTTACGGAGAGAGAGATTTGGCTCGCAGAGCCGCGAGGGGAGAGTTGGATGAGGGAGAGATTGAATTCGACGTCGAACGAGACACGCCAATCAGGACTTAGATGGACTTGGTGCATACACTATGCTACGGAGAACGAAGACGGGGTTGTTTGGCAGGGAAAACATGAGCAGTTCACGCGCGCGCAGAGAGCCGAGCCCACGACGATATGACCACATTGGACTCTAGGAGTTTGAGTTTGGGTGGGCGTCTTTTGGGTGTTGGTTTTGGCACACACATCATCTTTTGTTTTGTCTTTTCTTTTTCACTTCTTTTTATTTGTACAAACATAGTTTGATACCCAGACTTTTGTCAACGAGCCCGCTCCCACGAGGTTGTCTACCGTTCGACGGCAGGGAGCCGCGGGGAAGGGGCTTTTTTTTTCCCTCTCTTACTTCACAGTGGCTTCGGGTGTTTCTCTCATTCCGTCTGGGGGGAGATGTGCCTTGCCTTTATAATAGATAGGGAGGGGTTTCATCATGACACGGAGGTCCGGCGGTCTCGCTGAGCGAGGGAGTTTGCAAACACGTCACGGCACAAATCGGCCTTGCTCGCATTGGGAGGAATTGGCTCGTCTCTGATTAATGAGGTGTAAATAGTAATACGGAGCAGAAGGATAAGAAAAAAATATAACGGGGAAACAACATTGGTTTTGAAGATGGTTTTCTTCGCCCTGGTCTGATGTATGTGTCCGTGAATTGGGGAGCCAAGAATTTCTACTTGAAGAGACCGCCATTGCGTAGGGTTTGAACGGCTCCTCACTTAATCTCCTGTTGCCCATGTCAACAAATTTAAAGTGCCTATGGAGTGATATCATCTCACTATCTACTTGTCTCATTAGCTACGCAATGATCATTGAATCGACGTTCACCTCCTGGAGTTCATCCTATGTCAAATGAGTTACGTCCAATTGGTTGACACGTTCCCACCATCAGCATATTCCGCTATCCCCGCTGGGGGCGTGCGTGGGGCTCCCGGGGATGAATGAGCTGCTTGCTTGCTATTCTTTCACGTCATCCATCCACTCGGCATTCGGTATTTTTTACCCCACCATTTTGTCAACCTCCAACTCACAGCTCTCCGATCTTCAACTACCTTACCTACACTAGGTTTCTTGTATCTGAATTGCCAACCCGATTTATTATCTGAGAGACTCCCCGCGGTTTCGAGGATAATTTAACCAAAGTCCATCTTAGATTTTCTCAAGGGTAAGCTGAGTCTCTGTTCAAGCTAATAGGCCCCCCCCGCAGCGAAGACTTGCGGTCCTTTCACATCTCAACACACAGCGAAACTGATAAACTTGCTCTCCAGGCAACACACACACATATTCCTCAGGACTCGGAATTTCAAAATCCATGGATTCTTCACAAAGCGCCAGCTCCCTACCGCCCGAAGCAATCGCCCTCGCGGGACGAATGTACGACGCCGCGCGGAAAGGGGATCTCGCCATCTTCCGGCAGGCGTTGCCGGCTGGGTTGCCGGCGAATATGACGAACGAGAAGGGTGATACGTTGGTACGTACTTAATGATTGCCCGTCCTCTGAAGAAGAAAAGAAGAAGAAGAAGAAGAAGACGGAGAAAAGTAGAAAAGAAAGAAAGAAAGAAACGCCTTAGTTTGATTGTGTTTAGAACGTTTTGCTAATTGGTGGTTTTGATTCTTGGAATGTCTAGCTCATGCTAGCTGCGTATCACGGACACGCGGACCTGGTGAAGTTGCTCATCCAGCACGGGGCCGATGCGAATCGGTTGAATGATCGGGGGCAGAGTCCGCTTGCTGGGGCGGTGTTTAAGCAAGAAGACAAAGTTATCGAGGTTCGTTCCAGTTTCTGTTGTGTTGTTGTTTCCTGTCTTTACCGATTGAACTTATCGGCCTCTCATCCCGGCGCCCGGTTCCCATGGTCAATATCACTATCACTTTGCGGGAAGATTTTGCATCTAACACCGTCGACGTTAGGTTCTCCTCGAAGGTGGCGCGGATCCCGACTTTGGGGCTCCGAGCGCGCTGCAGTGTGTTGCTATGTTTAAGCAGGAGGACAAGTGGCAGGCTAAGTTTGAGGCAGCGAGTGGAAGGGGTAAAGCTGTTGCGCAGGAGTGAGAGGTTACTAGTATGACTTAACAATGATACCACGCTTCGATCTGTATGATGAAACAATTCAAGGCTCAGATTGAATTACTCGCGTTGAGTTTTCAATCGATTCCTCGTGCTGGTAGTATTAAGAAGGATCCAATAGAGGGCTCGTGAAAGTCGTGGTTTTTAAATCAAGCGAAGTAGTTCCCAGTCAATGAATGCGCTATAGATCAAATAGGCGTGGAAGCCCATTTTTGCCTCCAATACTTCAAGAATTTGCTGGGGCCTCTTCTCTCTAGAGAAGTAGAGCTTCTTCGCATTTAACTTACTTAAATGATGGCTACGAAGCAACGTACTTCATTATCCCTGCAAAGGTTTCTGTCCATACACAACATGACTAAAAGGGAGACGAATCGTAAGCAGCATTCCCAAGCCAACCAGAAAGACGGTCACGGAAAACTCACTGGTCAAACATGGCGTGGAACAGCCCCCGCTTCAACTCCTCCCTCACACCCTCCAACATGCCCAAAACATCCTCCTCCGTCCGCTCCAACACCCCACAAAACAGCCTTAGAGTAAACCCCTCTAGTCCATTAAGAAGTTGACACAAATTGTGCATACCCACGTCCTTGAAGTGAGGGTCCTTGGGCCATGACCCAATCGGCGCCTTGAACCTCTTGTGCACCACGTTCCGGAACCCGGCCTCGTTGACCCAGCCCTCGAGTTGCGGACCGGGACGGGCGGTGCGGCCGATGGATTCGCAGGCTTGAACGAAGTCTTGGTTCCAGGTGTGCGTGATGTATTGTGCGGTGTAGGTTCCGTCGTCGGAGTAGTAGAGGCCGTCCATGTCTTGGAATTCGACCCATCCGCCGGGGTTAAGATGTCTGAAAGGTATGGGGGTGTGAGCGAGGTGATGGTGATGTGGCGTTGTGAACTTGGGATATGGACGTACTCGTAGATATTTTGGACTAGTTTAGGCCAGTCTTGGATGGAGACCAGCATGTATCGGACAAAGATGTAGTCGAACATTCTGTTGCCCACCCACCGGCTTTCCACATCGTCGATTTCAAACTTTACGTTGTGAGGTACCCTGAGAATTGTCAAGTCGTCTGAGTTTTGTGATTGCCGACGGAAGGCTTACCATGGTGGTTGAACAGCGCTCAAATCAACACCAATGATCTGCTATGCGTCAGATGCAAGTTCAAGTCATTTGCTTCAACTTGAGTAAAGAATCATCTAATCGCATATTACCTCGGTGTTTGGGAATCTGTCACCCATTTCCACAGACCCTAAGCGAAGCATAGACTCAGCTGTCTGCTGGGCATGCTCAGCTTCTAGAAAAGGAAGCCTTACAGATCCCTGTCCCTGTACCGATGTCTAGTATTCTGTGCAAATTCTCTTTGAACAAGGGTGCCAAGTAGAGTTTGTAACCGATCGACTTGAACATGAGGCCATGAGCCATATCCATACGATCAAGTTCGGGCTGCGGAATCATTAGCAAGTTTGCATGCTCGGATCTGCGAAAGGTTCTGCCGAGTGACTGACATCATCATTTGGGAAGGCGTATACTTCATTCATGTATGTTAGCATTCATATTAAACATGTTTGTGTGAAGGGGCATGAGGGACGACTTACCACCTGCCCTGTAAGCGTGATATCGTCGTCCATACTCTAGAGGATAGTTGACAATGGATGAAGTCATTGACCTTGTGTATGTTGACCTGTTGAATCAGCTTGGACTCCCAATCTTCTAAGTCAGGAGGCTGTACATTTGTTCTTCCATAGAGGAAACACCGCTATCCGTCTGCGTCGTGCTGTCAGCGACATTGTTCTCAAATTGCAGCAATAGATATGAATGTCTCATTAAGTAGGCGAACCGCATATCCATCATCAGATGGGAGATCCGAGGCCTGGCCTGGACTGGGCCAATCAATATCCATATCCGACATTTTCTCTGGAAAATTTCATGAATCAGATCGAGTTGCTCAAGCTTCCCACGCAGAGCTGCGGCGTGAAATGGCGCAGTGCGGAAAGAATACAAAGGAACCAACTAACAGGTCCGGCCACAGGGGGGGAAACGCCGCTTTTTGAGGCCTTTAGAAGCGCCCATGTTGCCATAAAACCAATGCTACAGGGATTCGAGATTCAATTGCCGCAATTGATTGGTGAAGTCGAGTGATCACAACCCGCTTGTTGGTGCAGGCACGGCGCAGGATGCAGAACACATTTCCAGATCGGGGACCATGTCACGCACAATTCCGCAACCCCGATCGGCTTTACTGATCAAAGAACACTTTGGTGTGTGTTGAGGAGTTGGCGGTTCACAGTCGACCCCATATCTGATCTGCTTTCCTACCCCTCTTTGCCAAGATCTTGCGAAGATGCGGCTAGCGAGCTGAGTTGAAATTATCTTCAGAGAGCTTCGCGACAGGCTTTTGACAAGTAGTCCGTGATTATGGGATTTTAGAAATTATACCATGAGATACTCAGAGTTTCTCATAGACTGCTGTGACCTCAACAACTGCTGGCCGGGAAGGCTCTTGGCAGGAGAGATTCAGTACGAGATACATGATCAAAAATTGTCCCACGAAGTAGAGACGTGCGAGAAAAAGCCCACCATCTATGATTTATCGGCACATAAAACACAAAGAACGCTAAATTCAATTGCGTTAGTTGTGCCATGAATTAAATTACACAAACATATCCACAGCAGTTGCGGGAGGGTGACGAGTTTCAACCAAGATGATGGTTTTTAACGAGACTCGGTCATGAACTCTGGGTAAAGTACCTTGGTGAAGAGGCCAACTGTACAAAGTGGCACTTTTATCTCTCCCGAGAACTCTCTCTTGAATTCGGAAAGTCTTCGCGGGATGTAGACTACTGTCATTCGAACCTCTTTCAATGCGATGCTAAAGTTCGACATCTTGACATAGTATTGTATCGCACTTTGATGCCACATTGTGACTATCATTTCCTCTTTTTCTCAACTTCACTTTCCCGAAGCTGTCCACATAATCCAATACGAATTTTTGAAGGTTCGTAATCTTAGATAATATCTGTTCGCAGCCTCAAAACTGAAGATATTTTACGAGAACATCGCAAATAAACCTAGTTTTACCCTTCAAGGTACATTGACAAAGGACAAAAACAACGTACATCGTGAATGTCTTCAAGGCGACATGTTTCCACAGCCGACAATGGACCGCGAGGAAGGAAGTATACAGCAGTAAACCTCTTGGCCTCGAAGCGCCACATTCCGCATACGAATCCACCACCAGCTGAAAGCGCAGCTGGCGACATAAAACTCGATGAAGGTTTGATCCTCGAAATATTTGCTGTAGTGGTATCTAAGACTAACCAAGCCATCCTCGTAATCTCCCCATAACATGTACTTTAAGACTTGCCAGCCCTCCATCTAGTATCTCGCATGGCTCAAGAACCTCTGAGGTTAAGGTAGCCATTAACATAAGAAAGCGTCGCAAGCCGCGATGATCGCCGCGGGGCGCTGTAGCCTGCACTACACGTTTGAAAAATATCCTAGCGAATAAGGAAAGCCACAAGCATCCGTAGTCTTGCGGTGAAAAGTCAAATGGGTAGATCCAGCAGCGTACGCGTGAATTTGGGCTTGGCTTTCCACGAATCAAACATCTTGGCAAGGTGGCTTAAAAGGTTATTTTTCCAACGTCACCCAGAACTACACTGCCTTTTTCGAACGTCATCATATTTTTGTCCCACTCAGTAGGTGGCTAGGAATAGGGAGATATGCATTCATTTTAGTTCTACTCATGAATGTAATGTGGCACAGCTCTGTACGGATGCCATGAAGACTTCCCAGTCGATGCTCATAATTAGGTTTCTATTTCGCTCAAATCGTCTGGAAATCGATATACAGTTCTTACGTATCTCTCTAGCACCCACGAGGTCAGTGATTTAACCCTAACTCTAGCTTCCACGTCACCCCTGTATTATCAAACCATTCTTGAATGGCTGTTATGGCTTCTTTGTACTCAAGCATGACCGTTTCCTTTGGCGCGAACGGCGGAGGTTTGTCCCAGGCGTGCTTCTCAGCCTCGACGACACGAGTGCTGACCCGGCGTCCGCGGGATCTTACTCTTTCCGCAAAGGCCTGTCCCTCCAATAGCAACATGTCATGCTCGCACATGCACAGGTGCACTGGTGGCAGGCGATCTATCATCTCATCTGTCATGAGACCAGGCGAGAGGCGCGGATCACCACGTTCGGACCTTGGTCTCGGGGGATATATGTACGACGCATCGAAAAGGTCAGTCATGCCTTTCGGAAGAGTCATTTCTGGCTTTCCACATGTCTTGCGCTTCTGGGGCCTAGTCATGGTCCAATCCAAGAGCGGGTAGAACAAGACTATGCCGGAGATGTCGGGAACAGGTGGTTTAAATTTGTATCCCCACCGATCAGGGTCCTGGAGAATGTTCCAACTGGCAAGGGCCAGTGTGCCTCCAGCCGAGAAACCCGACAACACGACCTTGTTGATGTCGATACGGAATTCTTCGGCACGTGCGACGATCTGAAGAATAGAGTCGGCGGAGTCCTCCACCGGTGTGGGGAAAGGGTACCCCGGGGCCAGGCGGTAGCTCACGGAGAAGACGACGGCATTGAGGGCCGCGGCCACGGCGCCAGCCCAGCGGGCATCATCAGTGCCCTGTCCGAGGATGAAGCCCCCGCCGTGGAAGTTGATTACCGCAGGGATCTTGCCGGTGGGTTTACTGGAGGAGTTGGTGGGAGGAAGATAAACATCGACCCTGATCTTCTCCTTGCCGGCCCACTCTGAGAGCGTAGAATCTAGCCAGATGACTCTATTCGCAGCCGGTGGGACGGGAGCGGATAGGTTCTGTAGGCCGAAGGCAAAAGCGGCCCCCGAGCGTAGGGCAACGGCATTGGCCGTCAAGCGCCATCGCGCGATATTCTCGAGTGGATTATCGTACTCATCGTCGGAAGCGCCGGCTATGCTACTGGCGACGCTATTGGCCTTGCTCGCGGCCTTACTCTCAGCCTTTCGTTCTTTCCTACTGGCTCTACTCTCTTTGGAGACGTTGGAGATGTTGGAAATGGTGCGAGTAAGCTTGCTCTGTAGCATCGGGAACGCGGACTGCGCGGAGCGCGTGCGGGAGTCAGGAGGATTAAGCTAGTGGGTATTGGTAAGGCTGGCAGGCAACAACGAGGGGCGATCGGACATTCAGACGGACAATGAATCAAATGTCTCAAAGGTTGCGAGCGGTGAGAGGGTCAGGTAAACAGTGGTATACCGGGTGTGTCGGAACGGGTTCGATTGATAATAGGTCGAGGGGATGAGAAAGAGGGACGGAAGAGATGGGAGGATGGGAGAGAATGTGACAAATCAAGGGTGCGCAAGGAATCTTCGGGATGCGTCGTTGAGCAAAGGCTGTGGTCTGTAGAGGGCTAGAGGCTGCAAATGAACGGCAAAGGTGTTCCGCTGGCGGGAAGCTAAGGATCCCGGGCGGGTTGGAGGAAAAGCATCAGGTGTCGTTAACGTTGAGGGAGGGTTCTCTTGGCAGCGGTGCCTTGCCTTGCCTGGCTTGGCTTGGTGTGACTGATGTAATGTACGGATACGTAGTGAGGTATGTATGTACTGTGTAGATGTGGCCGGTGTGGCTCAGGTAAAGATCGATAGGTAGCTGTGGCTGAGTTTGACGTCGTGGTGATGGAGCATGTTCGGTCGGACGGGGCGAATATCAAGGCAGTGTCTCTGTACGCGTGTTTAGGGGGTTTGGAAGACATGCAAACCTGAGACGAAAGCAAACAATCACAAAGGAATAACATCAGCCGAGGCGGCAGGCTTGGTGTGAAATTCCAAGGCAGGGAAGGAGGGCATCGAAATGGGATGTCATAATGAATATGACACCACCAAAAACGAGTAAATGGCAGCTGCGCTTGCGGCACAAGTGTGTGTGAGGTGAGGTCAAGGTGAGGTTGAATGAAGGACAGGAGGGACTGCCACGGTGGCTAGTGAGGCGGCAACTTTCACTCGGGAGGTGTGCCGAGGTACTTTGACGTCATTTTTGGGCCGTTTTTAGGCCATCTTGGTGCGGGTGTGGGGCCGTCGTTTCCGGGATGCCGGAGCCAACTCACCCTATTCTATGTACACAGTATACTACACTTGAATCCCTATTACCTTTTGTCTTCCTGTCTTGATTCCAGATGATGCTAGAAGCCTGACCAATGGGACCATCTTTTACGCAGCAGACAATGTTCTACATCCTGGTCCGGCACTGCTTCCATGAGTCGATATTGCCATGGTGACCCCGACAAGCAGCCAAGCACCCTTGTAGACGGGAAGGAGCGGACCTGCTTCTGGGACGATCCCCGGAGCAAACGGTCCACGAGTGACCATAATATCTACCTTAGGGTATGTGGGTACCTACTACCTTAAGGTGAGATATGGAAGAAGTGTGTCAGCCGCGCAGAATTTCGGAGCCGATGTCCGTGACTCTGCCGGCTTCTATGCCATTTGCAACCAAATGCTCTTTCCTTTCCCCAAGCTCCCTTCCTCGACAAGCCTTTAATTCATTAGGTAAGGTATCCGGTACTCTGCACCTTCCATGCCTCAGAAGACAAACCATACGTACCTGAAGTATCCTGTGGCCCCACAGCCAATGACGTCCCGCTGACACCACAAGGCCGAAGCTTCCTCGAGGAAAGAGAGGAAACTTCGACGGGGATTGGAGCTCCAAAGAATGGAAAGAGACGGGACGATTCCACTCAGTCTCGACCCACGGCCGCTCTTGGGCCGCTCTTGTCCGATGCGATGCATTGCGATGAGATCGATGGCCTTGTATCCCCACCTTACCTGCACTTCCACTCGCACCTGTACTTGCAGCGTCAGGCGTCATGTTTTCGGCAAACTTTTCTTTCTCGCTCCTTCTGTTCGTAGACCCCCCCTGCTCACCCGTAGTCTACTTTCTCCCTCGACCGTCTATGGTCTCCAAGTGTAGGTCAGCATCAAAGGCAAGCACGTAAGGTACCAAGCGGTACTCGAGACAATGGCCTCTCACCGAGTACAGAGTACAGGGTGAAGCCTTTCTAGTCGTAGTATGTTCCCCCTGCTTGGCAGCCCAGATGCAATGTCACTTGATCTGCATCATCCACGCCCTGCCACGATGCCGTGTAAGCGTCTTGGGTCACCTATTGCGCGGTCGGTCTCTACCCTACCTCACCTTATAGGAGCCAAGCCAAGTCGTAGGGCAACTCCGCGCATCTCCCGAGGCTCGGCCTCCCTACTCATTGCCTCTGCCAAGTACCAGGTACACGTCGCACAAAGTCTATTAAGTACACACGAGAACCGACCTCGTGCCAATGCGGAGCTTGAACGCTCGACGGCCGCGATGAACCATGACGGAGTCCGACTGTTGTGTCATTATCTATCTTTTTTTCTCTTCCTTCTGTTCGTTCGGTCCCGTAGGCTAGTCCCGGTCACGTTCACACCCTCGCAAACCTCCGCCCTTCCGCTTCCCGTCTGCATTGTCTTATACCTTGCTTCCCGCGCTCTAGCTACCCTGACGTCTCCTTACTGTCTCCAGTATAAGCTATCTAGGCCAAACGACTCCATCTGCCTTGACTGAAAAAATAAGTCTTGTTGTTACTCACACCTGCAAGTAAAGCTACACGCACATAGACCCCACCTCATCGAAACTTCGCCTCGAGGACGACAGAGCAAACACCATGACGGAACACGAAGTTCCACGGCGGTCGTCGAGCACGCTCTCCCGCATAGCTCAGAGGTTCTCATTCTCTACCAAGACATCACCCTCCCCGACACCGACCCAGACCACCAAAACGACTCTATTCGAGAAGACTCGGGCATCGAGTTCTACTAGTCAATCAAGCAAGTCGAGCAAGTCGAGCACCGGACGGAGCCCAGCACGGAGCGGTGAGCTGAGGCGCCAACAAAGGGGCGAAAAGCTTCTTCGCCAAGAGGAAGAGAAGCGCGAATTGGAAGAGCGCCGTAGGATCGAGTACGAACAAGCTCGCAGTGCCGAGGATGAAGAAACTCGAGCACGGTACGGCGAAGGCGACGAGGGAGACTACCCGACTGAGCTCACGACCATCGGCGAGGCAGTCAAGCTCGATATCAACACTAAGGTGACCTTTCGAGCGAGGATCCACACCCAGCGGAACATCTCGAAACACCTAGACTTCATTCTCTTCCGCGATCAAACCGACACGATTCAAGGCGTATTGGCACACACGACGCCAAACATGGTAAAATGGGTTCAGAGGCTGCATCCCGAATCCATCGTTCAGGTATCTGGCACTTTGAAGAAGCCCGTCCAGGAAGTAAAGTCTGCACACCACCACCACGTTGAAGTAGACGTCTACTCCATCCATCTCCTCAACCCAGCCAAGGCTCCTCCTTTCACAAACTACCAACCGCCAGAGAGCATGAACTTCAGGTTGAACAACCGCATTCTCGATTTGCGACACCCCAGCAACCAAGCACTCTTCCGCGTGAGGGCCATGATCACACGCAAGTTTCGCGAAACACTGGACAACGGTGGCTTCATCGAGATTCAAACTCCTAAATTACAGCCAGCAGCCACCGAGAGCGGCGCCGAGGTGTTCAAACTGAACTACTTTGGACGGCGCGCATTCTTGGCGCAGAGCCCTCAGTTGGCAAAGCAGATGGCCATCTCTGCAGACTTCGGCAAGGTGTATGAAGTAAGTGATTCGACCCTGGCCGTATTATTGACATGTACTTACACATCTAGGTCGGTCCTGTTTTCCGAGCCGAAAACTCAAACACGCATCGCCATCTGACCGAGTATACCGGACTCGACATCGAGATGAAGATCCACAAGCATTATCACGAGCTCATCAGAGTCATTGACCAAGTGCTGAAGAACATCTTCACAGCCGTTCAGGCGATGCCTGAGCTGAAGATCATTCGTGAGCGGTTCCCCAGCGAAGACCTCGTATGGTTGGACGAAACCCCCATCATCCCGTTCCCCGAAGGATTGCAGATGCTTCGTGATGATGGCCGTGATGTGGCCGAAGAAGATCTGTCTACGCCGGATGAGATTCGGCTGGGCGAACTGGTCAAGCAGAAGTACGGAACAGACTACTACATCCTCGACAAGTTCCCCGCCAATGCCCGCCCATTCTACACACACAAGGCAGGCGACCCATTCTGGACTAATTCCTTTGATATCTTCATCCGCGGGCAAGAGATTTGCACTGGAGGCCAACGCATCAACGATCCCACGGAGCTGCGCAAGAATATGGCCGGCAAGGGTATTTCGGAGGACGAGATGGCCGAATACTTGGAAGCGTTCGACCTTGGCGCTCCCCCGCATGGTGGTGCTGGCCTCGGTTTGGATCGTGTTGTGTTCCTCCTCCTGAACCTAGGAGATGTACGATATGGCACTCTCTTCTATCGCGACCCGAAGTCGTTGCCTCAACGGTCGTATGCTCTGCCGCACCCGAATGCCGACACCACCAAGGCTTGGGCGGGCAAGGAGATGCCACCACTGGAAGACCTCATTGCCAACTACGGCGATGCCAGCAACACTTCATGGCTTGACGAACGATTCGAACTCTGGCGACACAGCAGCGGTGCCGCGGTCGGTTACGTCAAGCGGGGCAAGTTTGCCATGATTACAGGAGACCCTCTCTGCGACCGTGGTCAATACGAAGAGGTTATCCCAGCTTTCATTGACTTCGTCAAAGACGAGCTCAAGTTGACGCCCGTGTGGATGTTGGTTTCCAACAAAGTTCAGGAAATCCTGGGGCGCCGCATCGGCTGGCGAACCATGAGCTGCACCGTAGAGCAGCGGGCCGACGCCGATCAGCACACCACACCCGACGGCCGGGCCGCTCGCCGCGTCAAGAAAGAAGGCATCAAGGTCCATGAGCTCAAGCCTGACGAAGATTTCATGAGGCGTGCCGATCAGTCCATCGAGGCTTGGAAGGAGAAGCGCAAGGGAAAGACTCAAGTTCATCTCACTGAGATCCGTCCCTGGATCGACCAAGCTCATCGCCGCTACTTCGCCGCTGAAAAGGACGGAAGGGTTCTATGCATGGTCGTTCTCGCGCAGCTGGCGCCCCGGTACGGATGGCAGGTCAAGTGGGCGCTCGACTTCCCCGACGCCCCCAACGGAACGATCGAAGTCCTTGTCGAGCACGCGCTCTCGTCCATCTCCGGCCCTGTCACCTTTGGTGCCGGAGTCAGCGAAAAGTTCATTCCTGGCGAGCACCTGCACGGTGTCAGGGCTAAGTTCCTCAGCAAGACCTATGCCGGCATTGTCAAGAGTCTGGGTCTCGGCAAGAAGGCCGAGTTTAGAGACAAGTTTGGAGTCTTGGGCGAGCAGGTGTACCTCTGCTACCCGCGCCGCGGTGTCAGCCTTTTTGATCTCAAGCAGGTTGTTAAGTTTTTCATGGATGAAGACGAGGCCAAGGTTTGAGACAGTTGGCATCGGTAACGACAGTGGGAGTGAGAAGCATGGAGTTGAATTCGCGACATTGCAAGCACGGCGTTTGGCTTTTCCTTTTCTTTTGCTGCATAACCATTACGATACCTTTTGCGTTTGCGCCTTTTTTGATTTTTCTCTCTTCTGTTTAGAGTCCTTCCTTTCGATACCAGCGTAGACTCGCACTCAGTGTTTCTCGCATGTCATAGCACCCTCATTGGAGAAGTTCATAGCAGGGGAACGGTTTCACAGCACTTATGTCCAGATAGCATTATCCCGTAGTAACATGAAAGAACCCACAGACGTATGCATACCTTTAAAACGATCTTTTCAGTTGTGAGAGTTGCAGAAGAAAGTCAAAGTCCGACGTCGGAGGCGCCGGAAACGTTGAGAAGCAGAAGCCTTGGTCGCTGTGGCGTCCCCGTTTCGTCCGTCTCACATGCTGCATTTGCATCGCGTGGTATCCCGCCGGCAGGCAAAATATGGCACGTCTGGGTAAATCATCATGGTAGGCGATGACGGTGAGAAGGGTTGACTCTAATTCATTACTTTGGCAGTACAGCGATATGTCAAAACGCCCCGAATGCCAAGGGACGCGGGATGTACCTATCTTGGGGGCTATGATGACATATCTCCGATGTTTAATGCCTGCCAGCATGTTCCCTCAGATCGAGAAGGGGGGGGGATTGCGAACATGCACGTGAGTGACAGAGTCAAGATAAGCATTGATACATGGCGACAATAATAGTTCATGAGTTCGTGTTTAGTTGTTCATAGCAGTACAATTGGGATATCGTACAATACATCTACATCCACTCACCATTCATCATCATCGAAAGAGCAACATCGGAAAAAGCAGAACCCTCTCAAAGGAAGGATTGCAGACCAAAATTCCAGACGTGACCGGCATAAGAAAAAAGCGTGACTAGCTAGCTAGATGCCCCGAAAACTCCTGGGAATCAGTTTATCCTGGGTCCATTACTCTCTCATTCTCATTCTCTCCACCTGCGAAGCTGCGGGCTAAGGATTGGCGAAATTGCTTAAACAAAAGATTCCGACAAGAGGGGGTTGGGAATCTCAATGAGTGACTGATTCATGCTGTGATTCCCGTCTGGAAAGACAAGGCCCGCGTGTCATGGAAATTGGCACGTGAATGATGGGTGTCTAGTTCGCAGACGGGGGGTTGAGGTTTCTCAGCGCGTCCATGGACGACATGGACACCTCCTTCTCGAGCTTGTCCCAGCATTCGGGGTGTCCGAGGGCTGAGATCCAGTAGTTGCCCTGGAGATCCTTACCGAGAATGGTAAACACATTGCGGGAAAGGATGCTGCGCGTTCGGGCCAGAGAGTGGTGATAAGCGATCTTTCCGGGAGGAGGGCGGTTGAGCACTTCCGTGACGGTGGCATTGGCGGCGGTCTTTTCTGGGTCGTTGCCAGTAGTGTGTCCATTGGTTTGAATATCGCCGTTGACCGTGACCGGTTCAGAAATGCGCGGTATCACAGCAGGAGAAAAGTCGATGCAGTCAAAGAACTTGCAACGCGCCCAGTTGGTAAAAATGATGAGCATACTGTTTGGATTTCCGTAGATCGGCTGAGAACTGCACCGGCCTCCAGCACGGAGACGGCGCATGAAAGCCATGATCTGAGAAGGCGTGGTTTGAGTCTGAATATCGTGGCGGAAGCAGCGAGCGACGTATCCGAGGGGAGCTTTGAGGACTTCGGCAGAGCTAAGGAGGGTCCAGGTTCCGAGGGCAAAGTTCTGAACGTACAGCTTTCCGGGGGCGAAGACAGACTTGAGACGGCCAGTGATATCCACAGCGTTGAGAACAGTAACAGGTCGGTTAGATCCACGAGCGAGGCAGACAAGGCGGGTCCACCATGCCGTGAGCACGTCACCTTCACTGACGAAAGGCGCCTCTTCAGTTCCTAGCCCCTTCTCGTCCATGGCGTGCAGGTCTGCCATGGCGCGAGCGCGAAGGCCGGCGACAAAGTCGGCCGGCAGGCAGAGGACTTTGGACTCGATTTCCGGACGACGATACATATCCCAGAGGAACCGTAAGCTGAACCTGAAGTGGCGGAAACCCTTGAGCTGTCGCCGGTCAAGCAAGTATGCCTCCTTTTCAGGATCAGTGTCCACGCCGACGTCGTCGAGAATGTCCTTGTGAGCACCGTGTACAACAGGGACTTCTGCCTCGCGACCGGCGAGGACTTGCGACCAGGCCTGCACCAAGGCTTGCATACCCGCGGCGCCAAACATGACGTGTGAAAAAAGGAGACCGACAAGGGTTGCATCGTTGAAGGAGACGACATGGAGAGCAATCTGAGGCTCATCGGAGCACATGAGGTCTTCGAGCGTCTTGGGAGCGTCTTGACGAGCGCCAAGGTTATAGAAGTTGATGACACCAGGCTGGATTGACGGGGTGGAGGTGGTAGTGGGGAGGTGCTTGGCAATGTTGTGCTCCTTGATGCTGAAGTCGTGCACATCGTGGGAAAATCGAATGGCAGGGCGAGCAGGTGTGAACTGCTTCGGGACATGAAGCTCAAGTTGGTTGTCGGGCTTGATGATTGCTCGGGTTAGCAAGACCCCTTTCCAGAGCGTTGTTCAAGTGCCGAATTCTACACACAAGGGGACACTTACTCTCATCCTCATGCGACCACCAAGCTTTCTCCAGTCGCCAATCTCGATCAAACGAGAAAGAGAAAGATTGAGCTTCTCTGCGTCGAGGACATCGTCGAAGCGAAGCGTCCAGTTCAGAAGCATCTCACGAAAAGGCTTCGTATCGTCAAAGAAGTGAACCGGGTAGACGTCGTCCGTAGCTACCGTTGGCAGCTGGGTACGCTTGGGCTTACGGCCGACGAAAGAACGCATGTAATCCATGATGATTAGAGAAGGAAGAAGATGAGCGGTGTCGTTGTTGGCTGCCGAGAGCTCTGACAAGACTTCCAGCCGCAGACCAAGACAAGACCAGGCAAAGGCGAATCAATCCAAACGTTGAACAGAAATCCAGATGACTGGCGTCACAGGCCTGCGAGCCAAGTTGTAGGACACCGGCTTATATGGCATAAGAGATGCCATCCGTCTTGGCCGGAATTTTTAAGCCCAAGTCCATGGCAGCAGCTTCCAAGGCGTCTCTGCATGTGTACGGAGGTTTCCCGTAGGTTTGAAGCAGGGTCTGAGCAGACCGTTGGTCAAATGGTTCATTGCGTTGTGCAGATGCTGCAGCACCGAGAAACAGGCTTTGTCGAGAGAGTGTGTGCGTTTCGTACAGAAGCCGAGCGAGATCGTGCCCCCTTGAAGTATAACACTTGCAGCCGTTCCACCTTCAAGGCTGGGCTATGTCAACTATTACCCCATCCGTTCTCTGCTTGGCGGGGGAGACCAAAGCTAGCGAAACTGTTGGCCCTAGCCTCTAAGCTTGTTATGATCTTGCATTTTGATGGGGATCCTTGTCTGTGGTTTGCATCGCGTGTTACGAAATAGGTTGACAAAGTGAACCAACCCCGGAAAGTAAGGTGAATAGAGAGACTCTGTTATCGCGGCCGAGGATGGATGCCCAGAGTGGAGCATAGTAGCACGGAGCCGGCCGGAGTTGGCTATCGATGCATCCCGCATAGTTCCCCGCAGTTGGAACTAAAGGCAGATGGATTGCTTACCACCCCAATAAAAGGTAAATGGCACGCCGCGGGCGACCTTTCCTTGCGAGGTGGCTTTTTGAACCGACGAAACTCTGAGTGACAGCCACACAAGAGACAAGATGACAGGACAGCCATACAACCTCTGGGTGGGAGGCCAGGAGAAGCCTGGTCATGCAGAGCAGTTCGTGACCTTTTCTTCCCTTTCTTCACCTTTCGAAGCTTCCCAGTACCCCGCGCGAGGGGCTGCAGGGCGCTTATCTGTGCTCGAGCTCATGCTCATGCTCATGCTTATGCTCATACTCACACTTGTGCTGATGCTCGACTCTCACACGCCAACAGGATCCCGGTCGAAGACCCCGCGACAGGTGAGATCTTTGCCAAGTAAGTTCTCAGCCCTCAGCCTCAACTTCGATGCCCCGTCCGCAATTATTTCCCACACGGGTGAGACTGACTGGCGTCCGAATGCGTGCAGCTGTCACGCAGCGTCCCTGGAAGACGTTGAAGAAACGATTCGTCTGGCGCACGAAACCTTCAAGGCCGGAACGTGGTCTAGAGCGCCCCGTCATGTTCGCGCCGACGTTCTCGACAAGACGGCTGAGCTGCTCACTGCAGAGTTGCCCTCGCTGATTCCTCTCGAGGTGCGCCAAACCGGACGCGCGATACGCGAGATGCGTGCCCAGGTGCCCACGTTGGTCAAGTGGTTTAAATACTATGCCGCCCTGCTGCGCACTGAAGAGCGTGCGGTACTGCCAACTGTGGGCAAGCTGCACAACTGGATTGACCGTGTGCCGCTGGGTGTTGTGGTGCAGATCACGCCTTTCAACCACCCGCTCCTGATTGCTGTCAAGAAGATAGCGCCCGCCCTTGCAGCGGGAAATAGTGTTGTGGTGAAGCCGAGTGAACTGACACCGCTCACGACGCTGCTGTTGGGCAAGATCTTACAGAAAGCTGGTGTGCCCGACGGAGTGTTCCACGTGCTTCCTGGATACGGCGCAACAACTGGCAAGGCCCTCGTCGAACATCGGCTTGTTCGTAAAGTCGACGTCACTGGCGGCACTGTGGCTGGGAGAGCCATTGGCTCGATTGTCGGCGGCAATCTGGCGCGGTACACGGCGGAACTGGGAGGTAAAGCGCCGCTGATCGTCTTCGAACAGGCCGATGTGGATGTTGCAGTCAATGGCATCGCATTCGGGTCCTTCATTGCTAGTGGACAAACATGCGTCGCCAGTACCAGAATTCTCGTCCAGGAAGGGATCATGCAGTCAGTGTTGGAGAAGCTGAAAGCCAAGGCCGAATCCATTGTCCGGCGGATGGGCTCACCGAGCAATCAGGAATCCATGATGGGCCCGCTGGTGTCGGCGAAGCAATTGTCAAACGTAGAGGCGCTTGTGAATGAAGCGCTTGCTGCAGAAGGCGCAGCCTTTACGGGCGGTCGTCGCATGTCTGGAACCAGCAGCCTGGATGGAATCGACTTTGCCAAGGGATACTACTTTGAACCGACAGTGCTGGTGTCTCGTGCCGAGGGCGACATCCTCAAGTCGCGCATCTGGCGGGAGGAAGCGTTTGGGCCGGTGGTTGTAGTGGCGCCGTTCAAGACGGAATCAGAGGCCATCGCACTCGCCAACGACAGTGAATTCGGGTTAGGAGCGGGCATCTGGACGCGGGACGTGGCGCAAGCGTTTCGAGTGTCTGAAGAAATCGACGCAGGCATCGTGTGGGTGAATACGCACCATCGAAACGATCCCAGCAGTCCGTGGGGTGGCGCAACGAGCGCGAGCGGTGTTGGCAGCGAGAACGGTATCGATGCATACCAGGCCTACACGACGACCAAGAGCACAATCATTAGCTATGCAAGCCCAGAGGAGGCGCTGGAGGCAGACGACTGGTTCCGTGAGGGCGCTGGTGACGTGCGATACGGATAGACGGACCCTCGATAAGTAGATCCTCAATAGACGAAGTGTCGCCCATGGTTCAATTGACCAATGCCAGCTATTGAGTTGCGAATAAGAGTGGGGGAGAGAGAGAACGAGAGAGAGAATGATGTTCCTCTCATGTTCGGGGATGAAGTGCCCGTTTCACAAGTCGAGAACCCGTCAGTGCGTGGTAGCTTGTCATGATCCCGCGGCATGCAGGCCGAAAATCCGTCATTTGCGTCTCGGACCGCAGGTGCAAGCGAATTGTTGGAACGAGTCAACGAAGCAGGTCTCGCTCGGATAGAATCCAACGTGGAGGATTGGAAACATATGATGTAAAAAGAGGATTTTGTTGTCGGTTGTGATATTTCTGAGAACTGGCAAAAGAGATGAGGTCCATCCAGGATTCGAACCTGGGCCTACGGAAGGTTCTGAGAATCAGAATCCGACGTCCTAACCAACTAGACTAATAGACCTGGTGTTGAGAATTCAGTGACGTCATCTCGTACATAAAGGCTGCGCTTCTGTGTCCAGCCAGCGCTGTCTGGCGGCGGCTGGCGCTTTGCGAGCCTTGCATCGATGTTGTTGTGTCGCTTCTCCGAGAAGCCATCCATTGTGCGGCTCAAAGTTGCGGAAGGGACGGATGAGCCCCGAGATAAGGTGATTGTTGATTGGGTGTCTTGGATTGGACCGAGTTTGACGCAAGGTGTCCAAAGTCTCGTCACAAAAGTCTGATGGTTGATGGGATCTTCCATGCCGTTACCCGTGCCGCTACCCTCGGCCAGAAGCACCGCACCCAAACGGGGCGGTCGTAGAGAGTGATTGGCTCTTCTTCTTGATCTCGACATTGGCAAGCTTCGTCAACGGCCGTCCAAGTGTTGGTTCTGTGGCTGTTTCTGTCTCGTCGTAAGTAGTCATATCGTTCTGGAATGTCTGATGCTTGTTCGGCTGGTCCTGTAGATGGGAGAAGAGGAGAGAAAAGCTGCGTCCCAGTCCTTGCCTTCCATTAGTCTCCTCGTCCTTCCGCTTCTCCCTGAATTAGCTTAGGTAATGCAGTTGCTCTACACTTATACGGTGCCTTCCTACCCGACCTGACCTCACTTAGATGCTCCGTACTTGCCTCGATAGGTAATTAGATTTCGCATGACATCATCCGAACGCCATCCACTCCATTGTCTTTTGCACCACCACTAAGAGCAGGAAGGTGTGGACCAGAGCTTATTCACAAAAAGGAAAGCACCCATATCAGACCATTCGGAAAGGAAGGAACCTTACATTCTCACCTACCCTACTTCAATTGGATGAGAACAGCTTGCTTCCTGTCGCGAACTCTCTTTCCCCGACGTTTACCCCATTGAGACATCCACTCGTAGCCGCATTGGCTTCAGCATCGACGTCTAACGCTTCTACCACCCGCTTTACATATTTTACCTTGCCTCAACTTGCATCTTGCTCAAAGCAAGGAGCACCTTGAAGTCAGCCCTGTTTTCAGCATTGAGAACCATTGCTCCAAGTTCCAGTTCACGTCGCCGGTCGCCGGCCGAGTCTCCAAGACATTCCAATCTTAGCGGCATTGAATCAGTCCCACGTTAAAACATGTCGCGGCCGAAACAGCACATCGTCTTTCTGACGGGACCTACGGGCACTGGCAAGACGACGATAGCAAAGTATCTGACAGGTTCGCTACGCATGACCTTTATCGAAGGCGACGACGTCTGTGCCCCTCCTCCCTCCATCCTCCCTCAGATGAACCGCCAACTCTATGTCTGCCAACAAGCGCACTGACACTGACACATTTTTCCGGCCTGGTCAACAGTACCACCCAAAGGAGAACGTAGAAAAGATGCACAGAGGCGAAGCCCTCACCGACGACGATCGTTGGGGCTGGCTCGACGCCCTCCGTGACGAGGCCCTCAAGGAACTGGAGCGGGACCGCCAGGGTGTCATCGTCACCTGTTCCGCTCTCAAGCGTGCCTATCGTGACGTCCTGCGCGGTGCGTCGCACCCGGAGAAGGACATATTTGTCCATTTTGTCACACTGCACGCGCCCGAAGAGGTGCTCTTCGAGCGTGTCAAGAATAGGCATGGCCACTTTGCTGGATCCAACCTGGTGCACAGCCAATTCCAGAGCTTGGACCCGCCGCAGGCCGACGAGCCGGACGTCGTTGGCGTCGATGTGCAGCCGCCTGTGGACGAGGTGAAGAGGGATGCGCTGGAGAAGTTGAAGGGTCTGCTGAGTAGGTGAAGATGGTTGTCACTACATGGCGAGTACAACGCAGGAAATCGAGCAGTCACTGGGAAGTACTGATTTGTACATATACAGTACTTGAGAAGTTGATTGCCTCAAGAGCTAAATGACCTCATCCATAGAACCAGCCCAAGGACGAATGGCAAGAAGACTTGCGAATAACCTGGATCCAACCATTACTCCGTTTCCCTGCAGCAAATCCTCTTACTTGCCCAACGAACATGCCGCTAATTATCCGAAGCAGAAACGCACCCATCGGTTGCAAGTTCAATCAAGAAAGAGGGCGTTTTAACCTCAACAAGACCTCCAAGTGGCTTAGATGGGAGTGTTCAAGAGCCCAGTATAAGTCTGCTGGGATTGTTCTTGAACCTCTTGAACCTCCTGCAGCTCCCAGACCTCTCCAGGTTCATGCTCAAAAACGGGTGGCAAGCGATAGGAATGCGTCTCACGCCGAACCGCAAGGTTGTCGATGTTCAAACGAGGCTGGAGCACAGGTCGAGGAGCCGGCGACCCGCCATACTCCGCCCCCCGCGCCGGAACGAGAGGACCATGATACGCCAGCCCCGGCCGCGAAGATGCATTTCTGACGTGGCGGTGCTCGTCCTGGACGATGTTGGGGATAGAGTCGTCGGTACGACGTTTGGGCAGTGGTATTAAGGGACACAGAGCCTCTTGCTCACAAAAGTAGTCCTGGGCCTGCGAATACCGCAGGGTGACATCGTGCGCGAACGTGGTGTACTCGTCGATCCGGCGGCGTGCCCAGGGAGGACCAAAATGGTAGTCGACTAGGTGGAGGAGATCACGGGCTCGCTTTGGCGGGCGGGGGGAATCCCATTTCAAGACGGGTGCTAGGCCGGGATGGAGGCGGGGGAGGTGGATTCCGTCGCTGGCGAGGGCGTTCTCGTGTCTGTGGTGCGAGGCTGATGTCGCTTCTGGGAAGAACAAGGTCCTGGGGCCTGTTGCCTCGTTGATATGGGCCGGCGGCGGGGATCGGCCTCGAGCTACGAGGACGGCATCTTCTTCCTCAGGTGTGTCTTCCTCATATCGGCCATCCTCGTGATGGCCTGGTTGCTGGTACTCCCAGCCACTGGAGACGTATGATCGTGGCTGTGGATATATGATCTCGCCCTCGGCGGCGGGACGTGTAATGCGGTTCTCCATTGTCTTGGAAAGAATAGGTGATTCTTGTGTTATTCGCTGATGAATAAGAAAGATCAAGGCAAGGGAAAGACATGAGGATGGAGGAAGAATCGATGTGATATCTGACTTGCTATCGACCCAACCAGGTTGACAATATATTTAAGTAGCAAATCTTTCCACTATCGCCAAAGGGAAACACGAATACAGAGCAACTGCTTAACCAAGGTACATAAACACTTAAATTCTTTTTCACGAAAAAAGAGCGGAGACAGGAGGCTGTTCAAACAACCTGAACGGCTCTTCAAAATTTATTCCCTCCAGCAGGATCGTGAACCCACATCCAACATACAACATAGTCAGGTTTGCAAAGTTTCCCTAGACGAAGCTTAGTCCAGCCCAGCCGTACACATGTCCGCCAGCCATGATACCAAAAAAAAAAGTCCTGGATTTGTACGGCATCAAATCACAGCACGTTCATGGATCAAACCTCCCATCCAGGTTGGGTACTTACCTACCTAGAACCTACTCCGCGATAGCCTCAGACAACCCACTTTCGGTTCCGGCAAGGTGCTCCAGTCCACAATCTATCTAGGTTCGAAATGGCAAGGTGTAAGAAGACCCAGTCAATCTCCATCTCTGCCGTCCCGTCTTCGAGTGGGGATCGGGGGGGGGGGAGGGGGGGGGATTAAGAGTCCTAGACATAGAAACGAGTCCAAAGGGGTTCGAAGCCCGAGACGTATAGAATTTAGGCTTCACCCATCCATGGCTCGAATTTGATTCCCCAGAGTATGTCCACGTGGACCTCCGTTAGTCCACAAGAGGCCTTTCTTGATGCTGCCCGGGCTTGGGCATAGGTGAAAAAGGTTGTGTGAGTGGCGGGCAGCTGTGTAACGTTATTCAACATAGAAACATGTAGGTAGCCGACGTCCGCCGAGGCTATTTCTCCGTACATCACTACGAAGTACAGAAAACTGAATGAACAAGATTGTAGTCAACGTGGTATTATTAGTAGAGCAATCTATAAGCAAGCCTGGCGTCCGATGCCAATACGCCCCTGTCCCTTTTCATTATACATAATTACATACATACACGCCCGCCTTCCGAAACATATGCACATATGGAAGAGGCAGGCAAAGCTGACCGATCGTGATGGCGATCCAATTACAGCATCATGGCAGCGAACAAAGCCGCGACACCTGCAACGAAGAAGCTGCTCTGCAAAGTGGACGCGGCAGCGGGCGCCGGAGCGCTCGTTCGAGCGGGAGTGCCGCTAGTTGTGGAAGGGAGAGTCGTCTGGGCGTTGACAGATCCGGTGGGGGATCCAGAGGTGGAGACCAGTCTCGTCAGGGTCGATGACGTGCCATTAGCATGCGTGGTCGTGGTGTTGGCGGCGACAGTCAAGGACGCGACCGGGGCGCTGGTGGTGGGAGTCTGGATGGCGGTGGTAGTGTTCTTAGCACTCTGTGTCGGAGCATCGGACTGCTGGGCCTTGTTCTTGTCGTCCTTATCGCTGGACTTTTCCGGCTTGGGGCTGGCGACGTTGCCGACACTGCCAGGGCTGCCGCTCTTCTCGCCGGCGCCGATGATCTGGATACTCTGCCACTTGCCGTCGGAGCCCTTGGAGTACTCGTACTGCTTGGCACCAGCCTTGTCACCACCAGCATAGTCCCAAACCTTGAGGGAGCGGTAGTGACCGGCGAAGGGAGCCTGATCCCACTGAGCGAGACCACCAGCCCAGTCGATGGTGCCCTGGGCAGTGCCCTTTCCACCGACCCAGGTTCCGAGCTTCAGCTGCATGGGAGTTTGCGGGTAGTTGCCCTCGGCAGGGGTGGCGGTGCGGTAGACCTTTCCGTCAATGGAGAAGATGATGGACTCCTTGGTCCACTCAATGGTGTAGGTGTGGAAGCTGGTCATTGGGTTGAAGGGGACCTCGTAGTAGCGAGCGCGGGTGTAGTCGTTGACACCAAGGGCGTAGAAGTTGGTTTGAACGTGGGTTTGGTCAGCACCAACAAACTCCCAATCGATCTCGTCCAGGGCGTCAGACTGCAGGACAATGCTAGTGACGATGCCGCGACCGGGGGCGGCCTGCAGTTCAACTTCGACCTTGCCGAAGAAGAGGTAGTTCTTTGAGGTGAGGGTCGGGGCGTTGCTCTCCTCGAAGATGGTCATCTCGCAGCCCGTGTCGGCGGAGAATGACAGGACTTTGGGGTTGTACTTGATGCCGCCGTCGACGATGAAGAATGACTCGAGGTCGTTCATGTTCTTGGAGGTGCGGAAGTCATAGCTGGCTTCACCGCCGAAAGCGGTGTTGGCAGGGCATGCTGAAGATTGTGTTAGAATCGCCATTCACTTTTGGTGTAAGTGAGGGGAACAACATACTGTCGCCCTTGACGGGGTTGCAAGCGGAAAAGGTCTGGGCAGAAGCCAGGCCAGCAGCGGCCAGAGTCAAGGCTGCGTAGCGCATCATCTTGAGTTGTGATTATGGAAGAGATGTGAGGGGGAGGAGGGCGATGGCGAGGGTGAGACTGTGAGTGATTGTCGTTGAAGTCAAACTTGCTGCAGAAAGGGAGCGGGAGCAAGGGTAGATATCGACGTTGAGAAGTAAGGTGAGGTTGAGGTGACACGAGAGGAGTAAACAACCACGGACGGTGATCCGAGGAAGATGTCCCAAATATAGAAATTAAGGAAAGGCTAGAGGGATGGAAGAAAGGAACTAGTGCACTGGGCAGGTGGGAGGCCAAGGAAACAGAAAATGGTGAAAGGACGGCACCGGACGCTGTGTCTCTAAGTTTAGGTCGAAGCCGCCGCTTGGGAAACAGTAAACGGGAGGCTGGCGGATTCTGGGCGACCGAAAATGAAGAAAGTGGGAGAAGTAAGACCACTGGGCCTCAGAATCACAGTCAGGTACCTTCCTTCACTACCAAGACAGAGACGAGAGAGGCTGTGTTTCTTTCCTGCTGCATTAGGGCCAGTAAGCGTGAGATGACACGAAGAATCGCTGCTTAGTCTGCTTTTATTTCTGGGCGCCTTCCCTTTCGCTTGAACGAATCCGCGCTTGCCAGGCGCACCACCTTCCTCACCTATTGGCCATTTAGCGGGAAAGAGTGCAACAGATGGGAGGCTGGGGACCTTCCTAGTGATGAGCTAATGCAGGGTCCAAGTACCTTGGCTGCGAAAGGTGCGTGGAGAGATACATGCAGTGGTGTGCACCCTCGTCTTCTCCCCAGCCAGCTGGTTTGGCTCCAGGGACCCTCGGTGGCTGCCGCAAGCGGGGACTTTAACATCGATTACCTCAGCTTCCTCCCTCTTTCCCACCTTTGTACCTGCACCTTCCCTCCCTCAGGTAGTCAGTGAGTCTCACGGCACCTACGGACCGCGGAGTACGTACCGCGTTCTTGCCGTCCAGCTCGTGTCCGGTCGCGCCGTTGCTGCCACGCCAAACCCTCTGCATCCAGCTGGGTTCCTGCCCATCTCGTGTTTGAATCATCAGATGGACGCCGTTTCCGTCTCCCACAGCCCTTGTCATGTTGTTTCCTCTCCAGCTCAATTCTAAAATCTCCCAACCTCTTCATTCCTCGCAAACCACATCACCGGTTCATCTCCTGACAGCTTCGACCTGCCAGCGGCGCGCCCATGACGCCGTCGCCATTCGACTGCAGACGTCCATCACCCCCTACAACATCCACAATGTCCCATTCCCAGCCCTCGCTCAATATCTTTCCCCCGTCAACGATGTCTTACGCTTAAACCGACATGGAAGTCTGAAGATGATCTTTACCCACGCACACAGGCACTCTCGGCAATCTTGAGCGCAAGCAAGCGAGGCCACTTTAATTTCCAGTCGACTAGCCACATTTGCAAGCAGCCACACAGCCCTGCATCTCAAGGGATTGTGGCCCATCTACGCCAGCCGAGGCGCCAAGATGGTTGGCCGTCTCGTATCTTGGGAATAGGATGCGTCCGTTCGAGTACCATAAAAATTACCTCGCGCATATGCTACAGGCGTCCAGTGAGTAGAACAACGACCGATTGCATCAAAGTCCCTAAGGATGCTTCACTTGGCTTCTCTGGTCCATCCTTATTCATAGTTTTCAATCTGCTTTTTGCATTTCTTTTGGATGTTCCGTCCTAGCGGGACTAAAGACTAACTAACACGGAGCAGCCTGCATCTTTTGTCCCCCTTTGCACGGCCTGAGAAAACACATTCTGCAACAATGGACTTGTCCCGTCGCCCCTTGCATCAATCTGGTCAATCCATCATAAGTCGTCTCGTAATTGGCGCCAAGCGGACCTGTCCCTCGACCATCCTCCAGCACATCCTCTGCGTGTCTGTGTGTCCATGCCCTCCCGACGGTCTCGAATCCATGCGGTCCCCTTGGGAAGAAAATTTGGAATGGTAAGAAGTGAAAATTGTATAGACAAAACACCCAATCGTGTCCTAGTCGCTGACGATCAGATCCGAAACAGAAACACTTGGACACGACATGCTAAAGAAACCCAATCGCTCTCGTCAACATCATCCGAAACTTGCTCCGCTTAGCAGGTGTTGAGCATAGAGGTGAGGGCAGTCTTCTCGGCAGAGGTGACGGTGAGGGCCCAGTAGCTCTTGACCGCAACCCAGGAGCGGGCGTAGGTGCAGTAGAAGCTGGTCAGAGGGGGCTTCCACGAGTCGGGGCTCTTGTCGCTCTTGGACTGGTTGACCTCATCCGTGACAGCCCACAGCTGGGGGCGGGTGAGATCGTTGGCAAACGACTCACGCTTGGCAGTGGTCCACGATGCGGCACCAGACTGTCGTCCCATGTTAGCATGCACCTTTAATTCTAACATTGCGCACAGAGCAGACTTACGATCCAAGCGTTCTTCAAGGGAACCATGTGGTCAATGTCAACATCGCTAGCGGCGGTCCAGGTGGCACCGTCGTAAGGGCTCTTCCAGGTACCGCTGGTCGCGGAGCAGGCAGAGTTGACAACGACGTTGGTGCCATCACGCTGGAGTACAGTCTCGCGGGTGTTGCAGGTGCCGGAGATGGTGTCCCAGGTGGGGAACAGGTCACGGTCGTAGGTGCCGGTGTTGGTCCAGGCGGCAACGGTCAGAGCAGCGAGCTGGGTCTTAGCCGAAGCGGCGGTGGGGATGCCAGGCTGTATGCAAAATGTCAGAAACGGCTTCGGCAACGGCCAGTCACAACAGAATTCGGACTTACGGGAGTGGGCATCGGCAGGGGCTCGGCGACGGGGTTCGGGGCCGGGACGGGAGAGGCGACGGCCGCGCCGGCGATCATAAACAAAGCAGCAGTGACCTTCATGGTGACGGTGGCGAAAGGGCGGATGGATGAGACCGGGTGAGAAGACAGGACTGGGATGGAGGCTGGAGTGATGTGGTGAACGGGTGGCTTGGCACTGACGATGAAGCAGAAACAACAAACTGAGAGCGGGAGATCTGCCGTGATTTATATCTTCCGTCGACGTCCTTGCGGTTTATCTCGTTTGTCGTCAAAAGGACTTCCTCGTCGGCGGGTCGCGAGAGTTCCCAAGTCTGCGTTTCCCTCGCTTGTACAACGTCGAACCCCACCTTCATGTCGTTTGCAGCTCCGTCGAGCCAGTCACCACGTCGTCCAACCCCACGATTGTCTACCTGATGTCTTAATCTCCAGCCTGACCCTCCAGGAACCCGCCGACGGTGCGGCATTGAGTCGATGAAACGGCGCGCTGTTCTGAAAAGGGGCACTCTGTCCGGCCACAGTACGACCCAAAGCGACCGTCTCATAGGGCTTTCGCAGGGGGGACCACAGGGTTCTGTGGGCGAGCTGACAGCTCCGTGTGCCTTTATCTCTCGTGTTATTGGCGGGGTAATCTAGACGTTTGGTCAACTTCCCGGTCTCTGAGTGCCGATGCACGGCGCGCTACGGCTCCCGCTCTCTCGTCAACCTTAAGCCTGGTCCATCCCAAGTTTCCCAACCTTAACGCCAAGCTCACGAGAGTCGAGGACCAGCCACTCACGTCTCCCGGCACCGGCACGTTATCTTATCGGTCCCTGTCAATCACCTGCGAAAAGCGACATGGCTTGGCTGCGAAATCCTGGTCGTTCTGTCAATCTGTCTTCCATCTTGGTCCTGTCCGCTGCACGTCAACCCCTCCATGTCCCGGCTCCTTCAACAGTAGCGCACGGGGTCTTTCACGAACCTTCCTGTTTGGGGGCCAGCTGCCGATGATGCGTGGTCAAGACTTCATGAGGAAGCCTGCCCTTGGAGGTGACGCTCGTGATAGCAACCTCTCAGGGTCTCGAGAATCGAAACGAGGCAACCCACGGGCTGCAGGCTCACAGACGTGCAGCACATAAACAACGAAGCCTAATGTCTCACGCCAGACGAATAGAGGCAGGTCGACGGGAGGGTAGATCCGGATCACCACTCGACACCGCAACGCCGCAAACCTGGAGAAGCCATCTCGACCGCTGGTTGGACTACATTTACGACAGCCAAGCAGGCCTGCGCAAGCGCTGATAGCGATCGTCATCCCAAAGCGGTGTACAACATGGGCTCGGATTCGCTGCTTGGCCATTAAACATAGTTTCCCGCCATACCTCGAAGTAGCGTTGCCCGTCCCCATAGGCTGGCGTTCTCAGAATCCCATTACTCGTGCGAGGCGGACCTCCCCAGGATGGCAAGACGCAAAAGAGCCCACATCCCGACCTCCGATCGGACCTTGCATCTGAATAAGCTTAAGCGGCACCGAGTTGCAACTTCACACACACGCCATTCTTTATCATGGAGAATATCTCGGCCGACTGCTATCCCCCGCCTAGCCTCTGTGTCTTATCGACAACCTGACTGTTTGATTGTCTCTCAGAAGTCAAATCCGCCGTCACCCATACCTGTACATCCGGCCTTTCCGCCAAACCAGGCACTCTGTCGCCGTCACTTGGATATCAGTCAAGATTCAGGGCAGCTTCAAGCCTCGGCAGCGATAAGAAGATTGCAGGGGAGGGAGATATCCCGCGGAACGTAATAAGCTTGACCAAACGAAGAAGGACCACTCACCCCGACACACCCTGCCGAGCACATGCCCAGCAGCTCGGAGCCGCAGCCAGTAGCTCCTCCACACGTTCCCGTTGCGCAGCTGCCTACAGCTCCGGGGCCCATGTTCGCGAAGCCTGGCCCAGCGTGATACAGGGTGCTCGTCGTCACGGCGGCCACGACCGATGCCCAAGGTCCGTCCACGGCGATATCTTTCCCCCAGAATGACGTCTTATCTTCACCGCGAGGTCCCATGCGCTTGCCAGAGTCCACCTTGAAAGTCTCGCTTGCCCTCTTGCGCGCCTTGGAATGCGCTTCTTCCAGTCTATTCCTGAACCCAGAACGCAATGGACGTGTCGCTGTCCGCTGCGCTGTCGTCTCGTTGGTGTGCACCGCCGGATGCGACGAGATATGCGCAGACTCGGCGGCTGGCGGCATGGGCATATTGTTGGCCTTGGAGGCTGCATGCCATGCTTCGAGAACTAAGGTACATGTACGCTCAGCAGGGGTTTGGTCAGTAAGTGTGGCTGACTCTAAAAGTAACACAGGCACACATGGGGGCGCGGGGAATTGTAGTGGTTGCAAGATGCCTTACGCTTTTCCTCCTTGCCTATTCCGAACATCTTGGTCGTGGGCAAGGCCATCACCCTGACGGCTACAGATAACACATCTGCAGTCAGTAATCACGGCCAATTTCATTGTAGCTATCACCATCGGAGTGCGCCGAGCAGCGAGAACATGCGATATCACGACTTCCCCCTCGGGCTGGAGAGATCAAGATGACAGTGCTCTGGGGTGGTGGTACTGATAGGGACACTCACTTTCGCAGTACCAGCATTTGCACTCCGAGTAGATCTCGCCGTACTTTTCCTGGTATGTCTTACTTGTCCACTCAAAGGCTGTGCTTAGTCGATCCTCGTCAACTTTGTCATTGTGATCTACAAAGGCCCCCGTCTTTGCGAGTGTGAAGACAAAATAGGACTGGGGAGAGAGCTGGTGCGTGTGCCACGCGAGGTCGACGTCAAGTGTCGGGACGGCAACTTTGTCCTCTGTGGACGAGGCAATAGCGATGATCTCGACGAATCGGGCGTACTTTTCTAAAAGTTTTCCCATGATATCCCGCGCTGTAGGAAAGTGCAACCAGTTGAGCTGCCAAGATCAGTCACCTGGCCAGCTCAGTATGTGAAGAGAGGAAGCCCTCACCTTGCACATCTTTTCAGTAAAGGTTGCTTGGCGCATCACACATCCTACGAGGTCAATGGAGAAAGGCGACGAGTTCTCCCAGTAACGCGACATCATCTTTCTCGTCTGCCGTTTTGCGTCTAGACTCAGACGGAAGGCCGTCACATTTTCTTGGCCGGGCCGGCTCATCACCTCACGTAAGTTCTTGGGATCTGCAAATTTACCTGTAAAGCTCTCTTCCATGGCATCTCGCACGGCCATAATGCTCGGGGCAGTTTTGTTTCTGGGCTTGAACATCTCGAGGATGTGTTCCGAGAGCCCGCGACGGGCCAGGCGGGTGGGGAAGAGCCGGTCTGGGCATTCCCCTGACATATCGTCTGAGCCGTATTGTAAAGGGTTGGGTAGACCTGTATCGAGGTCGAGGGTTGTTCCCGGCATGGCATGGTTGGATTGTACCGAAGCCTGGATGTCGTCGCGAAGTTTTGCTGCCCGGAGAGATTCGTGGGTCATCATGAGTCCGCACGAGGGGCATGCGTGGGCTAGTCGCCCGTCGGCGAGGCCTTGGCCTACGATGTCGAGTTTTCTTTGGAAGTATTGTCAGATATATGGCTTCCATAATAGCTGGATGCTAGAGCTACTAGGTAGAAAAGTCTGGAGTGGACTGCTGAAAGGGACAAAACTCACTTTGCACTCGAATCGCTCCGCGACACTCCACACGTCGTCCACGGGATGGAAGCCAAGGTAGAACACGCAGGGCACGGTACATCTTTGGCGTCAGGATCGTCTTCGTTGTACCAGGCGAGGTTCGTGTCCGCTTCCCAATGTGCTTTGCACGCGTCCGAGACGACGTATTCAAAACTTGGGCTGATGATGGCAGCGTTGACAATGGACCAGGGGATTCCTGCTGCCCAGAGGGAGCTGTGACCGTAGCGGAGGCAGTCCTTTGAGAATGTCAGTATTTGGACGACGATTGCGATAGCAACAAGGGGGTCTATTGACCTCAAGGTAGAGTCTCGGGTTGAGCATATGCGCGTGCCAGACGAGTAGCACATCTAGAGGTGGCAGCATCTCCTCGCGCCAAACCATCGGTTTCGACTCGGGGAACCCTTCATACCGGGCCCGGCTCCGATGCTGTCTACTCTCCCCAGTCTCATGCTCGGCTTCGCCTTGGCCCTTGTTTTGACACTCGGCTGGATCTCCTCCGTTAGACAAGGATAACGACTGACTAGGTTTGGACCCGATGACGAGCATGTCGCTCTCGAGGAGCATGTCTGGGCCGAAACTCCGCCACCATGCTGCGTAGCGGTCTACCGCGCGGCCGAGGCAGATTGCCCACCTCTTTTCGCGGAGTCTGATCAAGATATCCAGGTCGAGTTCAGGTTTGATTCCAGTGTCCGGATCCATTGGTGCTCTCTTGGTGGTCTTGTGGTTGTGTTCTTCGCTCTTCGTGCCGTTGCTGTCACCATCGCCATTCCGTGTTTCGGTGAATTTCATGGGAGTAATGGTGGTACCGGCCCGCGCATCCCAAATATCCCATAGACCATCGCGGTACCCTGTTTCCGTCTTGAGGCGGTTGAAGGCTGTTAAGAGGCGAAGGTGCGCTAGACATGCGTCTTGGGTCGGGAAGGATGATGGAATCGGGGTTTCAGGCGGGAGTGCAAAATTGATACCCATGGCGATGCCGGCTGGGACGGAAAGATCCGGATCGGAGAGCGCGGTACCGTGGGACAAGGGAGGGGCCGAGGCGGCGTGTAGAGCGGATCCCGGGGTTGCGGCGATTCCGGATGCGGAAGCGGATGTGGAGCCTTGGCCGTCTTCCGGAGGAGGAGGAGCCCGTTTGCTCCCTCCCTTTCTCTTCCACATTACGCAATGATAGGACTCTTCCCTGCCTTACGCGGGTTTCTTAATTCGAGTCGAATGAGTCGGGTCCGTTTTTATAGTTTCTTTCTTCAAGAGAGACGTGAGCCTGCCAATTGCTGCGACGTGGAAACTTTCATATGCGGCTGTGCTTGACCGTGTCGGTGAGTGAGTGGTATCGAGGGACGGTAAAGCGGTGTGCGTTCCTCAACCCCGCGGATCGTCGGTCCCTGTCCAGGGGCGCTAACGTCTTGCTTTCCTTGCGAATAGGCAGTTCCGAATTGGATACTTTGGGGTCGAGGGTTTTTTAGTTCGCAATTACCCTCTAATTCATACCGGATGTTGCGCCGCGTCCCTCGTTGCGGTTGCGAGTGCCTTGCGTACCGCCAGGTAGGTCTTGCGGGAGGGTGAAGTTGGAGTCAGTCAGGGTAGAGGCGATCGAGATTCTCCCGCTGCGAGATCTAATTGACGCCGAGACTCTGACCGAGATGTCCCAGACGCCGTGTACGCAGTACGAAGAAAATCGGATTGCGGCGGTGACTTGGAGTAGTTTATGAAATATCCATGATTCATCTCCACAGCATACATGCATGTTCCATTGTCGATCAGTGATAAAGAGCCGTTCGGTCGGATCTCGCTCGACAGGTGTGTGTGGTGCGTGGTTTGGTGTGTTGGCTCCAATGACGGGCACTGGTTGGGTGTGCATTAGACCCCGCAGGTAGGATTTGTCGCGGGGGAGCATGCCAGTCCAGAAGGATTCAAATGTTTGGAGCATGGTGACGTTGGAAGCGGGTTCAGTTTGCCGTGTGAACGAGCCATAGTGTGTGATGGGCATTTGCAATGCTTGGCGGTGAGGCGTTATCTTTGGACTATGAAAGTCACGTTAGAGTTTGGGACATGCAATTAAGATGTTCTTGGTTATATTGAATCGATTCTGGTATATTGCAGTAAATAACATAATGTGGGCGGTATTTTCCGCTTCCGATGCCTCAACGCCGTGCCATGCAAATTCATTAGATGTAAAGGTTAGATCCGACGACCCCTCATGTTCGCCAACCATGTTGTAGCTGTATCATGATTGACTTGGTTGGGAATCATATTCCTTCACGCATTAGACTCTCTCCTGGTGAGAGGTCCCGTCGACGGCGCTCTTGGGCTGCAGGCCTTCTCCCTTCTCACTGTGCACGCCACCGTCGCTGACGCTGGCATCAAGGTCTGTTCCAGCCTTCTGGCGGATGCGGTGCATCTCCTCAGCAGAGGGAGGTACCCATTGGGTGCTCTTCCACGGCTTGACGCCCTCCAAGTACATGGTGTCAATTTCCTCCAAAGTGCGTCCCTGACCCTCGATGACGAAGAAGTAGACAACGAAGCCAGCAACCAGGTTGCATCCGGCAAAGACGTAACCGTATCGGAAGTCAATGGCGCCAGTAATAAAGGGAGAAAAGAAGCCGATGAAGAAGTTCCAGATCCAGTTGCTGGCGGTGGAGAGGGACATGGCCTTGGCGCGGTATCTCGAGGGGAAGAGTTCGGCTTGGATGGTCCAGATCTTGAAGAAGTTAGCACGCGATTGAGGAGAGAATGGTGCGGACGCTTGATGACTTACCATAGGTCCCCAGGTGGTAGCAAACCCCAGAATGAAGAGAGAAGCGAAAACGATGAGCACGATGCCGGGGCCGACAGTATTTTGAGGGTTCTCGCGATCCAAGCTGAAGTGACCGACGGAGGCAAAGATCAAGAAGCAGATAAACATCCAGCCGGAGCCAACCATAAGCGACTTGCGTCTGCCATAGTGTTCAACAATGTAAAGACCGATAAAGGTGGTTCCAAAGTTGATAGCATTCAGGATGATCTGGGTGATGAAGGAGTTGATGTTGACAGACGAAAAGATGGTGGTTCCTGGAGGCAAATTAGACTCCATAATTCAGGGAAACGACATGGGATAAGAGGACTCACCGTAGTAAAAGAAGTAATTGGCACCGGTGAGTTGCTGGAGCATTTGCAGTCCGCAACCCAAGGCAATACGCTGGGCCATTTTCGGGGCCTTGAACATGCCAGAGAACTCCTGGACGGCATTGCCCTTGATCTGCGATTCGGCCCGGAGCTTGCTCTCAATCTCCTCGAGTTGGATGTGAATGCTATAGTGGTTCTCGGGAGCGCCGTAAACTCGGCAAAGGGTGTTCTTGGCACGCTCAATGTTGCCCATGCGGTAGTCATAACGGGGAGTTTCGGGGAAGGCAAGAATGCCAACGCCGAGGATGATGGTCCAGAGCCAACCAAGACCAATGACGATACGCCAAGAGCCTGAACTATTTTCGAGATGCGTGACAGTGCCGTAGTTACTATATCTCTGTTAGTTGTCTCTCTTAGGAATGCTGCGTTGGCTATGCACTTACAAGCACGCGGCGAGGAAAATGCCGAGGGTGATAAAAAGCTGGTAGGCACAAACGAGAGCACCGCGGATCCATGGCGGTGCAGTCTCGGCCTGGAACATGGGAACAATGAGACTGAGAGCACCGACACCGAAGCCAGCGACCAAGCGGCCAACCATGATTTGTTCCCATGCTCTTTCAGCGGCAATTTGAATGACGAAACCGATGGAAGTGATGAGGCACCAGAAGGAAATGGAGTACCGGCGACCAAACTTGTCGGCGATGGGGGCGGCGCACAAGGCACCGATGAGGGTACCGATGGAGAGGAGACCGACGATCAGACCGGAGCGGACGTTGCTGAACTTGATGGAGCCGTCGGCCTTGTGCTCGCCGAACCGGTCGAGGAAGTCGGGCATCTCCAGGAATCCGGAGATCTGACCCGTGTCATAGCCAAAGACCATGCCACCCATGGAGATGAGGATACCCATGGCCCATGATCGCCCCGAAATACGCTTCAGCGGGGAGTAGTCGAGATGGGCGAGGTCCTGACGGGCATCGCTTGCCTTCTCAGAGGCAGGATTGTATTTGTCGAACTCAATCGTCGAGAACCCCATGTTGGGCGACGATTTGTGTGGTGTTGTTGGTAGTGATGTTTGGTGAAGTGATGGAGAGATGTGCCAATGATGGTTCGTCCGAGACAGAAAGAAGCGTGTGTGAGGAGGACATGGCGGGCAGTATTATATGGATGTTTCGTCGATCGACAGACGAGACGAGGATTGAGAGCCGCTCGCAAGCGCAGTACGCTTATGCTGCTGAATGGGTGGGCAGAGTTGGGGGCGTCCAGTCTCAGTCGGCTAGGGGCGTGACGTCAAGAGAGGACCGAGGCCTTGGAGTCAGTCAATGTGCGAGGGAGACTACACTCCAGAGAGAGTGCCCGATGACTTGGGATGGACGGCGGTGCCACCGTATGCCACCGAAGTCTTGCCGTCCGGGGCCCGGGGTCTCCAGGTTGAAGGAATCGGCCCGTTCCCCATCTTTTTCTGGTGTCAGGCAGAGAGAAGAGACTTCAGAGACGAGAAGGAAGCCGAGGGGACGAAGATGCAGATTTGGCGGATGTCATTGGGTGTGTGGGCGCGAACTACGGAGGCCTGGTCCAATACTTCTGTGTAGTGTCAGTGTACACCAGATTACCAATGCAGCTCTGGGGATGAGAATCATGGGATTCTTGGGAATTGTGGAAACAGACCAGGCAGAAAAAACTTACAGCGTTGGCCGGGGATGACATGGTCTGTCGATTGTTCCCTGGCACGGCGTGGAAGAAAATCGTGAGATTGAGCAACGGCTGGATGACGTTGGTGGGCGAGGTGCGTTTTGTGGGAAACCCAGGGGGGCGTGAGATGATGTAAAGATGCCGGATCCGCTCAAGGCCGTTTTACAATGCAAAGTATCTTTTGCGCATTAACTTGGTGCGCGGTACCAAAGAAAGCCGTTTTTGTACAAGTATAGGTACCGGTACACTAAGGGAAGGTAAGTAAGGTGCAGGGTGTGCCGGAGGAACCGGGGCCGGGGTACACTACACGAGCAGGTGGTCAAGTTCTCTGGAGATTCTTTCACGGCATATTCGGATTGCAGACTTGGGATTTGAGAAGTGAGCAACTTTGTGTTTGTTAAACTGCGGATGAACATATGGTTAACGACAGACTTCTTTGATATGGAGCTTGGTGAAATGTCGTGGTGAGGTGAGCGACTCACAACACGCAATACACGTGACTCTTCTCTTCTGTCCGAATGTTCCTTCTCATCCAATTGAGGTACACAGTACACAAGTAGAAAGAGGGGCGATGAAATGAGGCCATCGTGATATGATACGGAATGTATCCGGCCAGCGAATCTTGTGTGGAAAGATACATTAGGTGAGTCCCTGGACAGACGAAGGAATGGTGCCGCGGCAGAGGGACGGCAGGCGCTGCCGGAATTGCTGCCCACGTCACTGCCAACTGCGCACCAGTGAGAAGGCACAATGACAAGCGGGACGACACGAAATGCAGTCGCGTTGCCAATCATCGCCAAGCTGCTTCCCGACCGGGTGGATCGGATCTCGTGCCAAGGGGCCAGTCATCCCAGGCAGGTTCTCAAGGCAGGTCCCGATCGCTACCTTCTTGCCGAATGCACATGGTCCCTTTGGCCCTTCTTTCCCTGGCAACTCGAACCCGAAATGGTTTACTGCGTAATTACTGCTCGCCAAGTGAAGGCACAAATGGAAGCCATGGAAGGGCAGGAGAGCCGCTTCCTCAAGTCTCGGTAACAGTCTTGGATGATGAGAGACACAGCCAAACAAGCTCTGCCGAACGGGGGCCCAAGAAATCTTGATTGAACCACAGCACTTGCCTCAATCCCGAACCCCTGCCTCACATCCTTCTAAGTTCCTTCCTCGTGAAAACCAGTACGTATCAATTCAATCCAGCCCCGCCAGCACCAAACATCAGATGACGTCGTTATTGAAAACACACGGAAAGAGAGAAAAAAGAGAATGGAAGGAACCCCGAGATGTTGGAAAAAGATATCGCCGCGACACCTTCACGGCCCACCTCCGGCTTTCCGTTCTTCAGAGCCGTCGTTGCTCTCTTTCGGCCCTTTTCTCCCCTCAACCTCCAGATGTCTCCAGAGTCTCCAGCAAAGCCCCAAATATTCTCCAGAAATCTCCAGTCTTTTGCCCTTTCTGCTGCGTGCGCAGCGTGTCACGGTCTCTCTTTTCTTTCCCCAGCTCCAGAAAACTCAGAGTCTCTTGCCTTATTCTACAGGTCTAACCGGTCTGTCGGTCGCCGTCCGAGGGAGAACCGACGCCTATTCTCCCCATCCTCCATCCCACCCACCCGAACCACGCAACCTACGCCATCTTCCCCTCGGGGCTCCCAGATCTGTGGTGTTCTTTTCTCTCTTCAATGGATCATTTGGGGCCCCTTCCGGGGAACGAGATGCGAATCAAAGGGGCCTCGCACCGTCCCCATTGTTTCGGCCTCCGCCACAACGCCGTCGCCCCCAACGGCCAACCACATCACCATCGAGCCCCGTCTTCCCCCGTACACCTGTCCGAGTCTCGACTTTTCTTTGATTTCTCCGGTCTCGTAAGAGGGGTCGTAAGACGAGGTCATGAGGCTCTCATGGGGTTCGGCGATTCCTAAGAAGACAAGTATCGTGCCTCGGCTTATTCGTCTCCACAGTTATTTTCGTCAGTCACGCACTCACCAGAACCACCACGGACCATACTTCCCAGTACTGTTAACTTCGCGACATATCGACGATACCCAATCTCCACTGTTATCACGCGTCACTTCTTTCCAGAGAACAAACAGCTTTCCAGCCTGTACGAGAAAAAAACTAGATCTCGATTGGGAATCAAAAGTCGCCCATCAGGGGACGATCCCTCCGCCCTAAGTGACTGATTGTCGGATCAACCACGTGCCTAGCCCCAACATTCGCCGTTCAGTTGCGCCAGTTCATCTCCATTACGATCCATCCGACTGTTACAGCCATACACACATTTTTTGATAATCGGCGCCGTCCACTTTTCTCGGTCGCACTGCGGTATCTCTCTGCATTGCTATGCGCACCTATTATACGGATCTATTATTGCACCTCACGATGGTCTGCACGGTTCCGGCTTCTCCGTAAACCCCCCCGGCATTACTCTGTCACTGAACTGCCAGGGCGTCCTTGGTTGTGCTCGCGGGAACGCTGGGCCTGCCGTGCTCCCTCCCGCAATAATCATTCTTCCCGTTTCAACTTCCGAGCTCACATGGCTCTCCCTGCGGTCCCGACCAGTCCCGACGATCCCCGATAAAATTTCGATGTCGCCGACATAGCACATCGGCACCTTCAGACGCGTCCACATTGCAGACCCAAGCGTTACGTGATCAGAGCTGAACGGACCGAATGCTGTTATGCGACCTACCACGTGGACTCGAAGCCATTGACCCCCGTCGGCTTATCAGCCAAAGTGGTGATCCGAAAGCCGTGTCGCAGCCCTTCCTGTGGGTTGTGGACGTTGTAGTCCGAGATGGCAGTGTGCGCCGTCACTCTGTTATCCCAGAGAGCGACAGTTCCCTCTTCCCACTTGACGCGGACTTGGAAGTCCTGGCCGTTGTTGATATGCTGTTTCTTTTTGTCAATAGGGTTCAGAAACCCGAATGCTGGTATCACAAACCTTGAACAGGAGCTTCAGCAGCGCATCTGATTCCTCATCTCGAAGGCCGACAATCCTCTTTGTGAAGCCTGGATTGATGAATAGCGCCTTTTGGCCAGTTGCCTGCGACACGGAAGACATTAGCGGGACGGACTTAATCGCGAGCTACAAGTCATGGCGACATTACATACGGGATGAATCCGAACAATGGGATGCTCCGACTTGACCGGCTCCCTCCGCACAAATTTGCCGTCTCGACGACCGTTGTCGGCTTGGGGAAAGCCGCTGTGTTCTGCTCTCAACCCCTCGAGAAGAGCTTGTATCGGCCTCGACAATCGCGCATACGCCGCCGTCTGAGAAACCCACGCCGTGTCGCCGCCCGTCTCAGGTACAGAGAGAAGTGTAAGGATCGTGACGCCCGGTGATTGGTGCTCATACGACACGTCTGAGTGGTACCCGATGGTCGAGAGTTTGTTGCTCTTGCTTCGGTTGCGATACTCATTGTCCGGACCCAGGTAGATGTTGTGCAGCTCGAGATGGTCCTTGACATGCGCGCCGACGGGCTGGAAACTTGTCAGCAAACTCTTTGCCGAAATGGCAGTGTGAAATGGCCACGAACGTGGATGTGGAGAGGACCAAAGTATTTCCCGAATTTCTTTTGCTTCTCGATGCTGATGTCCTTGAAGTCTTGGTCTCGGAACACGACGACGCCGCGCTCCGCGATGAGAAGTGCAAGCTCGTCTCTCTGTCTGTCGTTCAGCTGAGATAGTTGCAAGCCTCGAATCTCGGTGCCAATGACTGGTGTCAGCTTCGTGGCCTTGATCTCTTTGTTGTCCCTCGGAAGGAGATTTAGCTTCTCCTTGTTCGCGACGAGACCGCGGTCGTTGAACTCGAATGGCTGTAGCGGGGGAAAGGATGTCTTTTCGTCGTACACCGGCAAGTATTGGGCGTATTTGTACTAATGTCATTCTCAATCTTTTTACCTTGATACAAATCAAGTGATGTATTAATGGCATACCTGATCGTGGATCTTATCATCGTATGCCAAGGTCAGCTTGACGGGCGCCGTCTCAGCGTGAGTTTCGGTTGCAGTGGTTGTAGACATTGTAAGTGATGGTTCTTTTTTCTTTCTTGCTTCTGGGTAATCAAATCGAGAAGTTCCATCAAATGTTTGATCCGTCGCGTATCATGGCTGGTTCATTGGGCCTGCTTTAATATGATGTGTACCGAGTCTGGTATTCTAAGAGTCAATCGCGTCAATCGACGTGATATGGCGATTACTGAAGCCATTCATCCTTTGGCTCGCGCCATTGCGACTTGCATGCGGGGAAGGCAAGATAACAGCATCACTGTGCAGTATCACCATTGTGACTGGACGCGAGATCCGGAGGGGGTTCGGATGTGAAGCTTGCGTTCATCGGCATATTCCAACACCACAGTCATTGGGACCTACACTGTCCAACGAGGACGAATCAAATGGTCTCGCCCTAGCTGTACCGCTGCTGTGTATTGCTGGCAGTGACACTGGCTTCGTCCTGTTGATCCATCGGCATTAGTCGACGTGGTTTACGTGATTTGTGAAGAGGATGGCATCAAGTCCGATAGTGTCCCGATGCCGAAGATGACGCGGGACCGCTTCGGCGAGAGTGGGGTGCCCCGCACCGGCTCCGGAAAACGTGTGACTATACCGGGAGAGAATCTTAGGCTTCGTATGTCGTCCCAGACGGGAAAACAGTCCTTGGAAATGGAATTGGAATCGCCAGCGAATCCTGTCCAGACAAGGCACTCTGAGGAGTCGCAATTCTGGGTCGATCCTATTTTTGGGTTAATGAAGTGCTTAGTTCTTCGGCGCCAACACTGTGGCACATTCGGAGTATCGGAAGGCCACAATCTAGTTTCCAATTCTTTTCTTTCTTGTGCTCTTGTCGCCGGTATATAGTAATGGTTTCCTAGCAACCACCTACAATGTTCGCAATATGATAGAACCATCACTTCCTCGGATGAGAATGGGCAAATCTACGCCGATAATCCCAATTCTTCATAAAATGGCTCCATACGGACCTCACGACCAAGAAACTCCAACAAGGTCGTCATCTCGGGCTGGCCGCCCCCCTTCTCCAGCACGCCGTACCTATACTTGCGCCCTGCTTCCCCGCTCATGGGGTCCGCCTCGAAAATGGTTGAGAAAATATCTTGCGCGTAGACTTTTGAGCTGCTCGTCGCAAACACAAGTTCGGTTAGTGAAGACTTTCTTTCATGGCCACCTGAGCCAACGGGAGGAAGTCACCCAAGACCGGGAAAAGAGGGGGAAGAGAAAGTGTAGACTCACAAAAAGTACCCGTAGAACCCGGCATCGTACTCGTCCATCAGGTGTCCGATGTTAGTATACCCGTGTCCCCAGTTGGCATCGTCGCCTGGCAGGAGAGGCGGATCGTCCGTCGGGACGATCTCCCGTCGGAGGCTGTTCCATAGCGTCGTAAAGTCCACGGCGGCTTCTCCCTCGACGGCACCGGCGGCAGCGTTGGCAGTTGGATCCTCCCGCGTGATGGTCGACGCGGGCAGCTGATGCACCGCCATATCGAAAACGCTAATAAAAAGCTGCTGCAGCGTTCCCAGCCCCTGGCCGACGTGCTTCGCGGCAACGAGGCCCTCAACGACGGACTCTGGGATTCGTTCCGGCGGCTGGGTCAATCCCTCCCCTGCTTCTCCTTGCACTCCCCTGATAACCTGCTTCTCCTGCCAGTCCAGCAGACACTCCTCAGATAGATACGAGTAATGTCGGCCCAGCCCGCGTAGCTGCTCCGCGCTCCAGCACCAGTTCTCGAGCATTTGAGAGGGCGCCTCGCCGAAGTCGACTACGGTGCCCATGGGCCCGTGGAAGCGCGCGAAGGAGGTGCGGGAGACGAGGTCGTGGATTGCGTGGCCTAGTTCGTGGAAGAGGGTTACGACGTCGGCGTGGCGGAGGAGGGTTGGGGAGGATGGAGAGGAGGGAGGGGGGAAGGAGCAGAGGAGGGCTGTGGAGGGGTATGTGCGGGTTTGGTCTGGGTTTGTGAAGCCCTGGGAGATCGTTAGTCTTGGGTAGACGTAGTAGAGAAAGAGAGAGAAATGTGGTGATGATCTCTGTGGGGTGGGGAAAGGAGAGGACTTACGGGTACGAGACTGAAGTTGGCAGGGTTCCCGTACTTCCCATCTCGATGATAGAGGTCAAGGTAAAGATACCCCAGAAACCCGCTCCCTTCATCAGCAGAGTCCCACGCGGAGAATAGCCGCACATCTTCATGCCAGACGATATCCTCCCCCTTCTCTGTGCTCGACAAGGCATCCCTCGCCTCTCTGCCAGCAATTTCGAAAAACTCCATCCCAAACAACCTCTTAAAGATACCCAGCATGCCCTCCACAGTTTGCTCTAACGGGAAGTACTCTGAAATACGCTCCTGATCAACTGCATACCCCTCCTTAAGCAACTGATTCGTGTAGTACGCCGTGTCCCACGTATACAATTTCCCATCATAAATCTCGCCCCTCCCCTCCTCGACATCATGCCTCTTGAGCTTCAGGAGGTGTTCCTTTTCCACTTGTCCGCCCTGGACTAACTTCTCTCGGAGAGAGGAGAGGAAGGACGTGACGTGAGCCGGGGACCCAGCCATCTTTTCTTCCGTGCTGAGGGTCGCGTGATCGGGGTACCCCAGCAAACGGGCAGCCTCGTGGCGTAGGAGGACGACGCGCCGGAAGATGGCGATGTTTTCGCGGCAGCGGGTGTCGTATGCCAACCGGGCGCGGCGGCGTGTGTTGGGCCGGTGGGCGGTGCGAAGGAGGTGAGAGAGGTGAAGGGGGATTTTGATCCGGAGTTTCCCTGCCGTCTCGGGGCTTTCGTCGTCCCCTTCTTCGAGACGCGCGAGCGCGTCGGGCGGAAAGCCGTCTAGTTCCTTCGGGGTGAACCATACCGAGACATCCGCCTCGGCAAGGTTCTTTGCGAATTCAGCCGTGAGGGACACGATTTCGGCGCGGATTGTGCGGAAGCGGTCCCGTTCTGATCCAGCGGGGATACGCAGGCCGTTCTTGACGAATTCGCCATGTTTCTTGTGGAGATAGTTCCTGGCTTCCGGGTTTAGGTAGCGCGTTTCCGCGGCATCGTTGTAGACTGCGTCGACGAGCTTGAAGAGCGCTTCGTTGTTGGCGCCTTCGAGTTCTGCGTCGCGGAGGAGGGACCGAGCTTGAGAGGAGGCGGAGCGGGTCTCTTGGTCTGGGGAGACTGCGTTGTGGAAGAGGAGGAGGGAGGATGCGGAGTAGAGGGCGTTTTCGGCGTGAGCTAGCGGGAGGAGGGTGTTTGCGTAGGTTGCGTCGCGGGTTGAGATTGTTGATGGGATGGAGGATTGGGCTGCGCGGTGGGTTGAGATGAGGGTGGTGATTGTGGTTAGGATTTGGGAGGGGGAGGTTGTGAAGATGGGGGGTGGTTGTGGGGGGTTGCGGGGAGGGGAGGGGGCCATGGTGGTGATGAAGTGAGATGGGAGCAGGGTTGAATTGGGAAGTGGAGGTCGAGGGAGTTGCTGAAGCTTGAGGTGTAGGAATTTGATGCCAAGAGCGGGATATCGTGATCTTTTGAGTCTGTGGCGTTTAGGCAGCGGTTTTGCTGGTTTGGCGGGGAATCACTCACTCGTTGGTTTCAACTTTTGCGATCTTGTTGGTGCAGGGATGATATGCGAGGGGTAGGCGGGTCGTTTGCCGGTTAGCTATCTTCAGCGATGGGACTGTTGGATTCAAGAGAGATCTGACAGAGAAAGTGTTCGTGGATGCCTTCGGCAGACCACCGGTGCCGTTGTGATGTTTACCAGAGATTGGACGAATTTGCAGTGGAATGCAAATTCCAAACACCACAAAGCGCTAGGCATCCAGTATTATCAAGGTAGTGACACAATCAGAATCTCGTAGGCAGCACTTTAAAGATAGCGCCCGAGTTAACGGACCCCTTTGCATGCAGGACTAAGGTGCCTCATGTTGGACTAATCTGCACGCAGTCAGATCCGGGAAAGGCCCGGATGGTGCCCCCGCCCGTTTTCGGCTTGATTGGCCGATGGGCTGTGCCGAGATCCGGCCGGCCGGGGCGGGGAACGGGGCGGGGGGAAAAGCCGGGGCTCAAGGGGTCGGACGAAGGAGACCGTCTCGGCTGTTCGCTTTGAGGACAATGACTATCTTCGAAGGATCAATTGATTTACCCCACTAGAAACGAGTTTTCTTCCGTGAGGCAATCTGGAATTGAGGGTCCACGCTGTTGTCTGGGTTGTCCAGCTTGTAGTTTGCAAATGACCTTGGCTATAATGGCATACTGAGATCGTACTGAGATGCAGTCCATGGCCTCCATTTGAAAGTGTCAAGGCACTGACAACGTGAATACCTATCATCTGGAAGTAAATGCCACCCTGCCTCTAGGAAGATTAGGCAGACGTTGGACGGCCAAGTGCAATCCCCAACCAAAGCGCGCCAGCTTTCATTTCCCCAACAATGTCAGCATCCTCCGCCAAGGATTATAGTGTCTTGGGCCATCCTACTCGCCTTTATTCATCACTTGAGGCTTCTCAATTGGATTCTTACTGACTAATTGCGCCGGTCGGGCTGATATTCCGGCCACCGACTTTATTTGACATCCTCACGCCACTCCTTCTAACCTACAAACGCAATCGTTGATTCATCTCGTAGAACATAGCATCCACAGAAGATTAACTTTGTTTTTTCCTCCCTCATAACACAATTCCTTAGATTATAGCAGCGCCAACATGGCCAGCATATCTTCGGGCCTCGCAGTTGTCTATCCTGTGGATGAGGGAAGCGGCAAGCTCGGAAGCGCAACACCGTCGCGACGAGGCCCTCTCGACGAGAATCGCCATCAAATTCCCTCACCACCGCAATTCCAGGAGCCCCCCATCTCTACCAACCGCACTACATCAGTCCAAGATGAGCATCTCAGCAATGCCCCCAATCCCGATCCGCCTCTCCCCTCCAACCCCGCCACCGCCATCCCAAAGCTCTCAGGAACAAGCATAACCCTCACAATGACATCCCTCTGCCTCTCAGCAACCCTCTCCGCCCTCGACATGACCATCGTCACCACCGCCGTCCCCAACATCGTCGCCTCCCTCGACTCCGTTGCCGGCTATATCTGGGTCGGCTCCGCATTCATCCTCGGCTTCACGGCCGTCACACCCGTCTGGGGCTCCGTAGCAGACCTCTGGGGCCGGAAACCTATTATACTGCTCGCCCTGACCATCTTCCTGGCGGGGAGCCTGCTGTGCGCGCTGGCGCCGCACATGGATGCGCTGATTGCGGGGCGCGCGGTGCAGGGTGTCGGTGCGTCGGGGATGGGGGTGATGGTGAATACCATCATCTGCGACTTGTTCTCGTTGAGGGATCGAGGGTTGTATCTTGCTATTACGTCTGTTATTTGGGCTGTAGGGAGTGCGGTTGGGCCGGTCCTTGGGGGTGTGTTTACTACGCGATTGGAGTAAGTACTCCCTCGGTAAGATATAATTATTGACTTCGACTGACTCATCTACTCCTCTTGTTAGCTGGCGATGGTGTTTCTGGATTAATCGTAAGTAGCCCCCACGTGAACTAGAACACCCAGCGGAAAACTGATCACGTTCAAGTGCCAATTGGTGGCGTTGTCTTCATAGTCCTCGTCTTCTTCCTAGACCTCCCTTCACCCAACACACCAGTATTGGCAGGCCTCAAAGCCATAGACTGGACGGGAAGCGCCCTCTGTATGGGCGGAGCTCTCATGGTTCTCCTTGCCCTCGACTTCGGCGACGTCGTACACCCATGGTCCTCCGCCACCGTAATCTGCCTCATCGTCTTCGGCACCGTCGTCATTGGCATATTCCTCGTGAACGAGTGGAAATTTGCCGCTAACCCTGTTCTACCCCTTCGACTTCTCTCAAGCTGGTCGAAAGCGGCAGCGTACAGCGTCTTCGCCTTCAACGCGTACGTCTTTATCGGTATCACGTACTACCTGCCGCTTTACTCCCAAGCCGTGCTGGGCGCGAATGCGTTGACGTCAGGGTTGTATATGCTACCGCTGATCGTCTCTTGCTCGTTGTCTGCAGCGTTTGCTGGGGTTTTCATCCAGCGGACGGGACGGTATCGAGTGCTCATGTACGCGGCGCAGGTGCTGCTGATTCTCGGCACAGGTTTACTCATCAACCTCGAGTTCGACAAGAACCTGGCGAAGCTGTTCACTTTCCAGATCCTCACCGGCGTCGGCGTGGGGCTGAACATTGAAGCGCCGGTGCTGGCGGCGCAGGCTGCGACTACGGTGCGTGATACGGCTGCTGTGGTGGCTACAATGGGTTTCCTCAGGTCTATTGCGACGGCCATTTCTGTGGTTGTTGGTGGGGTTGTCTTCCAGAACCAGATGAAAGCTGAGAACCTGTATTTGGTCGAGATGATCGGTGGCGAGCTCGCTGGTCAGTTTGATGGAGAGAATGCGTCAGCTCATGTTGAGGGCATCGCTCTGCTTGCGGCTGAGCAGCAGGTTCCTGTGCGCCAAGCGTATTTCAGAGCGCTCAAGACAGTCTGGATCATGGTAAGTAAGATCTCAACGTCGAAAAATTGCTATGTGAAATATCCTTGAGGGACCACCGTTCAGTTTGCGTACATTTGCTAATAAAAACACCCAGTACGTCGCATTTTCGGGCCTGGCGTTGGTGCTCAACCTCTTCGTATCAGAGCACCATCTGAGCGATGAGAGAAAGGCGGCTGTTCTCGGCGTCGATAGAGGAACCCCGGGCTTATTAGATCAACCAGCCCAAGTAGAGGAGATACCGCTCGAGACGACTGGCAGACAGCAAGACAATGTCCATCAACGCAGAAACCGGGCCACATGAGAAGGAAGTAGAATTCGCGCTCCTCGAGGGGAGTCATTAAAGCAATTAGATTTACAGGTGCCAGCCCTGAAAACGCCTCATAGCGTGTGGACTCTATGCCCTGCGCTGTCCTTGAACCCTGGACATGATTTTGATACAAAGAAAACTTGTCGAGCTGTGACCATAACCCCGTTCTAACCTGCCAATTCCCCGCTTTCCTCACACTGAAGGCCGTTATGATGTACAAACTGTTATATGAAATATATGGCGGTTGTAAGTTTCTTCACGCAGAAGCCATCGATCAACTTTTCAGGAAGCTCCGACTGTAGGAATGCCAGGCATCAAGACTTCCCCGCTAACGAAGACTCTATAAGCTGTCTCTCCGCCAAACCCCTCTCCCAGAACTCGGAACCCTCGGTCAAATTTCGCCGCAGGGTCTTAGCGCTGAGATGCTTCGTGAAGCGGTCCACGGCCAGAATTACTAACAGGAGAGCCGCCACGGTAGGCAGCGTTGCGCCGCTCCTGAGGTAGGCGAAAATGAACTTCTCGGACCCGGCGCCCGAGGCGATGCCGACGGCGAAGAGGGCGGCGACACCGCGCGTCGCGACGGCGGCCTTGTCAAAGATGTTGAGCGGGCGATCTTTGTGTCTGGTGATGAGGATGAAGACGGCGAAGAAGGCGACGACGAAGAGGAACGAGGACCAGTAGTAGATGTAGACGGTCGAGTAGGCCGGGTGCGCAATCTCGCCGGGGTCCTCGTCGCCGTCTGATGTGACGCCGTTGTAGGACTCGAATAAGACGCCGAGGACGCTCTTGGTGAGGCGTTCGAAGCCGGGGGGCACGAAGAGCGAGTCTGTGCCGGTGATGTTGGCCGGCGCGCAAATGTCGGTCGTGTTACCGATTTTGTAGATTTCTTGGTAGACGAAGGGGATGAGGTTGCGGATTTCGGCGCTGTTTGGCATGCTGAGCTTCTCAAATGCCGTGGCGATGGAAGTTGTGAGGGCTTGACCGTCTTGGTGCTCGTTTACGCAGGCGTTGCGGACGGAGGAGAAGAAGTCGCTGAAGTAGCTGAGGACCTGCCAGGCGAGGGCGATCTGTTGGGAGCCTTCGACGACGCCGATCATGCCGAGGTGGAAGGGGAAGTGGAGGACGGCCCAGATTTGTTGGCGGACGGTGCCGAATTTGCATTCGGGGGGGTTGTCGAAGTAGAGCATCCAGTTGAACATCTAGGGATGGTTGGGTCAGTTGATCAATGGGTGGAGCATGGTATGGACGAGTGACATACCAGAATGAAAACGATGCAACCGACGACGAGGCATGCATCGAGCCGGAGGCCGGTGTCACCCATCAGGACGCCGACGACCTTTGTGGCACCAATGGCACCTTCACCAATGATGACCAGGGTGAAGAGGCCCATTCTCTCCGTCAAGTGGGTGTGCTTGAAGCTGAGGTTCCTCCAGATGGATGACAAGCCGAGGGTGATGGCGACCTCGATCACAAGGATAATATACCAGACGTAGTAGATACCCAGGCCGTTGCCGGACTCGGGAGAGAAGGCTGGCGTCATGGAGTAGAAGGCCCCACCGGAGAAGATGAAGAGGACAATGGTGAGAGACAGCGGCCAGTTCAAGGCCTTTGTCTTCTTGCGGACAAAGTGGAGGGCGACGGAGTACTGGGCTACGAGCAGCAGGCGGGTAGCGAAGAGAATGTTACACAGGAGTTGGAAGTTCTACATTGCATCGCTGTCAGTGAAGGTACTGTATGAAGATTTCCGAGGCTTCCGTCTCCATTGTCATGATCGAGATACAGCAAAAGTTGAAAGTAGACATACCGCATTATTGTGCTCTTTCGTACCAGGACTGAATGATGACCCAACGAGAGCGAACCCGACAAATAGGCAGAACTGCAGGATCTTGCACATTCGCTCGTACCCCGAGTCGATGGAGAAGCGAACATCGTGCAACGTGATCTGGAACCAAGTGAACCAGATGATGGCGAAGAAACCGAGATAGGCGGCTAAACTGGACAAGTCGGTGATGCTGTGCGTCTGCGTAAACGTCTCGAGGTTGGCGACAAAGAAGAGGTCGGAGAAGAGTTCAATGGTGTTTGCATTGTGCCGGACAAAGAGGCGGATCTCGCCCGTGTCTTCATCGGCCGAGGAGACGGGCGACTCGATCCAGGTGAGAGGCGCGATTTTCTCTTCTTGGAGGTAGTCCAGGCCCCTGGACACAGGAAGGATTTTCGTTAGTTTGCTGCATGATGCGGGATGGGGGTTATCGAGATTTGGGTTGTTGGTTTTGGCCGCCCTGTCATTCTCGCTTCCCACTTTCTTTTCGGTAGAAAGCAATAGGTGAGAGGGCGCGTATTGAATGCGACGTATATCGACTTACCAACTTATTGATGAGCTGTCAGAGTCGACCCGACGGACCTGACTGCTCGGGAGCTTCGCCATTGCGTGGGCGGCGAACAATGACGGCGTAGAACGCCTTGTGAAGGTGTGTTTGGATCGCTTTGGACGCCTTCTCTCTCTTGCGAGTCCGAGGGGTGGAATAGATGTTGAATTGATGTGTAAGAGTGCGAAAGGGAGGGGAGGGGAACAAAGAGTGGTTAACATGGTCTGGAATCACCGGAGAAGAAGGGGCCCAAGGGGGTGGAGGGGGTCTGCCAACGGCCAACCGGCATTGGGAGCACGTCAATCAAGCCTTCAGCCCTGTGGACTTGGTGGTTCCGTTTGTCGTTCCCCGAAGATCCGATCCAGTTTTTTGCAACTGTTTAATCATGAATGGTTCTGTCCGTGGTGGAGATCTTGCACCGATACGTGTATCACAGCCCCAGGTCATACACGTATTGGGGATGACCAAACCGCACTAGCGAGTCATCTTCAGTGACAATTGCCGTTTCTCGAAGGGAAACGATTAGATATTGGCTGTGTTTGGTATTTTAAGGTTCTGTCCTTACTTAGCGGTATCCACAAGTGCTGCAAGCTTCGCTCTCGGTCTCGGTCTCGCCCCATTCAGGGGTCGTTGGAGCAAGCCTCGAGTGCCACAGAGGGAAAGGCTTGGTATAATATTAGGTGCTCCCTCTCAACTTCTCAGCGTCGAAGCGTATATACTTTGGCCCCCAGATTGTCGACAACGACTAGGGACGGATACGAAATCGACGGCCCAACGTAGGGACGACATCACGGCGAATAATTACCAAAATGGAGAATTGCGCATGACCCAAAGAAGTGGGCAGCCGTAAGGTGACATCAGCAACGGAGGTTGAGGCTCGTGTCACATTCTCCTACCCTGCTGGAACAGAAGGAGGAATACGACATGCAGCGTCTGGAAAAATAATAATAATAAGGCTGGGTTTTTGCGAAGTACGAGGAAATCTAGAGACGTGGACAAAATGTTCGCGCCTTGCGGTACTTCTTCAACCTGAGATCTGGACAACACATCCAGCAAATGCAAATTTGACAGTTGAAAAACTGACATATTCACCAAGGCAGTGCAAGCAACTTGCAGCTGATCGCGAAATGTAGTAAATATTCAGAAGAGTCGTTCATCGTGCAATAACTACCGTTATTTCCAACTTCAGAACGTAAACCAGTCCCAAAGCCTGCTCAAGAACTCTCGTATTACCCTCATTGTGACACATTCATAGTCCTTGACCACAAAGATCTCTCGGCTCTTTCCAAGAATCAGTTCAGTGGCCGGACATGTCATCAACAGCTGGTTTCCCGCAACAAAATACATAGGCGAATCTTTTTGTGGTGCGTTCCAGCTGAACGATTCGGAGAGTCTCTGGCGCAAGACCCGTGCTGGACATTTCCTCCCATATGTATCCCAGGCTCTGAACACATGTTTCATCCTTGATGCTGAGGTCTCCGGGAGTCTATCGAGCTTGGAGAGAAACTGGATCAAGTCTGCGTTTTGCTCCGAGGCTTTCTGGATTAGCTTCTGTTCCTGACCATCCAGCCAATGATCGAACACTCTTAAACTGTCAATCCCAGACGTTATGGCCTCAGTATGCTCCGACCATCTAACTAAAGACTATCGTTTGCTCTGATGTGTTCACGCCTTCGTTGTCGCCAGCCGACACCCTTGGTACGACTCACTACCATAGATAGTAAGCCACTAATGCTGATAAATAATATGAATATGGTGAAATACCACCCTCTACCAATCGCTTCAACCAGCGGCTGCAATAGTGCGGAAGATAGGGCACTGAGACCGCACCGAGCAATCTGTGCCGACGCATACGTCGTGCTCGGCCTTTCTGTAAAAGTGTCGACAAGCAAAGCACTTGCAGTATGGCTTAGTAGCGTAGATGCAGCGCAGATGAAGAACTGAAGCACAATTGGCACCGCGGCATGGACATGTAATTTCACAGCCCACCCGTAGCCCACTACGCAGGCGGTCATGAAAAGGAGAAACCATTCACACCCCCGGTATCTGGCCACTTCCAGAGGAAAATGGGAGCTGGCATGTGCAGTTTTGGAGCTGATATCCAGGTTCAACTTCCGCGCGATGGTGGCAAAGTTTCTATCCAGAAGCTTGCCAGCTAGAATTCCACCGAGTGTCATGCCAGCAAGGCCAGGGAGCAGCACTAGGCCGATCTGTAGTTCGTTATACTCGTAGACCTCCGAGAAGACAACCGGAATGGCTACCTGGAAAGTATAATAGACTGAGTAGGAGGAGGCGATCATCCAAAGCACCGCCGCGGCTTCCGGATAGAAAATAATACGAAAGGAGTCCAAGGCCTGCAGAGGTTGCCATTCCAGTGCTGGCTTCTGGCTCAAATAGTCTTGGCTAGCTTGAGCTTGGGATTGGGGTGTATCCGATCCACGATCCTCTCCGTCTTTGAACGCCTTAGGTAAAGATACCCAAGTCCGCCATACGCCGGACGCTGGGAGGCTCCCATTTCCTACGACATTCCTCGCCGTCTCCGGCAATGTGAATCCTGTCAGCAGCAGGCACACGGCAGCTACCACCAGGAGGGCTACCCACACCCAAAGGACACCTCCAGTTCCCAGCGCGATTCCACCCCCAATCATGGGGCCTACAGCCGAAATGCCGTTGCAGAATGCTAGCATCGGTCCAAGCATACTGCCTCGCTCTGCAACAGAGACTATATCATATGTGAGGCCGTAAGCTAGGGGAGGCATGGTCGAGCCACCCAGACTCTGTAAAGCTCGTAATGCTACCAGTGCATTGTAGCCATTCCGTCCCGTGCTGAAAGTGAATGATAGAATAAGGCCAAGAGTTGCAACTGTATAAAGGGCGATCAGCCCGAGAAGCACCGGTCGACGGCCAACGGCGTCGGCAAGTGAAGCGAAAAAGGCAGGGGACACGGCCTGAACTACAACGTAAACAGTGACTGTCAAGTTGATGGCCTGAATCGACACACCCAGCTCAGCGCTAAGCATAGGTATCAGAGGGAAGTAGATGGTTGCTGTGAGCGTGGACAGGGTCAGAATGAGGCCGAGAAGGTAAGTAAGGTATTTGCGCATCACTTGAGAAAACGCGGAGTATTTCTGGTCGCGAGAGGCTTCCTGAGCTACGTGTATGGCCTCATTCTGGCCCAGCTTCTCCCGGTCGGCGATGGCAACTGCCAGAGGCGTAGGTATGGCGGTGAGGGGTCGAGAGTCCATGCCAGGAGATTGTTGATGAGAGGGACTTGAGGAAAGCATTGCGAGTTTCCGTGATAAATCAATTGTACTCTAGTAAACCGTCGAAATTCATCCAGATGCGCGACCTGTTGGAGCCGCAAACCGTGTCAATTGAGGGCAAGCAAGTTGCTCTTCCTTACGAGTTTTTGTGCTTGACAGGTTTGACATATCAGGTTGAAAGAGAGACAATAAGTTGAGCGTATGAGGTAACGCTTGACAGAAGCCCCCAAGCAAACCAAGTTGGATCGAGAATGTGACAGGCGAAGGCAGGCTGTGTGCCCAAATCAAGCCGCGCCGACTCCTCTCGGCCCCAATTGGTCGCACGACATGCACGAGTACTAAGAAAGTACTCAGTACCTGATACGCACCTACAAGGAATTTGATGGGTTTCCATGTACTATGCTCTACAGTCTGGTACTTTCATAAACTCATGCAATTGAAGTAGCGTGATTCTTCTGCGCCACCGTACCTCCAATAAAGAAGCAAGATGGTCTTAAGAAATCCAGAAGATTGCACATCAAATGAGCAGACTATTGGGGCATCTACCAAACATTATTGTTTTGAGATCAATCTCGAGATCTCAGGGTTGTGGAGGTCAATACCTAGCACGAAGTTCCGGCCGGCTATTTACAACCTAAATCCAACGTCGCCAAGATTGGTACCCCGCTTTGCGGTGACGGTTCCTGTACCCGGGACTGCTGTTTACACCAAGACATGGCGTGAGCTACGTGGACAATATTTGCCTACATGGCGCCCACCTGCGCAAAGACGGAACGTTGTTCCGCCCATGTTGGCGCGTCTTGACACCGCCTAATCACATATGGGTCCTGAGACCCCTATTCTCTGGTCGCAGGAAGGTCGTGGGCGTAAAGAGTTTCTCTCTGGTAGTAGACATCCAAAATAGTCACCGGACACCACTACCATGGACCAGGGACGGCACCAGGAGCAAGAAGAGTAACTCACGCGGTCATCAGCGTCCGGGACTATGAATCTTACGGTCTACAAGCCGTCTACAAACCCACAGCCATGCAGAATGTTTTCACTGTACGGTGGGTCGAAAGCTTGGAAAGTAGAGATCGGAAACAAAATCACTCGGGGTTGACGTGCTTGCGTCTTCAAAAGGTTAAGACAAATCCGTAATAACGGGGAAATCAAACTATTCACGATGGAATTAGACATTGAAAGACATGATTCACTGTTGCCATTCCGGAGTTTGTATCTTCGGTGAGTTCGGAACTAATGACTTACACGCCGTCTAGACGCCACTGCTGATATGCATGTTGATACCGGGCTCGTCGTCTCCGAGCTGCTCCTGACATGATCGAAACAAACGGCAGACCGGCTTGCAGTATAGACACCCGACACTGCTCATATCCTCAGTTTATCTCCTCGTGGGACACAATCTTGGCCCCTGTCTTTATTGGGTCGATCGTTTCGTCGTAGGCATCAATGCCGTCGATTGGAGCGTACTTTTCGCAGAGGTAGCACATGCTATTGTAAGCCCTACGGCATATTAGTGGGAGACTTGTGATCTAAGAATGATGGATCCACCGAGACTCACGACTTTCTTAGTCTGCTGCCAGGATGGCCGGCAGAGTAGTTTATGCCCCCTTTGAGGCTATACAGCCGGATTCGATCGTCAAACTCCTCAGCGGGCTCCGCCATCCCGAAGGACTCAACGTATTGGTCCATATATGCCTGGGCACCAAACGTTGCTGAAAATTCACAGACCCAGTGGCCTAGCTCCATCTCGTTGTGTGCAAAGTAAGATCCGGCGTCGAACATCATCGGTAGATTCGTCTCGTTGCTAATGCCTGTGTTTCCCTCCCACAGGTCGCCATGAATCAGGCTGGGTTTGATCGGATTCCCGTTCCATGTGAGGCCCTCAAGAAGCAGTGGGATAACCTTCCAAGCTACCTGATGTCCGGCAAGCTCATACTCGGGCCATGGGCCGTTCCGTTTGATGTCTAAGCTAAGCGTATGAAGGAACATCTTCCGGTAGAACACGGCCCAGTCTGATTCCCACTCGACGATGTGCGCGCGATCACCATCGCATGTAGTGACGTGGAAGCCAAATTTGTCTGCAAGGCGTTGACTCCCAAGATGAAGTTCGGCCAGGCGCTCGCAGAACATCGAGGGATCTTGTGCCGTTGTGACGTCGAGGTCAACGAACTGAGACATGTAGAAGTAAGTGGGCGTGTCTGCTTTCTTATACTTCCCGTACCCAAAAGGCTGCGGTATGAAGTCTGGCATAAGCTCGTAGATAATCTTAGATGACTCGAATTCGCCCAAAAGCATGACTCTGCCGGTTTCTCCGTATGCTATCTTGACGAAAAAGACCGAGCCGACGTTTGAAGAGCGAGCAATTAGCTTGCCAGTAATGGTCCAAGCACTGTACCCAAAATACACCACTGAGACAAACGCGAACCCGTCTGGCAGAGCTGCAGGAAGTTAGACCTCAGAAACAGAGTGCAAGGCTCAGGGTGAGGGTCATTGATCATTTAGCAGACGTACCGTCAGAAATTGCCTCATCCATCGGAAAAACACCATTCTGACGAACCCTCATCTCCTGGATCAACAGATGAGATGTCAGGTCATTGTTTGACTTGTCAACCAGGCCGGCAGAAACGTTGTTGTTGTTGTTGTTGGCGAAACTGATGTCATTGTGGTCATTATGTTCAATGACGCTGTTCTTGCTGTCTGTGTGAGGTCCGCCAGGAAGCGCCGCAGATGTCTCCATGCTGCCTCGTGTTAACTCTCGGAGTTGGAACAAAGGCAGACAATATGCACATCGAAAACTCAGTTCACAACCAGTCAACTGAGAAAATGCTTCGACAACGGACTGATTTAAACCAACAACGAAATGGTCAAGGTGTGGACTCATTTATTGCAAGAAGCCTCCGTCACAGAAGTGACTCTGGGATCTGTTTCTGTTGAGCTTCTAGTCACAAAGTATCTTACGTGCCATGTGCCCAGCCTCCCCCCCTTCCAGATCATCCTCATGCAAGCATCAATATTGAAGCAGGCTGCCGGGATAGTGTTCCGATAATGATATTGATTGCCAGCAGTTATCTCTAAATGTGGATTGTGGCGGCCAAACACGCTCAGAATAGAAGGTCACACAATCACACCAACGCCGGGCACATAACCAACGCGCGAGCTCCGCGCCAAATTGTCTGGGTATTCAAGCGGAGTGTGTGGTTTCGTCGACACAGCACTCTTCCATTTCCCGGTCGGGACACAAAATCCACGTCTTGCATAATAGGCAAGGCTCAAGGCAATATAGGTAGTAGGTACATGTAAAGTACTGTAAGCAAGTTTGTCTTCCGAGGCCGCCGATGAAAACACGGCGTGGAGCCTGATTTCTCCCATGAAGCCAGAAGATAACACATGGAGCGACCCTTGCGAGGCGGCTTATGACGTAACGTGAGTTCGAACGGAACCGTTCCTCTTCTTCTTACCATTCTACTTTTGTGTTTTCTAGATTGCATAACCTTAGCAACAGCGCACCACAGCATTTGACGAGGGATCCAAGACAACATGGTGTGTATATCTCGTTTTTGCTGTTGATATTTCGATATTCGCGGGACATTGTTACTCGAACGTGTTCTTGTACGTTCCAATTGACAAGGCACTCGTTGGAGACACCAGACCGTTTGCTGACCTTCTTTGTCTCGCAGCTCAAAAAGTTGGGGTTTCGCAAGCATTCCAACACCTGATTCTCACGGCACTTTTGCGCCCTTGGAAAATGTTGAGTCTCAGGCTTTCACGACTCCATCACGAGGCAGCTCGTTCTCCGTGCCAGCATCACTCACGACAAGTCCGACGCCGCGCGTAGACCAGGATCCAGTGGGGCTCAAGGTCATCCACCGGCCTGTTGGAAGGCCAATAGCTGACATCATATTTGTCCATGGGCTCGGAGGAGGAAGTCGAAAAAGCTGGTCGAAGGGTCACAACCCCGATAACTGCTGGCCGAAGAACTTCCTCCCCTCCGAGCCAGTGGTTCGCGATGCTCGGCTGCTTACCTTTGGATACAATGCAAACTTTGGAGTTGGGGAGGGCAAGACTATGATGTCAATATTGGACTTTGCCAAAGACTTGCTGTATGATATGAAATATGCGAAAGATGAAGTAGGAGAGAACTTGGAGGATCTTGGGATTGGAGAGGTTAGTGATGCGTTTTGCAATATCCATCATACCGGGCCCTTATTGGTTGATATCTTTCATCCTTCGGTACTGATTATGCCGAGTAGTGCCCTATCATTTTCGTGGTGCATTCAATGGGCGGGCTGGTTGTCAAAGAGGTATGGAAGCGTCCTCACGTCTTCCCACATTGGATTTTCTTTATGTCTCCCATCCATGCACGAGATGAACTGACACGCTCCGTTTTATCAATCTACCTTAGGCATACCTTCAGGGCCAGAACGACCCGATTTTCGAGCACATCATCGAACGGATATCATCTATCGTCTTCATGTCTACACCGCATCGAGGGACCAACCTAGCTAGTCTCTTACATAAGGTCCTTCAAGTGTCTTTCGGCGCTAGCTCGAGACAGTTCATTACGGAACTGGTGGCGGGCTTTTCGACCTTGGAAAAGGTGAACGAAAACTTCCGACATGCGGCCCGAAAGTTGCAGATCGTATCTTTCTACGAGACTCGCCCAACGCCGGTGTCCAAATTGAGTCAAATGGTACGTTGCACACGTCAGGTCACATACGGATTATCAAGAGCCTTTCACATTGACTCAGTCGGCTTAGATGATTTTGGATAAGGATTCTTCTGTCCTAGGATATCCGGGTGAGATATCAAAGCCTCTAGACGCAAACCATAGCGAGCTATGCAAGTACGAGAGTCTGACTGATCCACGCTACATTACCGTTCGCAATGCTCTCATCACCCTCATAGAGGAGTCAAAAAGGATGGCGTTTCTCGCCTGGAGCAGAACAGATTTCCGTGGATCACTGAACCCCAAATCGGGAGTGCATCGACACCAATGCTGGAACTGGATCCTCCAGCCCCGCCATCTTTTGATAACCGCTTTGAAGAATTGCTTTCTGTCACAACGCGACCGCAAGACGACTTAAAACTTTTTCGGAGATCGCCTGGTATTTGGAACATGCTCGTGGATTCTGGACACCAACCCATTTCAAGATTGGGCCCATGATAAGAGCCGCAAACTTTGCGTTCTGTGGATCAACGGCAATGCAGGAAGTGGGAAATCGGTACTTTCGTCTTTTATGATCAACCACCTCACTCAGTCCGGCTTCGTTTGCTACTATTTCTTTATCCGATTCACAGACCAGAAAAAGCGTACTATCAGCGCAATACTGCGGTCATTGGCTTTTCAGTTAGCAACCTCAAACCCATCTTACGCGGCGAAGCTTCGAGTGCTTGAGACGGCTGGAGTGGACTTCAAGTCTGCCGATTATCGCACTCTGTGGCTATGGTTGTTCAAGCAAAGCCTTCTCAGCTTGCGTCTGAACCATCCCATTTACTTCGTGCTGGATGGCTTGGATGAAGCTGACAGTCCCGGCTCCGTCATCCGACTTTTGTCCGAGCTATCGCTCGCTGCCGTCCCCCTTCGAGTCTTGGTTATCAGTCGCAAGACACCCGATATCGCAACGGCCTTCTCGAAAATGTCCCGCCAGGTCAGATCCGACGCAATAAGTCTTGAAGGCTCAACCCAAGACTTCCGTGTCTACATCGAACAGGAGATGGACGTGGCCGGCGACGATATGTATCGCGAAGAGGTGACGGCCCAGCTTCTGGAACGAGCGGGTGGTAATTTCCTCTGGGTTCATTTGGCAGTGCAGAAGATCAACGACTGCCACACAAAGCTGGATGTCCAAAACGCATTGGAAGACCTACCTTCCGGAATGGAAGCACTGTATGATCGGATGGCTCAGTCTGTTAAGTCAAAGCCGAGTGTTGAGGGGCAACGACTAGGAGAAGCTATCCTGAACTGGGCAACTTGCACACAAAGGCCGCTCACATTGGACGAGCTTTGCGCAACCTTGCGAAAAGACGGATTGATCGAGAAGTCTAGAACCATCGTAGATCTCTGTGGTGGTTTCGTGACCATAGACCGGGAAGATTGCGTTGCAATGATTCATGAAACAGCTCGGCAATACCTGACACGGAAGAAGACCCTCTCCCCAGTGGCAGTTGATACTTGCTCTGCTGATAGTACTATTTTCGGCAGATGCATGGCCCAACTTAGTGATCCGACGATACGAAGTCAGTTCAACCGGAAACGACCACCCGCATTCTTGGATTACGCCATCAGGTTCTGGTTCATTCATCTATCACGAGCATCTGTTCACGGCTCCACCGAGGTCCTTGCCACTACCATGAAGTTTTTGAACAGCCCGTCGATATTGACATGGATTTACTTGGCCGTCAGGATCAACGAGATGAGGCTTTTAGTCACGGCATCGCGTTACTTAACCGATATGGTGGTTGGCCTACGAAGATCGACTGCAGTTGATGAATCACTTATCCATCGCCAGACTGTCCGTCTTGTTGAGGGTTGGGCCACCGACCTAGTGAAGATCGTTGGAAAATTTGGCAGCAACCTCCGCCAATCGCCCGATGCTATTGACAAGCTCATCCCACCATTCTGTCCCCAAGATTCGGCTATATACGAACAGTTTGGAAGCAAAGAGGGTCACTCACTTCAGATCTCCGGGTCCTTGAGCTCCGCATGGGATGACTGTCTCACACGTCTGTCTTTTGAGCAAGGTGCATCAGCATCCGCAGTGCTTGCTGCGGGTAGTTTCATTGTTGTTCTAGCGACCATTCATACGTCAAGTCATGTACTGATCTACGATGCTGTCACATTTGAAGAGCAACGAAGATTCTCTCATCCGGAACGAGTGCTCTCCATGCAAGCCAACTCCTTGGGGGATTTGCTCGTTACCTACGGGTATCTGACTACCAGAGTGTGGAACCTTATGACAGGAAACTGCCTCCAGGTTGCAAAAAACCCGATGGACCGCCCTCGACCCCACTCTCTTCGCTTCATCGAGGACGACCAGACTGTATTAGTTGCGAATGAAGACCGGTGCATTCGGAGACTCTCTGTTCACAGCCCCACAGATCCCCGATGGACCATACATTCCGAAATCACAGAACAAAGATTTGAGGGAACTATCCACAGTTTTCCCAACTGTTCGGCGCTCAGTCCAGATGGGACCATGGTCGTCTTTGGTTATCGCGCACATCCTGTTGCTGCATGGGAACTCGATCCACCAAAAATGCTACGTCAATGTCACATCCCCGCGGATGAAGCAAACATATCAAGCAAGAGAAAGACTGTGGGAGAGGTTTATCATCTAAGATGGCATCCTTATAGTGGTGAAGTTCTTGGCTTGACTCAAATCGGTCTGATGTTCAAGTGGGATCCCTTCGAAGAGGAGACGAGGCTGATGGTAGGCACCGGTGCCAACAAGATGGTTGTGTCTCGGGATGGATCCCTCATAGCAACTGGCGACCCCCGAGGCACAATCAAGATTTTCGCCACAGCCGATTTCTCGTTGCTATATCAGCTATCTTCGCAAGACTTCGTTAATGATCTGGCTTTCAGTTCAGATTCCCGGCGGCTTTACGATATGCGCGGGCCTTATGGCAACGTGTGGGAACCAAACACATTGATTCGTCTTTCAGACAGCTCTGAAGTCCCAGATCACAACAGTGATGCGACTGGTGAGACGGAAAGTCTTGCCAAGATGTCACTCCTCCCGGAGCACCAGTCAGCCCGAGTCAATAGCCTGAACATTCTCTCATCGCAACCGCAAGGCGCTCTCTATTGTTTCGGAACAGACAACGGCCTGGTAGACCTCTGTGAAAACGGCAACGGCACAATTCTCCGGATGGAAAGGTTGAGTAGCCGAATGTCTGTCACCCACATGGCATGGAGTGATGATGGTCGTCGGATCGCACTGGCTAATCGAGCTCGAAGGCTTTGGATCAAAACTGTTTCCCAAGGCGTCGATGATCGCCAAGCTTGGAAGGCTGATTCGGAGCTCAACGTCATCCTTGCACCTCAGAAAGGCAGGGCCACAGGTTTGTTGTTTCAAACGGCAGGCCAGAAGTTATGCGCGCGCACGCCCTCCATGCTCCTTTCCGTCGATCTCGAGACCCAGCATTGGACCGAGGCTGAACTTCCGAAAAACATGGAGCAGTGCAAATGGATCAATCACCCAACCAAACCAGAGTACCTGCTTGCCTTCGGACCCAGTAAGGTTCGAGTCTTCCAGTGGTCTACCATGCGTCAAGTTGGGGAACAGCGTTATTCGCAACCACATCTTGTTGGGCCATGCATCTCCCCAGTCTCTCCCACAGAAGGCCAGGGTGATGAAGATGAACATTACACAGTGGGAAGGCTCCTCGCGCAGGCCGGATCATCACGCATTCTTCTTCAGTTGTTAAGCACCACTGTGTCGAACCGACTTAGGCACAGGTACTTCCTTTTCGATGTAAACGAACTGCGGATAAAATCCCGAGATGAAAACGGCAACAGCGGGGAAGAACTAGTATTTTGTGACTCCTCTTCCTTCGCATGCGTCGCTCTTCCTACACGCATCGCATCTCGGATTAGGGAACCGTTGTCGCTGATGCCGCGTCAGAAACTCATATTCCTCGACGTTGAGAGATGGGTCTGCACGTGGCGGCTTCCGCATTTCTCACCTACGTCGACCCCGTTGGAGGCTGCAGATATCCAGAGATACTACTTTTTGCCAGGAGATTGGGCGACAGCCGACGAGGCGCACCGTTGTGTGGTGATGGCGGATGGGACACTGCTTTGTCCAAGAAACGGAGGAGTAGCCGCTGTTCAGTGTGCAGACCTGTAGACCCCCCCCCCCCCAAGCGAAGTCGCCTCTCATAGGCTAAATTCCCCTGTCAACACGGCATATTTACCTTGAGTGGAATGCAATCAATGAGGTCCACCTTTCATGCGAGAAGGATTTTGCTGCAAAGAGCTCGTTGCGACAGTTACATCATGGATTCGTTGCTCTGCGAACAAGCTACATTCGTTTCATACCTAATATTTAGTTCAAGGCCAGCCAGGTTGTGCTCAAACACCATGTTCAGAGAAATTGTTCTCAAGTTTCTTTTGTTATCCTGCCGCTGGTCATGCTTTTCATTCTATGTCTTGTCTCTTCCATCATATTCCCTAACTGCCGATTCATGTCTCTCTCGATCAACCTGAATGCAGGTCAATAGAGGGTGAGACGCGGACACAACATAAAAACAATAGTTGCACACAGACAGAACTGTTCTAGAACTTTAATCCATAAAATTCGTTGCAAGCCGCGCACTCCTCTTCCTTTAGGATTCATGAAATCTCATGCCCCTACGCCGTGACTCTCCCTCCTGCGGCGTTTGCAAAATAGATCTCGCATTCACATGTCATCAAAGTGAGCTCGTGATTCAACTTTGACTGATCTAGTCAAATGCCTTGCGTATATGTGCTCAAGATACTTTCCCAGTCCTTATCACTCCAGATCTGTTGGTCAGCATTTCCATCAGAGAACATGAAATCCGAGAAACTCAGATCAGTCTCCATTTCCACATTACCGTCAGTCATCTCAACACTAGATTGCCGCGGTGTTGTCTTTTCCTCTCGTGAGATTCTCTTCACCATTGCCTCAACATCTGAGAGCAAGACATCGTGATCTTTGGCCGCGGGGTTGCCGACGCGAGCCATTTCTCTGAGTAGTGCTCGTGTCCGCGTGTAGAGTGCTACATCGTCTTCGCTGTTGGGGTTAAAATTTTGACCTTCCTCGATGGAGACTCGGGCGAGTGCGAGGATTGCAAGACCGGAGAATAAGTGTAGAGATTCCCAGTATCCGAATTTCGCTGGGCAGACAATCGTTAGCTCCTTCCTTCTAATTCAGGGGCACCACAATGATGCAAATGCTTACCAATCTTATCGTAATTCCAGAGCCCGAGGAGGATCTTGCAATTGTTCCGTGCGGCTTGAAGACACTGTATCTTGACGGTTCTCATCGGATCATCGGTGTCTAGTGGTGTGTCGGTCCCGGTGAAACTCGGTAGGTTGTTTAATCGTCGCTTTTGAACGATTGAGGAAAGCTTTTGAAGGTAAAGTGGCCTCAACAGTAAGATGAAGCACTGGATCATTGTTAGAAAAGAAGTCGGCGATTGATCCGGGAAGTAATGGAACGCGAGCTCACCTGGTGATATCGCATGTAGGTGGATGCAAGGATTCTACCGTGAGGTGCTTCCATCAATCTCGTAGGCAGGCTCTCCTCGAAGGTGAAAGCTACTTGCTGCGGCAGACTCGATCTCCACTCCTGCAAAGTGTCGAGACATGGCTTAATAATCTCTAGTCGACGTTCGTCATCAACATCAACGTGTTGAGCCGCCGTTCTTACAACATTCCGCTTGATCTCGCAGAGCTGAGTTTGCATAGTCAGAAGCCCCGGATCAGAAAACTCCTCGAGGTCTTCAGCGTCTAGTCCGGCCGATGACGGGAGTTGCATGCCTTCTGGCACACAAGCCACGGCGGCAGCGACGCCAAGCTCCGTTGATATCATTCTGTCCATGCAGTAGGATGTCCACCAGAGCCTCTTCCTGTGTTCGTTCATAACGCGCACTTGGCGTTGCTGGTCTGGGGCCTTGGGCAGAGGATGTGGCTTGTGAAGATGCAAGAGTTTGGCCAGCGCAACACTTTGGCTGGCGTACGAGTAAGCCGTTTTACGTCGGTTGAGTGAGTAGCAGTAAAACGCCAAGACATGTTGTCAGTGGTTTGGCATTGGTTGATAGGCATAAGTACTCACAATCAAGCAAAGTGCCTCTACATCTTCTGGCACAGGCTCTTCCGCAGACATCTTGAGAAGCATCAACCCTTGTTCGAAGAATTCGGACCCCGGAGGTGGCGGCAGTGTTTGCGACGTTGACTGAGAATCTGGAGGCAAAGTTAAGGGAACAGCAGCTCCTCTTTGCGGTGGACTGGTCGGATGCTTCCCTGCAATTTCCATGTGGACAGCTGAGGACATTCGAGATCGATTCCAGCTCTCAGCGAGGGCCAAGACAACTGAAACCCTGCACAACCAGTTGCGATCGTGAGATTGCGACTGCGGGTCCGAGTAGGTCAAAAGGATCCTTTCCCGGAACCTCTTACGGAGGAACCAGTGATATTCACTGAAGCCTTCATCAAAGGCCTGGAGCAGGTGGAATGCATATGGTCGGGGCGGAAGTCGGAACGAGACTTCAGATTCTGTGCATCGCATAAGCAAACGTCTTGTTGGTTGTTGTGAGCAATCGACTTACGTAGAAAATCGAACTTCAGCCGAGAATATGTGTAGCTCTCGGCATTTGTGCCGGTAGACTCCCTAGTCTGTTTGCTGGTAGGATCACCGGATGCTGCTGTCCACGAAAGTTGTCGGAGCCTCTTCACGAAAAACTCTGCACTACAATCTTCCAGTTCCTCTTCCTTGATAATCTGACTAGATTTGGGCGAGAGCGGTGTCGCAAAGTCGTTTGGATCCGTACGGACCGACTCTGGCGATGAGATCGGATCTCCCGATCTTTGCGCCACTGCTGGCTGTCTCTCGAGTCTCCGCAAATAACTTTGAGGGACCGTGATGTATTTCTCTCTTACGGGGTAAACGCAGGGCCTCCCTCGGGTTTGACATCGCTCGCATGGTGCTCCTTATGGGCATCTCAATTAGCACAAGAAAGAAGTTCGCAACTGATTACAGCAACGTACCGCCATTGCACTTGAGCTTTTGCGTATGACAGGCCTTGCAGGCTACTGCGCTTCGACCTCTTGGCGTTCTAGTCATCATCACAACTAAGTTCACGATGTCTCAATTGGTCTAAAAATCACAACGGCAAAGGGACATTTGTGCTCCATAAGAAACTGGATTCAACTCGAAAAGACTGGTCGGATCGACATGCTCCTTTGCCTGATGTCGTTTGCCGGCGGTATCGGAGGTGGGAAGGTCCAAGACGATGGGCAATACGGGGTAAAGAGGAGGGACCCACGTCGACCACGCGGACTGATATCGACGTGCGGAGGTTTTTACTGATAACGAAAATCTTCCAACCCGTTTTAAGTAGTTGGAAGTACTGCGGTATGTTTGCTGGGTCGTACAGAATGATAGCGGCGGGGCGGCATGCATCGGCCCCTGCTAGCTGTCATGTGTAATGGCGCAGAACTGGGATGTGTCAACTGGCGAATTGCTATTGGTGTTGGCTGCCAGGACCAGGCTCTACTGGATGTTGGTAAGTATTCAAAGCTGGACCACGAATCCTGCGTTGCAAATGGGAATAAGGGGGACTGCATCACGTTCAGATACTTTATTTCCGAGAAGACACAAGCAAGTGTCAAGGAGCTCTGCGTGAATAATCCATCCCCAATCTATCAAGTATGCATGTCTCATTAAAAATTGGCATTAAACCAGATATTAGTCTAGAGGCGACTCCATGTCCAGGGGAGTTTGCCATCACCAGCCGCATTCCGGCCTTTCCAGCCTGATAAGTCTGAGATATCGCGGAGCGGCCATGGGTGAGGATCTTGAAAATCATCAGGAACCTTTCCAAATTTCCAAGCCCACAGATCCTGCCATTCCTTACCCAATTTCCCCTCGAGCATGTCGGCGACGTACTTGCCAATGACTGGGAGGAACTTGAATCCGTGATTTGATCCAATCGTCGCGACGAACAAGTTCTGAGTTTCGGGGTAAGGGCAGATTCTGAAGTTGAGATCACCGGCTAGACCGTCCCTGAATTTCGAGTTAGCATGGAGGATTCGGAAGAAATGGAAAAGCCGACAAGATCTCAAGGATGATGTCTTAATACATACCAGCACATTTTGGAAGAGATGAACGGCCGGTCAGCCAGCTCTGGGATTATCTCTCTAACAAACGTACGCATTTCATCTTCGACTTCCTTAGGGCATCCGTCGTCTGGATAATCGCCTAACGAGTGGAGGATAGAAGCCCCTGGAACATATCTGTTGCGATAATTTGTGAGACATCTGCAGCTGCATAGCTTGATTAAGCCATTCTCATCTGGTGGAAAGATGATGCCTAGATACCTCGGTTAGTTTGAATGCGCCATGTCACTCTTCCAAGATAAACTGCCTACGTACCCTGCTCGAAGTCATCGATGATTGGCATATCCTTGTACCTTTCGATCTCGTGCGGCTCCAACTTCATCACACAGATGACTGATGTTTGTGCCACCACTTCTTTCTTCGCATCAACTAGGGTCGCAGTATTGGCACCAGTGGACAACACAACTATGTCCGCCACGTGCAGTGTCCCGTCTGCGGCCAAGACACCCTCGCACTTCCCGTTGCCGTCTAACACGAGCTTCTTAGCATGACCGGATTCTCCACATATGTATTTGACCCCCTGTGACTTGGCGGCGTTTGCCATTCTTAACAGAGCTTGTCCGGACGGCGCCTATTTTGCCGATCGTAGTCAGTTTGTCGTCACTTTACTACGTTGTCGTCCTGTAAGTGATATCGGTTGGCAAAATGGAAACTTACCCAGCCAGCCGCAGGACTCCACAGGTTGGTCCAGTCCGGGAACTCCCCCGTCAGAGCGGGCCACCTTGTTTTCATCTCCCCGGCCGTCATGAACCGCACCCCCTCGCGACCCGCCTTCTTGGCTGTCTCCATGGCGCTATTGAGCCATCCCCGCGTCAGGCCGTGGCCCGCCATGACCCAGCCGCTCTCGCGATACATCCCTGCAAAGATGGATTTGGGGTCCTTCCACTCCTGCATGCTCTCCATGCCTAGCTTCGCGTATAACGGGTTAGGGTAGTCGGCCCGTACGACCTTGTTCAGGTCGGTGGCCGCAGAGTCTTTGGAGGGTGCGTCGAAGCGATCAAGCACCGTGACGTTTTCATATCCTCTTTGTGAGAGGTGGTAGGCTGTGGAGGTACCAAAGACACCTCCGCCTACGATGAGGATGGATGGCTTGGCCATATTGAAGATGAGGGTATTCTGAGAGTTTCCGGAACGGACGACGTCGAGTATGCGATAATTTGGTCTTTAGTGTTTAGTCTACCCTCGAACTGCTACCTTTTCTACCTTGAAACCACCTTTCGGACTCTTATAACCAAGGAGGAGAGTCAAGTTCGGCCGGTGATGCAAAGACCACCGACCAAGATGCCGAAGACGTTTCCTACGGCCGCACGCATGCGGCGCAGCCTTGGGCAGAACATCCGTGCTTCCCCGGGAACCATATCGGTGGGACGGGGCTAACTAAACATTCCCAATCAAATCGCCACAGTGACCGCGCAGCAACCTAGATCCCTTGCCAACTGATGCCTGCCAATTCGTGCCAAGTGTGCCACCCCTCGATTCTACTGCAGATTCAACGGACGATAATGCCGTGAGCCATCGGTCTCGAGATCCGCCTCCGCGACGAAATGACGAGAATGTTGGTTTGTGCGTGTGCGCCTATCAGTCGGGTTCGTGGGGCCGAGTCCATCGCCGAGCCAAGCAGGGAATCAATGGTTAACAAGGCTGGGGAGGACTCAGGAGACACAAAGGGGAAGATAAAGAGGGGACGATTGGCACCGCGTCACACTTGGATTCTTGTGCGACAACCACATCATAATACGCCTTCGGCTTCTCAGCTCTAGCGGCCGAATGATAAAGTGATAGTTCTCTTGTCCCAATTGCTTCTTCGTCTCTCCCCCGCAATCTGCGACTCTTAAACTTCCGTCCATAGTCCTTAGCTTCAAAACTACGGCATCCTTGCATTAACAGCCGTTACAAGGTCGATGCTGTTCAGACGACTGACAGCTTGACATTGAGCGGAGACGGTCGCATTTAGCCTGTTTTTCTGAAGGCACCCTCGTCCTTGTCAAAACGGGCACTTATCTTGACAAGAAGATACCGATAACCCGTTATCACGATTAGAGGAGTGACCCGGACTGAACCTGTCAGAGATCCGATTATTCGACTACCTTAGTCAATAGGTCAATTGTGTACCAATACAGACCTCCTTATTCAGAAACCGACGGCTTCCTGAGACCGAGGAGCGCAGGTATATATCCGTTCCACTTGTGTCTGTTCTCTATGACGGGAGTTTGAAGAAACGCTACTCCTGTACCCATTTATTCTCATCATACCCCTGGAGTTTCCACTGAGGGGCAGCGACAAAGATGTCGACCGAAACCAAGGAAGTAAAACCTTCTGACTTGCAGAAAGCAGCGATGGACTTGACATCGGACAGCAAGTCCAGTTCCGAGGGGCAGACGACGATATGGCCTGAAAGAGAGTTGCCGGAGCTTCTCAGAGACTTGTCAGAAGAAGAATTGAAGAGTCTTGAGAAGAAGTTGATAAGGAAGGTTGACTTGCGAATGCTGCCTACAATGATTCTGATCTATATCATGAATTACCTCGACAGGTCAGCAAGCTGCGTGCGCCGGATAAGTCGACTTTCAGACTAATGATTTCACAGAAATGCCATCGGCTCGGCAAGGCTGGGCGGTTTGGAGAAAGACTTGGGTCTGACTGGCAATGAATTTCAGGTAAGCTGAAACTCAAGCAACTGATGAACTTCAAACCCAGAGGCTTGTAGCTAATTCGGTAATTACTCTAGACTTGTGTTTCGATTCTTTTTGTGGGGTACATCCTGATGCAGGTACCTTCAAACATGTTCCTGAACAAGATCGGACGTCCTGCGATCTATCTGACGGGATGCATGTGCGTTTGGGTTAGTCTGATTCGAAGTTTCTTCTTTCTTTGTCGCGTTCGGGATCGACCGGTTAGATCTCACTGTCGCGTTGGTTGGCGAGCCCATGGCCGCATAGCGTGGGTGTAACGTGACGCATCACTTACAGCACCGGTTGCTGGAATTTATTCATTCGGATCTCGGTTTGTGTAACCATCCTTCAACAGAGCATCATGCTGATGATCATGCAAACTACCAGGGCGTGTTATGTGCCTGTAGCGGCGCAACACATAGCTTTGGCGGACTGGTGGCAACTCGATTCTTTCTTGGGTTTGTTGAAGCAGCCTTTTATCCAGGTGAGTAAAGAATGGTACCTCGCCCGTAAAAAATAACTGCAGAGAAAGAAAATCCTAACGAACGAGTGGTATCAGGCTGCCTCGCAACTCTCAGCTCATGGTACATTCGTAAAGAACTTGGCGTCCGTACCGGACTATTCTACAGCGGCTCCATGCTTTCGGGGGCTTTCTCGGGTCTAATCGCAGCCGGCATCACGAACGGCATGGACGGCGCCCGCGGCCTGCTAGCCTGGCGTTGGCTCTTCATCATCGAGGGATCGCTTACCGTCGCTATTGCCCTCGGCGCGTTCTTCGTGCTGCCAGACTTCCCAGCCAATACCAAGTGGCTGACAGACCAAGAACGACAGCTGGCCATGTGGCGCATGGAAGTCGACGCTGCGGGCGAGGAGGACTGGACGAGCTCATCATCGCAGCCCATCTTTGAAGGCTTCAAGATGATCTTGGTTGATCCTATCAACTGGATTCTTGTCGTACTTGTCTACGGCGCCGCGTCCTCGATTTCGATTAATAGCTTCTTCCCCACCGTCGTTGCGAGTCTCGGAAAGGATCGCATCACAACGCTGCTTCTTACTTCGCCGCCTTACCTCTTGGCATGCATCGTTTGCGCGGCAGTATCTTGGAACGCCGACCGTATGAACGAGAGGTACTGGCACACCGTCGCCCCGCTGGCTTGCTCGCTCGTCGGATTCATCATCTCCAGCGCCGCGACAGGCATTGGGCCCCGATACTTTGGTGCCATGATCATGCTTCCTGGGATCTATACTGGCTTTAATATGTCCATGGTTTGGACTGCTAACACGATCTATCGACCTACGGCGAAGCGCGCCGCTGCGGTGGCGTTTAACAACGCGTTTTCTACGCTCTCAGGCATCTACGGATCTTACTTGTACCCCAACAACGCGACGCCGAGGTTCGTCTTAGCTTTCAGTGTGAATGCCGCGATGGCGTTGATGGCGATTGTTGCTGCCACTGTGTTGCACTTTGTTTTGAAGAGAGAGAACAAGAAGTTGGAGATGAGGGAGCAAGAAGCTGAGGCTGCTGGGCAGGCGCAACTCATTGGAAAGGGTTTCAGATATCTTATTTGAAGGTAGAATGCTGGAATGGATTCACGAAGACAAGTTTTCTCATTTAGCATACTCGTCCATTCTTGACTAACTATTAGATCTTCTCTTTCCTCTTGGTATCAAGCCCGTAGTCTCGCGCAATCTTTTCTGCGGCCAGTTGCCCAATAACATAGGCAACGATCTGAGGATCTAGAAGCACTTGTCAGCAATGAAATACACGAAGCTATTGAACGCGACGTAGAAGGTGAGCTTGTAGCAAACTTACGACCACTGTTGAACTTTTATCAGCAACTATCTTGTATCACTTTAAAGAAGATGAGAAACGTACCTGGGTAGTATAGTTGTCACACTTAGATCCGCAACCCGCAAGCCGTTCAAGCCATGAACTCGAAGGTCTCCGTTGACACAGCTGCCATCTCGCTCGCTCTTACCCATCTTCACGCTGCAAGATGGATGCCATAGTCCCGCCACGTTCTCTTGGATGAAGTCCTGGAAGCTCAGTCAGCGCTATACTTAGAAAAGTGCAACTACCCCTAATTGCTGAGATAAGCTTCAAACTCACATCAATATCCTTGTCGCTCTCCGACTTTGGTGCAAATATCGGCCTGACGAAATGGTCTTTCATTGTGCTGGTCTTGAGGAGATTGAGTCCTTCTCTTAGCGCTTCTCGCAGGTTTACCAAATCGAAGGGGTTGCTGAGATACTTCGGGTCAATCAGAGGGGGGTCCGCAGGGTCGGCTGAAGCCAATTTGATTGTTCCTCGAGAGACAGAGTTCATGTTTGCAACGAATACCGAAAAGAATCCGTCGCTAGACATTTCGAAGACATGATCAGGAGGAATCAAGGGTCCAATCTGTAGGTTGACTTTAGTTGAGGGTCATGCTCTTCAGCCCTAGTACAACTTACGACAAGCTCATAGCTAGGGACACCTTCCTCGAGCAGATAGCCTTTCACATCAGCGGGAAGTTTCTTGAATTCAGGCGACTCATAAGCCCGGTCATTCTTGAGGAAAGCATGCGGAACAGACGAGAAATGTCCCAAAAGCGGTCCGTTCCCACTTTCTGCGAGTTGCTTCACGGCCTCCTCGTACTTGCTTGGGTCAGAGAGCCCCATCCTATCAGTGAAGCCGGACTTCATCTGAAAGCAAGTCACAATCATGGGGTGGTCTGTAAAGGACTTCCCCACACCATTGAGGTTCTTGACTACGGGGATTCCGAGGGCACCCAGGTCTGCTTGAGGTCCGATACCTGAAAGTAGCAGTAGACGGGGACTGTCAAGGGCGCCGGCTGATAGAATGACTTCGTTCTTCGCTCGAACTGAAGCTCCAGGGTCAGTGAATCGCCAGGTATCAACTGGGCTTTTACGCAAGCTTACCCTGCGAACCATCTTCCTTCAGAACACCCACAGCACGATCCTTCTCAAAGATGATTTTGACCACACGACTCTCGGTCAGAACGGTCAAATTTGCTGGAACATTCTTCTCGAGGAATGCAGATGCACCGGTTACTCGGACACCATTCAGACTAGTTGTCGAGTTCAGCGAGAAACCAATTGGGTCACCATCGTTGGGGTCAAGGTTGCGCTTGTGCTATCATGGGGTCAGCATCACTGTCCACTGCCTCACCCATTGTCGTCTGGCTTGTCAATCAACCCACCCCGAGATCAACTCCAGCGTCGATAAAGGACTTTGTTTCTCGTTCCACGTGTCCGATGGAGACGTCGATGGGCCTGATTAATGTCAGAAAAGTGGATCACTGCAATGAAAAGTGACTTGTTACCCAGAGAAACCGTGATACTTCGGATCGGGCTTCACATATTCAGCCCACTCCTTGGAAAGATCATCAAGGTGGAGGTTTTCCAGCTTTTCGAAGTCAGCTCGAGACCAAGATAAGGTGAAATCTCTCTTCAAAACTGGTTTTGACTTACCTTCCTAACCCTCTCAATGACGGATTCAAATCCCCAAGCATCATCACCTGCGGCCGCAGCCCAGGCATCGAACTCGGCGCGCGCGCCAAGTGACCAAACCTGGAAGTTGGTAGCACTCGACCCTCCTAGACCCTTGCCACGAGCCTGTGGCACCTCGCGATTTTTTGCATGCTCCTGCGGCGTCGAGGCATAGCCGTAGTCGAGACCCGGCTGTGCGATGGTGCTGAATCTTTCAGCCGTACGCCTATACTCGGGTTTGCTGATGTCACCGCCACCTTCTAACAACGCAACACGGGGCTTCGATGCCGTGTTTGCGAGGCGGGAGGCGAGAAGGCACCCCGCTGTGCCGCCTGATCGTCGTTTGTTGTTGTTAGTGCGGTTTCTCCTCTCGTGAGGGGTTCGTTGTGATATCCGAGGATGAAGAGGCGTGACCCCTCACGGCAACCTTGTCTCCAGGAACATTGAACTTACCACCGACGACTATGAAGTCGAATTCTTGCGTCATGATTGAAATTCGACGGTGATTGAGAAAAGGTTTGATACAAAGTTGGGTTGCGTCGGGCGCTATTTGAGTCAAAGTTCACATCTACCAGCTTGCTTTTTTATACTCCAGCGAGCTGAGAAAGTGTCTCTCGTTTATACACACAAGCCACCTGACCTCCGCACCTAAGACTCTAGGCTGAGAGATCATCTCTCTAGCGGCGAAACTATCGGCAAATGTGCGCGGCATCGCATTGTTTTCCCCTGGTTTCCATCTAGCCTTACGTGGGGTCGCGGGGCAGTCTGCAGCGCTTTGGACAGCCCGCGAAGGAAGCTTGAGTTGTATTGGTGATCCTCGCACGTCCAACGCGAGGTTGGCATTTCGCCCGATGCGATGCAACTCTGACACTACGACTTTGAGGCGTGCTGATGTAACTCAAGTTCGCAATATCGAAGAGCTCGTTGGCCAAGGTGAAGGGGTCTACTTTTCCGACAGCATTTGGGACTTGTGAGGATGGCATTCCCCAAATCATCTGTGACTATTTCTTAGGTACCTATGTGGGTTGCATTGCACAATCGTAACCGAATGAAGCGGCTCGACAACTCAACAGCTTTTGTATTATCGAGCCACACTGTTCAGTGAGGTGAAGCAAAAAACAAAGATGAGTAGAAGAATGTATTGACAGTGCCTAAACAAGATATTTGATACCCAAAATCTAAACGCCAGTGAGCCAATGTCCTTGGCTATGCAACCCACGCTATGCCCCTCCAAATGAACTTCAATGCCTACGCTGAAATGCTGACTACCTGTCATGCTCCATACAACAATGCATATTTACAATTGCCATCCCAATCACAGCCCATCAATCGTCACGAGTCTAGTTCTGGGGCGCGCCAAAGATCTCGTTGAGGTCGCGCTTCGCGTTGCGCTTGATGCCGCACTTGTTCAAGCAGGCGTCGATGCCGAGAGCAATGTTAGCAGGGATGTGCTTACGGAAGCTCTCAAGATCGGCACCGTCAATCGTCTGCACGCCGCCGAGGGTGGCAGAGACGACATCCGGGCGGAGGTTGAAGAAAGCTTGAGCAACCTGCTCGACACCGGGGTCGACGTTGTTGAAGCCGGCAACGAAGACGGCATCCTCGCAGTCGGGGTTGAACTCCTGGTGGATCGCGCCCTGGGGGAAGACGGACATTTGATACGTCTCCATGGTGTTGGCGATGGGGTCGAGGCCGTTCTCGACGACGAAGTTGGTGACAAGGCGGCCCTTGACGATCACGTTGAGCTCGGTGGCGCGGTTGTGGACGTGGGCCGTGTTCATGCCGCAGGGGCCGAGGAAGCCGAGGGTCATGGCGGCGCCGTTGCCGATGAGGGCCGGGAAGGTCTTTGCCGTGGCGGAGGTGGAGAAGCCACCCTTGCCGCGGGACTCGGAGCCCTCGGGGGCGCCGGAGTCGTTGAAGTCGAAGACGAAGTCGCCGGGCTGGTTGAGGAGGCGGACGCGCTCTTGCTGGGTGGGTGCGGTCATGAGCTTTGTGATAAGGTCTGCGTTGCCGGCGCGGGTGTTGACGGGGACGATGGGAGGAAGGACATTGTCGATGGAGCTGGTGTCGGTTTGGGTGGAGATGGTGGCGGAGGAGGAGGGGTGGTTTGGGTTGGTGGTCGGCGCGGCCAGAGCAGCGGCGGAGAAGAGGATGGAAGAGAGAATGGTGGAGGTGTACATCTTGACTACTTTATGTATTCTTTTGCTGTAGGAATGACAGACAGGGTATCCGAGCTGACAAAGGAGACAAGGAAAAGAGAAATAGGAAAGATGAAAATGCGGAAAGCGAACTTGTTGGCTTGTTGATGCTGTGATGTGTGTGATGATGAGAGGAAAGAGAAACGAAGAGGCGTTCAATAAGGCTGTTATATAACTTCATTGCGACACAAAAGGATTGCAGTATTGTGGACTTCATCAAGTGGCCGCAGATGAGCGTCAGCCTCATTCGATCCCACAAGCATACATCTTAGGTGTAGGTTGGTTAGGTTGGTAATTCCCACGATATGGGGCACAGCATCCTTCTGCTGATGGCTTTGGAATCATACCAACATAGGCTACAACAAGACATCACTCATTTTCCCGATGGGTGCAAAATGTCAGCTTAGTTGTTGCCTCGTTACTGAATCTGGCCTCATGTTGCTGACCAGCAATCTCAACAACCTGGCCATGAGTCCAGAATATTGCAGTCTTGGGATGGCAGCTGCATGTTTGTGCTGACGGTCCCCAGGGCTGACGTCGGCGGTGCACGGTAGGCGTGCCAGTCTCTTGGGTCCCTTCTGGGAAACAAACAGCGAAACATGGTGGGGAGGGGCGGGAGTCTGTTCGTCCGGAGGAGTGTTGTCAGCATTTAGTCGTTGGTTGGAGCTGCCAAGTAGGGCTGTGGGATTTGGGCGGTCTATGTTTAACTGTTTGCTTTTTTATCCTCCCGTTCCACGTGATACTTTTCAGTCAATCTGCTTCTAGTCTTGCAGACTGGTCGGTGTCTCTCAACCATGTTTGGTGCCATGGTCACGATAGGTAAAGTACTTGAGAAGTTCCTGACAGTCCATCCCGAACCAAGTCAGTAGATATTCGCCAGTGAACTTTAACACTAAATTTGCAGTGACGTCCTCTGCCAGCACTAAGGTACCTGTGGAAACTCGCCTGGCAAGATGCCCAACCCAACAAATACATGAACCGTAGCGCATCGTGGAACCTAGTAGTTCATGGCCAACATTGAAATCAGTTGCGGTTACTTTCAGTCATTGAAGAGAAAGTTGATTCCAACTTAGAAACTGTAGACTGCATGTTGACGGAGAGGAAATCCTTCCAAGGCTGATGGGCCAATAATCCCTGCTTCGAGCCCACCCACTGCTCTTGGTAGTGCTTACATGATTAGAACAGGCTGCAGAATTTAGCTGTGCGGCGGGGAGGCGAAGCAGCTATCCTAAGCTTAATAACGAGCTGCGCATTCTAATTTCGTCCTAATTCAATCCTTTGTTTATTCACCGGCTGCGCATGCAGGTCGCGAACTCTTCACCCAAGACAGTTCCCTAGGCAGCACCAAACGTGCAGCTCCTCTCCAGATGCATGGAAATCCTTTTCAATGTGTACTTGATAAGATATGTCCGAATATGTTATCATTTACTGCAAGACCAGAGTATCTGGCGCTGGTAATGACACGGGAGGCTTAACGAGGAAGAAGATTTCACGTCTCAGGTATTACCTCAGCGGATCATTGCTGGACGGCACGGTTCAATTATTCCACGGCGACGCGACCGAAAGACTTTCTATCAGATGCGATGTTATAGGTGACATCATTCCGATATTCCATGCAATGAAGGAGCACTTCTTTCTGCACCAACTTCTCGGGCTAAATGATGGTGAAATAAGGTCACGTCCATATATGTTCTTTCATCAAACCAAATTTTGGCTCAGAGATCTTTTATAGGTGCATCCCCTTCAGTCTTGCCAGTGCCATACTTCTTTACCTTGTTCTTGCTAGCATCCTTATCCGCAGCGAAAGCTTCAACCTCTTTACTGTCCATGACCTTGATGACGTTGTCCGCTTGCCACTTCTTGAACGAGAACCCAACGCCCCTAGGATATGTGATTAGCTTGATAATGGGCGTTCCTCATGTCCGTGATGAGCTTACTCATGGCTGTAGTCCTTGTCATTGGCCTGGTCCTTGTGGTACTTGACCTGAATGAAGTCGCTGTCGACGGTGCCAGGATCCAGGCTAAGACTAACAAGCGCATTGATCGTCGCAGTCTTTGGGATGAGCTTAAAAGTCCAGCTTTGCTCGTTCCTGAACTGAATTAGGTCTCGGTCATTCTTCACAATCTCGTACCCTTCGTTCACGCTCGCCTTGAAGAGCTTAGGCAAGGCGAACCACTGCCCTGCCATCTTGTACCGGTCGTTGGCGTAGACAAACTGGTCGTCGTAGACGCAGTCAGCGGTGTACCGCTTCACGCGCTCGACTGTGGGCTCCATTGAGTACAGCGCGATGATGTCGTCAATCAAGCGCTGACGCGCTGGAGAGAGGGGAATTGACTTGGATGGGTTGGGGTGGTAATCCTCAGTGGTCGAGGTCTGGCGGACTTCAAACTCTTCTCCTGGGGTGGCAGAGGTTTTGCCGGGAAAGTTGATGTGCCCGGAGTCTGAAGACATCTTAGTAGTAGTATGCAATGTACGATGAAAGCTTCTGGGGGATTGTGAACAGACTGTTGCGAAAAGTTGTGTTCTGAAAGCAAATCTCGACATAGATGAAGCTCCTTGTCACGAGTTATGGCACGCAGCAATGGGCATACGGAGTATAATAAAAGTGGCTTAATATATTAAAATAAAAATAAATAAAAAAAAAAGGTCTATATATACGATATCTAAAATAGATACGTAATTTAGTACGTAACGGGTACTTTATAAAATACGGTTACTATTCCTATTACGTAATATACCCCCTAATTATTATTATTAAAGAGCTATTATACCCGAAATAGAACCTCTAAATACCCTTATAAAGGCCCGATTTAATTAAATATAAATAAAAAAGAAAAAATATAAAAGATATACGTTTTTTAAACTACGTTTATTATAAATATATCTTTTTATTTAAAATAAATAGAATTTTAACTTAGAATAGCGCGTATTTTATTACTTTTAGTATATAAATTATTAAAAGCGAGGTTACTTAGCTTCTTTATATATATTTAAATTCTCGTAGCGTTACTTAGCTATTATTTTTTTTTTTTTTTAACTTTTTTATAGTTATTATAAGTACCCCTATTTATTATATATACGTACTTATATTATTAAATTGTTTACTAATTTTATTTTAAATATAAATATTTAATATATTTAAAAATAATAATAAGTTTTATATAATTTTTATAATACTTTTTATATATATATTATATAGTTTATTAAAAATTTAAATAAGTAATAATATTAATAAGCCCCTCTAAGTTATTATTCCCCCCTATAACTTCTTATTTATTTATTAAGGCCCGGTTATTAAGCTCTCCCTTTTTAACTAAGAGGATATTAAAATTATTAATTAAAATACTAAGAACTTTATTAAATTCGAGGCTCTTTTTAATAATTATAATAAGGGTAATAATAAGGTAAATAATAATAATAAGAGCTTTAATAAGCTTTTACTTATCTCCTCCTTAGAATTTAAAAATAAAAATAAAATTAGTTTAAATAATAAGCTTTTTAAAAAAAGTATATTATATATTATTATTTTAAAAATTTATATTTAATATTATTTTAAAGTTTAAAAAACGCAAAGCTAGTTTTTTTTAAAAAAATAATAAAAAGTAAAAAAGAATATTAAAAAATAAAAATACCCCCCGTAATAAGTATAGTTTTTTTTATTATTCTAGGCCTATTTAATATATACTTAGTTTTTAAAAAGCTTAAGAGAGAGGCTCCTAAGGAACGGGAGGTTTAGTACTTACCCTATTTTAAAATAGCCCTTTAATATATTAATTTTAAAAATAGTAGTTATTATTTTATAAAAAATAGTAGTTAATATATATACTATTTTAATAGCTATTTAGCTATAGAATATATTAATATATTAATCGTTTTATAATTAATAGCCTAGGCTTTTATTAAAGCTATTGTAAATAGCGCTTCTTTTTTTATAAATATATTATTCTTTTTATTATTAAAAAATATATTCTTAATTATAATTTTAATAAAATATTAATAAGCTCTGCGTTATTATTTATTATATAAAAAATAATAAGAAGATATATAAAAACTATATTAGGTTTTATATAAAGAACTTTTTTTTTATACGCCCCCTACCCCTTTTTCTAAGTATACTTATATTATTAATTATACTTATTATAATCGTTTATAACTAGCTTTTTATTATACTACCCGCTCCTATACCTTAGGTTATTAATTTAATAATCGTTCTATTTCTCGCGCCCCCCGCTACCCCTACTATTCTTAATTTTATAAATTTTAAAATATATAAAGCGCGTTTTTTAATATATATACTTACCCTCTTTATTAACAACGCTATACTCCTAATAATTATATACTTTATAAACTAAGAATTTAAATAATAAGTATAAGCCTAGGTCTTATTTTTATATATATATACCTTATAAAATAAAGTTATTTTAAAAGTTTAGGCCTTTAGGCTAAGAAAAGTTTTATTTTATTTATTTAGGCCTTCGGGCTATACTCTAAGTTCTATTTATTATCTATTTTTAAGTATTAAGTTTTTCTAAATATAGCTTAAATTAATTATTTTTAACTATTTTAACTATTTATAATAACTTTTTACGTATTATAGAGGTTAAGAAGTATATAAAAATATTTAAACTTAGCTTATAAAAAGTTTTTAATAAATCTATTTATTAGTATATTTTTTTATTAATATATAAATAACCTCGAAACTATCTTTAGTATATTCTTATTTTAGCTATATATTTTATATATTAATATAACGAAGTTAAGTAGTTATTCTTTTCTCTTCTTTTATAATAAATCGAATCGTTTATTAATTATCGTAGTTAACTAACTATACTTTTCCTAGGTTAAGGGTAATATTTTTAAAAAAAGCGCTTTAGAACTATAGTTTTTTTTATAATTTCTTTAAAATAAAGAAACTTAGTTTTAATAATTAATATTAAAATAGGGTGGGGCGATTAGTCTTAGTAGTTCTTTTTTAAAGCTAATTAAGTATAAGTATTTATAGGAGGGCTAATCGGAATAAAATATAAAAAAAGGGCCCTAATTAAAAATAGTAAGTTTAATAGCGCGGATTTTTATTTTAATTATATATATACTTTTTAAGATCGAACTAGAGCTTTTTTAATAATTTATTTTTAAACGTAATAATATAAAATAATTAAGAAGTCTACTTTTTTAATTTAGTTAATATTATCCTCTTTTTTTTAATTATAACTCCGTTAATTAAAGCCGTATTAACCCGATTAAAAGAGGTATTTTATATTATTTTTATAAATATTAGTAGTTTTTTTAAAGTACCGTACTATAAGAGTCCTTTATACCCTATACGTTTTTAATAATCTCCTTTTTTAAAAATCCCTTTTTTATTAAATAAGAGAATAAATAAGAGAAGACCCGATTCGATTAGAGAAGTTTTAAATAATTAATTAAGGAGAATAATATAATAATTAAAATAAATATAAGTAATAAGACTTTAATTTAAAAAAAGTAACTAAATAATTAAAATACGAAAGTAAAAACGTATAGGAAAGGACTTTTTATTTAATAAAATAGGGGATATAATAAACTTTAAAAAGCGAACGAGATAAAAAATAGAGGAGAACGCGGATATATAGGACTAAATTAGGCTTAAATATAAAACGTTATAATAATATAATAAGACGAATAATAAGTTAAAATTAAAACTAATAGAACGTTTTAATAAGTATAACTAGTTATTTAATTAAACTATTCCTTATTAATCGATATAGCTTAGAGACTTAATAATAGACTTATTTAGAAGTACGGATACGTCGGACTAAGGGTATTTATAAAACTAGTTTTTAACTAGACCTATTAGTAATTTTAATTAGTATTATTATAAGCTTAATACGACGTCTAATTAAAACTTTAGTTATATACTTAGTAAGGATTAAGAAGAACGGCTTAAATTACGTTAATTAGAATAATAATTACGCTCTAGTTATTAAAACGGCTCTTTTCCTCCCTTTTTAAACTCTATTTAAAATAAATAGACTAATATAAAACTATCGAAATTATAAATAAAATTAACGAACTATACTTTTAATAACCTCGGATTATAAATATAAATAACTAATACGTTATTTTTATTATTATTAGTACCCCTTAAGACGTTTAATCGTACGAACTTAACCCTTTTATTTTAAATAGACTGTTTATTAAACTAGCTTTTATAGTTTATTAAGATTTATAAATTATAGAATTATTAAATAATAAAAAAGCTACTCTTTTTAATAGATCTACTTACTAATTTAATTAGAAAAAGCTAGTTATAGTTTAAGTTAAAATAAATACTTTAATTAATACTTTTTTAAATACTATTACTACTTAGATTTAAATAGCTACGTTTTAAACTAAAAGCCCTATAATTCTTTAGCTTAATTTAATAGAAAATATAAGTTTTTATAAAATACTATTCCCTAATTAAGAAGGGACTATAGTCTTTAAAAGCGATAATATTATAGATTTTTTAAAAAAGTTCGAGGATTAATACGAGATTAGTAAGGTCCCGGACCGATTTAGGGATAAATTTATTACGTATATTATAAAAAGAGATTATTAAACTCTAGTTAAGGATATAATTAGAGGATTACTCTAAGCCTAAGCTAAGGATTTTTTTTTAAAAAAGTACGGGAAATAAAATACTAACCGCTTTTTAAATAAAGAAAAGTAAATTAAAAAAGTTACTAAGGGATTACTTATTTCGTTTTCTAATCTAAACTTTATTTAGGTACTATTTACTAAGATTAATAATATAATTACTCTTATTAAATAATAAAACCTCTATATTATAATTAATAAGAGCTTAATTAAAGCTATATATAAGTAGTTCTATATTAATATTATAAAAAATAATAATAAAAGAAGTCGGGGTTATTTTAAATAGCTTTATTAAATTAATAAAGTACGCGAGGTTTAAAATAAGACTTTTTAACGTAATTATATATAAAAAAAAGTATAGCCTATTTTTTATAAATAACTAAAATTAACCCGAGCCCTTATTACGGCCCCCTACTTTTTAAATATATAAAAATACTTAGTATTAATATTCGAATTGTTAATAATATTACTAGTTAATAATAAAGGTCTAGGTTACTTAAGTAGTTACTAATAATATTACTAATTCTAACCTAACTAACGGAATAAGTAAGCTAAAGATTTATTAAAATAGTATTTACTTTCGAGGCTCTATTTATATATTTAATATAAGTACTACGCGTCTTAATTAGCTTCTAATTATAGGACCTAGGGATCGCTATTAATATTACTAAAGTTAATACTACTAAATTATTAAGGATTATAATTAGTATACTCTTAATAAAAATGCCTATTTTATTATTTTAGTTTAAAGAGCTTAGTATTATAAAAAGCGTAACGGTTATAAGTTTATAAATAATATCCCCTTTATTATAATTAAAAATAAAAAAAGGTATACGATTACTAATTATATTACCCTCTTTTTTTACGTAGCGAATATATTAACTAAGGAAAATACTAAGCTCTTAGCTAAGTAAATTCTAAATTATTAAATCGGATTACCTTAGTAAACTATACTTATACTCCCTTTAGCTAATTTTATAAGTATAGTTAAATACGTTTATATAATACGACTTAATTTAAGTTATTATAACTAAGCGGATATTTATATTATTTATAAGGGAAGACCCCCTAAGAACTATATTTTAATAACCGAACCTTATTTTAAAGAAATATATAGGATCGATAACCTAAGCTAGCTTTTATAATTTAAAAAAAAAAAAATTTCTTTTTTTAATTAAAAAAAAGAAATTATAGAAATTAATAATAATAACGAGGTTTTCGAAATAGTAAAGAACGTAATTCCTAGATCTATCTCTAGGCCTTAGCTTATTAAAGTTCTAATTAATACTCTTAATATTAATACTTAGGGAACTTAAGAACCTCTTTTTTATAAAACTTAAAAAATAATAATTATAAATTAGCCCCGTAATTTTAACTTTAGGGCCGAGGCTAAAAAGCTAATAAAAAAGAGGCTTAAAGCTCCGATTTTATTTTTTATAAACTTTTTATAAAAAGTTATATTAAAATATACTACGATAATAATAACTTTAATATATAATTAAAGGTATTTTAATACTAACGAAATCTTATTAAAAGCTCTAAAATCCTTAGCTAACTTAGTAAAAAACGGATAATAATAAAAAGATATTAAGGATCTTTTTAATAAGTATAATAAGAACCTCTTTTTAAAGCCGAACTATATAGCTAAAATTAATAAAATTAAAAATACTAACTTAATTTCTAAAATTCTAATTTTTATAATTTCGAATACTTATTTATAATTAAAAGTTTAAATATTTAATATAAATTAGGATAATAAGGGTTTAATAATCGTTATAATTTTAAATACCGGGGTATAAATTAATATCCTTTTAAAATAATACGTTAAGAAAACTAGTATTTCTTATATAATAACGAAGTTTTAAATATAAACGTTTAAATATAATTTAACTAGCTAAATAACTTTTAATAGTTTTTATTTTACGGATATATAAATTAATAAGTTTAAAATAACTACTTATCTTTTTATTAAAAACGAGTAAAAGACCTCTAATCCGTTATTACTAAGTTTTTTATTTATATAAAATACTAAGCTATTTTTTAAATATAATAGGTTAATAATTATCGCTTTAATTTATATTAAGGATATAAAACTAAGGATTTTAATAAAGATAATTAGGACGAACGGGTTTCGGAATATAAAGGATATTTTACCTTAGTTTAAGTAGTATATAAAAGAAGTTTTTAAATTAAAAAACTAAATATTAGTAATATAACTAAAAATATTATTAGTTTTAATAACCCCTATTTAGAATTTAAACTAAAAAAAAACGAGCGTATTATAATAGTTTTAAACTAAAACTAAACTAACTAAATTATAATTATAATAGTACTTTATATAATTTAGCCCTAGATTATATAAATTAGGAAAATAATAGCAACCGCTCGGGGTAAGGCTAAAAATAAGCTAAACGGATTAGCTAATTAAAATAATTTATATTTTTTAATAAGAACGCTTACTTCTTAATAAAAGGAATTATATATTAAATAACGGATTAAAAAGTTAGAACAAAAAATATTAAAATTATATAAAGTAGCTAAAAAAGCTTTTTATAAAATTCCCTATATTACTAAAGCTAATATAATATATAAAAAAAAAGATTAAAAAGTTAAGTTAGTTAATAATATGCTTTTTAATAAGTTAATACTTAATAGCGATCCTTATTAAAAACTTAAGAAGCTCGAAGAGATTAAAAATAAGTTACGAGACCGATCGGGCCTTTATAAAAATATTATTATACCTAAATTCTTTAATATAGAACTAAGTTTTAAATTAACGAACGATCGATTCTAAGCTATTTTTAAGGATTACGATTATTTTTTATTTTATAAATAAGATCTCTTTAAATAAATATTTTTTAATTAAAAAAAAATATTAGTATAGGACTTTTTTAAATACGGCTATTTTAATTTTATAATCGCGCTATTATAATTAATTAAAACTATACTTTATAAAGTTTAGTAAGTAAAGGGTATCCTTATTTTAAAAGCTCTATTATTAAAAGCTTTTAAAATAATTTAAGAACGTATTATTTAAAGTATTATTAAAAAAAGCTATATTACGTATTAGAACCCTTAGTTCTTAATAATAAAAAAAGATAGTAGTTTTTAACTAATTAACTTAGTAATAAAAGTTAATACTATTACTTTTTAAAATACTTAGTAACTACTTAATACCGACGAGTTTTTAAAGGAATTTATTATAAATTAGCTTATCTCCTTTTTAAATTTCTTTTTTAGTTACGATTAAATCTTTTTAAATAAAAAAAGCTACGATTTAACGACTTTTTTAACTTTACTTAAGCTATATAAATATTATACCCTCTTATAAGGAGTAATAAATTTAGTAGCCTAGTTTTATTAAATCATAACCCGTATTTTATATAACTTAATTTTAAAATATTATAATACTTTTATTAATAATATTATAATTAAAAGCCCGCGATTTTATTATAATAATAAGTACTTAACTAACTATCCCGGGATTTAGTAATTTATTTACGAGTACCTCTAGAATATTAATTAGATCTTAGTTAATATTAAGCTAGTTAGTTATATTATTTTTAGAGCGAAGTTATAATAATACTAGCTATTTATAGTTATTATAGGCTATTTTTATAAAATAAAAAGGAGATAGCTTAATTAAGCTAAAGTCCTTAAGATCTTTAAATAAACAAAATACTTAAACGTTTTAAAAATTAGATTATTTTTTAGTATTATTACTTTTTATTATTATTAAATTAAATAATTTTCTTTTATAATAGCCCCGTTATACTCCTTACTTAGTAAGAACTAATTTTTTAAATAAAGAGTATTATAAATCGAGGCTATAAAAACGTTTAAAAAAGTAATTATTATAACCCCTATTTTAGTTTTATTAAACTATAATACTAAAGCTAAATAGATTATTTTTATAATAAACGCTAATATTAAAAAATAAAATAATATATTTAGTTAGATTATTAATAATAAGCGTATTATTATTTAATATAAGAGCGGGATATAGCGCGGACTAAAGCTTAATTATAACTTTAATAAGCTCGAAATACGAAGTATTTTAATAAGCTTAAAGTGCCTTCGTAATTATCTATTTAGGATTAACTTCTTATTAAAAACCGATACCTAAGTCCTAGTTATTTAAATTAATAATATAATAAATAACTTATTATTAGTAATAATAATGTACTAGCTCTTTTAAATTAGACTTTTTAATTTTAAAATTAAGTATATTAATAAGAAAAAGAATATTATAGCGGATAGCTTTTTAAAAAAAACCCCTAGCTAATCTAACTTAGTTAAAATAGAGCTTAATAAGGATATTAAGGACTTTATTAACGTATAAGTTTTATAAATACGAGTTATAAAGAACTTTTTTATTGTAGTATATAATTATAATAACGCTATTATTAATTAGATATAAGAAATAAATATTCTAACTAATTTACTAATATTAAATAAATAATAGTCGGATTTTTTAAAATAAATTACTTATTTCTTTTTTATTTTAAAAAGGCTAGCTAGTATACTTTTTAATTAGTTTAAATATTTTAAATAGATAGTAATACAATTTATTATATAAAATAAACTTTTATTTTAATAGGGGATAAAGACCTATCTCTAACTTATTTAAATAATTAATATTAAGCGCTATTAAGTAGACTTAATTAATAAAGTATATAATAAGTTTAGGTATAGGGGACGAGAGGCTACTTATTTTTATTTTATAAAATAATATTATTAACTAAGAATATACGCTTAGGCCCGGGAGCTAATTATAATTTATAAGGTTTATTAAAAAGCTAGATTACGACGCTTTAATAACCCCTATATATTTATAGTCCTAATTTACGAGCTTTTTTCTTAGATCTATTTAAATATTTAGTATATAAATAAATAAAAAGTTATTAAAATACGTTATAAGTTTACGGGGTATTTAGAAATACGGATTATAACGAACGCTATATTAAAAAATATTATAAAGTTTATTTAAGAAAATATTATTTATTATTATAAGATTTATAATATTTTAATTATTAATAAGGGATAAGAAAATATAAGTACTATTACTTAGCTTAATTAACGATATAGTACTTAATAAAAGGTTATATTAGTTTATAACTTTTATACTAACGGGCTTTTTAAAAAGGGTTACTAACTTATTACGTATATACTTCGTATTTAGTTAAATTAAAGAAAAAAAAATATTAAACTTATACTTATTATAGCCTTTTTTATAAATAGGATAACTATTAGAGTATTATTAAGTTATATATCGTTCTATTTTATTTATAGTTATTATATAATAACCCCGATCGAAGGAAGGATAGCGACTTAGAGGGTACTTAATTAAGAAAAAGTATATATAATAAATTAAGAAGTTTAAGCCCGCTTATAAACTTTTATTTTTTTAATAAATAACTAAGAAGCTATAATTAATAAAGTCGCTCAATACTAAGCCTAAACCTATAACTAATTTAATTTTTTATACTCCTTTTAATTAATAAAGTTATAGCTTAGTAATTTAGTTTTTATTTTTAATATCTAATAAAAGATCGATATATTAACTTTTAAAAAACTTAATTACTATTAGTAAGGACCTTTTTATATTTACTTAGCTACTCTAAACGGGTCGTCGTATTAACTAGAAATACTTATTAATAACCTAATTATAGGGGCTATTTATATTAATAATCGACTTAAAAAGTTCTTAAAATCTTTAGAAAGCTTCTACTTATTACTTAACGAGGCTAATTTTTATAATAACTTTATTTTTAATTTAGCTAACTTTTTATTTTTATAAAATAATATAATTAACGCCGCGATCTTATTTTTTAATTATAATAATAATATAATAAATTTTAAGGACGAGGATATTTAACCTCTTATTAAATAAACCTAATTATAAATAAAAGCTTTTTAAAAGGGGTAAATTACCCTTTATTACTACTAATCCCTAATATAAGCTACGAATTTTATTTATTAAATATTTATTTTATTAGGATATTACTGAATCCTATTAATTCTCTAGTTATCTTTTTACTTAGATCCGGAATAAAAATATAAAGGGATAATAAAAGAAAAAGAATTACTTTTTAATTATTATAATTAAAAACCCGACGACCCTATTTATTAACTATATAATCGTATTAAAAAACCTTACCCCTTTTTTTAAGTATTTAAGCTTAGTTCCTTATTTAATTAAGCCTACTTAAAATCTAACTTAATTTACGTAGCTTTTTATTTTACTTATTTTATTTTTAAATATTAATAATTTTTATAAATTATAAATGCGTAGTTTTTAATAGGGTACGTTAAAGGGGTATCCTTAAGAACGGAATTATATTTATTTTCCTCGGCCTTAGTAACTTCGATCTAGTTAAAAATTATATAAATTAAAATCTTAATTTTTTTAATATTAGCTAGGATTAGAAATATTATATTATTATTACTTATTATATAATAATAATAATAGCTTTACTTAGGATCGGCCCCGGATTTTTTAATATCTTATTAACCTTAGCTCTTTTTAAAATAGTATTTCTTATTTTTAAAATATATATAATTACTATATCGATCGTTAAAGTAATTTAATAAAAAAATATACTTAAAATAGGGGACTATCTTTTTAATTAGCTCTTTAATATTAGAACTAATATATTTTTAAAAAGACCGTACGTAATAGTTATAAAATATAGTATTCTGAACGCTATAAACTTAGATAAATAAAAAATTAATAATAGGGGTTCGTTTACCTAATTACTAAAATAGAGGGCTAAAATAATTAATATAATTATAACTAATAAAAACCTAACGGCTTTATAAAAACGATCCGCTTATAATACCCGGTTTATTAATATATTTTTTAATAACGTTCTAATTCGTAATTAATTACTAAAACTTTTAAACTATTTATCCTTTAATATACTTATTAAACTAAAGATTTATAATATAAAATTTAGTATAAAGCTCTCTAGCTAATCTAAAAAAAGTTAACTAATTAATAATTTTAAAGATTTAAAAAAGAGAAACGTTAAATTAAGACTAGAATTAAAAAGATCGAATAAAGTAGTACTTATTATAATTTACTTTTTATTAACTTCTTAAAACTTATAGCCCTAAGTTTTTTAAAAATAAGCTTTTTTAAGAATAAAAAAAGAATATTATTAAGGCCGGACGTTATAATAAGTAGTTTTAGTAATTTAATACATATTATTAATAACTAAAGTATTAAATATAATAAGTAAGTAGATTATATTATTAAAAAAAGAAAAGAGATTAAATAAAAAAGGATAATTACGATTAAAAAGCTATTATTTAAAATAAAAAATAAAAAAGAATAGAGGGATCGGGAGAAGGCTTTTATATACTCCCCCTTAGATTTAGGGTATTAAAAAGGAAAGTATTATAAGCCTCTTAACTAATTAATACTAAATTATAACTACTATATAAAAAGAGAAAAGAGTAAATTACGGATCGGGGCCTTCTTATTATTTATAATTTAGTACTTTTTTTTTTAATTAACGGAGGCTACTTCGTAATTAATATAAAAAAGTAGCTTTTTATTTAGCTACTTAACTTTTTTTTTTTCTCTCTTTAATTATTACTACTATTATTAAGTAGCCGTTTTTAACCTAAATATTTTTTAACCTTCCCTTATATTTTTAAACTTAAAATACTACTTTTTTATAACTATTACTAATTAAACCTTTTTTAACTTTTACTTCTTAATTTATTATATAAATACTAACCTAGCTATTTATAATAACCTCTTTATTTCTTATTTCTTTTTCTAAGCTAAATAATAAAAAGGACGTAGCGCGAATTTAGGGTCTAATTATAATAAAGGGCTTTAAAAATAATACTAAATACTAACTAAGAAAATAGGATCTAAATAAATATATTACTTTTAATAAGACTAACCCTAGAACTATTATAGATACTAAAAACTCTTAGTTCGTTAATTTTAATACGAATTATTAATATAAAGCGTATACTAACTATTACCTAAGCTTAGTACTTAAATAAACTAGTTTTTTTTAAATAATCCTAACCCTTCTTAAATTTAACTATTCTAATTAACTTAGTATAAAAAACGCACTTTTTTTTTTTAATTAGCGCCCCGAGGTTTTTAAAAGTTTAAAAAATTAAAAAACTTAAATAAGTTAGAACTATTATAAAATAATAAAAGTCCTAACTAATTATTATAACTTTTAAAAACGCTTATTATATAAAAATTAGATTTAAAAATATAAGATCGGATTTATAATAGAGATTATAATACGAGACCTCGCTTTAATACGTAATATAGTTATAATTAAAGAGGAATAAGAGAGTACTTTCGAACTAAATAAGACCCCTATTTTAAACCCTTAAATTTAAAAAACTATATAAAAAATTAGGACTTTAGTATATTTAATATTTTTTTCTTTTATACTAACGATTTAGGCTATTTTATAAGGATAATTATTAATTAATAAAATAGTATAGTTTATTAATATAATCTAAAATAAGCTCTTAAGTATTTAGAGAGGATATTTATTAATAATATTTAAATACTAAAAGCCTTTTATAATCGGATTAATATACCTTTTTATATTTAATAACTAATTAATATAAGTACTTACGTAATCCCTATAATATAATAACTAAGTAAATAGGAATATAGTTTATACGTACTTAAATAGTTTCGTAACGTAGTCCGATATAACTAGCTTAACCCGATTTATAACCCGTATTAAATAATTTATAAATACTTTAAACTATTTAATAATAAGCTCCGCGCAGTTTAAATTTAATAAATTAGTTATAAGTTTTAATATAATAGTAATTACTTTTTTAATACGATAAAACCTTCCCTAAGTAGGTCTTTTAAAAAAGTAATATACGATTAGGACTTTAAAAATAAGCCTTATACTAACTTAAATAACTTTAACTACGTTATAATTAACGCCCCTAAAATACTAACTCCCTAAAAGTCTAGTTTTTATTTACTTAGCTTTAAATTTATTAACTAGGATCTAAAAATTTATAACCCCCGTAATTATAGCTATTATATTTTAATTAATTTTACGTATTTTAAAAAGTAAAAAAGAATAATTAAAAGCCTTAAATAAGGGCTTATTACCCTTAAAAAGTCGCCCTTATTATCTTAATTTTTAAAAATACTAAAAAATACTTAGGGATTTTTAATAAGTAGTAACCCTAATTAGACTTTATAAGTAATTAAACTAATAAAAGTTATTAACTAGTATTTAAATATTATTATTAATAATTAACTTATATACTTAATTAATACCCTTAAAACTTATTAAGTTACGTAATCCTTATTAAATATATTACTATTTAAATTATTATTATACCTTAGCCCGGCTCTTAATAAAACTAGTTTAAGTAATTAAAAAAGTAATTTTTTAAATATTTTAATTAGGAATAAGAATAGCTTTATTATAAAAACTCTAATTAAAATACTAAGGGTTTAGTTAAAATAAGAGGCTATTAAACGCACGCTCTCTAAGTATAATCGGGCTATATAAAAGAATAATAAACACTAATATTAAAAACTAACTAAGTTTTATTAAAACTTTTTATAATATTATAATATATATAAAAATAAAGCTAATATTAATAAAAATATAAGGGAATAATAAGTTAATTAATATAATAACCCGATTATAAAAGCTATATATATAACTCTAGCCTATACTTTTTAAATATTATTATTAATAAAGAAAGTTAAAAAGAACTAAGATAATAAAAGTTAGGATTAAGAGATTATTAAAGAGGAATAAGATAAGAACTAAGTAAAACTAATAAAAAAAGTAAAAAAAGTAGAAAAAGTAGTTATAAAAAAGAAGGGTAAGTAGAGGGCTTAATATAATTAACTATATATAATAATTAAGACTAATTTAAAATAATTTTTTTTTATAAAGGATTAGAGAAAAAGAAATTAGGAAATAATTAAAATAGGGTAGGGCAATTAGTCTTAGTAATTCTTTTTTAAAGCTAATTAAGTATAAGTATTTACGAGAGGGCTAATTAGAATAAGATATAAGGGGAAGGGCCCCGATTAAAAATAGCGAATTTAATAACGTAGATTTTTATTTTAATTATATATATACTTTTTAAAATCGAACTAGAGCCTTTTTAATAATTAATTTTTAAATATAATAATATAAAACGATTAAGAAGTCTACTTTTTTAATTTAGTTAATATTATCCTCTTCTTTTTAGTTATAATTCCGTTAATTAAGGCCGTATTAACCTAATTAAAAGAGGTATTTTATATTACTTTTATAAGTATTAGTAGTTTTTTTAAAGTACTATACTACGAAAGTCTTTTATACCCTATACGTTTTTAATATTATAATTATTATTCAGCGTATTAATTTTTATTAAATTAGGTTATTAAAAAAAAATATTATATATCCTTAAAATAATTATTATATTACTTTGTTATTTATAAAGCTAATATTTCTAACTAAAAATAATAATTACGTACTTAGTATATTATTATAATAGAGCGTAAGATATCTTATTATATAAAAATATTAAATATAATAATTAATTACTTTAATATAAGTTATGTTTAGGTTAGTTAAGAACCGTAATAATTATAAGTAAATAAAAGCGACGTCCGGTTTAATTATTATAGTTATATAAAATATATTTTTAATTTTTTCTTAGTAGCTCTTTATTTTGTTTTTTATTACTTACTCCTCGTTTAGTTAAAACTCGTTTTAAAAAAAAGAGGTAGCTAGATTTAATAAATTTATAAAGTTAAAGCGCTTAATAACTTACTTAATATATATATTATAAATAAAATAAATTTTACGAGTAGTACGGTTTTATAAAATCCGTATTCTAAAAAAGTAATTAATTAGTCTATTTTTTTAAAGTTAATATATTCTTTTATATTATTAATAATCCCCTAAGCCGCCTTTTAGTTATTTTAATAATATAAAATAATAAAGTTATTAATATAGAATATTAATATTACCTTCTTATTTATAGTTTAGTAAATATAGATCTCCTTATAACTATATATTATATTTATATTATAAAGTATAGAAATAAAAGTTTAGAACTAGAGAATTAGTAAGTTTTAAAGGTTATATAGAGCGCGTTAAAGCTTATTTATTTTATTAATAACTTTATATCCCTCTAAGAGTTTAATAATTACTAATTTCTCGCTCTTAAGGGGCGCGTTAAAAAATACGTTAATAATATTATACTAGTTTATTTTAAAATCGAATTAAGTAGTTATTATTATTATAAGTTTAAAAGCTTTTATAATAAGTATCGAAATATACGTATTTTATAAGAGGTTAAGTAGTTATATATTCCCCCTTATATATATACGTACTTTTACTTCGCAAACCTCGTTATTAATATCGTATTTATAAATATATACTTATTTTAATAAAAATAAGATCCCTTATTTAAGATTATAATTAACTTCTTCTTATATATTAATATCCCTTAGCTTTTTTATTTTTATATTTATAATATCCCTAAGTAGCTTTTATAATTATTATAAGAAATATTTAATATTACTAAACTTTTTTAATAAGCTCTAAAAGTTAATTTTAATAAGTCGTAGTTTTTAAACTCTTTTAGAGCGCTCTAAATAAGTTTTATAAACTACTTTTTTTATTACTTAATAAAGTATTATATATCCTATATTACTTTTTTTTTATAACTTTTTATTAATTAAGTATAAAAATAAAAAAAAAGTAGTTTTAGTAGCGGTTATAATAATTACTATTTTCTATATTTAAATATAAGAGCGTTATAAAAATATTATTATCGAAGTATTATAAAGGTCTGCGGGCCCGGTTTAAATATTTAGGACTTAATAAAGCTTTATTTAGTACTTAATAAGGTAGTTTTTATAAGTTCTATTCTTATATAATAATAGAGGTTTATTATAAAAGTTCTTTATTAACGTTAATTTTAGTATTAAGAATTATTTTTTTATAATTAGGACCTCGTTTATTATATATTTTAGCGTTTTATTAAGAGCTATTAAGAATTAAAAGCTTAAGAACTTTTATAATATATATAAACGTTTATAAAAAGAATTATAAATTATATAAAGCCGTTTATAACTTAGTTATTATAACCCCTTTTTTACCCCTACCCCTAAGCTCGTATAAGGGGGTTATTTTAGGGGTTAATAATAATAATAAAATTATATTAGCCTCTTTAGCCTTATTAACTATATTTTAAAATACGTCTATTAGTTACTTAGTATTTTAAATAGTTAAGAATTTAATAATAATACTATCCTCGATTATAAAGTTATTTTAAATACTAGTATTTCTAAAGTCTAGATCTATTTTTTTAAGTACTTAAACTAACTTATTATTAATATTAAAAAGTTCTTATATTTTTTAAATTACTAAATTTACTAACTTATTTATAATAGCTTACTCCTCGTATATAGGATTATAAAAAACTTTTTTATTAAACTTAATATTTTTTATAATAAATACTTATTTAAGCGTAGGTACTTAGACCCTATATAAGTTATATATTTTTAATATATATTTAACTAAGTATTTTATATATTTATAAAAAAGCACTTTAAACTCCTTCTATTATATACCCCTTTTATAATCCTTATAAAAAGGGTATACTTAGTAACTATATATATAAAAATTACTAAAATACGAGGTTATTAATTTAGAATCCCGTACTTAGTAACCTGTTTATTACTAACGTTAATATTACTTTTATTAGTTAATTTTTATTATAATAAGCAAATATCCTTTATTAACCTCTTATAAAATAATATTATAAATAAAAATTATTACTAATACTATTTTATTTTATAAATTTATAAAGAGGTTTGTAAAAAAGCGTATTTTATAAGCTTTAGTAATTATAAGTTAACTTACTCTTTTTATATTATTTATAAGTTCTTTTATATATAGAAATAAAAGTTCTATTTCGATTCCTAGCTCGCTATATTACGTTTTATATACGTATTTAACGTTTATAATTAAAAAAGCGGTTTTATTATTATTTTTAAAAAAGTAAATTAGAATCCCTTTTTAATAACGAATTACTACCTCGAGGCTTTATAATATAAAAAGTACTTTTTTTTCTATTTTAGTCCTTAAAAAGAACCCCCTAAGCTACTTATTATTTTCGTTAAAAGCTATAAATATATATTATTATTTATTAAAAAATAGTTTAAAATAGAAAAGATCTTAGTATATATAGTACTATAGTTATAAAGCTCTTTTTAAAGGAGGTCTTTTTAAAACTACTATTTTAGTATTAGATAATATATATACTTTATACTTAATTTATAATAAAAGTTTAATACGTATACTTTAAGTTTTATATAATAATTAATAAAAAGTATTAGGTTTAAAATAACTTATTTTAAAGTATTAAAAGAGCGCGCTATTAAACCTTTTATAAGTACGTTAATATAAGTAACGGAATTTTTTATAATTAATTAATAATATAATACTAACTAGGCTTTATAAAATATACTTAAGGTTTATAAAAAAAAAATAGGATTAAAAGAGCTTATATTTGAAAAAAACTAGATTATTTTTTTAAATAAGCTACTTTTTAATAGTACTCTTATAAAGCGTTTTTTATTATAAAATATAATCTAGATTATAGTATTAGAGTATATTTCTATTTAGTAAAGTCTCTAAAACTATATTAATATAAAATCCCTTAATATAAGTAACGTTTTAGAGCTTTAAATTATAAGTTCTCTTTTTTTTAAGTCTATTTAAAACGTTTTTTATAATACGAATACTACGTATAATAATAAGTAATATAATAATTCTTAATTTAATATAATCTTTATTACTTAATAATATATAATTTTTAAGTTTAAATAAGCTCTTATTATTAACTAAATATATTATTTTATAGCTATTTATTATTATATTTTAAAAAAGAGGATAAGTACTACTTATAAGGGTATTAAAAATTACGTTTATTTTTAAGTCCTAACTCTTTATAAGTATAGTAACTACGTAGCCCTCGTCTTAGTTTATTAATAAGCTCGCTATAAGTTAGTTAGAAGATCTTTTTAAAAACCTAGGTTTTTTAGGGGTTCTATTGTTTTTTAGCTAATTAGCTTTCTTAAGCTTATTATAAAATAATTTCTATTTACTTAATTTAATAATAATAAGGACTTCTTTTATATAGCTCTTTAATATTTATATTAATAACTTATTAATATTTCGGCTTATAAATACTTATTTTAATTTTTAATATACTAAAAATTATTATAAATATATATAATTATAAAAGTATATAATGTTATTTTTATTATTTATATTATTAACTAAGTTAGAGCGTTTAATAAAAATAAAATAAGCCCTTTTTTAATTTAAAAACTATTTAGTATATACGTCCTAAGTTACTAAGCTAAATATATACGTAATTTCCTCGAGGGTCTTAGTATACGTTCTAAAGGCTATTAATTTATTTAAAGTCTTATATATACGTTAGCCCTATATAAAATTAAGTTTAAACTTAATTATAATTAAAAAGTTAAATATAGCGATCTTTTTATTAATTTTTAAAATATTATACGTTTTAATTTAAAAATAAATAAATTATTACTTTTTATACTAATATTAAAAGTTAATTCCGGTCCTCGTTTTATTAAAAGCTTATTAGTATTCCTCTCGAACTATATTCTTAATTACTATTTTAAAAAGCTAAAGTTCTTATTTTAATTATTTAATAATTCGTTATATACTAAACTTAAAACCGTCCTTAATAGCTTTTTAAAATACGTATTTATAAAAAATAACGTTAATTAATTTTACTAATTACTAAGTAAAAAGTTTAATATATATATTAGTAATATTACGTTCTTAAGCCTTAAATTATTTATATTTAGCGTCGATTTTTTATTATTTTTAAATATTTTTAAGTATATAAATCTTTTTTATAGGTATAATATAAAAATAGATTTATTTATATAAAGTAAATAATATAGCTAGCTTTATAAAAAGAAACCTAGCTTAGTTTTATAAGTTATTTATACTTAAAAAAGTTAAAGGGGTTATACTAGGAGTTATATTTAAAAACTACTAATAAAGGATTTTTTAGTTTCTTTAGTCGTTTTTAAACGCTTTATAATATACTTAATAAGTTTATAATTCTTTTTTATTATAAATTATAACTAATTATCTAAATTTAAAAAATAAAATAAGTATTATAAATAAGTTAAAGAGTATATTAAAATTTAGAGTATTTAAGTCGACGTATTTTTAAACCCTAACGCCCTTATTTATAATATAAAGTACGTTAAACTATTTAATTTAACTATCGTAATTAATTAATTTAGCTTAGGTTAAAATAAATATAAGTACGTTAATTATATTAAAAAAATTATAAAAATCGTATTAATAAGTACGTTATTATAATATAAAGTCTTAATTAAGAGTTAGGTTTATAATTATTACGAGTTATAGTACGTAGTAATAAGTATACGGAGTATAATAAAAATAGCTTAATATATTAAAATAGAAATAAATAAAAAAAAAAGGTCTATATATACGATATTTAAGATAGATACATAATTTAGTACGTGACGGGCACTTTGTGAGATGCGGTTACTATCCCTGTTACGTGACACTCCTTGTATGGGCTAGAGAGAACTCATCGCCTGGGCACATTCACTTATAAACATCTGATAAAAGCTTACTCTCAGGACATACCCCATGGTCATGACGCGCTCAACTCGCCGACAAAGACAGCCTGGGCTCTCTCACTCGTTTCTTCTATGATCATAACCACGTGTTATTCGTAGTCTGACGTTCGGAAAATGTGGCGGTCATGTCGATTATGTAGCGCTGACGTCAACATCTTTGCGTCTTCAGATGGGTCTAACACGGATTGAGACCGCTCTGAAGGGATGATCTAGATCCGTGAAGAACACTGATAAATGAAAATCATTGAGACTTTGAATAAAGAATTCTCATCACAGATTGAAATAAGTATTTGTTTCTTCAATCGAAGGCTACTGTATATCCTTCAGGTCCACTACCTCACCCGCACGCCAGCTCACATTCTGACCAGCATCACTGCCTTCCTTCCACTTCCACCGAACGATATCTTGCTTTCCTTTCTCTACCAAGTCCTTGATCCATTGTCCAACCACCGGAAGCATCTTGAAGCCGTGGCCCGAGTCGCCTGTCGCCAGATACAGGCCTTTCTTCCCAGGCACAGCATCGATGACATAATCCGAGTCCGCCGTATCGGCACACCAGCAGATGTGCTGGTTGACAAAAGGCCTATCAGCCAGGCCCGGAAGGGTCTCCTGGAGCAGCTTTCGAATTCGACGCACGTCAGCCTCGGGCACGAAGTCGTTCTTCTCGGGAGGCGTGGACAGGCCTGTCGTCGTCGAGTAATTGGTGTAGCCTCCACCACTTGGGGAGAGCTTGAGGATGCCCGTGCCGGGTTCTGGCTCAAAGAAGAAACCCAAGTCCCGAGCGTATGTGACCGGTATTCCCTTCAAGCGCGCTGCTTCCTCCGGCTGGAGTTGTATGTGCAAGACACTCCATGCCTTTGCCGTGACTTGACGGCCGACGGACGGGAGCACGTCTCCGAGCGAAGCCCCGACCGTAAGAATCGTTGTCGCTGCCTTGAAGTCTTTGCCGGAAGTCGTGCGGGCGCCTATGCATTTGTCCCCGTCATACGTGAGGCTCGCAACATTCTCCCCAGTGTGGATTTCGACTCCCTGGGCTTTGACGTATTTATAGACTGCCTTGAGCGCATTCGCGGCATGCGCATAACCCGCGAACTGATTAAAATACCCTTCCCATCCTTCCATGGGCCCGTCCAGTGCCGGCGCAGCTTTGGCGATATCTTCTCTGTTCTTGATCGGGTTGATCCTACCAGCCCAAGCTGGATGCACTCGAATACTCTCAAGAGATTTAGCTAGGGTCTTTTTCGTCTTTTCCGGCGCTGCTGCTGAGTTGGCTAAGAGGTACCCCGTCTGGTGGTAGTGCGGCGCGAATAGTTCGTTGTCGGCCCATTCCGACATGGCCTGCAAGGCCAGCTCAGTATAGAAGGGGTCTTCATATTCTGCGCGGACAATTTTGTTGACGTCGTTGCCCGCCGAGAGAGACGAGGGAACGGATGTTCCTTTCTCGAGAATCGTGATGGACTTGTACCCGGCACGGGTGAAGTGATACGCTGCTGACAGGCCAAAGGTGCCAGCGCCAACGATCAATATTGAGTCTTGCAGGTCAGGCATCTTGGCTTTTACCCTTTTCGGTTTATTGCGAACAAAAGTTCACAGTCAGAGGACTATGGCGAAATGATGTCGATTTTGAGTTCTGGGAGCCAAGTCGTATTCAGCTCCGACGTCGGATCGAGGGCCGCTCTCCCTGCTCGGAGTCAGGCCCCCCACGGCAAAGGTGTCCGAGATAAGAAGCCCACGGCGGGGAAGTGGAAACGGCGACCCCAGTCCGATGCCACATTGTCGGCGCGCTCACACCGAAGCCGAACCAAATTCTCTTCTATGCCTATCGTCGCCTATCTTCACCCACATATGGTGTATGTATCTGCGGGGTAAAGAGACTGAGTCAGGCTTCCTCCGCTGAGGCTCACGAGTTCCGCCCCTATTTGTTATGGTCTCTCATCTAGGGTTTCGAGGCCTTATCTGCAGCTCAATACTGAACATGCCGTCAACATGCTGCAGCCCCGTTGAGGGAGTCACCACTTTCTCATCCCATTTAGAGAATACTAAAGTCCCTTTTTGTCGTGTCGTAGTAGAAGAAATATTCAGACCATGGCCGACTCCAATGGCCCGCCGCGTCGGCGGAGAAGCGGGGACTATCGGGCCAGAAGCGGATGCCGTACATGCAGAGGTATGTAAAATTACTAGTACCTATAGTCAGAAATGACCAGCCAGCTAAAAGTGAATGCATCATAGGACGTCGTGTAAAATGTCCCGGTCCGTCCCCATGTTTCTACCTAGAGCTACACTGGAAGTGAAATTTTGAATGAATCTATAGAACAACGTCCAATGTGCGATCATTGTCGGCGCTTGGGACTAGTCTGTCGACATAGGCCCAAACTAACTTGGCTAGCAGTCTCTGAGTATGAACAGCAGCAGCGAGGTTTCTCTAAGAGACGTCCACAGCCATTAAGTCATGACGAAGACACTGAAGAGTGGATGTTTCTCAACAGCCATATTCATGATTCAGGGTACATGAATTGGATGAGAAAATTGGAAAAGGCACGGACGTTTTCTGATGCAATCCAGCATCCGACAGGATACATCAAAAGTCCCAAACAGGGTGACGCGAGGATGCCCCCCTAGCTTCATTTGCACAACAGCCTAGAGAGACTCCCGCTTTCAAGATACTCGGAAGAATCATTGCCAATCCGAAGATGAACCACTGAGTCAAGGTAGCTTCGCCAAACTGGCTGACGACAATTCCTGCCTTGCGACCAGCCGTACGCCTTTTGGGGTAGCCCTTGTCCTATTTTGGTATTCTCGCACTGCTATTAAATCTTCTTGGTACACAGGTTCTTGATACACCAAGTTGAACAAGATGATCTGTTAAACCAAAAGAGTCCCAACCGTCCCTCTCTGTCTGGTCTCGGAGCCACACCAGACCTACCATGCCAGCACCATTCGCTCCCACTCCGTCCTTCCCAACAAGTCGCCGCGGCACCACACATATCCAGTCCTCAGCCATGATAACGTTATAGTCACTTCGTTCCCCATAATTTGTTGCAATTTCTCTTGCTGCGGATACTAGTCTTTCAAGACTGTGGCAGGCCTGCTCATGGGTCGCTGCCTGGGGTAATCGCAATACGAAATGTAGGTTGGGAACCCCAGCAATGGTCGAATTGATTTCTGCGTTAGGAACTTTTTTAGCGGCCGCTTCTACCTGAGATTCAAGTCTCTTACCATTTTCAGACGTCGCCTTCTGAGGATACAGTGAGAAGTGAGTCGGCTGAGGAAAAATCTGCACATGCTTATGACCCTGAGATGATCCGGCGTCGACGCCGCAATTATAGATCATCAGTTGGGGCCCCAGAGTTGGCTTGAGTGCAATCATCACGGCACGTGCAGCCTCAACGTCAACGAAGTTGAGGTCTTGCGTCTGAGGCTCAAAAAGTCGGGTATATAGTACGAATGCCGGCCGATACATACAGCACAGATTAAGCTTCAGTGCATGATGAGACCCTACTTGCGCAACAACGAAGTCGGGATCTGGGGTCAGAAACGGCCCCTTGTCTGCCGTACGCTTGGGATCATCTCGCTCCAGATACGGCTTTCTTTTCAAAGCTGGACTAATGCGGAACTCGAACTGGTGAGGTCTGGTCAGAAATTTCTTCGGATACCGATTGCCTTTGGAAAGAGATTAAGGCTTTCTCGCACCTCGAAGCCGTTGTGGGAGACAATGTCGCTTTTAGATTCGCTGTAGAATAGCTTCCCTTTGGAAACCAAGTCGTCAAACATAAGTAGAGACTTCGAACCCAGGTCTTCTGGCAACGTGATTTTTGCCGTTGCCATGTTGACAGCCCAGCAACAGCAGAAGAGGTTCAACTGTATTTCCTGAGGTGTCTCGCCCTTGTTTTTTGGTGAGCTCCGGGTGGTGAGTTGGATGAGCGGTCTGAAAGCAAGACATTCTCCCTTCGCTCGGCTCGCGTGGGTGTTATCGGGATGTTAGTGTCCACGCTGTATCTTTGTAGGCCGCGCTATCAGAGGACTCTCCGATTAGCAAGGCGTGCACTCAGCATTAACTCACTCACCGTAACCTTCCTACCAAAGTAGTCTATTCAGCCAGAAATGCCCGATTATGATCCGATTGAACAGAGTATCATACAAACGATGCAAATTGCTAGTTTCTATATGTTAAAAGGTGCTTCCACTCCAGGTAAAGTTTTGCTGGTTGGAATCTATGGGGTTCGTATAATAGGAATCACTGAAGATCCCATCATTTTAGGCGGCTTGGCTTAGCGGAAGACGTGCTGGAAAGTTACGGTCATGTTCCGTGCACGAATTGTGAGACTGGTGAGCTGCGAACGCTGAGTGGATCGAAAGATTTGCGGCTTAGGGAGTTCCAGTTTATCTTAGGGGCTTTTGGTTTTGTGTATCTTTTGAGATTGAATTCGAGGTAGAGAACCCATGTTCTGAAGAGGAAACCTTGGGCTCTATTTCCAATCATTGTGAGAATTCTGTTGCTAACCTCCGGCCAGAGGTTGTAGGCATACCCACACATGTTGGAGAAGAGTGGCAATAAGCTTCATTTACCTGTGCAACTCTCTACCAACTTCCGGGATTTCTAATGGCCGAAGTGAGACGTATGGTCGAATCCAATATCACGCTGGATTGATGTGTACTGCACAGTTTCTCGGGCAGTTCTAAGCGTCAAGAAATGTTCGCCATGGTGATGTCGCGCATGCATGCCAGGTCCTGGGTGCATGAGAAAGTCGGAGGGCCGCAATTTCGAAATTTCAGAGCCTCTGAATGGTGGCAACTCCCCTGCGTTTACACGTCAATCATGGTCTTCCCCCATTAACCCTGCAAGAAATCACTGCCTAGTGGTCGTACGTTGGGGCTCGGCTGCGTTGCTCAGTGGATATAAATAAGCACGCAGCCTCACTCTGAGTCCCTCACTGGAGATCTCCACAGGGCTGGATGACGGAGCCATAGTGAATCTGATCCTGCAGAACATATTTCGTTTGTGTGGCGGCAAGAGTAATCTTAAATCACGACATCGAAGTGAAGATTCGGTGTGAAAGGAATTGTTGGCGATGAGACTGAGCGTAATTTCGCATACCGACTTGCGATCTGTATTTCAGAGCCGACGATGTATCAGCCACTGGATCGCGACACGGCAGACCACTCACCACTCAACTCCAACAAGAGCCAACAGCCCAGTCAAATTCGCCCTGTTGTACCAGACCACGGCGTCGCAAGCCTCAAGCCGAAGAAGACGTTCAAGCGGCCCACCAAACGCCTAAGTCTCTTTCTAAAATTCAGTCTCGTCATCTCGTTGCTCTTCCTCGCGGGTGCCGTCGCCTTTATCTCATGGCTATGGTGGGCACCCCACCAAGACGTCCGCTGGCGGAAATGGGTCCTCGCCCCGAACCGGCTCCAACTGAGCATAACTCTATCCGCCGTCGTCATCCGAACTGCGATAGGCATACTGGCCACCGCGGCCACGGCCATGATTGCGTCGGCCGCGGTCGAGCGGAGGGGCGTATACCTCCAAGACATCGCCCAAGTATCGGTCGCGCGCTTCTCCAGCGATGGACCCCTCTCGCTCAGTCTTCTCGCGCTCACGAGCTCATCGCTGCAGCCACTAGTCCGCCTGGTTCTGGCGCTCTTGGCTATCACGACGATTGCTGCGCAATTTACATCCACTCTCCTTGTAGCAGACCTCGAGCAGCGCCGGGTTGTCGCTTTTGCTGATTCGATATCCAATGCGTATACCTTTATCCCGGGGAACCACTCGAGCGGCAAGCCGCCTGAAGCTGTCTCCGGGTATGCGCACAACTACTGGATCCAACGACCGCGACTTACGGAAACGTTCGCAGAGTACACGGGTACGGCAGCAGAAGGAGAAGGACTAGACGATACCGGACCAACAGTCAGGGCCTTCCTCCCTGTAGCATCGCAGCAGGAGCGCGAGTCGCTCCTCGAGTTCCAAGGCATGGCCAGAGTCCTAGACACGCGGTTCATCTGCATGAGGCCGCAGCTCAGCAACGTTCGCCCGTGCAACGGCACAGACGGCGTCGACATTTGCGGATCGATACGGCTCGATCCCACCGTGGACGCGGCGGCTGCGGCGGGGCTGACGTGGACGGATGAGATGAACTTCAATTTTAGTTGTCCTGTGACGGGGTACATGGGCAATCGATACGACTGGCAGATTTGCGCGTATGAGACGCTGAACTGGACGTCCTTTGACTGGTCACTTCGGAATACCACGAGGATGACGACGATGAGGATTGTGTGGGATGCGGGAAGAATCCAAGGAAATATGAGCTCTGATAGCATGGAGTCGACTGTCAAGGTGCTAAGTTCGACTGGCTCCGGCCCGTGGACGAGGGAGTCTCTGCATATCAGACTTGTTGATTCTAACACCGTTGGCAAAGACCAGTATATCAACTTCAACATGACAATGTGTGCACAGTTCTACAAGTGAGTACCCGAATTTTTTAGAGCTTGAACTGTTCCAACAGATTCTCCTGTGCTGCAGTATCTAAAAACGTGTTCTTCCTAATAGCTACCCGGACTCGATTCAGTATCTCAACGTTTCCGCAACCAGCTCAAGCAACAGGACAGAACCGACCTACGACTGGGATGTAGAGCGAGAGGTCTATGACACGAGCGCGGTCCGCAGGCAACTCGGCGCCGTCAGGGACCCCTCTTCCCTATCCCACGATGACCGCCAAGTCCTGACGATCAGTAAAGACAACTTAGACTCGGCCGTGGCCGACGCTCGCGATGGCTCTGAGTGGCAACAGTATGCCGCCGACCGCAGTCTGGAATGGTTCTTCGACCGCGTCACCTACGCCCGAATGCCCTCCATGCCCATCGCCTTCTGTCATAATTGCGCTCCCAATCTCGACTCCCAGGACGGCACCAGCGATGTGATCTACGAGCGTCTTTTTGGCGATACCATTGACGAGACGGGATCGCCGGCTCGCGCGATGCAGGCTGTTTACTTCACCCTTGCCCGACTTGTCTACTATGACTTTCTCAGCGCCTTTTCTCCCAATACTGCCGTACCTGGGATGGACACTGCGGATGTGGTCACGTTTGAGCTGACTTCGATACCATGGCGATTCAGGGGTTATCTAGCCGTCGTAGGGATAATTCTTGTCTTCCTGGCCTCATTTGCTGCGGCTGCGGTCCTGTTCAGGTCTACGCGATACAGCTTGCCTGAGAATGCGTGGCATACTGTAGCGCAGATCTCCGAAAGCCCCGAGCTGGCAGACTTGCTTCACGACGCGAAGGTTGCTACTGATGGCGATGTTGGACGTTTAGCAAAGGCCTCCAAGTCTCAACGTTTCGTGGTGCGAGATGGTGTCTTCACTCAAGCTTCGGGGGCTGGTCTGGATGTGGAGCTGGAGTCGAATCAGTCCCGCCGTCGACTGACAACGCACGAAGCGGTTTCGTAACACACGATGAGAGGCTCTCAATGGATGGGAGTTCATCACCAGATAGCGTAGGAGTAATAATGTGAAATAACAAAAGAATGAGTTGAGATTTCTGCGTAACTTCACAGAGCCTTTGTCGCCTCTGTGGCAGACTTCTTCTGGCTTTCCTGCCCATCGTCACTCTGGACATCCACCTTCTCCAACGTAGCAACACTATCCCCAGCTTCCCTCAACGACTTCCAATTGAGACCAAAGTCAAGAATATCGGGATACTTGCGGACATACCACAACATCCCGAGGATCGAAGCGATACTCCCAACACTAAACGCAGCCGCCAGCGGGAACCCGATAGGGTACCTCGGCGAGTCAGCCGTCCTCCATGCCCGCAGCGGAATAGTAGCATGCCCAACATACACAAGCGTCACCGCAAGTCCAACAATCACCGACCTCGCCTCAGGCTCCTTGCGCAAGATGATCGCAAGCCACGCGAGCAGCGCGTACCCCCACGCCGCAGTCGCATACGTCAAGAAGTAGAATGTCATAATCGTGCCCCTTCCACCGGGCCAGGCCGCCAGGACAGAGGTAGCCACGAGCTGAAGCAGCGCCGCGCCGACGGCAACCTGCCACCGCCAGTCCTTCCAATCGCTCAGCGCGTTGAGAGATATATTCGCCACGATGGAGATCGCGTAGCCGCCGAGCGGGATCAGGTTAACGGTGTACACCGAGTACAGCGCCGTCGTGCCGTCCGCGGCCTTGAGACCCTTGAGGTAGAGCAAGAAATACGAGTTTGCGCGTTGAGACCAAGCGAACTGCAGGTATGCCGCGAGGAAGAGGTACGTAATAGGCGAGGTAAAGAGTTTTCGCACACGAGACCAGAGGGCCTTGCCCTTGATGACCTCCTGTGTCGTCGTCCCTGACTTCCTCATACGTGAAGCAGCGAGCACACGTTCGTCCGCGGTGAGCCAGAGGGCGCGGGTTGTGGTCGGCGCGTCGGGGATGACGAGGAACCCGTAGAGACCCCAGACAATGGTCATGATACCCGAGACAACAAAGAGCCACTGCCAACCCTCGAGACCGTGCGCGCCGTTGAGGTTCTTGTAGAGCGCGGCCTGGAGGATGCCGAGGAACATGCTCCCCGCCTGGCTGCTCACGCCAAAGATGGCGAGGCGTTTACCGAGTTCGGAGGGGGTGTACCAGTTGAAGATGAGGTTCACGATACCCGGCCACGACGTCGCCTCAAACACGCCCAGGAAGAAGCGCAGGACAAACACGGTTCGGGCGTTCTTGGCGGCAAATGTCGCGAGGGTGATGGCGCCCCAGACGACTTCGCAGAATGGAAGCCAGAGGGACGGGCGGACGCGGGTTTGGATGAGTTGGGAGGGCACGATGAAGAGGGCGTAACCGATGGAGAAGTAGGTTGTGAACTCGACGAGTTCGTTGCCGTAGAGGGAGAGGGCTTCTTGCATGCCTGAGACGTATGCTGCTGTTGTTGCGGACTGGTCCATGTCCTTCATGAGGCCGGCGATGAAGGCCCATGTTAGGAGGAGGATGTCGAGTTTGAGGACTAGGACGTGTTCTGCGTCTTCAAAGTAGGGGTGAATCTTGGCTAGCCATGGGATCGAGGGCTTCGTGAGGTTTGGGCTGGCTTCCGCCGAGGCCGGTTCGGGCTCGGTCTTTGTCATTGTTGGTGATGCCTCGTGGTGTAGCTCGGATGGATGACGTTCAGATCCAGAATGTTTCCTCGGGCAGGCTTTCGATGGCCATGCGGGTGTTTAAGCACTGGCTTTCAGGGTCGTATTTGAACTTGATCATTCAGACATTCGCCATCACCATATGCCAAAACTACTCCCTCGAGCGGACAGATTCCGACAAGACGTCGGGACACACCGACGCTTAAGAAAATCCTTCGATAATACTGGGGCAAAGGGTCAGATGGCAACATCACCATCTTTCATGATGAAATGGGGAAAACGAAGGAACAGAATCGGGAAAAATAACAAAAGATTTGGGACGGATCAGCTGCTTTTTTGGCAGAAATTCAGACGAACCGTTAGCCAAAACTCTGTTTCTCGTTGCCGAGTCGTAGCGTTCCATGGGCTATCCCAGCTCCGGGGAAGCGTCCGCCGGCGGGCAGGGATACAACGTAAAATGTCGCCATTTCGCCGGCTTATGCCGTGACGCGTCGGTCTCCCGCCGAATGGTAAGATGAGAGCCTATCCTGCGTCTACGATTCGACTGTGCACCTCGCGGTGATTGTAAACCGCAAGCACGTTTGTCGGGATGATGCCGATCGAGTGAGACGGGACCTGACGCGATAATACCTAATTGAGTCTCGTCGACATTTGAGAAGGGCTATATACATACATCGACAGCAGGCGACCGGCAGATTCTACAGCGAAAGATTGCGTGCTTCGCCATTCCCACTATCATTCGCTGCACGTATTCAAGTCCAGCCACCATGTCGACCGAACCATTGTACCCAGCCTACCTCCCCACCAGGCCCGACGGCTTCCAGCCGACAATCGACGTGCCGGACTTTGAAGCCGAAGAACCCGGTGTCCGAGCCAAAGCCGCGCGATCCGCCTCCTCCGCCTCCTCCATCTTCCGGGACGGCGGCGGCGCCAAAGTGGAGAACATCACACCCCGCGTCGGCGCCGAAGTCCGGGGTGTCCAGCTTAGCCAGCTCTCCAAGGCCGGTCTGGATGAGGTCGCGCTGCTAGCGGCCGAGAGGGGTGTTTTGGTTTTTGTAGGTCTTCCATCGCGGATAGAGAGTGATGATGGTCACGCCATCGCCAGGTGAATGGATAATAACACCAGTCTCTCTAGAGAGATCAAGACTTTGCAGACATTGGGTTTGAGAGGCAAAAGGAGATCGTGAGGCACTATGGCCCTCTACACAAGGTACGATTGACAAGCCCCCTATAGCTTGAACGCATTTGCTGATCTGCTTGCCCTTTTTTCCAGCACCCCACGATGGGATACCCAGAAGGCACAGGTCCAGAATTCCACGTCGTCTACGCAGACGAGAAAGCGTAAGATCCCCTATCCTCGCGTCACATCTCATATAGATATATAGCAACATGTACTCATCACTCACACTCATCGCAGAGGCAACCTCCGCACCCTCCTCGGTCCCCGCACAACCTACGACCTCTGGCACATAGACCAAACCTTCACCCCAAACACCCCCTCAACGACCTTCTTCTGGGTCCTTGAAACGCCCGCCTCAGGCGGCGGCGACACGGCCTTCACATCCCTAACAGCAGCCTACGCGGCCCTCTCCCCAGCCTACCGCGCCACCCTCCGCGGCCTGCGGTTATTCCACACCTCCGCTTCCGTAGGTGAAGTTGCGCGCGTGGGCACGGAGCGCGCTCTCCGCGAGGCCGTATCGACGACACATCCGCTGGTGATCCGGCACCCTGTAACGGGCGAGCCGAGTTTGTTCGTGAATCCGACGATTGCGAGGCGGGTAGAGGGTTTTTTGCCCGAGGAGTCGGATGCGCTGTTGGGGTTTCTGCATAATCATGTCAAGAGTTTGGATTTCAGTTGTCGGGTGAGGTGGGAGGCTGGGTCGGTTGTTGTGTGGGATCAGAGAAGCGTTGCGCATAGCGCGGTGCCGGATTTCAGGGAGGGGGAGAGGAGGCATATGGTGAGAATCATACCGTATGGATCGAGGCCTGAGCCTGCGTTTCCTGAGGAGCACCAAGCCAGTCGAGAGGATGGAGAGGTGTAGTGAATATTGGTCTACCTAGTGATCCGCAGCTACATGGGAGAAGTTGATAGTAACTTTACCATTTGATAGGTCACATAATTCGAAGTATGGGCGGAATAGTATCTCCATAATTCAGGATACGGACGCGTGTTGTCTACGTAGATAGTATACAGTCACTTGGCTTGCGAGGGATAGCAAAACCTCAAATCACCTTGCCGGGTTTCTTCATCAACCCCGCACTCTCGATTCTTGTGCCCAAAGTTGAGCCTCACAAAAGGCTGACACGGATCTAGCATGGATGGGATGGGGTGAGCAGAGTGCGATGATCATACGCATCCAGACCGATTTGGAGTGCGACATAAGTGCGATAAGTGCGGTGAAAGTGCGACGGCAATGCCATTCGTCAACCCCACTACTGTCCCGCTCGCGTGCATGAAGGAGTGTGTCGCACTTACAAGTGCGATGGCCAACCCCGGTCTGCATGACAGCCTTACGAGTATCATCGTGAATAAGTGTAAGCCCAGTCCGTTGTCCCAAGCTACTTGACCTTCAACTAGAACAGACTTGTTTTCTAGCTTGACGGGCGGTCAAAGATCGATCTTCACTAGAGTTTCAATGGCGGTCAACCCGGCTCCCAACATCGGATCGCCGGTTGGACCACCTCCTGCGCCTTTGCCCTTCAGCTTGCAAACGTCGCAAGATGTGAGCGACATTCAAGAAGAGTCCAACAAACGAAAGAAACCACCAAGGAAACTGGACAGTGAAAAGTGCCAGCTTTGCAGACAACACAAATTGAAGGTATCTCGGTCCTCTTCCAAGCGCTTACCTTGCCCCGCCTGTACGGCAGAGCGCTTATGGCTTCGGTCAGAAAATTGCTGACAAGCGAGCTGCGAAGTGCCTGCCTCAACCTCGAACATGGCCGCAAAAGTGCGATCGCTGTTTGTCGAAAGGCCTAGAGTGTTCACCTGGCGAAGTCAAGAAAAGGACACGAAGACGGGCTCCAGGCGAAGAAGAGCCTGGAAGCATGATGAGTATCCCGAGCGACCGGGGATCCCACGGCCAAGATCATGATGGCTCTAGCACTTTTTGGAACTGCGAAGATCTGTAAGGCCCATGTCAGCTTCTTTCTTGAGTAGAGGCTAATCATATGAGACAGTATGGATATACTTACCGCAGTCCAGCTTCTGAACAGCGTATACGAAGTCCATCATCACCAGAGAACCTCCTTGCTAGATATTCTCGATTTCCAAAAGACTCCCTGCCAAAGCAATGGACCTGGGACTCAGGCACAGCTCGATGTGCCCTACGTCTCGGGCCTCCATCAGACCTTACCACTTCTCAAAGACAGGATATCGATCGCCATCAAGACGAGACTCGGTCACGGCAAAACTACGTGTTTCGCGGAGAGGATGTTGTTTGAGAATACTCTCAGTGAGCTACACAGCAATTTGCCGAAGCGTCCGATTATTGATGGCCCTGTCGAAACCCATAAACTACTCTTACGCGAACAGATCTCAGACCTGATGTTTCGGTCCAGGTCAAGCATGTCGGAGACCATTACGTTGAAAGCGATAGTCTCACTATCCACCACACTTTCTTCGAGGCTTCCGATACTTTTGAAGAAATTTGATCTCTACGACTGGTCTTACGTTGAACAGGGCTTCGGCCCTGAATGGGAGAAGTTGGTCCCCCATGCGGTTGTTGGGTGTCTCCTCTTCGCTCCGGGCGATCTCTACTCAGACTCGCAGCCATATGCCAAGATCTGGGCTCACGACATTCTGGTGAAAGAGGGCGCGAAGTACCCCATAGTCGCAAGGGATCTCGCCCTCATCCCTCCCAAATCCAGCAGCTGGTCCCTGAAGGAGCTTGCCTTCCTCACCGACCACGTCGGACCGGACCTCAAGGACAGTCAAGGGCTGACTCTCGTCCACGCCGCTATCTTGGACCGCAGGCCGGACATTGTGCATCAGCTTCTCGAGCCGGGAGGCGCCAAACCGTGGCACCGAATATTCAGGAGACGGTTCTCCCTTTTTCATTTCGCAGCCTCGGTGGGATGCGAGTCGTGCTACGCGGAGTTGCGCTGCCACCCAGAGATCCGGCCGGCGGAGGAGACGCGGGACCGGAACGGAATGCTGCCCTTGCACGTCGCTGCCCTTCGCGGGCAAGTGAACGTGGTGGAAGCTATTCTCAAGGCGCATTTTGACGGAGCGGAGGAGAATGAGGAGTACGTGAATCGTGAGACGTCAGAAGCTGGGCATACTGCTTTGTATCTCGCGATAGCGCGGGCCGAAGATGATGCTACAGCTAGATTCTTGGCAATGTACCCCGGCGTCGACTTCCTCGTGGATCGTCAGGTACGGCAGACAGCGCTTCATGTTGCGGCGTCTCGCAAACGACACGGTCTATTGCGGTTTCTCCTTTCTCGAGCACCCGAGCATCAGCTCAATGTGCAGAACGAAGACGGTGAGACGGCATTGCATATTATTGCCCGGCATGGTGACCGAGAAACATTGAACGCTGTCTTGGACCTCCCCTCAATTGAACTTGACGTGACGGCCAACGACGGATCAACACCACTGGTTGATGCTGTGACGAACGGGAACATGGAGGCGATGGAAGCCTTGATCGGCTGCCCGGGTGTGGATATCACGGCGTTACGGCGGCCTTTGGAGCCCTTTGGGTTTTCTGCACTGGAGCATATTTTGCAAGAGGCAAACGGCAACGATGGTTCTGGGGGGTACGTCGATATTCTGGAGTGCTTGCGAGTGCGTTGTCCCGAGCTAGAAGACGATCTTTACGAGGCTTCAATGGCTGAGATGGAGACGGATGACGGTGATATGGAGGTTGAGTAATTGTACGAGGCGATATCATCCCGAGCAAGGCGGCTCTAGGCTGGCGAGGGAGGTGCTACATAGCTTCGCACTTCAACAAGCCATACTTATGACTGTCAGCGTACTATCCCCGAGATAAGTTCGAATCACGTGAAGTTCATTAGACGTAGCTCATGAGGCCTGTCTTGAAGTCATCGCCAAATTCCGTCATCCGGTCAGCTGGGATGGACAGAGGAGCTTGCTGAAGCCTGATAGGTTGCAGTGCACTGACGACACTGGTTGACCCGACGGCGCAGTTGCAATATCGCTAAAGGGCGAGGTTTTCGCCGGGATGATTGACTCGGAGGGCGGGGATCGAAGCGGACGAACCCCTGGGTGTTGGTCCCACCGATTGCTCATGGGGCGATGTAACGCCGAATGCGAAGGTTCAGGGGAACTGGGTGGCGAAGGGGAGGGACGGGAGGGGCAGACACGAGGTTGATGGTATCATGGTCGACGGTTTTCGGTGTCAAGTTGGTGATGGTTCGGTGCCTTATCTGTATTCGTCGTTTCTGGGACCCCGAGACGTGGTTGGGAGACTGAGATGGTGTGTGCAGTCTGGATTTTGGTTAAAGTCAGAGAGCACGCAAGCAAGGCGCGGGAGGCAGGACACAATACCCGGACGGAACATCTGGTGCATCACTAACGGCATCGTGGAGCATTCCAGGCCGGATCGACACAGCGGGTCACCGTTTGGGAGCAGCGTTCAAGTGGTGAGGTCGAGCTTCGAAGGCCCGTCTCGAATCTCGACTCTGGAGGTTTCCGTCGAGCGGTGGATTATTCGACAACGGGCCGAGACGGACGAACCATCCAAAAGAAAGCAGACGGAGACCCGGGAGTTAATTGTCTAAGCCTCCACCGTCAACGCGTGGTTCGTGTCCTTAGTAAAGGACCGGTCGTGGGAGGCTGACGGTTGTGGCCGAGAGGAAGAAGGAAACGTGACATACAGACGGATTGAAACGGCCTGGTCAACACGAGGCAAACGGCGAGAAAAATCACGACAAAGAAACGACGGCGGAGCTGAAGAAACCAACAAAGTGAAAGTTGCGCGAGCCAAAGTTGGGAAAGCTGGGAACAATGGCCGCAAGTGCAAGAAAACTCCACCGGAAGAGGAACGAAACTCGGAGCAGACACCAAGAACGAGAAGCAACGTCCGGGGAGCCATGAAGCTTGGGAAAGAGCAAGTGGGAAAGGGCAGGAGAGCACATGGCGGGACAGGGAAGGTGTCCCGGCTGGCGCCACATCGTTGGCTGCGATTGCGTGGAGAGTGGATCCATGTAGAGATGAGGTGGACCCAGGAGGTGTGGGTACCAATCCCACGCTATTGATGGAAGAGGAAACGATGGGCAGGAACTGGCATCGAAGAAACGAGGCATGAACCAGTCTATCGGAGGACCCGTCTCTTTTCCATCTTTTCCCATCTTTCCAGCGCTTCTCAGTGGCTGAAAGAGTTCTTGAGAAGCTTGGGAGCGAGCGTTGGATGCATCCAGGCGCGACGCTGAGTGTGACATTCGATATGCATATCCCAGACCTGCACCTGTCTGCAGTGCACCATACCACCCAGTGCTGCACCTGCGGCTCCAATTGTCAATTGTGCAAACTTTCTTGGATTGGTCCAAAGTGCCCAGCCCAGTGCTTCAGGACAAAACTCCCTCCCACGGAATCCACCCCGTCTGTGTTCGTACCGTCCAAGACTCCAAGGCAAGTTCCAGAAGCCCGAGCGCCGTGCCCCACTCCCTCCAGTCCCCATCGCTCCAGAGGAAAGAACTCCTCCTCTTGGCTCTTGCTACACCTGCCACCTGCAGCTTCCTGCGCCTGCTCCTTCCCACTGCAAGTTGACACACACCACACCCCGTCTCCTCTCCTTCTTTCCCTCTCGTCTTCCGTGCCTTCCAACAACCCGTAACAACATTATCAAGGTTCTCTTCCTGCAGCTGCAACCGTATCTGGACCTACCTTTTCCCATCTGCTGAATCTGTGATTCGTAGACGACTCTTTCCCTGCACGAGTCGTTCTTTCCCCTCCTTTTGAAGTACCTCACGAAGTACCTCAGTATCCCCCCCTTCCCTTTCAGTCTGGCAGTTCCCTTCGCGGCCATCCAATCCTTTCCCTTGCACCTTGTCATTCTCTTCCCTTTCCACCACCACCACCACCACCACACCACACGGCACACACCTCACGCACCTCACACCCGACCACACCTCACCCTCCGGCCCGACCTAAAGGTACCTACCTCTCCTTCAACTCACTTTACCACCTTGGGCCAAGCCGCCGCCGCCGCCATTCTTCCAATCTTTTTCTATCCATCCCAACCACTCCAGACCGGATACAACATCTCTCTCACTCGCACACACACACACTCCCACCCAGTCCACTCGTTCCAACTCAACTTACCTTAATACACCAAAACTACACCAGAGGTCTCGAAGCCCGGCGTTTTGACTACCTCTCCTTCCCTCGCTCCCGCACCGACTCCCAACAGAGGTCACAGACACCAAGCTACTATCAGCCACAGAGCGCTGAATTAGAAAAAAAGAAAAAAGAACAAATCCAACAGCCAAAGCACCCGATCACGGCACCACAATCAGACACTTGCTGCCAAGCAGTCCTCCAAATACGACAGACATCTTACCGCAAACGCCAGCCGGCAGAAAGGGGGGATTACAACACATCCGAGCCATCAGAGACATCTGTGTCACTAGATTGCGACCTCCATTCCATCCATTCCTACCGCGACCGATAAGCTTTTCGTCTGATCTGTTGCGCCCCTACATTACGACGTGCGTCTGCCACCGTTCACAGACATTGTCCTCCCGTAATACATTACAACCCGTCATCTGTACTTGCACAACCATCTCATCCCAAGTCGAGTCAATTGAGTTTGCCTCGTCCCGCCATCAACTTTGAGCAAGATCAATCTCTCCAGCAACCTCAACACAATAAGCTTTCCAAACCTCTACCGAACGTCTTCGCTCGAATAACCGTCACAATGGCTCCCGGTATCCTTGAACGTATCCAGCAGAAGATTGAGCTCTTCCGTCTGGAGCAGCGCTACACTCGTCGCCGCCATCGCCGCTCGACTTTCGTCTCCAACGCAGTTTACGTCGACGGCGAGTACGTCTACCAGACTCCCACCTCCACCGGCTCCTCATCCGCCGGCACGACTAGCAGCAAGGAGTCCTCATCCCCACGAGTGAATGCCCTGCACCACGCCGAGCCTGCTTCGCCCACTGTCGCCCCGACGCAGACCGAACCCAGCAAGAAGCGGCTAAGCCGCTTCGCCTCCATGCCCGGCTTCGGATCCTCAAAGCAGACTCCCACGAATGACTGGAGATCAAGCCGCGTCAGCGTCAGCGAGATCCAGCGGTAGAAGCGTCTGGCTTACGCTACTTGAATCGATCAAAGAAGAAAAGCAAAGAAAAAACAGTTCCGGAACGAACGATACATAGATCAGGGCGGCAATCTCACGACGGCAACATGATTCCCCTCGGGGCGAGTCTTCGAGGTTCGACGACGACGAGGTTTTGCTCAAAAGCAAATGGCATATTGCACTTTACGACCATCTTCCGTCACGTCTCTTAGCGGCGCACTTGCACGAGCATTGGGGGGCCTGCTCTGGTTCTTTTTTTTTTTTGTTGCTGGGAGGTTTGCATTGGCCGACATGCCAATTGCATATCTGCACCTGTTGCCCCCAACATGACCAGACGCTGTGTGAGAATCGCACCGGCGCTGGTCCTTGCTTGTCTGGACACACTACACCGACTTGTAATCTTGACTGCTGTTCGGGACAGATACCCTTCAGCTTACCGGCGTCGTGCACGCACCTTTTCTCCTGTACATATCCAATGGATTATATGACTACTTCAAACACTCTTGTCTCAGTGCCCCTATTTTGTGATGTTCGCGGATTGCTAAATCAGAAGGCCATGTTTGATGAACGCAGGAATTTGGTGAGAGATTGCAAACGCTGGATGCCGTTCCGTGTCTCAGATTCCTGGTGGTACCGGCAGTGATCGGCCGCGGCTCGAACGGCTGCAACTCAAAGGCATGCAGAGAATTCGGACGATCGCCCCGGACACATCGGCGACGCTTGGCTGTCTGACCCGGTATTGCTCGGAAGGGTTGGGCAAGACCCTGAAATCCCAAATTCCCTTTTTGCGGGGTGGATCAGTGGATGGTCCCCAAGCTCCCGACCGGATCCCGCGATTCGATTCTTGGGGTGACCCTTGGGTTTTTTCTTGAGGAAGATGGTACGAAGTATAATCACATCAAGAACAAGGGTGTCCCCTCAAACAGCTCGTCCCATGACGAAAACTTGCGACCGTGCTTTGCTTCCCGCTGTAGCTTCTCGACGAGGCGAGCACCGTCTATCATGCTTACCGTGCCCAGCTCTTCACCGACCGCTTGCATACCCGAGCACATGAAGGTTGTGATTTCTTGATCGTTGTAGATGAGGGTGGACTGAATTCCACCGATGACCATTGGCCAGATGACGAATTTGTGTAACAGCCCCGCGCTGGTTGCGATGGAATTTGGTGATGTGTTTTGGAACTGCGAGGGTTGCCGCTGGGTTCTTTGGGTGAAGAGGACGCGGAGGCCTGCGATTAGTGTGCTATATGCTGCTGATTCTCTTCTTGCGAGATGGGATGAGGCTTCTTCTGGCCAGAGGGTGCTTGATCTTGGTACGGTTCCGAGACCGGCGAGGCTGCTGATGGCGTATAAGGCCGCGGCGCTGTGATACGTCGTCATCAGTGCGACCCAGGCGTCTTTTGTTTCCTGGTCCTCGCTCAGTCTGGTTGGTGCCAGCGAGACCTGTGCAGTCGCCGAGATCTCTGCGGCCCAGTTCTCGGGCGGTGAGGTGTCGAGATACTCTAGCACAGCAGATAGACCTTCTGGGAGATGCTTCGCCGTCTCTGGGTATAGTGCCCTCCGTGCCCGTAGCCCGTTGATGCGGATCAGGATCTTGGCCAGGTCGTTGGGGACCAGCCTCCACGGATTGCCGGCGTCGGTTTCAGAGTCTTGGAAGATTGCTTCGTAGGATTCTTGTCTTGCGAGGATCGTGCCTGCGACGGACGATGAGTGGGCGGTGGCGTTGATGGCTCCGTGGGTGGATGTGCCGAAGATGTCAAAGATTGCGAATTGCTGGAGGAGGCGGCAGAGTTCTGGGTCTGAGTTGGCGACGGCGGCGAAGGGGCCGTGGGTGAGGATTATGCTCCATGCGCCGGTGATGTGGGATTGCCACGGGGCGTAGGCGGAGAATTGGATCTTGGGGGGATGTCAGTCTTTTGTTATATGTTGGGTGAATGGTGAGAGGATGAGGATGAGAGAGAGATAGAGTGTACCTGAGATGTGAGCATCACCATGATGCCGAGGAGGATGCTGGGCCCTGGATCTTCGGCGGTGTTTGGTGAGCTGTTCCCTCGAGGCTGGTGATATGCGCAGAGTTCTTGGCCTAAGGCTTGCAGGGCGGCTGCTTGGGATGCGAAGTGGACGCTTTTGAAGTCGCCTGCTGCCATGAGCCTTGATAGTTCGGATGTATCGCCTGGCCGGGGTGCATGTTGCCTGATAGGAGGGCGGGATGTGGAGGTGGCGAGGGTCTTATTGTCGGTTGAGAGTTTGAATAGGATACTTGATGATGAAGTTGAAGTCAATGATGATGATGATGACGACGACGACGACGGCTGTCCGATGATGTATCTGTGGAGGGCTGCGATAGAGATATATGTGTTGCGGAGGTAGGAGGCGAGTGAGGCTATTTGGTGGGGGGAGATTTGATATGGTGACGTTGAGGTTGAGTAGGGGACTAGGTCGGGTGCTACGTGGTGATTATCTGTGAATAAGTAATTAGTTGGTTGATTGATTGAGCAATGAAGTTGAGAATGAAGATGTGGGAGTGAGATTGAAGCACTGAAAACAGGAATGAGTGAGTGAGTGGTAATGTATGAGTGAGTGAGGTTTTCGGAGTGAGTGAAAGTGAGGTTCACAATTTGTGTGAACGTAAACCACACGGGGAAGCTGTTACCCACAATATTCCATGGCATCAGCCGCTATCCTCAACTCCATCACGGTTCCGGCCGTTCTCGGCGATCGGCACACGATGCCAAGCACCGACGCCGGTGGGCTGGCGCTGCTGCTACTCCGTGTCTTTCCTCGGCTACGGTCACTGTCACTGTCGCGGCTTTGGCCCTTCGCGTCCGGCTCCCGATCCCGGACCCGGATAACGACGCCCTTTTGCGTCAGGACGAGCGGGTCTCGGAAGGCGATGGGTCGCTTGTCGCCGTAGCCTGGACATTCTGTGCGTGCGATGATGCATTTACGGCAGGCGGGGACGGAGGAGTCGCATCGGAGGCGCTTTTTGCGGCAGCGCCAGCATTGAGGGCCCAGGGTCATTGTGGCTCTGGATGAGGAACCTGTTGTCTCTAGAGAGTGTGGCGTTGGATGATGGGAGCGCAGCAGAGGGAAAGGCCTATGCCTGATCGTCTCCAGATTGTATGAGTAGCTGTGCGGAGCTTGGACAAGGCTGTGTTTGTCTTGTGAAATTATCCTATGGTGATGTCTAATGACTTGCTATGGATGATAGAGGCGGCAGTGGTCGTGGGGGGACAAGTTCCCCCACTTCAAATGATTAGTCTTCAGGTTTTCGGCATATGGCGACGGTGAGTTTGCGCAGAGCGGCGATGTCGGCCCCCGATTTAGCCCAATCAACGGGCCATGGGTAGCCCGAATCGGAAGCGTGCATGGTATCGGCGCTTTGCTAAAGATACTGCTGGCTGACACGGCGACACGGAGCTTACGGAGCTTTTTGCCTTTACACGCGGCTTCACTATAAGTCTGGCTGTTTTCAATTGACGAGGGCCCATGGCGATGCAACCACTGTGAAATAGGGCGACAATGAGGGGAGTTGAGGGCCCATTCTGAGTGAACGACGATGTTGAGATCGACGCCGACATGAGGAGCTGGCAAGCCGCTATACCAGAGGAACTTGATCCTGGCTGTCATCTATTGGCATTCTGCACTATTATTGCGTCTACCTTCGGGAGACCTGTGAGATGGTCGCTGCCGCGTGGATCGTAGCTGAGACATCCAGCACAGCCTCGTAATCTTGGTTACAGGTCGATCGAGAGATTTCCTGTCTAATTTGACCCACGGGGGAGATTCGAACTTGATCGACGAAACAATTGGAGACGGCGGCGGGTTTCTGTGGCTCTTGCGCATGCCGTGTTTTCCATGATGGAGTGACCAATATCGAAGTAGATCCAGACTTTAAGATTCCTCAATTCTCTCGCCAGGCTGAAGTCCAGCCCTGAGATGCTGATGGAGTCGGATGCTGTGAGTTTCCCGGGGCATGGCGCAGTGGTATCCGCTGGGTGACAATCTTGAGAGCTGACGACTACCCCATTCTTGGCGATCAACTACCCCTGGTATTTGGACCTGGATTTGAGAGATCTCAACAGCAAGTGACGAAGGTTGGGTGAGCAATGTGAGATGTCTCGTTTTACACCGTACGTACTGCTCGAGATTCTTGTCACTTATTTTCGGAATATCGGTCTTGAGAGGCTCTATGCCGCTCTTCATGCGACCCTAACTCGAAGACCATGCACATACAGGATAGCTCTTGACTACATGCTGTCCTAGGCGATGCAGAAGCTGCGGGTCTATGAAGATTCGGCTGTTTTGTTTCATTCCCAGTACGTGTAATAGCCATTTCTCACGATCGGCCATGATGAGATGAGTGAGAAAGAAGCAAGAGTCGCCCGTTGCGGCAAAATTCCAGTCGTTGAAAGGTGGCCTACAAAGTCACAATATGGCGTTGTCAAAGTGTTGCCAAGCTGCCAATTCTCGTGGCACTCTACTCACTCCAGACAACTTCTCTTGTATTGGGGCTGTGAGCTTCACAGCCTCAACCCCTTGCGTGAGATTGCATCATGGGAGATTCAGCGGTTCTCATGTTGTAATCTCATTCTCAGTACGAGTATCGCAGTCTCGTCGCGTCTGCGACTCCAAAGCTGTACCCATCACCGAGTTTCGGTTCCCGGCCTAAGCGGGTTTGAGAGACTGCGTGGGTTTATGTAAGATGCATCTCCCAATTGTACGGATGTGATGTTATGTACTGTATGTAGTATAGTTTATGTGTAGGAAAGAACAATGCAATTGCGAAATGATTACCTCTCTTCTCAGCACCTACAGAATGGAGTTCCGAATCAATTGAGACTCAATAAGATTCTCGACCAACATCACAGCATTAGTGTTGGTCTGTTGGCCACGCTATTCTGCACTAACAGTGACCGGTATATGGGCCAGGCTCTAGAGACTGCCGCCGTGGCATTCATTGCCCACAACCCGGCCCTGCTCGTATGGGCCCTGTTCGTCGGGTTGGGAAAAGACCGGAGCCAATCTCGGCTCGACATTGCCGTATGGTGGTAGTATTGAATCGCTAGATGGTGATTACTGTGCAGATAGCAGCCGTGCATTCTGCTTTTTTTCACGGGGCTACCGCTACCCCTGAGCTATGCATAGAGTTATGCTTGAGAGCGGGGCCGCACATTCTGCCCCGATTCAGACCCCTTGAGATTTCTATGTATGTCTTTGAGAGGCTAGAGTATGCTGTATCTGTGAGAACATAAAAGGGGGATAATAGGGCAGAGGAGGCATTGAGAATACTCGTATAGCCGCCGTGCGTGCCGCCCAACCCAAGACTGATTTGTCCAAGCCGGGCGCTCGCAGTGGGTTCAATTGGGTCTCGTCTCGTTTCAAAGGAGGGTCTTCCGCCTCTGGGCCGCAGTTTCGTCGCACAAAAAAGACGAAAGACAGAGAGTGGACCAGTCACCTAGTCCTGGGCTGTCATGCCAGTCTTTAGGCAACCGAATATCAACTTTGGGGGCAGTGCAAGGAAACGAAAACGACCCTTCATTGGAGCGCGGCCGGCGCGGACCAACGATGCTAAAGCTGCCAAAGAGCTGCGAAAGCTGTCAGGGCTGCCAGAGTTGTCACGGACTCACGGTTTGTTCCCCTCTCCCAGAGTGCCATCCCTCCTCAGCTTGACAAGGGGGGGAGAGAGGTACCGGCATTGGCTGGTCAGGAACGGCCGGCTTGGGCCGTTCTTGGTGCCATGGCGGCCCATGAGCCCCGTATCCCATACGCAGGTACGGCGGCTGGAATGTGATGGGATTGGATGCGTGATCGCCGTGGGCATTCCCATCTCACATCATCTTCAGGTGGAAGAGCCGCCAAGCTATCACTGGCCAGTGATTTTGCAGTCTCGCCGCTTCTGAGTTCTCCTCTAGGTGCGGTGCTAACTTTTAGGCTGTAGATAGCCCCTGGATTCTGACTGACTCCTATTCCAGCCGCCGTTGAAAGAGTCGTTGGAGGCGCTGGAACATGGACCAGAACCCTAGGGAAAGACATTCTGCTGCCGCTACAGATTCTCGGGTCTGTCGATTGTTTCCGTACGAGCAAAAGCTCGAGCTTGGCTTGAACTGTTCAGGCCCACAACCAAGCTTGCTTCGCCTCCCCAGCTATGCCGATTATGTACAAAGTGCAACGAGGGGGACACGAATAAGGGAGCGGCAATGTCACTGACGGATCGAGGATGTGCACAAACCGAACGGGAAATTGAAGCTTGGCAACAAACCACCCTTTTTTTCGTACCTCTCTGACTCTCGTCGCCAATCTATCGGGTCTCTCTCTCGTCTAATCTATCCGTAGAAGAGCGACCGTGTGCCCTGTCCCCCCCGTCCGAGTCTCTTTCGATCATGCAACGCTGTTTTCTGTCTTTCCTTTAAACAATTTGACGTCGAAGTTCCAGTATAGACAACGAGGAGCTATTCGACGTTGAAGGGGAAGAATCCTCTCACTCGCTTCGCCTCTTCTTCCCCCCTCCCCACCTTGCCCAGTTGCCCCCTTCCACTCTTTCAGGGGACAACCGTGGAACCTTAATTGGACCCTTTCGAGCTCATCGGATGATTCTGCACCGCGTCCAACTATCGTGAGTAGGGACACACTCTCGCACACGCACATACCGAGGGGACACGCGAGGAAGAAAGAAAGCTTGAAGCTCCAAACGTCGCCATCGTAGAGTGCTCCCAATCGCAAGCTGACGATGCCTGCGACCAGACACCTTTGAAGGGCAATAACATTACAAACACCACACATTCGTTACAACTAAACATAAAGCAATAATCATGAAGCTCACCCAAGTCGCTCCTTTTCTCGTATACACCCTCCTCGCCGCCCTCCTCCCCTCCTCCGCATACGCCGACCGCATCCTCCAGTCCTCGTCTCTCAACAACTGCCAAAAGAAATCCGACTTCTCCGCCAGCTTGTTCAACGTCGTCGTCTCCGCCAACAATGGCTCCGTCATGGCAAACATTGCCGCCGTCGTCTCGGTGGAAGGCAAGGCTGTCTTCGACGTCGCGCTGCGCATCTACGGCTACGACTACCTGAAGATGACGATAGACCCGTGTACCATGGACCTCCAGGGCCTCTGCCCGATGAAGCCCGGCAAGATCGACATGGAGTTCTCGTTTGAAATCGGCGACAAGCTCGACCAGGTGCCCGGTATCGCCTACACCATCCCCGACCTCGACGCCACCATCCGCGCCATCGTCAACCTCACCGAGACGAACACGACCGTCGCCTGCGTCGAGGCAGACTTCTCCAACGGTAAAACCGTCGATCTCGTGGGCGTCAAATGGGCCACCGCCGTCATCGCCGGCCTCGGTCTCGGGTCCGCCGGCATCATCTCCGCCATGGGCCATACCGATGCCGCCGCCCATCTCGCCGCGAACGCCCTCTCTCTATTCGGATACTTCCAGGCTCAGGCCTTTGTCGGTCTTTCTGGCGTCGATATGCCGCCCATCGTACAGGCGTGGACGCAGAACTTCCAGTGGTCAATGGGTGTCGTCAGGTTGGGCTGGATGCAGACCCTCTGTACGTGGTACCAGCGCTCAACGGGCGGTGAGGCGGCACGACTATTCGATTCGTTGAGCGGTATCTCGGTGCAGGTCTCGAAGCGCTCGCTCGACATAGTCAACAGCATCGGTCCCGTCAAGCGCGGCATCAACGCCATCGCGAAGCGTGCGAACATCCTCCAGGACAACGGCTCCTACGTCGTCTACGGCATCCAGCGCGTGGCTTTCAAGGCAAAGATCGAATCGACGAACCTGTTCCTCACCGGCCTCATCGTGTACTGTTTCTTCATCATCTTTACCGTCCTCATTATCGCCGCGTTCCGATACGGTACCGAGATCGCGGTGAAGCAGGGATGGTCCAAGAAGGACCGCTTCGTCGAGTTCCGTCGCGACTGGAAGACTACCCTCAAGGGCGTCCTATTCCGCCTCAACCTCATCGGCTTCCCGCAGATCGCCGTCCTGTGCCTGTGGGAGTTCACCCAGATCGACTCGGCCGCCCTCGTAGTCCTGGCCGTCTTCTTCTTCCTCGGCACCCTCTTCACCCTCATCTGGGCATCGTGGAAGGTTATCCTCATTGCCAAGCAGTCGATTCTCACCCACCAGAACCCCGCGCACGTTCTTTTCTCGAACCCCCAGATCATTAACAAATGGGGCTTTCTCTATGTCCAGTACCGCGCCTCTGCGTACTACTTCATCATCCCGTTCATCGCCTATATCTTCCTGAAGTCCGCCGTCATCGCGTTCGGTCAAAAGGCCGGCGTCGCCCAGGCCATCGCCCTCATCGTTATCGAGGCCGCCGCCCTGATCGCCGTCAGCGTCCTCAAGCCATTCATGGACAAGAGCACAAACTCCTTCAACATCTCAATCTACGCCATCAACTTCATCAACTCCGTCTTCCTCCTCATCTTCACAAACGTATTCGACACCCCCGGCATCGTCGTCGGTGTCGTCGGCGTAATCCTCTTCATCGTCAACGTCATCTTCGCCTTTGTCCTCCTTCTCATGGTCCTTATCTCCAGCATCCTCGTCTTCTGGCGCGTAAAGGGCCAACCGACCGGCACCGGCCCCACCCAGCTCAACGACCCCTCCATCCTTGCAAAGGGCGACCGCACCGAGGGCAAGTCGCTTCTCGACCTGGATGAGGACGACAAGGTGAACCCGTACCGCCGCGAGTCGCTGCGCTACGGCGAAGAGAAGGCTACCGAGAGCGGCATGAGCCTGCACGTGTCCACGTCCACGTCGAACCTCAACAGCAGAGGCGATACCCACGAAATGTCATATCTGCCCTCGCCGGGCTCCAGGCCAGCCGTGAGCCCGTCGGTGCCCATGTTCCCCGCCGACCGCTCATTACGATCTCAAAGTCCTGCCCCGCCGAGGTCACCAGCGAGCGACTTCCCCCCGCCGAGTCCGTTTGGGAACGGATCTGCACGCAGTATCCACGAGTTCCGATCCCAAAACAACAATAGGTGAGTTATCCTTTGCTGAAAACAGTCTCTTGCCACCCTTACTAACCGTCTATGCACAGTCCATGGCAGCGCGGTGCTGGATATGATCATTGAGGATTACAGATAATAAGGGCACCTTCGCCAGACGTTCATCTTGTCTCTCTTTCCTTTTTCTTCTCGTTACCGTTTACATCACACTTTTCCGGGGGCGTTATATAGAGTCTCATCTGGAAACCTGCATCAGCAAGCGTGCATAGAAAAGAACACCATCTACTTTGTATAATCGGGCGTAATTGCCGAGGTTTCCCCTGGACAGCCACATCTGAGGAACTGCGCAGGATCCATTCGCCCTCATGCCTAGACTTGAGAAAGCTTACGCTGATCAATCGGAAAGGCCCATGAAACTGTAACATGGGTTTTAATCCCTTCTTGTACCGTGTCATCGTGTGTTCAAGGGCAGGATAGCTCCGACGCCTCATCCTCACTTCGCGGGGCACCAACCATGACACTTGCCAGTGATGTGAGTAGATGTTAATCGGAAATATCGAGAAGAGCACCAGCAATAACGTATAAGCTTTGGTACAAACCTCCGTCGCAATTCGGCGCGGCGAAATACTCCCGATTACAGCCCCAAGAAGCGTGACATAATGGCTTCGTACTACTCGACTACGTGATGAAGTCGTGTATCATTTCCAATGCAGCTAATGCCCGCTTCAGTCGTGCTAGAGGTTGGGAGACTCTTCTCCGGCTCGATGGAGGTGTGACCCGCAATCTCATCAGTGAAACCCGCCCGAACTGTGATCATTGGCAACTTGGATGCTGTGGTGTAACAGCCGCTCCCGCAAATTTCCACATTTTGACCCAGTGCTTGACGTCACTGAAGACACATTATACACGCCGCGATTGTGACGCTCGATTTACGCAATGCACATAATGATAACATCATATACGATGGTAGCCGTAGAAATCAAAAGACGAATAATATGTGTAATATCAGCATAGTTTAAATACATATGCTGTTATCAATACCTCATAATCAAGAGTCACCTTTGTCCCAGCTCTTGACTTCAAGCTCTCGAAATACTCTTTCCATACACATAACCAGAATCTTCCACACATATCTCAACTCGTCAACTTCATTCTTCAAAAAGGACGTTCCTTCTCCAACATGCCTCAATACCAGCCTCAAGCCGACACCTTTAGTATGTCAAATTTCTGCCATATCCTTCGTGGCCGGGGCCGAATACTGACGATGAACAGAGGACCCTTCCAGCAAGGCTGAGGCCAAGCAGCAGATGGCAGAGCAGCAATACGAGGAGAGGAAAGAGCACTCGAAGAGCGGTGCAAACACGCAGACGGGGCACCATGCAAAAATCGTCAAGGAACCTAAGCAAGACTGAAGTATGGTTGCTTGGGACATATTAGGACAGGTAAAAGCGACAGCATGCCTTCTGTTTGACCAATTATCTTCACTCGGTTCTTGTGCTTCGTATTGCTAGGATGTTACGAGGCATGGTTGTCATCATGTCTTATTCAAATCATTGATCAAGTACCATTGTAAAATTGCGATTCACGGATGTAGTCGAAAAGTGACTCTCTTCTAAATTCCTCTCATCTTCGAGCCTATCAAAGATACAGCTGTTATGAGCAATTGACATCGGATGGGCACCGCCCTCGGAAATTCTTACATCATTGCCTATAGCTTGAACTGAACCTTCGTGCGCCTGGAAGCGAGCTTAGTCCGAGGTCCTTCCTGTAACAGCTACAACAATCCTATGCAGCCTTGGCCTTTTCTACCTAGAACTGATATGGCTTGCAGGATTCATCAATGACTGCATCTTATACGTTGGAGACCAAGCTGTGGTTGTGCCAAGCATAATCCTGCAATCCTTCAAGCGCACCTTCCTGGATCAGACAAGCTTCGGGTACGACCAAGACTCAGGCTCAGATTGCAACATCTTATAAGTATCTATGCACTTGATGTTTTCACTTCATCATTCTTTCATCAACGAAGGTACTAGTCTTCAACCCAGTCCCCAGTATTTCACTCACCCTTACAAACCCTCCTGCGGAAATTTTGTTAGCCCAGCCTTGGCTTCCGCTTGCCGCCCTTTCTCCAGATTCTGTGCCCTACACAATCTTGTAAGTGTGGCTCCCAGGTCGTCGTCAACTTCCCCCCTCGTCTGTCGCTAACAGATGAGAAAGCTCAACGGTCAATATGGTGAAGATCAGCCTTGCTCTTCTCGTAGCTGTGGCATCAGCTGCTCTCGCCGCTCCTGAGGCTATCGGCGCTCGCCAAGCCGCGGGATGTCAGCCTTCCGAGACTGTTTGCCGTGATGGCTGGGCGTGGTGTTGCAGTGGCTCAACTTGCTACGAGTTCGCTCCTCCTACGGCCTGCTAGGCGAATGCGACTACTTGTTGAGATGAGATGGTAAAACCAGAGAGGATCAAGCTGATGGTATGGACTTGGATCTCATCTGAGAAAGTCATTAAGAATGGATAAATTGAGACTCCTGCTAAGATCATTTGAGATCGAATATGAACTTCTCGATTACAGCGGTGCACGGGATGCCATGAGTTCCGAATTCAACCATACGCAAGAGCGAGCAGGATAGCCCATCAGTCTTCTTCATAACACAACATCTCATTTCCATAGATTATACAAGCTTACGTCTCAAAAGTACACATGACAGACGCCAAAAAGCGTGTAAATAATGACGTGATACAAAGACTCATAGGTCGACCAACCAAATTTCCAAGAATTCCTTTTCATACCTTACATTTACAACTCACGCAACGGGCTTCTGAGCCATGAAGACGTTCGCTGGGAAAATGCCGCCCTGCTCAGTCATCTCCTTTGTGTATCTCTCCTCCAGGCTGGTATAGATTACCGGATCCATATCAGGAACCAACACTACATTTGGTTAGTGAGGGTCGGCTTACGGCAAAGACAGCTTGCTTCTAGTCAACTCACTTTGGGCGTTCCTGGCGACAAGCGGAATGGTGTGCATGAAGGGCTCGATGGAAGATTTGACGGCGGCCTCGTCGCCATGCACTTTACCAATCCCACACTCCACTCGCTCGACCTTGACGTTTTGGAGACCGGCTATCTTCATTGCCTCTGGAATTTTGGACGCGTATTTACGATCCATTCCCTGCTTCTCAAACATGGTCCCAATGATGTGAATGAGATCCTTCAGTGACTGGGGTTGGTTCGGCTGGTCTGGACTGATGTCCAGCTCCATAATTTGCAACCAGCCTCCCGGGGCCAATGTATCTTGCATCAGTTAGACTAGAACGCGCGCAACCCATCAAACAGCGGCCCGAACCAACGAATTCAACAGCCGATGACTTACCGGCGAGGTTTGCGATGGCCTGCTCAATGCCGGACCGGTGGGCGCTGTGGAGAACATTGCGAACGTGGGTCAGATCGAACTGGCCCTTTAGATCCCCGGCCGGTGGATCGCAAACGTCGTGGGTTACGTAGCGGATGTTGCCCTGAGCTGACGTGGGCAGGAAAATGGTTGAAACATCGGCGCCGACCATGTGCGCGGATGGTGGAACCTGTTTCTGCAGGTCCCGTAGTAGTGTTCCTGTGATATCGCGTGTTAGAGGTCCCATTTCACAGTGCAGTCGAAGATTGAGATACCGTCGGCGCAGCCCATGTCGAGAATCCTGAGCCCGCCATTCGTGGTATCCACGGGCGCGAAAACGATCTTATCTTTGAGGCACATCTGGATCCAACGATGCTGGACTTGAAGGCGCGTCAGCTCGGCTTGGACATCGCCGACCATGGCTAGGTACTGGTTATTGGCTTGGTCATTCTGTCCGGTCTGGCTACTCATGTTGGAGTTCGTTCTGAACGTGTGTGTGTTACGATTCAATAGAGAATGGATTGGGATGCTTTGCACCCTGAAGGCATCAAGAGCTCCACGGAGAACAAGATGATTAAATGCAACCTCGCCGTCCCATCTTCAACCGATCACAAGCTCTCTAGTGTCTGCCCAACATACGTGATCGGCAAATTGAACAAGCTGGCAAGCTCTTCGTGTAGACTGGAGTCTAAAGGCTACTGGTATTCTAGAAGGCGTTTGTGAAGGTGGTATAAGATCTAGATTTCGTAGACTTCCGCATTTGGCTCATTCCGTGTTATGCATAATGTCTAGAAGACATTAGCATGAACTCGAGTCACTGGCTGACAGGTCGACTCAGTAACAACTGAACACCAAATCTCTACTGGCAGGTGGGGAAAATAGGGATATCATAAAGGCCGAACAGGCGAGCCTCGCGTATCTATCGCGTGACGATTGCGATTGCGATAGCGATGTTGAACGTGTCAAGTTACAGATATCACGAACACGATGAGATCCGATAATATCAGTAATACTCAGTCTCCAATGACGAGCGCGGCTGGACGAACTCGTGTGGTTCAGATGTGGCAGCTGATATGTAGATGCAGGGCGGATGACGGCGTCGATATGTTCTGGAACTTGACGTGAGGGAGGGTAGGGACGGAGTTGCGGGTTCTGGGTGCGGGCCATCGCTCAGGTTTGCTTTTCTGGGACAGGACAATTAAACATGTGTCTGCCAGATTGAGCCACGCATCAGACTACAACCAGTCGCAAGTTGTACAGAGGCAAAACGTGGAGAACTGCCGAGGTTTGTTTCTTCTGGTACGAATACGGAGCTGATGCCAGGTGGATAGATGGATGGATGATGGAAGTTCTGTATCCGTAATTGACTTCGGGAATAAAGGCCCGCCCGGCGTGCTCCCACTCGGGATCCCGTGGGCCGTCCGGTGTCTCCCGGCGAAGATCAGGAACGAGAACGACTGAAGATTCGGACATATCGATGTCATTCTTCGGGCGATCCGACTAAAGTAGTTTCTTCAAGGGCCTCTCATGCAACTTACCTCGATGCCGTGATTTTGGAGGGGGAAACAGATGGGTTACAACACTGTGTCGCATCGGCCGAGCCAAGCGGGCGATCCATGCTCCTGCGCCGTGCGTATCTGCGTATACTTGAAACAGTTAGGCCCAATCTTGAGTTAAATAAGCAAAGTCACGCCATCCCTGGGCAGGGTGCAAAGAGCCAAGGGTTACAACACCGTAGACTCCCGTGGGAGATAGGCACATCATTGATGATAGGAAGGGAGGCAGGGCCAAAGAGGCACAGCTGGAGGCCAAGCAAACATTTACTGTAGGGCTGTTTCCATGTCTCTTTTGCAAATCTCTCTGTGCATGGCGAGCTTCCTTAAGCGAGTCAGTCTAGCTGATCCCGCTCACACCTTCCTGCAATGACCGTCCGAAGATCCGAATCTCTCATGCTCATTGGCTCCACTTCAAGACAGTCAAGGTTTGATGATTGATTAAGACTGTCACAATCTTACAGAGTACAGACACAGAACACTCATACAGTCACGTCAATCCGTGGCTGTTGGTGTGCCGTGCCGTGCCGGGCCTTTTTAATAAGCCTCGGGGACCCCCTCATCCGGCCATCATCAAAGCGTTTCGAGTTCCTGTGTTCGTGTCCTTCAGTCCCTACGACATCGACGAGAGTGTTCGGTTGAGCTGTCCCGCCTCGCCTTCGAGTTGACCTCGACAAATATACACATTCCTTCCTTTTGAAAAGACCGCGAGAAGCGTCGCAATATCCCACAGACAAGATGAAGACATCCATCGCTTACATCATCGCCGCGGCCCTCTTCGGAGCTACGCAGGCTGCCATCACCCCGATGAACAACATCATTCGTCACGAGTACAACCTCAACGCCAGAGCCGGTGTTCACGGCAACATTGAGAGGGACGAGCCCGCTGTTGCCCCCGAAGGCGATGTTCTGCAGCCCATTGTCTAAAGAATTGGCGCTTCCATTTGCACGCACCCAAACACGCGCAATTAACGTCGCCCCGTCTTCAATTGTCGGATACGGGTCCGAGACGAGTCACTTTCTACCCCGCGGCTTTGGCCCCCAATCTTTGAGGGCCTTACACCACGATCGACTTTCAACTTCAAATCTACGCATGCTTTCAGACATGCGACCTAGGGTACAGCGATGAGGAGTTTAGGCGGAGACTGAATTAGGAAGTGGGCGTTTGAATAATTCTTTTTGACGGGTATGGAAAACATCTCGAGGACGAGAGCAAGACCAAGGGATCGGAAGGACTTTCGGTTGGCAAGGATATTCCAAGGCAAAGCGAGGAGCGCCGGCTTAACGGATTGAAGCCACGATGAATGCAAACTTTTCAAGCCAAACCCCTACTTCTCTGCGCGTGCACATTTTGATGATCCTTCGACTCCACGGGCTCGGTAATGAGGCAGTCGATCACCTGGTGAACTCCCACGTGTAGTTCCACACTTGATGCCCATCAACGATAAGCTCATAGTCTACCGTCCATCGGCCCTCCTCCGACGTGTCAAACGACACCCGACCAAACTTTGAATTTCCCCACGGGTGCGAATACACAGAGACGTCCGTGTCCTCAATCTGTCTATGGAACCGATCGAAGGGTTCATAGAACTGGTTTAAGGGCGAGGTGGAAAATTCAATCACAGACTTACCACCCTTGTCGCTAGTGGGCGGAAAGATCGTCGTCGCGTGCTCATGCCTGTCCTAGTCAAAAAGAAGCAAAAAATTAGCTCAAGCAAACTATTGAAATCTTTGGCAGGGTCGATCAAACAGAGACCAGCTTACTCCACTCAAGATGATAGCTCCGTCCGTTTGTCTCATCATCTCCAAGATCATGTCTCTCTCCCACAGATATCCCGACCAGCTATCGGCCGAATCGGGGCCCCTCCAATTTCGCGTGAACGGGACGCTGCTGACAACGACTTTCCACGACTTTTCTGTTTCAAGCCACTTTCGCAGGTCCGCTAGCTGCGCCGCGCCAAGCATCGTGTTCTCAGGCCCGTCCGCCATGTTTTCAGCCGATCGATAGCGCCGCGTGTCTAGGACGAAAAACGAAACGTCGCCCCGGCGGAAGGTGTAGTGCGTTTTGCCGACGCCATACTGCGAGGGAGGGTTCGCGTGCCCTTGATAAGACCAATATGGCTTCATGGCGGACTGATAGAGACCTGTCTCGTTCGCCGCCCAGTCGTTGATGATCTCATGGTCGTCGTAGACGTGCAGCCACGGCACAGATCGAAGCGCGGGTGACCAGCTGGGCGAGGCATAGACTTGACGGTATGCTGTGGTGTAGTGCTCTGGAGTCCAGCCGAGGGCCACTGGCAGGTCGATGTAGATGAAGTCGCCCAGGAAGAGCATCATGTCTGGCTGGTTCGCCGAGACATGCCGGTCCAAGTACTCCAGTCCTTTGATGCGCAAGCCATGATCCAAGGGGTTGTAAGGGTAGAAAGGCTTGATGCAGCTTGTGGAGATGAGACTCCATCGCTTTGGCGAGAGGGCTGCAGTCCTGAAAGATCCGGCATGGCTGGCATTCGTGGTGTAGGTGTACGGCGTGTCTGGCTCCAGCCCTTCAAGCAAAAACGTCCCGGTATGATCATTGGAATCAGCGATGACGATTGTCTGCGACTTGGTAACCTGGTCATCTCCCTCCGAAGGCGCCCAACTGATCTTGACGTAGTTTGTATGGAGAGCTGGCGCTCTTACAACGATCCGCGCCGTACCTTCATCCATGTAGCCCATCCGAGAGAAGGAGAGATCGTGACTCTGGTGGAGTACGCTTCCTCTGTAGATGAAGTCCCATACGGATCCAAGTGACAGGATATTCAACATGACTGTGACCAAGGATGTAACCGGCGATGACCGGTCAACCCAACCCAAGAGTAGAAGCAGCCATGGGTGGTGTTGCCTAGAGGCCCGCCGCGAATTGGGCAACAGGAGCCTAGCAACTAGAGAGACTGCATACAACGCGCAACTCCCATAGATTCGATTGAGATATCTCTTTCCAAGTGGATGCTATTTGCTTGTTAGAATACGATTCATCGATTCATAAGGGGCAAGGGAAAATATGGCACATGTCAAGACTCACGAATCTTGTGAACAGGATTGCCATAAACCTAAGGCTGAGAGCTGCCACTGCCGTAATGGCGTCTAAGACACGAGTGAGAACCATATTGGAGTCTTCGCTCTGGGAGAGTTGTGAATTTGCTAGGTTGACGAGACTCGAGATGAGGTGTGTTCCAAGCCTGTCAGATTCACGAGACCATACACCGAGTTTGAGTCGACAAATCGACCCCAGGCGTTGACAAAGGCGAACGTCCAAGAAAGGGCGCTCAAGATTAGAATTTCTGCCTATTCAATCTACGGACCCGGAACCACGGTCATGGTACTCGAAGTGGATTTGAAGGATGGACACTCTCCCCATCACCACGTCGCGTACTTCCAATTATCAACACACGTGCAATGCCATTGCCGTCACTCATGGCCGGGAACAATCAACGTCGTTATGGACTCTGTCAGGCCGTCATCCCGAGCCAAGTGCATCTTTCCAACCGGAAAATGTTCCTTATCACTTCCCGGATGAGCAGAGTCGCCTTCGGGAGCATACAGGTGGGCCGCGGCGTCGGGACCCCACTCCGATGGACGTCTTAGACGATCGCATTTCACCACGTGGGCGTCCGAGGCCCGTGGGATGACAAGTTTTCTCACCCGAAGGCGGAGATCTACCGGGAGGAAAATATGACGGCCAAGCTCCGAGCACAAACTTCACACACTAATCAAAGCTTGTTCTTACAACGTCAGCAACGTAGTTGGTAATGGATCTAGAAAATATAGCCTGAATAAGGTGAGGCGACTACAACTTATTCCTCCAGTGTGCACCCGGCGGCTCCCGCATCTCGGACATCTTCCGGTTAACTTAGCCTTCGGCCCCGATCTCGACTGCGGTGTTCATGTCGGAGCACGTGGTTGAGACAACGTAATGAATGGTTGAGGCAACTGCTTTCTTCCTTCTTAATGCCAATAGTTAGGCAAAATGCTTTTGTACGAAGGAGAGCTCAGACGAAGGAATGCAATAGCTTGAGTTTTCGAGTGGATGGCTTCTTGACCCATACGCGTCCCAAGAATTTGGTTCGAAACAAGGATTCCACGTGGTAGTCTGCGAGGCACTCAGAATCAGCGTACATCATGCATTCGCGGTACTTATAACCAGGCAAACCGCGCTCGGTGCTTTTGTTGCAGCATACTTCTAAGTCATCGTCGACCACAAAGTCATCCAACATGGAGTCCACGTCAGCCTCGGTATTCGACACGATTGATCATGCAACCAAGAAGGATGTCGGAGTCATGGTATCGTCCGAGAGTGACATTGCGTCATCTCAAGAGCCTACTCCTCCTGCCAGAACCGCTGGGAAGCTCGACGTGCTGGTCCAAGGTGTCGCCTTGTTTTCCGATGGCTACAACATTCAGATCATCGGATACATGAACACCGTTCTGGCTAAGCTGTGAGTCTGCCATATGAGCAACAAATTTCTTGTTGAAGACAACGTTTGACGGACAAATGTCATCAGTTATCCGAAACAGATGACGAATGCCGTTAAGACAAGGCTTTCTAATTCCATTCTGATTGGCGACATCTTTGGCATGCTCATCTTCGGTCTTTGCATTGACAAGTTTGGTCGGCGAGTTGGAATCATTCTGACTACTCTCTTCTTGGTTTTGGTACGTCGACACCTTCGATATGATCGGTCAAAGGAGATTTGTCTTATCGAGAGCTGTTACTGATAGCCAGCTAGGGTATCGTCATTGCTACTGCTGCCCATGGAGCCTCCATTGAGGGAATGTTCTGGATGATGGTAATCGGCCGCGGTGTTGCGGGTGTCGGTGCTGGTAAGCAACTTTAGCTGGCCGTAACGGGAGGTCGAAGACTGACAGCAATGCAGGAGGAGAGTACACAGTCTGCACCTCGCAGGCTCTGGAGTGTGCCGACAGCACAGAGGCCATGCGCAGGAGACGCGGAATGCTCGTCGCAGTTTCCACAAACGCCGCAATCATCTCTGGTTTCGTCGGATCTAGTATCGTCTCTTTGATTGTCATTGCTGCGTATAATGGTCAAGCAAGTGACGGAATTTGGCGCATTTGCTTTGGAATTGGAATTTTCGTCAGTCAACCCAGCTCGACGGGTGCTAACCTTCCATGTAATATGAGAGTAAACTGACCATCTTCTCAGCTTCCTTTGGCGATCTTCTTCTTCCGCCTACGGCTCGTCGATTCACAGCAGTACCAGAAGCACGCCATTCAGCGCAACATTCCGTATCGTCTCGCCATCAAGTTCTACTGGAAACCACTACTTGGATGCTGCAGCGCATGGTTCCTCTACGACGCCGTTGTATACCCCTTCAACCTTCTTGCACCAACTCTTGTCTCCGGCTTCTCCTCCCAGCAGACAATGATCCAGTCAATCGGCTGGTCCGCCCTAATTAATGCATTTGCCCTTCCCGGTGCCTTCATCGGCGCGCTACTGATGGACCGCATTGGTCGCCGTCAGACTTACGCCCTGGGTTGGGCCATCGTCTGCGTCTTCGGATTCGTCATTGGCGGCAGCATGATTCAGCTCAATAACGTATTCCCGCTCTTCGTCACCTTGTACGGCCTCTTCCAGACCTTCTTGTCTGTTGGCCCTGGAGACTGCAACTTTTTGGTCTCGAGCGAGTCCTTCCCTACACCGCTTAGAGGTCACTTCCTCGGATTTGCTGCCGCCGTAGGCAAGGCAGGGGCTGCTATTGGCACGACTGCGTTGAGTGCAGCGCTTGCGAGCTTTGATGAGAAGTTGAAGGGACAGCAGGCGATCTTCCTCATCGGGAGTGGCATTTCGGTCGTGGGTACTCTTTGTGTGTGGTTCCTGATTCCCGACGTAAGTTGCCTTTGGTCTTTAATTTCATCTCTTCTGCTGGATCCATCTAACCGTTCACTAGGCTCCGAAGCATTTGGAAGACGAAGACGTTCGTTTCAAGAAGTATCTTGAAGCCAACGGCTATGACACGAGCCAGATGGGTCTCAAGGCGTAGTATTGGGTTTTGGGTCTGGTGCTTGAGGTATTTCGGAACATAGAAGGTGTCCGTCTTATACCGGAAATGAACTATTATCTCTCAATTCAGTTTTCTGCAATTGATCTTGCATGTTGGCATTGCACATTGGTTGACTTGAAGAGAAATACTTAGTGCAAGGCTGGTACTTTGTCGCTACATGTGGGGTCTAAGTTTACATGGCTGATAAACTCCCTTCTATGGCAATGGCGATGAAGCCTCAAGTTCAATTGCATTTCGAGCCATGGGAATCTTCTCATGACATGTCTTTCCTGACATCGATCTGCTGAATTTCCATGCATTTCCAACGACAGACTCACTCGGAGGCCCAGAGACGTTGGCAAGCTTCTCTCATGAGTACTTTGGGCATCGAACCCTTGATCTTGGCCACTGCAACTCAGCCAATGACACCACAAGTTTGTGCATATTGGTGGGTAACACCGTTCGATACGATCGGCGCAATGAAGCTAGCCACGGGAATGGCTTCCGTGGTAAGATTAGCGGCGTGGACAAGTGGCATGGGGAAGCTGCATTAGCCTGCGGAGGACCGCCATCATCTATGGAAGATACAGGGGCAGAAAACCTCAGTAAGCGAGATGTAGATCCGTCAGCATAAAGACCAGAAAACGATGATGCCTCGATTCGTCGCGCTCTTAGTTCGCTTCTTCCTTTAGCATTCCACAAAATGCGTTCTCTGTTGGCAGTAACGAGCTTGGCCATCCTGTCATTGAGCGACAGTTATGCAACTGCATCGTCAACAGTCAGGTGCAATGCCACAGATTTGCACATAGTGCCGACCTCCAATGGACCGATTACCGGTCACCCGGCGTCGAACAGCTCCGATGTTCTCGAGTTTCTCGGGATTCCCTATGCGAAACCTCCAGTCGGCGACTTGCGGTTCGCTCCACCGCAGAGATTCAGAGGTAATGAGTCGTTTGAAGCATCTCACTTCGGCTTCGACTGTCCACTTTCGCCCTCTCGCCAAGTCGACTACCCGAACATGACAACCCAAGCGCAGCGCATCATTGGCTACTTCGCTTCTGCTGCAGGGACGCCTCAAAGCGAGGACTGCTTGACGTTGAATATCTGGACAAAGCCAACAGATAAAACTTTAACCGCCGCCAAACCGGTTATTGTCTTCTTCTACGGTGGACGTAAGTAATTAGGATCGGCGATGCTTCGATTTTTGCCTCCCACTGACGGGATTCTCTAGGTTTTGCCATTGGCAACACGAACAGCCCTTTCTACAATGGCAAGTACTTTGCGGATGCCCAAGATGTTGTCGTAGTCACAGTCAACTACCGCATCAACATCTTCGGGTTCCCGGGTGCCTCGGCTCAGCCCCAGAATCTCGGCTTGAGGGACCAACGCGCGGCCGTGGAATGGGTCCGCGACAACATTGCCGGCTTCGGCGGTGACCCGAAAAAAATCATCATCGCGGGTCAGTCTTCCGGAGGTGTCGCCGTGGACTATTGGTCATATGCCTACATCAAAGATCCCATCGTCAAGGGCCTCATCGCACCGTCTGGTAATGCCTTCAGCTTCCCGCTCAACAACCCAAATGCGACTGTGCGGAACTGGAACACCGTGGTGGCGGCTGTGAATTGCACTAATGCCACCGATTCCATGGCATGCATGCGAAGTCGGAAATGGGAGGATATCAAAGCTGCGGCCGCTGCTATCAGGCCGGCATCATCCAGCAGCGTTCTTCGTGGTATTCCGCCGTTCTATCCTTCGGTGGACAACAAAATTGTCTTTCCTGACTACGTCTCATTGACACAATCTGGCCAATTTGCCAAGCTGGTGAGCACTTTTTGTCTATCACCTCATCTTTTTCGTCAAATTCCCGAAGTCAGCAGCTAATACTCAAATCATAGCCGATTCTCTTTGGGAACAACCATAACGAAGATGGATATTACAGAATTCCGGCGTACGGCAACGGCGTTATCCCGACTCAGGCGCAAGTCGAATCATTTCTACTAGAATCCTTCACGTGTCCGAACTCTCATCAGGGCCAGGCCCGTTCAGATAACGAAGTCCCGGCGTGGGTCTACCGCTACTTCGGAGATTGGGATAACACAAGACTTTTCCCGACAAGTGGCGCGTACCATGGCGTCGACTTGCACATGATCTTCGGCGCCTCAGGGGACGTGAGTGGAATTCCCCCGTCCGATCCGCAGAAGAAAACCACTGCACTCATGCAGAGCGCATGGACGGCCTTCGCCAATGATCCGGCGGATGGCTTGAGTTCGATCCTCGGGTGGCCGAAGTTCGATCCGAAGGAGGAGTCGCTGATACTTCTGGCACTCAACAACAATCCTGAGCCACAGTTTGTCAAGCCCAGCACGTACGATGCGCCGTGTTCTACAGTTACCTTGGGAGCGTTGGGAACTGCGGCACCCCCTTCATGAGTTTTGATCACTTGATCTGTAACTCGCTGAGCTGTATTCATAGCACTGGCCGTCACATGCATATTTCGGCAGCAGTTGCATGCCAGCCTGATGAGATATTGAGATTGTGAAACTTGCTACATCTCTAGGTCGATAGGCTTGGGTGTTCTCCGTAGTAATTACTTCAGACTTCACGTCTTTCCTGAAAGTTTGTCTCCATCTCTCCAGGTCCGCTTTATCCTGTCTCTCTACTCAGTAGACGTAAAAGTTAGTGGCGTTGGGATCAGCCTCCCTCTTCTTGCGGTTGGTGCGCATCAAAGCCAACTTCATTCCCCAAGCGCAAATGACAACTCCGATAGAGAACCCGATGCTAGCAATCATTGCAGTCAAGAACCGAGGCTTATCAGTGTCTGGCCAGAGATAGGGAGTGTAGATGCTAGCTGCGTTGCCGAGGGTATTGGCCATCGCGATGACAACCGCCTTCTTTTCGTCGGTTTGACCAAGAACGGATGAGGTCCACCCGAGAATCAAATTGTTCACCTATGTCTCGTTTAGTTCCAAGTGCAGGAAGGACTGAGCCAATGTCAACTTACTCCATATGTGGCTCCAACAAACAGCATGATACCTATTGAACAGCATTAGCATCGATAGTGGAGTATGGGTGCCAGGGGAAGAGTCCAGGGCTTCTCACCAGTGTAACGAACTCCCACGTTGAGAGATGAAACGCCCATGACAAAACCAATGCAAACGATGAGCTTGCTGATAGTAATGTGCCACGTGCGCTCGTTGTACTTTCCAGATGACCAAGGGACCAGAACGGAGAAGAAGGCGGAGAAGACGTAGGGCGGGCAGGTCAGCACGAGACTGACGGTGGTGCTGTAACCAAGCGTCTTGACAACAGTCTGCGTGTCAAATATCAGTCTGAGGTTCGCAAAAGGTACTAGGCATTTTGGAGAAATGAGGCACATACAGGCAAAAAGTTCTTGAATCCGTTCGCGGAGAGATGGAGGTTGTCCATGAGACAGAAGACCCACGTCCGCCAATCAGTGCAGGCCTCCCGAAGACCCGTCCAGACGCTGGTACCCTCGCGACGATCCGTGGTATCATTGTAAATTCGGGTGTGCGCAAGCTGGCGCTCCTCCTCGGTCAACCAGCGGGTCTTGAGGGGGCTATCGGGCAAGAGGAAGAAGGCAAAAAATGCGACGAGAATGGAGACGGCGCCCTGGATAATGAAGAGCCTATATCAGAAGGGTTAGCTAAGTTCTCCCTCAAGATCACTTCGCTTTGTGCAGAAGAGGAAGGGAATGGATAAGGGAACACTTACCATTGCCACCCAGCGAGACCCCTTACACCTGACATTCCCGAGAAGATTGGAGCTGCAATGAGCCCAGAAAAAGCACTGGCTGCCATGTTGCCGGTGTAGAAGATAGCCATGCGGGACGAGACTTCCTTTCTGGTGTAGAACATGCTAAGCATGTAGAGCGCACCAGGGTAGAACTGTCACCTGATGTTAGGTGATAGCTTCATATCGAGAATCGGAAGGATATCTTACAGGGGCTTCGGTGACTCCGAGCAGAAAGCGGCAACCCAGCATCGTCCCGAAGTCATGGCACTTGTAGGTCAATAGACTCACAACAGACCAAGCCATCATGAAACCTTGAGATTGCTCCAGTAAGTAATTTTTCCGCTCGTTGTATATTGAGCGACTTACCAGCCATGTAATAGGAGGGACGAACCCGGTTGAGAATCATGTTGGAAGGGACTTGGCCGACAAGGTATCCGACGAAAAGGATGGAAACGCAGGTATTGTACTGATTGCCTTTGAGGCCTAGGTCGCGGTCCAGAAAATCGAGTTTGCCGTTAATCATCGCATTTCTGTCGAGAAAGTTGAGGAAGTACATCAACCACAGTATAGGCTGTTGATCTTCAGTTAGACTTGTGTCGTCTTAGAGAAGAAGGTGTGATGTCTGTGGCATACCAGCATGTACCAGTCAATTTTTTTCACCAGGGCGATCTCTTTCGGGTCTGTTTTTGTGTGGGCACCGAACTTGTCTACCTTCTCAATCACGGGCTGCTTCATGATAGCAGGGTCGTCGGTAGTCAAGACGTGTTCCATCTGATTGACGGCAACCTTCTCCTGTGAAGAGATAGGCCTCTCGCCATGTGCGTTGTGCGCCATTGTTGTCTTATTTGTTGGAAATGCACCCGCTCTCGAAGAGGGAAAAGAAGAGTCGCTGAAGAAGCAGTGCGGAGCAGTTGGGGAAATAATTCGTGGTTGGACGAATTTCCGGCCGGCGATCCTGCTTCAAGGTTTGAAAGTGAAGGCTGGCGGTCCTCTGAGTCTACGAGTTGAAGACGCAACGATGGATCAGGGTCCGAAGAAGCACAGATATATACTTTCCAACCCCAGCTCTTAATTACAACCCTCGTTCGACCGGCAAGCCGTTCGCAGCCATCTCCTCGGGTCAACAAGCGCGGAGCCAGGTGAGCATAATCGGTGGAGAAGCCATTTGCGTCCCCCATGGGGTAAATGGGGTACGACGGCTTTTCCGCGAAGTGCGAAGTGCGGAGTGCGGGGAAAGGAAAGCAGGCCAAGGCTCCTGAAGAGTTATTCGCATCCCGAACCAGGACTCGCATATTTAGTCTGGAGGCGCCCCTTTCAAGTCTCGGCGGACGGGGACTAAAGTTGATTAGCACCTTGGCTTGCCTCTCAGGCTTCTGGGCTGCCGTAGAGCCAAGGTCAAAAGCCAATGTTGATTCACACGGCCCCGGATGCCTCTCTACGCTTCACGACCATGTGGCTCTCCCTAGATTCTGAATCATTGTACACAGATGTCGTTCAACGCTGTCAGAGAACTGTTCATCGACGAGGAAGTCGAAAACGTTAAAGGCTTACCTTCCAGTCATCACAATTACTAGGGTTCTATGACTGAAGGTCGGTACTCACCACAATCTGCGCGCGATAACGCGCCCGCCATCGTGGTCCCCTGTTGGTCCCTGCCACCCAACTCACAAAAGCTTGGCGTTGATGGCGTCGAAAGACATGTTTTCCATAGCACCCCCATGCGCCTCTCCCAATATGCCAAGGTCATCACGGAAAAGCCATAGGCGGAAAAGCCACGAGAAGCACGGAAATGGTTCACAAACATCAACTTCGTCGTATGAGGATATTGGCCGTCAACTATCAGCTTCACGACGCTGGCCAGGCAATCAGCAGATGGAGTTATTCCAATGTTTCTGGTTCCATCGGAAAACCCCACAACGCCGCAGCAGTTGGGATCCGGGAACGAATGGGAACGCACCCATCTGTGGCCCTGACCATGGTGTTCATCTAGAGTTTCAGTCATCTGAGTTCCCGCAGCTCGCCGTGCGCTCGGAATAGCTTTACTTGGAGTTGCCATGCAGACGGCAGACCCACGAGCATTGGCCCCTCAATCTTCTGTATTCAACAGAGTGATGCTGATTGAGTGCTGAAGTGGCAATGGCCGCCTCAGCACACTGCAGCTCTCGTAATCTCATACATCCGTGTCTATTTCCGCGTTTCTCCGGATCTCCAAACCTGAAGGCATGCTCTGAATATCGGCCCCGTATTTATGCTATTAGAAGTAGTGTTACATGGACCACGTTCCAGGGTGTATCGTGTGACCCCTGTCCACCGACTACTGAGATTGGGTTACAGCAGGAAGAGACCCAGCATACCAACCCGCATGATCACAGATCCGTGAGACCTCTGCGTCTCTGTAGCAGATGCTTTTGCCCCTCAGCAAACTTTCACATATTTCGCAATAGCTTATGTTCGAGAAGAAGGGACCGCGAGTATACGCTATCACTGCTGAGGAGGCATACAAAACCCGAGGGCATCAGCGTCAGCCAAATGCTGGTTGTGCTTGTTCGAGAAATAGCATCACGAGATCGTAGGTAGGAAGAGGCATACTCGAACTAATCTGCCACCGTCTATTCTCGACAAAGTCCTGAGACCTACTCGGGAAAGAACGAACATAAGGTGGCAAATGCCTGGTCAACATGCTTTTTTGTTCATCTGGCTGGCTTGAGGTAACCTCGATGCCAGAATCGTGCGAGGGTGGGATCAGCGCCCGCTAAGCTCAAGACATTCAAACAGGACATTTTCATACTGACTTAGGATGTGCATCAATTACACAAAAGCTAGAAGGTATATGCTACTTACCGATCATTTGGAACCGCAAATCCACTGACTTGGCCTCGTAGCCGGGCCACACCACTTCATCCGGCGACGTTACGGAAAAGCACATCACAAGTCTAGCCACCGCCAGTGATACCAGTTGCCGCCTCCTGAATCTTCCGAAGCTGCTGCAAGCACTCACAAACATTTGGACTGGTTCGCATCAGACTTTTGTAAGTTGTGCAATACCACAGCCTGATAGAATTGAAGATCAGGATAAAATGTTGCTTCCGTGAGAGAACGAAAGGTTTGCTGCTCTCAGGCTTGTTCACTGAGATACACGACGTGGGGTGGTCAACCTTTGGCACCTCAGGCCATGATCCCAAGACAGCTTTGAAAGCTTTGTGGCAAAGTGTAGTCTTTATGTAGGTAATGTCCAGAAACGACATGGTCACGTCTAAAACTTGACCCCTTGGCTTCCTTCACCGTCAAGGACGAGAAAAGGAAATGAAGGATTTCTAGAAATTCCATCTCCTGAATATTGCTGATCCCCAGAAATCTTACCCCGACATATTGGCCAGGACCTGTAACCAAGACCGAATTTCTTGGTTAACCTTAGCAGGCTGTTCCCGGAATACCCAATGGCCGGCACCGGGAAACGTGACGAGACGGACGCTATTCACAAAAAACTTCGGAATCCCATCCAAAAACTTCGTCGAAAAGTAGGTGTCTGCGAAGCCCCAGATGATGAGCGTGGGCACCTGATATACCATGCTAGAAGTGTCCACATGCTGGCCGTATGGTGGGCCCGGGTAGTTGTATTTGTAGTAGGCGTACATGCCTTCCATTGGTGACTCGGAGAGATAATCATGCATCTCGCGACGCTGCTCGTCATCCTTGATACCCTCGAGCGCGGCGCCTAAGTTCTTGTCGTCCCCTTTTTGGTACTGAATGTGATGAATAGTATAGGCAGACTGGGCTTGTTGGTCTTTATCAAACTGAATGAGCTCGTGAAAGCGAGGAAGGATGGGAGAATTCATAATTATGAGCCCGGAGACGCGCTCAGGGTGGTGAAGTGCCAGTAATTGAATAGCCCCGCCGCCAAAGTCGTGGCCGCCGACGATTGCCTGGGTGGCGTTGAAGTGATCAAGGATGGCCAAAATATCTCCAACCACAGTTTGCAAAGAGTAGGCGTCTTGCTCCACGGTGGGAATGTCGCTAGGTGGGTAGCCGCGAAGAGTAGGGCACACGACTGTATGTGTCTTCGAGAATTCAGCCGCCTGATGGGTCCAAGTCTTTGAGTTGTCGGGAAAGCCGTGGAGAAGAACCATTAGGGGGCCTTGTCCAGTTGCGTAGAAGTGTATCCGTACGCCTTCATTCACAATGAAGCCCGATTGGGTTGATCCTGAGGCCACCGAGACCGACATCTTTGCTGACCCTGGATAAGCGTCTGATGATAGGTTGCAGCTCAGGGGCAGAAGATGATACGATAGAGATTCTCAAAGCAACGATGTCTTCAAAAGCTTAGAAAGAGGAAGTCGATTGCTCTACTAGGTAAAAGTTGAAGCTTAACACTAGGTGATTAAGTAGTTGAGCGAATTCAGTGGTCGACATTCGCTGACGATTGATTCTCGGAAAAATTACGTGATCTCGGACAGTGAAACCGTAATCTTCGTACGCATTGCTCAGCGCACAACGCCGTCGATCTGTAAACCTAAACATATATTTGCCTTGATGACTAATCCCAGGTCCAAGTAAAAAGTTTGCTTAAAAATAACTGAGGATTTCGTTAAATATCTATATATTTGTAAGGACATAGGCTTGGTCGACTGACTCGAATCGTCCTAAAGTCCTATCATATGTAGCGTGTGTCTCTCCTTTGCTCCTCTAAAGACTTCAACGCTTGTCGACACTGCTTACTTTCTCATGAGAATCTGATCTTCAATGATAGGTCTGACTGTCTAGCTAATTCGAGCCTGCCAAAACGGCCTGTATGACTGACGATGCAGACTTACGCAAGGAGCCTTTGTATTTGCTGGTGGCCGAGCAAGATCTACTTTGGACCATGAAAGCCGCTCTTGTACTAAGGAGCGTAGTGAGTGCTATAAAACATGATCAACGGCCTCATGCAAACGTTCGTCGGCCTTAACATCGCACGCGACCTTGCCGGAGTAGGGGACGCATGGGCTGGTGCTTTTGGCTTCGTTTGGAAGTAGGTAGGCTGGTAGCTTTGATTCCAGTGAGAATCCTACTGACATTTTCGCTCACCCAGCCTCTGCGGCAGTCTGATGAGCCTTACAAGTACTCAATTCTCCTTACCTCGATAACTTGATTGCCTTCGTATTATGGGAGCGAAAGTTTGCAAAATACCTGATCATGCCATCTAATATATGGAAGGCGCCGTCGTTCGTGAAACTGATCACTGCGTTGATTCTCTTCTTCAAGCCACCCGGAGTTTTGTTGTGGTACAGATTCGTGTGGCTGCTCACCGTTCGGTACTGGACGCCCTTCTTCTCATCAGCTGCACTCATACCATTCAGAGTTCTAGGCACCCTGATGGACATTCTTTCAGCTTGGCTGAATTCCAGCGCATAATAGCTCGGGAAATCTTGGCTATCGACGCATTATGCGTCATTGTCTGACCAAGACTGGCGATGGTGTCAGAAAGGCAGTCCTACGGGCCTCAGCTGATGAGAAGAATAGCTGGGAACGGAGTCGGAGGTTAGGAGCAACAACGCAGAAGAACAGAAGCCAACGACCTGTTGATACTCTTTCTGTGTAGGAAACTCCTTCAGGATTCTCATAAACTCCGTCTTTCTCGATATATGCTTCGGTCCATATCTAGTTGAGGGGACCGATGATGACTGAACATTTATGTGTCTTCTTTCTCGTGTACATTTCCAATCAGGGTTGAGTCAAGTCCCCGAACGTTCAGATTCTCCATCAGATCATGTACTGAAACCACATAAGCTATGTTCCTGGTGTGGCGGAAAACAATGCCATTCGTCACGAGACGGCGGTCTTCGACCTAGAATTGGAACCTCGTATTGAGGCTTATGGCGCTCCTATCCCATCGGGAGCTGAATGGCGTCAGTACGTTACCACATGGGGTAGTACCGAATCCCATATTTTTCGTCTTTTCTCTGTGTTAATTGTCCGAGATCTCAATTATGCATCTGATTCAAAGAATCAGAACGGAATGAGTATTGGAGAAAACCGGGCACCAATGTGTTGACGTCGTTCGGCACCCGGTGGGATATTGAATCCTCTCATACCTTGCTGGCTCAACCGCGTAATAGTGCCTCACATAATGCACGCAACACTAAAGTCCCACTGAGATGTTCTTGGCATTCGGGACAGCCAATACAGTGCTTAAGACCATCGATTCCATTTGTCAAGGGTAGTACCTTATTAGACAAGGTATAAAGTATGCAGCATGTGTTTGTCATAGCTTCTGATGCATATAATTCTGCCATTCTCAGGTTTGATGTTACACTGAGGCGCACGCACATTGCTGCAATGCAGAGGCGATTGGCCAAGCTATTGATGCAGGTGTTGTGTGGCCTCGCCTAGGAATACGAAGCGATCCATCGGCTGAAAAAGGAACGTGTAACATCGTATTATTATTTATTGATAGGTTCTAAGGAACCATTCACGCTGACTAGGTATTCTAAGGTATAAAAACCGTCTCGTTTCCGGTTCGTGAAACTATCACTGTAGGTCCAATTAAAGTTCATTGAAATCGTTTTGCTGATTGCAAATTGCAAGAATCCACATTCAAGTGATATATCTATTGGAAAGCCAACTGCCGTGCTTGAAAATGGTCTCTTTCAAAAGTCTATTGCTGTTGGTCCCCGTCATTCCTCAGCTGGTAGTTGCGACGTCATGCGATTACGGATCCTGGTACATCGAAATCAACCTTGCAGCAGGCGCTCAAGGCAACCGACGCGGAGATCTCTATGCTGAGCATTCCAAGAATCCAGGCGTGATCAGCCACTCAGTATGGATCTATGACCCTCAGACAGAGTTGACTACCTATACCGCGGAAGATCCGACCTTAAACAACACGCTTATCTCGGTTCTTGGTCTGCAGAGTACGTCTATTATACTAAGAGGCGGCACGAGATGGCTTGAAGTTAATGGTCATCACAGATTTTGAGATAGAGCAAACCATCCTTGGGATCCCCTTGAAGGGATCTGGGCTTATCGACATGTACTTTAGCCCGGCCGCAAACGGCCGCGGCGGCAAGGGCAACACGACGATTATTTCGGAGTTGAACGATTGAATCAGTGTGGTGGTACCACAATCTCATATCGATCTCACGGAGCTTAGATTGTCTTTCAGGTCGGCTCGCGATAAGTCGTGACACGGGTATGCGTGTCATATCCCGAATTTGTCTTTTTGGGCAGCATAATGTCCTTTAGGCTACATGATATGTACATATGAGACAAGAACATCCTCCTTGCAAATTCCGCAAGGTTTCAATTACACTCAAGGAACAGACAGCTTGAATTCAAAGATTACTAATCTTTTGTTGGCAACCTTTCTGCTGTACTCAGTCTAGACTCGCGCCCTACGATTGGTTTGGCGCGCCACAGAAAATTGTCTGGAGGCAGTTCGAAATTGAATGAATAGTAATCAGGCCCCCTCAACACCCTCGGCAGCGAGAGGAATGACGCTTCCCCCATAAAGTCCCAACTCACGCGTGCTGTTCGTACAGCATGTTATCTTGGAGAGTGGATCACAAAGGGTCCCCAAAAGAACGTCGATAGAGCATATGTGTCCCCGTCCACGATCTTGAACAGTGACAGCATCCTTTCTGTACTTGACTGGATCTCGACACCGAACACCACATTATTCCAACTTGACATTCTCGGGGGCACCGGGCATGCAATTTTCAACAATCATGGGCGATCAAAGAGCCAAAGTAGTTTCGAAGAGACGAGGCCGGAAATCGCCAATGTCTGACGACGCTAACGGCGATGACATGCGGAAGGTCAGTATAGCCACCACCTGGTTTCTGCTCGTAAATCTCTGCATTTGCCGCTGCACCTCTCCATTATATTCCAAACGTACCGGACTTGACGACTGACTAGTTCAAGATCCGGAGAGAAAGGAACCGCGAGGCACAACAAGTCTTTCGAAGACGGCGACAAGCTGCAGATGTAAAACAGAAGGAGCGAATCGAGAGGTTGGAGAACGTTGTAGAGAACATGACGCTCCTCTTCATTGACCTCTTCGACGAGGTCATCGGAAACAAGGGTGTACTGAAGAAGCAGGAGGACCTTCTTGCCCTCTTTCAAGACTCAGCGATGCAGTTGAAGACAATGGTGCAGCCCATCACTGATACCGACGACGACAACGACGATGGGAACCCAAACTCTGGGACCACGCGGTCTACCGATATCCGTGAAAGACCTATTTGTTCTACGTCGGCCTCGTTGAGTCAACACAGCACTTTGAGGCAGAACGCCGGCGCGCCCGACCGCTTGAGTCCTTCCAAAAGCAATAGCGGCGGCGAAGTCGATGGTACCCCTGCAGAGGGCATGAGAGCGCAACCTAATGTAGAACATCTTGAGGCTCTGGACATGCCACATATATCGACTACGAGGTCGACTCCTCCTTCTCAAGCATTTTGCCTTCAACTGCTAGAAGCGACTCTATCTCAAGCATGCTTGATACTAGCCGGCTGTCTTCCCGTATCACCAGTCGATTTTCAGACCATTTTTGGCATTACATTGCAGTACCGTTCAAGAGAAGAACAGCTAAGTCAAGTGCGCTGCCTGCTGGGCTCGGATACAGCAAAGCGTCTGGCAGCAGGGATGTCTCCAAGGGAGTCTAGGAGGGGCTGGCGGGATCAACATAGCCTACAGCTGGGATTCGGGCTGGTCGCAGAATACGAGGCCGATGTGGTACATGGCAATGACCTCCCACCAGGGTTTCTTACAGCACTTCAAGTTCAGAAGCAATTGCAAGGCCTTGGCGCACGAAAGCGGGGGAGTAACATCCTCGAAGTCAGTATCACTTCGGCGGTGGAGAGTTCAGATATTACTGCACATGTTTTCGGGTCTACGCTCTACGAACGCACCCCTGAAACCACCGATTTTGGCATCGCCAAAGCCTTGACTTTTCAGCTGAATGTGTCATTACTCATCGCAAACCTTACAAGTTCGGCAAAGTGCTTTTTGACTGGGCCGGCTTACTCTCAGCTGGGCTTTTTCAAGGCCGTGGAAGCGTCAATGATATCAGTCACTGACGCTCCAGCTGGCTAAGCGAGAAACCAGAAATGCGGGATTTTCCTTTCGATGCAGGAAGTTAGAGGTAGAAGACTAGAGACATGTTTCAAATGACCCACAGATTCGACTAATAGGGTACATTGCGGCATCTTGGCCGCCTGCACCGTGAGTCTGCAAAGGAATCTTGATCAGTGCCGACCTGACATTTTCAGACACCAATCTCCTCCGTGTGCGTCTTCTTGGCGATCCCGAGTCGCGATTTCCCTGATGATGGACGTGACAACGTGGCATGAACCTGGCGCCAGGTAGGTATTTGTAGCATCTGGTAGGACTCCAACAATCATCCTTTTCTCTCTCGATGGCAAGCTCAAGTACTTACTGACTTCTCGTAATTCAGTTGTGACTGAAATAATCGCTGTGATCCCCTTGGCAGCGTATTGGTGGTTTCAGTCTGCTAACAAGAAGAGGAATGCGCCGAAGGAAAATGTGAAAGGCCAAGAGAATCATAGTAAGGAACCGCCGACAGCATCTCTAACCTATCCGATGGGTTGGTCCCACAGGAGCTAATGACGGGATTTCCACGGCCAACGAGGAGTGATAGAGAGATGGTTTAGGAGAAAAGCTAAGTGCAAGAGCTTCTGAGATGAGTGAACACACGTTCCTCTCCAGCATTTGGTAGGAAATCTCAGCCTCGAAAACCAAACATACTTAATGAATAAGCAAACTTGATTAAACTCCACACTCAGAGGTTTGTCGTTGTCATATTGTTTTACGTCCATCAGTCCTGTCAGGGGCAAAAGCAATGCGTTCGCATCCTGACCTAGTAATAGATACGTCCCTAAATATTCCAACTCACGATACCTAGCATTCATATGCACAATCTTGTATCAATCCTCTGTGCTCCATCTGACTACTACTCCCGTAAGTTATCTGATACGTACATTAGTAATTCAGTGCTTCGCTTGGTACTCCGCGAGAGAGGTCTCTTCTGCCGCAGGAGTGGAATCTACGCGGCTAGAAAGCAATGGGGTTGAACACAAGCTCTTGTCATGATAACATGACTACCAGTACGGGTTCAAGAGCTCAAAGACGCCTCTGAGGCTAGTCTAGATTCCTCAGTAGCCGCATATCAAATTCATCGACCAATCAACTTAGATAGGAAACTAAGAATTATGGTGGGTAAAGTCCGCGAACGCTACTCTGAGGTCAGCTAATCCACTCTCGTCCGAACACCTGTAACATTGATAGCAATCAAGACAAAAACACTAATGATATGGCAACAGTGATAGTGATTAGCACAGCAGCTACAGCAGAAGAATCACTTGACGCACGGATAGGGTGCCATTACGGCCGTTTCTCAGGGTTCGTAGGAAAGATCTCCCAGGCCAACGGTTGATTACGGCATTAAATACACATTGCCAATCGAAGGACCCAATTGCATCGCGAGCCCTGTTATATGACTAGAATAGGATCTAAGGAAGAGCCACAAAGATTCGATTAGCAGCCAGTCTCAGAGTCCCAGCTACCATTAACTCCAAGATAGCGTTATAAATAACAACTTCTTGCTCTCAAGAGAAATAAGACTGTACTACTTAGATGGAAGATGTGATGCTTTCGCCTTAAGTGTTGCCGATTGGGGAACGCCCATTAGTGTTGACCATGGACGCGATCAAGTAGTCCTTGATAGCGAGTCACGATCCCTCGTCTGTTAAGCTTCCCAACCGCTGTTGTCAAGCCCTGGGGTCAATATTAGTCTCGAATTACTTGATGTCATGACTCAGTTCTGAATGATGGCACTAACATTTTGAGGAGTCCACTCTGAATCGTCAACAAGCACAACAGCCTCTACCACCTCAATCGAGGCAAGTCCGGCCTCCTGAGCAATCTGTTGCAATTGCAGAAGGGCGCCATGCACGACAAACGGATGTCGTATAAGCGCTGATGTTTCGCAGGGGGTATCTAAACCATGTCTCTTAGCTAGGTCCTTCAAGGCTGGCGGTGAAGGAACGACTATAGCCGTTGGCTTTGCGCGGTGAGGCGATGCGTGGATGCAGATGTTAGCCACTAGCTTTGCAGAGCGGTAGATAGACTCTAGCTGGAATGAGTGAGTTGTGGTCAGTGTACACACCTTCCACGGGCAAATTAACGATGCATCATGCAGATCGGCGTCATACCTTTTCGAGCGCGATGTACTCTCCGTTGAGTGTCTTGACGAGGTTCTTCTTCCGGTCAATGATTCTGAAATGAAAGTCGTCGCCGCTGCATGTGGGTTCCCACTGCCCAATATCGCCAGTGCGGATCCAATCGCCAGGCGCGACTGCACTCTTGAACTCATCGTCGTTGTCATAGTACCCTTCCATAACACTATCGCCCCGTATCCAGATCTCCCCCTGTGATGGAGTGTTACTGGTGAGGTAGCCTGCATCAGGGCAGTCAACCAGTTTCATTTCTATACTGGCCGGGATGCTCATAGATCCTGGTCGCCATTGGCCGGGATCCATCAGACCACCCATGCTGGAGGTTATCAAGACATCAGCTTCGGTTCAGCTTTGAACTCAGACTATCGAGTCTTTGAACTTACGCCATTGTCTCGGTTAAGCCATATCCGTTAACCAAAGGAGCCATCGCCATGGTCAAGAAGTTCTGCGTGCTTTCCGCTACGGGCCCGCCGCCTGACATGGCGAACCGCAGCCGGGGCCCGACCACCTCACTGGCGGCGGACGATAATATCCCATTGAAGCCGCATGTCCCGGCCAATCCGGCTGCGGCCCATACTTCTCTTGCTTTGACCCTCGACCAGAAAGCAAGTCTGTCAATAAAGCTTGAATTTTCCACGTTGGACAAAATCGCCTTTTTAATCCTTTCCCAGATAGCAGGAACACCGATCATAAAGGTGGGTTGGAAGGCATTTATATCTCCCATTTCGAGAGTGCCGGATGGAGTGCTACGGTCGAAGAGCGTACGGGCACCACCGTAGCCCATTTTCACACCCCAGTAGAGGCAGCTATTTTCGAAGGCAAATTCAAGAACATGAGCTAATGGTAAGTATGCGAGGAAAGAATCGGAAGACGAGAGATAGTCGCCGATCACGGAGTCAAGACCTGTGACTGTTGGCTGATTAGACAAGCGTTCATGGTATTCTAAGGGGAAGAAGATCAAGTATCATGGCGAATCAGGGGGTGACTTACCTGCCGCTACAACGGCCTTGTGTTTCACCGGAACTCCTTTTGGTATTCCTGTAGACCCAGAAGTGTAGTAGATGGCGCAAAGATCCTCCCTGTCAGGTGGAACAGGCTCACTCATCTTGCTCCGGCCAACCTGGCATAGCTGGCTGAAGCTGAGTATTTGAAGCCCTGGTTGTGTCTTCTTGAGTTCGAACAAGCCTTTGATCCACTCAGCACCTGCATCAAATGTACCACTTGGCTGGTCGTTATAGACTATGGCCTCAACTCGTGGAAGAGATCTGTTTGTCATTGCAGAAGTCACCTTTTGACAGAGATGGTGATCCACGAAGATGGCTTTGGCGCCTGTGGACTCCAGAGAATGCTCGAGGCCAGCAAGGCCGAGAGCTTCGTAGGCTGTCACGAAAACCATGGATTGTGAAGATGCACCATGAGCGATTGATAACCATTGTGGGCTTCATGGTGTTCGTCAATTTTGGTAATTCCACAAGAGTCCGCAGGGGAAACTTGCCTTGTTGCTGCATAGACGAGAATCTTATCAGTTTTCTGGAGACCGACCGCCCGTAAGCCAGATCCTACATCATGAACCACAGTACAATGATCTTGGTATGATATGTAAGTGTACTATTGATGCACTTTTAGCCGCCTTGTCATATGTGATTACGGCAGGGCACGCCACCAACCAGAGAATCTCCTGGCAATCTGTTTCTTGCATTTAAGTTTTCGGCTTCACTTGCTCGTGCACCCAAAGCAGGCTTGTCTCCATATGTCTCTGCCGCCCAATGCACGATGTCATAGACTGTCTGTATCTCGTTATTGGGCTGCGACAATAACCCGGGTCTACCAGCAAGCTTGGTGTTTCTTTGGGGCCGAGCCTCGGCCGGGATAGGTGGGGCACTCGGTACCGCAGTGGAGAACGGGGCGGAGCCGGAGGCCCGGGCGCTGGATTCCGGGGACACCGTCATTGTGCCGTATCGAGCTTACTTGTGGGCGAAGTAAGACGATGCCCATGACTAGCAAAGCGAATTGTTCAATTTAGGCTGTTTTAACTGCTGCATGGTCTGGTACAGATGCTGTGTACCTAAGTCCTCGGGTGGTTTTAACCTGTCGAGCGTAGGCGCTGCGGCTCATTTTTTAGTCCCCGAATGCCGCCGCATTGCACATAAGCTCGCTCCTATTCTAGGCAAAATGGCCCGCTACCACAAACAAGTCGACTGGCTACTCTTCCTGGAGGAAAACCCCGTGAAAATACAAGTTTATTTACTGACTGGGAAGTATCGTTGAAGAAATCTTAAAGTACCCGCGTGCAAGCTCTTGTGCCTGTCTCGCCCGAGCTTTTAGCATAGCCCGGGCCCTCAAGATAGCGACTCGCCCAAGGCCAGTTGACCTGAGTCCGTCACCCCATCCTTTACAGAGCCTGCCATGTTCATCGATCGACCATGCATCGCTAGATACCCCAGTAGGCCCAAAGAGAAGACCTTCGGGGTCGTATTTAGACTTGATGGCTTGCAGCCGCGGGTAGTTTGCCCCATAGAAGTCCTCTTTCCAAGTTTTGAGCTGGAAATCGCCCTCGTTCATATAAGTCCCGGAACCAAGCGTAAGTTCCCTCAGTCTTGGCACAACGACGTCGGTGATTTCATCGGCACGACGTTGGCCGTCCGCTCTAAGCGCACTAAAGTTCCACGTGGACTGTGCGAGCACAGTGATCAGGGTGTCTCGCCAGGCCGGGAGGACGGCATTGTCCGCAACGGGTTTCCGTCCAGGCGCCTGCTTTACATCCAGGGCAACAAAACCCAGAAAAGCATTCGTGTCTTCAAGGATGCTGCGAAAGGCCCCGACAAGAGCGGTGCTGTTTTCCTCGACATTGGAGCGCGGGATCATCCTTCCGCCAAAGAGGTGGTGAATCGTGTAAGGGCCTCGGGGCAAAGGTCCACCGTGCTTGCTGTAATGTTCCAAAAATGTGGGTTCCGATGTCACTTCGAGCGTGTACTGTACGTCTAGCTCATCGAGTCGGTCGACTAGCGGGCTTATCAATCCGGAGACCTGTTGCTTGGTCCACCCAGGGAGGGTAATAGGTGCGATGAAGAAGGCGTCCTTGGTGACGGCGTATCCAGCTGTCCCACCGGCGGTAGTGAGGCTAGGGAGGAGGTCTTGCCAGCTTTTGAAAAAATTCCAGAAGTCATCTTTCGCCACACCGGCGGTAGAGAATGCCAGAGTCGCACCTCCGATGTAGCCGTCGGGGTATGCTCTCACGGTTAGCGAGATCACGACTGCGTAGGTGCCAGGTCCGCCTCCGCTCAAGGCCCAGTACAGATCTGAGTGTTGCAGAGGTGTCGCCACCAGATGTTCTCCGGAAGGCGTGATGACTTCCCACTCAAGGACCTGGTCGGCTCCGAGCCCATACTGTGAGCTCAACGGACCGTGGCCTCCGCCTTGGGTATAACCGCCGGCGACGCCTACTGTCGGGCAAAAGCCTCCAACCACGCGAAGGCCTTTGTTGGCGGCAGCCGTGTAGGCTTCCAGCCCACGTACGCCGGCGCCCATTCGGATAGCGGGACCGGTGTATGTTTCGCTTGCAAAATCCAGCACTTCAATCGAACGGAGGCTACTTGTCCATAGGGCAAGGCCCCCTTTGGCGGCGGACTTTCCCATGTAACTTGCAAACGTATGTCAGTGATTGTCTCGATACCTTATGCCAAAGGAACTTCGCTTTAGATGTGGCTTGTTACGCACTCATGTCCCGTGTTCTTGATGGCCAGCCGTAGGGAGTGCCTGCGTGCGAATGAAAGACCTTGCACGACGTCTTCTGCATCTGTTACGTTGATAGCGTAGGAAACACTATGTCCCAGCGTACAAGGGGTATCAGCAGGAGTGAATGGATCGCAGCTGGAGTTCTGCCAGTAGGGGCTCTGGATGCCGCCCGGCCAAGATTCGCTGCAATTACCTGTTAGACTGTATGACCCGAGCAAGGAATCAATGGGGTGTCAAAGCTCACTGAATCTCTGGCCAAACCCAGTCCTTGCGAATAGCGGCGCAGTCGGCCTCGTCATAGTTCGGGTCGTGGCAGACAGACGCTGGAGGAACTGGAGCAATGAGACGACCGCCCACAGAGGTGTTAAGATCCTGCCATTGCAACTCGGATGGCCAACAGCTATCGCCGTCAGTACATGTGCAGAACGGGCGGGCCCAGCTGGCAGAATTTCTTGTCAGAAACAAGGCGGCTGTAATTGCCAGCCCCACGATTGAGGCTGGCCCGGAAACTTGGGATCGAAATCTCATTGCTAAAATGAATGAGCACTGAAAGCCAACTATGCGATTTTCTGCTCCAGAATTTCTTTACTTCACTTGAAATAGAGCAGTATTATCGCGGAATAGAACCAGAACAAGAAGCGCCCAACAAAATTCCGCAGTCGCTAGGATTTGGCCGAGCTCGTTATTCCCCGGTGTTACTGATGGAAACAACACTATGGAAGATTACTTCGACTTACAAAAGAAAAAAAAGCCCCGACCTGCGTAGATGAAATCCGTATGGCCCGATGCTGACGCCCATGCTGGCTACCTGACCAGCAACAAAAAAGGACTTCCCACTGAAAATCGGCCAGAGCGAACTCAACCAAGACGTGAATTTTGGAAGGAGATTACCTCGAAATAACCAGGCTTTGAGTTTGGTCTCGTCAAAATTTGTTTGGTCGTCACTCTCCTTTCCTGCTCTCCCGCCGGTCCTATCAACAGCCGACATTTGCCCCATCGTAGCCGCACAATCATTTTCAAGCACCTCAGAGACCAACAAATATGATGGATTCCATATCTACGCCCGAGACTCGCTCATCTGCCGTTTTCTATGGCATTACAGGGCTGGTATGTTCCACCGTGTATCTGCTCTCTCTGGGTATCTATCGTCTGTACTTTAGCCCGCTTGCCAAGTTTCCAGGGCCGAAGCTGGCTGCTTTAACGCAGTGGTACGAGGCCTACTATGAGCTCTTCAGCGGCGATGGCGGCCAGTTTATCTGGCATTATGCTAAGTTGCATGAGGAATATGGTGAGTGGACTTTGACTCGGCAACTGACTGTTTCGAGATCTCAACGTGTTGCTAAGTGGTTTTCAAAGGCCCAATCATCCGAATTAACCCATGGGAGCTGCACATCCAAGACTCTAGCTTCTATGATGTGCTTTACTCGTCTTCTAGGCACTCCAGCAAGCTGACCACCCTCGCTCACCGTTTTAACAGCCCAGAGTCGGCTTTCTCGACCGTTAACCACTCCAGACATCGCCAGCGGCGGGCGGCTTTGAACCCCTTTTTCTCCCATCGCAGGATCGCTGAGCACCAGCCCAACATCCAGAGAATGATGCATCGCCTCACAGATCGCCTCACGCGGGAATACCTGGGCAAAGAGAAAGTGTTACGTATCGATCAAATGTGGGGATGCTGGACGTCGGATATCATCAACGACTACGCTTTCGACAAGCCGCATAATTTTCTTGACGCTCCGGACTTCCACGCAAGCTACACAGATGCCATGGTTGATCTTCTGGAGCCTGTTCACTATATCACGCAGTTTCCCCTCGTGACAAATCTTTTCAAGATGCTCCCGCTGTCGTGGGTTAAGGCAATGTCTCCTCAAATGGGAACTGTGCTAGACTTTAACAACGTTAGTAGTTGCCCAAGCCAGAGATACTGAACGAGCTGACTTTCGGATCATATATGACGTTTTGCTGATGTGTTACACGCTCGACTAGGAAATGACAAACCAGATCCGCATCCTCTTAAACAAGCCGGCAGAGGAAAAGGGGCAATCCAAGACCATTTTTGGCGTCATCCTCGAGTCAGACCTTCCAGCCTCGGAGAAGACGGTTGGCCGTCTCCAGCAAGAGGCAATCAGCGTGACCGGCGCTGGTATCGAGACGACGATGCGGGCCCTCAGTCTGTGCACATTCCATGTCCTGGCGAACCCCCCAGTGCTAGAAAAGCTCCAGGCCGAGCTCAAAGAAGCTATTGTGGATCCCAGAAACCCTCCCGACTGGGATGCGCTCTCTCAATTACCATATCTCTCAGCCTGTATCAACGAAGGTGAGTGCAGTTTATCGACATAGCTGATTACAGGTGAAATCTGCTGACCAAAATCATCCTAAAGCCCTTCGATTCGCATATGGAACGTCTCAGCGACTCCCTCGCACGCTCGAGGACGAGCCTCTCCGTTACGGTGAGTGGCTCATCCCCGTCGGCGCCACCGTGAGCATGGACAACTACGCCGTGTCCCACGACGAGGCTATTTTCCCAGACAACATGACCTTCCGGCCAGAGCGCTGGCTGGGCGACCCAAAGGCTCCTGATGGGAAGAAACTCTCGCGCTACATGGTCGCGTTTGGTCGCGGGACACGCTCCTGCGTGGGCATGCAGCTTGCGTGGGCAGAGCTGTACACGGGCATTGCGACGCTGTTCCGTAGGTTCAAGATGGAACTCTACGAGACTGAGCGGGATGCGATGGATCTGCACATGGACCGATTTGTGCCGCGTCCTAAGCCGCATACTCTTGGAGTGCGGGCTCTGATTAAAATCTGTATCAGTGACTGATTGCCGGTGGAAAAGACTGAAGATGTTGGAAATGTTTTGGGCGAAATGCTGTAAATCTGTCGTTACCGAGCTCTATAACAATATTTTTCTCACAGAAACTTACCAGCTTCAGTGTATCAATTTTGTGTAGACTCTTCGTCACGCAGAAATGGTGTCTTAATGATCTAGGACATGGATCGGAATTGCTTGGACGCTTAACACGGACAGCATCAAACAAGGTGCATTGCGACTCAAGATTCTAGATAAGCAAGTAAATGTGTAGTGCTAGGCACTCTGAAGGCCACTAGACCTTTATTCCACCTCCGTTTTGTCTGTTCAAAACATTTCGGAACGTTCTAAGGGCTAATGTTGTGAGGTGATATTCGTTGTGTTTCATTTGCGACATCACTATAATGTTTGAACATAATGTCGAAATGATAATCAAGCAAACCTTTATACTAGCTAATTTGAGTTAAGATCCCAAAGAAACCCTGAAGGGGATGCTACCAGAGAAGAAAAAATGAAACACAGAGTCTAAAACGCAAGAAAAACTTCATTCCTTCTTCTTCATCTTGGAAACAATCTTCTCACACAGCGCTGTTAGTGACGTGGCGCTCGTGATCTCCAACGTTGTCAATTCAACTCCGAGATCCAGCCTGACCCAATTTCGCAGCTCTACGGCAGACAAAGAGTCCAAACCATAACTGCTGAGTGGCTTGGCAGGTTCCATTGGTTCCGACAAGCGGAGGGTGGCCTGGAATTGCGTGTTAACGACGTCCACAGCGGCCTTCAATACCACCGAGGAGTCTGCACTGGATTGCAGTAACAGCATTAGCGCCTGCACCGCGCGCGATTTATCGTCCTTGCCATCCCCACCAGACGTGGCCTCGCCGGTGCCGAAAGCCAGGCTGACGAAGCGAGCGTCGGCAAGAAGGTTCGAGGAGTCCGGCTGCGGCACGGCGATGGAGGTGATAAGTTGAGTGGAGCTGGCCGTCGAAGATGTTCTTTGCTGCTGCTGGATTGAAACGCGGACAATTTGGCGGAACAGGTTTTCATTAATGGGAGTCCAGGCGTCCCGATCCAGAGCCACGCGAAGGTCACTGTGCTCATGCATGTAGCCAACGTCGTCGATGGCACCCAAATCGACTGAAACAGCGGACAGCCCGAGGCCTTGGCGGTATACAGCAAAGGCATCGAGGAAGGCGTTAGCGGCTGCGTAGTTTGCCTGACCCTTTTGGCCAACAACACCAGAGACCGAGGAAAGCATAGTGAAGAAGGAGAGATCGAGGCCCTCCTCCTGAGCGATGTTATGAAGGTTCCAGGTTCCGGGGACTTTGCAGGCCACGGCGCCATGGTACTCCTGGGTCGTCATGGAAGTGAAGATTTTGTCTCTCAGGACCATGGCGCCCTGAATGACGCCACTGACGGGAACGCTGGAGGATTTGAAAGCTCTTCGAACGTCTTCCAAAACTGAAACATCGCCCCTGACCAGATCGACCTTGGCACCTTGGGCATGGATGTTCTTCAACACAGCCTGTGACCGCTCATCATCGTAACCGCCACGTGCGAGGATGACGAGGTGCTTGGCGCCTTTTTGGGCCAAGTAGACGGCCAGAGATCCGCAAAGACCTTTCAAGCCACCGACGATGAGGATGGAAGTAGTCTGGGGCAGATCGAATCTGCGTATCGCGGGGCGGACCATCACAGTCGGCTTGTCAGCCTTGTCTTTGGCGGAGAGAACGATCTTGCCCATGTGCTTAGCCGCACGCATGTAACGGAAAGCACCAGCCACATCCTCGAAGGGAAAAGTAGTCATGGGAGCAATGGGCTTGATGGCGCGCTGGCTAATGAGGCTCATCATCTGGCGCATGAGCCTGGCAATGACGATGTCCGATACGTGCTCGTGGGACATATCAAAGCAGCGGTATGAAGCGTTGCGGCCAAACGGCTCCCTAAGATGGTGTCAGTTGTCGGCCTCACGTAAGGAGATAAAATGAATGAGACTCACATGGAGAGGTAATTGCGATCAAGCATATCCCTCTTCCCCAGCTCGACCATGGTGCCGCCATCAGCGATACAGCGCCACGACTCGTCCAAAATATCGCCGGTGAGAGAGTTGAGAACGACATCGACGCCGTGTCCTTTTGTGGCGGCCTTGAGCTGAGCAGCAAAGGCAGTGGTTCTTGAGTTGAAGATGTTCTCTCTGGGGATGCCAAAGCTGTCTACCAAGAAGTCCACCTTCTCATCAGTGCCGACGGTCGCGTAGATCTCTGCGCCAATGAATTTACAAATCTGGATCGAGGCGATTCCAAGACCACCGGATGCGGAATGGATAAGCACTTTGTGCCCGGCCTGTGTGTTGGCAAGATCGAAAATGCTGTAAAGCGCAGTGAGATACACACTGGCCAGAGTTGAGGCCTCCTCGAAAGACATCCAGTTGGGGATGTGGTGCGTTCGCTCAACAGAGGCGATGACCCTGTTTCCAAATGCTCCCTTCTTGAAGACGAGCACCCGGTCTCCTGGCTTGTATATGTTCGCAGCGTTTTTGCCAGCCCGACGGATCTCGCCCGCACCTTCGAGGCCGAGGAGGTGTTGGTTCTCCGGAACAATGCCCATTGTGACGGCGACATCCTTGAAGTTTAGCCCAGCGGCGAACAGTTCAACTTCCACGCTGCCGTCGGGGACAGGCAGCTCTGTAGCGGCGACCTCGGTGTACTGGAGAGAATCAATTGTGCCGACACGCTCGCACTGCAGACGAACGGTCGTGTCAAAGTCATGTAGCTCACCCTCAACGAGTTCAGCGCCGTGGGCCAAGGCTTTCTCAACAACGTTAACAGCCTCATTGGGCTGCACTCTGCTGATATGAATGACTCCCTGGCGCTCGACAAACTCGTTTTCAATACCCGTCGTTTGTCTCCGATGAACAGCCCTACCGAGGTGCTCAAGGATGTCATTTATGGCAGAGACGGTCTTCGGACCCGTGGCTGACTCAACATCCAACGTTGTGATACTGATAGAAGGATCCTCGTTGCGAACTGTACGACCCAGACCGTGGATCATGGCCTTGTCGGGGCTTGTGACGTTCAGCTGAGAGCCCGAGGTCACCCACAATACTTGGTTGCCTGATACCAACGTGTTCTTGAGAAGCTGCCACTGGGCTTCTGTAATAGTCGGCAGGACAGGGGCGGAGAGATCACTTAGTACCAGAATAGTTCTGTGGTCGTCTTGGGTATGTTCGGTATCCGTGATCTGCCATCCGAACTTTGATAGATCTGAGACAACTTGTGCGGTTACGTCTGTTGGGTCAGAGAAGTGTATAAGCTCAATGCCTTGCTTTTTGGACACGGCCTCTGAAACAGCGACGAGAATGTGAATAGTGTTGCCATCGCCAGAAAGGATGCTGAAAGATGAACAGAAACCAGAGGATGACGAGATTTCCGGCACGTCAGCTCCGATGGACTGGATTACGACGTGGCCGCCGTCCGATACCAGCGTGCGTGCGTTCCGTACCACATTATCTTGCGACTCCGATGACCCATCAGTGGCTCTGATAATGACAAGATCAAAGGTTTTGTCAGGGGTCTGCAATTTGTCCGGGTCAGCTGCAACGTCGAGGACGGCGTAGGCCACACCTGACTTGCTGCCGTACGTCTCCTCAGCGTTCACGACAGCAGAAGCATCGTGAGAAGAGAACTGGAAGCTGCGACAAGCAGACCTCACCACAGGGTCGGCTTTGCTACCCTCAAGCCATACACTACCGGCCTCGGAGGGTATCATGCTGGCCTCAAGCACACTGAGATTCGGGAACTTGTGAGCAGTCAAGTCGATGAATTCGTTGAGGGGATCTTCTGCTGCGGCGATGGCCGCCACGGTGTCTCCAGTAAGGAACGTCACATCTGGCTTCCATGAGATGCGACTGTACGTGTGTGACGAGTATGGATCCTCCTGTGTATCCAGTTGGTGATATCTTAGGCCAGTGAGCTTGAAACGCAAATCTCCAGTCTCAGAGTCAAGAACGACTGCGTTGGACTTGTAACTCTTGGTACTTTCGGGCAGGCCAAGGCCTACGTACTCAGAGCTCGTCGTGGAGATACCTTTTCCAGAAACGCTCTCCACTGGGAAAATGGTCAGCTCATCAATGATGGCAGGAACCAATACGGCACTGATCCCGGGCCTATCACCGGCCCACAGAGAAGGGGCACAAGACTGGAACGATCCATCAATGGCGGCGGGGTGCATCGGATACCACGACTGCGGGTGCTCCGAGGCGGGAGGACTCAGATCCACGAGAGACCGAGACTCGCGCGAACCGGCGATGGACTCGATCTCAAGATGTTTCTGGAAAACCGGACCAAAGTTGTAGCCTGTATCGTGCATGGCCTTGTACCATAGAGCGCCGGGGACGGGGTCAACCAACGGCTTGACAGTGCCCTCGGCTGCAGTCAAATTTTCGGGGGTGCTCTCCTGGATCCTGACTAGGCCACGGCAGTTCTCGAGCCAGGCGTCCCCTACCTGAGAGCTGATTTTGAATTCGTACCAGGAATCTTTGGCTCCCGTGCGCGGGTGAAGTGCGAGCATGACCTTGGTAGCTTCGTCTGAGTCGTCCAGCACAAGGGCGCGGATGAAGTTGACGTCTCGAAGCTTGTAATGGTATGCTGTAGGGAGAACCTTAGTCTCCAAAGTACGCAGCGCTTCGGTGTTCTGGCGGATAGCCTCCATAGCCATGGCGATGAAGCCAGCCGCGGGGAAGACAATCTCCGGGCCCATCTTGTGGTCCCGAAGCCAAGGCAGGTCTGCCAGCTTGAGAGACTTCTTGAAAGACGGCGCCTGCCAGGAAGTACCCAGGATCTTGCTGCCCAAGAGGTCATGGTGCGGGAAAAGACGGTATCGCCAGTCCTTGCTAGCGTCGCTTTCGTACCAGTACTGCGTAGAGTGGTCCCATGAGTAGTTGGGCAGGTCGATAATGGTTCTCGGTTTCCAAGTCTCAGTCTTGTTCACGTTGGCTAAGTTGACCTCTCCGCCGCTGATGAAGAGCTTGCCGGCCACCTCGTAGAGCGACTTGAGCGCGGCGGGGCCACGAGACCAGGCCGCAATATACTGGACTTCGGCGCCATCTCCGAGGACAGCCTTTTTCACCTGGGCCACAGGACCTGAAAGCGCACCGCTAGGGCCGATCTCGATGAGGAAGTCCGGACGGTTGTCATCCGCGAGCATGGTCTTGGTAGCTTGTTCAAATCGTACCGCAGAGCTCATATTGCTCTTCCAGTACGCCGCATCAGCAGCGTGGCGCATCTCTTTGCCAGACACGGATGAGAACATCCGGACGTTGTCATGTTTCCTGTCCTTCTTGCACGCGCCAAAGTCCTGGCGAAGCAGAGCCTCGTATAGACTGCTCACTTCCAGCATGAAAGGCGAGTGGTATGCCAGGTTCACCTGCAGCAGGCGGGCAAAATGCGATTCTGCTACAAGGGAGGTCATGACCTCCTCGAGCTTGTCCACCTTGCCAGACAAGGTGACGCTGCTGGGGCTGTTAAAGCAGGCAATGTGCACTAGGCCAGCGTAGGGTTCCAAGAAGGGCATTACGGCTTCAGCGCCCAGCCCAACCGCGAGCATGCCTACGTTCTTGGTGCCATCTACGACGTTAGCGAGCTGCTTGGCAGCTAGGCCGCGGTAGTAAGCGACCTTAATCGCGTCTTCCTTGGACAGATAGCCCGCAGCATATGCAGCAGCGATTTCGCCCGATGAGTGACCGACCACGCTGTGCGGAGCGATGTCCCAGACTTCCAGCACGCTCAGGATGGCGAGCTGAAGCGCTGTGCAGAGTGGCTGGGAAAACTCGGGCTGGCGAAGGAGACCAGGACTGCGCGGCTCTACCAGTTCATCTGCATTGATGTGAGTAATTAGGACCAAGAATGCGTCAGGGATGAGGAGAAAATACCGAGCAAAGACCACGTTGGAGGGACAAGAGCGGTCTTGAGGACAGTATCCAAATGCTTCAGCAAGTCTCTGGCGGTAGGGAAGGCATCGACAAGAGCCTTTCCCATCTGCGACCATTGAGCGCCCTGGCCGGTGAAAACAAAGCCGATCTTTGGAGCTTCCGGGCTCTTCTTCCCCAGGACGAGAGAGTCTTCGGCTATCACCGCCTTATCCGCTAGCAAGAATCCCCGATTGAAGTGCGCGCTGCGCTTGCTCGAGAGTGTGAAAGACAGGTCTCGCAAGTCGGCTTTGACGCTCGGGTTCAGAAGGTGCTTGCGCAGCAGCTTCACGTAGCCGCGGAGCGAAAACTCGTTATTGGCCGAGAAGACAAGCAGCTGGGGCTTCTTTGCGACTGATGCCGTGGAGGAAGCATCATTGTCGTCACCGAAGAGATCCGCCTCCTCAGCGAGGTGTGAAGAGACGTGGGAGGAGGTCTGGTTATTCTGTAGATATTGATCTGCAGACTCGAGGACGACGTGAGCGTTGGAACCGCCATATCCGAACGAGTTTACAGACGCCCGCTTGCGTGCCCCTGTCGGCCAGGGAATGCTAGTGCGTGTTGCAAACACCTTCTGGCCCTTAAAGTCGATCTTGGGGTTGGGAGTCACGAAGGTAGGGTTGCCGAAAATGGTGCCAGTCTCGAGAGACAGGATGGTCTTGATCAGGCCTGAGATGCCTGCTGCCGGCTCGGAGTGACCAATGTTGCTCTTGATCTAGGTAGGTGTTAGTTGTGGTCAACTTGTGTCATTTTACCAGCAGTGGAGAGGATGAACTCACGGAGCCGATTATCAAGGGCTGATCGGGACTACGCGACGGCGCAAACACTGAGGCGATACCACTGACCTCGGTCGGATCGCCTGCCTGTGTGCCGGTGCCATGGCACTCGAGATACGTGGTTTCGTTGAAATTCGTGATTCCAGCGTTAGCATAAGCCGAACGGATGGCCGCCGCTTGTGCCTCTGAGCTGGGGCTGGCGATACCGGGAGTGTTGCCGTCACTATTAGTAGCGGTGCCGAGTATCACGGCGCGAATAGGGTCACCGTCACGGAGGGCGTCCGAGAGGCGTTTCACCATTACGGCGTTGACTGCCTCACCCTTGATGTAACCGTCCGCCTTGACGTCAAAGGTGTGGCATTTTCCAGATAAACTCGAGGCTCCCTTCATTGGGCCAACATCCATGTTGTGTTCCGGGCTAGACTCACCCCTCCAGAGTCAGACAGTGTTTCCTGATTAAGAAGACGACGGCCGAGAAGGGAAACTCGTTCTAATGCTCACCTCAGGTACAAGTTGCAGCCGGCGACAATTGCTCCGTCCATCTCCCGGGTACGTAGATAGCGACATGCCACATCAAGAGCTACCAGGCTGCCCGAACAGGCTGTATCTATTGTCATACTACCGAGACAGGTGTCAGATGTGGCTGCAGGATCCGTGGGGATCCGCCGGGTAAGACGGATGGATGCGCTTACCTGGGACCCTTGATGTTCAGAAAATGACTGATTCTATTGCTTAGAATAGCCCGACCAACGCCAATTGTGACAGAAGGAGCGCGGTCTTCGGGATCGCGGGCCTGCATGTCGGCGTAGTCTGCAAATTTTGTGTTGCTGTAAGCCAAGGTTCATCCCATAATAGCACCCAGGGCAAAGGTCTGGCCTGAACGAAATCAGACGAGAAAAGAACGTACCGACGGCGTATGATCCGACGAAGCACCCAACCTGGGCCCCTTGCAGCTCTTGCAACGTCACACCTGAATTCTCCAGACACTCGTATACGACCTCGAGGAGCTGTCTCTGCTGCGGGTCCATTGCGATGGCATCGAGCCGGGGAACCTGGAAGAAGCCGGCGTCGAACTCACGTGGGTCAATGTTCTCTAGGAACATGCCGCCCGGAGACCTCATCGTTTTGGGCTTCTTGGATCCGTCATGGTGGCCGTCCAAGCTGAAGCGAGATTCGGGCGGCTCGTTACGGGCGACACCTCCGCGCTTCAGGAGCTGCGTCAGTGCGTGCGGGTTGTCGACTTCGCCCGGCAGACGGCATCCCATGCCGATGACGGCGATCGGCTCATGGGCTTGAGGTGGGCCATTGGTGGGGCCGTTTACGCTGCTGCCATTATAGCCGTTGGTATCGTTGATCCCGTTGGTTCCGTCGGTGTAAGTGGCGCCGTTGGTACCGTTGCTCGGATAGTTGTTGTTCGGAATCGTGTACGCACCATTTCTCCCGTCGTTGATCGTCATCTTGACTGCAGTTGTCTAGGTCTGGGCTAGGCCTAGCTGTTTGAAGAGGAAAGAGGGTAGAGAAGCCTTTTAGTAAGGTAGATAACATCGACAGTCTATAGACAATGGTCGTGAGATCCTGGTTCCTTGGTTATTCAAAGCGGGCAATCAGTCGGTATGTACTGAATCTCGAAGGAGCAGGAACGAGAAAGAAGGTAATAGAGCCACGCCACGAACTTCTCTTTGAACAAGCGAGGGCCTTGAGAGTGTCCTGGCCGTTCTAAAGTGATACCAGTGCTTCCGATAATGGTTTCAAAAACATTCGCCGATGACTTACATGTATTTTGACATTTTATGGAGTTCGGGAGTGCCTCGGATGGTTTCCATGTTTGGTCATCGTGGCAAACACTCATCATCAGTTGGATGGGTCTCCCATCCGCCCATAGCACGCCACTAATCATCAGCCTTGCTATGGCATGCCCACAACTCGGGGATATTCTGACAGGGAATAATCTGACATGCTGATTGGGTGAGCCGGTTCTTGAGCTGGGTATCAACACTGTTGGTCTTGAAAGTGGCCGGTGCAAGTGGAAGACTTCGGGCAGTTTATCCTACGCCGTAGACCTTTCAGTTGTTGCATTGAACTCGCCCATTACAAGGTCAACTGTCTGATAAGGAACGCCTAATGCGCTTGTAATGCGTGAATTTTGCCATCTCGGTCACTAGATAGCCCTACCAAACAAGTTCTCTTCCGTCGAATCCTGCGTCTGAACTGCAATAATGAGTACCTTCTTCCGCGACGTGGAATTCCAGACCGTGGACGGGCTGACCCTTAGGGGCTGCTTCTATCCCGCTCCTGGCCGTGGTCCTGCAGCCATCATTACGCCCGGGGTAAGAATCTCATTGTGAAATTCCCTGCTCGTTTTTCGAAGGCTTTCCCCAGGTTGACATTCAGCCCCCGTCTAGTTCAACTGCGTGAAGGAGATGTTCGTGCCAGAGGTGGCCGAACAGTTCCAGCTTGCCGGAATTTCAGCACTCATTTACGACCCACGCAGCCTAGGCCTCAGCGATGGTCAGCCCCGGAACGAGATCGACCCGATGAAGCAGGTCTCAGATTACTCAGATGCGCTGACCTACCTCCGCGGCCTTCCCGAAGTCGATCCGGAGCAGATCTTCTTCTGGGGCCAGTCCTTTGCCGGCTGCGTCGCACTCTGTGCTGGCGCCCTCGACAAGCGCGCACGCATGGTCGTGTCCATCTGCCCACTGCTGGACTTTGAACTCACGCCGCAAAAGTTCCCCCGCGTTCTCGCACGCAGCATGGCCGACCGTGAGTCCCGCGCCGCCGGCAACCCGCCAGTCTTTTTGCCTGTTCTGACCGAGGACGGCGTCAACCCCGCCGGCCTGGGTATTGGCGCCGACAAGGAGGAGTTTGATTACATGGTCAACGCCAAAAAGTACGGCGCCAGTCGCCACGAGAACAGAACGACGCTTCAGTCGTACTACAAGCTCATTATGTGGCAGCCCCATGGTATAATGAAGTACATGTACCAAACGCCCGTTCTCATGGTCATTCCCGAGCTGGATCAGATCTCGCCCCCAGATCAGCAATTTGATCTGTTTGGGACGTTTCCAGGCCCGAAAAAGGCGCACGTATCTGTTGGCAAAGGACATCTTAATGTACTCAGCGGTCCAGAGTTCCCAGACCTGGTTAAGATGCAGGTGGACTTTATCAAGAATGTTTTGGCTGGAAAGGTAGATGAGTATGTGGGTGTTGCGCACGCAACGAGCAATGGCGAGACCAATTGACGGTACTACAACGAGTAAATACAGATTTCTTATCATAGATTCAATGACAATCACCTTGTTTCACACATGAATAAAATATTCGGATTATCATGTCGTTACAATGGTGTACATTAGATAGGGTAGTTACGTATGTTTCCTCTGGAATTCAATGAGTGATCAAGGATCGCTGCGAGACTCGACAGTCTAAGTCTGGAGTAGGTAGACTTAGAAATAGGTCCAATTTCTTTCACTAAACCTCCACTAAGGCAACCGCCGACTCAATCAAATCGCAAATTTCTTCACTCAAGTGTCGCGGAACTTCATGGCCATAACAATGCTCCAACACCGAAGCCCGTTCAGCACATGCCAGCTCTAGCACATCTTTACTATGAAGGTACCACGGATCACGCCGGCCAAATATGTGAACAGTAGGAATGTCCATTCTGACTTCATCCGATGTTGAATGGAACATTTGGTAGAACATGGCTGCGGTCGGCTGTTGACATGCCTGTTCGGTTCTGTGGAAGTCCTCATCGTCGTCATCTTTGAGGTACCTGTCTGGGGTAATAAGATACGTAGGGACCTTGTTAGGACGATTGTACCGAGCAAGGATGCTACAGTCCACATTGCAAGAGACGCCAAAGTAATCCCGCGTGTCAATCCCATACATCAGGCTGTGTGAGAAGGGTAAAGGGGAGCCGATGAGAATGGCAAACTTGAAGAGGGGTGGTGTTGACGGGGTTTCAAGCTGGTGGCGCAAGATCATTGACACCGCGACTGCAGCGCCCTTACGGTCAAGTTTGTTAGACCCCGAGCCCGATATGAGAAGGATGGACTGCTCCCGGTGAAACTTACCTGGCTGAACCCCATGATTCCATCAAAAGGGCCCTTTTCAGCCATGATGGACTTGACGTGACGGTGGGCCGCGGTCACCGACTCAGTAGTCGGCGTTCTATACCAGCAAAGGTACGGGCCCGGATACACCTTGGCTATATCCGCCTCTGGCTTACAAGTGGTCGGACCATCGACAAATGTGAAGTCGTAGTCCGATGGCAGCAAACTCCGAAAGGATTCTGTGAGTTGAATCAGTAGTGCCGATAGCGCGAGATAAGACAGCATGAAAATGACTCACCTGTCTGCGAGGCAAATATCTGGCTGTTGATACCCATGCCATGGAGGCAAAGGATTCGGCACGGCATGTTGGATTATACAGATCATCTATTGGCTGCTGATTGCCACTGAACAATTATTCTGGGTGCTTGGGAGTTTCGGATACTTAAATGCTTACCTCTTCGGGGGCTTTTTGGGTGTCTTTAAGGTTTGCACTTTGAATGGTGGGATGGCAGCTATCTAGTCAGAAGGATGAATTTGAAGGATTTGGCGGCTTGGAACTCCCACCGCACCTAGACGAATCGAGAAAGTCCCTGCCGCCATAGAGTGAAGTCAAACGGGCTATTCCGACCGCCCATTTCTGAATCCTTGTCTCCATAGGCCCCTTGACCTCATCTCAATTGCAGGCTCTCTTATTCTTTCTTTCGTTCATTTGTAGCTAAATGAGCACAAGGAACCTGTCCAAAACCGTGCGTTGCAAATGCATTACTAGGGCTCCTCGCGACAGCATTTTGAAAACATAGCAGAAGGTTGTGTCACAATCAAGTAGAATCACAAATTGTATTTGATTTCATAGGGCAGTATTCTAGATCTTGAGAACAGCCTTTCCAATGTTCTTGCCATAAAACATGCCCACAAATCCATCGGCTGCTTGATCCACGCCGTCCACGACAGTCGACTTCGACGTGAAGCTACCATCATGAATCCACTTTGAAACGTTCTGCATATGCTCCGCGCCATACTTGGGACCAATGTTGGGGTCAGTCACGATGTAACCAGCCATGGTGACTCGCTTCACGGTGATGTTGAAGATATTGGTAACTCCATAGCCCGTGTAAGGGCCTTGAACACGCGAGTACTGACTGATGGCTCCGCAGGCGATGATTCGTCCATACGGGTTCATCTTCAGTAGAGCCGCATCTAGCGTCTCACCGCCGACGTTGTCGTAAAAGATGTCGATCCCGTCAGGTGCAAGACGGGCGAGGCCCTCGTCGACTGTCTCCTTCTTGTAGTTGAAGACAGCGTCGAAGCCGAGCTCACGGACGAGATAGTCGACCTTTTCGTCGGCGCCAACGGAGCCAATGACGTGTAGACCCTCGCGCTTGGCGATCTGCCCAACTACATGGCCCACGGCGCCGGCTGCAGCGGAGACGTATAAGGTCTCGCCTTTTTTGGGCTTACCTATCTCGTAGAGAGAGGCGTAGGCGGCGAGTCCGGGCATCCCCAGGGCAGCAAGGAATGTGTCGAGCGGTAAGTTGAGAGGATTCTCGATCAGATGGGCCCATCCGGCTTGCAAGTCCTCGGCGGTGGCGACGGCGTACTGGCTGATTGGGAATTCCCCCCTGACTATGGCGCCTTGCGGGAATCCTTCGTTTTTGGATTGAAGGATTTTGGCGAGGGCTGTGTTCGGGATGGGCTCATTGAGCTTGTAAGGGCCCATAACCGGCTTCTCAACCATGCGACCCTTCATGTACGGGTCAAATGAGACATACAGAACTTGTACCAAGATGGAACCCCCCAGCAATTCCTAAATCAACGTGTTAGCAAAACGCCATAATTGTACTCCAATGGCCAAGCTGTCAATGACAGACGACTGATATCCGTTGCGTGTGTGCATACTTACCTGGTCAAGATCAAAGTCTCTGCTCTCCACAGCGATATCCTGTCCCGCTACCGTGGGTGTCTCGTGGACCTTCTTGAAGATCAATTACTTGTTTGCCACCATTCTGAAGATTTATGTTGTCTCTCTTGAATCTCTCTAGCTAACCGTGTAATTCAGTCTTGACTCTGCTAACAAAACTCTGTTCACAAGAGGGCCTATTGATGTAGTCTTAGAAGGAAGAACTTGTGATCCGTCGATCCGTGACAGTGGAAAAAGACCCGATCAACCACCCGGGCCTGTCATGCTTGTTTGACAACTGCCTTTTTTGAGTCAGTGGCTGATGGGCCTATTACATGTATTCTATACGATACCGCGGCGTAATGGGCCGATTGGACCAAAGTACTTATCAACTCGCCCGTGGCGGGCGCGGCCGAGCCGAATCATGTAGGCTAGATCTGACAGACGTAAAGTCACCCCCCACGCCCTATGTCATATCCAAAGCATTCAGTCGAACCTTGCTTGGTGCTTCCATGGCTGCGCGTTTTCTTGCGTCGAACATTTCGTTCATGGTTTTCAAATTCGGGTTGTATCACCAGAGTTGTGAGTTGCATTGTGGGATTGTGCCTACATGTACATGAATTGACAGGGGTCTGGCGTCTTCATGCTGGATGTCAAAGGGTCGGACAGGGGGGCGGACTAGAGCCCTCAACCTACTTGAGAATTTCTTGACCATACGCGGGGTAATGCCGGTTAGGTTATCTCCGTCAAGTCATTGTCGTCTTAGGATGAGAATTTGAAAGTGCACATTCTTTAGGAAAACTATGAGGGAGACTTTTGTGAGTGTGAGAGACGGGAAGCCGGACTTGTATCTCGGTCAACGAGCAAATCCTTTAAGTGGAACAAGCTGGATCTCTTGCATCTAATTGGACTGACGACTCCGTAAGGTGCGCGTCCACGGCGTGATGTGCGCCCACGGAGGAACCACGCTATCAACAGACATAAGCCCAGAAGATGTACCTCCATCAAGTAAAGCGCTTACACAGCGCCACATCTCTGCAGACGAAGGAGTCCGGCTGCCTAGTATTCTAGGGAATGCCTGTGGGATGAGTAGCAGATATAAAAGTGAAGGTGCCAAATCTTGTCTGCCTCATATTTGGGTGACGAGTTTTAGCTCGCCTTCCTATGGTTGGGACGGATGCCGGACCATCCAACAAAGGGTGGAAACGGGCAACTTCAACCAGTCGAAGATACATATTACCTTGATAACCTCGTATACGACATGAGCAATACCGAAATACAGCCTGGGGAAGCTAGTCCAGCCCCTGTCACAGAGGGCCAGGGAAGCCGAGACCAGGCGGGGAACCACCCGAACAGGCAATTTAGGCTCCGCAACTCTTGTGACCGCTGTCAGGATACGAAGCTCAAGTGCTCTCAGGAAAAGCCGGCGTGTCGACGGTGTGCCCGACTCGGTCTCCCGTGCGTGTACTCTCCGATCCGCCGGCTCGGCCGGCCTCGCAAACATTCCTCCAATCAGCTAGAGGACTCGACTCAACAACAGCAGCAGCAACCCCGTCAGCAACGGCAACCGCCTCCGCCTCCGCCATCGTCAGCAGTAACATCTTCGGGTGTCGCAGGTGCGAGAGGAGGCGGCCAGGATGAAGATCACGAAGGCGAGGTTGCGAATATGGGACAAAGCCATGGTGGACCAGCAGCGTCTATCCCTTTGCAGAAAGTTCCAACCCCAGCTTATCACGAGACAATTTCGCCCTTCACAGATGCCTTCCTCGACGCCATGTCCGGAGTTAACGATGACGGGGCTAGCACGATAGTGATCCCTAGCGCCTTGCATCAGCCAGTGATAGACAGCAATCATCAGTTTGACGTGGTGATGGACACACTGTTCACGACTGACCCGGCGTCTTCGGAGCCCCTCGCCGCCATCAGTTTGACCGAGACGACGTTTGAGGATCTCCAGAACTGGGCTACCGAACCAAGTCATTACAATACCCCAGTGGACCAACACGAGCAGTTTGGAAGTGAAGCTCTTACTGGCACGACTAAACGCCCTTCGACTTCTACCATAAATTTGTCTGAAAGTAGCGCGGCTGCGGCGGTGGCAGCTGTGTCCGACATATTTGGCCCAGAAGAAACACCAATGCACTTTCACACACAAGCTCCCCCTGTTCCCACATCGGCATTAACCTCATCCTCTCTTACGTGCAGCAACGACTGTTACCGCTGTCTCAGCCAACAGCTTGCTGGTCTCAATAGCCTCACCAACTCCTCGGTCACCCCGAATCTCGACACGATTCTACAAATTGACCGGAATATGCAGGCGCTCACAAAGGGACTCCTTAACTGCCCACATTGCCTAGCAAACGACAGCAGCTTATTACTACTTTCCATCATCATGGACCAGGCGACCCGGCTATTAGATTGCTTCATCGAGAAAGTCAAGCCCAATGTGGCTGTCGTAGATCATCAAAGCTCAATCCGAGGAGGGTCAAGTGCTCCGAACAAGAATACCGCCGGGGATGGCAATATCGGCGTGACGTATCAGAGCACTTACCGCAGCCAGCCCTCCGCGAGCGGAGTCGGACTGGGAAAGCTTTACATACCAGCGCCGGGGGCGACGATGGCGGCGCCCTCTCGCAAACAGTCATTGATACATACGACAGAGTTGCGGATAGGCGACTACGAGGTCTTAGACGAAGACTTGAAGTTGACGTTTCTGAAGCGGCTTGTTTGCCACCGCTTGAGGATACTGGTTGGGATGTTAACAGACCTCCAAAATACTACTGGAGGACATATGAAAGAGATGCAGTGCAGCGCGACTCTCGGGATGTTAAGAGGAGTCATGGAGCGGGTCGAGCGCCTGCGAGGGAAGATGTCGATCAAGTGGTGATTGTGATGATCAAAGCAAAAGTCCAACTTGTATTTGTATTGTTGATCTTATACAGCGAACATTGATAGAAGCGTTTTTCTTTCTGAAGTTGCCGTCTAACGTCTGCGCCCCCGCCCCTCGAGGATTAGTCGGCAACATACAAGATATGGGGAAAAGTCTACACAATTACAGATATATTAGTATGCATATAGAAAGAACTCCCCTGCTTTTTAATATCATACCATGTTGTATTAGTTGAAACCTATACGCTGGTCACCTGACCTTACGGGATAACGCCTGCGCACTGCCAAAATCTATCTATTCTATTCATCCAAAATGGATTTTATAAGGTCTCTTCGAACTAGGATCGCAGAGTAAATACAAATTCAATCCTATCGCTCTTCTCTGAGATACAGAGCAATCCATTATATTGTATCTCGATAGTTACTTGCCCTATAGTGGTGAGATACATCAGTGCATTTATCAATTGGAACAAAGACTTTACTCCCTATCAGAACCCTACTTGAACAAAAGACAAAAAATCATGATCACATTGCCCCATTCTTTTGACAGCCCCTACTTACATGGATTATGCCTCCGCTAACGCCTGACTTGCAATCTCGGGTGGCGTTAGCGCGCTCCTAGCCACGATCCTCGGCCCCAACTTCGTGAGCGGGCTCGGGCTCAGAATATCAAACACAGACACGTCGCATCGTAGCTCCTTGAAGATCCAATTGCGCACCTCGACCGCCTTGAGCGAGTCAACACCAAAGCTATACAGCGGCCTCTCCTCATCGATATCGTCTGGACTGGCCGTCATGGCCGCCGCGAGGTTCGCCTTGAGAGCGCTGAGAACCACAACAACAGCCTCTTTCAACGTCTTTGCCCGGCTCAACTCGTCTCCGAGTCTCTCCGCGTTCGCGCCGTTAGGGTCTGCGCTAGCCGCAGACGACCCAGTTCGCGCGATGCGGTGCTCAAACTTGCGGTCTTGGGGCCACGCTGCGCGACCGTCGCGCTTCACATCGTCCGTGATGCCGACGAGGAGCTGCTCCGGCAGATCCCTGGCACTCTGGCGGAGGACGGCTTCGATGACGGCCTGCATCTCGTCGTCGGTCACCCTCGCCGACTCCCAGTGGCCGTATTTTCTGAGGTAATCGTCGGCCGTAGACGTGGCATTGAAATGGCTCGCGTCCGTCACCAGCCCAACGTTCAACGTCGTCGCCGCTAGCCCCAGAGACCGACGGTGAAGCGCGATGGCATCCTCGTACGCGTTGCCCGCGCAGTAATTTGCCTGTCCGCTGTTACCGATGATGCCGGACATGGAGGACAGAAGAATGAAGAAGTCGAGGTCTGTGGGCACCGTGGAGTGGAGATTCCACGTCCCCACAATCTTAGGACGCGTCGCGGTGTTCCATTTCTCGATGGTCATATTCTGCAAGATGGAGTCTTGAAGGACCATGGCGCATTGGATCACGCCTCGAAGCCTTCGTCCGCTCGTTTCACATCTTCGTATCGCATCTTCAACTTCTGAGTGTATTGTGACGTCGCATTTGGGAGTGTCAACCTCGCAGCCGAGATCGCGGATGTCCTGGATGGCGTCTTCTTGCCTAGCGTTCACGACGCCAGATCGCGATAGAAGGACCAAGCGCCGAGCGCCATGAAGAGCCATGTTCTTCGCGATAGTTAGGCCGAGAGCACCTAGGCCACCGGAGATGAGGTAACTTGCGTCGGCATCCAATTGGGGCGGAGCCGGCGGTCGCGGTAAAACCGGCACCACGGCTTTTTCCCCAAGCTCGATGACAATGTTGCCCTGCTCGACGGTAGCTGAGGATAAGATGTCGCTCAGGTCTTTCACGGCGCGTACAGTAGTCACAAGAGACCGTTCTTTCACAAGTCCGGACCGCAAGAATCCGAACGCCATGGCGAGCAGCCGGGCGCGCCTCTCACGGGGGAGCTGTCTGACATCGACAGACGAGATGGAGACGTTGCGCTCGAATACAGCGGCGCTAATGTCCTGGGGACGAGCCCTATCGGTGCCGATGCGCACGAACCGGCCCCAGGAAGCAACCGTCTTCGTGGCTGAGTACAATGATGTGCCCGACGCAGCGCTGATGACAATGTCGACGCCGTGCCCGGAAGTTAGCTTCATGGCGGTCGTTGAGACGGTGTCACCGTCCTCTGCTCGGATGATTTGGCTCTGGGGAATGTTGTACTCGGTCAATAGCTCCGATGCCGTCTCATCGTTATTGGCTGTGATAAACACCGCTGCCGCACCTAGCTGTGTCGCAATCTGAAGGGCAGCAAGTCCAACGGCATCATGCACGGCGTGTATCAGAACGGTCTCGCCTGCTGCAAGACGACCAACTTCAACGATGGCGTGGTAGGCCGTCATGAAGCTCAACGGTAGAGAAACGGCGAGCTCAGACTTGACATCATCCGGAATCTTCTGGACCAGGCTGAAGTGCTGTCTGATATGTGTCTTGAATGCGCTTTCATCAACCAGGACTACGACTTCATCGCCAATTTTGAGGTTCGGGACCTCGGAACCAAGACGGACCACACGTCCCAGAGCCTCCGTCGCCATTGTGGTACCAAATTGGCCTGATGATCGAGTAAGGTCAGAGCCGTTGATGCATATGTGGCTGGTCTGGATCTCAATCCCCTCGTTGTTGAGAGGTTCACTCTGGGTTGTGTCCGCGATCCAGACACCGGACCCAGCGACGTCAAACTTCAAAGGAGTTGAGTCCCCAGCCTCGCCAGCCGCCCACAATCCGCCTGGAACCGACTTCAGCTGACCAGAACGCAACGCCAGTTCATGGTCAGAGGGCAAGTCTGCCACGGCCCGAGGAATCAGAAGCCTGCCTCCAGACTCGAGAAACTCCATCTCGTTATTCTTCCCTTTGTATAGGTCTTTCCTGCTAAGGCTCAACACCTCCAATGCCAAGTTTGTCTGTTCTTCAGGGCCGAGTTCCGAAGTCATAGAGAGATCTAGATGTGGGAGCACGATTTGCGGCACCTCGGTTCGAACAGTGCGCAGCAAGCCGGTGGTAGGGGAGAAGGCCAGTGACGCCTCACTTCTGTCGGCGATGCCGCCGTTCGTCAGCCATAGAAGGTACTTGGCGCCGAAAACCAAGGATCGGAATTCGTCTAGGTCTTGGGCATTTAGATTGATTGTCCAAGGCTCATCGAACTCCAGAAGGGAGATAAAGATCTCAGATCCAGAAGTGGCGGCCTCGGAGAGGAGGCAGCTCTTGACCGCGACCCCTGAGCTCTCCAATTTCCGTTTCAAGACCTCCTGGACTCTCAAAGCTGCCGTCGAAGGCGAGAGTCGGACAATCAGGTTGATCTCGGAAATGTCCAGCTTCTTCTGGACCTTTGTTGAGGAAACGATTGCGTTTTTGAAGTCGATATCAACCGGGGCGAAGCCGGCGCCACTTAGATAGTCGGCGGCAGACACCTTGTCTCCAACTAAAGCGACTCGACCACCGGGATGTAGAAGGGATTTGATGTGAGATAGCCCGATGTCCCCATCACCATCGAGCAACTGTCGACTGTCCCCGATGACGATGTCAAACATACCCAGGTCCTCAACAAGTTGATCGGACGAATCCTCTGCTAGGGCTGCAGTTGATGGCACGTATATAAGATCGGAACTATTGGGCAGCGGAAATTGCCTCGCTGCAAGCTGGGAAAGCAATTGCCTTGCAAGCTCTTGAGACGGCGCAGCAAACTTGATGTCGGCGGCGCGAAGGCCTCGCTCCTCTTGCGGTGCGAAGATGGTTGCCAAAGATTGCAGTTCATGGTTCTCCTCGGCATGAAGGACAAGAAGCCTCAAATCTGCCTCTTTATAGGTAAGAAGTTCCAAGTACGCAGCCAAGTCAGGGTTGCTCAGACCGGTGAAACGATCATGACATCCACCTGCACAGAGGACCTGTGATGCTACCTTGCCCGCAAGCGCATCGACGTCTTCCTTCCACTCAAGTCGGCCGACCCTCTTTGGTGTTTGAGAGAAGGGCGACGAGGAGCTCTGAGACTTATCATCAGTGGATGATACCTGACGGACCACCATGTTCCGCATAACGATCTTGGGTCCCGACCAGCTCTCATCCGAGATGATGATATCGCCACACGCCTCTCTGGAGTTGGTCTTCCTCGCCTTTGAGAACCCGACGTACTTGGATCCCGCACCAGAAGGCTGGTCCGTCGCGATAAAGATGGTTTCGACCGTCACCGGAATGGATGCTTCGTCCATGGGATATCCTTCAAAAAGGGCGATGAAGATGAGGTGGAAGATTGCGTCGAGCGTTGCCGGGTGGATATGGTGCGGGAATTCGACGCCCTGTGGCATCGTAGACTTGGTGTCCGGGATGGACACAGTCGCAAGACCTGTTTGCTCACCCGGCAGTATGGTGGCGTCAACGACATTGGTGAACAAGGGCCCGTAGTCCATGCCGATAGACTTCAGCTGGTCGTAGAAGGCTGCGACATCAAGCTTCCTGGAGGCACGCTTCTTCATGTCCTCGAAGCTCTCTGCCCGGGCTTGCCAGTCCTCAATGTTGGAACCCGTGTCCTCGTAGATAGTGATGACAGTACCGGACGAGTGTTTCTGCCAGGTCCCGCCAGATGGGATGGAAAAGATGGTCCAGTGATACTTTTCAGGGAGCATTTCGTCTGGTCGCATGCTCAAGTGAGTCTCGACGGCATCATCATTGGGGACCACCAATCCTCTCTCGAAGCTGACCTGGCCTAACTCGACGCCCGTAATCTTCTTTGTTCTATTCGAGTCATTCTCGGCAATTTCTAGGGCGGCTTCGAGGACCATGATCAGCATGCCCGCAGCCGGGTACAGGATTGTGCCAGTAATGACATGGCCACCCATCCACGGCTGCTCCTCCAAGCGCAAGGGGGTTCGCCACCTGGGCTCAAAGGGGTTCTGATTAGGAACCCCGATGCCTAGGAGATCCCTCCTGGGCCTCTTTTGCTTTCTGACTGCGAGGCTCTCAGGTGTCTCGTGCCAGAAGCGTTTGCTGTGTTGCCAAGGGTACGGCGGCAAGTTGGCCAAAGACCGGGCGCTCCGGTGATCAGGGTCTTCGTTGACCTTGAGCAGATCGACATTATGGCCAGTGGCCCATAGTAGACCCGCAGCCTCAAGCGAGGTAATCATGGCGTTCTTCTTTCTCTTGAGCATGGAAGTGTATGTCAGGTCCGATGAGAGCTTCGAATTGACAGCCTTCATGATCTGGTCTAGCGGCCCTTGGAGCGTTCCCGCAGGGCCAATCTCAACGAAACCGGTCCATCGCACCGGGACCTTCCTCTGTCTTCGTGCGGCGTTGGCTCCCTCCCCAAGAGTGGAGTGAGTGAGCAATGCCTCCACGGCACCCTTGAAAAGTACGGGTGAGACCATGTTCTTGACCCAGTAGGCAGCGCTCAGCTGTGACGGGCTCGCCAAGACCTCCTCCGTAACCGAAGAGAACATTGGCGCTGTGAATCGATCCTTCAGTTCCAGCTCGCCCATTGATGCCAGAAAGTCGTCTGCGATGACCTCCATGTGTGCCGAGTGGTACGCCATCTTCACGCGGAGCTTCCTCGCGAACTTGCCCCTTTGCTGAAGCACAGCCTCAAGCTTGCCGATAGCATCCTCATCGCCCGAGATGGTTACGCTCGAGGGACTGTTGATGCAGGCCACCGTAGCGATCTGTTCAGGGGAAGAGAACTCCTCTACGACTGACTGCGCCTCGTCGGCGGTCAGGCCCGCAGCTAGCATGGTGCCCCGGCGACCTCCGAGACGGCGCTGAATCTCCTCAACGTAAAGACCGCGAAAGTAGGCAATTTTAATGGCGCTGGCATGGGATATTCCGCCTGCAGCATAAGCAGCCGCTGTTTGTACACACATGTCAGCTTGAAGTCGCATTATCATCCAGTGTTGGATAGTTCTTACCAATCTCACCACTTGAGTGCCCAACAGTACCTTTCGCCGTCAAACCCCAGTGACCAAGTAAGTCGACCAGGGCAACCTGCAACACGGTGCAGATGGGCTGGCAGAACTCGGGGATGTCCAATCTGGAGCCATCCTCATCGCACAGTAGCTCGATAGCGTTCCACTTGCATCCGAGTGCGTCAAGGTATCCCTGCGATCTGAGAACGCTCTCCTTGAATGCAAGAACATCAAGCAACTCCCTCCCCATGGTCGCCCATTGCGCACCTTGCCCAGTGAACACAAACGCCAGCGTCCCGTTCTTTGCTGAGCGTTTCAATGTCGCCGGCGCCGCGGAAACACCGCTCGCGAGATCGTCTACAGTCGACGCGACCGCGAAGCTGCGGAATGGGTGTTTGGTGCGCCTGGCTGCCAGAGTGTAAGCCATTTCGTGAACGAAGCTGCCGTCCCGGTGCTGAGACTTCGCCGCGAACTGGGTGTATGCACTGGAGAGCCTCTTGATCCCGGCCTGGTCGTGCGCTGAGAGAGCGAGGACCTTGGGGCGTCCGTAAACGCTTCCGAGCTGTTTACCTACGTCCCGATGATTGCGCACGTCGCTGATTCCGCTGTCTCCGCTTTCGGATGAAGTAGATGTCCCTCCGTCGACCGACACGGCCGTCTGGTGGTTACCGACCAAGTTACGCGACTCCAGATAGTGATGAGCGTCATCCAGGATGACGTGGGCGTTGGCGCCCCCGAAACCGAACGAGTTGATGCTTGCCCGGCGGAGACCCGAGACTGGCCATGGCATCGTCTCGAGCGGCAATGCGAGACCCCATTCATCAAGTCGGAGCTTCGGGTTTAATACCTCGAAACCGGCGTTGGCAGGTATATACCCTTTTTCCACGGCCAAAACCGCCTTCACAACGCCAGCTAGGCCGGCACTACCTTCGGTATGGCCGATATTGGTTTTAACGCTGCCTACGTGTAGGGGAGTCCGTGTCCCTCTTCTCGAGGGGCCAAATACGGCTCCAACGGCGCTCAACTCCAAAGGGTCCTGTATGCAGAGGGAAGCCTCGTTAGTGATTCTCTCAGGTTATGATGCGACCAAGAAAAATTGGGATGAACTAACTCCAAGGGGTGTTCCTGTGCCATGGGCCTCAAAATAGCCCGTGTCGTCGTACGAGAGCCCCGCGGCAGCATAGGTAGACCGAATCAGCGCGGCTTGCGCGTCGCTGCTGGGCATCGTGATCCCAGGTGTGTGACCGTCCTGGTTAACGCCGGTGCCCCTAACCACAGCTCGAATAGTGTCGCCGTCGGCAAGAGCATCCTTTAGGCGCTTGACAACGATGGTGGTGATGGCTTCTCCTCGTGCATAGCCGTTCGCCCGGGCATCAAATGAGTGGCTGATACCGTCAGGGCTCAACATGTGCATTGCAGATAGCTGAGAGATGAAGTTTGGATGAAGGATCATATTGGCACCACCGACCAACGCCTGTACAGATGGTCAACAAGTCATTCATCAACATAGAATACCGTGCCTATTGTTTGTTGACCGGTTCTGGGAAGCAAGTTGGGATACGGGGGTCTTGAACGTACCTGTCGCGACTCTCCTGTCCGGAGAGATTGGCAAGCCAGATGGAACGCGTATAAACTGGATGAACAAGCAGTGTCCAACGCGAGACTAGCGCCATGCAGATCGAAGAACCATGAAATGCGGTTTGCCAACATAGCTCGGCTAGTTCCGGAAGCAGCATTATGTGGGAGGTTGTAAATATCGGTTTGGGAGACCATTTCATAGTCGTTTGTCATCACACCGACGTAAACTGATGTGTCGCTACCGGCCAGTTTCTCCATGGGAATGCCGGCTAGAACGCGACTGTCAGCAACTGTATTCTTCTCTTCTATCGTCTCTAATAAGAAATGCATACCGTTTTCGAACCCTTCATAGGCTACTTCCAGCAGTTTCCTTTGCATTGGGTCCTAGGACACCTTGTCAGATAACGATTCGAGTGACTGCGTCAAGTGCAGGGTATTTACCATGCCGGCGGCCTCCTTGGCCGTAATAGAGAAGAAGGGAGCATCAAGAACACCTGGGTCCTCGTCCAGGAAGAAACCGCTGTCAGGCTGGATCTACAGATGCATCCTATCAGTAACCGCAGTTTTTGAAAGGCAGAACGCCGAAGCGATCCATTTCTTCCACTTACAGCTCCCTTTCTTTCGTGACTGGGATGTCGCCATGCTTCAGCATTGAAACGGTCTTCGGGAACCTCTCCGTGGCCCTTTCTGGCGTTGTTGAGAAGTTCCCAAAAGCTTTCCGGGGTGGAGACGCTTCCTGGAAAACGACAGGCCATGCCTATGATGGCAATTGGCTCTAAGGCGTCGGCACCATCGACCCTGCCTACGACATTGTTCTGCGCCATCTGCGGATCTCGTAAGAGGCCTGCGTTGAGGCTTCCACCTGCACTAGGATACAATGCAGAGACTGTGGTTTTTCGATAGGACTATACAAGTCGCGGGAGCAGGATGAGGGGTTGCGGTCTATCCAGTCTGAAATCAGCGATGAAAGTGTCTCTGGCCAAGGGGCGGAAGCAATGTCCTATTAGTGTAGCAGCCCAGAGGCCTTTTGGATCGCAGAGATTAATACTATGTACCTGGGTCCCGTAGTTTGGCAAAGTAAACATTTCCATATCGTGTATGATAAGCTTACCAATCCTAAACGTGTCGGCGCGCATATGCGTTATGCTTACAGGCGGCTTTTTTGACAATGAAATGCCCCGAGACACTAAGAGCGAGAACCAAAGAAACCCCCGACCAGCAGAAAGGTCTGGTCCAAAAATTCATGAGATTCGAAGCTCTTAATCGAATCTCTTTGACATGGAATTAAAGTCAAGGGCTAATTTCTGGGTGCATTACTTTCCCTGTCCGTGTTCCTCGTTTCCACATGCATCGTTACGGCATCGAGTACTAAAGCCTTACATAGGTATTAACCCCTTCATACCTTCAATATGATTGTCTATATTTCGCTTTTAGAAGGATTGATGACGAACCACGTGTTGACTTGGTCTGACTTGCTATTGTTTCATAAAAGTACCTATGCATAATTTCGAAATAAAGAGAACCAAAGAGAGTCTGAAGTCGAATGAACTGACGTCATCTACCAATTGATGGGATACTTTGATTGCTTTGCTCTTTCTCAATGACGCCTCCCACACGCCATGTTAGATCTGGTTGTAGAGACTTTTTGTAATTTACGCGTAAGTTTTAAGGGGAGGCATCAGTCGCTTAGCAAAAACATAAAGAGAAAAGAGAAATCGAATGAGCCTCTTATTCAACTTCCATCCCGCTGCCTTGAGGATTGAATGGGATCTGTAGACTACCAGGAGTTCTTTCCTGTGACATGAGGTAGGTCGAGAGATCTTTCGATCATGATTTGCCTCATATTATCTGTGACAAGGTATTTCTAGATGCATACATCGAAGTCTTTTTTGACCCAGTCTCCTTCCATAATCGCAAAGATCTGCAAAGTCGCAAAAACGGCGTCATCGCTACATCTTCTCAACGAGCGCCGGCAATCAAGCTATAAAAGCCGAGTCCATCGACTCTAAAAACTTGATCATCCTCTTATATTGTTTCTCATAGACAGGTCTTGCCCCTATTGCTCCCGGCGTTACTTGTCAGTCGATTAATGGGCTTTCTGAGTACACATGATAACTTCGTCTCTACGATTCATGACTATGGACAAAATTCAATAAACGCATTCGAGCTAATGCATACTAAACCATTCTAGAAAGTCGGCACCAGCTCTGGATATCTTGCCGATATCCTTCCCACGCCCCTAACAAGAAAACCTATGGTTGAGGGGCCCTAAAGATAATGCTTATCTTCGCATCCTTTCTTTGACACATGGCCCGCGTATCAAAGCTATTGATGAAAGTATTGTGTACCTTCAACATCAAGGCCCCTTCTATTTGCCCAGGACAGCCTTCAGAACGCTGAAAGGAAGAATCGCGTCCTGATCTCCCCGATTGTTTGCCGAAACCGGATATGCATAGAATGGCGTACACCAAAACATCCACGCAAAAACCCAGACGTAACCAAACACCTTGGTGTACCACGTGTCACGGGCCGAAGCCGGCGCCACCTGCTTCCAAACGTACTGGAAGACGTCCTCGAGGACGAAGCCGAGTGCCTGTACGAGGAAGAACCAAGGTGACCCGGTGCGAGAGACTGGGATACCCGAAGCTATGTCACCCGTCGCATGCTGGAAGGTGGACATGGTGAAGGTGAGGATCACAACAGCATAGCGTGCGAGAAGGGTTCCCCGCGGCAGGCGAAGGACGTCTTTGGCAATCCAGTTAGCTGGAGAGTTGATGCGCTTTCGAACGGACTGGTGCCAGAAGACACTGAGGCGAACGTTAGTGCCACTTCTCTAGAGATGGACTTGGCGCCCTTTTGGAGGGGGGATGAGCCACTTACCCCCAGTAACGGCGCAGTGTGAAGGCCTCGAAGATGGAGTTGAACGGCGGTCGCCACCACTCGACGCCAGACAGGCCAGTTGCGACACATATGATACCCGGGATGTCGAAAAAGAGGATAAGAACCAGGTAGTTGACGAGCCAGAACGAAAACGAGGTAAGCGTTCGCATGATAGCTTCCTCTAGTGTCAGCTGCGACAGCCGCTGCAGAAGCGGAATCTTCTCGTCAGCGAAGACGGATCGCATGGCTGCCGGATCATTGAACGAAGTCATGGCGTCCAGGATCAGATAGACAACCACCACCCTGATGGCAGCGTTGCGGATGTACTTGGCCTTCGACGGCACGTATTTGGGGTCCTTCTTGTCAAATGGTCCAAGATTCGGCACCTCAAAGGGAGTTCCGCTACAGCGGTACGAAGAGGCGGCGTATATTCCGAAGCCTAAGCGGTTCCAGAAAGTCGCGCGCTCACGCCATGGCTTCGTCTCCCTCTTTTCCATGGCCTTGGGCTGTGGACCGCCGTACTCGAAGTCCCAGTTGCTAAGAAGTACGACATCCCAGTATTGAAGAAAGGTCAGCCAGGCGTCTGAGGCACCAAAGCTCATGTGAAAGCCATTGTTCAGGACATGAGCTGTGGCGACAAAACGAAACACCGTAACCAAAGCGAGTGGCCACAGGGCCAGTCGAATCAACGATCCCGGACGCGTGAAGCCCACGGCGAAAACGATCAGACTGGTCTGGTAGACCAAGAGTGACCAGGGATGAAGGTACCACTGAATATCCGCCATTCTAACTGGATGGCTGTGGAGGGAAGGAAAATAAGACTGGGGGTGCTGAGAAATTGGTCGAAAGGTGCGTTAGCTCTGTATGCTCTGGGTGAATCTTCGACTGAAGGCGCCTTGTCCCCTTTTCTTGCTATTCGAAATCAATACTATCGCAAATTGAAGTGAACATTAAGAAAGCTTCCGATGTACCCAGCTTACTTCTGGGGATTCCCATCCCCGACTGGCCCGGTGTTGCATCTCGGAAATGCCCGACATGTCAGCTTCGCGGAAAGTCCCCGGTCCCTGACCACCAAGATAAACAATATCAACCGGAAGAACAATACGTACTGCACCTGAGATCACTTCACTGTGTCCAAATATTCAATGTCTTTGACCAAAGCTCCTTCGACTGGACTGCCACATCGACCGGTTTAGGGGGATGCCCATCTGGCGTTACACAATGAATCTCGAAGACATCGATACCAATGGTATTCTCAGCCCCCAACCCATTTTTTTAGCCCTACTCCTAGGCTATTCGATCTACGTAACTGGCCTTATCACATACCGGCTTTATTTCAGCCCGATTGCGCATATCCCGGGGTCTAAGCTGACGGCAGCAACTGGTTGGTATGAGACGTACTTGGATGTGTTCAAGGGAGGGCAGTTCACCTTTCAGATCGAAGAATGGCATCGTCAATACGGTAATACGCCTTGTTCGCGGTGTAGTGGAGATTGAAAGTCGAGATACTGACTCCCCGAGCAGGTCCAATTGTCCGAATCACACCTTGGGAAGTTCACATCGCCGACCCAGACTTTTACGAGGTCCTCTTCAACAATAAAACCCGGTACAGCAAGATCGAGAAGCTCCGATATCGGTTCGGGCTACACTTGTCCTCTTTTGACACCATCGACCATGCCCATCACCACCTTCGCCGCTCCGCTATCTCGCCTTTCTTTGCGAAGCAAAAGGTTGCGGGGTTCAGCTCGCAGATGCAGTCCATGGCCGACAAGATGGTCGACCGATTGGCGACCGAGTATAGCGACAAAGTAAAGCCCGTCAATATGAATGAGGCGTACGCGGCATTCGTGTCGGATGCAATCAATTATTACACATTTGCCATCTCGTACAATTTCATAGACTACCCTGATTTTGTCACGCCATTCACGACCTCAATCAGGAAGCTGGCCATGTCTCTCCATATGGCAGGCCATTTTCCCTGGCTTTTGACGATGCTTCAAACGCTCCCGGAGTCGGTCACCCAGATCCTCAACCCGTTGATGGTCCCCGTCTTCCGGTTTCACAATGTGAGTACAGTGTCATTGGGATGTAGTATGAATCAGTTTCTCTGACCAGTGGGCTCCCATCACCAGGAAGTCAAAGACCAAATCATTAAGGTCATTTCAGGGCAGAACACCTCGAATAAAGGTGTCCAACATCGTACCGTGTTCCACGAACTCCTGCAGTCGAATCTGCCGCCGGAGGAGCTGTCCGTCGAGCGCCTTAAGCATGAGGCGGCCAGTATCACAGGCGCGGGCATTGACACGACCAAGACCACATTGGCCCTCGCTACATTCCATATACTGGACAATCCTAGCGTCTTCAAGAGACTGCGCGAAGAGTTGAAGACTCGAATTCCACGCGCCAATGAGCCTATGCCGCCCCTCCACGAACTGGAGAGTCTTCCTTTTCTCAATGCAGTCGTTCAGGAATGTGAGTATCTTCCAATTTCTTGGAAATCTTGGCACCACTTCTTGATGGGCCTCAATAAAGAGATTGAAATCTGAGACTTTGTGTTTCCATAGCTTTGCGACTGGCCTTCGGCATCACACAGCGCCTCTCCCGCATCAGCCCCGACGGCCCCATCACCTACGGATCGTACGTGATCCCACCCAACGTACCTTTCAGCATGACATCATATATACAACACCGCGATCTCAACATATTTCCTGAACCCGATGTCTTTCGCCCCGAGAGGTGGTTGGAGAACCAAAAGACGGCGTCCTGGAAGCCATTGTCGCGGTATCTGGTGCCCTTCGGCAAGGGCCCGCGCATGTGCCTAGGGATGAACTTCGCCATGGCGGAGCTATTTATCGGGCTAGTGACGGTGTTCCGGAGGCTGGATATTGAGCTCTACGACACTGGCAGGGATGCTGTTGACATGGCGGCTGATTATTTCGTGCCCATACCAAAGGAGGGCACGCAAGGCGTCAGGGTTATGGTAATCGGGACAAGTGCGTAGATCGAATTGTATTTGGTTCAATTGTAAAAGGGTACGCGCTGTCAAAAGTCGCTGCACTTGGAGTCAGGTCTATCGTTGTGAATCAAGAAACCCAGATCTCCGCCGACAGCTTGCTGTGTGTCTTGACCAATCTCGACTATATATCGTCGCCTTTGCTTCATGTTACTCGAATTATAATTCTTTATGCTGGAGCACTTGCTCCAAGTTTATCAATACTGTTATCAAGGTGTGTGTACTGTGAGATGCTGAAACTACTCGTTCTCACTAGTCCAGATGATCGTGTAGCATAGGCTTGGCCGCACAGGAATGCTGAAACCTTGAGATGCCATCAAATTGATAGGATTGGCAGGTCAAGAAGTCCGATATATTACACCGTTTTCCCCGCCACTATGGTGCCACCAGAATAACCCTACTTGGACGACTGCACCGACGTATCATCCAAAGGTACATGCTCTCCCGCCTGCACCTTATAGGATCCGGCACCAGGAATCGGAGCCAAAAAGGCCGGACGCTTATCCGCAAAATACTCAAAGTCAGGCTTGAAGTAGTCCAGGCTGTTCCATTAACCAGTTAGTACAAAGCTCTCGGTGCCTAAAACCAAAGAAAGGTACAATGTTGTGAAAAGTTTAATTACCCATGATTCATTAGACCCGTCGGAACGAAGGCGAGCTTCCGCTCCAACATGAGGGGCATCACAATGAGGGTGCATGCGCACTGGCTGCAAAAGTACTTTTCCTTGGGGAACAGCGTTACCGTATCTCCCGGGATAGTGTAGACGGTCTTGTAGCCCTTGGGATCGTCAATCGTCATATTCTCCGCCTGGTATATGATGTACTGCAACCAGAAGACGGTGTGTTAGATACCCGCTAAGGGAATGGGGAGGCGAGGTTGAATCCACACCTGCTGGCCAGTCCCGCCCGAATTCTTGCGGCAATGATCGCAGTAGCAAAACACCTTCTTGAGGGGCTCGCCCGCGAGGTAGAATCGAACCCCGCCGCAGAGGCACGAGCCGGGGTACTGCGTCGACGTGTCTACCTCCGTGGGCAGGCTACCGAGGAATGCATCCAAGTCCGTCTTGCCCCATCTCTTGATTTCTGTGGTGGCGGACATTTGTGGGATTGCCTTGTGTGTAAAGCGTACGTCAATTCAATGAGACATGGAGAGTGGGCTGCTGACGTCTGACAGGCATGGACGTTTTTAATGTTGCGTTCGAATTTTCAGCTCGGGGACTTTGTTGCATCGACTTCGGGTGATTATCTTGGGGGTGTCTCACATTTCTTATGATACAGTCAGATTGCTGGCTGCAAGTTTCGGCTCTGGTGCTCAGTGCAGACGGTCAACTGATTCTTTGCTTTTGCTTGAGGATGTTTACATGGCCGAGTGCAAGCTTTTCGTCGAGCGCAGACTATGGGGTTTGAATCGAGATCTATTCCGCATGCGAAGCTGTGCGCCTTTCCGTTGAAGCCATCTGATTGGTCAAGACACCACATTATTGCCCGATTAGGTTATGTCGGAAAACTTTTGCACGGCCATGCATGAGTTTGGGGTGAAGTTATCATCGTATTCAATGTCAGAATATTCATAGTTGAACAAAGTAGCTTACAGAAGGGTGAGGTCGGGATCCCATACCATCACTCGATTATCGATTCTATATGTTTATGTCACTGCCATACTCCCCCGCAGCACTTCGTGTCCACAGCGTAATGATAGCTTCTAGTTCATGAACCCTTGTGTTTCGGCATTCAGCCATTAAGACAAACAATAAACTATATGCCCCAGCAAAACCTCCAGAGCACAAAGTGAGTACCTCGTCGCGAATACTCCAATGCAGTGATTAACATCTTCACCCGTCGCCTACCTTGGCCATTATTCGACGCGGGCAGGCGGCAAGTTGTGATATTCAATACAAGACATGAGGATCAGCCAAGAACTCAAAGCCGAAAGCCCTTCTTAGTCGCAGGGGACCTCCCCCGCATCGCCGGTCCATACCTCTTGATCGCGTAAAACCCAGGTACCACAAACCCAGCCGTAAAGACAGCCAGCAGACCGAAAGCCCACTCCGGGCCGAGCTTCTGGAACATGGGGACACCAAAGTGCACAGCCGCAGCCTGTACAGGAAAACAGGGTATCAGCCAGGCCGCCGTAGCGGACGCGGCTTCTTCGGGGTACAAGTCTGTTCCAGACCCTCGCATCAGCATTCGGCATCTCGTAAAAAGTACGGCATGTGGGACGTGATGCTTCGCAACTTACCCAGAATGTAAATCAAGAGACACTGGTACAGAAACGAGTCTGTAAACGCAACGACGCCGCCCGTCACGGCCTGGTGCCATTTACCCCACGCGGCGCCGCCTGTAAAAGCGGACCAGGCTAAGGCGGCAGGGAACATCCAGATCACGTCATGGACGAGCAGGAGTCTTGACTCCGGGAGGGCGCGGCCGTGGTGTCGTTTTTTGTCTTCCCTGTAGAGGCGGGTCTGTGTAGGCATGACGAACCATACGAGTACCACGCCGATGGCCATGAAGATGATGGAGATGGCGGCTTCCATCAGACTTTGCCGCGAGTCAGTCATTCAGTGTGTGCTGGACAAGTCTGCAGATGACGCGGAGAAAAGAAAGAAACCAAGTAGAGAGGTGTTGCTTACGGAAGACCCTTGAACTCCGTCAGGGTCGTGATGGAGCCCCCAACAGTTAGAACAAAGACACCGTTGGCAAGGCCGTTGTAGATACCCGTGATCCAGATGATGGGCTCTGTGGCAAGTAGGTACCAAACCCTCGTCAGGAAATACCACCTCCCGCGCGGGGTTGGACTGGCGTCAAGCTTAGTCTGCGGAACCGGACCGGTGACCTTGCTTCCATCACCGGCCCGGGCCGCATTGAGAGACTCGGGCACAAACGACATGGGAATAGCGCACGCGGCACTAACAAAGACAGTGATCAAAAAGTACCATTTGAGATCAGCCCCAGCGTCCATGAGAGCCGTGGCAACGACACCGCCGAGGGTGGGCCCGACGCTGGCACCAATGACAAAGAGTGCAATGGGCTGGCCAATGTCGTCTCTGTCTAGGTACAGGTCGCTGAAAACGGCGGGGACGAGAGAGAGGGAGGTTGACCAGGCGGCGCCGCTCAGGAACATGAAGAGAATGAGGGTGGGTAGGTTGGGTGCGTATGCTGTTCCCTGTACTCTACTGATTAGTCCCGAATATGGACGGTCCCCCTCCGTCTATGACACGGTTCAACAGCGGGCGTGTATGGGTATGTACTGACTAGGTTGAGGACGGAGTAAGCCAGCATGGAGAATATCGTAACGGTCTTGCGACCAAAGACATCCCTACCGTCCCGTCAGGTTAGCAAGGTGGAAGACTCGATCAAGGGGACCTGTTTTTCGAGTCGTACGAGAGGGGGCTCAGCAGCGATACACCAAGCATATTTCCCATGATCTGCATGGACTGGCCCAGTGTGACGATCTGGACGTTACCCACGCCATACGTCTCCTGCACGACTGGCTGCGCGAAGGAGTAGAGCGTCGACAGCGTCAGAGCGATCGTCTCCCAGGCGCAGTAGGCGCACACGAGATACCACCCGCCCTTGGAAGACCAGTTGTCCGAATAACGAGCAGTGCTCAGGGTCGTCCTGGCAGTTTTTTCCATCTTGGTGCTGAGAGATTGTGTAAGAGAAAGCCAGGGTCAGAATAGAGATCAGAAATGGAAGAAAATTCTGTTCATGGTTGGATCTTCATCTATCTAGTCTTACTGAACACTCGAATGAAAATCGAGGTATTTTCTACCGAGTATCGGAGTATCAATTCGCTAGTCGAGTCTTCGGGGTTCCATGTCGTCAGCCCCACACCACAAGGACAACTTGACAAGAGTAAAACCACCCGAAATCAACTGCCCGACGTACCTGAAATCCAGAATCATCAGCACTCCCGTTGTCACTACCCAGATTACCACACCTGTTTTGCCGCCTCTCGTGTAGCCCACTCGACGGCGGACCATAACGCCTGCACATCTCTCGGTTTCCTCGGCACATCGTGGCCACCGTCGTGCACCAGCGATCGCGTCAGCGTTGCCTCACAGAGCCCCTCCATCAGCTTCGACATGCTGACCAGTAGCGGGTCATCAAGGGCGCCGACGACATGGACGGTTGGTACAGGGACCCTGCAGGCCGGCGAGGCGATGACGGGATGCATGATGCGCGGGAGATGGTCAATGTCATTGTTCGTGGCTACCGACTCGGAATGTAGCAGCGCTTCGAGGCCAAGAGGCGTGTCCGGTGCGATGAAGCCACCGACGATGGATGTCTCTAGGACCTTCCCGAGGGAGCTGAAGAAAATAGCGCGCTCAGGGGCCCCGGTGAGAGCGGCGTAGTCATTGTGGGTGGCGCCGCGGGGAAAGCCTGCGAGGACGTTTTCGCGGTCGCTAGGGGCTAGGCCAGTGATGAGGTGAGAGCAGAAATTCGGGTCCGGAGAGAAGGCGACGATGGTAGAGAGGAAGACTGCGAAGGAGAATGCGGGCGGGGTTCCTGGGTTGGCCGCCATGGTTTCGGCCATCTGAATCAGGTAGGCGAGGGCCAAGGAGCCGCCCTGACTGAAGCCCAAGAGACCATCAAAGGGACCCTCGTCGTCAATGAAGTCTTGGAGGTGGTCAAGGGACGACTGGATGGCATGGGGGCCAAAGGATTGATTGAAGCATCGAAAAGGAGGCTGTGCGAACTTGCCAATACCTAAGATTACATCAGCATTGCATAGGGTCACATGTAGAACAGACGAAGTGACTGACCGTGGGCTCTTTGGCATTCGTATTCGCCATCGAGGAAGACAAACTCGTAGCTCGCGTCGGCCCTGTGGATGAAGGCGTCGAGCTGCGATCGAAGGATGGCTCCGGACGTGCCGTAGCCATGAAGACAGAGGATTCTCATCGTCTCGACTGCTACATTGCGATTGCAAGCGGACCATTTTGGGCTGCTGATACTGCGAGAGGCGGTGGCGGTATTATCTTGGGTCGTGAAGTGGTTCTGAATGGAGCGGAAAACTGACGAATCGGTTATTTTGTTTCTCGGTCTTTTTGTTCGAAGGAATTGGTCGCTGCAGTCTGCAAGAGAGATCATCCTCAAATGAGCAATTAGTTCGTAAGCAACCGCACCTCATCCATCCTGGGTTTCTGCCTGCTTGGCTTCCATGCGAGAAAATATGGTCGATGAATGAGAGATACGGAGGAGGGCTGAAAGGGAGGGGGGTGGGGCGTGTCTATCCAAATCATATGGGCCCCCTCACGGCTGCTAGGGGGCGCTAAGGCAAGGTCCCTTTCTGCTCGTACTTTCCTTGTCGGAACCCGGCATGACTACGGGCGGCGGCCACCCGTTCGCTGACGGTCTCCACCCGGCACCGGGTGTGGTAGGTATGGACCAAACCTAAACGGAAGTTCCAAAGTAATACACAGGCACAATGTCGCGTCGCACATTCGACTCTGGAAGGAGTTTAAAACATCTGGAAATATCGCGGTTCGTATGGGACATTATCTCGAGTAGGTAGGCGGCCATCGGTGACAAAATAGTAGGCCTGCCAATGCTCAATGCGTTCAATTGAATCCTACCCTAGTGAATTCTTTACCGTTCTTGCTACCTTCATTTTCTACATAATCCTTACCTAGGCTGTTCAAGGTATATTACCCATGGAATATAAAGAAATTAAAGACGAGAAGAGATATCATCAAATGGTAATAATGATAATTGTAGTAATAGTGATACAGACGAGCATGTGAGTTGAGTGGAAGATAATTTTGTCGCCGATATACTAGGCACGTACCTACAGCCACGGGAACGGAACGGACCGACAGAAGCCGTCAACTAACGGGACCTCGCTAGATTCCATTCGCTGGACAGAACCATTCTCACATGTCAGAGCAAACTAACGGCTGAATCTGCCACCTCCCGAGTGCCTTATGTGAGGCTTTGTCAGATTATAGCTTTCACCGTTCCATCATCAATGATTACGATCACAGCTTTGCCTCCCGTAATCCAGCCACCCATGCGCTAGCCACGTGTGGCGGGTAACTTTGACCTTGCGTCCATTTACGGGTAGTTCGGACGGACGATCGTGTGGATAACTTCTTCAGGCCCACCACAACTCAAATTCGACGTAGGCAAGCAGTACGTTTTTCACAAGATTCACTAGGCCGATATGGATGCTTGAGCTTGAGTTGCAGCAGAGGTCAACCAAAAAAATTCGGAGTTGCGTACAGCGTACAAGAAATGTGTCTATTTTTGCACGGGATCTATGACAGTGAATGCATTACACCGCAATCCTGAATCCTGTTCCGATCCATCACGCCAATTCTGTCTTCAAATTTCTATCGGAACCACGAAGAAAAAAGGTTCTTCAAGGAGATCATATCTTCACACAAAGATTCCCAGTCTCCCGCTGTTAGCTTCCCATGTGTGTAAGTCTTGGTCCTTGAGGGGGGCATTTCTGCTGCCAGGGGCCCTTCTCTGGACTTGGAAAGTCCAGACACCAAATCAGAAATCAAGATCACGCGTCGGCCTTGTCGGTCGTCGGCTTCTCATCCCAGCTCTTGGGGGGCGTCTTGGGGAGCTTCATGTAGGCTCCCAGCAGGGGTAAGAACACGGCGACGGCGGCGCCAGCGATGCTCATGGCCCACGCATTGTGCAGACCGCGCATGTACGCCCTCAGCACGCCAGTCAGTGCATCACCCGACAAGACGTTCTTCAAGTCGTACGCGCCAATGCTGAGGACCTCGGCCGGAGAAACCATCGGTGCCAGCTCGGGCAAGCTGCTGATGAGGCCGTTGTTGAAGATGGCTTGCGCCATGCCGATGCCAAATGTGCCTCCGATGAACTGGAAGAAGAGCACGTCCGACATGGCCATGCTGTTGTCTTGCTTCGGGGTGATGGCGTTGGCGATGATGACGGGCGGCTGCATTGCCAGACCCGTACCGACGCCGGCCACGAACTGGAAGCCGATCCATTGCGCGCTGGTGGAGTCGATGTCTAGCATGTAAATGAGGCCGGCTCCAATGGCGGCGAGCGATGCGCCGGTCATTAGCCACGGCTGGTACCATCCGACTAGCACAATACCTGGGGCGGAGAAGAGACTGAACAGCGCTGTTAAAGACGATGCGGTCAGCTTCTTGTCATCAACGATGGTGATCACTTGAACTTACTCATCGGAAGAATAGTTGGCAGTAATCGGATACCACTCTGCAAGGGGGAGACTCCGTTGACGGCCTGGAAGTAGATTGGAAGATTGTAGGCCAAGGGGAAGAAGGAGAAGTTGATCCTGAGAATAGGTTAACCAAATTCTACCCGAGAGAGAGGAGCCTTACATGGAAACGAAGACCGCGCAGGCCGCGATAGTCCTCCGCTTCATGAGACGGCCAACAAGCAGGGCACGGTCACCCTGGTACCATTCGAGAACAATGAAGACTATGACGAGGACACCGAAGGCGACCAGCAGACCGATAACGGTACCCGAGTTCCAGGCCTTGGTGACACCACCGTATTCAATGGCGAGGATGAAGCACGTCAGCCCGCCGAGAACGACAGCGACGCCCGGCAGGTCTAAAGTATAGATGAAGTCCTTCCAGCCAATGGGCTCGATTTTGTGGTGAGCAGGTGGCTTGTAGAAGAAAGCCAGGAAGAGAATAGAGGGCGCGCCGACGATGAGGTTGATGTAAAAGCTGAGGAAACGTCAGGTCAGTCCCGGTGCGCCGTAACTTCACGGTAATATGGAGCTGTAATGCTGAAGACACTCACCACCAACGCCAAGTAAGACGGTCCGTGAATGCACCACCAAGAAGGGGGCCGACGACACTAGCAACACTGAAGATACCGCTAAGAAGGCCCAAAAAGGCAGGGACAAGCTTCTGGACGACAGAGACGGAGACAATGAGGTAGACTCCGCTGGTCATGCCAGCACCTCCAAAGCCTTGGATGGCGCGACCGACGATGAGGGTAGTGCTATTCTGAGCCACACCTGTAATATAAAGGCCAAATCAGCCACTGAACAAGGAACCGACCATTGGAAATTTGGTATGCTAGTCCACTCACCACAGATCAAGCTCCCAAGCTCAAAGACGACCACGGCGGACAAGAAGACCCATTTGATGCTGGCATGCTTGAAGGCCTTGCCCCAGAGAGAAACGAAGCCGGCGAGTGTAAGGAGGAAACCGGAGCCATACCATCCGACCTGATCAAGACTTTGGAATTCGCGAGTGATTTTGGGAATGGCAGTGGCGATTATACTCTGTTGGCATACGGTGTTAGTAAGGTAAGATAGTTGCAAAGGTGACATAAGAGAGCAATGGAAGGAGGGGGGGGGGGTGAAGCAAGCAGAAGACTCACCATGTCTAAGGCGACAAGGAATTGGCATAGCAAGAGGGAAGTCATCAGAATGAAAAGCTTCAAGCCGGTGGCGTAGTCGCCCTCTTCTGCTTTGTCGTCATCGCCGTCGGCGCTTCCAGTTCCTTTCTCGCTATCGACTGGTGCTGTGGGCCCAGGGGCTGCATCGTGACTGTGGCCGAGGGTTGCTTCGGTCTTGTTCTCGTAAGAGCGCGTCAGCTCGACGCTAGGTTGTGAGCGTGGCTGGTCCTCTGGAGTCGCGGTGGCCATTGTGACGGTGTTTTGTTGCTGTTCCTCCGGCAATTGGTGTTATCTTGTCTGCTGTGATGGTGGTAATGATGGCTTTTTATTCAAGGGCGACTAACAGAGATAGCTGCAGTATTGTCTGCTTCGCCTCCTCGCAGAGCATCGAATGATTTGTGCAACGGATGCTTTTTGAATACGAAACCACTAGAAAGGGAGATGAGAGGTGATTTTCTTGGTTTTTTGAAGGAGAAAAAAAAGACACTTCGACGTGCCCGTGACTTGCACCATCTGGCCATGGTGAAATTGCTGAATATCCCAAACGGTACGTACCTCGCGATAGGGTGAAGAGTGAATCGGATTGTTTGCTTGCCGACTTGCCCAGATTTGTAATGTGGACCAGAGCGGTGCAAAATTACGCCGGCTCTCAAATGGGTGGTACAGCGTGCCCTGCAGTCGAGTGATGAGGGTGCGGCGCAAACGCATTCTTGTTATTGGATCATTCGGAAATACCATACTTTATCACACTTCACACCCCCCCAGTCGGGAATAATTGTCCCACCCTTACCTAAGTCATTCGAGACTCGTTTGAGACTTTTGTGAATTTGGGGTTGTACCCATTCCTCCGCCATCTGTAAGCCGTCAATGGCAATCGTCAAGCTATCAAATAAAGAGTGCCAGTATAGTCAACGACTAATTTGGGACGGGGCTTGCTATCATTGCCCATTGCCCAATCCCAGCATCTTAATCGGACGCCATTCTAGCTGATATCCTGCACACCTTACCTTAGACAGGTTCTCAAGTACTTGATATAGTGGTTTTTTTTCCGGCTTTATAGGCACAAAAGATCGACCTTAATGGGATCACGCTTTTAAAGGAAATTATATAATATAATACACTTTTTAATTATATAATACGTATAATATACCCTAAGTACGCGCTTAATATAATATAATAATTTTAATACGAAAACCGCTATATAATTCGAAATAAGTAAGCTACCCTTTTTATTACGTAGTAGTGCTAACTAAAAAGGTTAATAATAAAAGTTAGCTATAATAGTTAGCTATAATAATCGGCTGTAATAATTAGAGGTAGCCCTTAATTACAGAGGTTCTAAACTTTAATAATAACGTAGAAGTTTTTAAAAAAAAGGGCTAAATAGGCTAATATTTACTACTTTACTATATTATAGCTTATAAAAATTCTTTTTATCCTTATTATTTCTAATATTATTTAAAATTACTCTCTATTTAAACTAAATAAATCTACTAAATAAATCTATTAAATAAACTTATTAATATATAAACTACTACTTTTTTAGTATATAGTTAGTAATTAATAAGTTAGAACTCTCTAAAGATACTTATTAATAAGTTTACCCCTCTTAAGCTAAGTACCCTCTTTAGCTAGCTCGATACTATAACTATCGTAACTAATATAAATATACCTAAGGATTAGTAAAGTACTTTTTAATAGTACGGAATTTAGCTAAGTAATAATATAAACGCCGTAAATAGCCGGGCTAATATAGATATTAAAATTTAATATATTAATATTAGCTTAGAAATTATATTTTATAAAATTAAAAATCCCTCTAATATAAGCTATATTATAGATATAAGGGAATATATAAGGGGCCCCCTAACCCTTAATAAAAAAGAGTATATAATATAGGATCTAGCCGTTTACGTAGGCTAGTATTAAGAGGTCTTATATGCATTAGAGTAGGTGTAGCTCGCCCTCTAGACGGGCGGGGGAAGGTCGGGAGTTTTGATTAGTAGTTAGGTATAGAGCGTAATATACCTAGTTTTCCCTAATACGTAATACACGGTACGGCCCCGGCGGATTGCTCCGTCGGGGGGCTTAAGTACTTGATATCATACGTATAATCTTTTTTCTTTGCTTCTGTGTTTTTCTTTCGTGCCCCTTCTCGATCCGTACCTCCCCTGATTTATGGTCCACTGTAGGAAGGTTTCAATAAGGTTCTATCTTACCAAAAGTGGCATTATTTTGGAGTAAAGGACGGGGTGGAGGAGAGGAAGGCACAGCAAAGTGGGCTCGGGTCAATACCTTCCAACCATACATGAGGATCTCGTTGCCACCATATACCAATACCGGTAGGCACTCATCCTATGTCACACGCATCAGGAGGTGCACGTTGGATGGAAAGGTCAATGTCCAAACTCCGTCACCGCGGTGAAAAGCAGGAAGGACAAGCCTCTCGTTTACCCTCTTGGGTCTGGATGCCGTCGGGGACTCCAAAGCAGGTAGGCACTTTGTTGTAGATACCTACCTTACCACGTGCTTGCATCTTCATTCATGGCCGTAAGGGCTGGTGGAGGTACCTTTCTGTACGTACCCCAGGAAACCCCCCGGGGACGGGAAGCAAGTGGGGTTAATGCGGTACCTAGGCACGTGCTTAGGTAAGGTGTGCCGCTGGCTAGGTACCGCTGTACCGCGCAATGGTGCGGAGTAAGGTAGGTAGGTAGTGATGAGTGTGGCCGGTAGTGGAAGTCCATTCGCGGAGCGGCCAATCAGAGACCCACTTAGCCTGAGGGAGGAACGGTGCGCTACCTTAGCTCAACGGCGGGCTGTTGCCTGCATCCATCCCGAGGCCACCCTGGTTGCGCCTACCTTATCCGTTCTCTTGCGTGCTTGCCAGGATGGGGTCCTTTGGAGACTTTTGTCACCTTTGTGATGGAAGGTCTGAATCACAATGGTTCCATCGAGGCTACGCTGCCATGTACGTTCTCGATACGCTCACTTGATAACACCCTCTGTCCGAACTTGGCCACTTCGCAAGCATTTATCTGGGTGTTTTCTTGATATTACCTACCGGTTCTTTGGGTATGCCAATTGGCCGAGTCACCGTCTTCCATTCGTCTTCCTCTTCTATGAGTGTTACTCAATTCGACTCCCTCATGGTCATATGACATACCGTCCCGATGGCACACAGCAGCATCTTCGACTACAGTTCCGAGGTGACCAAAGCACCAATCTATCATCTTTTATCTGGGAGAGGTTTTACAGACTTTCTTGCTGACTTATTGCTCCAAACCATCAGGGGTCCCCTGGGCCGCAATCTCACGCGTCAATATCATCGTCGTACGAGTCTAGCGACTGGCATGAGTACGAACAAAACCAAGCACAAGCAATCCCCTCTGCGTCGGCATCAGCGTCGACGTCCAAGTGTAGTTGTGCCCGAAAAGCATCCAGACTGCTCAAGAAAATTCCAAAGGAGGGTATCGTCTCGTTCGACGCCGTCATGCAGCTTCATCACTCCGTTGTCGAACAATGGCGCCAGGCCACACGCTGTCGCCATTGCAACAATGACAATACCAACAATGCCAACGTCACCTGTGCCTTGACTACAGCCTCCGAGAAGCTCCTATCTCTCTTCGAGGCCACTACATACGCCTACACAGACATCGACTACTTCTCACAGACATCGCCGGATCGTAAGTTCAACATCTATAGTCTCGGCGTTGCTATTATGATCTATCTATACTCTTGTCTCCGTCGCCCCAAATCCTCGGCCTCGGCCTGTATAGCAAACTGACGAACGGCACGGCAGGCCTCGGCAGCGCCCATCTGTTTTCACTCAAGCTACCCGCTACTACTGTCACCTGTACCCGGACGCAGATGACCCTCGGAGGCTTTCTTCTACAGGACGATGAGGCAAATATTCTCGCCTCTCAAATTATTTACAAGAGTCTAGTGACCCACCACAGTCTGCTCCAGGACTTCCAATCTACCCAGGCTCTCAGCGACAGCGACCAGTCCTTCATCAACGATGGGGGAGGCCTTCAGCGTATCATTGACAGGCTTTTGAGACTTTTGGGTCGCTTGCAATGGGAACAGGACACCATAGAACGCTGAGGTTGAGGAACGGCTGCAGCTGCCGTCAGGTGCCTTTGGGACTTATTCACCTTAGATTGGATACGTCTATGTCTCGGAAACCCGTGTGCCTGACTTTTGTCAAAGTCATTAGATAGGCCGTCTCCAGCTCCAGCAAGAAATGCCATGAGCGAGTGTACATTACACAGCACTTCCCAGTCAGCTACATGACTGAGCAGAGTAATTGCTCTGTCCTATCTAAATTTAGATCTCGGTAGATATATACGCCTCTTTTCTTGATCCATCTTCTAGTCAGTCGCCAAGTGCTCCTTCAACACTCTCAGTGTTGTAATCTAGGCCGGAATCTCAAGTTTAGAGGCTGTTTCTCCCAAACGCTCCATACGTGCTTATCGGTGTACCATTGCTTCTGGCCCTCGACCAACTCAAAGTCCAACCGGTATAGGATTCTGCAGATCATCAGCCGCATCTCTGAGTACGCCAGGTTCTTGCCGGCGCAGTCTCGAGGCCCGTAACTAAAGGGCTTGAAAGCAGCCTTGTTGTCGTATTCAAACCTCGGATCGTACAGAGGATGCGCCTTGGGGAGCCAGCGCTGCGGACACCAGCTCTCTGCATCAATGAAGTTACCCTTGTTTCGCATGGTCGCCACTTGGTTCACGTGGAGGAGCGTCTAGCGATGATTCATGTCAGTCTCATGGTTGGTGCAGAGGCAATGGTATAAAGCGATTAGGAGGAACTCACACCGCGAGGGACCCATTTGTCTTCAAACATGGCTCCAGGAGACTGACGAGGTGGCGTCTCGACGACAGTGGGGAAACAACGCAGTGTCTCATCTATACTTGCCCTTAGGTATGGTAGATGCTGCGTGTTGACTAGGTTGATGTCCGATTCGGACTTGTACGCAGACCGAATCTCTTCGATCAACGGTTCCAGTGCCGCTGGTGACATGCCGGCAAAGAAGAAAAAGCCGCTCACAGCCGACGCTGTCGTCTCGCTGCCGGCACCGATCAGCAACCCACTGTTCATCATGATTTCCTGCTCCGAGAAGCCCGGCTTTCCATCGCGCGTCTCCCGCATCATGTACGTCATGAAATCGCGCCGGCCGTCTTTGGGCTCGGCGCCCATAGCCATTCGCGCTTTCACCTTCGAGTCGCCCAGCTTCATGTTCTCCATCATGGTCGAGATGGCGGTCCAGATCTCACGCCAGCCCACAAATATCAGGAAGAACGGTGTGAGGTGCGGCTTCGCCAGGATCATTCGGCTATACGCAAAGCCACGGATGGCCCTGAAGAAGCCCGAAACATACGGGTGAAAGCTGCTGTCATCGAGGTTGTGGAATGACTCGGCGAAGGTCAGATCTCCAATGACATCAAACGTGGTGTAGTTGAGCCAGGTCACAATGTCCACGGCACCCGACGCTCGCTCTAGGTGATCGACTAGCTTCTCGACGTAACGACCGATGATGCCCTCCTGCTCCTTGAGCGCAGCGTCACTGAAAGCGTGGTTCAGCTGGCGTCGCATACGGCGATGCTCGTCCCGCGGCGCGGCAACAATTGTCTTGTAGTCGCCTGGAAACAGCTGGTTCGGCACTTTGGCGAACTCATCCATGCCGTGTACCGTGGCGTTGAGTGAGAAGACCTGCGTCCAGGCGATGCTGCCGTCCACCATCAGGCGGTCCGGCCCGAGGCGCACAATGTTGCCGAACTTCCGTTGAAGACCCGGAGCCTCACGAGTGTAGGTGCCCCTGACGTTGGTCCGCCACAGCCAGAAGAGATCCGACGCTCCCCACCACTTGGGGCCTGGATATCTGGAAAGAGGATGGAACCATAGCCGGTAGATGGTCACAACAACCCGGTGTATGACGATCTACGTGAGCGAGGGTGTCAGCAAGGCCACACCACCATAGATGCAATTGTGCCACACCACCGATAAGACAAAAGAACTTTGGTACTCATCCACCCACCAGAAATACCAGCACCCCCAACACAAGTTGAATTTGGCCTGTCGGCGTGTGTTGAAGTGGCGCGAAAAGGCTCGCCCATGTCTTGGAAAGGATCATTGTCTACCGTCGATAAGGGATCACAATTACGGAGGCTGTAAGCATAAGCACACCAACGGCAGAAACGGCACTGGCCGGCTTGTTGCCGCCCCTTGAACATTGGTCTCGGGTTTTTATACGGACTGTTCCCCTTTTGAACCCTTCTTTCGAACAAGGTACGGCACCGGCGCCACTCCCGCGGCGTGCATGATCCTTCCAATCATGTCATCAGATTCCCGTCCCCTTTTGGGGTATTTCAAAGGTGAGACACTGCATTTGTACAATTCATCCGACGCCGACGGCTAAACTCATGTGATGTGCGTCTTACCGGTATCAAATCTCGCATGTACCTATCTGGCGAGCGTACATGCATGTCGTATCCAAAGCCAATGATAAAAGACCCGACACATGCTGACCACAATGTGACATCGGCTGCTTTGGTTCGATTTGTAACTCGGCCTAATCCATCAAGACGCCAAGACATCGGAAACAATGTCTCGAGTTTCATTTTCTTGTTGTAAGCTTTTAAGCGGGCTCTGTTAGCCTTTTGGACGGATAGACGTAATGCAGGCCAGAAAGGTGTTTTACTCTCGAATCACGTTGTACCGAAGTCCGATTGCCCATGATGGAGATCGCATTAGACCTGCTTGCGCAAGCCCGCGGCAACAATTACGTGACCGTTACCGTCGCTGTATTGTCTCTGGTTGTCTTCTTCTACTTCAACTACAGCACTCAGCCGTTCCGAGGTATTCCCTATGTCGGGGGTCCAAAGTGGGACATTCTCAATATCAAGGCACAATATCGTTTCGTGACGGACTGTAAGAATCTCATCAAAGAGGGTCTTCAGAAGGTGAGAGATGGTTCAGTTCACACGTAAGTCCTTAACAGGGGAATTTCATGGCTAACAGCGTCGCGCTCATGTAGTACAATGGACCTTTCCAGGTCATTGGCTACGTGCCCATCACCGTCTTGCCCCCGAGATATGTCCCTCTTATCAAGGACCACCCGAACCTGGACTTCGGAAAGTCTGCCGAAAGAGTAAGTCTTAAGTTTCTTAAGCTGTTTTAATTCTCTTTGGATTCGCATGCATGGCAGATATAATGTTTTTTCGGGATCTAACCAATGAACGTAGAGGCTATTTGGGCAATACCCAGGCCTAGACTGGGCGCACAAGATCAATGAGGACCGTATCTTCCAGGAATCTCTGAGAATTAACATGACACAATATCTTAGTGAGTCTCCTCCATGATGATGCCATCTTTCCTTTCGTACTAGTCATTAATTTGTTGCACTTTATCCAAATCTTAGGCGAGGCCACACCCCTTTTAGCAGAAGAAGCACGCGAAATCCTCAGCGAGTTTTTCCCACAGACAACCGGTAAGCTCGATTCGTGTCCCGCTATTCCTTGGCTGTGGCTAACCCCATCATCAGAATGGACCTCATACACCTTTGGCAAAGACGCCGCAGAAATGGGCGTGCGCCTCTCAACTCTCGTCTTCCTGGGCAAGAGATTCACAAAAAACAAGGAGTGGCTCTACATCTGCACGCAATACCCGCAAGGCATCTTCGGCGCCATCGGCGGGCTACTCTCCACGCCCAAATTCCTCCGACCCGTTCTCTACCGCTTCCTGCCCCAGATCATCGCCCTCAAAAAGTACGGCGAGGTCGCCAGGACGCTCATCGTCCCCGAGATCGAGGAGCGGCGGCGGCTGCGCGATGCCGGTGCTGATGTCAAGTTCAATGACGCGCTGGAGTGGTACTACAAGAACTCGTCTAAGCGCGGCAAGGAGGAGGACTTTGATGCTGTGAGCGCCATGATCTCGCTTGCGTTTGCGTCCACGCATACAACGGTCGATTTGCTGTGTAATGTTCTGTATGACCTGGCGGCTCACCCTGAGTGTATCGGTCCGATGAGGGAGGAGATTGACAAGGTCCTCGCCGAGGATGGGGGCTGGAAGAAGACGACGTTGTATAAGATGAGGCTGATGGATAGTTTCTTGAAGGAGACGCAACGCATGAACCCTGTTCAGCTGAGTATGAACTCCCCCAAAAAGCAGCTCGATAGATTCGCCAGACAAAACACTCGATTAACTGACACATGATCCCACGTAGCCGCGATGAACCGCTACGTCAAACAAACAACCATTCTCTCGGACGGCACCCGCCTACCCAAGGGCTCGCTCCTCGCCGTCTCGCTCGAGGGGCTTCGCGACGCCTCGCAATTCGCGGACCCGGATGTCTTTGACGGCTTCCGCTTCGCGCGCAAGAGGCAGGAGCCAGGCCAGGAGAACCAGTGGCAGTTCACGTCAACGCGCAACGAATTTCCATCGTTCGGGCACGGGCAGTGGTCCTGTCCCGGTAGGTTCCTGGTTGCCAACGAGCTGAAGATCTTTTTGGCGGAGCTGCTGTTGCGGTATGATATCGGATACCCGGCGGGCGTGACGCGGCCGCCGTGCACATGGTTTGCTACGGAGAGTCAGGTGAATATGGATACGCCGCTGATGTTTAAGTTGAGGGAGAAGGCGTGATGGCTTTCTGGATGCAATAAAGATTCTGATGAGCTTCCACGAGCCCCCTTTGTACACGGCTGCGTATCAATGGATGCAGGGTTTGGGTTTTCTTTGGTCATATATGCGGAGTCATATGTTACTGAACCAAAGTTTATGTAGGATGAAGCACCGAAACAACAATGAATAAAGTGAACACACATAATTCTGTACTTTCTAAAATATCATGATGGCTTCAGCTAGCCGGGGCCTTACCGCAAGCCACGTAACCTTGGTTCCGTAATTAACAAGGTCTTTACTCCCTCACGCCTCCTATCTCGGGGCGAACTTCGTACTCATTTCTCACTTTTAATAAATGACCTTTCCCTATATTCTGCGCCGATCTCCCTATTACATATCATGCTAGGAGTCAGCGACCCAGCGTGGGGCGATGATTGCGATCCCTGTTCCAGATTGGCCGTTTCTTGGGCTATTCCAAGTGATGCGTCAAATATATGCAAAGTAGGTGTCCGTGAGCTCATTATATTCAAATTTTTCTATACTTTGACTTAACCATGACTCTCCTAGACTTGGTCAAGCAGCGCAAAATTGCTGACTTCGATTCCTGTGATATGACTATCGCGGTTGAGCTGATGGGTCAACGACATACGCACGAGAGGGCCAGTGCCTCTTGAAACCAGACCGAGTCGCCCGTTGAGATTCTCCGTCCCAAAATCTCCAAGCCCTCTGCATTGGACGTGATAATTCTCATGGACCTGCTTTCCTGATTGTTCGATAGTGATGTCTTGGGGAATTAGCTAGATATATATAACATATTATATATATTATATTATTCGAATTTCCTATGCCGGTCTTAAGTGGAGTCTCTTAGTCGAGGTAGAGCGTCTACTCGGTAGTGGCTACAAAACTTAATATTCTCTATCCACAATAAGTATAACACAGTCCCCGTCAATCTGCCTCATCTTCCCCGAGCATAACCACTCTGAACTTTGCGGCTGGTTTCCGGACTCGTCTAAAACATCGAAAAATATTAATTGTCCCCGTAAACCGTAATCGATCGTCCCATATCTAGGGAGACCGCTATAATAGACGTATCTAGCTTGCATAGGCTAACAATTAAGTAAGATAGTGTAGTGGACTAGAGCTCCCTATGATTGTAACAGTTACTAACAGTGGTTACTCTTTGGGCTATTGTATCTTCTCCTAATAGAATATACAGAACATCGAGTTACCGCGGGTTACTGAGGCCAGAACTTAACCGAATAATTTACCGTCGTCCTAGATTCTGGTAGAGCCTCGAGTATCGGCAGGGTTCTTTGCCATCCCACATGGTCGATGCAAATATAGTTTCATGGATAATCAGTAATAGCTAAGGAAGATTATATGTCATCTAGCTCGGAAGGCCGAAATGCGTGCGAAACGGACGATCTCATCCTAGATTATGCATCCACGCCGTGATGGCGACTTGATTGAATATCCCGCTTGATTTCTCTTCTCCCTTCATACCTTCCTCGCCGCCCTCTCACTCCTCATCCCTTATCGTCTCCTTCAAACCTTCAGCAAGCATGTTGAAAATTAGCGCCTCATGCCTCTCCCGTTGCAGGTTGTTACTTCCAGTGCAAGTCGTCCATGCGTTTGTAGTAAGTGATGTCATCCTCTCCCTCTTCCTTTGGCACGTCCGTCTTCTTGCTACAGAGCGGCCGGCACACGCCGATGGCGTTGGTTAGCGCCTTGTCACACTCGTTGTCAACTCTGTAGTTATGGCAGACATCGCAATTATTGTTCGTCTGACGTTTGCAGTCCTGATTGTTACTGCAGCCGTAGTCGTAGCATGAGTCTCTCGCCGTCAAGCTGTTGTGGTCGTAGGTCACCAACCATTCGCCGGCTGGCTCATGTTCAGGCAGCCTGAGTGCCGGGTTGCGTCTGTTGATACCCTTCGCGAATAGCACTCGGGCGTAAGGGGGGTCGAAGACGAACAGCGTCTCGCCTGTGGCAGTGTCTTTGACCTCTGCCGTGGCAGAAAGCTCATCAATGTTGATGACGTGGTTAGCACCACCTGGAACTGTAGCCCACTCGATTTGTTCTTTGATATGCTTCGCAGTATCAGAATCGAAACGGGTATCAATAAAATACAGGCTGTTTTTGCTGACTGCTGCGACGTAGGGGGTATCAGGCGCTACAATCTGGGGACCGTGCCAGGCATCGACGAATCTTGGCTTGAAGGCACTTTTGTAATATTGCTCTTGGAAGGTTGGCGAGCCTTCACAAGGTCTGAATGGATTTATAAGCATGGCGATGAACAACCCAATGATCATTCTGGTGGAGACTTGGTGAGGTGAATGTGTTTGAGCTTTTTCCGATGAGAGGTCCTCTTTCCTTTGCTTTCCTCTGAGAGAAACGGTCTCCTTTTTATGTTCCAGATACTCAGGAAACGAGACACAGTTCAGGTCTTTGCTGTCATTGTTGACATTTCAGAGCGAAGCTGAGAGAAATGCCATGATGTTGGTTCTATCACAGATGCAGGACGCTAGAGCCCAAAATAGAGCACCGGTCAGAACTGGTCTCCTCAAATTCGCCCGGCTACATAGGATTTGTGTTGGGACTGGATTGTCGAGACAAATCAGAAGGTGACTGACCACGAGTGACCAGGGGCCTTTTATCGACTAACAGTCAATACAAGCTTCGGCCACATTCCTACACCCTGGCATAAGCGACGAAAAGGGAAGCTCGATTCAAGTCGAAACCAACAACTAACACCCAACACGAGCTTTCGGATCGAACGGCACAATCATAGTTTCACGAATACTTCCTTTAGCGTTAGGCCACATCCTCCAGTATATGCCCGGATAGCGGGGTTTGGCCAACAGCGGACGCGCTCCGGACCTTGATCCGTAGCGCCCGACTTCGCCAGCGCAAAACTCAGACCAGCTGTCTCCCAATCTCCCACATTGCTCTCCAACCTCAACTACTCTTGGCTGGCATCTCGTGTAGTTCGCGGTTCATTACTAATGTACACGTATGTCTAGGCATTCCTAGTGCCTCCCTCCTTGAGACCTCTTCGCCTTCTTTGCCGGTGCTAAGCCTGTCACTGAAGTATCTGAGGTAGTCTGGCGTTCGTTTGGAGTACCAGACTGGTGATTCTCTTCGGCAGAGGCTGGGATGGAGTCAACATCTGACTGCGAAAGGTGATAATTGCCAAATTCTTGGGAAAGGCCAGTTTCCGGAAGCTCTGGGACATCGAAATCCAAATTTGGACAGCATCTGGTCGATGATTGAGCAAATCCTCTTGAAGTGCGTCGGTACCCAAACAGGGTAGACGTTCCTTGTGAATTGATACGCCGTCCACTTTTCCTTGCCATCAAGCTCAGTAAAGTCGAATGTACGGATCGGGTAGCGGTAGTACTTTGTGGTTTTGCCATCTATCACGGGATAGTGACCGTTGATTCTGACAAGTCGATGATCGTGCGAACTGGAGAAGGCCAGAATTTGGCGGTCTGTTTCTCTCTCGCGCTTCACAAGCCGAAACAGCTCAACAGGTACCTGAGGTTGTATCTGACCAAGGAGGCACCCAGGTAAGTAAGTGGCTAATATACGGTGAATTGCCGGTTTGTATTATACGACTTTACATAAATATTCAAGCTTGACGAAGACTCTAAGAAGCCGGATAGGCTGACTACACGAATCGAGTACTTGATTTATGAGCACTAGTGGCTTGATAAATATATTAGCGATAGCGAACGGATGGAACTGGAGCACGATAAGTTGTGGTAACAGCTTGTGGAGAAGAAGATTGGTTCTTAGACTTCATGAGACTAAAGAATTTGTGCGGACGAGACCGAAAAAGCTCGCGCCGATAATGAAGGAGCTGTTTGCGTTTGCGGCTGAAGAAGTATCGCGATACAACTCACCGCTCTGCTCGTGAACGTAAATGACCTTGGAAGTCAAGATGCGAAAGAACGGTCGGCTGAAATCCAGCTGAGTAGCCGCATGCAGTCAGGTGAGCGGCCTAGACTCGGCTCTGGCATTTCTCGCAACAGCCCCGGCCCCGACTTTCACGCGGGCCGTAACGGTGGTAACCTTAGATATGAAACAATATCCGCTTGCAGCTTCTGACTACCGAGATATGGTCGATCAGTCCTACAACTGGAGAGTTTGGGCTGGCTGAAGTGTAACAATGGCTCTGGTATCGTACGAGCCACGACTGTTGCAGCAGCTGAACCGCCAGCGATGCTGGCACTCTTCCTAGTCTTGAAGATGGTCAGCCCTTCATGGACAAGTCGGGTTCGTTGCCCGAGGCCGTTGTGCTCACCGGCATAAGACATTGTTCCAGCCGCATGCTATCTATCACTTGAGTTTTATCTGTGCGGATACATCATCCATGTTTTACAGCTAGACTATGTTCCCGAAAGGACCCATCACCACCTGCTCCGAGTTGATACGTTGCGTGTTCTTCCCCAATCCTACTGTATCGTTGAGTTTACCGGGATGAAAGACAGCGAAGGCCACCATGACAGAGAACATCAAGAACGAGTCAAAAATGTACATCATGGCTTCGTGCTGATTGACGAACCCGTACCAACCCTCAGCGAATTCCGTTGCCCTCACCAGATTTCGCACCCAGACAGCAACTACCGAGATGATCAGGGTCCAAACATAACGTCTCCAATGCTGTAAATAAATCGTTTCCCTCTGCGTAGCCCGCTGAAATCGCATGACGAGAGCAAAGTAGACGACCATAACGAAGAGTTGGAAAAGTAGACCGCCCAAGACAACATGGCCTCCAATTTCCATGATCTTTGGGTTTGCAATAACTTGCACAAGTGAACCGCCGATTTGTGTGCAGAAGGCGATGATATCCGTGAGAATGAAGATACTGGTAGGGCTGCACTTCCGCCTTTGATGGCCTAGCAAGGCCTCTTTTAGTCTTCCGAGATTGACGTATATGGTTGCGGAGATGAAGACAGGCGCAACGAGAATGAGCATGAGCTGCAACATGAATGGCTTAGGGGATAAAGGCGCTGAGCCTGCCCAGGCGCGTCCCAAGTGTCCAAATGTGTCACCTATTGAATTCATGTGGTGTTAGGTTCCTGAGAAGTCTAGAAGATGCTACAAAATTGAAAGGAGTAGTAAGAAAAAGAAGGCAAATGTTCCAACACTTACATATTCCTCCGAGTACCATCGGTATGAAGTATTTTGTCTTATATCTACGGATCAACCAAACATGAAAGACTGTGATACCTGCAAAAAGAAACAAGAAAATGACACCTGCAGCTTTTGAAGGCGTGTACGGGTAGAAGAGGACTTTCCCATCTTCGAAATGAACGAGACCCATTCTGGCTGGACCTTGAGGTTGGGGGCCAAGGAGGTCTTTGATAGATGGTGGAAATGTTTCGACACAAATGGAGACTTTTTTGGAATTGAAGTTACGGAAACAAATCGACACAGTAAAGAATGTGAAAAGAAATTGCAGTCAAAGTAGTTTCGGTAATGTTGCTCATTATGGTAGACGAGTCGCAATATTTAAGCAGCAAGCCAGAACCGTAGGTTCGTACTCAAACACAGGCGCGCCTCAATGGGAGCCAATCGCTGAATTTTCGTATCCTCGTGTACTAATACGGCCCCACCCGGCTTCGTCGCGCTCATGTTCCCACTCGTAGTTTCACTTCGACGGAGCCTTATGATTACATGTACAGCAAAGTTTGATCATGGTGGTGACATGTATCGCGTATGTCTCTGGAGATGCTTGAAATATTGAATTACTAGCGAGTCCTGGAGCTAGCTATCCAACCTCCCTCTAAACGGACTGCAGCCAAAGTATGCAAGATCAGGAACGCGCCGATGTCAACCGGCTGCAGCCACGTTGGTCTACCTATCAAAACAAGTTCCCGATAGCGTGGAGACGTGAAGCAGGCATCCGGTTATCTTCATCAATACTTGTGCCTTCCTCAATTTTTTATATACATGGAAAGCCTGGACTTAGGTAAGACGTAATCGATATGCAATATCGAGAAATGATTGAGAATCGGTGCGTTACTACTCTAAGTGGCGGTGTATTGCCGCCATTCAGACGGGAGAGTAATATCAATTTTTCCGAGATCGTCCTCAAGTACCAAGAGAGTACTACGTACCGGGTATAAAACCCATGCTGATCATCCTCCACACTTAATATTCATCAGTCCATAGGCTGAATTCCTATCTCATTGCCAGAACGCACGTAGATTATCTGAATAACTTCCATCTACTATTTCAGGCAGGGAAATTTGGCTCACTTTCTCAGGCTCTGAGTCTTGGTAGTCTTGAACCTTGGTCTTTTCAGGAGACATTTCGTTGTGCCACTTCTGTGATCGATGCCGAGCTCTGGCCCGCCATGGAAGGTCCCAGTAATCCTCATCCTTCTTCATAGTCTGATAGCGCTCTTCCAGAGCCTCATCCTCAGTCAGGAAATGTGGGCTTGCGTCAGACGAGGGCGGGGGGTAAAATCTGGCGTCATCAAGAAATACCCATGCCCTTTGTATGGACGTTCTAGTGAGCGTCATATAATTCGGAATAATACGCGAGTGAAAAGTCCGGTACATGCCTGGGCCACTTTCAGAACCCTCCAGTACTCTACCAATCGAATGATAACCTTCTATGAGATAGTGTGACCTCTCCCGTCTGGAGTCATATATTTGATGGAAATTTTCAAACCACTCCTTGAGGCGGTCCCTTCCAGTTTGTCCGGGTTCAGTAGATCGAAGAAGGATTGTGACGAGATCGAGTCCACCATAAGTAAACCATGATGCAATATAATGTCCGCAGCCCATGTCGTGGGCATATGCCTCAGGGTCAACGCATAGGCTATGTGGATAAAGTAGGCCGGGAAGGTGAGAGGATGTAGAACCTTTACTAAGAACAATTTCTGGTAGCCCGGAATTGCTGTACTGGGCAAACATAGCCGCGTCTAGTGTTTTGAGATATTCGTCAACACACAATATTGCCTGTAGGTCCCATGGTTGAAATTTTTGACCGCTGTGTCGATGCAATGACTCTTTGCAGAGTTGTTGGACATTTCTGTCCATCAAAGAATTGAGCTGGTACCGTAGAAAGGCTCGGAGCAGTCGCTTTCTTTCTAGACATGTAAGATTAGCGGCATTGAATCTAGAACAGACGGTTTGACCTTTGAATCTCCACCGGGATTCCATTCGAGATGGGAGGCACAGACACTTCCGCGGGGGGAAGACTACAGTGGCTTTCGTGAGATAGTCCTCAATGAAAAACCTGAGTCCTTGATGAAGATTACTGATCTTGGTGATCAAGGCCTGATTTGGGTTTTTGAGAGGCTGATAGACCGGGTTGGTGAATTATTGCGTCGCCCAAGAAAGGCAATGCTGGCGGGCTAAAGCTTTGAAGTTAGCAGCAGACCGTGAAGGAAAGAGGATAATTGCCATGGCGTTCCATCATGCCATCATGAAATTCGGAGGCTAGTAGCTTCTTAGGGATATATCCTTTTGACCCAGTAAATTGCCCAAGCATGATAGGTGAGGCTTGGGTCGGCTGCAAAATTGTACGTGGGCGCTGAGTTTCCGGTGGGTAGTTGAACCAACAATAAAAAAAACTCACGGCCACAAATTGTACCCTGATTTCGGATGGCTGGCAGGGTTGCTCAAGCGCAAAAAAAGGATAAGATCCATAGCGATAAACACGTAAAGTCGTGGGAAAGAGGCAGGCCGTTGACTCTAAGTTCGACAATCTCGTCAATCACAAAGTCTCCCGCAAGCCCTAAGATACCGCATCAGACGCGAGGATTTATTAATCTATTAGTATCCCTATTATAAAGTAGTTAGCCCGAACCGTAAGTTAATAAAGAGATTAATTAAACTATATAAATTTTTATATAAGTATAAAAAAGAGGCTTTAATTATAAATTAAGTTAGTTATAATAATTATAAATAGGGCCCCTATATAGTTAGCTATATATTACGGTTAAATTAAATTTTTAATTTAATACTAACTTTTTTTTTATTAATTTATTTATTATAATTAGAAATATAATTTAACCTTAGGCCCGTTTATTAAATTATTTCTTTTTTTCTCTTTTTTTTATTTTTTTTATATAACCTATTTTTTTATTTATATATTAATTCTTTTATTATTTACGAATTATTTTAACCCCTTATTAAGTATTATTTTTATAAAAGTATTAGCGAGGTTATTATTATTATTAATTCAATAAATTTTAAAAATCTCGCGCTTTTTATATAATTATATAAAAATTATAATATTAATTATAAACCTCTTTTTTTTTTTTTTTTTAATTTAATAAGGTATTTATATAATAAATAAAAATTAGTATAAATAATTATAAAAATTAGGGAAAGGTTAAGTTAATTAATAATCTTTTTTAACGTTATTAAAATTATATAAGTAAAATTAACGCCGTTAATTATATTATAAACTTCTAATATTAGTATATTTTTTATTATTTACTTATTCTTAATTAATAAGTAATAAATTATATTATTATATATAATAAATTTACTTTTACTTATACTCTTATTAACTAAGATAATAATATATTCTAATTATAAAATAAGGTCGTTATTATTTATAAATAACTTATTAATAAAAATATATAGCTTATTAATAATAAGGTTAATTAAGTAATAAATAAAGCTTTGATTAAAATTCGTTTATTATTATTTAAGCTATTTATTAAGTATTTTAATATTTTATTTATTTAATTCTATAGCTTATATTATTTTAATATAATTAAAAATTATTTTAAGTTAATATATATTTATAATATATACCCCTCGCGCAAGCTTAATTTTATATTATTTTTTAATATTAATTACGTTCGGGTTAATAAAGTTAATTCTCTTACCCTACCTCTTTTATTAAAAAATAATAGTTTCTTTTTTAATTATAAAAATCCTATTATTAAATATTAATAAGTTATTTATTATAAAGACCTTTTTTAGCTTTATTATAAAACCTGCTTTTTAAAGCTCTTTATCTTCTTTTTTTATAAAATTAATATTAAATAGGCTTAATATATTATCGGTTTATATTTTAATAATTCTAAATTATTTACTTTTATATTTAAAAACTAATAAATACGGGTCGTATATAAATATAACTATTAATAATTAATTAATATAAAAATCGTAGTATATAGCTTATTAATAAGTACCCGATTTTACGAGCCTATATAATAGTTTAAGTACTTCGATAATTATATTTTTTAAGTACTTACTAACTATTTTTTTTAATAAATAAGCTAGGATTTTTTTTATAAACCCTTTAGCTAATTAAATATAGGCTTAATTAATATTACGGCTCTAAATCTCGTATCCTTTTTTTCGTAATAATATTATTAATATTATTATTAATCGTTAATTATAGTACTATATTATAAGTAATTAAGTAAGTAGCGTCGCTTTTTTAACGTCGCTATACTCCTAAATTATATACCTAAATTTCTTATATAATTAGAGTATTCTTTTTCCTTTAATTTTATATACTATTCGTAATTTAAATATATAGAGATTTTTATATTTTTTAGGGTTATAAAAAATAAATTAATAAACCCCTCGATTATATAAAGTATTTATTTTAATAAGATCTAATCCCTTATATAGCTTTTTAATAATTATAATAATATTTTTTTTACGTAGTTTAATTATTAGTTCGAAATCGGCTTTTTCTTTTATTATATAAAAAGTATTAATTACCTTGTTATTAATAATAAATTATTATGTTAAGGCTTATTATTATAATCTTTTATACCGTCTTATTAATAATATTAATACTTTTTTAATAACTTCTTCTTCTTTATTATTTATTAATATTACTACGATTATTTTATTAAAAATAATTTCTTATACCTCTACTACGGGTTATATAGTTTCCCTTAGCTCTTTTTTTTTTATAAGTTAGAAATTACCTTAATAGGATTTATATAATATAGTTTAACTATTATAATTAATACTTTAAGTAACTAGTTACGATCTTTTATAACTATATAAAACCGCTCGTTAATAGAAATTAATTTATATAACTTAACTTATTATTAAATAGTTTTATATTAAACCTATATATTTAAATTTAGAAATATATTTAAATTAGCCCCTATATTGGGCTTATTACGTATAATAATTACCTTATTAATTTACCTTTTTATATTTACTTTATATAATATTTATATTACTTTTTTAATTACTTAGGCTCGTTAGTTTATATTTAGTAATAATAGCGAGGCTAAAGTCGTTTTTAAGTATACTCTAAATATTAATAGCGTTAATATAAGCCTATTAGGCCCTATAATATTATTATAATACTTAAGTACTATTTAGAAATATTCGTCGTTAATAAAATCGGAATTTTCCTTTTTAATAATTCTAAACGCCCTTTTTAATTACTAATATACCCTTTTTACTTTTCTAATACTATAATACGCTTTTACGAGTACGACTTTTAGCTATATACTATAAGCTATTATATTTTTTTTTTTTAAATTTTATTAATTTAAAACTCGTATTAGCATCGGTTCTAATACTATTTAGTAGTTCCTAGTATATATCGATCTAGCTTTTTTATAGGGCTACTTATACTATTTTTATTTATAAATCCTAAAAGAATTACCCTATTTAAAATAATATAGCCTCGTTAATTATATATAGGACTAGTTGACTATTTAAATAGAAAATATTAATAACGATTTCTTAATTAAAGTTAAGCTTATTACGTAATTTAAATTTAAATTTATATAAGCTTTGCGTATTTATTTAGTATTAATAATATACTTTTATTAACTATTCTAGTACCCCTATTTCGATATTATTATTACTTAATTATTTTAAGAAGTTATATAGCTTCGTAACTAATAAGTACTCGAATTTTTAATATAGTTATTTAAGCTTATTTTCTATTAAATAATTAATTAACTTCGTATTATTAATAAGCTTTATAAACGCGTACTCTTATCGTCGTTTAACTATTTTAAAATACTTATTATTAAAAATTCTATTTTTCGTATTATTAAATATAATACCTAGTTAATTTATATCTTTTAAATATAAGAAAAATAGGGTATTAATAAGTAAAATATAAAAAGTTATCGTTCCGAAGTACGTTTTTATTTTTATTATACTTAGGGTAATAATTTCTTTACTTAGGCTAAATTTAATTCTTATAATACTTATTATTAATATATTAAGCGTTATTAATACGATTTTCTATAATACTTAAAATTACCCTTTTCTTTTTATTAACTATTATAATACCTTAGTATTTAAGATAATTTTATAAAAATAATTTAAACTATACTTTTTATTTATATAGAATACTTATATAAGCTTAGTATTTAAATAATCTAAGTAATATAAAAAAGACCCCTTTAGCTACCCTTAGAATTACTTAGTACTATTTTTTTTTTAATATTAATAAAAGTAATATCTTTTCTTTAAGTATTAAAAAAATAGAATTCTATATTATTAAATTCGTCCTTTTATCTACTCTTATATTCGCTATTTAAAAGACTTTCCCTTATTATTTATAAATAAAAGCCTACTTATTAAGGGCTTTTATTACTTTTTATTTATTTAGCTTCGTATATTTTTTAAAAACTAACAGGGTAAAAAAAGAATAATTAATATTATTAATTTCGTTATAATCTAATTTGTTAATATAAGGGGCGAGATTTTCTTTATTTTTTAAATTTTTTATAGGGGGTAAATATTTTAAGCCGCTATTTTAATTATTATTATTAAGTTCTATACCCCTAGATTTATTTTTATATATAATAAAGAATTAACTAAACTAATAAGGGCTAGTTTTATTATTTATTACCCTCAACTTTTTATACTATTTATATAATTTAATACGCTCTTTTTTAAAGTAGTTATTTAACTAATATCTATCCTTTTTATAAATAAAGTATTATTTTTTTATTACCCTATTCGTAAGTTAAATCTTTATTTATTTAATAAATCTAGGCCTCTTTATTAGTAATTATTATATTTAGTCTCTTTTGTTTTTTATTATACGTCTAGTCGACTTAATATTATTAATAAGGGCCGTCGTATATTTAAAAATAAGTTTAGCGTAGTATTTTTATTTTAATATTAAAGCTAGATCTTAGCTTTAAATAGAGCGTTTTATAGTTTTTAAGTACTTAATATAAGGTTATTTTTATTTTTAATATACGCTAGATTATAATATAAAAATATTTAATTTCTTTTTTATTAATCCCCTTATTTAGCTAAGTTTTTATTAGTTTATTAATTCGATTAATAAGCTTTTTAAGGATTTTTATTTATAATTTACTCTTTATTATCCTTATTATAAATATAAAAAAATTATTTATAGCTTAGATAGGAGCTTTAAATTCTTATTATAAATCTCAAAGCGGCTTTAAATTACGTTAATAATATTAAAAAAGTCGTTCTAATTAAAATTACGTACTACTTCGTAATAATAATTAGAAATTTTATTTATAAATACGATATTAATTACTAAATAGTACTAATATTTTTTAATCCCGACTTTTTTATAATAGTTATAAAATATTATTAAGGTTTTTTATAAAACCTCGTACTTCTCTTTAAAATATAATTTCTTTTTTAAAAAGATTTTTTTAAAATCTATAAATTACTTAGTATTTATTATTATATTTTTAGTATTTATATACGATTCTTATATTATTATATATTATTAATAATTTTAGGTCGTTTATTTTTTTTTATTAGCTAATTAGTACCGAATTTTATATTAATAATAGTAACGAGCTATAAATTAAAATAAGTAGAATTATTAGTTATTATATTTTTAATACTATATTTTATTTTTATATATTCTTTTATAATAATAGATTACCGTTAATAATTATAAAGAGGAAATTTGCGTTATTTATTCTTTTTTTAAATTCGTTAAAATAATTATATACCCTATTAACTTATATTTAGTATTATAATACGAATTCCTTTTTTATAATTATCGTTACTAAGATTTTATATAGTTCTCGTAATTATAATTACGTTAATAATACCCTTTGTTTATAAAAAAATCTATTAATTACTTTTATAATTCTTAGGCTTATACTTACGAACTATTTATTTAGTTAATAACTAAGGTTATTTATAATTTCGTAAAATAGGGGTTACCCCTATATTACGACCTAATACGTATAATAAGGCCAGGGTCCCGCCCCACGGGACCTACGGTAGCTACTATATTATATATATAGGGGTACGGACTTAGGGTAACTCTTTTTAAAATAAAAAAACTATAAATAAGTTACGTAACTATAATTATATAATAAAATAAGAAACGGATACTTATAAATAAATAAAACGGACGATTATAAATAAATAAAATAGATAACCGTTTAATAAATAGTTAAATAATAATAAATAAAAATATTATAAAGGATATATTTATAAACGAGACTTATATATAATATAAACTTCCCCCCGATAGAGCAATCCGCTAGGGCCGTACCGTATATTACGTATTAGAGAAAACTAAGTATATTACGCTCTATACCTAATTACTAATTAAAATAGTAGTTAACTAACTCGATTATTATCTTCCTTTTATTAATAGCTCCCGACCTTCCCCCGCCCGTTTAAAAGGCGAGCTATACTTATTTTAACGTATATAAAACCTCTTAGTACTAGCCTATATAAATAGCTAGATCTTATATTATATACTCCTTTTTATTAAAAGTTAGGGGGCCCCTTATATATTCCTTTATATTTATAATATAACCTATATTAGAGGGATTTCTAACTTTATAAAGTATAATTTCTAAATTAGTATTAATATACTAAATCTTAACGTCCGTACTAGCCCGGCTATTTATAGCGTTCGTATTATTACTTAGCTAAATTCCGTATTATTAAAAAGTACTTTACTAATCCTTAGGCGTACTTACGTTAGTTACGATAGTTATAATATCAAGCTAGCTAAAGAGGGCGCCTAGCTTAAGAGGGGTAGACTTATTAATAAGTATTTTTAAGTTCTTATTAAGGTAGTATTTTAACTAGCTAATTTTTTAATTAGTTATTTAACTAGCTATTTAAGTAGTAGTTTATATATTAATAGGTTTATTTAGTAAATTTATTTAGTAGATTTATTTAGTTTAAATAAAGAGTAGCTTTAAGTAATATTAAAAATAATAAGGATAAAAAAAATCTTTACGAGCTTTAGTATAAGTAGTAAATATTAGCTTATTTAGCCCTTTTTTTAAAAACCTCTATATTATTATTAAAGTTTAGAACCTCTGCGGTTAAGGGCCGCCTCTAACTATTATAGCCGATTATTATAGCTAATTATTACGGCCGACCTTTACTATTAACCTTTCTAACTAGTACTACTATATAAGTATATTACTTAGCCTATTATTAGTAAATAGTAGGGTAGCTTACCTATCCTAAATTATATAGCGGTTTTCGTATTAAAATTACTATATTATATTAAGCGCGTACTTAGGGTATATTACGTATATTATATAGTTAAAAAGTATATTATATTATATAATTTCTTTTAAAAGCGTAATCCCGTTAAGGTCGATTTTTTATACTTATAAAGCTAAAAAAAAACCACTATATATAATATAAACTTAAGCTAAGCTTAAGAATAGACTTTTTATAAATTTTTTAATAATTAACTTAATATTAGATTTTATAATCGTTTTTAACTATTTTTATTAAAAACCTTTTTTAATAAGATTATAATTAATTACTAAAGCCTTATTTATTTTACGATTTATAAATATAGCTTTAAAAAAGCTATTTATAATTACGATACTATTTATTTAGTACTTATAGCCTTAACTTTTATTAATATACTTATTATAATTAGCTAGCTATAATACTTTAATTACTTCTATTTAATAAGTTTATTTTATAAAAAAACTAACTAAATAATATAAATATATTAATTATTAATAATAATAATATTACGTAGCTTATTAAAGTAGTTATACTTATTATTTAATAATTATATAATATAATATTTAAATTTAAAAATAAAAACGAGTAGCTTTATACTTAGTTTATAGCGCCCTAACCTCTCTTAATACTTAAAACTAAGTACTCTAAACTAGAACTTTATAATAAGTCTCCGAATACTTTTTAAAGATTTTTTATTTAAACTAAGGCCTATTTATATTATTATAAAACCTTTTTTATTATTAAAATAAATAAAGTTTATTACGTAGTTTTATTTTTTAAAAAAAATACTTTTACTTAGTTCGAACCCTTTATAAAAAACTATTTTAAAAATAAATATAATATTTAAAATAAAAATATTAAGAAAATCTTTAATAATTATAACGAGTTTAAAAAAAAACTTAAAGAAACCTTTAGTAACCCTAATAAAAAACGAATTACTAAATAAAAGCTTATAACCTTTATATAAAAAAGGTTAGTTAGTAAGTATATATTTAAATTTAAATAGATTATTTTTAAGCTTAATTAGGGTAACGAAGTATTTATAATAGCTTTTTATTACGGCCTAAAAAAAGAGGTTAAGAACGACCTTTTTTAATAAAACCGGCCTAATAAACTTTATAATTATATTAATATAATAATTAAGATTAATAATTAATTTTACGAACGACGCTTTAAATAAAAAAAATAAAATACTCAGAATAACTAAACTAAACTTAATAATAAACGTAAATATAAATTAATAATTATTATAATAGGATATTATAGCGGACTAATAGATCTTAGTATTATTAAAAAAGAATAACCTTAATAAAAAAAGGATTTTAAATATTATAATTATAATAAGCCCGGATATATAGCTAAAGATTATTAATAACCTAAGCATATTTAATATTAACTTATTTTAAAAAAGCGAGCTAACGTTATAAATAAAGAAGTCCTTTATAAATAACTCTTATAAATAGCTTATTATAACGATAACTATTTTATTTACTATAATAATAAAAAATAAATAGGATAGTACTTAAAGTAACTAAGGAATAATAAACGATTAGGATACGATATTACTTTATTTTTAATTAAAACCCTAGTTATAATAATAAAATAAAAAAAAATACCCGCTTATTAACCCTATATTTTTAAAAAAAATAATATTAAATATATTATTATACTTTTTTAGATTTATAAAAATATAAAAAAGAAGGCTAAAATAAATCTTATTATAAAAAATATACTTTACTTTTTTAAAACTTAAATTAAATAAAGACTCTTAGTTAATATAAAGGAGTAACTTTTTAAATTTAAAAAAAAAAAGACCTAATACTAAAAAGATTATAAGTAGCCTTATTTATATAGTATAACAAAACTATATAAACTAGAAATAATTTATCAAGTTTAAAAAAGACTTAATTTAAATAAAATCCTAACTAAGTCTATTTATATAATATAAAAAGTAAATAGTAATAAAAAGTTTATTTATAAAGTTAAGGAATAGCTTAAAAACCTCTTATATAAAAATAAAATTAAAATAATTAAAAAACTAACTTTTAATTTTAGAATTATAAAAAAAAAAAATTAACTTTAACTTTAAAAAAGAAAATATTAAAATAAGACCTAGCTTTTTTTATTTTAATAAAATAGAATTATTTTATAATTTAAATAAACTTTATAATATTACTTAATAACGTATTTAAATAAAGATTAATTATAAAGTATTACTTAATATTAATAATACTAACTTTAAAAAGGATAATAAAGAACTATAGTATAAATATATTTATTTATTTATAAATAACTAAACTATTTAGTTTTATAGGACTAAGGAACGTAAGAAGGTTATAATAACTCCTTATATAGATAAGGACTATTTCTTACTCGACCCTACGGACCTTTTTTATAAAGAACTATTTTAAGTAAAGTACTTAAATAATAAGTATTTTTAGTACCTCGTATATAAATAAAATAGCCGTTTTTATTTATAAAAACGTAATAATAAATTTATTAAAAATATTTATATAAAAAACTAATTACTTAGTTAGACGTTATTAAGTTTTAATAATAATAACGAAGTAATATTCGGTTTAGATTTTAACTTTTTTATAAAATACCTTAATAGCGAATATATAAAATAAAAAGACTATAAATATAATTAATACTAAATTTATTACGTTAAAAAAGCTAAAATATAGAGAGAATAATAAGAACTATATAAATAAGGTACTTAATAAAAAAAGCGTATATTAAAAAACTAAAAAAGCTAATTATAAAAAAATAATAAAAAATAAGAATAAAAAAGAAGTTCTTATATATAACTTAATAATATAACGACGTATATTTATAAATTAATTTTAATATTTATAAACGAGGACTAAATACTATTATTAATAATAGTATATAAAAAACTTATATTTTATTAAAAATAGTAAATAAACTTAACTTATTATAAATATAAAAAGGTAATTTATATTAATTATAAATAGTAAAAGGGGAACGAGTTAATTATAATTATAAGTATATTAATTAGGAAACCGTATACCTCTCGATATATATTAATAATTAATAAGAATAATTATAATACGATATTATAAAGATTAGAAATATTAATATTATTTTAAAAATCTCGTAGTTACGAAAGTATAACTTATAAATAAATTAAATTACTAACTAAGTCCTCTAAGAAAATCTAATTATTAAATAATTTAAAGAAAAAAAAGAATTTAAACGAATTTTTAGTAACTCTTAAAAAATAAGAATAAATATAATATATAGCTTTTATTAAAATAGTAAAAGGTTTTAAAAAGTTTATATATAATACTAACGACTAAAGATTATAATAACTCTAAATTATACTTAAAGAGTACTAAATATATATAAAACTATTTATAAAACCTAAAGAAATAAGATTATTAAAATATAATAGTTAGGATATAGAGATCGAACTTAAAAAAGAAACGTAACTTAGGTTCTATTTAATATACTTAATAAACTAAAAAAAATAAGAGTATTTTAATAAATATATTAATAAAAAACTTAAAAAGAGATATATTTAACTATTAAATTTTCTTATAAGATTCCCTTTATTTTTTATATTAAAAAAGGGTAGAAAATTAAGACTTATTATTAACTATAAAAGACTTAACGAAATTATAAAAAAGAATTACTATCCCTTATTACTTATTACCGAGTTTAAAAATCTATTTTACAAAACTAATTAGTTTATTATTATAAATTTTAAAGAAGTATTTAATCAGATTCGAATTAAAAAAAGAAATAAGTAGAAAATAATATTTTAAACTTATAAAGGACTTTTTAAGTACCTTATTATACCCTTTAGACTTATTAATACTTTAATAACTTTTTAAATAATAGTTAACTACGTACTATAAAAGTACGTCAATATTTTTATTATTATTTATATTAATAATATCCTTATTTTTTCTCTTTATCTCGAAATATATAAAAAATATATTTATATAGTATTTTAAAAATTTTAAAATATTAAACTATATACTAAACTTTTTAAATACGAGTTTTATATATAAAAAGTAAATCTTTTAAGATATATTATTATATTAAGATAAATCTATATATAAATATTAAAAATAAAAATAATTAGGAACTAGCTTATATTATAAAACGTTAAGGATATATAAAAATTCTTAAGATTTATTAATTTTTATTAACGATTTTTTAAAAACTATACTAATATAATTAAATCTTTTAATAACTTAATATAAAAAGATACCCTATTTATTTAGGACCCTAAATATAAAAAAGTATTTATTAAAATTAAAAATATAGTCGTTTTTAAATTAGTTATTATAATCCCGGACCTTTAAAAACCTTTCGAAATCGAGACTAATACTTTAAATTTTATTATAAAAGTAGTTCTAAAATAATAAAATAAGTAAAAAATTTTTTATTTATATTATTTTTATTTTAAAGTATTTTACGGAGTAGAATTAAATTAGTAAATCTATAATAAAGAACTAATAATAATTATTAAAATATTTCGAAAATAGAAATTATAATTATTTAGAACTAAGTACGAAGTTATAATTTATATAAACTATAAAAACCTTATAAACTTTATAATAAATAAGAATTTAAATAAATAATAAGTTAAATAGAGCGAATTCTTATTTAAATATAATTTCTAAATTATTTATTAAAAAGGTTTAGAAAATAATAAAATAGACGCTCTTAATAAAAAACCTAATTATAAAGTTACGGTCCCCGAAGAGATATAAGTTATTTTTAAATAAGAAAAGGACGGTAGCTTTATACTAATTACGAAGCTTTTTATAATAGTTAGAAAGATTAATACTAACTTAATTAAAAAAATAATCCCTAAACTTATTATAAAAATTTATAATATATTAGTATATAGTTACTAAGGAATTATTAAAACGTAAAAACGGATTTATTAGTATTATAATAAATCTGCTATATATATTAAAATTATAAAAATAATTAAGGACTATATAACTTATAAAAAATATAAAAATAGCTTATATAAACTTTATAGTAAGCTATAACTATTATAATTACTTATAAAAATATAGTAATTAATTATATAGGACTTTATTATTAAATTATTAAAGTTTAGAGAACTATTTATTAAAATATAGTATAATAATATCTTAATTATAGTTAACTAACTTACTAAGTTTATATACTTTATCTTTTATAAAGAATTTAGTATAATAAAAAACTTAATATACGTATTTATTAAAGCTATATTTTTAAACTACGGTTTATTAAGAAAAATTATTTTTAATAGGGATAAGCTATTTATTTCGAAGTTTTAGAAATTACTAATTTTGTAATTTAGTATAAATTATAAACTATTAATAGTATTTTATTTATAAACCAATAGATAAATAAAAAGGATTAACTAAATTTTTAAAATATACCTCTATTATTATATAAACTATAACTAGGATAATTAGGTAGTACTTTTATTAATAGCCTAGTTTATATATAATAATATAGTTAATAAAAGTACGAGAAAATCCCAGTTTTATTTTAATTATAGATTTTAGTTAATAATATATAAAGAAGTATAATAAGGATTATAAATTATAAAAGCTATAATAAATATAAGAAAATTTAAAAAGATTTATAAATAAATATTAATAAACCTCGAATTTATATAATAATATATAAAAAGAAATATAGATAAATTAAGGATTAGAAAACTATTTTTAAAAAAGGGGGATAGTATTTATCTTTTTTATTATAATATTAAAATAAAATAACTAAGTAATAAATTAAACTATAAAAAACTTAGACTTTTTAAAATTATTAAAAAAGTTTTATTAATTAATTATAAATTAAAATTATTAAATATAATATAGTACTACCCCGTTTTTTACGTTTTATTACTCAAGTTTATATTAAAAAGTTTATATATAAAAGATTATATTATTATTAAACTAAACTAATTAGAATATAAAGTTAAATAAATTATTAATTATAAAATAAAAAATAATAAAAAAGAATACTTTATTAAATAAAAAAACTACGGATATAAAGAAAATATATAAGAACTTATTACGAACTTTTAGAATTTTTAATAACTTTTTAAAGAGTATTAAAATTAAAATTAAACTTAGAACTCCTAGTTATTACGGTATTTTAATTAATAATTTTAAAAATATTATTAATTTATATTTTACGGGTTATTAAAGAAGTATTTTTAGAATCCTTAGGAAACTCTTTTAATATAATTTAACTTTTTTTAAATATTATTCGTTTTTAAAAATAAAACCGTTCTAATTTAAATAACGACTTATTTAGCTTAGTTTAAGCTTATTAATAAGCCTTAGTTTTTTTTTATAACTCCGTAGCTCTTTTTTAAAACTACGACTTTTTTACTTCTTTTTTATAATTAAAATAGTTAAATCTTATTATTAACTAACTAATTATACTTAATTAGCTAGAACTTAGTAAATAAAAAACGTAATATTTATAAGTATAAATAGTATTAGTAAACGTATTATATAAAATACTTAAATAATAATATATTTTATAAACTTTAAAATTAAAAAAAACTAAATAACGGACCCCTCGCAAACAATAATTTAAATAAAATATTATTTTTATATTTTTATTAAAAAAACGAATAATATATAATAATTTATAACGAGACGTAGTTATTAAAAATTTCGATTTTTTAATTCGACTTAATATTATATTAGTATATTTTAAAAAAAGGAAAATACTTAACGATTCCTTAACTTAAGAATAGATAACCTATTTATAAACTTAGAGGACTAGACTTTAAAAAAAAAGAGCTAATATTATAACTTAATATATATAATAAAATTAGGGTCCCGCCCTATAGGACTTACGGTAGCTATTATATTATATATATAAAAATATAGACTTAAGGTAACTCTTCTTAAGATAAAAGAACTATAAATAAGTTACGTAACTACGATTATATAATAAAATAAAAAACGAATACTTATAAATAAATAGGACGGACGATTATAAATAAATAAGACAGATAACTATTTAATAAATAATTAAATAATAATAAATAAAAATATTATAAAAAATATATTTATAAATAAAACTTATATATAATATAAACTTAAGCCGGGCTTAAGGATAGACTTTTTATAACTTCTTTAATAATTAATTTAATATTAAATCTTATAATCGCTTTTAACTATTTTTATTAAAAACCTCTTTTAATAAAACTATAATTAATTATTAAAGCCTTATTTATTTTACGATTTATAAATATAGCTTTAGGGAAGCTATTTATAATTATAATACTATTTATTTAATACTTATAGCCTTAACTTGTATTAATATACTTACTATAACTAGCTAATCGTAATACTCTATAACCCTTTTTTTTTATAAACCTTAGTTAAATAGATTAATACTACGTTAATTTACTTATTATTAAGCTAATCCGTAATTTTATATATTTATATCCCTTAATAGTCCGGGTTAATATTTACTTATTTATAAGGGATTAGGATTTTATTTAAGATCGGGTTTTATCCTCTTTTTTTTTACCTTAACTTACTAAGGGTCGTACTCTAGCTTATACTCGTATTAATAATTATTAGCGTATTTTATTTTAATAAAAATATATTTAATCCGCATACTAGTTATAATAAATCTATATAATAGTTTTTTTTAAAGCTTTATAAATATAAAAGATTAACTTTAATAGGATTACGCTTTTAAAAAGAATTATATAATATAATATACTTTTTAACTATATAATATACGTAATATACCCTAAGTACGTACTTAATATAATATAATAATTTCGATATAAAAACTATTATATAATTTAGGATAAGTAAGCTACTTTATAATAATACTAATTAAAAAGGTTAATAATAAAAGTCGGCTATAATAGTTAGCTATAATAGTTAGTTATAATAGTTAGAAGCGGCCCTTAACTATAGAAATTCTAAACTTTAATAATAACGTAAAGGTTTTTAAAAAAAAGGCTAAATAAGCTAATATTTATTACTTTTTAGAACTTATAAAAATTCTTTTTATCCTTATCGCTTCTAATATTACCTAAATCTATTCTTTATTTAAACTAAATAAATTTATTAAATAAATTTACTAAATAAACTTATTAATATATAAACTACTACTTTAAAAATACTTATTAATAAGTCTACCCCTTTTGGGCTAAGTGCCCTCGGCTAGCTCGACGCTATAGTTATTATAGCTAACGTAAGTACGCCCGAGGATTAGTAAAGTACTTTTTAATAATATAAAATTTAGCTAAGTAATAGTATAAACGCCGTAAATAGCCGGGCTAATATAAATATTAAAATCTAATATATTAATATTAGCTTAGAAATTATATTTTATAAAATTAAAAATCTTTTTAATATGGGCTATATTATAAATATAAGGGAATATATAAAAAGCCCCCTAATTTTTAATAAAAAAGAGTATATAATATAAGATTTAACTACTTATATAAGTTAGTATTAAGAGGTCTTATATATATTAAAATAGGTATAGCTCGCCCTCTAAATAGCTAGAACTTAGAGGACTTTATATAAGGAAAGGTCGGGAGTTTTAATTAGTAATTAAGTATAGAGCGCAATATACTTAGTTTTTTCTAATACGTAATATATAGTACGGCCCCGGCAAATTGCTCTGTTAAGAGGATAATAAATCTATACTTTTATTACTTAACGAATTTATTAAGGTCTAAGAAATTCCCGCTTTTTCTTATTATTTTATTATTACTTTTATTTTTATTATTTTTAGTAATTATTATTACTTTTTGAAATTGCTAGCTATTATATTTATTAAGATCCTTTTTTTTATTTAATATAAAAGAATAAGTTTTAGTAATTCCTTTTCTTAATAATAATAGTAAACGTTTATATTACTATAAGAAAATATAATAATTAATCTTAAGATCTTTATTACTTACTAATTTCCGCTATTTTATATACTTTTAGCTTCCTAAGCCTCGTACTCTTTATAATTTCTAAATAGCTTCTTTTTTTAACCTACCCCTTTTAAAATAGTATTCTATAAAAATAATTAAAAATAAATATTAAATAGCTTATAAAAGAGCCGTATAGGTTATTAAATATAATTAATAAAATTAAGCCCTCTTTTTTATAAGATTATAAACGTTAAGGACTTATTAAAAATACCTACTTATTACTCGTACTTAGTAAGGTTAAATACTTTAGAAATCTTTTTTTTATAGCTTCTTAATACTCTATTTTATATTTTTTAAGTAGTTTATTTTATAGCTTAATTATAATTAAGTAATTATTACTTATTAGTAATCCTTTTTATTACTTAGTTAATTTTTCGAAATTAATAATTTCGTATTAAGAGCTAGTATAAAAAAAAGCTTTTTAATAGCTTTTTAGAAAATTTTTTTTTTTTTTTTAGATCCTCGTTTTTTTAACCTTTTTTTAATTTAATAATAATTTTATTAAGAAGTCGTAAGACTATTTTAAAATAGCCGCCTTTTTTTTAAGTTAATTTCTGAAATCCGTAATATTCTTAATTTAATATTATTAGGACTTTTAAATCCCCTTTTTTTTTATTAAACTATTCCCTATATTATATTCTTAAGTAATACCTAGGGGGTAGTTAAGGGGGTTATAAAGAAATTATTTAAATTACGAACTTAAAGTCGTACTTAAAAAATCTTTATAATAATAAACCTTTTTATATACTATAAATTTCTTAGCTTAATAACTCCTATAAGGTTATTTTTATTACTAAATAAGAATATTTATATTTAAAAATCCCTCTTTTTAATTACGTAATACTTTTTTATATCGTATTATTAAGCTCGTTTATTATACTAGTTAATTAAGTAAGTAGTTATTATATAAATATTTCTTTTTACTAATTTAATTAGTTAATTTCTAATTACGGGCTAGTTATAAAAAAGTTAGTTAATAAAAAAGCTATTTAAAATAATAATAAAAAGCTAGTTATTTAAATAGTTTTATTAATTAATATAGTTTAACGTAATAAACGTTAACCTCTTATAAGTAATAAAAAGTTATGTAATAGTTTTTTTTTTCTAGCTTTATAAGTATAAAAGATTAACCTTAACGGGATTACGCTTTTAAAAGAAATTATACGATATAATATATTTTTTAATTATATAATACGTATAATATATCCTAAGTACGCGCTTAACGTAATATAATAATTTTAATATAAAAACTACTATTTAATTTAAAATAAATAAGCTACTTTTTTTATTACGTAATAGCGCTAGTTAGAAAGGTTAATAATAAAAGTCGGCTATAATAGTTAGTTATAATAGTTAGCTATAATAGTTAAAGGCGGCCCTTAATTATAGAGGTTCTAAACTTTAATAGCGACGTAGAGGTTTTTAAAAAAAAGGGCTAAATAGGCTAATATTTATTACTTAGAGCTTATAAAGATTCTTTTTATCTTTATTATTTTTAATATTACCTAAAGCTACTCTCTATTTAAACTAAATAAATTTACTAAATAAATTTATTAAATAAACTTATTAATATATAAACTATTACCTCGATAAGAACCCACTTTACTTTTAGTATATAATTAGTAATTAATAAGCTAGAACTCTTTAAAAATACTTATTAATAAGTTTACTCCTCTTAAACTAGGCACCCTTTTTAACTAGCTCGACGCTATAGCTATTATAACTAATATAAATATATTTAAAAAGTAGTAAAATACTTTTTAATAGTGCGGAATTTAGCTAGGTAATATTATAAGTACCGTAAATAGCCGGGCTAATATAAATACTAAGATCTAATATATTAATATTAACTTAGTTATAATAGTTATAATAAACGAGCTAGAAGTATATAGGGTTAGGATAATAAGTTAGTATTTTAAATAGCTCTTACGGGACCCCCTAGGTAATAATAATACTTATATAAAAAAATAAATTATACTAAACCTAGCTACTTATATAGGCTAATACTAAGAGGTCCTATACGTATTAAAATAAATAAAGCTCGCTCTATAAGCAGGTAATAAAAGGTTAGGAGTTTTAGTTAGTAATTAGGTATAGAGCGTATTATACTTAGTTTTCTTTAATACGTAATATATAGTACGGCCCCGGCGGATTGCTCTATTAGGGGGGAATAAAAAGTTATAATTACTTAATTTTATACGATATTTAAAAATTACCTCTTTTTTTATCTATTTTTATAAAGTTAATTAGTACGAATTTCTTATTCTATATAATATTAAAAAGTCGTTTTTTTTACGTAATAAGATATTTTATTAATTTATAATAATAAAATTTAATTATTAATTAATATTAATATTCTTATTATAAAGTAATTAGTTCGAACTATAAGTTAATAAAAAAATTAATTAAATTATATAAATTTTTATATAAGTATAAAAAAGAAGCTCTAACTATAAGTTAGGCTAGTTATAATAATTATAAATAGGGCCCCTAATTGGCCCCTGCGCAGTTAGCCATATGCCGTGGTCGAATTAGACTTCTAATCCAATACAATCCCACAACTCCGACGAGGCCGACTTCTAAACCAGGGCTACACCCAATCAGGCGACCACAATGATGGCCTGCAGTCCAGCCACGGTGTTTAACCGCTCAGTGTAACGATGCGATACTCTCAAGGTACCTTGATTTTGATTAATTCGTAAATTACATATAGGCGATGAAGGATAGGCAGTTCCTCCACCGGAGATCCCACCGGTTGGCCCACCGGAGGTTCGCATTCTGCCGTCTAGGCCTGAGGGGAGCCTTTGTGATGGTAACATGTCTGCATTTTCTTGCGAATAGTGTATCTTCCGGGTTGAGGGAATTTCATCATTGCGGTAAATGAGGTGGTGCAGATCTGGAGTTCCCTCAGGATTCAGCCACAGATTGATATCCGATTAAAAAGGTTATCATAAGAGTGTCCCCATGATTATCTCGCATATAAATGATCAATTGAGCTGAAGAATACACGACAAATCAGACGTTCTTGCAAAGAACAGTCTATATCTTGTGTCATTATGCTCGTCTACTTCGTCTTCCTTCAGTACTTGGCCTGGGCTGCAGCCCAGATCAACTTCACCAACCCGATCATCTGGCAAGATCTCCCAGACATCGACCTAATCCGCCACGGCGACGCATACTACTATTCCGCCTCAACCTTTCAGTTCTCACCTGGAGCAGTGATCCTACGCTCTTACGACCTCGTCAACTGGGAATACGTCTCCCACTCGGTACCAAGTCTGGAATTTGGCAACACAGAGGGCTTTGATCTCGTCTCCGGCCCTGGGCAGCGCTACAATCAGGGAATCTTTGCATCTTACTTCAACTATCGCAAGAGCACCGACAAGTTCTACTGGGGAGGATGCATCGTGGGCGACTGGAAGACTTATATCTACACCGCGCCCGCCGTGGAAGGCCCCTGGACACAGAGCTCCGTCATCGATATCTGTCTCTACGATGCGGGCATGCTCATAGACGACGACGATACGATGTACGTAGCGCACGGCAACACCAACATCTCAGTCGCTCAGTTGAGCGATGATGGTCTACGTGTTGTCAGAGACGAGATCGTCTTCAACTCGACAGAGGAGCTCGGCTACATCGAAGGATCCCGTTTTTACAAGAGGAACGGCGCCTGGTACCTCTGGATCGTCAAGCCAGTCCCGAACCAAATTGTGCTCAAGTCTACAACTGGACCGTTCGGACCCTATGAGTGGAGATGGGTACTGCAAAGCAATGGAAATCCAGTCCCAGGCGCGGGCAACCCGCACCAAGGCGCTCTCGTGAGCACGCCCGACGACAAGTGGCATTACATCGCGCACCTCGAAGCGTACCCAGGAGGCCGCATTCCCGTCCTCGCACCCGTCCACTGGGACGATGACGGTTGGCCTCACGTGGACTTTGTGGATGGGCAGTGGTCGAGCTCCTATCCCTACCCTCTCCCAGAGCACCCAGTCAAGCCCATCACCGGCACAGACAAGTTCGAAACACTCGGTCCTCAATATCAATGGAACCATAATCCAGATAACTCGGCATGGGCTATCAACAACGGCCTCGAGCTCCATACGGCGACTGTCACGGACGACTTCTTCCGCGCTCGGAATACCCTCACGCATCGTATTCTTGGGCCCCAGTCTATTCTCACCGTGGAACTCGATCACTCGCGGATGGCGGATGGCGATCGGGCGGGTGTTGTCCTCTTCCGCTACGCTGCCGCTTGGATTGGGATCATCAAGAGTGGAAACAGCACAAGGGTAGCGATGGTGAACAACATTCTGATGATTCCGGATGATGGATGGCATACCGTCAACAAGGGCGACGAGATTGCGAGTGTGGAGGTGAGTGGTGCTTTGATTTGGTTGCGCCTCGAGGTCGGCGTCAACTCGTTCTATAACCAGGAAGGACGGTTTTCTTACAGCACTGATGGTATCAACTTTGAGCCTCTCGGTGAGCCACACGACGAAATTGACCGCGGCATCCTCCACTTCATGGGGTATCGGTATGGCGTCTTTAGTTATGCCACACTTGCCCGAGGTGGCGCTGTCACTGTCAAGTCTCTTAGCATCCACGAGTAGTGAGCTTTCTTCGAGCCTTCTGTCGAAATGAAGCTTGGTGAGATGTCAACAAGTGTTCGCTCGAAACAGATCGGGATCTGGGGTTCTCGGTTTTGCGGACATTGTGCACTTCCCCAATATGATATTCTTGACAAGTTACCACCATTAATGATCAATCTTAAGCTGCCAGTATTAGAAAACAACATAGCACAACTTCTGAACGATCATCGCAATCATCTGAAATGCATATGCCTGTCTCATTCCTCGCAAACTCAAAGTGACTGGATTTTTGCCACCAAGCACAGGCACACAAGTTGAAAGAACATCGCCCTGAACAAACACATGCCAACACAGATCTTGTAAACATTCAGCCAGCCGGATGTGCCTACCTTGATGCCCCCGCATCTATGAGGGCTTTCGAGCGATCCGCGTCAGACATCTGACCGTCTGGCATACCTCTTACAATTCAGGTCTAGCCGTGCCGGACAGCCGGAAAGACATACGCGTCCGGGGGCGGAGAAGGGAGATCCATCGTCCGAGAACCAAAACCCCCCTTAAAAGCCCGCCGCGCCGTCCGATCCGGCCCCGCCTCCTGCGCCACCACCAGAAACCCCTCCCCCGGCCGGAAGGCCCGCTACCGCGCGCGCGTATGAGAAAACGAACATTGCTGGGAGCTTGCATTTCCTATGGATCACTAATATGTACTCTGTACGGAAGAAACTCTCCCAAGTTAAGAAACGGCCCAATCTAGAACTCCCGTTGTGGAACCGTTATGTCAATGGGGCAAAAGTCTAGGCCTCTCGTTCCTACGGTCCCCCGCTCCGCCAACGCGTCCTTCCCGCCATGGATGCATGGACGGAAGAACCACTCAAATGGGTGAGAAAGCAGGGTAAACGTGCCATTCAACAGAACCAGCCGCCTTCATATAGCAACTATGAGTGTGGCAATTACTAGGCGCTTTCTAGAGCGTATCTCATACGAAATAATTGAGGAACGGAAAGCAGTAATAGTGATGATAGCAGCAGTCGCAGCAGCAAGGGTAGCAGCAACAGAAATAGTAATAGTATGGACGGCAACAGTAAGAATAATGATGACAGAAATAGTGGCAGCAAGAGTAGCAGTGGCGATAGCAGTGAATAGTAACAGTAGAAATAGAACGAAGGTATCGAACGGTAAACCATTGTACCACCCACTCGTTACTAAACTAGAAACTCAACTCTCAAAGGTTTGGGTATCTCCAAACAATCCACATCGGCACTTGCTCGGTAGTCTCTCATGCAATCCCAGATAGAAAGCCCACCAAATGGTCAGATTTTACTCCATCACAGCATCAATGCCTCGTTCCAAAGGGTGGGCTGTCGTTACACCACGACGCACCAAACTCAGGGGCAAATCTGCAGGCAGAGAGCCAAGCTTTTCTCGGTCCGTTGATGGCGCCAAACGGTCAACCACGCCACCAGCAATCAACCCGTCACTCAATGAGCCGCATCCTCCCGTCTACAAAGCGACCATCGCGTCACAGAAAGAAAAAAAAACAAAACGGGAGCCCAAGGTACTTGGATTCCCAAACATCCAAACACCATATTGCGATCTCTGGTCTCCCACCGGGTAGAGGGTCAACGTTTGATAGAAAGTATCCGTAGCGTATCCGTAGCGCAAAGGCAAGCCTGGGCGTAAAGTAGCCGTGTGAAACATTGATTGATAACAACGCTCCAAAGTTTGGTGCTTTCAACGCCTGGTAGATCCCGCCAATTGGGGGGGACGCGCTACACGGTCCCAGCGGAACACCCATCTTATCCACCCGGCCGGCTGGGGGCTGTGGCATATCGCTGGGGGAAAAAAGTTGCAAGGTAATCTATCACAAACGTCTCCGGAAGAGCCGCCGACGGGAATGTCGCAAGATCGTCATCCACAGATTCATTGAGCGCATATTGCAATTTGCAGGTCTTTCTCTCTCGGCTGCCCTCCCGGTCAATACGGTCAAATGACGATTGAGAGTAAAACGGAAGATCGGGTCTGGCAATTTGTAGAGCCTACCAAATCGTACCGCGTAAAAAGCCCCGCGTATGCGAGTCAATCATCAAGCTATGAGCGGATATCCCCCCAACGAACATATTACCCAAACCCACAACACAATCTCGTCAATCTGGGCGAAATTCCTCCTACATCTGTATTCGTCCTCCGTAAGGAATACTCCAAGGGTCATTATGGTTTCACAACCGTCATGTTCAAAATCCAAACCGTTATCCCAGTGGAATACCCGAGGGGGAGGGCCGAGGGGCTCGTTAATTCGAACAAAGTTATAGCGGAGGGACAAAGAACAAATGAACAACCCCAGTCCATCGCCCCCACCGAGGCACCAGGTAAATTGGACCAGGACCCCCGGGGAGCGAATGATCAATTTCTTCCCCGATTCCCCGATTGTCACTCGGAACCACCCAATCTCACCTTTACCGTTTGATTAGTTTAAAAACGGTGGATCGAGCCCGCCTGGGGACGCGCAAGCACCTGTGGCCCCCCGCGGTAAGCCAAATGGGTGGTGCTATTCGGCGGAGATTGTGCCGAGTCGGGACCGGGACATTGTTTACGTTGCAGGCATACCTTCCAATTCTACGGATAGTGTTAGGTCCAAGATGTGAGGCTCAAGTTCAGTAAATTTGTTTGGACATCCGCAAGGGTCTCGGATATTGTTGGTAGCCATGTCACATATCAACGCAGAATTGTCGTTTTGTGAATTGTGTAACTCATGGGTATATTTGATCCCATTATCAGCGATAGCTTCCCACCTCTGCCTCTAGGGCAGTCAAAAGGTCAGAATTACAAAGTTGGCTAGACCCAAAGTTGTCCTCCAACAATGTGGAAGTGAAAGCGAAAGAAACCCAGAGGTTCAAAAAAAATCATGATCCTCGGGCATAAAAAAACGATACGCCGCCCATTGCCTTTGCCCACCGGAACGCCTTACTGTGCAGTTTTGAGGGTTTCTCGTCCAATGTACCTTTTCGTCGTTGTATATCCGAACGAAATGCAAAGCCTCATGTAGTCTTGCTCATCTACCACTTTCTTTGACTCGTCATTATTTCTGGGCACGCCATCTTAGATGACCAGTCCCTTACCGATGCCCTGGACCTGGAACCCAAGCTTCTCAAGGTCGGGAACGGAGACGACGTTACGCCCATCGAGCACAAGACGAGGGCGCTTCATGACCGACGCTGCCCACTCCCAGTCCACCGGGTCGCCCAAGTCTTCGTTGGCGGCATCGAAGTTGCAACCCTTGCAGCCTTCCTGACACTCAGCCTCGGCCTTCATGCGCTTCAATGGATCCGTCGGCGTGTTGGTGCTAGTGCGAGAAACAAATTTCTCAAGTTCGACAATGTCCATCTCGGACAGAGTATCCTTGATGAAAGCCTTGGCCTCTTCGCGGGACGCCTCGGGGCTGCTCCAGACAGACGAGCGACGAGCAGTAGTCTGGGCCTGCTTCGGGTACCGGAAATGGTACCAGGGGGTAAGAATACAGATCGCACTCGAGCCGTGGACGGTGTCTCTCCAGTTGGTGTGGACCTTGACACGCTCAACGACACGCTCGTCTGGAATAGACTGACGAACCTCCTCCATCACCTCGACAGGGTCACAGCCAGGGTCGAAGATTGCGATTTCGTTGGGCATCTCGTGAGCCAGCTCAGTGATGATGTGCACAGCAATACTGTTGCGGGTATCGTTGGTGTTCTCCTTGAAGGCAAATCCGAGGATGGCCACCTTCTTGCGGCGCAGGTTGCCGTTGAGAGCGCGGTGAACCTTCTGGGCAAAACGCTCACGCTGGTACTTGTTGATATCAAGGACACCCATCCAGTAGTCGGCGACGGTGTCCAAGTGGAGAGTACGGGCCATGTAGGCCAGGTTGAGGATATCCTTCTCGAAGCAAGAACCACCGAATCCAACACCTGCGTGGAGGAACTTCTTGCCCAAGCGAGTGTCCGCGCCGATACCCTGGCTAATCTCCTGCACGTCGGCACCGAGCTCCTCGCAGAGAGCACTGATGCTGTTGATGCTGCTGATACGCTGAGCAAGCATTGCGTTGGCTACCAGCTTGGTCAACTCGCTGGACCAAGTGTTGACGGTCAAAATTTTCTGCTCGGGAACCCAGGCGGCGTAAACGCTCTTGAGGGCGTTGGCAGCCCGAATGCCAGCAGGAGTGGTAGAGCTGCCGATCAGAATGCGGTCGGGGTGCATAAGGTCGCGCACTGCGGTTCCCTCGGCAAGGAACTCGGGGTTCGACACAATCTCGAATTCGGCGTCGGGCTGGTACTGGGCCATCTATTCGGGTATTAGTTTCGATCTATTTCTGCTATGAAGACGGACTATGTTGTGGTTTATGTATTCTTGGGTTTAAGAACTTACAATTTCGCGAATCATGCGAGCAGTACCTGTAGGTACTGTGCTCTTCTCAACAATGACAGCACCATCCTTTGCATACTTGGCGACAGTCTCAGACGCTCCTTCCAGAGCGCTCAGGTCGGCAGTGTAGCCGGCACCGAGTCCGTAGGTCTTAGTAGGCGTGTTGACGCAAATGAGAACAATGTCTGCTTCGCCGATGCATCGCTGGACGTCGGTTGTGAAGGTGAGGTTGGGCTTGCGAGGAGCAATCTTCACGGAGTTGCTGACTGAGGGGAGGAAGGCTGTCGCCTCATTGGTACCATCACGAGAGATGCGGACGATCTTGGGAAGTCCAGCCTCGTGGATAGGGAGATGGGGAGAGTTCCATGCGGCGATACGGTCGGCATTGAGGTCCACGACGTTCACGGTAAGGTCGGGGTTGTGCAGTGCGATCAAGGCCGCAGTAGGGCCACCTGCAGTGATTTGTTAGCTCCATCTTGGATCCTATCGAATACGAGGTCTGTATGAGTCCAATTTTGACGACAGTGCTTGCGTCAGATTTAATCAGTGACATTTACAGCATCCACCGATATTAAGTTCGTGACGCCTGCCAGCTAATTCGAATCTGGAGCTAATAAAGCAGTTCAAGCCTTGTAAAACATGGGCTGAACAAGGATGGAGGATGGACAAGAGTCATGGCCACGGCCACGGGGGAGAATTCGATGCCGATAGCCATCGCGACGATTTCACTTACCAACAAAACCAGCGCCAACGAAGCAAACGTTCTTGACGTTCAGTGGCTCAAGTGGTTCCAGATCTGAGGCATCCAGCGATTCGTGATGCTTCAGCTCGGGGCTGCGAGGCCTAGAAGCGGGAGGGGAGGAGTTCGGCGTTCCGGTGCCAGAAGCAGCATCTGAGTGGCCTGCGCTGAGGGCCGGTGATTCGGAAACCATACTGCCAACGGTTGAGGATGAGTCTGTGGTGATGAGGGTTGTACGAGCGAAGCTTGCAGCCATCGATTGAATGCTCTGTTGACGAACAGAGCTAACGATAATGGACGAATGATAAAAGGGTTGAAGTCCCTTTTTGTTCACTGTGATGAAGGCCTGGGGTATTTGCAGGGTACGCAAGGCCGGTGGGATGTCGACGGGTTCCGAAGAGAGAAATCAAAAAGTGATCCAGTCGATACTCTTGATTAGAGAAACGTGGCTTGAGTTTGCGGAAAGCGAGCGAAAAACAAGTTGTCGTGGTAGTTGTTGATCTTGCTGGCAAGTCGGAGTGACGAGTGTGGCCCTTTTGAAGGCACACGGGTTGGGAGTTTGGGGTGGTGAATGGTGGACACTCTTAGGATCGGACGACGGCCGTGAGTTGTGTAAATTGATGGGTCTGAGAAGTGACTGATAATCGAAAATGGGGTTCTCAAAGGCCCAAAGCTGAATTCCCTTGCGTTGCTTGGCAAGTCGGTTTCTGCTTCCTTTTTCTGCGGTTTGTCTGGTGAATGAACAGCGAGACAAATCGAGTCGAGTCGTACTTTTGGAGCGAACAAGTACAAATTGGCGGGATCGGAAAGGTGGGTGCGGGTGACGGCGTAGACGTAAGACGAACGGCGTACGTAGGAGCGGAAGTGGGATTGGATAGGTGCACTAACGCTCAAACCGGCTTCACATGGGATTTGGCGCTCGTTGTAAGAAGTGGCCGATGAAGTTCGGTGATGTGTCCCAGACAGGTGAATCGGGAAGAGAGGTAAGGGAGGTGAGGTGAAGTGAGGTGGGAAGAGCTCTTGGAGGAGGGGTGATCTGGTGTAGTTTAATGTGAAAGAAGCTGGGCAGACGTGGAGCGAGCGGCAGGTTTATTCAAACCCGGAATTTCATCAATCTCCAACGAAAGTGAGGGCAAAGCGCACGAATACAGTAACAGTACCACAGTAATGGCTGAACGGACGATTTCAAGGGAGAAAATGCAGCAGGTAGGGCACAGGGGCTCTTTCTTGATATATCCTGCAGGGTCTTGGCTCTTTTTCTTGTTACTCCCCTCCTTCTTTTCCGTCGACGGTGCCGTCCGAGAGTTGTGGACTGTGGACTGTGGACTGTGGACCACGAAGCTGGACAGTCGGGATAGGGGATGGGTGATGGACGATGCGTGATGGGATGGGATGGGACGTGGTGCGTGGATAGGATGGGATGGGATGGGATGGAGTCTTGGAGATGGGCAATGCGGGACCTCAATGTGGATTGGATGGGAGCATGGCATGGAGAGAGAAAAAGATAGGCATGGCATGGGCATCGCATCCTTGTTCGCAGATGGCCAGAGGGAACCAGCGATTTCCCATCCATCCCGGTTGCCGTTGCTGCTCCTTCATCGTTGCTCCTCTGCTCTGCTTCGCTGCCGCTTTCCTATCCGTACCGGTATTCGTGACAGCAAGCATACTACAAAGTAGGAGCAAGAACAGGGACCAGGAGGTACCAAAGACGAGGACACACCCAGGACTCTTGGAGCAGGAGCACAAAGTAGCGAGACCGGGACCGGGACCAGGTACTTAGCTTTCCTAGAATAGCGTAGTGAATGGACGTGTGTAGGCAAGGCAAGGTACTTGGGTCCGTCTGAGAGGTATTAAACGGTACGCACGGGGTATTGTCACGGAATTCTCTTTTCGCCTCTTAGTGAGCCTGACGTGTCCTGACTACCTTCCTTGTGAAATCAATGTTCGGATAGCCTGTGGGTGAGATATTGGACGATTTTCGGCGGCAATGGGAGCAGAAAAGAAAGCAGAAGCCAGATGCAGCCGGAGGCGCACAAGGGAGTGAGTTAGTCTGTTGTTCGCTGTCGCTGACTCTTCGCCTTGGAGACTTCTTGGCCTTATCGTACGGCAACGTTTCCACCGCTCGAAGCTTGGCATTCGGTACGGCAGCCGTGTCGAATCCCAAGACTCCTTCGTCGTGCAGGTGAAGGTTGCAGCCACGGAGTTTTATTGCAACGTGAGGTACTGTGCATCCGTACGTACGCAATAGACAGCTTCATCGAATAGCGGCTCAGGCCTGGCCAGGGAGGAGAGGGAGCCAGCCGCGCATGGAAAGGTACGTCGTCCGTCACGGAGTGCTCCTATTGCCATGTTTGCTTTTCTGCAAGAAGGCGTCGTACCCACGCTGTACCATTCTCTGTACCCAGACGCAGACCCCGGATACTTGCGGCTGCTGCAGGCGTGGCGGGATGCCCCGGACAGTTGCAGGCTGGCAGCATCACGGACAATGAGATGGCGTGGAAGGGATGCGTGTCCTCCGTTTTGGAAAGTAGAGGGTGGCCGGCCTAAGTGTAGGACGAGCAACGGGAAGGTCTTGGCCCGGTCCCTGAACTCTCGATCCAGAAGGCTCCCCTGTCTGAGCCGTCTCTGGTTCTTTGGGATTCTGCTTTTGCAGTCTTAAGCCTTGGTGGATGAGGCTTATTAATGGGTAGGAAACATTCGCTGATGGACCATTTCCAAGCCTTGGGCGTAGCATCTCTGCAGTGCCGATGCTCTTAAAGCTGCAGGCTTGCTGGCAAAGGGGTTTTGCGATGTCAGCGCAAGTTGCTTTGGCGAGCTGCGATGCTTGATATTGACTAATGACAAGACTTTCATTACGTGGTCCCGCGGGAGGCACCGTACAGATGCTCAGGAAAGCGAACGGGGATGAAGTGAACAGAGGGAATGGGAGCCGAAACGGTTGGCTTCAAAGAGCCGTTTTTTTGGTCTTTTTTCCATCTTGTGTATCCCTTCAATGTTGCGAGGTACATCGAATCGGTACTAGTTTCTAGTGGTGAGATGAAGTACCTCAGTGGCTGGAATATCGGGGCTAAATGGTGAGCCGAGAGGAGCACTGGGGGCCCTCACAAATCTTAGTGATACTCCAGTACGTACGGATACTTGTAACTTCGAGAACAGTTGGAGATTGGAGAAGCATGGAAAATTTGGATACAAGTATCTACGCATACCCGTCCCTTAGCAGAGTGACTTAAGGCAAGCCGCAAGCGCAGATAAAAGGTGAAATTGAGTGGCCGTTACGGATACATCAGGAGGGGCCCCCGTAGTTGCTTGGCAGATGAGATACGTAGTGACGTCCTCTGGATGCCTTCCGCTCTTTTGCCTTTGGGTTCCGTCTGTTCTTCCCTTCTCTCAACTGAAAGCCTCAAATGACTAGACGTCAAGATAGGTAGCACTTTCCTACCACTCTGTCATTGCCATGTCATTGTCCGAGTGCTGACCGTCCGTTCCTACCATTCCTCTCTGTCCCTTGGGGCTGCCGGAAACTCAGGAAGTCACTTCCCTTCCCTCCCAGATAAACCCCTGCCACAAAGAGCGCACGGAACGACAGGAGGAGAGACTCACTACCGGGTCCCAAGTCCCAACTGCTGCACTAGCACGGCACCGCATGGCAGGCATGGCAAGCGTGGCAGGCATGCCAGCAGGGGACCTGAATTTGTCTTAGCCTCACTTGCCCGCAGGCCTGTCAGCTTTTGATTGAGCCTTGCAGTCTGTGACATCATCTCGAACTGGTACCTCAGCCCGAAGTTTCTGGACTTTGTCGATTATGGAAGCTGCTCTTGCTGGTAATGTCTTTTTGTAGATACTGCGGTGCATTGCTACCCGAGCAGTTTCCACGTCCCATCTTGTTTTCGAGATGCGGGAAAGAAGCAGCAGGGCAGGGAGAGATTAGAGAAGAAAGTGCGGCAAGACAGGCAACGACAGGCAAGACAAGTCTAGAATCTTTGGATCATGTCGGAGGCAACTCCTTCAAGCTTAAAGCGCCTCCAAGACTCCAGCAGATTCACCCCCACTCTGTCAGGTCAGGTTTTGCCATGTCAATATCTGCTGCTTTCTTCTTCTCATCCCATCTGCTTCACTTCCCGCCAACCTCCGAGCTGGCGTGCGCTCGCATGTACATACACACTGGCGCTGCCGCCGCGGCGCTTCCACTGCCCTTGGTTCGGTTTGGTTAAATGCTTAGCAACAGGTGGTCACAACGTCCCTCTCAAGACTCCGTCGGGAAGTACCAGCGCCCATCACTCCACTTTGTGCGCCTAAGAGACTTGTTCCTGGAATTTCACCATTCTGCGAACCCGCATGGTTAATGAACAGACTCCACCCGCCGATTCAGAGTCAGCGGGGAGCGCTCTGCTACATACGCGATCAGAAGCCCATCCGAGGTGCTTGCTTTCCGCCCAACCGGCGCGTCGCTTGTCTTTCAGACTATCATGGACGAGGTCTTTCGAAATACATGTATTCGGGAGATTACTGACCAATTCCGACTCAGTACTCCTTGCGCTCGAAAAGAGGGAGTTACCCTCCCATCAGCGATCGTCATCTGCCACACTCCCCTGGCGCTGGCGGAACGCTCTGAAGAATTGGGCTCTAACTGACGGCGGACGCTTGCTGCTCGTCGTTAGATACAGCGCACATCCACTCTACTACGCGACGGGTAAGGAAGACGACAGAGATACCCCCAATGGTGGCCCCATTTCGCAATGAACATGGGAATCTCCATCGCCTCAGAATTAAGGTAGGAGACTAGGATCGGTTTGACATACTCGCTGATCGCCATCGCCCGTTTGCTTTGTCGTCTTACCCATACAACCCTCCGAGGGGTCACCCCGACCCTGTCAATCGGCTTCACAGCTCCCATGGTGGGAGTGCTGAGCCTCTCTCGCTCAGCCATTGTGCGTCCTCCGCCTGTACTATTTCCACCATCGACTCAGGTCACTCTCTGGTGCAAGCACGTCGGTGCAGCCTTTACGGACGGCATACTGCGTAATGGATGAGCTCCAGGCTTTCGTATCCTGTAGGGGGTGCCCCAGCGCCCGAATGGAGTTCAAAGCTGCCAGCCGCCCGAGACACGACTTGCGAATCTTCCTCTGCCTTCTTTCTCCTCTCCACCCCTCCTCCTAACTCCCGCTCTCCTCCTTCATCGGAGTGGCGGAATTCAGGAGATGAGGACGGGGTTCATGGAGGGACCTTCATTACGGGAAAATCACACCGGGTGACTGGCCACACAATACCGCCGAGACTGAGACTTGCTAGATCTTAGCGGTTTCTCAAGGTTGTCGCCTCACCTTCTCAAATGGTCGGTTTCCTTCCAATGACCATCTGTCAAAGACAACTTCGGGCCTGCACATCAACAGGGAGCATATGCAACCATCCAATAATCGCCATGGGACAGACACTTCGAGAGGCAAACAGTGAACGGAGGCTCGTTAAGCTCAAATGTCTCGCACAAATGATTGCGGCGTGACCAAAATGCCATACCTCAAGGAGTGCACCAGAAAATTCGGCAATATGCACTATGCAGACCTGGAGCAGAAGGAAGACCAACAGACTTGGAGTCGTGATCTTCAGGCACAACCGGACGGATGAGACACTTGCCCATCAGTGGCCAAGCCACTTCACTCGAGCAAATGCCGCGGGGGGTGCCACCACACCTCAACCGAAGCCTGCCGTTGGCTCGAGACTCTCGCTCTTGTCCCACAATGTGACGACGACAGAGACAATTGAATCCACAAAGAGATTGAGAGTCAGTCAGTCTAGACTCTACACTGAAAAGTCCTGACGCCCATTCGCACGGTAATTGCAAGAAGCTTTATTGTACCTCACAATGTGCTTCTGCCAGCGAATGAGCGGCGGCCGGGTACGCAGGCGCCGACTGCCATTGTTCAAAAGGTTCAGACAGAGGTACCACGATAACTACCAAGATGAAACCGGTTCCCCAGCTTGACGTGCTTATGTCCGCACCCAATCGGGGGTACAAAGTTCGAACTGTGTGGGTGGGCTTCCCAAATGCAAGGAACACATTGACATGCTATCCGTACTTGCGAGGAGATCCCCGTTAAGTCGATCAGTACGTTCTGCAGTGCCTGGTAAGTGCAGATTACCTTCATGTCTCTAGTTACGACCCTCGGCGTCGATGCCTGCGAACAGTTATGTGTGTTGGCGATGGCTCGCTAGTACCCGACGAGCTCGCGGGGGACGATTCACGACGAAGCGGTCAGAGGCGCCAAGAAGATGATGGAGAAGCAAATCCACAGAAGTTCGTCTGTTAATGGCGGGCAGGCGAAGCTTACGGTACATCAAACAAGAACGGGTGTGTGAGCTGCAACATGCGGTGGAAGGGAGAGAGACACACCGTTACTAGCATGACAACAGGAGTCAGGACTAGTACTCCGTAGCACTGCTCAATACGCTGGTCTGGGCAGGCAAAAGTCACTTGGCCCCCGGACATTAGTGCAGCGGATTGCCAAGTTGGCACCAAGAGCGGAGAGACGCAGGTTCCACCAGGTCCAGCATCATCCCCTGTCGGTGCTGACGACGACTCGTTGATTACAGGCTCGGCAAGGTGGATCGTGGGACGGCACAGAGGTTCGGATTCGAGAAGGCGAGGGAGAACTTGAGGGCTGATGGAGCCTTGTGTCTCGACTTGGGTCGATTGGGTTATGGCGTGGCATTCCGGAGTCGCACTGGAGAGCCCGGAGAGAAGGCGTTCCTTTCCTTTCGCGGATTTACCCTCAATCAGGCCTGGTATGGCGGCTCGCTGTCGTCGTCGACTCGTCGAATCTGTGCTCGTTGTCGGTTGATCGGTTCAGTCTCTCACCATTCTGGCCCTGTGCCCCCCAACGACTTTTTTCTGATATTTTCCATCCCGATTCAACTGGAGCGCCAGTCGTCCTCCTGGTCAGGCGCCTTTGCTAATTGAAATACTCAAGCCGTTCCTGTCACATTACCCGCGGGTTGTGAAATCCTTCCCGAGTCTGGACTGCGTCTGCATGCTCCAAGACCGTAATCAAGGCTCTTGGTGTGTCGGCGAACGGATACGGCGGCACTCTGCCCAGAGTATTCCCCTTTCCTGTCGCGGGATCGCCTTTTCGCAGGCGAATTAGAATCGTTGCAGTCTCGAAGAAGCTGCAAGTCGCTGGAGACATTCAGGTCTTGGTGTTCTTGGTGGCCTTGGTGTGATGGTGCGGCCTTTGATCCTTCGGATGAGGCGGAATTCAGGGGCCTTATCCCGCCACCGTTTTTCTGTCTTTCGCTGGGTCGAAGTCCGGGGTTGGAAGGTCATCGATTCGTCGGACTTTTGCATCGACACCAAGGACCCAAGCTATTGGCGTATTTTGTGTCGGTGCCGAGTGGTGCCGCGGTGTTGATAGTGGTGGTGGGCGACGTATTGTGGCATCGTAATCCAACAAAAGGTCACCACCCAAAACATCGGATTTTTATGAGCTTCGACATGGTCATTCAGTCAGATCTCTGCTGTGCGAAGAAGGATGACTGAAGTCAGGAAGCAGACGGGGGGCGACGCAGCGATTATGTACTGGAGAGGTGGGCAAATACGAGATTCTGGGGGATACGATCTATCCCTTTAGTATTCACCCCCTGGATGCCCTCGCCCATCACCATGCTGTTTTGGGCATGTTACGGGTTACGAGCCATTGCTGCTCTCAGGCTTAACACGGTGGCCGAGAAGCCCGGTAGGCGTCAGTTGGAGAAGCACCACAACATGACTCGGGCGGAGCGTTCTCACTGCTCGGGCGGCTTACTAACGCACGTTCTAGGCTCTGTAGGCCCTTGTAGGGCGCGCAAGGCGTGGAGGGCGAGTTTGGGGGCTGCTTCGCATTGCGATTTATGGTTAAGTTTAACTCATTGCGGCTCTGGGGAAATTGGGGTGTTGTCTGAAGAAACTGCGAGTGCGCGCAGGGCATCACATCGAGGTGAAGATTGCCTCATGACAGCTTCGGCTCCAGCTCATGCATGTGAGACTTTGGGGGGAAGGCGGGACGCGACTCCCGCTCAACTCGCACTGCACGCGAGGACCTGAGCAGTGGAATGTACGACAGAGCCTGCCTGGTTCAGGTGAGTCTAATCGACCATCCACACGACATTGCCTTTGCGTAGGAGCTCTCTTGTCCTATCTTTGTGTCGACTTGGATAGGTTTGGAGCAGCTTCGTAGGATTGATCTCGTATCGCTTACCCGGGCGCTTGACTGAGGTACATAGGAAGCTCTCAGGAATAGGGTATATACACCTCACCTCATACTAAACAAAGAAGCTCATCGAATTGAATATTGGGACGCTTTGCACATTTGCTTCCACTTGTGGATAGGCAGGCTCGCTGCCATCCAGGCTGATGGCTCAAGGACCGGCTAACATCACGACGACTCTCACGGAGTCGAGTGTCAGTTTCGTCGTCGGCTATGTCACAAGGTGGGGCCATGCCAGCCTGTCGGAGTTTTGCCAGTGCCTCTCTATTGACTATGTATACTCGATCATATGGGAGATGCAAGGAATTGTCAATTGCCAGTGAGTTGCTATATATCCATTTGTTCAGCAACTTCACTTTCCACTGTTCATTTGGGCAAATGATAGCTGGATATTATCCGCTTGTGTGAGGAATACTGCGTCTGTTTACTGCCAGTGAGAAGAATGCCTATTGGCTCACTCAAACTCGATTATTTACTTACCTAGTACACTCACTCACTCATGCACTTCAAAACTCATACTCGATCAGTAAATCACACTCGTCATTACATGCTTCGAGAAACATCTCCTAGCCCATAGGCACGATCTAAAGCACTATTCATCATCAACATTGGATCTTATCTCTTCGGCGCAGCCACGGACGCCGTCCCGACCAGGTCGTGGGCGGCCGGCCAACGCCTTTTTCCCAATCGGGAAGAGACGGTGCATATGCTTGTTTTTTAGCTCGCCCACATGCGCCGGGCCCAGCGGACAGCCCAGCTGAGGCTAGAGCTACCTCTACCTCGAAGCTAACGAGAGGAAAATCAAGGTGAATGAGTGAGCGTGGTGAGGTACTCCGTACCTTCAGGTGAGGTGATGTAATGGGGAAGGACACCAGGTGGCTGCCAAATAAAGCTAGCAAATTCGATGCTGCCGCCAATGCTAATGCCAATGCCAATGCGAATTGCCAACATCAAATGGGAGAGCACAACCGAATCATCGACCCCGGACTCACACTCGCCTTCCTGTACCTATCAATGTACTCATTAGGTCCTGCCGCTGTCATTCGACGCGAGATAAGCGGGCAGGGTCAAAGGTCTGGTTCCTGTCCTTTTTCAGCCCCTCCTGCCAATATTTTCTCAGCTCTTGGATGGGCAGGCGAGCTGGGCCCAGAACGTGAGGAATGTCACCAAAGACCTGTATCCGTAGGCTAGCCTCCTTCTCTCGCAGTATGTCTCTCTTTTTTTTCCTCCGTCCTCATCGTCATCTTTTTTTCTCTTCCTTCCATCTGCTCCACCCAAAGACCCCAGCCTGCGCCTGCCTCCCCGGTCCCGTCCATTGAGTGAGTGACACTGTGACAGTGAGGTAGCTCATCCCGTCGGACCCCGTCAGCCATCTTCATCGCCTGCTACAATCGTCCTCCGGTCTGCACTCCGACCCTTTGTTCTCCTTTCGTCATTGCATCTTCCCGTCGAGCTCTCTCGCGATCAAGAAAGTGCTTCTTTTGCTCATCACGGTCTTTAAGCAGCACATTTACGCCCACTAACACAAAGATCTCACATTTCACGTTAAACCCCCTTCAAACCTTCCTTTAGTCTCCCAACATCTACGGCGCAAATAAAATGAGAAACGCTGTTCTTCTCGCCGCCGGCCTGACGGCTGTTCGTCACGCATCTGCCGCGTACGATACGACAATCTGCGGCAAGACAAACAAGTTCACGAGCTCAGATACCCAATTCATCTGTACGTGGATCCCCCATCACACTCCTAGGTCTGACTCCGGGTCATTCGACGACACCTACTTCCATGTAAACGCCGTCAACCTAGATTCAGCACAACATACTCGTTTTGCCTTTTATCGTAGATCAGGCTAATACGAGAATTCTGCAGTCCAGTCAAATGCTTGGAACCCTGTTGGAAATGGCTCCTCGTGCGTATCGGTAAGTAGTGTGACGTGACCAACCGTCGTATCTAGGCTTGAGAGTCTATCTACACCTCGTTGCTCCTATCATGCCCCTCTCCTACCCATATCATACCATCCCGCTCCCGTCAGCCTGCCTCGACCCTGCATATCATCACGAGCTCCGTCGCGACTTTCTTCCACCTGCCATTCTTATCAGCCTTCTCCTCCCATGCCCGGAAATCCTGTACCCTCATGGCCTGACCACATCGACTAACACGATGCTCTTCGCGACGCGTAGGTTGACCAATCCATTCCGGCCTTCGATGCCAACTGGAACTGGGAAGATGACAAGAACAACGTCCACTCATTCCCCCATGTCCGCTTCAACTCCACAAGGCTGCCAACCAAGCTGAGCGCCATCAAGACGATGCGCCTGGCGACGCAATGGACCATGCGCAAAGGCAACCCCGAGAACGACCCCCCTCGCAACTTTGCCGCCACCACCTGGGCGGAGAGCAAAGCCGAGCTCAGCGGCGTCGTCGCCAATGCCGCGTGGGATTTCTTTGTCGACAAGAACAAGACCAAGACATACAACCCCATTGACTCGGAGGCGGAGATTATGATCTGGCTGGGCAAAGTCGGAAACCCGTACCCGCTGATGGGCGATTCCATTCTCACCAACATCACACTCGGCTCGACAGAGTTGTAAGCATTTCTCCCAGATTCCCCCCGCTCGTGATTTTTCACGTATTGTATACCATATTACGGTGATGCTGACGTGCTTCTGCAGCTCCCTCTGGTTCGATACCAACCAGCGCAACCAAAAGGTCTTTACCTGGGTCACGCGCGACGGTTCCGACGTCACCCAGTTCAATGAGGATATCACGCCGCTACTCAAGTTCGTCCTGGACTCTGGAGAGATTGACAGCGACTCGTGGCTCGGCTTAGTCGAGTTCGGCTCCGAGGCATGGCATTCGCCGGAGAACATCACCTTCAGCGCGGCTCACTTTAGCATGGACCTCGACAACGGCGACAGCGGTTCCAGCAGCGGCAGTGGTAGCGACGATAAGAACGCGGCCGGAAGAAGCGCGCTTTCGGTGTTGGGTCTGGCTTCGGCTTTGCTACTGTCGATTTCGGCTTTGGCTATGTAAATCCACATGCTTTTCACTTTTGTTACTACAAACAAGTCCGCGTAAAGGCGGAACGGGATGACGGCTTGGAGTACAGCATTTAACTGGTTCGTTGATGATATCCGGGGTTCAAAATAGCAGTGAATTCGAGGTTGTTTGAACCTCGACAGACATTGTACTTAATCAATACATAATCGCATAGAGAGAGCACGGGAACTTTTTCCACGCCTCGAATAAGCGTGTTTTTGTGACGTTGTCTACAATCCCGAGCTAAGATCATCCAGACTTTGTCTTACTTCTTGAGGATAATTCCTAACTCTGCGGGAAATCCACATCAGCTACGTGTGACTAACAGCAAGGCTAGCCTTGAAGCTCTAAAAGATCCCGGAGCTCGCGCCGAAATCTCGATTGGAGGGGTCACCGGAAGGAGCGTACCTTGCCTGGACGGTGACACATTCTCATGCGAGATCGCTGGTCACACACACATGTGCACACACACAGGCACCCTCCCAGTAATCAGGCCATTCAGAGAAGATGGCGGCCTCCCAGGAAGCCAGGTCGGAAAGAGAGCACAGTCTAAACATAGCACTTCCAGTCATCATCCGAATGGCGTTGCCTCCCTCGCCTCCAGTGTCCGTATCCTAAGCCCCAGCCTCTGCTGAACATCCTCTTTCAAGCTGGACAGAGACAGTGTCAGCCACTGACGGTTGTAATACGGTCAAAAGGCTACTTCTTGCCGCTTGGTAGCAAGAGCGTGTGTATGGCGGTCCGATGCGGGCATTAGGCGTGAGCAGTAGGGACATTAGCATGCAGTAAGCCAGCCATTGATACTCTGGGCCTCGCGTTGTTTATTGCCAGTCTCCAGCCTGCAGACGGAAGACCGTTTTCGACGAACCATGCTGAGAACGCGTATGGCAATCTCGTTTTCCATGAGTTGGTGGTGGGCAGCATGCATCTCGGCGCTCGCAAAGGATCAGTTGCCGGGATGTTTTTTTAATGGAGACATTGTGGCATGGATGATGGATGGAGGGTGGGATGGTGGGATGGTGTGCACGGTCTTGGCGGAGATGGTAGGGAAAGGGGCGGGTTGGGCGGAGCGGGATTGGAGAAGAAGGAGACTGGACTGGTTGGTTTGCGGCTGGCGGCTTGCCTCACAGGCCAAGAGACCAATACCATACTGGTGGCGGGGAATCAGGTTGACTCTACCTACTCCGTATGCAATCCGACGGGAAGAGGAAAGGAAATTGTACCAAGATGCTGCGTCATCGAGATCCACGCCTCGGAGAGTGGCCTCAATCCGGGACAGCAAGATCCGTAGGACAGTCGCAGAACAATAGTCTGATATCCACACATGGCGAGAAGCGGCGAGAAAATTGGTGTTGTCGTTCCAATGTTGACGGTGTGAGGAAAAACCAAGGAAAAAAGACCAGGAGCTTATCTGGCGCGCCATTCTTTCGTATTGGCGGCTTGGCGCGCGTGCCGCCATGCCGAAGTAGCCAAGACAACGGGCGGCTTAAACGGCGACGACAACGTATGGATATGGGTGGCGGAGAGGAGTTAGAGATCGCGGAATATTCGTTTGACTTCTTTCTTCTTGCCGATGATGTGCTGCAGGATAGCAACCGAGATGAGGATGTCAGGTCAGGTTTTGCGTACTGTTCACCCCTTCATTACGGATATTTAGCCAGCATTTTGAGGGTACTTTGGGAACATGGTAAATGTCACTCCCCAATATGTACCGCTGTGAGCGTGCGATTATTCGCTTCGCCGCAAAACAGTGCCTTGTACCGTGCTTCAGCGCGGAGTAGGATGCAGCTCAGGACTTCAGATAAACCATCCCGATGAAAGCGAAAAATGACCTATGGATGATGTTGCGATAGCGGAAGCTCCAGCGGGCGACAATAGACACGAGACCGGGGTAAACCAGGTCGCTCCAGCCGTTCAGCTGGCTTTGGCTCGCCATGTCTCGGTATTGGAGAACCGGATCGACGTGGCGGGTGTGAATCGTCAACAATATGTTCTGTGACTTTGCTAGGTGAGTCGAGACTTTCATTGCCCGCGTGGCACGGTGGATCCGATGGAATTCGTGGTAGCTGGGGTGCGGAGGAATCTTGGGGCCCATTGTTCCAATGGAACGGCGGGATGCGAGGCTCGAGAGCGAGAACGACAGGCGAAATTATTGAAGAATGCCCCAGTCAGATCAGGAACCGGAGCGTCAATGTGGGTAGAGAGAGTCCAGTTGGCGCTGGTACATCTTCTATAGAAGGCGCTTGATCATCGCCTCTCTGAGAAGATCCCGATCGCCAGTGTTCGTACGAGCCATTGCCAATAGTCAAAGCCTCTTCTCGAGACTCTGTGACCGCAAAGATACCTGGCAAGCGTCATCGTTGCTCAGGCCAAGCGCGATGTAAGACAAGGATTCGTCAGCGATGCTCTGCAGAGGGGACGGTTGGGCGGCGACCAATATTGCCGCTGCTCATTCAAAAGGTAAACGGCGGCGACGGAGACTGCTGAGCCAAGGAGCAGAAGAAAGAAACACTGCAGAAAGACAACGGTGAGCTATCCGTCAAACACGCGAGAGAGCACGCGCCAGCGAATGAGGATGTCGAAATAGCCTCTGAGGTGGATGCTGTCAAGGTTTAGGCTTATTCGCTTATTGGCGCGGGCAACGTATGCGTATGTAGTCAGGTATCATTGGGCAAGCGAAGGAAGAAACGGTCTCGAACTGGTGGCCCAATTGCGTGGTATTGAGCCTCCAAGGCTTTGGGGCTGGAGAAGGTATTGGTGGGCCAGTCAGACAGGATGCGCATGATGGGTAGAAGTCGCTGGCGTTGTTTGCATGTGCTGCAGTGGCAATACGAGTAGCGTGGTGGTTTTTGACCATCAGAGATTTGAGAGAGGTAGGTATGCGTTGTTGGTCGGCATTAGTCGTCCGTCAGTAGGGCGACGTTGGAGAAGCCCACAAGCCACAGACGGGGTGTTGAAAAGTTGGAACAAGCCGAGGAAGACAAAGGAGGCTGGTGTCTCTCTTCAGGATTGCAAGTTCCCAGATCCCAGCACAGCTGAAGGAATGGAGCTTCAGGCAGCCCGGCGACTACCGATGGTCGATCTGATAGCAACGGCCGCCGGCTCGGGTCTAGTAGCGTGGGAATGTGGTTAGCAGTGATTCAGTGAATGCCAATCGTGGGCCCATTCCCACCGTGGGCTAGCTCAACGCTTTGTGTTTTTGAGTTCCAAGGTTATCTGCGTAGCGCGGCGGGTCAGAGAAGCTAGCTGGCAGCCTGGCAGACGTTGAATCAGAATTTTTTCGATGATGGCGGCACTGAGCAGATTGCAGGTTTGAAAAGGGCCGGAAAGCTTGCTGCACTTTGAAGCATGCAAGTCGATAGTGCGTAGATGTGTGCGGGATGGTTCGCTGTGTGGTATCGGCATCCCGGTTGATGCTGTCAAATGGCGGTCCAGATTGATGCTCTGACCATCAAAGGTCCGCACATTTTGACAGGGACAGCCTGCTCGACAGCTGCCAACCCTGCTCCTGTCTCTTTTCCCTGCCGTGATTGTAGCTCCTTCATCTTCGATCTCCGCTCTGCGGTGTTCCCTAATGATTCTTATCCGACGTACGGAGTATGCGGTACACATAATTTGCGAGCAAGGAGGCACAAGTGAGAGCAGGAGCGACAGCATGCCCGACACAGCAAGAAGTGGGGGTCTATCTACCCAAGGTGCCTACCTTGTCCAGATACGAACCTCAGAGATATGAACCACGACAGGCAGGCAGGTGCAACAAAACAGGCCACAACAGGCGGGAAGGAAGATAGAAAGAAGTAGCTGCTCATCCGGAAGGCGGCCGACACGATGAGGCGCTGTGGTGGCTGCAGTTCGTGCCGTTCGTGGCTTCTTCCCACAAGTTCCCAGAGCAAGTCGCATGTCGACTTTCCCTCTGGGGCCTTGGCGCCCGTGATGTGGTTGACGCTAGCAGCGCCTGCAGGTCTACCCCTGTTCATGATCCGGTACGTACACTACTGTGATAGTCAGCTCATGGTTCCGTTGCACTTGCCGATAAGGTAGGTAACGTCTTGGCGGCTCTTTCCCAGGCCCATGGGCTTTTTTCAATGTCCATCCATCCTCGCCTTGTCCTCTGGTGTTTGCGCTTGCAAGAATCTTCCGAGTAACTGCCCTGAATTGTCAGTCCAAAACGCCGCAAATGCAACAGGCAAACCGGGAAATAGGCCCACGTTTGATGATGCAGGTGGCTTTTCCTTTCTTGCCCACCCTGTCTCTCCCGCGACTCCCGCCTGCCTGCCCACCTGCCACCTGCTTTGCGGTTTGCCATACTATGGATGGCAGGCACGGGACACCTACCTTATTTCCCACAGCCCTGCTTTCATCTTTTGTATCCTTCCTCTGGAACTGCCATCTGGGACATGGCTATTATCTGACGCCTTCTTTGCTTCCATGGGTACTCTGTACGGAGCAAGGTATCTTGCTCTCTAAACTGGCAGGCGAATGTTTCCCTCATTGATATTTACAGGCTGCATTGCCCAATCATGTACGGAGTCCACTCCGACCGGCCCCACTCCACTCCGGCGTGGCATCAGATTATGTTTCCCATGCTCTTCTCATTCTTCGTGCTTTCCTGACTCTTGGATCCAAGTCATGATTTCTCTCCGCTCCGTTTGTCACTTTTTGCCCAGCTTCTCTTCCCGGCTGATTTCCTTTGGCCCAGCCCCCTGCCTTCATACCCCCACACGATTTATTGTACCGGTACTTGACTCCGTAGCCATGTGGAAATCCTGAAGCCAGGTTATTTCCCCCAGGGCTTCGCGGTTCACCTGCAGTCTGCGGCGACTGTCAACCTTCTATGCAGATTTCGGCCATGGACAGCAACCTACGGTCATTAGCCTTGAGCTAGCCGTAGCACGCTGCTACGCTGACATGCCTTAATCTGAGATATTGGGTCCAACTGCAATGGCACCTGCTAAGGCCAGTAGGTATTCTGACTCTTTCCCAGCGGTGATGTCACAACATCTCTCCCACCGGGCCATTGCCATGATTTGCAAGCGACGGGAGTCAACACAATCCGTAACCAGGCAGCTAAGCGCATGCAGACATGAGAGACATACCCGCAGTGAACCGGCCCTTGTAACCGCCAAACGGTCCAATGGTCGCTATATCCCTGCCACGATCTCTTTCACTTGCCCACACATTAGCCACTGGTGGGCTGGCGACTCGCGGGGATATTCATGGCAGGGGCAGAGAAGTGTCCTTGTCGATTTTGTAGAAGGTACCTACGACCTGGGTATTATTCAACGAATAAACATGGTCATCTTGAAAGCAAGCCCGGAGCAGCCCAGCCCAGCCCAGCCTAGCAATGAGGTACTTACCTATGGAATACCACCATGCCGTACGTATTCGTGCCTCATTCCGTGGCCGTGATACTGTATACACATCCTTGCAGGAGGGAGCAAGACGGTGTGTTTACTCCTGCTTGGCCTGAAGTGGCCTGCTACTACGGCTCGTCTTGTCTTCCTCTGCCTTTTCTCCAGGCCGTTTATTCCTGTTTCTCGTATGCTCGCGTGTCCGTCTGGGCTATACGCATGCCGTAAGGTAGCCGCACCTTCCTCTCTCCACGCTGTGGTGAACCTGCCTGTTTGGGTCCGCTACATTCACCAGCCCCATCCTATCTCGGCTTCACCTTGGGCTCTCACCACATCCAATCCCGGTTACTGCCTGTCTTCCCCTCCACCTCACCTTACCTCGCCTCTCCTAAGGAACCCTACACCTTCTCCTCCGTCATTCCGCCGTCTGTGTGGCTTACCTTGAACAAAACCTTTCCTCCCTCCGTCCCGCTCGTTGCACCTAGAAGCTAGACGTTGGCTCCTAGTCCTCCGCTGCCATCATCGCGCTACTCTCGCCGCCTCGCCCGCTCGCTAGTTCAACTCCACGAGGCTGGTCTACTTTCAATTTTCAGTCACTCGCTTTGACGACTTTCGCTGCTCTCTCTTTCTTCCAGCTTCGAGCTCTTGTCACACACTCACCCGCGTTCGGTGCTGAGAGACTCTGCCGTCTACTTCGAGGAACCTAATGGGAGTACATCGACACTTGAAGCCATCTTCGTTTGCCTCACCACCCCTTCCGCGCACTCGCTATACTGCCAGCCCGAGCCGACTCTCGATCTCCTCCACACATAGTAATCTTGTGTGAAAGTAGCTCGTGTCGCTTTATGGGAACCTGATACCACAATGTCGCCTCCTTACACAACACGGGGAGCTTCTCCCGACTCGAGCCTGACGCCCCCGACTAATCCGTTCGGTTCTAACCCGTTCGACACCGACAACGATTCGAGCGCGGCCCCCTCCCTCGCCAGTGACTCGACTTTTACTGTGGTACGTTTCCATGAAGTGCCACTGGCGATGGCTTCCGGCCTGAAGGAAAAGGGACTGACATATCTCAGAACGCTGTTGGGCAAACACATCCGTACGACACCACAGACAGATCAGGTCAGAGATCGAGCTGGGCCGACTCCTCTCACCACCGTCTAAGCAGACCCGATATCGTAGGTTGCTCAACATCTGTTTCTTCAAGCCCAACTGACAGGTACCAGGAGCCCTCGCCGCTGGGCAGAGAAGTTCCAGTCTATAATGAAAAGGGCCATCATCAATCCTCTTCTGAGACGGACGTTGAAGCTAGCCATGTTCCGCCTGTTATTTCGGACCCCGAGAAGGCAAAGGAGACGCACACGACCGCACTTCCACCCTCATCAGGCGAGTCTTTTCCCAAGAGACTTTACGGGCGTTTCCGCGCAACCTACTGCCCCAAGGAAGAGCCGCCTTTGGTCTTGCCCGTATGCCCGAACGACACCGAGAAGCTCAGCTACGTTCACACCAACCGACTGCTTCTCTACATCTTTGGCGTCTTCTCTTTCCTCTCGCTCGGCGCCGGAATGTGGCTGTTCGCGCTCTCTGCCCCGGCATTCTATTGGTATGGCGTCTTCGCGGGAGCAATGTGCATCTACTTGTTGATCTCCTACGCCGTCGGAATCATTGGACGAGACTGGGATTACAAGGCTCACTTGGATTTGGTTGAGCGCTTCCCTATTACCGAAGACAACGCCCCGACTGTCGATATCTACCTCCCCTGCTGTTCCGAGCCCATCGAAATTCTGGAAAACACATATAAGCACATTGTCAATATTGATTGGCCTGCGTCCAAGCTCCAGGTTCACGTCATGGACGACGGCAACTCGGAACCGGTTCGACTTCTCGCTGAGAAATATGGCTTCAACTACTCCGTCCGCGATGACCGGCCCCGTCTCCGAAAGGCTGGCAACCTGCGATGGACCTTTGCACAGACCAGCGGACAGTTCTTTGCCATTTTCGATGCTGACTTCTGCCCACGCCCTGACTTTGTTAAGGAATTGATGGTTGAGCACTTGGGCGATGATAAGACGGCCCTTGTTCAGAGCCCTCAGTACTTCCGCGTCACTGACGACCAAACTTGGGTTGAGCAGGGTGCGGGTGCCACTCAGGAATTGTTCTACCGTGTCGTGCAGGTCAATCGTAACAGATGGGGAGCCTCAATCTGCGTTGGTAGCAATGCTCTCTACCGTCGTGAGTCTCTTGTCGAGGTCGGTGGAACGGCCGAAATTGGCTTCTCCGAGGATGTTCACACTGGGTAGGTTTGATCCAACCAACTTGCAAGACCATTGACTAATATTTCACAGTTTTGGTGCGGTTGACCGCGGCTGGAAGGTCAAGTACATCCCTCTCTGCCTCGCCACCGGTGTTTGCCCCAACTCTCCTCGCGCCTTCTTCTCCCAGCAGATGCGATGGGCTCGTGGTTCAACGACTCTTCTTACAAACGGCCACTTCTGGGTCTCGAATCTCACCCTCATGCAAAAGATCTGTTATCTGTCAGGTTTGTACTTCTACTTCACAGCGATACAGCGACCATTCGCCCATCTAACCAAATACAGGCTTCTTGTACTACGCTGCAGTTTCACTCAACATCTTCCTTGCCCCTATTGCCGGCACTCTTCTCCTTGCTATCCGCCCGGAATGGTTCAAGTTCTGGAACCTGGCTTTTGCTATCCCTTCGATCCTATATGGTGTGATCCTCATGCGTTGCTGGGCTAAGGCCAAATATGGCTTCAACGTGCAGCATGCCATGACGGTCCAGAGCTACGCCTACCTCACCGCTATCAAGGATCGTCTCTTCAACATTGAGCTTCTCTGGGCTGCCTCTGGCGACTCCAAGGCCCACAAGAGCAACAAGTATCGCAACATGCGCGTTCTTTGCATCATCTGGACCCTAATTGTCACTGGTGCCATGGTCGGTGTCGTCACATGGCGTCTTGTCACTGGCTTCACCTGGTATCACCCCTTACCACTGATCATCATCAACGTCTACAACCTGTTTATCAACCACTACTTCATGTTCTGCAACTGGTAAAATTCTACCGGTGTCTAGGCATGCGAGGGTTGTGAAAACGATGAAGAGGTGTTTGTTATTAAAAGCTTGCATTATACATGGACAAATGGAGTCAAGACATTTGATTTTTTGCGATTGAGATGACGGAGGTAGCATTGACGGTTTTACCCGTATGGAAACGGCCTTATACTATACCATGGACATAGACGCAAGCACTTAAGTCTGCCTGCACACACTGCTTCCACAGCATACATAGTTGGTGCTCTTGTATATCACGGTGGATAGAGTAATCGTGGAAGTACCCTGGCAGCGCTGCTGCTCTTCATAATCATAGTAAATAGTAATACTTGTACGAAGAATTTGCGATCTCTTTCATCCTTGAAAGTAATTTGTCGACCTCGAGACTCGCTTAGGAGTCTTGGGGTTTCGTCTTCTGCCCCGAGCTCGCCTGCTCGTGTTCGGCTGTGCCACATTCTTCGTAACCTTAGAGTCGCAACAATTCTTCCGGATCAAATTTAACAACTAGTGTATTTAATGGATCCAAGCTATTCATATGCTTCCACACATCTTCGAGGTTGTCATAGTTCCCAATCATGGTCTCAATCTGGTTCCCATTTGGATCCTTGTAGTTTGTAGTACAAGCTCGCCGTCACCCCGTGATTAAGGCAGAGGTGCGGTTCCACCCCACCCGCTTTGGCGGCGTGGTACATATGGGCTAGATCGTTGAGAGAAGCGAATTTCAGGGTGATGTGGTTGAGTCTAATAGATGGCGGCGGGTTATTTGGGCTGGTGTCGTTAAAGGAGGAGGAAGAAGAGGGAGAGGAAGAGATTGGTAAAGGGGAGTCTAGGTTTAACCTCAATCAAAGCTCCGTTCATGGGTGTTTCATTCCTATTTAAGGCCTTTTTTAGTCAGACTATAGCTCTAAACCTCGAGTTATTATAAGTATCGGCTGTGATACAGGATAGAGACTGCAAGAATAGTTATCGAATAATTATTACTTAATTGTTACAGAGGGTTTACCCTCTCCCCCCCCCCCCCCTCCTAATCTTTAATATAAATGGTAAAGTTGAATGATAAAGCATTGATGAGCCATTAAATTATGCAATCCTTGTCACTTAGTATTTTGTTTTGTTTATTTATCCTATTTTATACCGTAATATCCTTAAATAAGGTAAAAAGTAATTATATTATGCTAAAATTATATAACCGTATATAGTACCCAGTAGAATTTATATAATACCCTTTTATAAAATAGTATAATATATAATCTAAGATTTAACCCTTTTATTTATATATAGCCCCCCGTAATATTTTATAATTTAAAGTAATTATGCTTAGCGAGGTTTAAGTACTACGTTAGTAATATAAAAAATAAGCTAAGTAGTATTCTATATATTTATAAAGAGACCCTTATTATATTATAATAAGTATTACTATTTAAAGTAAGAAGTCGTATTTTTTTAATAAGTTAAGGAAAATAATATATAGTTATAAAATACGTAAATAGAAATATAGTATAATATAATATAAGTAAGTAATATTAATATTAGTATTATAGTATAATAATACTATAAGTAAACGTAATAAACGTAAGCTTTATAAGGCTATTAGTATACATAGCTTATTATATATCCTGTTCGAACGAGCCGTATTAATATACTTATTTTATAAGATTAATATCCGCTAGGGGAGCTAATTACTATATTAATAAACCTATTTATATAGGTGGATTTAGTTTAAAAAGGACTTTTTTAAATAGTTAGTTAAGAAGCGAACTATATAGTACGTCTTATTACGTTAATTTACTAATATAAGGGCCGAGGGGGGCACCCCGAGACCTCTATTATAGCCGTATTATTTAGTAATAAATACGGGTCTAGTATTACTATAGCTAGTCCCGTAAGTATTAGCTCGATTTTAATATATATATATAGGAGTAGGGGTTTAGATCCTTATTATTAAGTTATTTTAAGTAGATATTAGTATAGAACCGGGAGCTCTATAGTATTATAATATATATAGACTACTTTTTACTAAGCTAGCCCCGGACGAACTTAGTATAAGTAAACTATAGCGTGCCCCTGCGTATAATTAGTTAATAATAGTAGACGTGGTTAGGTATCTTCTCCCTTCTACACGAGTAGCGGAGGTTCGTATCCGCATGATGGTACAGACGGTGGTATGCAGCGAAGTCCCTATGGCCGGACCTAGCTGACAGAAGCCAGTGGAGCTGCCGCCGCGTGAGCGACTTGAGCTCCGGTTGTTACTCAGTATCGGAACAGCCTGTAGTTACTTACAAGCAGATATTAAGAACAAGTAGATATCTAACAACATGTAGACATTTGATGATGAGTAGCTACGTATTAGTGAGTAAATATCTGAAACCTTAGTAGCCCTCAGACTTTCCTGATTGCGCGCTTTTGCCTAGATCAAGGTGATGCTTTGTGTCGGTAGATCTTCTATCAGCCATCTTACGGTGGAAGCATTCTTTGGATATTTGTTCCTTGCTGCTGGATGCCTTAAGCTAGCCAAACCGACTCGCCTGTAACAATCGCTGCTTTGTTCTTTCTGAACATGGATAGCATTAAGGTCGAGCAAGGAACGGTTGCTCGTGGCTAGAAGAATGAAGCAGCCAGAAGTTTCTGCGGGAGTGATATCCGTGATATAAGAACCGCTGTCCGAACTGTAATAATGGACATATAAGTGATCCAGATTTGTGATAAAGGCGTCGTACGGATCAGGATACAAGTTACCAAATGGCGAAGAAGATTCGTAATCGCCTGAAACCCGGGATGCGGCAATATGAGCTTGAGCAGCGGTAAGCAAAGGGGTTGCGTCTAGAAGGGGAGCCTTCAATGTGATCGTCGCCTCTATGCAGTTGGCCATGTGACTCGGACCTCGGGTGGTAACTTTGGTTGCCTCGACTTGCGTACACTTCAGTGATATGTTGAAATCCCTTGACCATTCGACTTGGTATGGTGATGAGGCCCAGGACCAGGACGGATAGCGGGAGATTCGTGAGTTTGGAGCCGTGTAGCTCCATCCCTGCGTCCAGAGAAGATCAGAAAGTAAAGTCTTCTCCCACAAGCCAACCAGGTATCGATCCTCGGGGGGCCGTAGAGATTGCATTTGTTCCGCCAGCCCAGATAGGGCAGCCATCTTGTCCTGCTCCTTGCTGAGTCGAAGCCTTGAGTATTCATTTGCTGTCCGATACCACAGAGATTGTGGGTTTTTCTCAAGGATACCATATGGAACATAGGGATATGCCCTCCCGCTCCATTCATCTTCGGAAGTAAAATCTTGGTCGTTGTCCACGCTCTCGCTTTTCTGTGAAACCCGGCAAACCCATACCACTTCCTGGGCACAGAAGTGCAGTACCCGCCGTGAAAGTCGCATTTCCTGGTAGGCCCATCCACGACTCAAAAGTGGCCAGTCTGGGCTTTCTCTTATTTGATGCTCCCTCGACATAAGTGGAAACTCAGGAAGTTCATGGCGAACATATGTATCTTTGTACCCTGGAGAGAGTTTTGAGACGTACTTGTCACTTGTTTTTCTGAAACAACCACCAGACGCGTCGCTAGAATTTGTTGCTGCGATTGTGAGATATGCGTTTGCATAAATATTGGCCATTTGCGCAGCCTGTTCCGTCCAATCTGCTACGGAATCTTGCAAAATGCACAATGAATCAATCCACAAATACGAGACGTCTAGACGACGACAGACTGTGATTGCATCCTGGAATGTTGCATCAAGTTGATGCCAAGGTATGTTTCTCTGGTGATATTTGCTTGTCTCTTTGGTGGTTTTGGTGATTTGGGCGCTTTCACCCCAACAATATCTCAGGCATACATAACGCTGCTGCCCAACGTTCTCCCGCAGAATAACTTGATTCTCGCTGATCTGGAGAAGTCTCTTCGGTGAAGCTCGTTGATCATGCCCGTGCTTGCCACTTTCATAACAACACTTGTGACTTGAAATACACTCATTAAGCCAACCTTTGATTGTTCGAAAGGTTGCCTCGGAGCTTGTGTTTCCTGGAAGGTGAGCAGCAATCTTTTTTGACTGTAACGGGTTTTTTTCCTGGCCTATGAAATCATTGATCAGCCGTGTGAACATAGACGAAAATCATGGCATGGTAGACCATCTCCCCAATATCCGACATCTGCTAACAATCACTGGTCGTAGTGTTTAGTGTGGAGCGATTTACCATCTGTAGTGAATATATCGACCCTTGTATCTTCGTACGACTCCATACAATAGACTCGGAAGGCATGGTCTTGGTGAATGCTGATTTTATAGACTTGCTGCGCATCAATCGGAGCCAATCTGATACATTGATCGAGGAAGACGCACCGAGAGCAGCCGTTTCGTATACCCCGCCGGAGGTTTCCCCACTTCACAGTACTTAGCCGCTCCCGCTTCTCTTCATCGCAGAATTGACAAGCCATGTGAAATCGCGGTACTGGAGATTCGGATGGGTAAGGCCGATACGCACTGGTCTCGGACTAGCACTGGAATGCTGTTTTGAGAGGCTCTAAGCTCATTAGACTCTACAAGCAATTGCAAAGTGCATAAATCTATCAGCGTTCAGATCTTCACCATGAGAACGCGGAGTTGCTGATGAAGTACTAATAGATGAACGCGTTTTCCATCTTCTCCTCCTATTTTTCTTCTGTCTCCTCATCACTGGAAATGCAATAATGACTCAGGCAGCAGTGTCTTCTGAGCGAACCAATGAAAGGTACCCACGTAGCCCATGAAGACAGCAAATCTCAAAACGCATTGAGCAAAACAGAGAAGATACTCAGAGTTGTTCTTGGCATTATGGTATCAGGCGTGCGTTGCCATTCCGTAAATCGAGTAAGGTAAGGAAATTAAGCATCTATATCAGTACAGGCCTCTCCTGGCTCAGATACATAACCAAGCGTCATTCAGGTCTGTCTACCTCTGCGTGAGCTCTTATTTTCTGCCATCACTAAGCCCCGCCTGCCATCCCGCCTTGCGTGCTTATGTCGGGCACAGCTTGTGGCGCAGGCGTCGAAAAAATGCTGCCTCGTTCAGTGGCTTAGCAGCTTCGCCCACCTCATTTTTGGTGGCTTTCTCAGTTTTTTTCAAGAACAATGTTGGTGTAACAGACAAAGTATGCTACCTGCCGGCAAGGCGACAAGATGTCTCAGGAGAAGACGAAAGCGTATGGGGTCCTATTTTAGTCGTGTGGCTTTAGGCAGACGCTCAGAAATGTCTCTTTCGATGGAGGCCTCCTGTCAGATACATAAGATCAACCTATTGGAGAAGACGAGCTTGGGAAGTTCAGCTTCTTCTACGTCTGGTACGAAAAAGTTGGCCGTTAACGACACTGCCTTAATTCATTATCCGAAGCCTTCGTAATGATCAGACTTCACTGGTTCACCGTTCACGGAGTCTACCTCCTCACCCAATTTGCTTTTACGATGGCTGGCATCGTGGCCTTTGTATCAATGCCATTGGAGTTCAATCACCCGATTTCGCCCGCAATTCCATGGGGATCCTCTGCTCTAGTGCGTTGAGTTTCTCGGTCCCTCCCCTCGCAAAGCTCACCATTCAGAATCTTTTCGGACCGTATGCTGACCATTGGAGCACTTTCAGAGCTGTTTTTCACTCTTCGTGAACACGCTCATTTTGTCCGCAATCTTTTCATCTCAACGGCCAAACACCTTGATGACCGAAGAGAGTCGTCTGAATAGCCGCCGCATCACACTCCTCATCAGCGCTTTATTTGCTGCGGGATTCGCCGCCGCAGACTGGGTTCTTGCCCTATCATTTCACAAGTATGGATCGACTGGCCCCGAAAAGGCGGCCGGCGTTGTAGCCGGGGTGGCTTCGTACGTGAAGAAATACCTGACTCCCACTCAATAATCTGGATCAGGCTGACCAACTTACGTAGATTTGTCGCGGTCGCTGTCATGGTAGTAGATATCTGGAAAATCTGCGCAGATGCCTCAGAGGCTCGGGCTGCCGAGTTGTTTGACCGAGAGCAGCTTGCTGATGTAGAACCGTTTACTGATAGTTGAAGAGCCAGAAGGGTGTTGAAAGGCCGTGATAGTTAAGGGAATTGTATCCCATCGACTGCTACAAGGCGACAGTACAATGGTCTCCAGCTTTTCTCTAAATTCTCCGAGATATGAATTTTTTAATTTGCGGATATAGTAGAAATAAATCGGAATAACGCTTAATTAATTCTTCCCCCGCACTCGGATATACTGTCGCCTTGTAGCAGTCGATGGGATAATGTTGCATCATAATCTAGCTCCGCGACATCATCGATACGTACCTACCACACAAAGTAAGCTTCTTCATCTTCATCTTCGCTTGTTTAAGAATTGAATTGAAGAGAGACGCTGTCGGATCCTTATCTCATCATGGTGCAACGCACGTTAAAAGCATCTGCTCAAACATGTAGATCTTTTTAAATACTTCCTCACGTCTGGGATGCAAAGGTGATGAGTAAAAAAATGAGGGTTCCCTCGCGCCACAATATTGGGACATTTGGGGCTAGATCGCCGTCTTTGGAGTATGGATGCAGTGAATGCCCCGAAAACCAACAGCCTGATTGTGAATAAAGAACGCGCGGACGTACATAAGCGAAGGAATGGCTGACCTCGAATGTCTTACAGCTGAATCAGGTCTCAATATGCGATTCGTCGAGCCAAGAAAGTCGGCCTGACACTGCCGCGGGCCAATAAAGCCACGCGTCTGCTACAGGGAGCACTACGCGTGATCTACCAAATGTCCAAGGGAAAATGATTTGATAATCGGAACCGACCTTTCCAAGTTACTTTTACCTCGCAAAGGATGATGTCGTGGTTGTTCCGAGCACGGAAGAAAGACGACGGCTTTTCTACTATTGAGGACTTCGGCGATCTGGACATACAGCAAAAGTGCCGTGGCTGCAAACAGATTCGGGCTCTTTTCGATTTCCACAGGCGCCATAACATTCTTCCACCCAAAGCTGTTGTTTTTCACGAAGACTATGCCTCTCTCGACAGGTGTGCTCAGCTCTGCGTCACTTGCCGTATCTTTCGTCAGGCGCTGCTTCTCGAAGGCGTCACTGCCGACCATGCTGCTGTGTTGGGGCGTTCGTCAGGGTCGGTTTGCGCGAAGTTGGTTGATGAGGATGGTGGCTTTGCGATAAAGATACACGTCAACGAAGAAGGAGAAAGCACGATGCCGGTGGCGACGGTCAGCTGTGCACCGCTGATGGACCCGAAGCCTCCTATGAAGCTTTCGGTGAATTCAGAGGACGATAAAATCTTTCAGCAGATTAAAGATTGGCTCCGCGTGTGTGAAAAGTGTCACATTGACTGTGGCAACCTCGCATATTCGGACCGCATGCCCACTCGGCTTCTTCACCTCCTCTCTGACTCACGAGCGCAATTGGTCGATAGCGAGAATTTGATGAACGGCAAGGCCCTTCGTTATACGGCACTGAGCTACTGCTGGGGCACTGGCACGTTCAGTGGTGATGAGAACGAGCTAATCGAACAGGGAAAAACGCTGAGGGCCAACTTGGAGAGTCGATATCGACCGTTTGACACTGCAAATCTTCCAGGCACAGTACGCGATGCTATCAAAATCACCCGGCGATTGAGCGACCCAGATAACGAGCTTGAGCTTTGCTTCCTCTGGGTTGACTCGCTGTGCATAATCCAGGATGACGTCCAAGATAAAAAGGTGGAAATACACCGTATGCAGGAAGTCTATGGTAACGCCGCTGTCACCATTTGCGCGACAATGTCGGCTAAGGCCACGCAGCCGTTGCTAACGCCGCGTCTCGCGTGGTCAAATCAAATCAAGCCATGCCGCGTCGGCACCTCCTGGCTTACCGTGAAACCTACGGCGCCTGCTGGTCTCCGATCAAGAGCTCCGTTATTCCTTCGGGCATGGACGCTTCAGGAGGAGCATTTGTCGCCGCGACTGCTTTTCTGGGGTGGTCAGCGATTCAGCTGGGCTTGTGGGCGTGGCGAGTATGCCGAGCAGACATCTTCTTCTGTCTCTCTAGATACTTCTACCATTCATGTACGCAAATTTCTTGCCGAGTGCCGTATATCGGAACCAGAGGAGCTCTGGCTTGCATGGAACTCAGTCGTAGAGTCATATACGGCGCGGAGCCTGAGTAACCCGGCAGATAAATTCGATGCGTTGGCGGGACTAGCGACGCGATATTTGACTGCTGTTTCCGGAGACAACGAGTATATGGCAGGTTTATGGCGGGCAACATTTGCGCAGGACCTCCTGTGGCGTGTTTCAAGACCACCGGGGCTCGACATAGGATGGCCAGGCACGGCAGGAATCCCAAGCTGGTCTTGGGCGAGTCTTCCTATTGGCCTGGGGGCTTGTATGTGGCACAAATTTGAGATGTCGACTGAGCTGGAGTTACTCGGCGACGGTTCAAGTTTGCATGTCGAGCCATCAGAAGCGGTTGCTCAAGGTGCGCAATTGGTTCGTGTCCGTGCTCGAGGGCTCCTAAGAAATCTTTGGAGCCCCGGATCACAGCTTCGAGAGTGGGGCGATATTTGTGTCTGCGTGGACGGTGTCAATAAGTTCAGCTTTGGTTCTAACCCGGGCCAGGATGTCCATGCTGTCGATTGCCTCACAGGCAAATTGGTTGTGTATGAGGCGCGAAAGCAGGAGATTGTCGCCGAACTGGACTACTGCAGGCTCGCGAAGGACGTCAATGAGAGACTGTTATTGGAGGTTCACTGTCTCGCCATCTCTGAACATGGAATGCTTCTGCTGCGCCATCAGAATGACACAGGTTCTTTCGAAAGAATAGGCATTGGCTTTGGGTATCGACGAGATTTCTTCAAAGGGCTGGAGAAGATAGAAATTGTTCTGGAATAAGCAAGCATGCTAGCGAGAAATGGTTTGGTTTACAGATTGGAGTGATGTGATGTGATAAAATTACTCTTCAAGAACTCAATTCGTAACAAAAGAAACGCCGTAGGTGAGGATATAAAAGTAGCAGAACTCCGGCCTTATAGAGATAAGCTGAAGACTTATCACAAGTTCAGACCCATGACATCGGATTGACAGGTTATATCATCAATCCCCGACTCGTTCCTGAACGTTTTGGGGGTGTGAGCTAAGGGAGCCCATAACTCATTATTTTGTTGGAGTCTATTGCCTCATACGGCGATCTCATGCACCACTACAGTCCCATCATCTTCTAAACACCTACGCTTCTTCTAATGGCCGCTAGATCTTACTTAAGTATACTAATAACACAAGTTCGTACGTCGTTCGAAAAACTAAAATAATATCTTCAACTATACTTTTCGAAATACCATTATTATTCAACTTTTTATTACTAGATAGCTTTAAGTAAATTGAAATTCACTAACTAATTTTAAGTAAAAGATTTATATTAATAATATTAATAAAGATTAAACGAGATAAGTCGTTATAATACATTATAACCGCGGGGGCCTATAGGGCGCGTGTTAGTTCTAGTTATGCATACTAGGTCATGACACTTTATAATGTATTTATAATTATTAATACTATTTATTTAATATTAGAGTTCTAACTTTTAGTATCATATTTACTATAACTAGTTAGCCGTGATATATACCCTAGTTTGTTCAAGTGTCTATGAGAAACAGAAAAATCTCAAACTTTAAGCCGCAGCGCGACCTCGGGTCTCATAGGGCAGGACTAAAAAGATTAGACCAGCCAAAATAAACAAGGCTGCCGAAACCCAGACGGGGTAGTCATTGTCAATGCCAACATACGCCGCAATGATAGGAGCAATAAGACCACTCAGGCGGTTGAACAGGGCTACTAAGCCATTGGCAGTACCACGAACTGGAGCAGGAAAGAGTTCTGGAGTGTAAGAGTACAGGAGTCCGTATACCAGATTCTGAAAGAAGGCAATAGCGCATGAAAAGCCTAGAACACCAGCCTGGGTAGTGGCGCGGGTAAACAAGAACAGGAAGACACCAGTTGACAAGCAAGCGATCGTTCCAGTACCCTTTCGGCCAATACCCTTCAGGTCGACAGTGAAACTGCCAAGGAGCGAAGCTGGGATACCGCAGACAGCCTGGATGGCATAAGTCCGGTACACATCGTTAGTGGATTTGGCACCTGAAGTAACGCCCTTGGTCTCAAGATAGATAGGGATGAACGAATTGTAGAGCGGATAGGCCATCCCAATAGAACACCAGAGGAAGATCATCAAAGTTGTAGAAAGGGCCATACGAGGGCTGGAGAAGAGCACACGAATTTTGCTAAGTGAAAGCTTGTGCAAACTTCTCTTGATGATGTCCTTGTTGGTATTGTCCGGCGCAGTAGTCTCCGTGGGGGTAGCATTCAGTTCAGCGTCAATAGACTCGAAGTGGGACACAGTGAGCCACGAGGTCTTCCCATCTCTGGCGGCGATCTTCTGAATAGTATCAACAGCCTGCTGATCTAGGCCCCTGCTGAGAAGGAACTTGGGAGTCTCGTATACTCGAAAGAAGAATCGAAGAAGGAACATGGTGAGAGTAATACCACCGAAAGTCCAGTAGGTGTAGCGCCAGCCCAAGTTGTTGCTGTATGTGCAGCCAGCCTCAGACTTTGGATCGCATGAGTAATTGGCGATGAGCGGCCAGGCAACCAAAGCTGCTACTGCCTGTCCAACTGACCAGAAAGCAGATTGCATTGTAAGGAGGTACTGGTGAGTAGCAGGGATGTACTCCAGAAAGATAGCGCTATCGACGGGTTGGTTGCCGCCGGTACCAATGCCAATGAAGGCAGTGAAGATAGCAAGGGCTACGAAGTTGGGACTTCCAGCTCCGATCAAGCCGCTGACTGAGGAAATAAGCAGGGTGATGTTGAAAGCCAAGCGGCGGCCGATGATGTCGGCTGTCATGGGCCAGACGGAGGAACCAACGACGAGACCGGCATATTTGGCGAGGGTAAGAAAAGCAATGCGCTTTACTTGGAATTCGTTTCGAACGGGGGGACCGATGATGGTGATCGCCTGCATCCAGAACTAGATACCTGTTAGCTGTCTTCTCGTAAGCTCATGTGGGATCTGACACTCACATTATCCACAAACCATCCGAATCCAGTCATGGCAAATACCTTCCATTGGAAGCTGCCCATGCTGATGTCTACCAAAGCTTGGTTCATAACAGCGACCTTTCGTTGATAGACTTCGCTGACGCCGGAATCAATACCTCGCATATCAATTACGTTTTCGCTAATCATCTCGACTTCTCCCTTGGAGTGGGAGATGCCGGTGGCAGTTTTCTCGACGGGCGGTTTGTCTTCAACATCTTTCTTGTCAGGTGCCATCGCAATGATGTGAATCCGTGAGCGGAAAGAGAGATACACAATAACAAGATAGCCTGAGGTAAAGATAATCGAGAAGATTGAGAATAATGGTATGGCTGATCTTTGTTCCAGGGATCCCAGACTTGACATGCCTATATATCTTGCCCGTCCAAGGTTTTAGCAACAGCTTCATTTGATAGGTCAAAGTCAAGTTGGAGATCGGGACTGTGCGCGTGGTAGATTCTGGGTAAAGGCGATAAAGGCAAGGCCCTAGATTCGAATGGATATCAATCCAATTTCGCCATGTTTTTCCCAAACAGGAAAGGGAACACGGTCAGGGAAGAGATAATGACTTTGTCACCTTGGACAGCCTCGGTGCTGTAGTCTAATCCCCTGGAACTGGCTGACTGTTGGGTCGGCGCCTCGAATACTCCATTTCCGGTTTAGCGCTATCTGCAACGGCAACCGAAGGATTGCGTAAACAACTCGGTATTCGGATTGTTCCGCTTCAAATACTCCAAACTTGGTATAACGCGGATATGTCACCTGCAACCTTCGCATTTCACACTCCGATCGGAGAGAATCTATTTTCCTCTTTGGGCGGCTGAATTACTCTTTCCATGGTCAAGTGTAGAATTGTACTATTCGTGACTGGTTTGACTGCCGACTTGTTGTTTCATTGCGCTTTGAATACCCCAGCTATGGTATAGTGCGTGCTTGCTTTCCCCGCACTTTCTCTATGTTTGAGGGAATAGAGGAGTCAGAGTGGACATTGGAATGACCCTGTGTATTATTACTGGACATGGAAATTGCTAATTCCTGTCTATGTTTAGTCGCACGGATGTATATATATATATTTCTATATACCTATCTACTGGAACCACCAAACATCGGATAAGATAACATTATCAAGCTACAACTTTCCCAGTCGCATCTTGATTGAATTTTGTTCTCTCACCTTTTGTCTAGAGACCCTAAACGGTCGCCATGGCTCCTCCCATCTCTGTCGAAAGCGTCCCCAGCCTGGACGCCTTCATGCCTGGCAAGAATGACACTTACACACCGAGTTTTGCTCCCTTCAACCCCGCTCAGCATTTAGCGTATTCCCCTCCCTCCAAGGTCCTGACCATGAAGGACCTTGCTCTAGAACCGACTGTCCTGTCCCCCATCGCAACAACCGAGCCTTTCCCGCTTCTCTCCCAGGAGGCAATTCTTCGTTATCGCCAAGACTTATTCAGCAAAGATGTCCTGGACAACTGCCTCCATCACACTCGCCCTGGATCTGTCCAGCTTCGAGGCATGGCACCGCGTTACTCCGCTTTCATCCACGATCTATGGCATTCCCCCGAAGTTCTCAGGATTGTGAGCGATGTTGCTGGTGTCCAACTCGTTCCTGCCATGGACTATGAGATCAGCCACACCAATGTCCAGCTTGGACCAGGTGGTCTCGATGCGGTTCGGAAGACACCCGTTGTACCTCCTGAAGCTACTGAAGAGGCTATCAAGAACTCTGAGGCCGAAAAGGGCCAGGTCAGAGCTGTCACTGATCAATCAAAGCCTATTATTGAGTGGCACAAGGACTCGCATCCTTGGGTCTGCGTTGTTATGCTCTCGGATGCTCGTCATATGACTGGTGGCGAGACTGAGTTGATGAAGGGAGATGGTACCACCGTAAAGGTGAAGGCGCCGCAAATGGTAAGCATTAACGAAAGATGAAATACGTCTTTCAAGCCTGACGTTTACAAATTGCAGGGCTGCGCCGTCCTTCTCCAGGGCCGTTACATCTCCCATACCGCCGCTCCCGTCGAAAACATGCCCGAGCGCGTCACAGTCGTCACCTCATTTCGCCCCAAGAACCCGCTCCTTGTCGACGATACGACCAACGCCAACGTTAAAAACAAGTCTCATTTGACCGAGCTATACTACCAGTGGACCACCTACCGATTGGAGGTCATGGCTCATCGTGCTCGTAGTGCTTTGACCGAGTTGCAGGAGAGGTATGCGAAGAACGTTGCCGAGTCGGATCCTGAGGGAAAGCCTGGTCTCTGCAGAGTTGAGACAGTGAGTTCGGAGGATATTAACAAGTGGTGTGTGGAGATGATCAAGTATCTTCAGGATACCACCAGTGAGATGGGACTGCCTGGAAACAAGGCCTAGAAGATTGATGGGTTATTGAGTTTAGTTAGTACTGCTGCTAGCAGCCTATCCTCGATATGGAATGCAATCTTTAGAAGAGATAAGCGATGTGGTAATGATCTTGTAGAATGTCGAGTCTTCACTGTAGTAAATACGCTTGTGTTGTTCGGTGATAACGCGAAATCTGATGATATGATTTGTTTTGATTGTTTTAAGCAGGCAATACCTTCTAGCTTTTAAGCCTTTGCAAATAAAAGGACCCTTTAGCTGAGGCATTTTGTGCTATTCCACTTGGGGCATTAGCTCCATATCTATGTCTCCACACCAAATCACTGGGTCCAAAGATAACTTGCTTTTCTCCGCCCGCCCTGCCGATGTCAAAGTCGAGGTCGTGCCACGGTCACACCAAGAGCCGCTCCTCTATAGAGAGATGAGCTTCAAGTCTTCGAATAAAAGATCGAGAGATGGCTGTTGGACATGCAGAAGAAGGTACAGTCTGAGCCCGTCAGATTCGCTTGCTTACTTACACACCCTAGACGAAAGAAGTGCGATAGCGCAGTCCCCGTATGCGAGAATTGCCAAAGACTGGGTCTTGACTGTGACAGGGGCACTCAGCTTGTATGGGAAGATGATGCGCGGAGAGACGGTATGAGAAGAAGAGGTCCCTTACCTAGGAAGTCGACATCTGAGAAAGCCAGAGGGATACCAGTGTCCACTCCCGGCAGCTCACCGTCCAATGCTCTCATGCTCTTGCCAACGCCGTCGCCTTCGCTTGGTTCACTCAATACGGTGTCGGCTGAGGACTTCCGACTGTCCCCCAGTTTGTCTGACTGGTCGTCCCATCTTGACCCACTGGACAAGCAAATCCTGGACCGCTATACGAAGTTCTTCTCGACAACTTACCCAACCTGCAAAGATGCCTCTAACCCTTTTCTCAAAGTTCTGATACCACTGGCGATGAGACATCGAACTGTTCTCGATGCCATGCTTGCCCTCAGTTGTGTTCAGAGCTGGGAGAACGGACAATTCACAATGCGTGCCCCCATGCTACGGTATAGAGCCAAGGCAATTAGAGGATGCAGCGACCTCGTCAGGAAAGTCATGTCAAACCCAGAGGCCCGCGAAGACGCATTCAGCCAAGGCCAGAATACCTTGATTCCAGTCATCACCACACGAACCACGGAGATCGTTGAAAACGATGGTATCATCCCGCTACTGGCAACATCCGTTCTACTTATGCTCTATGAGAAACTCCACGGAGAGGGTAAAGAAAACGGAACAAGCCACTTGCAGCTATTCGCTCAGCTCTTCCCGTCCCAGCTCTTCAGCAACATTTTGGACAGACTTACGCAAACTTCCAAGACGGGTTATCAGACCGACGCGATGCTTTTTCTTTCCAATTCATTCCTATATAATGATCTTGTACGGTCTACGTCACTGCGAACCACGACGTTATCAGCATTCTACTATGAGAGACCATCATCACCCTCAATATCGCATCGATTTTATTTCCCCACTATCATAGCTCGCATAGGCGCCAATGATATGTTAGTATCAGATGCCGATATAATTGCCTGGGACGGAACGCTCAGTTGGCTACCGAGTCTGGCCCTTCAATTCTCAGGTCGGAGCGAACAAACCGACTTGCGACTACTTTTAGACTCAAGTTTGATATATGGCCCCACCTTTCAAAAGCTCGAGTCCTTCGTGTGTATTAACACATGGAGCGAAGAGAAGCTGATTTCTGAGCTCTACAGAGTGGCAGCTCTGGTCTACAGAAGACAGAAGCAGCCAGATAAGTCCTCTTCTGCCATGGGAAGCCTCCCAGGATGGGCCATGGAAATTTTACGTCTCATCCCGCCGAGCTCACCGTATGGGACAGCTCTTCTCTGGCCAATCGCCCTTGTTGGCCCGGCATTAACCGATTTGGAACACCGAGAATACGTATTTAGTCGTCTGCAGATGTTGGAGCGGCAGTGCAAGATAAAGACGTATGCTAATATCGCTGAGCATTTGGTCAACCAATGGGGATGTCATGATAATGGCAGCCCTTATAAAAGTCATTTAGCGTATTTGTTCGGATAAATCACCACTCAATACTTCAGTTCATCTTGATTAGTAGTTTTGGTTAATCATTACTACAGCACAATTTTAAGAAAATAAATATAATAATACGATAAACTGTTAAAAGGAGACCAAAGCCGCTATAGATCGCAAAAACGCCGCTCTCGTCACCCACCGTCTCCCACCACAAGTGTAGCATTACAAACGTTAAGAAACAAAACATACAACACCGGGTATTCGCTGATCGTCACCGACTCAACTACTAATCCGGCCCTCATTAGCTTATCTAAGGGAGAGCGGACGGGATCCCGAGTTTTCCAATGGGTATGGTCGTATGTGAAGGTTTTTGGAGACTTGCGGATTTATGATGCAAGAAAGGCCAGCAGGTAGAGCTGTACATCTCAATCTATGCAATCAAAATGACATTAAAACAGTGGTTAAGACTTGAGGGGAATCCGGCTCTTTGGACATACTACACATTATATCGACTATCGCTATTTCTGACTGAGATAGTGAAGTACGGCTTAACACCATGGCGTCTCAATAAACACCAACTCCGAACAGGTCATAATGTCTACCTAAGTCATCTTGGACTTGAGAGCCGGAGATGCTAGCCACGAACTCGGTGTTCATCTTCCCAGCTCCTTGCCCCGACCACCTCGTGGCAAACGCCACCACCGAACATTTTGTGGCGAATAGCGGAACATATCTGGCACTGATGACAGGAAACTTGACCCCACCCAACGCTTACTCGCGCTTCCGTGCGTGATACCTGCTAAAAGTCTTCCGTAGGTCGCCGGAGGTGCTCCACCACGAGAAAGTAGTGAGCCAGCCGGCTAACTTGACCATTATCTTGGAGTTACATGTATTGTCACCTAGTCTCAATCAAATGAGCAGAATATCATGATTAGTACCACTGTACTATGTGATATTTTAAAAGAAAAAAAAAACACTGAAAAAAACTCGATAGATGGGGTCACTGTCTTCAGTCAAGGTGTGGTAGCGATTTGACAACAGTTGACATCGGAGAAGATTTTTAACCGCGAGGTTTTTAACCACGAGTAGAGGAGACACTCAATAAAAGCGCAGTGCTTTTGAAAGTAGAGTGGGAAGAAGTTTGAGTATGTACGCTCACTGCGGAAGGTTGTTGTTGATTAAAACTCATGAGGTTGCCTTGGAGAGGCATCTGCTCTGACCGTGAACCAATGAGAGTGCAACCTCCTCAACTACACTCTTGTCTCTAACACTCCCGTCCTTGATTGCCAACTGCCAACTGCGTCGATGTTTTTTCAGTGAAGGTTGAATCAACTCACAGACATGATCGGTCAAGGAAAGCTGATGAAAACCTTGATCTCGTCATGAGCATTGAAACGAGCGTAGTAGGCCGGAACATCCTCAATCGAGATACTCGCCGAAGCGATGAAATGAGGGCTGGCCTTGCCGCTGCTGATAAGCTCCACAAGCATCGGCGCGTACACCTTGGGATCGACGGGGCCAGCTTGGAACTTCAAGCGTTTACCAAAGAAGTCGGACAGAGGGAACTCGGCGATGGGAGAAAATGTGGACCCTAGAGGAGAGCCGGGCGAGTCTGGTTGCGCCATGTATACTCCAACTTGACCAATGCCTCCGCCGACATGGGTGAGATTGACCATCTGATTCAGGATAATGTTGGGTTGATGCTCTAGAGTCGAGTTGAGAGCCTCGATGCCAACGCAGTCGACGGAGCGCATGACCCCGTTCGGTTCGGAAGCCATGATCTGGGCGACGGGGTCGCTGGCTGCGAAGTTGATGGGAATTGCGCCAATTGAAGCAGCGCGGTCGAGCCTGGCTTGGACGTGGTCGATCACATAGACCTTCGAGGCGCCGCGAAGAGTGGCCGAGTAGGCAGCCATGAGTCCGACTGGGCCAGCGCCAAAGACTGCCACCGTATCGCCTGTTTCAAAGCCTGAAAAGTCAAGACTTGCCCAACCTGTGGCGAAGATGTCGGAGATGGTTAGGTAGTCTTGCTCGATGGTGGTGTTCGTTGTCTCCCGTGTGAGCGGGATAGGGATTAAATTAGAGTCGGCGAATCGGACTCTGGCGTACTCGGCTAATTCATACTGTATGTCAGTCTCGAAAAGTGCCATGGTAATGAATCAAAAGCTTTCTTTGATGAAAGCCATGGAGATTTGTCTTGAGGGGGATGATGACTTACACTGGAGACCATCTGTGACAACAGCTCCATTACCGTAGAAATCCAAACCAGTGGGCTCCATCTCAAGCCGACCGTGGTTCACAGTGTCAGGGATGATGACGTAGTCACCAACTTCGAGCCCAGAGACTGCACTTCCAAGCTCGGAGATGTAGCCAATGGCCTCATGTCCCATGTTCCACGGGGGAGCGCCTCCCTGGTAGCCGCGATAGACGTGTAGGTCAGAACCACATAGAGCAGAAGTCGTGATACGGACTACGGCGTCGGTCTGGTTGAGAATGGTGGGCATGGGAATATTTTCCACAGTCATCTCACCGGGGACACCGCGGTACATGACGCCGCGCATGAAAGCGCCCAAGGTGTTGTTCAGAGCCATAGCGAGGAATATGAAATGTGACTGCTTGAGGTGAATGAGGAAGTAAGCTCTCCTCTGTCCCATCTAGGGATGCCATCTTTATATGTTGAGGGGCTTGGCTCTTAAATCTCTTCGTTGCTCCATTTCCTCGATACAAGGCTCTTCTGGCCAATATGGAAGGTATTCCGCAGCGCCTTGGCAATCGAGGCGGTGTTTTTGTCCGCGGTCTCGGCCACTGCTCCGGCATACGTCAGGTTTTGCATGGAGACAACCACAAACTCGCGGGCCGACTCAGGTGCTTGACCTTCCCTAGTGCACATAGATAGCCTAGTCGCATTGGAGAATCCGCTTCCTACCACAACCCGGGCTTGGCCTGGGCCCTGGGACCAAGCCAGCGTCAGCCTTTGAGTTATCTTAAGTCCGGCCAATTAATTGATATTTTCCGAGTACCTTGCTACTGAAGTACTGTGACCGCATGAAGACTAGGATTACAGCCTTTTTTTATGTGGTCAATCTCCCTTTGAGGAAGTTCCTGAACCAGTTGAGTTACATTCCCAAGTCGTCATCTTTTCAAATTCGTCCTATCTACCTTGGTCGGAAAATCCCGGCCGCGAAGCAAATGAGCATGCCCAATCCATAGTCAGTCATGTCAAATAGCCTCTTATTACTGAGGCAAGAATACTGGTTGCATCACGTAAAAAATGTGTTTGACTTGAAGAAGCCTGATGATTATTTTTTTGGGGGTGGCATTAGCTCTAGTCTCATCCGCTATCTTTCAAAGTGCTCACGCTTTCTCCGACGTGGAAGTCGATAGATACACAATCAGAGCAGAACGATTCGACCCAGAAATTCTTCCTATCCATTAGACAAACAAACTCATGCCCTTGTATACCTAAGGTAGACTGCACACCTACAAAATACTCCTCATATACGGGGAAATAGATGACACGATGAATGGAAGTGGAAGGAGAGGCACTTGAGGAATGGCCGAAAAACAAAAGGGTGCTCAGAACTGAATTGATTGGTGCCACTTATTTTCGAACAAAGTCACACCGCTGGGTCTTGCAAAGGATCGGGGATGAGTCTGCAATTTCATCGTGTAAAATCTTCTAATCTTGGCGAGAGGCTTTCTACTTATCTATATGTGCGATATCTCGGTGTCAAGAGCCACAACTTCAGTGATTAAGGAAAGTCCACCTCATTCCGATGAAATTGCCTTGGGGGCTTCAACCCAGTCAAACTTGCCCATCAGATTCGTCAGCCACACATCCCCGGGGTGGTAAGCTCCTTTGGGGGCGCCTCCAAAAAGGGAGGTGCCGCTCAGGAAAGTATGAGGGAATCCAGGATCGAACTCGTGAGAACCCTCAATCTCGCGAATATCATCCTCGGTAAGAGCGAGACCAAGTCCCTTGATGTTGCTTTCAATGTGACCTAGCTTCCGTCCACCCACAATAGGGAAGACAAATGGGGCCTTGTGCATGACGTAGGCGACTGCAACGTCGGGAAGCGACGCGCCCTTGGCGTTGGCGACCTTTTCCAAAGCCTTGGAAACCTTCTTATCGTGCTCCGAAACTTTGTTCTGTCTGCCCGGATTGTGCTTCTCGCGCTCCTTGAAGCCCTCCTCCGTCTGGAAGCGGCCGGCGTTGAGGACGCCCCAAGGGCAAAGACCCATGCCTTCGTCCAGGCACATGGGGATAATATCCCGCTCAAAGTCGCGCAGGGAAGCGTTCCAGTTGCCTTGGTAGACGACGAATTGGCGAAGTCCTGAGAGACGGGCGTACTGATTTGCCTTGGCTACCACCCAGGCTGGGGTGTCTGAAATGCCCAAGTAGTGGACTTGGCCAGAAGAGACCAAATCATTGAGTGAGTGCATGACCTCAGGAATGGAGGCAGAATAGTCCCACCAGTGAAGATACAGAATGTCTATGTAGGTCGTTTGGAGGGCCTTCAAAGACCGGGCGACGGAGTGCTTCAACGACTTTGTGCTGTTGCCGCCGTAATTGGATTGAAGCTTTGACTTGTCATGGAGCTGGTAGGCACTGCTGTACTTGGTGGCGAGCACAATGTCGTCGCGATTGCCTCGCGATGCGAGCCATTCGCCGACCCATTCCTCAGACTGGCCGGCCTGGTAATTGTTTGCGGTATCGATGAAGTTACCGCCCTGAGAGTAATAGTGATCCATGATCTCGAACGCGGTCTCCTTGGTACACTCGCCCATTGTGGCTTTCTGCTTCTCTCCAAAGTTCATGGCGCCAAGAGCGAGGGGGGACACGCGAACGGCCGCCGTCGGGGAAAGCTGGCGATGCCGAGCCAGGTAGGTGTCTAGGGGTTGTTGAAGTTGAGGGGCCATATTGGATGGTTTTGTGTGTTCAAAAAGTAAAGAATTTGATGGGATTGTTTCCAAAACAACCGGTTGGGGCTGGTAAAATGAATGATGTGAGGTTTAGAGTGTATCACATATGTTATAGAAGAGCTGTCAGCAGTACTTATAACATTCGCTTTCATGACAGAGCACACTATCCTGTCATGACACTGAGCAGGTTTCCCACAACAAGATTTAGCGTGCTGCTCCAACATCGGCATTTGGCAGCGCAGTGACTAGAATTAGATGCACACCATCGATCAACAGCGTTCGGAATTAAGTTGGAGAAGTCCTAACGCATGGAGCGTACAACTGACGTCTCGCTGATATCGGTTGAAAAGGGCGAGGAATGTGGTAGCATGCTGATGTTGTGACTACATGATTGCGGGTTTGGGGCACGGAGATGGCAAGTCGATTGGGCAGCAAGACATGATCCGATTCCGAGCTGCAGACGGAGATTGCTTCACCTTGGTGTGAGGAGGTGGACGGTAGTCCATTTCTGGCAGTGGACATTAGTTTCCTTGACAATATGCCCCTACAAACCGAAGTAAAGAGTCATAAGCTACCCAAAAGCGACGTCAGCAAAGAGGTTTGAACAGACTCGGATTTAAGAATGATGCTGTGATTTGACGGCTGTATGTTTAGTCGGGAAATGGAATATGCTTCTTTGACGTTGATGGTCTACCTCAGCCTCGAAGCGAAGGTCCACTTGATTCATGCACACTACTGCAGCCTGCTGACGCGGTACGTACCGCTGTTTGATCACTATTACCCCAACTTCTCGTCCTGCAACCTGCTGACGCAGATGATTCAGCAACTGTAGACACCTTGGAATCCTTGTGACATCAGAGCGTTTCTGAAATCACTTATTGAGGTAAGCGTTACGGAAGAGAAACTTAGCTTAGGAAGAGTTTTAGTTCGGCTATCGCCTCAAAGATAGTTTAGGTGTATCGATTACCAATGTGAGTTCAAGTATCGTTGATACTCACACGCGTAACCTCTAATTCGGTGCTGTGTTCACTATTGCTCGCTTGAGATGTAGGCAAAACTTGTAAATGAGAACATTGAGATAAATGCACCGAATGATATTCGCCTAGTTCAAACACTAGTTGTGTAGGATATCATGACAGAAAGATGCGGGAATATCTTTCGAGGAAGATCTCATTTGCTTGCTCGCTGGAAAGAGAATTGAAACCTTCCAACTCCTAATTAGTCTAATCTCGAATGCCGCAGGTAGATGTAGTTCTGGAACAGCAAGGCAATATGCCATTGATCCAGCAGTGACAAAGTTGCCCAAGTCTGCTTGGTGGCAATCGCAAACAAGTGACAAATGTCTTTATCAAAGTGTCCTGAAGTACTGACCGTCTATGTGACAGCGGTGCCCTATGTTTTCCAAGTACTGATCCTCAACTCGTATATCACCAAGATTTAGAGCTATTCCAAGTCATAAGAGTGCAAGTGAAATGCATAATGAAGTATTGAAATTTATCGGATATGAGTAAGTTTTATTTATCAATTCGATATGTCTATGCAATGCTGAGAGATGATATTACGCCTACACTCCATCCCATTAATTATAATGCGAAATCAAACACCTTGCTTAGTGCAACCTCTTTCAAGAGTATGAGATGTACAAGCCATTATCGGCATCATCTTGCATGAACACCCGACCATCTTGTCCATTGTTAAGGTTGACTGCCAACTCCACAACGATTCTCTCCTCACACTTCACACTCGGGCCGCCGTGTGTCGCAGGGGCGGAGAATTCAGGCTGGTCCCAGAATGTGAAATCCATGCCCGCCGAGAATTCGCTGCCTTCTTGAAACGGCGCGATGGTCGTGGGGTTGATCAGAACGTTGCTTCCCTTGGTCCATGTTGGGAAGCCTTCGGACTTGAGCTGGCGCGAAGAGACGAGGCCGTTGCCGTCGACGCGGAACACACGGGTTTCAATTGGTCCCTGGCGCCAGCCGAGAGAGCAAGTCGTAGCCGAAGACGGAATGCCTGTGAAAATAACGACCTGGCGGGTGATGTTGGTGTGGAGGTCGAGATGCGGGACGTTGTCTGTGGGGTGGTTCGGTTGCGTGGCGGACTGATAGACGTTGAAGTGTTGAGGATGAGCGATTATGCCTGGTGTTAAGGCTGGGGTGCACTCGCGAGCTGTGTGGGGTAGTGACGCAGCGAGAGAAATGATGCTGCCCAGGGCGAGGATGAGCTTGGAAGACATTGTATTGCGTTGGAGCCAAGCCTGAATAATAGTACGAAGTATGTGCTGGGCAGGTTGGAGCAAGTTGTGATGCGACGAAACTCTGAATTAGAGAAGCTAGTTTGGAAATGAACTGTTGAGATAGTGGTCGTGGTGGATAATCTGGAAAAGGGCCGTGGCTTTATGTATCACTGAAAGGATGACCAGCGCTCTCACGATGGCCGCATGATTGCTATGCTCGGTGAGGCTGGAGCTGGAGCTAAGGTGGGCTTCCGTTCGAAGAGTGTCACGACGGGCCTAGCCTGTATTACGGCTTGCGGCAGAGCTCGAACAAGCCTCGATGCAGACCTCAGTAAGTCCGCCAAGTGGTCCGCAGCAATGGACACAAGACCGAAATGTCATCCGGATAAGCATAAACATAGGCTTCCGTCAATGGTGTCCAACTTCGCCTCGCAGAAGCTCTGGATGAACCACAGCGGGATCCGATGAACTTCGGCTGATCTCGGTGAAGCACGTGCTGGAAATGAAGCGAAGGGAAAGTGCAAGGCTAAGTGCGAGTCGGAGCACAGCATACATACAAAGTTGGAGAAGGATTAGGATCTAAATTTAGTCGTCAGCATTAGCGTGTGAAGGATTCAGTGGATGGCTTGGTGAGCGGCTGAGGCTTAGCACACAAGCTTGGTAGAGCAGACGCATAGTGGTCTGGAACCTGATTGAATTGAATCAAGTACCTTATGACATTACATGTATATGAACCATGTGAGACTGGCAAAATATTAGTGCCATTTTATGTCTCGTTTTCTTTAGGGAGAACGACACCTCTTGTTAACTTCAATGCTCAAGTTGTGGCATTTGTAATTGAGCAAATGGAGTGGAAGCAGATGTCGTACTGGCGGCATCCTTTGCCTTAGTCATCACACGCTAGGTGATGGAAGCGGTAGCTGCTATCACTCAGGTAGCAATCTCTCACCGATCAACAATTGGAGGTATGCCTCTACACTTATGATACATTGGTCGGGAATTTCGGATGAACTGTTTCAAACTTGGAGGAGGTCACACTATTCTCTCCCGAGACTTTGCTCGCATTATCCCATCTCCGACTTCAAGTGAGGAGCAGAGAGAAAACCAATGCCCCTGTTTTACCCCGCTTCTGACTATTATATCACACAATGTCACAAACACCTCAGCTTCTACTGGACAGCCCTACCCTCATTGAATGCGCTTTTTGCCAGGGCCTTGGATTAAATAGAATTAGTCGAGATCATGGCTCGAATCTGTCGAATCTTGTCATAGTTGACTTACGTCAAGTGCATAGCCGTTCCAGTGATGGGTGCGTTGGATGCTCCATCATTGAAAAGGCATTGGCACACTTTTCTCCCGAATGGAGAAACTTTACGACTCGCTCTAAGTGTGAGAAATGTCGGCCAGAAGCCTTTAGACTGTGTAGGACAGGCGACTGCGCCAAGTCGGCGTTTGCTCTGCTTCCATTGGTGGAAACGATAGAGCTGTGCTACCCATTTCACATACTTGATGATCTAGCCGCTGGGCCTGAAAGGAACCTTGAGCTGTTCATTCAAAAAGGCAATGGTCTTGAATGCCTAGAAAAAGAGATGTCACCGCTAACAAAATGGTCAGGGCAGCCACTCAATGTTGAAGAAACCATTCTCCTGACTCAAGGGCGAAGTTCTGAACAGAGCTGGCGGGGGAGGCTGCAACAAGCAAATTCATGGATCCATCATTGCCTCAATAACCATCAATGCAGTGGTGGATTAGCAGCCAAAACATTTCAAAAAGACTATGAAAATGAAGTAGGTGTCAAAAATGATAAACATCCAGAAAAGGGTGAAAGCTAGGGCGCGAGTCTTCGAGAAACTTCATTTCTTGAGGTTCACCGCCAGATCTCAAAATTACCTCGAAGAGTCCTTGATCTTCGAGACTTTGGTTCAGAGAAAAGGCTGCGTCTCATCAATTCCATGGCGGATTGTGGTATTTATGCTTGCCTGAGCTATACATGGGGTCGAAAGAATACGGGGGTGACGACCACACAGAATCTTCATGATCGTCTAGACAACCTCCCGTTCGACAATCTTCCCCAAATGTATAAGGACGCCGTCACGGTTGCTGCATTTCTGAAAATTCCCTTTCTATGGATTGATGGCCTGTGTATCATCCAAGGCGATGCCGACTTCAAGGACTGGGCGGAGCAGTCTTCACAGATGGCAGAAATCTACGGAAACGCAGTTCTGGTGATCGTGGCTGCTGATTCCAACAGTGTTGAGGAAGGCTTCCTCTCTACACCAAAGCTGCCACAAGAACTCGTCAAATTCCAGTCTTCGGCATTGGGAAGTCTGGAGAATAGGAGCGAAGGAACTGGCTTGAGCGTGTTTGCCAGAGCTATGCTGGACCACAGTTGGCTTGGCTGGTCCACATTGGCGGAACCAAAATCCCACGGGACACTGAGCCGCAGCTGGTGTTTCCAAGAGGAAGTCCTTGCATCTCGACTCCTCACCTTTTTTGGAGGCGAGATGAACTTCCAATGTCTTGAAGACGAATACCGATGCGAATGTGCATACCCCGCCGCACCCCTGGGCCTTGTCACGATCAAGGAGCTGTACGAGCCTCGCTTGGAACTAGGCGATATGGAAACTCCAAATTGGATGTGGCAGAGTACCGTGGAGCACTACACCCGACGGAAGCTGACGGTGGCCACCGATAGGCTTACTGCACTATCTGGAGTCGCCCGGGTCGTGCAGTCAAGTCTCCGCACAAAGTACGCTGCCGGTCACTGGCTAGATCGCGACTTTCTGTGCAGCTTGTGTTGGGCGCCTGTGAGAAACAGGGAAACCGAGCGCACCTATTCACAAGATTACGTTGCTCCGTCGTGGTCTTGGGTTGCCCATAACGGACCTATCACCATGTGAATCCCTTATTGCGGTTCGGAAGAGCCAGTCACTCCGCGCTTCCTCAGTAAAACCGTTGTCCGCAATGTCGGCATCATCCCAGCAACAGAAGATGAAACGGCCGCGGTGATTGGGGGAGGTATAACTGTTAGCGGCGTCTTTCTCGACATTTCGGTGCTAATGACATCACGAGATCAATCCGCAGGCGTCATGGTAAGAAGCTCAGAGAAAGTCCCATTTTACTTCGATCGACCAACGGAAACAGTGAGGGACACTGACAAGTACTTTTGTTGGATTGTTTGCACATTGCCGAGCCCGTCTGTCAGTAAGAAGAGATCTGAAACATACTGTTTGATGGTACTCCGCACTATGCCTGGCGGACCTGCTCATTTTTGCGAGCGCGTAGGTTTCACCGACTTTGATGGAACAGCTTCCGACCCTTCTATGAAGTTTTTTAAGGGGTTTAGAGACTCCATTAGAACTGCCGTAATAATCTGATGGGTTTACATCCGAAATAGGGGTCTTGGTCAAGAGTCATATACCAAATTCAACTTTTGAGGTTGAATGGGTGCTTGAGCTGTCACTCTCGCATCTCTGCAATATTCGCTATTATGGGATTCGTTGGAAAAAGCGTTCTTGTCAGGCAGGGCCCACCATCTCTTCAGCTATCGATACTCTTTACGGAGTAGCGAAGGATGATTTTGCCTTGAGTGATTTAGTTGAAACCCGGGTAGCTACTAGATATCAGACCCGAGTTATGGGAACAGAACTCCAGCACCATGTAGGAGAACAAGTGCACTCTCGGGATTCGACTCAGGGGAACGTTCGCTTAAGACTTGGCAGCTGAACGGGACGGAGGTGACATTTATTAATACCCGATGTTTCCATCCCATCTCGAATTCTTCCAGGGCACGGATGACGTACAAACCACCAATTAAGGAACATGGGCTTGTGCTGGAGTTTCAGATGGTCGATTTCCCGGAATTCCCTGTAATCCCTCCCGCTTGCCCACAAAACGTTGCTCTCAAGCGTCAGAGCGGTAGGCAGAAAAAAAGGGGGAGCTTTGCCAAAGCCGGGGCACTCAACCAATCAGCTTCATGTAGAGGCGGATTACTGATACCTTGAAACTCTCGGTAAAGTCCTGGGTGTATCAATGACTTCAATTGCAACAACGAAATTGTAGAAAATGCAAAAAGACGAAGTGTGTTGGAGATGAATAATAATTCAGTAACCATGGTTGTGGCAACTGAATCTCGTCATGTGATTTAATCCAGACGTGCGTTTGGTCATTTTCTCTTAGAGCTATCCCTCCCCGTCCATTTCCTGTCTCGTTCAAGAAAGACTGAGATAAGCCCACAGAGCTTCGCACACCAGCTCAGCCTCACTAGAAGCGGAAATAGAAAGTACAAAGTGGCGCGTCAAGGATCATGTCCCGTGGCGGAGGCGGTTCAGTAAGGGGCTCCGGGGGGCACCTATGCCATTTTAGCCTACATCACCCCGCTCGGAGCGGAGGAAGCAAGGAAGCTTTTGCCTAGACCATCCCACCGGATTCTGCCGCCGCGTATGCTGTGGTGTACCGTACGCGTGGTTCATTCATTGAGCCGATCCTGATATTTTGAGCTTTCTATTGTTGAGCACATGGGGGTTCGCGAGACCTCCTATACTGTAGAGCGATAGAAGCCTGCATTGAAAAAGTAATTGTGACAGAAAATTTGGGCTTTTCCGACGTCACATCGCTGTTGGTCAAATCTTTTTACGGATCTTGCCTGCCAATGAGACAGGAACCAGTAGCCAAGTCCACAGAACACTCTAGGGAACTTCCTGAACAATGTAATGCATATTCATTGGAGTAGCTCCGCAATAGCCTTATGAGATTCCAGCCGTGAAGGGTATCATATGAAAATCGGCGTAAGACGTCCGGTATGGCCGAGTGGCCGGAACGGTGGGGGCACGGCCTCTTCCGAGGCTGGACCCGGTGGACGGGTGAACGTGACGTGACGGGCTGTCCGCAAAAAACTTCGAGGGGGGAAAGAAAGGAAAATCCCGCTCCGCCTTGCCCTACGGATGCCCGATGCCTGTGCGTTTTTCCAGGGTTCGATTCGGCTCGTGCATGTTCATCCCACATTCCGAAACGAATTTTGCTGGTTGACGTAGGTGCCATCTAGGATGGACCTCATTCTAGAACAGACGAAAAAGGCACTGCCGTTGGCGATTACAAGGCCAATGCCTGTTTCTTCTTCCAGACTCCCACCAACCGCGCGGTTGCATAAGAAAGTTGTGATGATAGATGAGCAACTACGTACACAGGTGGAGTCTCAGCCTCAGTGGCCTGAGCCGCGATATGGGATGATGTGGATGGATGTTGGTGGTTTTGTTGGTCAAGAAGCTTTTTTTTACCAGGTTTTCAGGCGGGGAGATCACGTTGTGCCACGGATCTCCCGGACAGAGATTCATCAAAGTTGGCTCACTTTGCTCTAGATAAATAAGGAACTTGAATCCCGCTAGAGAACTTCTGCTCAGACACTCATCACTTCTAACTCAAAGTAAAAGTAATCACTCTTACCTCAGTCCGTCACTACTACAAGCTATTTACAGCTTCAAACAATCGTTCAGCAACTACTCCCAAAAATATCACGAATATGCAGCACATCGGAAGCCTTCTTTTGGCCTTTGCCACCCTCACTGCGGCAGTTCCAGGACTTGCTCCGGCTAGCGTGAGGTCTGCTAAATCTTCTCACGTTCGCCGCGCCGACACCAGCTCTTTCCAGATCTACGCTTATGGCACTGGAATCGGTGGCCTGGCATTGTTCACTGCTGGAGGTAAGCAATTCCCCCGACTGCCAGTTCGACTTAAGCTTTGTCTACAAAACTGTAAACTGCCGGTCGATACCACCTGAAGATGGTCCCGAGTCTTCACCTAGTGTCTCTTCAGATGCAGGAACTTTACCGCCAGTTCGGCTCGGCCTAGGCCCCAACTGCCGAGACATACCCTTAGACTAACACTCATTTGCACAGGCGATGCCTACTTTGGAGACTACACTCAGTTCAACGACTCCAATGCCGCCCCAGTAATCTGTAAGTACCAGCTACCCCACTTTCCTTTCTCGGTGAATGCGGGACTGACCGGACGATCGATGACAGTCACCCCTGAAGAAGATGATACCGAGACATGGCTTGGAGCCCCTAACACCACCGCTGTGACTACCGCTCCTACCTGGTCCAACCTGACCTTCACCATCCCGACCGCCGACTCCGGCGTGCACAATGTTGCTTTCCTCAATAGCAGCGCGTCCACAACTGGCCGTAAGACCAGCGGTTTCAGCTTTTACGGCAACTTTGTGCTGGTCGAGGCTGAGGATGGTAGCTTTGAGTCTTGGTGGTATGCTACCGCCACCGACATCGATGGCATCTACAACCTGAGGTGGAATGAGACCGGCGATGACACCGATGACAAGATCATCTTGAACTTGAGAAGGACTGCTCCTTCCAACTAGGCTCTCAGCCATCTTTGGATTCTGTGTTTATCTGGTACAAGTCAGGCTGGTGTTATCTTGCGGTTTGATGAATTTTAGCTCCGATCGCAAAGGTAATCACTTCAAGGAGTGAAGCGGGTTTGGGCCTAGCAATGGCGCAAAAAGGTGGAGTGTTTAGGATGGTGCAGATAGAACTTCAAATGTTTTCTACAGTAAATTTATGACTCTCATTGAGATGATCTTTGGTGTTCCATAATTTGAAGGCCTCTAGTGAAAACCAGACAGCGCGTTGTATTAATGCAGGCGAAGTAAATCTTCAACCTGTAAGGAGACAATTACCTCCAGATCGTGATGACGAATTACCTTCTGCCAGACCTTCTAATTCCCCAAGTACGTAGAGATATCACGACGGCTTCGGCCTCGTGGTCCCGGAAGTGGTTTGTTGTCGCCCTCGTCATATCGATATGCCCCACCCCCACAACCCGACGTGAATTCTTCACCCATGTTCTTGCCGAATCGGTCACGACATAACCCCCTTTGCCGCACACCTCTTTCCACCTCCATCCTGAAGGATCTGACTATTTGGCGACTGTGACTGAATCTTACTAGGGCTTTTGTTGTCATTTCATAGAGGGCGGCGCATGTGCTTTCTCCAATGGATATAGCCAGTATTCAACCCGCTTTGTATAAGGCTTTTGTGAGAGAGCGAATATCAGACACACGCCACCGCAGCCAGCACGCATAACGTTCGCCCGCCTCTATTGTCCTTGCCTAGGGAGGCGTGACACAAAGATGCAAAGACATCCAGTGTGTCTACCAAGCTTACCAGTACTCTCGATGAAGGTGACTATTCCTTCAAGTGCAAGATAACTTTCAAATGTATATTGATGTCTCTTACATCCCTAGTTTTGAGTTCGAGAAAATGAAAGAAATAAAACATGTATGACTAAAACTGGCTATTGCTTCAAAAAAAAATGTATTCACGTGGTTCGCAATGGGACGGCCAAGACAAATTTGATACGCTAGGCACCCTCAAGGTAGATTATGGATTCCACCGCTTCTTTTTGACCTCAAAGTTGAAGTTTTACTCTGTATACCAATCTGTATCTTTTAAGTGAACATCCGCCATACATCTTTTACATTGACCATAGATAGAACAAGAGCTTTTATCAGTACAGATGCATCAATCTCAACACGAACCCTCCGTCTTTCCGGTCACAACTCGTTAGAATCCACTCCACTCTCTTCATTCCCAAGTACATCTGTTTCTTTGTGTGCTGCAGCAACTTGCTGAGCAATCTCGGTCCAAAATCCACACACCTTCTTGGTGTTCTGGTCGTCTGACTGATCTAGTAGGAATGCAGGCTGGCCGATAGGCGCATACACTGTGAGCACATTCTTCAGTTGGTCTCCATTACTACAATCAGCAACGGGCCACTTTGGCGGATCTCCCTTGAGTACATGCGGCATCGGGAGCGTATTCGGGTCGCCACCTGACAGAGCAAAAGATGCGAAGTAGGTCTGGTATGCCTGAGCCACGTGCGTATTTACAAGAAGGGAAGCATACTGCGCGGCGAAGGGGACCTTGTTCTTCAACAGGATGTCCTTGGCTTCTTTGACGTTGTTGGAGAAGAGAGCCACTAAATCCGCCGCGTGGCGGGCAAGCTGGCCGATGGGAAATCCGTATCGCATCATATGCGCTATGCTTGGATATGCGGAGTACAGATCGCGGGTGTTACAAACAAAGCTGGCGTCGCGAATTACAGTGGCGATGCAGAGCCGATAGTCGCCATTATAGGGTAATTGGGCACATGGGTATTGGGTGGTTATTTGTTGGCGTTGAGGCGCGAGCTTGGCTCCTGGTAGGAAAATGTGGAGGAATGCGTTAAATGTGTCGGAAGAAGTCACCCACGACGGAGTAAAAGAAGCGCTCTCATTCAGAGTGTGCGAGACGATAAGTGACTGGATGGACTTCCAATAATTACCTGAGGGCACAGCATTAGCGAGCATATAAAACGAAAAGGTGATCATCGCAAAGCACATGATCTAACACTCACCACTTGCAAATGAGATGGTTGGAATTGTGGTGATCCATTTCCCGTCCACAGCTGGTCCAACAGGGAAAAGACCTGTCTGTCTAACAGTGTTGAAGAGCTGCTGGTTTGCTGCTGTTAGGTTGGTAGACTTCCTCAAACAGTCGATATCAAAGGTCAAGCCACAACCAGCAAGACTAGAGAAGTTCTGGTAAATCTGATCCAACTTGCCCTTCGGTTTATTATCCCACGCCCATTCAAATGCCGGACTCTGGATAGCAAAGGTTTTGAACGTGGGATCCACAGCACCGTCTTCTCGAATAAGATGGTGAAGGATAGACCCGGCGCCAGCAGACTCGCCCCAGGCACTGACCTTGGACTCATCCCCAGAGACCTGACCAATGTACTTCTGCACCCATTGGAACAAAAGAGCCTGGTCGTATAGTCCCGCATTTGGCTGAGCGTTCTTTTGCATATAGTCTCCTGAAAGCCAGCCGAAAGCACCGAGGCGATAGTTGCCAGCGACAAAGATTGTCTGGTATTTGCTTGCGGTAATAACGGATCGACCAGTATAAAGAGGACCTAGCTGGTTCTTACTGCCGAAGGCGAATGCGCCGCCATAGAGCCAAACAACTACCGGCAAAGCCTTCACCTTGGTCGATTCAAATGCAGTCTTTGGTACGTAAAGGTCGAGAAACAAGCAGTCCTCGCCTTGCTTCGTGACTTGGTCATCTGGGGTATCGACAGGATCGTCTCCGCCTGGTGCATTATCGACATCTTTCGGGTCAATCTGGATGCAGTTTCGTCCATTGCTGACGGGCTGAATAGATGAATTTACCCATGTAGGGAACGCTGGAGATCCAAACCTTGGAGGATTGGCGCCGAAGCGGACGTTCTCAAATAGATAGATCTTCTCATATCATTAGTTGGAGGACAGGCAGTGAATTGGACTCAGACGTGTTCACAGCGGTGCGAAGCGCCTACATTTGCGTCATCCTTCATGGGTTGACCTTGGTATACTCCCCATGGGAGGTTGAGTGTGGGTTGTGCTGCAGCCTCTGCATTGAGCGTTGGGAGATGGGCAAAGCCCATAAAGCCATACACTAGCAACTTGGTAAACATGCTGAGGAGAAATGGTGGAAAAAGAGGAAGTCTATCGATACTTGGGAGGGACAGTCGCTGCAGGGCCAAAAGACCCTGGTCAAGTTGAAGTATTTATGATCTCATGTTGTCATGCAAAGCTCCCTTTGCCAATGATTGTGTCTTTGCTAATATGTGATGTGATGTGGCACTAATTGTAATCGACCTGTGCTAGTAGGGTGTGGTTTTCAGTGAAGCAATCTTTCCTGCCGTGCCTGCTCAGTCGCTAGACTTTCAACAGAGGCTGGCATGACATCGACGGACATGGCCAAGATCGTCAAGTTTTCAGCCAGCCATTATTTGCGCCTGTAGAGGTGAGACTAAGTATGCACCTTAACGTACTTCCGAGACCATCCCTGCGCCCGTGGCAGGCGGAACGGCACGCAACTCCCTTAAAGCAAGTGCGACCATACGACCCAGGCCATGTGGGTCCCGGGGATGCGGGAGAATGAGACATGGCTTCCTAGCATACTGCGGCTGAACCTCGATATATCATCTCTCATAGCAGATCCTTCATGATGTTCACACACCACCAAAAATATGCCCAACTTAGGCAAGACATGGCGTCCTGCGCGCCGGTCCTAGTACATCATTGGCATGAGCGTTGATTGTTTTCGGTGACGGTGTGCGGTCACGTTTGGTAGACATTTTGAGTGAAGCTACGATTTGATCCCGAATACGACTTTTGGCCTCTGAAGCCAACAAGGTGTCACGTGGGTGTCACCGGTCGATCACAGGGCCGATGGACTCATCGCATATTTTGACCTTAGGCATGTCAGCGAAGATCAGTAGGAGCTTCATATCTATTATTCGATCAAGCGGGTCTAGGCCTGTCAGGGCATAATGGCACCAGTCTCCTCCTAAACAGGATGGTGGCAATGAGAACTAAGAGTGAGGACTCCTTCTCACAACATTAATAAAGAAGTCCGCATATAATAGAGAAAAGAATAAACCACAAAAGATTCGGAACAACTAAGTAAAGTTCTTAGCAAGCACTTCAAGCGTATGCATCTAGGTGCTCACCTCCGGATGACACAATGGCAGTTGTTTCATCAGCTGGACCAGTTAGTTACGTACACTGAGACGCCGCATGAGAAATATCATTAGCTAACCAAAAGCAATCCAGTCAGCTCCAACAGTGTACAGCAGACTATCGTCCCAGGTTTCCCCGTGCCAAATGAACCCATCTGGGGTGATCTTGTCCGCAAAGACCTTGACCCTTAGCTTCTTGGCACTATCCATGTCCAGCTCACTCAGACCGATGGAGACTTTGGGCGTCTTTTCGAACGCACCATTCCCCGCGAAGTTTACCTTGACTTTGGTCTTTGCCACCGGGGGAAACCATTCCCGCACATTTGAGGAGCTGACCTTGCCGCTCTGGACCCCTTCCTGATCTGCGGGGTGGGCCACCCACGAGGCGCTAGCGCTGTAGCAAACGGTGTCTGCCCAAGTCTCGATGACCAATTCGAAGCCTTTGTGCGTGACTGCTCGGGCAAAGCATCTAATCCGCCAATTTGCATCCTTTCCTAGGTCAAGGCCTGTCAACCAAGTTATGATTCTGGGAGGCTGGCCCTCGGCGTAAGCGTCCCGCGGGAAATCAATCTGCGTAATATCTTGGCTCAGAGTCATGCCAGTGGCATCATCTCGAACCCGCTTCGCCGGCACTCCAAGGTCTCGGTCTTCAAGCGTGCTATAGGAGCCCACTGTTCAGGCATCATTAGCATCTTGGATTGAATTTCAGCTTAGTATGCGGCCCATACCTTGATATTGTCGCTCATCTGGTGAGAATTCGAGCCAAGTCGCACCGGCATTCTGCATTACTGAGTCAGACCAGGTGTCCATGTTAAGCTTGAAACCTTCTTCGGTGATAGTCTCGGCTCCAAGCCGCACCCGGATGTTTGCGTTGTTTGTCTCGTCGAGCTGCGTCAGGCCGAGAGCCATCAGAGGCGGGTCGTCATATGGAGGAGTGAAGTCAACTGCCTTCGAATTCAGAGCCACAACGTTATTTTCGGATGTTCGAATTCCCGGTACAATGTCAAGCTTGCCCTCGTTACGCGTACGAAAAGGGTATACCCTGTTGATGAAGCTCTTGTCTTTGTCTGAAAAGTTCAGGTTCTTTGGGGCAGATTGCCTGTTCACGGTCCACTCAGGAGGGAACCAATAGCACATGATTGAGTTGGGATCGAAGGATGTCTTTGTCAACCTCGTTAAGTCGGGCTCCAAGTTCAGAATCTGCTGCTTTGTGGTTTCCTCGTCCCACTTGTAGCGGGCAAGACAATCAGCAATGACGCGTGCCCTGTCCCATTCGATCCGGTTGGCTTGGTGTTCATGGACACAACCGATGGCGTGGCCAAACTCATGCAAGACAAAGTGGCAGATCTCGCTCTTCCTAGAGTTGTCGTTGATTTCGTCGAAATGCATGGTGGGTTGTTTCTGCGATAGGACGAACTTAGTCGCGTCCCTGCCAACATACGACCAGGTACCTGCGTATCCCGGCAGTCGGAAACCGATTCGGATGTCTGCGTCGGCTTTGTCGTTCTCGGCCAAGAACTTGAAGCTGATATTGGCGAACTCTTCCCATCTCTGCGCCCAGTATTTCACACTCTTTTGGACCTGGAGACTGCCATTCAAGAAACGAACGTGAAGCTTCTTGCCAGCGGGCCAGAACTTGTCACCGTTGACAGCCAGATTGGAAGGAGCGCCATCCTCGCCAATAAGATTGCCTGCGGGAATAGGTTCTGAGCCTGTCTGGAGACCATCGGTGCCACAGAGGGGAAAGAAGATCGTGCTTGCAACAGACATCGTGGATAAGCTATCTGGGGTTCGTAGATACAAATTACGGTTTGGAGTGATTTGATGGATATAATCGAAACTGACAGAAAGTTAAGCAGGGGTGGGAATCCATTTCCAGAGGTTGGTCTGATGTGAGCCTTAAGAACTAAAATACAAGTCGCGTTCTGTGATTATACATCTCGAATCTCAATATTCAAAACATTATCGAACACTCCACAAACGACCGTTTGCGGGCTATCACTGTAGACAGAGCCCTTCATCGAGGCTGCAGTGTCACAAAAGAGGCCACACACTTCACTACAAACTAAACCACTTAAGAAGGTCTGCGAACGAAAATTTCCTCTCCTATCACTCGCTACTCCCTGGCCTCTCCCATAAAAGAATCAATGAACGTACTTTCGAAGCCCGCCAAAGGTTGTAGCTGTACTCCAAAGAGGTACTGCCCTGGCTATCCCGGTCGAGAGATACATGTAATCACCGCGCGTAAGACCTCGCTCGAGCGCCGATCAACGCGGCAGGTAGTCTCAGCCAGCCAGCCACTCCGTCTCCTATGCTTCCAGCCGCCCCTGCCTATCCCTGCACAGGTTTGGCCAAAGCTAACATCGTTAAACAGCCAATCATAACTCGAAGGGCCACCTGTCTGTTTGTCGATCTATAGATCCGCAATTTACCTGAAAGCAGTTAAACCTTACACCGTGTATAACACGACATCTACCTAATTCCAAGACAGAAGTGTAGAGACTTTCTCCAGGAAATATGCATGTAGCTTTCACACCGACATTTCTGTCGCCATTTTGGCTGAGATTATCTCATGATGTCGAATCTTATGCCCAAGCTTGGCAGAAGGGAAGAGACACTCATGACTCAGTCCGGGTGCCTCATGTTAGGAAGCTTTGGATGAATTTGAGCGTACATTTGCGAGCAAATTTGGCGCAACCGTCTCAGTCTACATTCCGCTTTCGGCGAGCCTGCGGCTGAGTGCTACAATTTTTGATCATAGACAGAAGTAGATAAACTCCATAGGCAACAGCCTCACGGTCTGGCTTACACACCGACACTTCGTTAAGATCGCCCTCGAGACAATAGTCATCTGAGTGGCGGTAGAATGAGCAGATGCGTCTAGAGCCAGCAGGTTTCTCACGTCATTTGTATGTCTTATGATGATGGGATTGGCAATTTGTGATGGGAGGGTACTAGCAACAGCGACCAAAATCTGCATCAACATACCAGTCATAAACGCCAGTTTCAGCTCAGTCTCGAGTACAGTGGAGCAAGTAAACTTGAAGGCTGCTGTATGGACTCTCTGGCTCCAGTCCCCTTTCATGCATGGGAGAGACTGTGGCTATGACAGAGGCTGTCATTGGTGCACGAGCTCAAGATGTTGAGGAGTGAGCAGCTTCAACAGTTCTTGCTCGGCTGCTCAAGGTTGAGGACAAGGCATGTGTGTGATCGGCAAGAAACGATCAGCTGGCTCATTTTGTGATGTATCATAGAGAGGAGGGAGGTCAGGGAGTTTCGCGACGTAATTAAGACATACGAGAGATAGTCCAGGAGGGGTCAGATGAATCTCGAAGCGAAGGCTGAACTTGATATGCACAAGCATTGATCCGCAATAGCACGGAAGGGAAGAGGGGTGGCCGCGGGCCAACTTTACACTTGAAATGATACCCTGGACCTATCGACTGAGTGGCTATGGGGGCTTACAATCGACATGAATATAAAAACCAGTAAGTTCCCGAATTTCTGGAGGGGAGATTTGTCACAGCATCGCACGGATTCAGACTTTTTCTTTACCTACTCCCTGTCTATTCTTTGTAAACTACCAGTTCCCACTTAACGATCAACCATACTCCTTACACCACAGATCATCATGGCCGAGCAAAACGTTGGTGAGTGAACTTCGCCTCTCGCCGCACATCGATTAGCCTGCTTGGCTCTAATCGTACGTGTCTCGTACAGGTGCCGTCGTTGCCCTTTCGCCCCCGGAGCAAGGTGACAATGTCTGGGAGGCGAAGCAGGTTGAACTCGTCCGCAACCTGCCACCCGGAGATGACCAGGGACGCCATTCTATTGACTGGAGCTTTGGACCTGTCAAGGTAAGTCTTCCAAAGGCTTTCTCCCCTGAGAAATTTCGTAGCATCAAGCAGCAGTGATTGCAAGATTGCTTCTGCAGGTGCAAAACTCAGTCATCCTTTGACAGATTTTAACTGAGCAAACTTTTCTGCGACATAGATCAGCGGCTACGTCGATACAAACACTTTTGAAGTCGGTCTGACCGTCTCGATTGCCGGCATCAACATTGGCAACATTTTTGGCAATCTCAAGGACGGTGTTGGTCTCAAGATCAACCTTTTGGCTGCTAAGGGCGAGATCAGAGTTTACCTCAAAAACGGGAATGAGGTCTGGATTCATCTTGACGTCAAGATTGTCTTCGATGGCCACTATGAGGGAGATTACAAGATTATCACTATCTGATAAATATTTTTTGTCCGCATGGCCACCAAGCTTACATGTACGGTACGTAAAGCTCGATACTTAATGTCAGCCATTGCGAGACCGACAAATAGATTCATCATTATTTGTCGCAAAGGATTCTAGCAACAGTCTTTACTTTACTTGACAACAAGAGTCCAACTTGAAAGTCGTTGTTTGATTTAAATGCGGATCAGTTGATTGAGTATGATATAATGAAGCATTTATCATTGATCTTGAGACTTGTCCGGACATGGCGGCTTGCTGCACAAGAGAATGCGAATCACAAAAAGACTTACGTCAAATGGTGGTGTCATCTTATCAACTACCGCGCAAAGTGATTGAAATTCGTGAGAAGGCGTCTGGTGACGGGGCAGAACAGAACATAGTAGGAGCTAGTGAAAGGCCGACAACGGGTAAAGGGGCATCGCCCAGTAATCAAAGACATTGACATACCTTTAAATCTAATTAGATGAAGAACATTTAACAGCCTCGAGGTGGTTTCTTATTTGAATGTTCCATGGTGGCTAATAATACAGGCAAGATATCATAAATTAGAGTCCGCTGGAATCCCAATTCATCTTGCAACAACTGAAAGTATGCTACCATCGACTGCCATGGGCACTCGGTGCGTCTTGGACAAGATTGTGTTTACATCAGCTGTATTGTTACGAAAGGTACTTTTCTTCGGAGTTCGAAGGTGGTTAGAATTCGTCCTCTTCTCTGGCATACGTTTGACGTCGTATCACCAAAAAAGCGAAGTGACTGGATTTCTCTGTGCAACCTCGTATTTCTACGCTGGTCTCGCTATCTATATGCTCCAAAGCACGTCTCTGACCTCATTCATAGCCACATTAAACGCTCAGCAGCACGACAAATTACATACTGACTGAGGTGCAAATGGCGCTCAAGGGGCATACCAAGGGTCTTTACTGGCGATGCTCTAGCATTTGCCAGTGTAGCAAGAAGTAGCGCCGCAGCAAACGTTCTTGTGGTTGGAGCAGGTGCAAGACCAGATCTGGCGACTAACAAGCTCGTTAACGACAGCTTCGGCGCGAGCCTCAAGGGCTTCAGCAGTCTCAATAGCGGGCGCTGCCATGGCGAAGGCGGCGAAAAGGCCGATGATCGTGGCAGAGAACTTCATTGTGGGATTTTGCGGAGATCTGAATATGACGGCAGTGGGCGTCAATGATCCATGTCGCCATAAAAGGTGGGTGGAAGTTTAGCGGGGACTTACTTATCTAGTTGAGAATAGATTCTGTGAAGTTTGATTAACTTGCGGTCACCGAATTCGAATTCGAGGTTGTTGATGATGAGAATGTGAGATAGAGAGGAGTGGAGGAGGGCTTTATTTATATTCATTAACTGTCTAAATTTACTCGCGGTTAGTTTGCCAAACCTCGAGACTATCCACAAGGCACCAGACCAAGCTGTCCCATCAAGAACAGGAAGGTGTTTCGGAACAAAATCCGGTCGAGTTCTAGCGCGGTGGCATGGAGGCACGGCAGCTACCACAAATCAACCGAATACGCTTGTTACGTTGACGGGAATTCGGGCATAGTGACCGTAAGCGGCTCTTTGTAGTCATGATCAATTAGCAGATCAAAAGTCTTCGCAACGACAGACTACATAGTATGACGGCTGCGTTAGAGAACTCAGCATAGGAAAGTGCAAACACGGGCTTCCCATGAACCCAACAGGCACCATGTCACAACATTATTTTCCACCTGTGCCTACCATTTCACTGAGTCCTTGGGAAGCATGAGGGTTGTTCAAACCTCAGATCAATGTGTGGAAGTTCAAAAACAAACATCGAGAATGAACTGAGGATAGGTACGGTAAGTACATCGCCAGACCATATCCATTAGGAGCAGGAGTTGTCATGGCCGAAGTCTAAAACCTGAGTAGTTTCTTCAAAGTCGGTTTGTTCTGTTGCGCTTGAAGGAGTACGATCACCAAACTTTACATGGAGAAATAGGCTCCGAAGGATTCGATTGCATCAAGCTCGTACCTTGTTGAGCCAAGAACTGAAGGATTTGTTTAGCGAGCAGCCCTGGCTCGCTGTGTCTGCGTTGTGCATGCAGAAGGATCAGCCAATGCGTGCTGGGCATGCCTTGCTTGAGTCCAGAGTTGCCTGATGTTGACAGAAAGGAGTAAATGTTGCATTTGAGTCCAAATATGACGACTCCAATGAGCAAAGCCCCGGCCTGAGGACTTTTGACAACTATCTAGAAGGGTGATTAGCGCCGAATGAGGAGATGCTTGCGGAGTATCGAGTACAATGCTGCCGCTACACATTTCAAGGAATTTCCAACTCGAACGCAATCAAAGATTCCATTCAATGCAGCGATTTTCAAGTCCTGAGACACAAGGTGCTTTGGTTCTTACAGCTGTGACACTAAGTCCTCAGCTTAGGTATGTTGCAACTCATATTTACCACCTGATTTCTATCATATTTCCCCCTCCTGTCTTCGGCGCATCCTCCCGACGCCCGACTACAGTGTTGGCCTGGTAGCTAAGCTGCCAGCGCGGGATTCTTCAAAATTCAGTAACAGAACACGCAGTCCATTTTTTTGATAATCAAATAAGCATTGGGATGTTATGCATACTTCGCAGATGGAAGAACATTTGAGTCTGGTCATCAAACAACATTGATGGAGTCAACTTAATCGCTGCAAGAGTTCGTAATGCATTGACATATTACACTGGCCGTACAAGCACAATGTACCTCATGACTGTGGCCACTGTTCCGTACCATCCGGAAAATGCCCATCTGTGCCTAACATCCCCCAGAGATGTTCCAGCCGAACACCCCCAAACAAGTCCGTATTGCTGATCTCGGTAAACATACCCGACAAATCCGGAAGCTCAAGGTCCATCAGGTCAATATCTGGATCCACATTTACCTCACCGACGTCCCTCGCCGGCGTCTGTGCAGTCTGCCAGGGTTCTGTTGTCGTTGTGTTCAATGAAGCTCGGTTCTGACGATGGCCAGATACGATCTCTGACATGTTGGATTGCAGAACGGAGCACGCTTGGATGAACCGGGGGTTCTGTGTGACCTTTGTGTACTGCTCCTCCGCATACTGTGCTGCTATGCCCAGAAGCTCCAAGTCGGACCGGGCAAGCCGCGAGCTGGGTTGTTTGAGGATGTGGAGAGCGAGAGCTACTGCGGACATGAGGGGTTGGGTCATTGTGAAAATCATGGACTCTGATCGGTTGTGATGAGACTGAGCGAAAATTCCGCCGTTACCGCCGCGCGGCGCAGGGGTTGCGTCGTCTGCGATTTCGCCAATGAGTCTGGCCATCGCTCTCGCCGACCCAATGCAGATCTCTGCGCCTCGTCTGAGTCTTGTGAGTTCGACGGATGACAGTGCCCCCGAGTCTGCTTGTGTGTTGATATGTGTTCGATACATCGACTCTGGGAAAACCAAGGCCGCTCGGTGGAGGGATATGAGGGCATGGTGGTAGTGGATAGCGAGGAAAATGGCAAAGTGCTGATGTCCCGTATCACACAGGTCGGCATTTCCACTATTAGGACCTGGAGGGCGGATCTCGGACGGTAACGACTGGGCCCATTCCGTTAGTGCCGTATCTAGACGGACCGTGTCACCGAGAAGGATTCGTGATGTCTGGGATTGCCCGGAGCGGCGGTAAATGTGAGCGCTTATACTGCTGATAATGCGTGATAATGACGCCCAAGGTTGGAAGTAGTCAATAGTATGTCGATCACCCTGGGCTTCAGGGCTCGATGTCGATAGTGTCGAGGGTGCTGGAACTGGAACTGGGTCCGGCAACTTTTGGTCACAGTCCGAATCGTGGATCGCACTTGGACGGCCGGTCTCAAGCTCCATCAGCTTTTCGAGGGTGTAGCATACCCACCAAACTTGAGTGTTCAGTTTCCGGTTCGCTTGGTAGCCTGGCGAAGCTGCAGAATCTCCAGTATCTGGCGGGTTGCGGGAGTGCCGTGTTGAAGCATGTCGGTGAAGGCCAATGGAATGGGCAATGCGGATAGCTTGCCCAAGAGTCTGCCATCCTTGGCCCTCTTTGCTACGACCACGCAGTGCTACGGATAGGAGTAGTAGAGCTTGTACCGAAGCCAAGTATGGCGTGGATATCACATGCGCTAAGAGGCTGTACGCGGCAGTGAGGTAGTGAGTCCCAATCTCGGCCAATGTTCCGGTCTCTTCATCTGCACCGATGCAAATAATGCAGTAAATGGAGACTAGGAGTGGAACTTGGGATGGCTCAATGGAATTTTGTAGAGATCCGGACGCATCGGCGTCTTGAAGTGTCGTAAGTCTTCCTAATTCCGAGCGGATAGTCGGCTCGTCAAAGACAGGGAAAAGAGGGTGAATCCTCTTCATGTAAACATCTAGGTAGGCATCGAGGGTGGGAAGTGGAGGCAGAGGGGGGAGTTGAAACGATAAAGGCAATTGGAACTCCTCAACGTGGTGCATCCCGAAGCGGAAGTAGGGCGATAATGGCCGAAGACCGCGTTTGCGGAAGAAAAGATCGGCAAACATCGTCAGAGACTGTACACTGCTACCACCCATGAACTTTAGCCGATGTGGACTCTCATCAGTGTTGAGCGTCATGTCGGGGTTCAGATCCGCATGCTCATGAGGACTGTGATTTTCTCGCGCGTTGGCACGATATGCCTCCGCGACCCATGAAAGCTTTCGTAATGCCGCATCTTCGGCTTCGGAGCCGTCATCGTACGCCGGCGATAGATACTGCCGAGGGCGCGGAGAGACGGCGCGAAGAGGATCTCGAGGTGTCTCGGAAACCCCCTGTACACTGCCGCCGCCCTGACTTTGTGTGCTGGCGCTCTTGGCCGCCCATTTCCGTACGGCGTGCTGGTTCGGATTTCTGGGGTTTGTGGTCTGGCATTCATCGCCCCGGAGGATGCAGTTGTGGCATTTTGGAGTCTGCGCATCGCACCGGACCTTTCTTTTGCGACATTGATTGCAGGCCAGAGACAGTCGAATGCGCTTCGGTTGGGAACTTTGCGGCTGTTCGCCCGAGCTGGATACGGAGTCGGGCATGGCTGCTGACGGAAGGTGAAAGAGCAGAGGTTTTCGGTTGGGAGATCCGGACGGAGAGCCAGTCTTCTCCTCGGTCGAGGCCCGGAGGTCTTCAACGGCAAGGTATATACTGGAGACCCCTCACAAAGGGTCCTGTGTTACTTGAAAAACAGATGGGTTGCATTCGACAGGAAAAGGGATACGTGTGCCGGTTAGTTTATCTTGCATTTCCCCACGCGCGTCTGACCCGAGCGTGGGGCGCACTTGACGCTTCCCCATGCCGGTTCTGAACCTACTAGTGCCAATTCAGACCGCAGTCAAGGGAAACCCCGCGTTGGGAATCCGGGGGCGGGGGACTGCGGCATTGTGCCTCGGGAAGAAAGGCCACCCAATACACTGCCATTTGTAATGCCAGCTCAAGTTCTGCTTCATTGCTGCCAGAGCTGCGGATACCTCAAACTACGTTTCAGTTAGTAAGATGTGGGTATGTAATATCCAGTTTAAGCTATTTCCTCACGCGGGCTACGATCCGACTGGCCGATGAAGCCGTACCCAGAAGCCAAGAGTCACACATACCTACCTATAAACTACTGACCTCACGCCTGCTGTCTGATTGATGAATATCGAGAAAGAAGCAGAACTTCTCTGGTCTGGACATGCAAGTCAAATTCGGTCATCAAAACTGCGGTGCAGAAGAGATCATTGACGCTTGACTTAGTACTTGCTTACTTATCGGTTGGTGAGGTAAAGATCTGGATCAACGCAGATGGTGGGAATCTTTGCAGGATCTCAAGTTGGCAAAATTATTGGAAAAGCAAACCAAATGCATACGAAATCGAATAATCGAAATCATAGAATAGCATGTTCTCTTAAATGAGACTAAGGCCTGGACTATCAATATGCCTTCACCGCCGCCAATTGCAACAGCCTGTCCGTTACAATAGGCTTCTCCAGAGGTTCCTCGCGCTCTTGTGGGTCAAGAACCCCGTCCCTCTTTGCCTTTCCTTGGGGATGGATGTTTGTGTGCGGCCAGTGCGTGGTACCTCCCCATGAACGGAAAATGTCCGCTTTCTCCTTCAATGCCTGTGGGTCGGCGAATTTGACGGGCGTGAAGCAGACGTACTGCGCGTGTCTGATTTGAGTTCCCGTGGGATGTTTGGCGTAATGCATCGATCTTGGCACGGTCAACATGAAGGGCTCCTAAACACTGGAAACAGGTGCTGTAGAGATGTAAACATACCGTGAATCCCAGAGCACCAGGTCGCCTGGCTCAAGGTTGGGTTTGATGAGGCGACACCCACGATCCTCGAACCACTTGACATCCTCTTCCTTGAAAATGAACAGGTCACGATAATTCGCTTCGGGAGGTGGGGCGTCTTCATGGTTTGCCATTTCTCTTGTCTCCTTGAAGAATTGATCGTAGAGCTTGGCGGAGCCATCCATTAGGATGAGGCCGCCATCGTCATCCCCATTGGGGGCGAAGTTGAGAAGACCTTGGATGCACTGAAGGCCCTTCCTCTTGGGATCCTGGTCTGGAATTCCTCTCTTAGAGAACGAAGTGATTGGGTGGTCTACAGGTAGACTTACCACAGTGCGGCCATGGAGACCACTTCAAGTCCTTCTGGCGAGGAAGCGTAATGTTGAACATGTCAAAACTGACCAGCAACTCCTCTGTCTCCCAGATATGAATGAATGGGTTCATCACTCCAGGCTCCCTATCAAAAGTTCAGCTCACATAACACGAGTCCATGGACCGGTGCCACTCACATTCTTGCTTCCCACGCGAATCGCTCATGTGGGGCGCAGTAGGACCCGTACATGCCACCCTTGAACGAGACGGGGAGGTGCTCAGAGGTCCACGTGTCTTCGTTTTTCGGATCGAATCCACGATTGAAAGACTTGAGCCATTCGACCTGCTTTGATTTGTAATACTCAGCTCGTTCAGGAGTAATAGCGTTCTTAATAATGGCGTAGCCATGTTCGAAGAAGAAGTCGCGCCAATCGCCGTAGTTTGACTTCGGGGTTAAGAGGCTCTCCGACATGATTGATGTTTAAGAGTGAATAATCTGTCAGATTGGTAGTGCGTTTGCTATGAAAATTCAAGAAGGTGTAATCACGTAGTCCGATCTATTGAAGAAGATGCAGTGAATCTGGATTATCCTGTCATCTTCTCTTTGACTTTATGTCTCCTCTCTTTCCTGCCAACAAGTAGAGATCTCAATCGTGAACTCGTGAAGCTATCCTGAGACCGCAAGTCAGGCTTCCCCGCACAATCACGTCCCTGAATCGATCTCTCCTGTATGAGTGTGCATTCCCTCGGGCTTCATCCTAGGCCCGGTTCGGTCATCCGTTTGACCCTTGGCTGATGAGGCAGCTATTGTGGCCGCGGACTCTTCGGTTCGGTTCGGTTCGGTTCGGACGGGCTCTCTGGGCTCCTCTTCTCCGCAATTTCGTAGCAACGGCGGGGCCGGCTGCCCCTCGATCTTGGCTAGATCTGGTGCGGCGCACTCCTCGCCCCACAGAATCGTGCATATCCGCCTGGGGATGCCCGCTCCGGGCAGAATTAGACCGAGGCACTCGAACTATGGAACTTGAGCTTCGCGACAACGCGATGTTCTCGTAAAGCCATTGAATCATCAGACGCGTTCCATAAAAAGAACTTTGTTTGCATGTTCAGTGATATGACGAACTCGTGATGCCCCTTTGCCTCACCGTATCTCAATTATTCAGTCCCAATTGTCAAGTCGCCAGATTCAGCCATGCCTCTTCCCATCCAGATTGCGTATAAGCCCATCGGTAAGCCTGAGATCGGCACCAACAACTACCAAGGCTTCACCCCAGGTCGGACCGAAGTCCTACCTAAAGGTTGGAACGGCTACAATGCAAAGCCCCTTGAGAGCGACATTCGAATCGATCACGATGTCGAGATCAAAGTCAGAGACGGGTGTAGACTCTACATTGACGTATACCGCCCAGCGGACAGCACCGGGAAGATCCCCGCCATTGTTGGCTGGTCACCCTACGGCAAAAAGTACAGCGCACTTACCATGCTCCCGATGACGCCATGGTCCTGCTGCGTGAAGAAGAGCGACCTCAGCGGCCTGGAGAAGTTCGAGGGTCTCGATCCGCAGCGGTGGTGCCCCAAGGGGTACGCGATCATAAGCGTCGATAGCAGAGGCGCTGGCAACAGCGACGGTCAAGTCCCAATTATGGGTTTGCAGGATGCCGAGGACGCTTACGATGTTATCGAGGCTATTGCAAAGTTCGACTGGTGCAACGGAAGCGTTGGTATGGCGGGCAACTCTGCGCTTGCTATTGCTCAATGGCATGTCGCTGCTCTGAACCCTCCATCCCTCAAAGCCATTGCACCATGGGAGGCGAGTGGTGATCTATTCCGCGAGCAGTTCGTCCGAGGTGGCATTTTCTCCATGAGCAACTTCGATCTTATCACCAGTCTCATCATTAAAGGCACCTCAGGTGTTGAGGACTTTGCGGAAATGTACCGCAGAAGTCCCCTGTCAAATATCTGGTGGGAGGACAAGCGCGCAAACATGAAGGCTATTAAGATCCCGGCCTACATCTCCGGGTCAGACTTTAGTTCTATCCACACAATGGGTAGCATCAGAGGTTTTATGGAACTGGATACTTCCGATAAATGGATACGATGGAGCGCGTGGCAGGAGTGGTTTGATCTGTACAGTGTGCCGGAGACAAACGAGGATTTGGCGGTATGTCTCCCAGTCCTTCCAATGCTCCTTGTCAGGCATCATGCTAATCATCGCTTAAGAAATTCTTTGACAGGTATCTCAAGGGCATCGAAAACGACTGGGAGAAGACCCCCAAGGTGCGGTGGACATCATTGAAGTTCGGCGACCGAGAGCCAGAAAGCGACATCATTTTTGAAGACTTTCCTCCACCGAACACAGATTACAAGACCTTCTATCTCGATAACGAGAAACTGTCCGAGTCTGCTCCTTCGCATTCCTCAAGAGTGTCTTACAACTCCGAAGATGGCAACTCGCTTGTCAAGTTTACCCACACTTTCGACAAACCATCACGCCTCATTGGCATTCCGAAGGCAGTCTTGTACATGTCTTGTCCTTCACACGACGACATGAACGTGTTTGTAAACGTCAGAAAACTTGATAAGGACGGAAACCCAATGATGCATCTCTGCTTCCCATTTTGGGCTGCACCAGTCAAGTCCATCCACGACATCCCTAAGAAGGAGCAGAGTAGCACAAATTTGCACCTCGGCTCGGTCGGTCAACTGAGAGCATCTCACCGAAACACTGATCCGGAGCGATCGATGCATCCTCAATTCCCCTTCCACCCCCACGACAGGGAGGATAAGATCCCGCCTGGCACCATTGTGGAGTTGGAGATCGGCATCTGGGCCATGGGCGTGGACTATGAGGCGGATGAATCTGTTCAGGTGCAGATCGGCGGTCAGTTCCCCTCCATCGCTGAGTACAAGGCATTTTCGACTGAGCGGCCGGATTATGAGAGGAACAAGGGCGAACATTTCATTCACTGTGGGCCAGAGCATCAGAGTCGCATTATCCTTCCTTTCATTCCATCAAAGTCTTCTTAGAGCTAGGTAACTGCAGCACAACAGCAGATGTCATAATGGAGACTGATGAAGTTTCCAATCTCCTTCGAGAACCATCCTAAATCCCACATGCAAGTTCGAGTGACCCATGTCCAGCAGTACGTCGTTGCTTACCTTCCCTTGAAGTGAAAGTCGTGGATGCCATCTAAGTACGACTTTCCCAAAATAACCAAAACTTTGGAAATGTTCGAAGTTACAGCACTGTCAATCTTTATGGCTTTGAGTTGCTGAAAGCGTTACCACGTCGGATGTTAGCTAGGGAATTCGAGTGGCCCCAAGTTCAATCAGATGCTCCGCGATTCTTTTCCTCCACACCCTCGATTTGTTCAGTCAAAAAAATAGGTAAGCAGAAAGGAGAAGCCAATATTAGTAAATATCACTTATTATTGTTGGATTCTTCACTCAGGTCCACTTTCGATTACACTCAAAGTACACATGGACCACCTAACTGTCATTCAACCTGCCGCCAAATCAAGGCCCACACAATATGGGACTGATGCTGGAGACTACGGGACCCAGTGATCAACCCAAAGATCCCGGCGAAAGGATTTCACCCATGCTAATGATTGTATGAAGGGGTTGTCGTGGTGTTTGCAATGGACCACTTCGAGACCATTTCTCTGATCTGGGTGCCCCAGATGAAGACAAAGATTCCAGCAGCGCCGATACCTGCCGTAAGAGCTCCATAAATACCGAATGCACCATCGTATCCCATTGAGGCGATGAAAGGTGTCACTCCATAGCTCGTTCCGAAAGAGATGACGCCGCGCATAGCGCAGATGATGACCAGCACCGGGCCAGACCGCGTCGGGTACGCATCGAGAGCATAGGTGATACCGACTTGGTTTGCTCCGACAAATCCGAAGTAGTAGGCATTAAGAGCGAACACAATGGCAAACCAGTGATATCTATCGGGGTGCTCAGCTGCCTGGCCGTAGATCACGGCCGCGAGCGTACCGACAATGACGGGAATGATGAGAGGGATCAGTCGGTATTCTGCTTTGTGAACACCGCCGTTCCTTCGAGCGAAGAACTTAATGACCCAGTCTGATCCTCGACCCAGAAGTGGCAAGGCAAGGAATGCGACGACAATTTGACCGGTCAGGGCGAAACTGACGACTGATGATTTCCAGTTGTAGGGGGCATTCTGCAGGATCCCGCCATAGGTGGTACCAAGAGCGATGTTGACGCCGCTAGGAAGGAGATTAAGTTAGTGACAGTACACTGAAACTTTATGGAATGGGGTATTGGCCGTTGCCAGGGCTGCGTCTTACATCGTCAGGCCATTGAGCAGAAGTGCCCACATCATGTCAGGAAAGAAGGTAACGAGAGCCATGCCAGTGCAGCATTGCCAACCTTCTTTCCAATCGGCCTTTTGGGTGAAAAGACGGAGGTCGGACGCGAAGGTGCGAGGCTTGAAGTTGACGAAGTCAAGCTGACGGGGTTCCGTGGTAGTCTTACGGGTCAGCATCTCCGTATACACTCCAGTGGTGTCGTCGACTCCAGGACTAGCAGTTGTGACAAAGTGCGAGACCTGGGCAGTCTGGCCTTGGTATGCTGCCAGCGGCCGGTCATACTTTGTCTCAGGTACCATGAAGACCGCAAAGATGAAAGTGATGGCGGCAAAACCTGAGCCCAGGAAGTACCAGCCAGACGACCCAATGCCAGCGGCTATGTAGGAAGTAAGAAGGGGGTAGACAGCGCTGAGAGTTGACTGCCAAAGCGTGAACCACATGAGACACCGGGCACGCTCGTGAAGAAAGTGAACCTCTTGTACCATTAGCGGGCAGAGAGCTTCACTCTGACCAGCTGCCAGGCCAAGGACCATACGAGCAACGAGGTGAGAGGTATAGCCTTTCTGAACACCGCAGAGGATGGAACCTATGACGGCCAAGGCACAAGACCCGAGGAAAACCGGACGACGGCCTACTGCAAGTGCAAGAGGCATTCCAATGAGGTTTCCAAGTCCCATAAACAAGGAGGGATAAGTCATGAGATGGGAAATATCGTCATATCCTCTGCCTTCGGCTGCATATTCAGGGATAAACTCTCCGAGAAGAGCTCCAAGGCCGGAGACTTGGACGAGACCAACAGCAGCAAAAGTCGCACAAGTCATCGTAATTATCTATTCAAGGATTCCCAACATCAGTCATCGCTTTTACACGGAATATGAGTGTCGGATTCTTGAAAGGTGACTAACCCATTTTCGAAGTGGGCTTAAGTTGAGGGGATCTGAGTTGTTGAGGCGAATGATTAGCAGGAAGCACTTGGGTTATCAGGAGACTTTGATAATCCGCAGGCTCACCGCGTGGATCCGAACTTGGCGTTGGGATAAGATAGGTAACATCTCCGTCGGCAAGTTGTACATTTGCCTTGAAGCTGCCATCGTCGAGTTGAGGCTTCTGGGGGAAGTCAGAGGCGGACTCCACCCTTTCTTCGGTGATCTTGTTGTCTATCTCGCCCATGTTGAAGCGATCGTCTTGAATAGTTAGTAGCGGAACTTGGGTTTTTGGTTCGGAACTGAAAGACTGCTGTCCTCTGTCCTCTATCAAGGACGAAGAACTGTTGTTTGTGGAACTATTGTTGTCGTGAAAGTTGAATTGATGCCACGGGAGGCAGGTCATATTTCTGTAAAATAGACACCCTGACAAACATCTGTGGTATCATTCGTCAATCTCGGATTCGTATCAACTCCCTCGCTTCTGTGTTCTTCTACCCTTGGCAGACTATTCGGCACCCCCAGATTCAACCCCAGATTCAGTGTTGGGGTTGACAGTCTGGGGTACAGGAGAGGGGCCCCGGCTTGGTCATTTACTAGGTCGTTTGCTTCGGCAGAGTGCTATCGCTCAGCTTCGTGCGGGGAAGCCTACGCGAACAGGGAAGTCCTCAGCCACAACGAGGGATGTGACAACCTAGAGCGCTCCGGAATTGGAGTCTTCGGCTCAATATCCGTGCCGTTGTGTCTATGTAGTTGTTATCTTCGGTTCGGAGTCTATGAATGCTGCTCAGCTATCGTTTCCCTTCGAGATCGAAGCGGTATACGTTATCGGCTTGATTTGACCCGTATCTTCAAACCAACACTTTTCTGGGACCCGAGTGCTGGCCAACCCGAATCGCGAACTCGGTCTTTGAACCGAAATCCCATTGTCCATGGCACTCGGATAGCCGGTTCTCTTTCGGGTGCAGTTTGATAATGTTATGTCTAGACAATACTGCCTATCTCATCTCACCGCCTGGGCGCTAGATATTGCTCTCGGGGAAGATTATGTCTCTAAACAAGTATGTCCATGGATACGAGGTGTTGAGTTCTCTTGAGGGTGATAGTCCCGGAACAAAGCTCATTGCTCCGTTCTATATCGGCATTGCTCAAGTGGCCTGTAGAGTGACTACGTAGCGCCAATCGATACATGCATGAAATGAAGTAGCTCAGGCATGACCTTCCCGCTGTCATTCGCGACACATTGCCGATATGCGGAGCTGTTGTAGTAAGTAATGGCGTCACCTTGAGGCGCAGTTGAGAAACCTTGAAGAACAACGATTGTGGCATTATGCATGTCAACGAAGGTAAGAATACAGTATCCTAGGCCCTTTCTCCGAGTATTGCACTTCCCATCAACCAACAAATACCTTGAGCATTCACAATCATACCCGGATGTAAGGAATACCTGTAAGTCTGAAAGCTCTCTCACTCAACTTCTTGTCGTTCAATGGACTCTCCCTAACAATGTGGTCTGGCTTTCCATTTCGGGTGGCGGTGTTGGACCCCGTGTGACGAGCGTTGGGCCAATGGGTGGTACCCAGTCGAGCTGTAGAGGAACATATTGTCAGCTCCATCTCTTTTTTTGAGATATACCCAGGATCAAGAACTTACAGTCATATGCGGCTTTCTTTCGCACAAGATCTTCTTGGGTAGCATCTGTGACAGGCATGAAGCAAGTGTACACAGCCATTCGATCAATCTTCCCCTTGACGGGGACATTGTAGTGCGCAGTGCGCGAATCCCAGACAATCAAGTCACCAGGGTCAGCGCAAACCTTGATCCACTCTCCGCCGTGCTCCTTCAGCCATTCCATGCCGCGATCAGTGAAGCCATACCACTCTTTGGTCCAGGCTGGGATACGCGGCTCGTCCTTGAGGTCTTTGTGGAACTGTGCACTCAGATTGTGAGAGCCCTTACAGACGATGAGACCACCATCATCGGGGCCGCAGGGGTGGAGGTTGACGAGACCTTGAAGGCAGCGGAATCCAGGCTTCTCAGGGTCTTGATCTTGATGGGGCCAGGGCTTGTTTTCGGGAAGGTTTGTGCGATTCGCGAAGCCATAGTTGATGACATCGAAGGAGACAAGGAGGTCCTCAGTGCCGTAGACCTTCTCAAATGCACCAACTACGCCGGGTTCACTGCGGATATCCCAGACAAAGTCTTCGTGGCAGGCCCCGTAGGCCATCAGCATACCCTTTTCATTGATGACCGGCAGCTTGTCGGGATGAACGGTCGATGGATCGTTTCGATCATAGCCAAGGCCGCTAGAACCAGTCAGATTCCTGCAGCTAGACCAAGAAGATCAACATAGAACTTACAATGACTCCAGAAGCCCGTACATCTTGTCCGCATAGCCGTCGGCGCGCTCTCTTGGGATAGCAGCCTTGATCACGGCGAATCCGTCTCTGAGAAGGTCATCACGCCAATCGCCGTAGGACGGGTCCTGGCCATCCATCTTCATTCTGCCATTATCAATGGTCTTGATTGCAGCGCTGGGCTGCTCCGTAATTGAGACAGTCGTAGTAGCCATTGTCAAAGATTGCCAAATTTGGAAGGCTTAGAGTCAGTGCAGCGAAGCTGAAGGATGATTTGTTTCAGTCTTTGGTGCTATCACAAGTTGCAAGCTGTAGGTCTATTTGACTTTTGCCTGTTCAAACGACGTTGCCACCACGATCACAATCTAGCTAACATAAGCTGTGTCTTGCACCCCTGCAAAGATTTCCGAGGTTCTGGGCCGGGTGTGCTGATCACGTTCCGGATGGGCACTGCGATCGAGCCCCTCGGTTCGGTTCGCCGCTCGGTTCGGCTCCCTAAAGTTGGCCAACTGGGGCAGATACGTCCCCCAACCCCAGACACATCTGCCTTCTTTTCCAGTTCACCTGGGTTAAGGGTCCAAAGGCAGCTAGGTATCGGAAAGTGGATGGGCTGAACTCGCGGCTATGCCTTCGGGATAGGCAAAGCACCAATGTGACTGGCGGTCTTGTCCGAAGAGGGTCTTAGCTTCCGATCACAGCTCATCTCGCACATGCCAATGCCGCAGTAATACTTGATCCCCTGCGCCGATGCAAAGCCTTGAGGGTTGCATACTATTGACGTCCATCATTTTCTTCCATTCGTGTCAGAGTCATTAGTAATCCTCGTCGCGATGTCTGCCTCAAACGAAAGCAATTTGTTCAACATCATCGTGGTTGGCGGTGGCATCGCAGGATTATCCGCGGTAAGCAACTGTAGAAGCAGACGAAACTGCGCTCTGACTAACTGCCACAGGCGATTGCGTTGAGAGGGTCAAATCGAAAGATAATTGTTCTGGAGCAGAGTCGCCTCAACCGAGAGATCGGCGCCACAATATCGTGAGATCGTCCGCCCCGTGCATCTTTGAGGCATATGCTCTTCTAGAGACGAAGTGGACTAAACAGGAATTCTCAGTCTCCAGCCAAATGCGTCAAAGTAAGTCATGAACCATAGATCAAGCGAGGTATTCCCCTCCGCGTAAGGTAGCTGACGTTTGTAGAATTGTCGAGAAACAATGGGACCTCGAAGAAGGCCTTGCGAAGACGGGGTCTATGGCCGACAAAGCTGTAAGGTCAAGGCAGGAAGCCTGATGAGGATGTCAACTGACAGGTATTTTCCAGTTTCGGATTTACAACACAGAAGGAAAACTACATGCAGAGATTCCCTTTCACTTGAAGAAGAGCTATGGCGCTGTAGGTGCACCGTCATTGCTTCTGACACGCCATGATCTGAATCACTGACAATGATGCAGGAGAGAATGATCTATCATCGGTAAGCACTGATGGCAAAAATCATTTCCCTACTAAGCTGACTTCAAAGTGTCGATTTACATGATGCTCTAAAGTCTGCAGCAACGCGAAACGAAGGAAACGTGGATCCTGTCGAGATCCGAACGGGCTGCGTAGTCCGGAAATGCGACCCAGAGGCTGGAACCGTCGCACTCGAGTCCGGGGAAGTGCTTTCTGCAGACCTCATTGTTGGAGCTGATGGGATGTGAGTTAAGTTTACCGTGAAATCAGAGGGTGGTATTCCTAATCCCGTCGTAGCAAGAGCGTTCTTCGACAATCGATCATCGGAAAGGAAGCCCCCGCGATACCAACTGGACTCTCCGGTAAGCAGGCGACTGTATCAAGAAGACACCGTGTATCCCACGTCGATGCTGACGATAAATCGATTTAATCAGCATACCGACTAGTGATTGACAGCTCCGAGTTGGAGCAAGACAAAGATTTCACATCCGTGATAGATCCGAGGGAGTCGTTCACCACTATGATCATGGGCCATGATAGACGTATCATCATGGGCCCCGCGAGGAACGGAGCAATCTACAGCATTGTAGCTCTAGTACCAGATGGTAAACAGCGTATTCCTCAAGCCAAAGTAAATTCGTGGCTTACTCAATATTACAGACCAAATGCAGGAAAATGCCGAAGGTAAGTCGTGGACCACCAAGGGTAGTCCCGATAAGCTCAGGGAAACATTTGACGTTTTTCCAAAATGGGCCAAGGCTGTTTTCAAGAACTGCACAGAAGTTGGATTGTGGCAGCTTCGCGACCTAGTAAGGCTAGAGCCCAATCGAATATTTGGAGTAAAAGATCTGACACTCGTTTAGGACCCTTTGGATACTTGGTACTGCAAACGTGCAATCATTATCGGTGATGCCGCGCATCCGATGCTGCCGACTCAAGGACAGGGGGCCAGTCAGGCAATCGAGGATGCAGAGGCTCTAGGAGCCATCTTTTCAGACATCAAGGAAAAGCCGACCCGATCGCAGATTACAGAGAGACTGAAGGTGACAATCCTATTAGCCATTGATGTTGAGGCTCAGTGGCTAACATTTCAACAGATAGTATTCGACTGTCGGTACGAGAGGGCCACACTCATCCAAGGCTACAGTAGAGAGTCCGGAAAGCCTGCGACAGACAAGGGCAACAACAAGATCAAGATGTCAGTTATTAGAATTGAGCAAGTGATTCTGTCGCTAATAATCACAGGAATCCGGCTGAGTTCATGGACTATAATTGTACCTACAATGGCGCAAAAGACTGGATTGAGCGACAGGCCAGGGCGAAGATATTGGCTGAAGTTGAAGAGTCGAAGGGTACCGCGCCAATCTCCATTGCGACGAAACAGATGGCTGCAATTGCTCTGGGCAGTAAATGAAAGATGTTGATTGGTGCTCCAAAGAAGAAGCATTGAATGTAAGAGACAAGGATGGTATGAGTCTTGGATATTGCCACTCTATCGTAATTGGGCCTGTCGAGCATATGAAATCGCAGTCATCATGGCGTTCAAAATCTGCCCAATTGCAGCATCAACCTGTAGACAATCTCGCAAGATACTTACCTCTGAGTCATTCCCGACGTTGCAATTGAGCTCGTTGCTGGTCCTCAGCCACCATTGTGCGAATTGAGGATAAAGATTTGTTGACCTTTTCCCCTAGTCATGCCAGTCTAACTCGCGGTGGTCGTAATTTATTTTGGCCTCAGTGGCTCTGTGTCCCGCAGTCAAGAATGCCCACCGTTATACGAGCACCTTGAACGTCGACATTTCCAACGTATCGGGGCCCGAATGTTCTGTTACGCGATGATGAGAAGTGAATCATACTGGGCCGGAGAGATGAGTCAGACGCGGCCCGAGGCTTAGTTTCAAGGTGAAGAAAAGTGGATTGGACCACGGCACTTCAGTAAAGCCTACAATCCCATTCCGGGTAGATCGTAAATGTCTATGGGGAAAATTATCAGCGCTACCGATGCGGCGATGAACTCAAGGCATCTACCGGTACGGCAGTGTTACACAGGGTAAGATGTCATAGCGTCAGATTTTTGGTGCACAGCACGGTTATCCCCGGGAAACCTTAAGTAAAGAGTAGACTACAAAAAAAATGTTTCTCATCAACTACTTAAGACAGAGAGTGAGTTGCCAATGTTTAGTTTGAGTTTCACTCTCATCTTCATCGACTCCTTCATGATGATCTCCCCTTCACAAGCCTCGCAGGCCCTGCACTACGGCTGTGCCCTGAGCGCCGTGCTCATCGGCCTTTCGGCTTCAGTTCAGTCAGGCCAAGCCAAGAGGAAACACACATCAACGAAAGATTACAAACATCGCCGATCAAAACCCGAGAAAATTGCGAAACTCATCGTCATTATTACATACGTCTCTGATCTAGTTGCTGCAACTTTTCAGCCCGGCGCTTTCAATGAGGAGCAAGCTCACATCATCCACGTCTTGCTGTCAACTTTCGCGTGGATAGCGCTTTGTTCTAATGGGAATGTGCCACGACTTTTGCTCGGCGCCTGCACTGCAACAATCTTGCTTGAGATTCCTCTGCTGGTTCTCAATGTTCGTGGACGATCATTTTCTACCCCCGACATTGCTTGTCTTGTTTGCCAAGGAGCTCGAATCTTTGTCATTACCGGTTTAGTTTTGGTTGCTTTGGCCAGCACTACCAATCGGGGCGGTAGCAGCGGAGCCTGCTCAGCAGAAAGTCAACCTTTCCTTGGATCGCATGCACAAGAAGGGCCTGCAGACTATGGAACCGAACGCTTCAGGGATGATACCGATACCGAGATCGCCAGTGATGGCTCCGAAGTCGAAGATACAGACGATGACGACGACGATAGTGCCAGCATCAAGCGTCGGCGAGCCAAGAGACTAGAAGAGACGGGCGGATGGCTGGGATATTTGAAAGACTTCAAAATCTTTGTCCCGCTTCTGATCCCCAGAAACGACAGAAAAGTTCAACTTTCAATTGTTCTCTGCCTTCTGTGCATAGCAGGTGGAAGAGCAATGATCATCCTGATCCCCCGTCAACTCGGTATCGTCACCGACAAAATCCTGGCGAAAGAAGCACCGTACGGTGCACTGGCCATATGGTTGCTTTTAAGTCTCATCAGCGGCGAGTCGGGCCTAGGTTTGATTGAAGCACTCGCGAAAATTCCCATCAAGCAGTTTTCATACAGACAGATCACCAATGCCGCCTTCAGTCACGTCATGAACCTTCCCATGGAGTTCCACGCTGAGAGAGACTCTGCAGAAGTCATGAAGGCCATTGAGCAGGGTGGAGCTCTTAGTAATCTGCTCGAGACCGCCGTCATTGACATACTGCCGACAGTTGCGGACATGTTCATCGCACTCTGGTTCCTGTACTGGAAATTCAACGCCTACGTCTCTCTGGCTATGCTTGTGGCTTCTGTGGCTTTCACAACCTTGGAGGTCGTCACTTCAAACATGAACCTTGCGAATCGCAGGGCGTCAAGTAAAGCTGAAAGAGAGGAAGCGAGAATCATGCACCAGGCTGTTCAAGGATGGCAGACCGTCACGTATTTCAACATGTTCAATTTCGAGAAGCGCCGCTTCGGCCAGGCTGTGGACTCGCAACTCGCCGCTAGCCGTAGATATGGAGTCGGCGATGCTTTCATTCAGGCTCTCCTGGAGGCGACCGTGCCAGTGACATTTTTTGTGCTAGCATGCCTGGTACTGTATGAGATCACTAACGGCCGAGCTTCCCCCGGAGATTTTGTGTTGCTCTTAACATACTGGGAGTATCTGGTCTGGCCTCTCAAATTCCTCTCACACAATTACCGGTACTTGATGTCAGACTTGGTGGATGCCGAACGTCTTCTCAATCTACTACTGACCAAGTCAACCATCGTCGAAAGGGAGAACGCCAAGGACCTCACGCCCGTCAAAGGCCACGTCGCATTTGAGGATGTCGGCTTTGCCTACGATCCGAGGAGACAGACTATTGAACAGCTGGACGTGTCAGCAGCACCAGGAAAGACTATCGCCTTGGTCGGAGAGACGGGCGCTGGAAAGTCATCAATCATGAAATTGCTGCTGCGGTTTTACGACGTCACAAGCGGTCGCATCACCATTGACGGCCAAGACATTCGCGACGTCACTCTCACATCGCTTCGCGAAGCCCTTGGAGTTGTTCCGCAGGACCCCTTGCTGTTTAACGCATCCGTCATGGAAAACTTGCGTTACGCACGGCCATCTGCGACAGACGAAGACGTTTTCGAGGCATGTCGGGCTGCTGCGATCCACGACCGGATCCTGAGTTTCGCCGACGGCTACGAGAGCAAGGTTGGCGAGCAGGGAGTCAAACTTTCCGGCGGTGAAATCCAGAGACTTGCCATTGCGCGAGTCTTTTTAAAGGATCCGCCCATTCTGATTCTCGACGAGGCGACGAGTGCGGTTGATACGATGACTGAGGCGAATATTCAGCATGCTTTGGAGACTTTGAAGAGTGGCAGGACGACGTTTGTTATTGCGCACAGACTCTCAACGGTTGTCAACTCGGACAAGATTGTGGTCGTACACGAGGGTAGAGTGGTTGAAAGTGGTACGCACGAAGAATTGTTGGCGCAAGGTAACAGATACAAGGACTTGTGGACGAGACAAGTTGGTGGTGCTTCAGAGAGGAACAGGATATGACAAGGTTCGTGTTTAGGTTTCCTTCTTTTCTGATTTTGATAAGCGTTTTAGTGTTTTGGCCATTCTTCGATTGGAATCTGGGCCATTGGTGGCTGCCTCGTCGTTGCCAAATTAGACATTGCTCGGGACCGTAGAAACTCGCGAATCAGAGTACGTTTTCAGATTAAGCTCGATGAGGAGCATTTTCACATTTGGCTGTCTTAATGACTCCAACGGTAGTGGCCTTTGGGGCACGCAACGATGTACCGGTACTAGGTTTTAGTGATTTGGAGCGCAAATCCCCTACCAGCCCTTGAGTGGCGTGGATCGATCGGAAGGTTAGGGGGGCTTGCGCTTAGATCGACAGGGACTACGAATGCCGTCATCAAGAGAGATGGCTTCTGTGTCGGACAACAACACTTGTAAAATTGTCCGTGAGAACTTATGAATGAGACATGTTGGAGACCTGACCTAGCATGAGAAGATCAGCAAATTTGGAACTGTTTCCCAGTCATATTACGCAGATGCGTGTAGGGGTCTGTCTCGCACAATCAAACCTTCTCCTGAGACCCGCCTAGACCAGAACAAGTTTTAACACCAGTCCCATAAACAGGGCATCACTGTTAATCCCAACAACAACACGCACGCGATCAGCTACCCAAACAGGAAATCCCAGCTCTATATCGTCCAAAATAACGCACAATGACTCCGATTGCACACTTTCCGACGAGTTGGAAGCCAATATCAAGCGCAAGACGCGTCGGAAATCCTCATCAATCACAAAGAAAGTCACTGATAAGAACACGCCAAAGCCTAAGAAGAAGAAGAACGAGAACGGGATTGTTGATTTCAAGGCAAACCCTGCTGACGATGAATTCGTCTGCTCACCGCCTTCAGCCCCAAAACTCTCTGGAAAGAGGTTTGCCGCCTGGTTTTAACATGCCCAGTCATCTCCATACCCCAACTTCCTCCAACCGACCCATGACGAATGTCAGGTCGCTTGTATACCCCGAAAGGGCTTCATGGAGATGTGATTCGGGAACTCTATGCAGATCCAGATGTTCCAGCTCAAGAGTGCCTGTATGTGATGGATGCTTTGGTGATAGCTGCCCTCAGCCAGGCGACCAGTTGGAACAATGCCAAGCGTGCCATGAAGAACATGAAGGAGATGTGTACGGGTCCCTGTCCAACTGGGAGGGAATTGTGGAGGGCAGTATGGAGAGGTTAGTGGAGGCGCTGCGACCCGGCGGGATGCAGAGCAAGGAGACCAAGATTCTCATGCAGCTGTTGGACAAGTGGGATCTTCAGCACCCCTTCAACGCAAGCGATGAAGAAGTTGTCAAGGACGTGGTCGGCTACAGGGGTCTTGGATCCAATGGCGTGTTCTGTTTGATGCGCATCTGCCTGAATCAGGATGTCTTTGCTGTGGACACCCACACTTACCACATCACAGGTCTCTGGGGTTGAGACCACGTGATGCATTATGGGAGCTGGCGCAGGCCAGTCTAGTTGCTCGAATACCGAATGAGCTGAAGTTAGAGTTACACTCTCAGCCTATTGCCCACGGCCAGAAGTGCCCTGTCTGTCGAGGCAACGGAGACAGCAAGGCCCTTAGTAATTACCGAGTGCTCCTGCGTCAACGAATGGGAAAGGCTAAGGAGGATATGGCGAATTCGTATGTAGTAGACTATCGTATCACCTCCTCAAATGACTATCTTTAACTCCCTTCAACATCGGCGCATCTGCCATCACAATTGACTACTCGTAACTCGGGAGATCAACACGGAAGGATGAGATAAGAGGCGGCTCACACGGAATGTAACCATCCTTTGCCAAATGAGACGACTTCACTACCACCACTCTACCTGAATCTGGATGAAAAACCCTTCCACTGTTACACCACATGCGTTTGATGACTCGGAAACCCAAGACGGACTTCGGGCCAGGTCAGCAATCCGCGTAACCCCCAGCGGGAAAAAGCAACTCGGTCAGACATTCCCATTCAAAAGACAAGCAAAGACTGGATGGAAAAGGGGCCGCCCCACATAATTGTCCTATAGCACTGTGAGGGCCGTGAATGGCGTCGACGCTTGGCCCGGCGCCAAAATTGCACTTTGGCCGCCCTCCAACTGGCCCGAAACGGACATCTGTGGACCATTTATGGCCGCGTCCAAGGGGTCCCACATCGGTCAATTTCGCCTCAAGCCCGATTATATGAGGCCGGGTCCGATCCGGAAGTTTTTCGCACTGTGACGGCGTGCATATTACCTAGTCTATGACGGAAAGCCGCCGAGAAATGTGAGAACCCCTTGTGTGGGTGAACAATATGACGCACCGTGTCAATGCTGGGGCTTGATACGGGAAAGAGAAACAGACCGGAGATAGGCAAAGATGAGACTGATAGAGTCAGTCTTAGTTGAGTAGGAACAGATAGGGAGAGGAAAGGATTTGCTACTTAAAGATGAGTGAGAACTCGCCTTCATGTCTTTTCTCAGCACACTCTTGAGGCATCTTCTCTTCTCATCTTCATTGACAATCATCACTTACATCCCAGCCGACAAGTCTTCATCATGAGCCCCTCGTTCTCAGCCCTCCGCCAAATTGGCATCTACCGAAATCTTCCAACCTTTGACGAGTCCGTTGAAGGTCTCACTGCCATCATTACCGGTGCCAATGGTATCTCCGGTTTCAACACGATGCGGGCTCTCTTGGATAGCCCTAAGCGGTGGAAGACCATCTTCTGTCTCTCTCGCCGTCCTCCCCCGGAAGAGATGATGAACCTCTTGTCTGCCGATGCTCGTTCCAGAATCGAGATCGTTACTTGTGACTTTCTCGATGAGCCTGCTTCGATTGCCAAGAGCATGAAAGAGGCTGGCGTGCGAGCTGATCACATCTTCTACTACTCCTACATCCATAAGCTCTGGACTGATGTCGATGGTCTTGTGGAAAGCAACGTTGCCCTCCTTAAGAACTTCCTCGAGGCGTTAGAGTTGGCGGACATCAAGCCAACTCGTTTCATTCTCCAGACCGGCGGCAAGAGCCACGGTGTGCACATTGGTCGCGGACGCACCCCCCTTCTTGAGTCTGACCCGCAGCCAAGACACCTGCAGCCCAACTTCTACTACCCGCAGGAGGATTTGCTCAGAGCCTTCTGCCAAAAGTATGGCACAGCATGGAACATCATCATGCCCTGCGCTATCATCGGAAGCTCGTCACAAGCGGGAATGAACATGTTCTACCTGTTCGGCATCTACGCTGCTGTGCAAGCACGCAAGGGTGAGCCTCTCGTTTTTGGAGGAGACTGGGAGGCGTGGCAGTATGAGACCTATCACGGCTCGGCACGAATGACTGGCTACCTGACCGAGTGGGCAGCCCTGAACAAAGACTGCGCCAACGAGAACTTCAACGCCCAGGACGGAGGCCCGCTGGTGTGGGAGCGCTTCTTCCCTGAGCTGGCTCGCTGGTTTGGTGTTGAGAAGGTGGTGCCCCCACCGGACGACGAGTCTGGCCTTGAGACGAAGATATCTGGAAAGTCGGGGAAGAAGGCGCCCCTCGGCTACGGCCCTCCTTTCTCTTCCAAGACGCGTTTCACTCTTGCCGACTGGGCAAAGGAGGAGGAGAATGCTGTTGCTTGGCGCGAGATCATGAAGGAGTCTGGAGGCAAGATCACGAATGACCCATTCGCGGACCCTGAGGCTTTCTCCATGTCTGAGTATGCGTATCTTCGGGCTGGAAGCCCTTGTATGAACAAGGCAAAACGGCTTGGGTGGACTGGATTCGTTGACACGACTGAAAGTCTCTTTGAGACGTTCCAAGAGTTGGGAGAACTCGGACTCTTACCGACGATGAAGGTGGACTCCGCTCGTCCTATGTGCTAAGACTCAAAAAGCAGTAGGAGAAGGATGACTCTGGAGATAAGATACAGAATAAGCAGATGAAATCACGTGTGATGGAGGGATTTATATTGATTATTTGACCGTCATGATCACTTCCAACGTATCTATGTTTTGTGCTTAGTTTCTCACCAGAGATACTATTCTTTTGGTGTTTAGTAACCATTTTATTTAAGGCGACATTATGTACACTTGCGGCTTCATCAATATAGCCAATGCTATACTTCTGAATAAGGTAGAGCACCCGTAGAGAAATCTTGTATATGTGATGATAGCACACCTTGATAATGTCAACCAAGAAATCGAGGAGAGCCAAGAAGACGAATGGCATAGGCTCCAAATGTCCGAAAGTGAAACGACTTGCAATGGGCTTGCCTCATGAGGGGATATCAGTAGTTATCTAGTGGCCGCTGGGCATGTTCTTGGTCAAAAGGAACCTTGGTCTCATTCGAGCAACCCTCTCCGAAAGGTTTCATGGCAAATCGGTCCTGGAAGAACGCAAGCCACTCAGGTGTTGCTGCCGTCAGAACAGCAGAGTGGTCTAAGCCGGGATAGATGCTCATATGAACAGGGTTTCCGTAGGCGCAGGTCTCGTCGAACGAGGCGGTACCGGATTCCTCTGAGACGATGGTATCATCCTCACCCAAAATCAAAAGCAGCGGCTTTGAGGCGCGGCCACCTTGAGCTGGGGCGTTCAACTTTTGGAACTCTTTAAGGCGCGTGTCGGATGCGGCAGTGCGATTGGAAAGAGCGTCGAAGCGAAGGTCAACTGTAAGACTCGAGATAGCCGCGTCGCATAGCTGTGCGATCTTTGCGAGCTCGATTCTGTTTTTCAGTTTGGCCGAAATGATGGGGGCGTCGTAATCATGGAACGTTGCCCTGATGCCAAGTACAGCAGATGGAATGACGCCCAAAGCAAGAAAATCGTGGTCGTCTCCTCCGGTCTGAGTAAGATTGCGAAGCGATTCGATGGCAACCAGCGCGTCGTAGACCTTGGTAACAGGCGCCACGGCAACACCTCCCAGATATCCACTGGCTGAATCTTGAACGAGCTTGTGCTCTGACAGCTTCCACACCGCACCGCCGCCCTGAGAGTGTCCAATCGAAGCCCAATCGTGCGAAAGAATGTCGGGGAAGGCTGTACGAGCAGCTACAACGGACCAATATGTGTCATTGGCATTGGCTGCGCTAGCTACGTATTTGTGAGCCGTGTAGTTATTTCCCAGGCCAGCATAGTCGGTAGCAACAACCGCGTATCCTGCAATAAGGATCGGTGACCAGCTTTGGTAATCGTACAAGCTGGGTGACGTCGAAGGAGCACAGCCACGGAAGACACCGCTGGTTCCATGTGCGTAGGCGATCAGGTTAAAGGGCTGCTGTGTCCTAGCAAATGGGAATGCGACGAAGCCAGTGACGGGTACAGGGGAGCCGTTGATGTCGGCGCTGGTGTATTGAATCTTGTAGACGGCAACACCGGCAGGCACGGTGATGTTGGCAGGGATGACAGGTTGGATCTTGAGGACATCACCGGGCCTAGAGCCTGTGAAGTTGGCAGCGGTTTCGTAAAAGTCAAAGTCGAAGTTGGTTCCAAAAATCTCTAGATCGCCCTCGTTGCCAGTCTGGATTGCTTGCTGGCAAGCTTCGCCACAACCATATTTCTGAGCCACTTCAGTCGTGACATTGAAACTGCTTGCTTGTCCAACAATGGCTGCAAGAGCTTGCAAAGCCACTTGTCCCAGGATCAACGGAAATAGAATCAGCAGCATCATTGTGATAGCCGAAAGATGGAAATGATTGGGTGTATGATGGAGAATGCTTGGTTAACATTCCAAGTAAAACTTCAAACACGTCTTTTCATTGAGTTTATGTTCAATTTCATAACCCAAGCGGTCTCCGCGCACTCCTGGAGCGGATACCGGTTCGGTTGCTTTGACTTCTCAATGGCAAGCAAGAGAAGCTATTGCGTATCACAAATGCGTAATTAGGTCTTTCCAATTTCGATCTGCTGCTGGGGTGCATAGGCATGCTAGAATACATTCTCTCATTGCTACCTTGCTGCAGGCATTTGACGTTCAAACCAATCGTTTAGCGAAACCATTGAACCTAGGTGTCGTCATATATGGTGATGTACGCGTAGTCCACGTTCCCACTGCCCCCGACAGTATTTCATTTCCTCATGCAGCCAGCGAATCAGCTCCGACGTGATAATTTCGACGCTGTCATTAGGTGTATGCAAGCTATGACTTCCGCAAGATTTTCACCCAATGGAGAAGCGTTGGCCGACGATAGCACAAATGGGGGTTGCGTTCCGTCCAGACTCTCATGCCTTGCCAGTAGGTAACGTGATCCGAAGGAGGATTCGACGTCAGCCTTCTGGATCCACCCTCGGTGGCCGCGGGCCTCAAGCGGGGAATCGGCAGTTCAGCAAAGTCGTTTTTTGCTTGATAGAGATGCGAGCCTAGGTTTTCATCATTTGGTTTATCTGTTTATCATGCGACGAAGAACATTGAGAATTAATTAGGCAGATACAATACAGAGCAAAAGGTCGGAAGACTCTATTGATTAGGTACACGTAGATGTGCAAAAAGCTTTTACTGGCCCTTCGAGCGCAGAAGTTCCATGTCGGCTACCACAGGGCGATGATCCGAGTAATAAACACCGTCATCGAATCGGTTTGAGAGAACGGCGAAATTGCAAAAGCGGATGTGCTTGTGGTTCAGTACAAAAAGATAGTCAATCGTAGTCGATTCCGCCTCCCCAAAGGTCGTGTGGGTGATCTTATTCCCGTAGTGCTGATAAGCCGGGACCAAGTCCGAGATATCTCTCATGCCTCCAGGCTGGGCTGTCAAAATCTGATGCGGCTTGTCCTTCGGCCCGCTGTTGAAGTCCCCGCCTAGGAAAACCGGCACATCCTTCCCAGAGCTTTCTGATACATTCTTAAACCACTCTTTAGCAATCTTAAGAAGTAATTTGGCACTCTCGCGCCTGGCTTCTTGGCTCTTGTGATCGAGGTGGGTGCTCATCACAACGATCCTAGCGTCGGAGGTCTTGTGCTTGAACAGGCCAACCGTGACAATGCGATTGATGGTTGCACCCCATGCGTTTGAAGGCTTCTCTGGTGTGGGACTGAGCCAGTACGTCTCACTTCGCTCTGCAGTCCAGCGATCAATCCGGTAGAACACGGGCGAAAATTCTCCATCGGACACCCCATCAGCACGACCGCAACCGATGCTAGCCCATCGTGGGCCCAATTCCGCTTCCAAATCGTGGAGTTGTTGGTTCTGCGCCTCTTGGATGCATAAGAAGGCATTTGCGAGGCCGGCAGTATGGAATCTTAGTTGAGACGTCAACTTCGGGCACCGGACTTCCCATGGCTGCTCATTTGGCAAAAGCGTCTTTTTGATGGCGTAGCGGATGTTGAGTGTGATCAATCGTACTGGCATCGGGTCAGTAACACAGTTCTCGGGCTTCATGATGCTGCGTGTAAGTCCTCAACTCTCAAGAGTGTGCTTATGGGTGTTCAATGGACGGAGTGAGGTGATAAAGTTTGAGTGAAAAGGATGTTACTATTGACATTTGAACATGAAGAAGAATATCACCTAACAGTGAAGCATGTGTGTTCTTATAAGACCGCAAGCATAATCGTTGACACGCCTCTTGGACCAAATAGTATATAATGCCAGTTCACTGGAAACACAGCTGTAGAGGCCCGGCTAACCGATGACTTGATAGTACAGAATCATCCTAGGTACATGTATCATGTAGTGCCTATCCACCGACCACGGCCGAAGTCCGGCCTAACTAGTCATGCGCCTACAAAGAACCTTGAAGTTCGGACTATGCCAAGACAAGGCATACTTCCAACTTGGTCACCGCTGTTGTAAGATACGTGTAAGTACGTCGGAGCTTAGCGGTACAGAATCTAAGGGACCGATTCTAAAATTAATGCCCGCAACCACGTTTTTGTTGCCTTGCGTACTTAAGTTTTCTGAAGTGCAGAAATACATGCATGCTTAACCTTCCTGGGGCTTGGTGACATCAAGATGCTTGTAGTGTCGTAAAGACTTCAGGCGTACATCAAGTTTCTATCAACATAAGTGCCGAACGGTGTCAAAAGATTGAGATCAAGTCAATGCAAACTGAATAGAAACTTGTGCTGAGTTTACCGATATCTGTCTTGAATTCGCGTTCAAAAGACGCAGGCTCTGACAAAAGATGGCAAGAAAACCGAGATAGGCACTAACGATTTCCACAATGGGTGGGACGAGCCCCACGGAGCTTTTCAGTCTGGATGACCTGATATGCATTCCTTTTCCAATTGACAGTAGCTATAGAAATAAGAGACTTAAGCAAAAATACAAATTCCCTGGGTATCTGCCGCTCAACATCTTCCTCAATTTCCACGCCCAATTCGCACTAGACCGGTAAGTTTCCAGAATCGATCACGCAAGTTCATATCTCCCAAAGACACGAAGTCTGTTCTGTTCCCCAAAAGGCTCAAATTTTGCCCAGAACTCGCTTCACCAAAGACTTCTTTCTCGGCCTGGGAGGAGGCTGGTTGATCGACCTTGTCTGCCGAAGGACACCGAGCAAGGTGGCAATCGCCAGCGCCTCCGCCTCTCCGTTGAGATCCTCCGAAAGTAGCAAAATACCCTCGCTATAGTCGTTGGGCAGAGCGAAGCCGATACCGACGTGGTGGTAGATGGCATGAATCTCTGGCTCACCGCCGCTCAACTCTCCTTCAGTGTCGACCAGAGTATAGCGCAAAGGCCCATCTTCTGTTGGGCGCGCTTGCCACTCCAAATTCGAGGGAACAGTTATGCTCCCGTCTCGCGACGTCTGAGAAATCGTGAACCATGGGTGTCGCACGGGGTTTGCGGCTGCGTGCATCTTTGTGTCTGGGACGGGGAACGAGCTGGTGACTGCTAGCTGTAGGTCTTGCTCCATGCTGTGCGGTGCAACGCGAAAGTTTCCATTGTCATCGGCAGGTATATGCCTTGCCAGTATGTTAGTAACCGTATTTTCTTATGCACTGGGTAGGATGACGCTTCATAGAAACTTACAAGCTGACGATCTCGCCATTATGGCTTGGCACTCTCCTCTCCACCGTTGCAGCAACACCATCAAGGCCCTTCTGGAAGTTGACCAGATAACGAACTTGCGCATCGGTTCCATCTCCCAACGGTCGCCTCATCATTGCCAGGCCAAGTTTGTACTTGCTGCTGCCGATAGGCTCTTTCTTGACAGCCTTGTCGTAATTTTCATTGTAATCGTAGAGAGGCAAGTGAGTAGTGATGTCTTTGTGGTTCGGTACGTAGACGACGCGCGTGAGATGGGCTGGCGTGGGTGCAAGGTGACGGCCCAGCCTCTGATCGAGGGCGCAGTCAAAAACCTCCGCCAGCTGAACGTGATGATAGTTCCCATACGCTGGAAGGGCTGCCATATTGGTGATGATAGACGCAGATAAAAGTGAAGTTGATGCCATGGGATCCGGTGTCGTCTTATCGAGACGTGTTGGTGGCTAGGGAAAGGACAAAGCTTAGTTGGACGACTGCAGGATCGGGGTGGCCCAATAAGGGATGGTGCCGTTGGGATCAATGATGCGACGATAACAGCTCCGGGTCAAGCATTACTCGAGATAGTTCATGGCAACAATAGACGCAGCGGATGATCAAATTAAGTATTGTCAGCTTCGGCGTACGGTCGGGATGCGCTACTTTTTCAAGGAAAGCACGCTGGCAGTCGATAGAAGGTATTATCAACACAGCGACGACACAACGGAAAGAAGTGAAGGGAGATGGATTCCCACCGGGAGCAGATTCCTGTCCCAGGTCCACGCTGAGGGGGAAGATTGTCACGGCATGTGACGTCGAAATGCAGCTAACCCCGACAGCGTAGCATGACTGTCTCACTAGGTGAGAGCTAGAAATTGTTAGCCGAGCTCCCGAGATACCTAGTCCCAACGCCAATGAGAGATGTGATCGCCGTATTTGATGTGTCGGCATATCAGACTAGCCAGCCAGCGGTTAGTCATACGGCATGATTTGTCAAGGGAATCAATTTTCCGTCTAGAGTCACACAAACACCAAAAATCTTGAGGCTGGTCAGCATCGTGACTTTCCCGAGGATCAACCGGCTTCGGGGATCCGAACGGGGCAAGGCCGGTTGATCGGGTGCTGACCCGGCAAGCGGAAAACTCCGCTACCTCCGCATTGACTCCACTTGTTTGTTATTTCGAAGACGCAGATGTGATGCGGCCCTAGATCCTGTCATAGGAGCATTGAAAGGTTCTTGCTGCCAGCTGATGACCTGATTACTCAATGGAAACTGGCGGCAAATGTATTCCGTCTCAACAGTTGACCTTATTTCAGCCATGGCATGATGCCTTTAGGGCCAAAGAACATGTGAAGCTTGTGGCCCAAGGGACCTTAACAAAGTCATATCCCTAGCTTGCCGGTGGGATCTACTACCTCTTTGGGGATCGGCCGCAATCATGTACCTTGTTCTGCGCAGGGATTATCCAGTGCTGCCACCGCCCGAACACCCTCATTCGATCTTGACTTGGAAAAACTCCCCCGCTTGGCTTTGCCTCACAGGAGAATGCAAGGTACTCGCTGAAAGCAAAAGCATATCTCGGTGCATTGCCTGGCTGAGTACCTACTCGCTGTGTTTCGAGGCTGAGGACGTTGGATTAACCTCACTTCCGACGGAAATCAATTCCGCTCTTTGCTGATGGAGTGCCATCATGATTCGGTCTGTATTGCTGAAGAGCATCATGAGGCGACACGGACCTTTGCTGGCTGCGTATCTTGCTCCTTCGATTCTTATCAGAGAGAAATCCGGCCGAAATTTCTGATTTCTATTGATGATCACAACAGTCCGAAACGGAAGCTAGACATCAGTTTCCATGCTTTCATTTTTGTCACGGCTAGCGGGCGTTGAAAGCCAAGATGCGTCCCTCAAAATTCTGTAAGCAAGGTCGTTTTGCGTCTTCCGCATATATCGATGTCATTTGGCTGATTGGCTTTCCTGGATATCAGGATGGATCGAGATTACGTGTTCTTGAGAGGGACAGCAGATGAAGCAAATGAGCAAGCTCTTCGAGGAGTTATTAGTCATTGTCTACCTTCATCACAGCCTGCAGTCGGCGTCCGGCTACGTTTGGACGGCTTCTTGCGTCGCAGGTAGGTAGCGTATTGAGACTTAGTACACGACATGAGGCTGATGATTTGGTCTTCAGAGACCATGACATAGGATCAAAATCCAGCGAAGGCTCAACCACAGTCCGCGTCTTCGAGTACGAATGGCCTCCCTTCCTCACCGACCATGGTCATAGAGAGCTGCCCCCTTGTTCCTCTGATACCACTACTCATGAGTGGCCATTCAAACTTTATATACCCGGTGATACACCAGAAACTTTTCAAGGGTGTAGTCGGTGCAGCATCACCTACCAACTGACGGCAACGACGATTCGAAGCAACACCTCTTCTGCAACGCCTCAGGCATACAAAACGATACGAATAAATAGGACGCTTTCAAGTTCCGCATTCGAGTTGATGGACCCTGTGACGGTCGAAGGTACATGGGGAGAAAAGTTGCGGTATTCGATCTCCATCGGCCATCACGCCATTGCCCTGGGCACAGCTATTCCTCTCGAAATGCGCTTTGCGCCGCTGAAAGCAGGAACAAGAATCTCGCAAGCAAAATGCCAACTTTTGGAGTCACACAAAGTGAAGGCTGGTAAAAGCCAGCAAACAACCTTCGTTGGCGATAGGGATGTTGCCGAGTGGGAGACGCCAATGAACGACCACGAGAATCTGGAGCAACGCTTTTACAAGACGACGCAGAGCCTTCCTCTTCCTGCAGAGCCGAAACAATGTTCTCCAGATATGGAATCCCACGATATCAGCATGACCCACCTTTTTTCGATCGAGGTCACTGTTCAGGATTCAGACAATAGTCCTTTTGCAAATAAGGTAAGTGCCTGATGGCGCACGAGAATCCTGACTTTGTTAACAAAGCTCAGTACCGTGCATCGCTGCCTGTCGTACTCTTTGCATCACCTCAGGTGCCAATTGATGCGAATAACAAGTTCGTTCGGTCAACGAGTCCGAATATCGACGAAGATGTGGCATCACTCAGCGGGCTGGACGTACCGCCTGTCTACGGCGCACATCTGCAGGACAAAGTCTTAAATGACTTGTCGAAATCCTTGCATGTGTAGGTATTCTCAACGAACTATGAGACCTAGTCCTTAGCCGTAAACACTCAACTGCAATGTTCAATTTTATACTATCGTTTTGGTGAGAATATGGTCGAAGGATGTTGCTGAAACTGCTTCGATCATTGAAACTCGGCCAATTGCAATAGTTCTCCTGGAAATACAACGGAAATAGCAGAGTGCAGACAAAGCAGTTGTAAGTTATACTTCCATACTGTAAGAGTCCCTGCTACATGACCCGAAGCACATGTCTATACAAGTACTCAGGCAGTCAGATTCCTGGCCGGCGGGGAGTACTTCCTAATTCGGGAAGGGGTTCCTGACTACATGTCCAGGCCTCTGAGCCTTAGCGCTCCACAGTTTCCCAAGCTCAGCATTTGATCCACTTAGGAGACACATGTACACCTACCAGCTTGGTTCTTGACTATGAATTTGTGTCAAGAAGCACGGCGAGACATGTGCCAGAGTACCCGTGAAGTATTCGTAGCTGTTTGAGGACTAGAGGGTAGCCGGAGCCAGTGCCAAATCCTCTTGAACACTCATAATGATCATGTCTGAGCTGAGTTTTGGGGAGATTACAAATCCTTCTTCGAATACCCATCGTTTGATATCTTGCTTGTGTATACATGTGATTACGTTATCTAATGTCACAAGGGGTCAATTACAGTGCTGCTAGTTCGGAAAGAGCTTGTGTGAGTACATGTACTGAGTGTGTGGCCCATGTCATGAAGTAGCATGCCTGAAAGCCGCATTTCTTCTCTGGGAACTCCGACAGAAGGGACCACTCATTTCCAGCCACACCTGCTTGGAAGAGGCTGACAACGACAGACCAGCTGTCATGCTGCTGGAAATCCTGCACTATTCCTGAGTGTAGTCTCCCCAATTCACAAAACACCTCATGTCCATTTCCATTAAAGGGCTCCAACTTAGCACGTTGAGGCACAGACCTCCAGGCCAAGCTTAAGCTTCAGTTTCACCAGATGGCGCCGACTACCCACGTTACCATTTCCATACTTCAAGACGGAAAAAAATCCTCAAACTCAATTAAAGACAGCTACGATGCAATTCCCGGCCATCTCTATCATGGCCGTAGCCCTGCTTTCGGGCCAAACCCTCGCAAGTTGCGGAGAAGGAACCTTTAACGGCAAATACAACGGGTACAAGCGAATCTCAAACTGCAACCTCAACGCAAACAACGTCTACTTCTGCGGAGACTCTGGCACATCCGTCGTCCACAAGCAAAGTCAGCTTGTGCTTCGCGCTGGAAAGGTCGATTCGACAGTCTTGGTCAACTGTAACGGATACGGCTTCTTGTACCACTGTTCAGCCGGCGAAGAAGGCCGGTTCAGGGAGCCGCAGTGTAAGGGCGCGGTTTGGGAGGTTGAGAACATCAGGGAGACTTGAATGTCAATTCGAAGATCGCTCAATCCAAGATGAAGCATGGGCTGAAGCATGCTCGTGATAGGAAAAGTTCAAATCCGTGTATCAGCGTCAATTATGTCTGGTTTGTCACAAGCCAAGGCTTTCTAAAGAGAATCTTTTGGCGAGGCCGAATCATTCCCTCTCATCAACATTATCTTCCATCAATGCTTCAAAGACTGACGCTGCGTTTCGCCGAGGGCTTAAGCGGTCATTTGAATTATTGGTTGATTGTCAATCGATGTTCTGGACTCAAGGGTTTCAGGATACTCGAGTCGATCTGACGTAGCTATGCAGAGCTGGAATTTCTTGCAATTATGTGCTGCTTCAAGCGAGGAAAACAGGTTTAACAGACCTGTCGTCCAATCTGACGAGATGATTGAATTTGTTCATTCACTCAAAGCTGTAGGGGTCTGGATCACTTGTATTATGTATAGATGCTGGTTCTCCTATGTATTACATAAAAGCAGCAAGGCCGGGGTTGTGGAGACTTTCCTGTCTTTGATCTGAGGGTGACTAGCAATGAGGGTAGGCACTGAAAGGATGTTCTCATTCAATACAGTGGCAAGAAAATACTGCAAGTCTTGGCTACCGATGAGGCGACTTCCAAAGGCGACTTATGCCCTGCTCTGCCTTGAATGCAGTACGGCTCACAATTGCTTCTTAAGGTTGAACTCTCAAAAAGGTGGAAAATGTAGTGTAAGGTTGTAAGGTTCACACAGTTATTGCACACATTCCTTAAAAGCACCGATCCACTTCGTGGTCAACTACTCCATACAACCTTCCACATTAAAGGTCTCTAGCGGAACCGTGAATTGAATTGCATTGGCTCAACGGTCTTAAAGCCCAACCCGCTTTTGAAGTATATCTCAGTCGTGCATGAGTTGGCAACATGGGCGCGGCACGTGCGCCTCTGACGAAGATAGAGTCAAACCCGTCTTCAAGATGTTGGATCTAGGTCCACGAGATACTCTGCTTCTGATTAGACCATGGAGATGATGGGTTGACCTATTACATGGCGCACAGGCAAGAGACAAAGCCCTTTACATTGAAGGAAACGGGCATAGACACATCGTCGTACACCCACGCACTTGAGAGCTTACCCCCACAACTTTAGATGCCATTTATGTTTCCTCGAACTATTGCAGAGGATGTATCACAAAGAGAACCAGAAAATGTGCTGCCAAGGATGGGGGTCTTGTGTGTGCAATAGAGTCGATGATCTACGGCAGATCAAGCGTGTTAGTGTGTTGTCGGGACGAGCTTCCGACGAGATAAGCCCTTCCGACTTTTTGGATCCGACATGTCGGGACGTACGCACCGACACCTGCTACATCCGGGGTCGCCCCTCATTGTCTAAGCACCCGACTTTGGTCACTCGGTCATTCTTATCTCATGGATCTAAACTCAAAGCATTCCGATAACGGGCTTTTATTAGATTTTGATCTCATCGAGGCCCAATGATGTCTTGATTTTGCGTCGGTGGCGGGCTTGTCTTATCCACCTGCGAAGTGAGGATCCAGTGCAAAGACGGCTCCGCCGTGCTCCGTGATGGAGAAGAGCCGCAAATACCACACGCAAACCATTAGTCTTCTTCGGGGCGTGCGCAAAGACACACCATCGGAACACCGATGGCGGGGGGTGGCTAGCTCGGAGACATACCTCCCACGATGCCATGGCTCGGTCGTGATTCAGAGTTTATGCCGGCCGTAGCCGTTCGTGATCGATAAATAGAAGTACCCAGGCACCCTCCCACCATCTCTACGTGTGTCAAGTCTCGTCTTAGCCAAACATCGAAGTCTACCTATCTAACTATCACGATGAACGCAAGACTCGTTGCGTGCAGGCAGGCGCCGATGCCTTTCTGCAGATCCCTTCGACTGAAGGGAGCGGCGAGATATGTCAGCACCACGTCGGCCAAGACACAGACCTTATCTCCAACAGCACCGCGGACATTCACGCCGACCCCGAAGAAATCACCCTTATCTAGACTTTCAACAAAGGCCCTGGTCCGGTCACTATTCCTCACACAATTCATGTCAACGCCACTTCTCATGAAGCCAGCACTACCTCTACTGCACTTTATCGCTAACACAAAACTCGCACTCTTCAACCCCGATAAGAACCCATTGCTGAACCGACTATTGAGATGGACTATCTACGACCATTTCTGTGCTGGAGAGAACATTCCTCAGGTTTCAAAGACTGTTTCTGAAGTGAAGCGGATGGGATACCAGGGTGTCATTCTCAACTACGCAAAGGAAATCGTTCTGGATAAGAAAGCGGCCGCAGCGGAAGCGAAAGCTGGAGAGTGCGCACCAGAGGTTTACCAGATGGTCGACCAATGGAAGAAGGGAAACCTCGAAACTCTCCATATGATGGCGCCGGGCGATTTCCTGGCTGTCAAGTAAGTTGCCCTGTAATACCTCCACGTATTTCTCCACTAACAACATCAGGATTACTGGCGCTGGTCCCATCTCTGTAGATGCATTGAAGGCGAAAGCACCCATCCCGGAAGTTTTGAGCAAGGCTTTGGACGAACTCTGCGAGGAAACCAACAAGCAAGGATCTCGTCTTTGGATCGATGCCGAGCAACAAGCCCTTCAACCCCAATTGGACGAGTGGACTATCGACCTCATGAGGAAGCACAACCGCCAGAGCAAGCCTTTGATCTACAACACTATTCAGGGCTATCTCAAGGGCTCCAAAGCTAATTCCGAGCGTCACATTTCCCTGGCCGCGAAGGAGGGCTGGAGCTTGGGAGTCAAGTTGGTCCGCGGCGCATACATCGAGAACGAAGTCCGATCCCTGATCCACGACACCAAGGAAGATACCGATAAGAACTTTGACGACATCGCCGACATTTTCATCAGCCAGAGACTCCCTCAAGACGCCAAGGAGTGCCAGTTCCCTGCTAGCGCGCTCTTTCTCGCTACCCACAACGCCGCCAGCTCTGCGACAGCGATCTCTACCCACCGCCGCAGAATCCTAGACGGCCAAGCAACGACTGAGCTTGAGTGCGGTCAGCTGTTTGGTATGGCGGATGAATTGAGCTGTGAGTTGCTGGACAACTACGATACCTGTGTGGCAGACTCTGGGTTGAAGAGAGATGCTATCCCCAAGCCGTTCAAGTATCTCCCGTGGGGTTCGGTTTCAGAGTGCATGGGATACCTGCACAGAAGAGCGGTCGAGAATAAGGGAGCTGTCGCGGAGAGCGCTCACATGCTTGGCTCATTGAAGAGCGAGCTGAGACGCCGGGTCTTTGGTTGAACCGACATGACCTTGTACTTTTTGTTTTCAGCGATGCATCATGACTTGATTTAGAGATATCCCAACAATAGACGCTCAAAAAAACGGAGAAACTACAAGAAGTTCACATGCTCAATTCCATACCTTCGGCCGTTCGATGTCTTCATATTTCCGTACCACGCACCCTTGCTTCCTTTTCACTAGTCCTCCATTTCTCTACTATTACACGTGCAAACCTAGCTGGGAGGTTCCATATCTCCCAACCGTCTTGCATTGGCGGAGTATTTGCCCTCTCCCTGTGAGAAGCTCATTAGTGATGATGATTAACTCGATGATACCAGGGAACAACTTACCCATTTGGGGAATGGTGTAAACTCGTAGCGTTGGCCTTGAAATTCCAGCGCCCCTTCGAACCTCCAAATTTGCACAAGTCCAAGGTGACTCTGGTACATTATATCCGGAGTGAAAGAAAACCACAAGACGTGAGACATTAGTCTTCTGACCTCGCCCATGTCTATGCCGAACCGTATCAAGTAAACGAGAATCTCCAAACACGACGTCAAGTAGTCTTTGTCTCGCTCGTCGCTACACCTGTATCCGTACTTGCGCAACACCGATGGAACGCTAGTTTCCTGCATTTCTTGAATGTGCTTCACAAACTCCTGATTATCCTCAAACTCCTCGATGCCCCCATCACAGGTCAGGGTATACTCTGCAATTTCATACAGGATCCAAAGGCGCGGCTCAAACCCGGGATAGAACCACGAGAAACCGCAGTTGCGAATGATTCCAGGCATTGTTTCCAGCCCTCGCAGGAAGTATTCCTCTTCACTCTCGGTCCGGGGGTACTGAGGCAGACAGGTCCAATCGACCCAGATGTGCGACCAACTCTGAACCCCAAGCTCTTTCTGATGAAGACGCAGACAAGAGCCATCAGGATCCGGGTCGTTGCTCGTGGTCCAAAAGTGACTGACGAAGAAACACTCTGATCGCATGACGAAGTTGTTGAGGGCAGGAAGAAGAACATAGTCCTCGAGCCGATCTCTGTTCCATTTCGTGAATGTCTGTTGCGAAAGAAAGGCTTCTCTCCTTTGAAAGAACCAAAAGAGCGGGAGTTCCCGTGGACTGCGTAGAAAATCGTCTAGGCTTGTGTAATTCTGCAGAAATCCCATCGCGAAGTCATGCATGTTTCCACTTGGCGAATTCCATTCGTTGATACTGCGCTCGACGAGGGACTTCCACGCATCTTCTGCGATGATAGAAGTTGTGGAGGTAACTTCAGAGGTCATCTTGGTAGATGCTGGCGTTTGACGAACAAAGATAATGAGAGGGAAAGGGGCGTCAGGTTTGGGCAGCGTTGAGCTGGCTGTACTTATTAGTGGTTTTGCGCTTTAAGAGCCTCATCTTACCACCCATCGAGGCTCTGGTCAGCGTCAAATGTAACAGCACCGCCAGCCCCAAACCACTTGATTGGCCAACAAATCCCTACCATCGTAAGACTTGTTCGACTGACGTCCAATCAGGTAGGTAAAATCGCAGTATAGGGTTTCCAAGCCATCGATCATCCACACGCCATAAGCTTAGCCAAGCTAAAGGATTTTCCACATTCATAGATGGGGGCTAGTGATTGTCAATGTCGTCTAGGTAGAAGTACACGTAGGCAGGCAGAGATGATCATATTTGATAATATTGAATGGTTTGTCGTAATTGATCCACGCGACACCGAATGCCCGGAGACTGTAAACCAGCGGCGCCATCTGCCTTGGCCATAACGTCAATATCTGTATGCTTTTATTAAATAATGGAAATATCTATTTGGTGGTGGATCTGTCTAGTTTCTGAAGAAATTCGCTTTTCGGTTCTTCATCCTGCCATCTCCTGCGAGGCACCTCAAACGTTGACGTGATGCGTCCATACGACTTTCCTCCCAGCTGGCCCACGGGACGTAACTTCTCGAGCTCAATATGACTGAAGTCAGGATCAGCAGCATCCTCCATGACCCAAAACCGCGTCGCCTTAAGCAAAACCATTCCAGCGACACTCTTTCCATCTTTCGCGTGGTCACTGAATTCTTTGATGTCTACCACTTTTGCCTCTATCGAAAACACTGACTCCAGAACTCTTGATGGCTGCACCGTTGTAGTCTCTCCCTCGTGCAGCCCTGAGATAACCCACTCAGAGACTCCATGCGGAGCATCGATGGAGGTAGCGTTGACAGCCTCAATCATGTCTTCCGACACTGTGTTAATGACACATTCGCCCGTCTCCTTGAGATTCCTGTACGAGTCTTTGACAGCACCGGGTCTCGATGAGAAACCGACTATAAACATGGGTGGGTCATGGTCAATGACTTGGAAATAGCTAAAAGGCGCAAGGTTCTTCTTGCCATCCTTTGACAAGGTGCTGAGAAATCCAACCGGCCTTGGTGCGATTCCAGAAACGAGAAGGCGGTAGTTATTGATCATTGACCGATCTGATGCGTATGGGTCAATTTCCTTGTGGGATGCGGAGTTGCTGTTCCGGGTGCGGACTCCCTGGCCGTAAGACCACGTTGGATTGGGGGATTTTGTAACCTCAATCGGGGCGTTCGAGTGGTCAAAGTCCGGGCGCTTGGATTGTATCTCTTCGAAATTTCCGAGGCGCTCTACAATAGCTCCTTTGGAGTCATCTGATTTGCTTGAAGACATTCGGGCTGTGCACCCTTGGCTGGGTAACATGCACGGGGTGAGTCGCCGTCTACTAGGCGGCGGCTTACTTAGCATTTGGTCCATACGCGTTGCTGTTAATACTAACTTACCTTGGAGTAATCAATCGCCCGAGCAAGGGAAATCTCATTGTCACCACAATTGCTTCAAAGTCTGCTTCAATTCTAATTACAGAGATTCTGGCTACAGCGCGGAGTTCACTTTGTTTCAAACCCCGACAACCTCGTTCTCCATGTCGGCGGTTCGCGTAGCCATGGCGTGCTGGCAAGAAGCCGTCTTGGAGGTGTGATAAGACACAATGACGCTATTGGTTCACAGACAGTCGGAACGCGAGTCCGATGTCCACCTTGGCGTGTGTTGGGGAATGTCGGAGACCTCATCCGACATTACGCAACTCGGCCACCCCGCGGCAGAACCGGTGACTTTCCAAGCCTCCTTCTCATACACAACCTAGCTGTTTGCCATTGAAGATCTTACGCAACGGTTATCTCACGATGCCAAGGTGGCATTTCGGCGAAGACTCCTGGGGTTTGATTCCTCTGCTCACTGCATGCCGACAACGCTGATAAAGGCAGGGCTCATCATTCGTTCTTTCGGCGGCCCTATCTGCAGATTCCATTGGGATGCTGATTCATACCGATGCATACACCATACAATAAGAATCTGCTTCCAGATGAGAGCGCGATGTTCATCTGTTCGTGTATTGGGATGCAAATACCAATAGGTTTGGCCTTCACCTGGTGGCTTGGACCACCTGCTTGGGCTGGGTTGATGACTTCATCAACGCCTCTTCTCCCTTGCAAGCCCACCCCTCGAAGTCAAATGGTCTCGTGATCGTTCTACCCCGGATTTCTGGCAAATTCTCCATATCCCTTGACGTCCGACACACACGTGCCGATCTTCCCCGCGATAGAGTGCGCAGCTCAGCAGATGCTACGTTCTCCGTCATCCTTACCGACTCCGGTGCCTCCGGAGACAATGAACGGACGAACATCCGTAGACGCTGTGGGGTAGAAGAACAAGCATCCCAAAGATAACAATGGCGCAAGGACCGCAAAGACCCTCCTGTGTCGGCTATCTACGGCGAGTCATCGACCCCAACACCTGGCTGATAAGCCAACCTGCGGTCTCGCACTAGCGGACTGTATGCCCCAAATTTGCCAGTGCCAATAAAGAGGTCAAGCCGCGCACATATAAAACTTATCGGAACCCTGCTCCGACATATCAAAGGGCCCCAAAGTTACGGCGAAGACTACCCAAATTCCAGCAAACGAGAGAGGGAAAGAGACATGAAATTATCGAATTGGCCCCACGAGAACCGTCCGTCATGCCGCAATTAAGCCAGGGACAATACAAAGTGACCAAAAAATGCCAAAAAGCGTGCGTTTCTTGTGCGAAAGGGCTGAGGGTGAGCCCAGGCCCGGGCGTTCCGATGTTCGGAGAGAGTGAAGGCTGACTCTAAGACTTGCAACAAAAAGTTGCGAAAGATGTCGGGTAATGAAGGTCAAGTGCTCCGGCTCTCAGCCTTGCACGCGTTGCGATCGAAAGAAGCATAGATGCATCTTTGCTGTTGAGGATAAGAGGATATCCGTGCCGGAAAGGTGAGTTATCGGAACCCGTGCGCGTGCAGTGCAGGCAGTTGTCGGGATGAGAAACAACAACTGACTCCACTATCCAGTTACCTCCGAGAACTTCAGAACCGGAACAGTGAGCATCCAGGCTCAGACCGCTCGACGAGGGCACTGAGCCGCGGAGACGACGTCGAGGACGTGCAGAGTCGGTATGCGGATGCGGATGCGTATGCGACGCCGCATCATACTTCTCTTTCTCAGGGTGAAGATAATGCCGGACAGTTGGAGACCCCGAGCCATGGTGAGTTGTGCTTGTCTCTTGTTGCCAGGTTTGTGCACACAGACGAGAGAAGTCTTATTGACGCGGCCAACGTCGTAGACAGCCCACAACCGATAGGCCCTCCGGCATCCGAGCCGGATACTGAGGTAGGAGATGCTCGTTCGAATCAGGAGGATCACGGCGACTTTGGCCCAGGGTTCAGGCAAAACCCGCTGGTGGACAACGATTACACCTTTGCAAAGGTCGGGGAACGATACTGTAAGCCACATGCTGTTTCTCCTAGTACTGAGTGAGTTGAGCCAATACTCACACCTCCACAGGGTACATGGGCCCAACATCATCATGGTCATTCTGCCGACGAGTTCTGGCCCTGCTGGGCAAACGCCTACCAGAAGCAGCCCCTGATCCATGGCATCTCCCTCACGAGGGCGCCTTCAGGATGCAATGGACGCCATTAGGTGCCACTGAGACTCCCGATGTCTCCAACCTCCCGCCGCTTGACTACGCCCTCTTCCTCTTCAACACGGTCAAGTTCTACCTTGGCGCCGTCTTCTACGTAATTGACGAGCCATCCTTTCTCAAGAACCTCCATGAGTTGTACGAGGACCCCGCGGGTAAGGCTAGCTCGGCGAGGCTGTGGTATGCACAATACCTCTTAGTTCTGGCGTTCGGCAAGGCATTTGTTGTGAATAGTATTTCACATACGGCACCGCCGGGGGTACAATATGCTGCGAGGGCCATGTCGTTGCTGCCAGATCTATCAGGACTGAATCCGGATGCGATTCCGGCTATCCAGGCGCTTGCTCTGGCTGCGTTGTATTTTCAGTGCTTGGATATGAGGCTGGCTGCGTATCAACATGTAAGACCCTGGATCCCTCTCTGCTCTGGCTTTCTCATTACTAGAGGTTGCGAGGAGTCGTGTACTAATGACATGCTAGATCGGACAAGCATTACGAATCGGCATTGTTGAAGGCATCTACAGACACATGCCTGAAGAGGTTGTCGGGATTGAGTACTCGAGACGGTGCAACATTGTCTTCTGGGTGGTATACACTCTAGACAGAGAGTTCTCGGCCTTGATGGGAGCGCCGACCTCAATTCGGGACGAAGACATCACTGTGAAACTCCCTTCACAGATGGACAACTCCCTCGATGCACTGAATATGACCCTTCATGTACGGCTATCGCGGCTCATGGCTCGTATTCTTACAAGTGAGTTCCATCAGCCGTAGGACAACGTACACCGAAGTTCTTGGATACTGACATGATGTTACTAGCTATTTACGGTGTGGGCAAAGAGTTTGATGGCTCACTAGTCCCCAATACCCAATCTATCCTACGAGACCTGGCCAGGTTATCACGAGATCTTACCGCACTCCTCGACACCCACTTCCAAGGCTCAGTCAGCCGCGCTTCTAGAATGGCACTGCGACTCATCCTATCATATCACCACGTAAGTACCCTACCTCCACGCACTCTTCCAATGCCATCGTTAATCCCAGAAGTGCGTCGTCCTGACAACTCGACCACTGGTCATGTGCGCCCTCCACATGCACATCGAACACTCCGACAGCCATGCGCGACACCCACAAACAGTCTCCCTAACACCACCAGTCGCATCCCTCCTCCAATCCTGCGTCGACTCGGCGCAAACCGTCCTCCGAACCCTCCGCGTGCTCGGCGACGAAGACCTCCTCGAAGCCTTTCTGCCCTTCCAGCTTGAAGACGCATTCTCCTCCGCCTTCCTCCTCTACCTCATCCGGGTCATCAGCCCTTCTCTCCTGCACGACGATTCATGGTGTGAGAATATCAAGTGCGTGCTAGACAAGATGATTTCAAAGGGGAGTCTCGTGGCGCCGCTGAGAAAGCTGGAGCTGAGTCAGTTGGAGCACATCATGTCTGCGTTGACGCCTGTGGGCGAGGAGCCGCCGACGCCGCCGCCGACGAGTGCGGCGCATCACCATTCTCAACATCATCATGGGCACGGGCACGAGCATGGGTCATTCTTGGACCAGATGGAGGAGGCTGGGTGGGATATATTTGATACGAGCGGGATGGGCGGTCTTTCTCCGCAGGCGTTACTGGATTTGGCGGAGAGGTTGGATGTGGAGGACTTGATACAATCTGTTGATGGGGATGGTGATAGAAGATAATGAAGTACCTACGGTAATCAAAAGTTGAATGACAAATGGGGTAGGACAATGGCAACGAACGGCTCTCTAGTGGTCTATTTTCATGATCTCGTCTCTGTCCCAATCATACGCTATTCGAGGATTGCTCTCGGCATAATGAAATAAAGACATCGTCCCCGGTGGGGCTACATCTCTTGGTGCTCATGCTAGGGGTAGAACTCTGGTACTCTCGCTAACCCTGTCGTCGAGTAGGCTGTGGGTGTAGTTGATTATTGACCTTGAGCCACTCCACCACCAAGCCTGATCGACCTGACCACCCGACCTAGGAAGACGCCTGCTGTGCTGGTGACAGAAACGGCGTTGGAGGCACCCATATTGGCTTTTTGTGTATTCAGGTGGCCGAATACGTTGGGTCCAACATCGTGAACTACAGATTTGCTAGCATACTCAGACATTGATAGTTTACAAAGACTCGCGAATAGCCGACTTGAACTATATCGAACATTCTATGTCAGCTTGATGCTTCACACCTATTTGCGGGTAGTTAAATCTAAGAGCAGGACGTCAACTTACCGGAATGACCTGAGCCTTCTCGAGGTCCCAGACGTCGTTCTTAGCATAGACGTCGCCTCTGATGAGTTCCCAGGCTTCCTCGGCGTCCTTGACGGTGTAGATCATCACGCTGCCCTTGAAATCGGGGGTTTGGCCCTCGACGGGGTGTTCCTTCTCAAACATGGCACCTATCATACTCATGAGCACGAGAATCGCGACGAACACCGAAGGAGGGATGGTGTGTCAAGCTTAGATACATACCACCGACAGCAATCTTTCCGTTGCTCTTGTGGCCCTGGGCATTCTCGAGATGCGTACTGAGACAAGTCAGCAATCGGCCCGGAACTACACTCAGCCTCTTATAAGAGACCTGTTCTAAGGACTAGGTCACATACGGTCTGACCTCCAAGCGCCGGGCAAGCGCATCGGGCTTGTCGGGAAGGATGCAGAGGAACTCCTTGGTGGCCATTGTGCGGTAGCGATTGAACGGCGAAGAGACGAGTCTAGTAGTAACAAAGGGTCTCCGAACTGCGGGGACTAAGCTGCTTCTCAGAATTCCGACGGACATTGACATTATTGCAATCAGGGAGGGGAAAGCTTCACACGGAGAGATCAATCACGGCGTCATGTGACCGGGAAGTGCGGAGGTGGAGCGGTTCGAGTTCGGAGTTTGAGGGGGAATGGCGGGGCACGGTCTCTGTTTGGCAGCTCCGATGCCGGAATTTGGTGCCGAAAGTAGCCGGCAGTGTGTTGGGAATGTCAGGCTACGAGTCCCCGGAACTTGCCTCCATCTCAGTGTTCTTGCGACGTTTTGTTAGATTACTGGTGAGCAATGTTAAGAGAGAAGATGTTCCGATGAACTATTCGCTTTATCCCTAGATGTGTATGACCAATTGCTGGTTCATGATCAGCATTGAGTTTTCAACTGACGGATATGACTATACTCAGGTGCTGCAGCTAAATGATGGTATGCATTTGAGTCCGTTGGCTCGGCTCATGATGGAGGCATAATTTATCAGTGATTGTCACCGATAATGACACAGAGCATACGCCTATCTTTATCTTACATTAAATGTGCTTGCTAGTCGTTACCCAAGCAGGTGCTTCATACTGAAGCTGATCTTATGCATCAGATGGTGCAAAAATGCAAAAGAGAACGGAAACACCTTGAAATGTGTTGATATGTCAGGTCGTACCCGGGTTCGAACCGGGGTTACCAGAAGTTTGGATATGATCAAAATCTGGAGTGATAACCGCTACACTATACAACCTCTAGTTGGTCTCGTTGACCCATCGCCTGGGTGGAGGCTGGTTGATGCGACTCCGAAGCGAGAATCCACAATAAGAACGACCAAGCGCTGACTGTGTCTCGGTTATGACTAAAAGACGCAGACGCGTCTGACCAGAAACCACATTGTGACTGATCGTCCAAACCTCGACGACTATCTACGACGTCACGACTTTAGGCTAGTCAGTAAACCAGCTGCACAACTACATGTATATACTTCAAGACAAGCGGGTAACAGAAGCCCTTAGCACTTAATGTCTATTTGTCTCTTTGACCCATCACCCTTCTGCGCTAAGTAATAGTAGGCTGAGCTAGTTTAAACAATACCATTATCCAGCGACGCGTCGACAGTAAACTGATACTCAGACCTTCCATGCAACGCAATGCTCTGATTCCCATAAACAAACTGTCCCTGCGTGCCGACTGGTGCCCGAATAGTAACACCAATATCACCATCGCGCACCCTCCACTCAACACTCAACTCACCTTCAAACGCAGTGACAACCTTGGCACTCGCCCTCTTCAGCCCCATCTCGACACCACTCGCAGGCGAAACCACCCAGTTCCTGTACCCAAACCCGTCAACACCCGTAGCAGCCCGCAGCCCCGCAGCCCACTCCGTTAGCACATACGTCGCGGCGCCGCCCCACGGATGACTCAGGCTCGTGAACAGTCCCAGGCCGGGCTGTTGCGTCGCGGCGTTGACGTACTCCCAGCTCGCGCCGACCGCGCTCTTGTTCTGCGCTGCGGTCGTGTCGCCGGGTAGCATGGCGCCCCAGAGACTCTCCATCAACTCTTTCGCTGCCTGCGTCTCGTTGCCGATGAACAGCGCTTCCAGCAGGAAGCCATTGGTGTTGGGTGAGATGTTGACGCTCGAGTCGTTGGAACTCACTGCCGAGGTATCCTTGTATCCCGGGCCCAGCTTCAGGCGTGATACAGCGTCAAGAGACCGCGATGCGCGTCTTGCATTCGCCACGCCTGAAGTGATGCAGAACGCCGTTGCAGCCACAGAAATGCCGTCCAGATCAGCCGGCGAAAGACCGTACGCGCCTGCCTCCTCGTTCCAGAGACGCTCGTTGATCGCAGTCGCAAGCGATGTCGCCGCGTCCCGGTATCGCGTAGCAGATGCCGTATCGTTCAGAGCATCAGCCACGTCAGCAGCACCGTTGAGAGTCTGAACGGCCTCGCATCCGATCGCGGATCCCCCGTCAGCGGGCCCCGTAAACGCGAACCCTCCATCGAAAGTCAACAGCCCTGTCGTGGAGTTGATCTGTGGCAGAAGCCAGTCGAGCACCCCCTGCCATCGCGGCCACGTGGATCTTGCCCACTCGAGGTCGTTCGTCAGACGCACGTGGTCGTTGAAGGCCATGAGGCCTAGGAGCTGGTAATCTTGCAGCCCGAAGCTCCCCGCCGGCGCTAATGCATCGGCGACGGAGGAGAGGTTGTAGCCCAGATTAGGTGAGATGTTCATCTGCCCGTTTGCGATTTGTGAATCAAGTAGCAGCTGCAGGGTCCCCCTAGCCTGCTCCGTCTTTGACGTGCTGACGGCGATGATGCGTGCCGTGTGGTAAAAGTCGCCGAGCCAGATGAGGCGGTCGCGCTTCGGACCGTCAAGGCAGGCGGCTTCACTGTTAGCTTGAGTCCCGTATTCGGCGAGGATGTCTTCCGCGTTGCCGGTGAGGGTGTTTGAGTAGAGCGTGGAGCCGTTAGCGGTGTCGTAGACGTGCACGTTCTTGAAGTAGGCTGCCTGGTCTTGGTACGCCCCGAAGCCGAAGGAGCCGCTGAAGTCAGGCGACCCGGTGTAGGAGACTGTGCCGGAGCTGAGAGCCCACGGGTAGTCGGAGCGCGAGATGTTCAGGATCTGGGTGTCGTTGATTGAGACTGCTAGGTGGCCGGTGGGAGCCATGGAGGCTTTGATGCGGTACCACTCGTTCTCTTTCACTGTGAACGGGACCTCGAAGACGTCGAGCAAGTAGCTTGTGAGTGTTGTCTGGTTCACAAAGTCAGGACCGTATGCCAGTGAAATGGTGTTGGGCGGTGTCAGAGTCTTGTTGACGTTCGCGAAGGTGCTCGACTCGGGAAGCTCGCCGGTGAGGAGCATGGTGTATCCATTGCCGGCGATGACTCCTCCCTGTGTATCTCATCAGCATTGGCTTTCCCCCGGACCTTACGTGAGTCTGAACTTACCGTTACCCACCAGCTGCCTCCCCTCTCGATCTTGGTATCAAACTCAAGAGTGTAATTGCTCCACGTTGTGCCCTTGTATGTCACCGAGGGTCTGGTGCTACGCGCAAACACCCCGTTCTCTTCAGTGACCTCCCAGATTGTCGTTTGCGTACCCATGTCAAAGCAGGCCGCCGTGGCTGCCCGAGCACCGAGCTTCCAGACCTCGTTCAGAATTTCATCGTCACTCTCAAACTGCCCCGGAAGTTTCTCTGGCTCGATAGTATCGATCGTCGCCTCGAAGCCCACGCTCGAGAAAGAGACAGTGCCATTCGTCAAAAGTCTGATGGATTGCCATTTCTGCCCTCCTTGAATGAGCGGGGATTGGACTCGGCCGACAGACGTGATGTTGAACGTCTCGACGCGGAAGCTGTTGCTGAGCTGATTGGAGAAGGTGTACGGCCCGTCGCCGAACGGATGATCGAGCCCGTCAAAGTGCTCAGTGTACTTCACCTCGATCTGGGCCGGGGCGCTGAGGGCGGAGACTTCAAAGATCGGATAACCCGCTCTCTCGGCTCCGTAATCCAAGGTTGCCAGCGGGATTTCCGGGCTTAGGGTGAACGGGGCGAAAGGGGAGGTTTGCAGCTGTGCTGCCGTGCCGGTAGCGATGCCTTTGGCCGTGAAGCTTCTGATTGAAATCTTGAAATTAGGGGTGGGCTCCTTGCCTGGGAGAAGGTAGCTCTTGGTGTCTTACCTCGTGGTCGAGTTGCGGCTTGACGCATTGGCGACAACACCAACGGCACTGGCTGCGAGCGCCAGCAATAAACGTGAAACTGCCATTCCTACTTCTGGAACCCAGTGTTATGGGCAGGAAAGATCTAAACGACAGTTTGAAGAGGCAAAGCAGCAAATTTTCCTCTCACAACGAAAGACTCATCGAAGACGAACATCCCGGCCCCAATTTCCTCGGCTTGTGGCCGCCATCTTGTAGTCTGGAATATTCGCACGATCCACACCGAGCAGATTACGTCGCGTCACCCTCGCAACTGAAAGCATGACTGCTCGGGCCATCAAAAGCCGAGCAGAGCGGTCCTTGTCTTCGTCTCGTGTGCTTATTAGTGCCATTTCGATCATCATTTAATGTTAACATCCCTCGCAAAATCCACAAAGGAAATGCGTGGTTAGGGTTGCTCGCCAACAAACACCCCGATCAGGCGCGCTAGATACAAGTTCCCCGGACCCAGGTGTTTGTTTGTGGGGAAATGCGCGGGGAAGGCTGTTCGGGGCAGCATGCCGGCTGTGTGAAGCACTTTTATCGGCACTTCATCGCGGTGAAACGTTGTCGATTGATCCCCGGACCGACCCGAGCCGATGAAAGAGGTCCGGAACATCATATGAACGTTATGAATGCAGCACGAGACGACGAGCCAAGGATCGGGTTGACTTGTGGGGACAAGAACATAAAAGAAAGTCCTTTCTCTGCCGTTGCCCCCGTTTCCAGGGTCTATCGAAGCTGTGACATGTTCTTGCTTCAAGGATGGCGACCATAGGAAATAGATACTTGGGATTCCGAAATGTAAGACTCAGTTCAACTACCTTAGGTATCAATCGCAATGACTATAAAGAAACGCATTAATCATCAAGGTCACAAGAAAAGTGCTTCCCTCTCCACGCCTCTCCGTTAACCCTTGTTGTCATTCTTCTTCTCGTCTAGACAGATGCACAGGGCACACATGAGCGCCATATCAACCCCCGGTGCCACCGTGAGCGCGTACGTCTGCTTGCCACCGAAGAAGTCGCGCGCCCGGAGCATGTTTCTGTCAATTCGCCCCAGCACCTGGCCGGTATTCGTGTCAACAATATCGGCCTGTGTCGATAGCCAATTGCCCTTCATCTCGAGCGATTCCGTCTTGCCTGTCTGTGGTGAAACGAACGTCGCGGTAGCTTTTGAGCCGATGACTGGTGCCACCCACATGGTTAGCTCGGTACTCTTATCCGCTGTGACTAGCACCAGGGAGGTAGGTAGGGGTAGCAAACTCACGAGCAAAGCTATTCTTCACCTCCATAATCTTGTTGCCCTTGGGATCCTGCGCCGCAAATGTCGTGTGGAGGTGCAAGTGCTCCTTGACGATATCAAATAGGTGATTCCCCGACATATCATAGACAGCCTTGCGGCCCGAGATTGACAGCGCCTTGCCCTGCACACGGAGGATCGGTTGACCATTGGCAAGCTTGATGTCGAAGCTGTCGCCGGTGATGGAAAGGATCTTTTCCTTGAGCACGAGGGTCTCGCTCTGGCGCGCCGTCAATTGCGGGAAGATGCCGACCGAGTTTCCGGCTTGGGGCAGGCTATGGACTGCTGGGGCAGCCATGGTGCTTATTTGGTGTGTTTTCTCGTCGGGGTTTTACTGGGTCTTCTTATCCCGTTTTCTGTCGTGAATTGTGAGATCGCAATGGGAGTTGACAGAAAGAATAATCTTCACAACGCTTCATGCAGCGGAGACGAGGGATGACGACTGGTTTTAAGTAAGACGCATGTGAAAGCTCATGCGAATCAAAGCTCCTACCGTCAGCTTGAACCTCGACACTTTGGAGATCTGCTGGCTGCCTGCGGCTGAGTAGACCATTGGGGGCAGTGCTTATTGCTTAGCGCCACCATTCGGTTTCGCAGGCTCACAGGGCGATGAGACACAACACAAGTACCTGAAAGAAGGGATGATGAGGTGAGGGGCATAAGGAGCTGGTTCGTTGAGAGCTTGATGTCAGACTGTCAGATGAGGCTCGCGATGACGTCAAAGGATGAAGCTGTCTGTCCACTGGCAATGCGGAGGGAAGCTCAAGCAATGCAGAGATCAGACCCTTTTTCTTCCCGTTTGACGTCTCAAAAGAATGGGCGAGTCTCACGCTAATTAGCTGTGATGAAGCGCTAAGTACTTCGCGGTAGAAGAGGGGCTGCGTACGCCACATTATTCCCGGCTCGCAAGTTGCCTGGGGTTTAACGGTTTCATTGCAGCTCTTGGGAAGACATGACTACTCACCAAACTACTTACCTTGGGAAATGTACGTTGGTCAAGTTACAAGTAGCTTGGGCATATGAAGACGCCATCCCATCCGAGGCCGAAACCGAGAAACAATTCTCCCCAAAGTTTGGCACAGCCACAAACATGCGGCGCATGGTCGCTCCAGCCACTTATCTACGTATTACAAGTAGCTCTACAGCGCCTCGGTGCGCCACAGTTGAGCATCGCGTGGCTGAAATGCTTAAGGCACACTCGGCCTGGACAGCTGCTCGTGGCAAGAGTGTCAAGAAAGTGGCGTCAAGATCTCGATGATGGGAAACGAGGTTATTGACGGTTAATGGTAGCATTAAACACATATTAGAGTTGAACGTGATGTTTTTCACGATTTGTACAATAACTGGTCAAATCAAGCAAGGCCACATTAAAATCTCACAAATATAATTTTAACGGGAATGGAAAGAGAGGACCATTAGATTGATTCATCATTTTCTGGAATATCGGTCGGAAACGAATGCAAGATTATCATGGCTGTGTCGATCTGTACTTAATTGTGACCCTTCTTAGATTATATCAACGTCACCCTTCGCTTCCAAGTAATTGATGAGATAGAAACGTGACATGAGTTGCTTTCCATCTCTCAAGCAATCCATCGCCCGGCCAGCATTCCAAAGGAACCTATACTCAGAAGTCCAGAGGAACGGGATCAATGGCCCTCAAGCTCCTTCTCAGTCCAGTCCCACAACTCCTTGGCCGCCTTATCGTCGTACAAGTTCGCCTCCTTATACTCCTTGAACTTCGGATTGTAGAAGCCGCCACTCTTGACACTGGCACTCGCAGCTGTGCTGGCCCAAAGCTGAGCTCGCGCACCCGCGTGGACGTCGGTCAGGAAGATCGACCCAAGTACACTAATCACTCCGCCGACCCAGGGCCTTCTCTTTCTGAAGTCGTCAAAGAGACCAGTGTTGACGACTCCAGGGTGGACTGCAACGAACTTGATGGAGGGGTAAAGCTGGCTCAGCGTGCGGGTGTGGTAGTAGTCTGCGAGCTTGGACTGCCCATAGCGAGCCAGACTGGAGATGTTGTCGAGTGGGGTCTTGCACTTTGAGAGGAGAATTCCCTCCGAGGGCGCTTGTTTGAACAGCTCTGAGCTCAAGTTGACGACGCGGACATCAGATCCTGACTGTTCGGCAGTTTTTTTGAGGATCGGAAGCAGCAATTTAGTGAACAGAGCCGGGCCCATGTAATTTGATCCAAACTGAATTTCGTATCCATCTGTTGTTAGGCCTGGTGGTGTAGCCATCAGACCAGCGTTGTTCATCAAGATGTCGAGACGGTCGGCTGAGGTGAGGAAGGCGTCGGTGGACTTCTTGATCGAGGCGAAGGAGCCTAAATCTAGCTCGAGGTACTTGATCTTGTTCTTGGCTGCCGGCACGGCTTGCTCCACCTCCTTGATGGCGGCATTACCACGGGCTTCTGTCCTAGCTGTGAGGTAGATTGCTGCGGGGTTATGCTTCGCCAGCTGAATAACGCTTTCTTTGCCGAGACCGCTGCTTCCACCTGTGACGATGATGACTTTGCCGGCCAGGTCTGGTATGTCCTTCTCTGGGGAAAACGTCATGGTACCTTCGTGGCGTGAGCTAGAGTTATCAATGGGGGCGAGTTTATGGGGTAGTGAATGGACAAAATGGGCGCGTTGTTATATGGCACTGTCTAAGTTGGGTATGTTGATTCGATGATGCTTCGAATGGGTATAATGAGGTAAAGGGTAATCTTCGAAGCCAACGTGATGCTACAAATCTCTGGGAAACAGCGACGGTCAGCGGAGCTAATGGGTCATAATATACCAATTGGTCAACTTTCAAAGCCGCGGTAAATACCAGCTGATTGGTTCACATCCCGCCTTGTCTCGGAGACTTTGTCTTTACTGCATCGTTCATGGCTGCGGCCTTGTGGTTTTCGAAGAGCTTGGAAAGCCGGCGCCGAGTTTGAAAACTCGCTGACCAATCCGATCAGCAGTCCATAAATTAAGACAATCGACCAAGATTTGTTATTTTAAAATGCATGAAAAGTATTTGAGAAATTGCGACTTATCTTGGTTTGGCAGGCGCCCCGTAGCCGGCGATACACGAATGCGGAAGCGGAACTTGCATTGGTCCGATTCTATCAGCCCAACGTGACGCGTTCACTAATCATTTTCAGCTGACGCTGACTACAGCTGAGTCGGAGGTATTAGTCGTTGGGCCCGAGTTGGTCGCGCGTATTACAGCAGGACAAAGCTCTGTTCAAGCCAATCGATATCTGCGCGCCCATTGGCCAAAATAATTCAACGGTTGTCCCCTAAACCCTCAGAACACGGTCTCTTTGAGTTGTGGATTTGGCGACGCATGTTCCGATACGCAATTCTATTGGGATTTTGCATAGTCACGATAATCCCAACCTAGAAATACTCATGGGCTGACGTTCGGTATCCAACGTATCAAATCACGACAGATAAAATCATGGAGGCTTGGCATTAAGGTTATCTGATTCAAACCTAGCACGGGATGATGTTGAGAATGAGATGGTGACAAAATTTCACGGACTACTTCAAGGTGATGGGAACGAAGACGAAGCAGCGGCTTACTTTGATATGCTACGTACCAATACTCCAATCCTCCAAAGTTTAACTTAGGTACATGAAGAAATTGAGATATCAACAACACTGAGGTAGGCAAAGTCCCAAACGTTTTTCACAACACAGGCCGTTCAAACTGATTTTCCCCCTTAGGTGTAAAGACGGGCAATCGTCTCAGGCAAGTTCAGCTCCAAGTCCACGGCTGAGACATTGCGAGAAAGCAATGCCGACCTCTTCGCGATATCCTGCGCCTCCGGATCAAATTGTTGCTGGAAGAAGTCCTTGGTGTCCTCAATGACCTGCTCATGGGACGGCGCCGAAGCTCTGTTGATCGTCTTCTTGCCGCCGCTGAGAGCTGACAGAGGGAACCAGCTGAAGCGCTGGGCGAGCTCGTCGATGTAACCGTACATTTCAGCGGAGGTGTCGAATGCCTTGTTGATCCATCCGATGTTCGCGGCGTCCTCTGCAGTGATGTCGTTGGAGCTCAGGACATACTCCATGGCGCGGCCTCTGCCGATGAGACCCGGGAGGAATTGGCTGCCGCCACCGCCGGGGAACAAGCCGCTTCCGACTTCGGGTTGGCCGAAGAGGCTCTCGCCCTTTGTGGCGAAGCGCATGTCGAGAGAAACGAGGAACTCGTTGCCGGCACCGCGGGCGCGGCCTTCCACAGCCCCGATGGTGACTTGGTGCAACTGGGAGACGTTGTAGATGAGAGTACCAAATTCTTTGCCAAATGCAGCTTCAAGATGTCAGTCATTATATCATGAAACCCAGAGTAACTTCAATCGGAGTTTTGGGATGCACTTACGATCTGCCAACTCAGGCAGGGAGAGATCTAGATGCGCCATGAAAAACCTAGGAACATTGCTGTTGAAGATAACGACCTTGGTTTCGTTATTGACCTGGAGGCGAGACACCAAATCGGTCAAATCGTTCTGGGTATCCAGGTTCCACAAGTTGATAGGAGACGAAGGATTGTGAAAGGTCACCGTCAAGACGCTGCCATTTTGAGCTGTTTTCAATCCGGTGTAGTTGGGAAGGTCTATGCAGTATGCGGGCCGTACTAAAGTAGCAGCCAAAGCCAGGCCAGAGAAGATAAAAGGATGCATTATGAGTTTTGAGAGACTAGCAGAGAGCTTGAGACGAGGATTCAAGGAACTGATCGACTGATGAGAGACTTGGGATGAACTAGTCTGTTGCTTTAAATACAGGCTGGGGTTCCTCATAGCAAGGATACCCGTTGTTACTTGCTTATAAACCAAGTCATTTAGAGCGTCGTGCGAGTTATATGGAGAGATTAGTGATTATTTGCCGAACCCCTTTCTCTGAGAATCTGAAAGAAGCAATCCAAAGACCAGCTAGTCATTCACTCAGTGCGCTTACAAATAGCTCTCAAAAATATTTTCTCTTCAGCATCCAGCCTCAAGACTTGAGAATCCGCTTGAATCGAATCAGTGATACCTGAAGACAACCCAAATGCATAGTAGCCTATAACACAATTTGGAAGGATTGTCTCTAGTATCTCGTGTTATTTGGAAGCGTTGAGATCTAAGCACTTTGTAAATTATATGGATATATAAGGTGGTGTGGTCCACTAGGCCACTCTTCCATTTACCTAATGTAGTATATCTTCTAGCGAAACCTTGGGCTTCTATCCATTCTTCACATTCCATACCACTCACGTAGCAGGACCATCAACTCTTGACTATCACACCCACCCCACGGTTGCTCTGCTGATGTGTACCGAGAGCACGCCTGCGGCTTTCCACGCCATGTACGGTTTAGGAGTTCAGCCGCAAGGGCTGCAGCATCCTTGCCGCCACGGCATTGAACAAAAGTGACAACAAGAACGCCACATACCATTCGAGAGGTCAGCCGCAAGGGAAGCGCTCCCTTGCTGCCATGGCGTTCGAGACAACGCCACATAGCCCCCGCTCTTGTTTGGCTGAAAGCATGCGTTGTACGGTTATAACATTCTGATGTTGACCTCTGAAGCTGCCAAGCTTAGTTTTCAACGTTGGTACAAACATAGCGACGCTCTTTCGATGTGCAGTTAAATCTGATCTTATCGTGTCCAACACCTACACCGACTTCCTCTGAATCGCTTCTGCCGTTGCATTTGTCTGGTCGTCAACTAGACCCACCAATAACCGATGGAGAACATTCCGGAGATTGTCGAAGCCATCCGCCAGCCTGCGGAGGTGCTCTCCCAACATCCAGATGATCTTGGTGTGAAGCAAGCACTCGCAAAAGCCATCAATGCTGCAACGAGAGCTTTGGAACAGCTCCTCAGTGTTTCCACGGGATCGCTTGAGGACGTTAATCTGATTATCGAGTGGAACGAACAGGTTTTATCGGTCGTGCCAGAAAAGCATGCGTTCCGTGCGACTTTGTTGGGCGACCTCTCCCAGGCATATTATCAACGATTCTCCATGCCGGGATCCGACGGAAACGTAAACGACCTGAACAGGGCTGTGCAACTTGCCGAAGAAGATGTTCCAGCCACGCGCCCAGAAACGGAGCAGCGGATGTTAGCTTTAGCCAACCTCAACCAAATGTTACAAAACCGGTACGACTACACGAGAGATAAGCAAGACATCAATCGGGCCATCAGCGTGGGTGAAGATGCGGCGGAGAGGATACCCAAGGACTCGCGTTACACTGCCCTGATTTTGCGTCGGCTTGCTATCTCGCGTGGTAAGCTGTTCGAGCTCACACATAACCTAGACGATGCCGAGCGAGCTCTTAACACGGCTGAGGCCGCTATAAAGACGGCAAAATCACAGGGGGACGTGCCTAGTGTGGTAATCGGTTCCAACACTCTAGCACGAATTCTGGGGAGGCGGTTCGAGCAAACAGCGAACATTGAAGATCTGGATCGTGCAGTCGACGTTCTCACTGCCACTGTGCCACTAATTCCAAAGAATGAGATAAACTATGTGGTTGGTACAAGCTACCTGGCAACCTTGCTGGGTATCCGTTACGAGCAACAAGGGGATGTTGACGATCTCAGTGCAAGCATTTCATACACGAAGAGTGTGTTGCAGTTGATAAGCAATGACGATACTGAAAGACCTGTTCAGTTGTTTAACTTGGCGAACAGGCTTGTTGAGCGAGCGCAATATACCGGTGTCCTCAGCGATCTCGACGATGCCGTTGACTGCGGGCGACAAGCTCTGCGCATGGTGCGTGCAAATCATCCAGAACGGACCAATTGGCTCAGGGGACTCAGCCAGTTCCTGGGTATACGATTCAACATGGGTTCAAAGCATCTACAGGACATTCAGCAAGCAATTGACCTCAGTAGAGAAGCGGCGCAGGTGGTTGACGGCGATGACATGGGGATGCGCGCGGCAGTGGCGAACGTTCTTTCAAATCTGCTGAAGGAAAAGTACGATCACTATGGCGAAGCTGCCGACTTGGACGAGGCCATTAATATCATTAGAGAAGTTATTCATGGTGGTCTACCAGAAAGTCTTCCTGAGAGAGTGTACCTGGAATTCGGCTTGGGGGACGCGTTGCATGCTCGATTTGACCATACTGGCGACGTCACGGATCTGCAGAATTCTAGAGAGGCCTTTCAGCGAGCATGGGAGTCTCGAGCTGCACCGCTCACGATTCGAATTGATGCTGCGGTTCGGGCTGCTGACGTTGCCAAGGAACAGCTGGAGACTCACGATTCCTCGGATCCATCGTTGCTACTCCAATACTGGACGGAAGTCTCATCGGACCTCGACCGTGCTCTCAGTCTTCTCCATGCTTTGAGCCCCCGACATATGCAGAATGTCAACAAGCAACAAATGCTGAAGCGATTCGCTGGTCTTGGCGCCAACGCTGCCGCCGCCGCTTTGAATGCAGGGAAGGAGGCCTCGTATGCTCTGCAGCAGCTGGAGCTCGGGAGAGGCGTGATATCTGGTCTTGTTCTTGATCTCCGGACTGATCTGTCATTTCTTCGAGAGGAACACTCAGAATGGGCAGATGATCTTTCCCGTCTTCGCAGCATATTAGATTCCGGTCATTCCGCACTATTAACGACTGGCTCGTTGGAGTCGGGTTCACAAGCTCGCCGCCGAGCAGAGATGGACCTTGAAAATCTTCTAACCAAGATCCGCAGCGAGAAAGGTTTCGAGAGATTCTTGATGCCGCCTACCGTTGAGCAGCTCATGGAAGCCGCCGACTCGGACCCTGCTGTTGTGGTAAACGTGTCTTCGTTCCGATGCGATGCTTTTATCGTTGATCAGCACCGCATCAAGCTGCTGGGGCTTCCCCTTTTGCGCCTCGAAGACATACAGTCATACGCCAAGGGACTGAAGGACCGTCCCGACTCGCTGTCTTCGGTGTTAGAGTGGCTATGGTCCTCAGCAGTGCATCCAGTTCTCAACGCACTTGGTCTCGACCGCCCTCTCCCTCTGGATGAAGATTCATGGCCGCACATTTGGTGGATACCGGTTGGCCCCCTCAACAGTTTACCACTGCATGCCGCTGGATACCACAACAAGCACTCTGGAGAAACAGCCCTCGATTGTGTCATGTCGTCATACAGCTCATCGCTAAATTCTCTGCTTACCGGCCGTCGCCAGAAGATTCCGCAGTATGATTCCGGCCCAATCAACGCGTTGTTGGTTTCAATGAAGAGCACACCACGCAGATCACCACTGCAGTACGCAGAGCCCGAAGTCGCCATGCTGCAGAAACTCTGTCCGGCCTTGAATGCGACGCCTATTCGTCCCGTCCAAGACAAAGTCAATGTCTTGGAACAGCTCGGCACATGCGATATCTTTCACTTTGCGGGTCACGGCACGTCGAACTCATCGGACCCCTCCCAGAGTGCCCTCCTACTCCGCGACTGGGAGAAGAGCCCGCTGACGGTGGAAGACCTCCGCAACGAGAAGCTGCAAGAGAAGCCACCATTTCTTGCCTATCTCTCTGCTTGTTCCACAGGGGCCAATGAGGTGCTTGGGTTGGTTGATGAAGGGATCCATCTCGGCTACGCATGCCAGCTTGCGGGCTTCCGTCATGTTGTAGGCACCCTATGGACCGTGTCTGATCCCTTTTGCGTCAACGTAGCTCGGAAGTTTTATGAGACGATCAAAACTGAGGGGAAGACAGATGCAGCGGTCCATCGAGGACTTCACTTAGCATTGAGGGAGCTACGAGATGTTCAGGTTGGCGCAACTACCCGCGGCTTTAGCAATGGTGCTATTGATGTTGTAATCCCAGATGACGAGGGAGAAGGGATGGCCATCCCAGGAAGAGAGAATGTCGATAGTAATGATGACGGTAATGATGGGGGCCGCACTGCGCAGAGTTCTGGGTCTAGAAAAGGAGACGGAGTAGATGATGAGGAACCGTCCATGAATTCGCTTTGGGTTCCATTTGTTCACTTTGGTGTCTGAACAAACCCCTTTGTCCAATGAACCGTACTCAAAACCTCATAGCTTATGGGTGTTATTTCTCTTCATCATCAGAATCCTGAGGCGCAATATGGCCCCCCTCCCCAGCTCTGCGAATGCGATGCCAATCATCTCCAAATTGCTCAACCGAAACCGTGTAGGTGCCATTTTCATCATCGTCGACAATGAAAGCCTCGTCACCGCCACGCCAATTCTTCTCTGACTCTTCCCGCAGAGACCCAAACAACCCAGTCTTGATCTTGACGCCAGCAAAAAAGACAACGCGTTTTTGGTCCTTCCAAGTTGACCAGCCGCTGCTCGATGCGCCCCTAACCCACGACACCTTGGGACCGACCTTGGCAACGTCAGCAGCGCCGACATCACACCCAACCGTGGCGCTGCCCTTGGAGCTATCCCATGTGGTAATCCCAATATCAGCCGACGAGTAAGTCCAGGTCACGGCACAGAGACCATGTTTCTTCGCATCAGGATACTTGGCAAACAGCACCTTGGCATGGATCTGAAGCCACGCAAGAAACGGATCGCGAAAGTCAAACCCTTCGGACACAATCTCGTCCTCGCAGAGCAACACAGCCCCAAAGCTGCCCGCGGTGCTGTACTTGAAAACACCAGCAACCTCGACTGGAAGACCCACGGCCGCCCCACCCACGCCCGCTTCAAGCTCCACGCTTGTCTCGGTGACTTTGTCTGCCTTCAGCGGCCCGTACCGGCGCGGGTCGGGCGGGCTGCGCTGCAGGTATCCCAGCGGGGCGAGCCCGGCGGCCTTAACGGCCTCGGCGTCGGCTAGGTCGAGGATGGGGTGCCACCGCTGGTACTCGTCATCGAGGTAGCCCAGCATACCCGGTCGCAAGCGGGAGAAGGGGGCTGGCTCATAGAGCGCGTAGCCGAAGCGGTGACGGCGCATGGCACTGCGGTAGCTTTGGGCTAGGCTTGGGTTACCCATTTTTGGTTGTAAGTGTTGGTCTGTATGGCCTTTTGTTGGATTTGGTCTTCTTTGAGGGGTTCAACGTTCGAAGTGATTTACCGAGGTGGTTTCGGCGTGGTAAGGAAAGGATTATGCCGTGGAGACCACGATGCGATGTCGATCTCAGTCTTGCTAGGCGAATGAGCAGGCAAGCAATACTTAAGTTTTCAGCTGAGAGAGGCGGCCTCACATGCTTTGCTAGCTGGTGGCAAGATAGGTACCCAACCAGGTCTCTCTGTTGGGCATTGTCTCACTGTAGCATCCGAAAGCTCCACAATCTGCCAAACCCACGACATATGATTTGAGAGGAAGCGAGCAAAGCAAGCCAAGAAAAACACGGTGCAGCGGATTCCTGTATCGGATTGACACAAATATGATGATTGTCGGCTAGAGCGACAGTCTGGTGTGAGACTGCATGTGGTGCTTTACTTTCACGAGGCATGTCTGAACGTAAAGGCGAGGCTCTTGAGAGTGGTTTAGGATGTATTCCTCATGAGTTACCGATGCAGGAATGTGAGTGTAATACTCCTATATTCTCTAAACCTGACCGTGCTACCCTCAGGCAATTAGAAGTTGTCGTTAGTTTACCAAGGCTGACGAGAAACTGAAGTCTACAGTCTCGAAATTGCCACTATAGATAGGCCGAAGGGCATACCTCCATCAAGACGTAAAGGGCCCCCAGTCACTGTCACAACTTCCCCATGGCCAGCGACTCTTACAACTGCAGGGTCGCTCGATTTGTTACAATTTACGACGGAAGCATGGATCGACAACTCCCCTAGTATGAATAACCACTCAAGATCTACGTATCTACGACTAGATAACGAGCCCATACACATGAATGATACAGGTACCACTGGAATCGCGCATATATCGTTCCTTTGTCATGATTTCCAAGGAGGCCACAAACCGATCATGTGGCGGTGAGAATCACCTTAGTGTTGATGGTCATTCTCTGCAGCAGGATCCATGTTGACATCATCCCAGTCAGCGAAGACGGCGTCGCCAATGCTAATAGTTCCCGTAGCAATGGACTGACCCTTCCCACTCTTCGCCTCCTCGTAAGTCTTGTACACAGAGGCCTTATGGTCGAACCCCTTCTTCAGGGAGAAGCCTGGGGCTTCAAGATTCAGGACATGCTTCTGTTTGTCTGACTCCTGTACTGTTGTCGGCCTGTGTGGTTTGAAGTAGGGTCTATTGTTAGTCATGTTCTCATAAAAGGATGCTGCATCAAGGGGAAAGAGGCACTTACAAAGGCTGCAAGCTGGCTTCAAACACATCATCCAGCACGACGACCACACCCTCCTTGAGCTGCTCGTCAGTCAGATGCTCAGTCAGATTTGTCTTGACCAGGTCGGCGCTGATTTGCGCGTTCGGTGCCGTCTTAAGAACATGGTCCAAGTGGACCTCACTCTTGCTGCCGTAGAGGTAGAAGGGCATCTTGGCTGGGTACTCGTCATCTAGCGCAGCGAACGCCATTGACTCATCAACCACCACCCGCACATTGCTCAGCGCGAAGCCCTCCTCCAACGGCGGCGTATCACCCGCGGGGACTCCCTTGTCCAGTCTAAACTTGAGCTTGGATGCGGTCTCGGGATTGAGCAGACCATCGAGTAGGTTCTCGAGCATCTCTTTCTCCATGTTGGCGATGGTGTAAAACTGGCCAGGGCTCTTGCTGCGCTCCTCTTTGTACCGCGCCTGCACGTTCGCGGGGAGGTCAGCCGTAATAATGAGCTGCTTGCGATGGTTGGCCATGTTGAACATGGCGATGTGGGTGAAGTAGAGCTTCTCTAACCCCTGCACGACGAAACCGTGGAAGTCGGGAGTCCGCTTATTGCGGATGATGACGCGATTCACGCCGCGCTCAGCAATCTTGCGGAACTCCTCGACCATACGGCTCATGAAGTCGGGGCTTGTGGGCCATGGGCTCATGGTCACGTTGACCAGGAAGCGTAAGCTACCTCGCGAGGGCTTGACGTTCCCTTCTTTGTCGGTTGTTTTGAGACCCAGACGAAGTTTGAAGGTCTCTAGGCACTTGCCGTACGCCTTCTCGCCAAACTCGGAGGATGTGAGGAAGAGCGGTCGTTCTTTGACCACGTCCTTCTCGGATGACACGGAGAGCTTAGAGAAGATCCATTGGTTGAGGTAGTTGGCTTCGCCCTAGTTGACCACAGTCCATCAGCGTCTACACGCAACGTGGGAGGGTGAACCCCTGTCTGAGTGGGGGGGAGTTGACTCACCACATCCTGATTCACCTCATTGTCAATCGTGAAGTTGGTCGCAAAGGCATTGATCATGAGATCGCCTCCCAGTTCACACAGCAGATCCCAGGCCTTTTTGTCCTCAAACAGTGTCTTGTTATCACGGCCGAGGATATTCTTTCGGATGTAGTCTTTCTGGACCTCAACACCGATGCCTGGTGTTCTCTCCGAAGGAAGACGAATGAGAGGCACAACGATGAGTGAGTCAGCGGGCCGATCCTGGGGCTTCGGCGTCATTGTGACCCAGTGGCAATAGAGCTGTTGGAGAAAACTGACGTTAGCCCATAGAAGGATACCTAGAAGCAGGGAATTGAGGGTTGAACAGACCTTTGTGCACGAGAAAATGGCCTCGCCGAGCAGTCTGCCATAGCCTTCCTGATCAAGTCCCAGCGTTTGGTGGGTAAGCCAGGTAGCGACAGCTGATGCGCCAGGCTTGCTTCCCTCAACACCGTAGACGCCCATACTGCCCTTGTCGTCGCCGGGGTGGAACACAATGGGACTCGTCCAAGTCAGGAGATATCGCATCCTCCTATCTCGGTAGCAGAGTCCGCCGGCGGGATAGTTGATGTATCCCGATCTGCGATAGTGGATATTAGAAAAGGCAAGGAAACATACAAAGCACATCCAGTAGGGAGAAGACTCACTTGTGCGGATCGATCGTTATGCTATCCGCGTGCTTTAAAGCCTCCAGCTGTGTCTTGGTGTATGGATTCAGGGGCATCGCCGGCACGTACGGGATTTCGCCCGGGCCACGGCCGTCACGTTCCCACAGCAGTGAGGCAAAATAGCCACCCCATGCGGCATCACAGTGGACGGCGAATGACACACCTTCTTTCTTTTGGTACTCGTCACGGATCTTGATGATCTCAGCGAGTGGGTCGCACGCGCCGTGCTCTGTGGAGCCCATGATGGCGACGACGCCGAAGATGGGAGTGTTGTTACTGATGCACTCGTCGAGTTTGGCCCTAAGGTCTTTCGGGTTCATCCGAGCCTCGTTATCGACGTTAATGTCGACGAAGTTTTCGGATCCAATGCCCGAGATGGCTGTTTGGTAGCCTGTCAGCGACATGGATGCCTCATCTGCGTTGATAAATGATAGAGTAACCCACCTCCGCCCTTGGGCCAGGAGTAATGCTTTGTCGCACAAATCATGTACTTTCCTGGGTTAATTTCCAACTTGCGCTCCAACTCATCCTTGCCCGTGGTCTGGACCAGGTACGGCCTCAGTGCGTCCTGAAGGAAGCCCGGGCTGATGGAGTACTTCTCACCCAGTAATGTGGGGATTGAGAGCACCGTGGATGGCGTTAGGTTTAAGAGCTCCTTGTTACTAAGTTCCATGAACTTCTTCGAGCCGGCGTTGCACGTTTCGACCTCGAATGCCGGCTCGACGACGCTAAGGAAGTTGAGGGGACCTTTCTCGATGGCGAGCTTGAGGGAAATTGGGTAGAACTTGAGGTTTCGCGCTACGTGGAGGGAAAGAGAGGATGATTAGATCATGTTCCTTGCGTAAAGAGATGCAGGGGACCCATACTTGCCCAAATGGCCTCGAGATTGGCTACAGATCCATCCTAGTAACATAAAGAACGTGTTAGAAATGATGAATGTCCCTTGACATGAACGTGAGAGGCGGGATCTATGAGCGGAGCGACTTACGCAGGTGATGTGCCCCCAGGGAGCGGGGTTCTCGTCCTGACGATTATATCCCAGCATCTCAGAAAGTTCCTGGCCGACCTGTCTCTCAACTTCGGTTGTGTATGGGCTTGCCTCGGTTGCGACATTGTTGGGGTTGTAAATCATGGTCGACATGTCTTAGAGCCACAAGCGTTAGGTACTGCATTTCAACTGTGTGAACGCTGACTTACACCCAATGATGCTCGCCAGCGTGGTATCCATGTTCATATGAGCATTGTACCGAGGTGACCAGAACGGTACAGAGTGCTTCGCAAGCTTGCCCGACAAGTCTGCCGAGTTCTTGCTGAGCCTATGAATGCTTTGCTGGTAAATATCTAATTTCTTCATGTCCTCTGTGATGAAGATATCCTTGTCATTGTCACCCGCGAGTTCGATCCGGGTCTTTTTCTGCCGCAAGAGGGCCTGACTGAAGAGCTTCTCCAGGACGTCGAGGTTCTCAGCCCGCGGGCCGAGAAACCACGAGCTGACGAGAGCATGTTTGGCCTGGTTCTCGTCGATGTTGCCGGGTTGTGTTCCGTTAGCTGGCATGGTGGATGATACCTGATGAAGTTGCTTTGGAGTTACGTACTCGCAGAAACTAGTTGAAGTTGTGTATAGAGGTTAATAATTCGAGTTCCGAGCAGGTTTGACTTCGTGCTCGTAGTTGTGCTGAGCGACTGGAGGCTGAGCGAGAGATATATCAAGTTCGCCTGGGCGACGACATCATAGCATCCTGTATGCATTCGGAAATAGTATCGGAACCATCGAACAGGCGCCAAGCCTGGGAAACTACCAGCAACGTTGAGATTCTGATCGGCGAGGTAGGCGCCCTTCCCCTTCACGGGTGAAACCGGCGTTCAACAACAAACAAGCAAGCAAACCCCGCAAGCGACAATAGCTCGTCACCCCTCGAAGTTCCCTTCCACCTTGATCACTGCATACATACGGTCCACCTTACACGGCAGATCACCCCGCATTCGATGATCTAAGAGCAGACCATCTCGACATAAGTCCCATCTGTCTTGTATGATTTGTCTCATTTAAATGACACATCTCTTGCATCTCAGCTCGGTTCTCTTGCAGGACATAGATCACTCCATGCAGACTATAAGATGCCGTCACGTTTTGTGGCGAGCTGGTCTCCTGCAGGAGTCTTTAGGGGTATTTCTTGCCGCGAGGTTACAAAGACAACTCGTGTAGAGCGACTAACTACGTAAGTACTTAGATATACCTGAGGTACTCGGCTACCTGAATTACTGAAGTATCTATCCGTATTTGATATGCAAGAATCAATAGCGTGTACGCCACCAAAATCCGTCGTTCGAATAAGGCATATGTATCAGATGCCCCGCACCCTCTGATCGTCGGGTGTACAGATAGCTAGTGCCAGCGGCAGCGGCCCGCTCACGCAGCCAAGACTTCGTGACCAGGTCCACAAGCAACAAACATCTCAACAGTCATGCCAGTCCTAATTGTTCGGTGAACCATCCCAAACCAGACAGAATTCCATCCAATGCCTCATGCCTCAGCCTGAGTTCTGTTCCTCCAAGAGTACTGTTATCATCTTGACACCTTTCGAGCCAGCCTCGGGGGGCATATCACCAACAGCGTTGCCGAAATAATTTGGGCTGATACTAGAAGCAGTCATCGTAACGTGTTCCGAGATCAAGGTTCCACCTCGTTAAAACTAGTCCATTGACATCATCTACTACTTGATCAAAGAAGCTAGGTTGAACTATTCTCACTCTCAGCAACAGCAGCTCAATTATGACTGTAATTTATTCATCGCTAGGTTCAACAGACTCACTCCTCCGTAACCACCCGTACATCCAGTTTCTGTACATACCACAGCGGCTCTTCAACTCCATCCCCAGCCCTCCCACCATTCCTATCAGCAGGCTCCAATACGCGCGGCTTGTTGCTATCAATTCCAGGTCCTTCCTGCCCAACAAGCTTCAGCGCCGGGAGGACATCTCTACGGAAATTGAGGCGGCCCTCTGTTGTGGTCATCACGACAAATCGGTCGAACGTGTCGGGCTGGACAGCGCCTTCCACCCTCTCCGATGGCGACATCTTGATAAAGAAGAGCGTCCCCTGGCCTCGCGTCGTCATGATCGGCTTCCTCTTCGGCATTGGATACGCCCGTAACACCCGCCACGACGGCTCCAGGTCCAGTATCTCGACGTATACGTTGTCGAGCGAGGTATTTCTCACCTCAATAACTAGAATTTGGCCTGTGACAATGTCGATTGAGTCTTTCGGGAACACTTTGAGATCCTTGAGGGAGGGAGAGGTTTCACCCAGTTTGAATTGCCGCGGAGGAGGGGGCTTGACGCCCTGATCGAGATAGCCGAGTTTACTAACCGTCAGGTCTTGTTCTTGATGCGCGGCGTTGTCTTCTGCGAGGTTGAAAATGTTGTAGAAGATGCTTAGGTGAACTAAGTGGGAGAGCACATCTTCGGGCTTCCCTTTGTCTTTGACATTGGCTTCAGCTTGGTTTGGGGTGAAAGAGATGATGAAACTGCCATCGTTTTGCACCAGCACTTTGAAGAAGGCATCGCCGTCGTCTTTGAGATCGACGAAGCTGCTCCGGCTGATGCAATCTCGGACTTTCTGGGCCACTGACACAGCACTGTCATCTGCAGCCGATACCAAAACCGTTCTAGGCTGCAGGATGTGATCCTTCAAAATGCTGCGCAGACTAACAGCCTGGCAGCCGAGTTGAACCTCCTCCTTCTGTTTGAGGTCAGTACCCTTAGCTTGGGTGTGCGCTGTGCAGGTGAAATCCTCCACAGCAATCACGATGCAGGTAGCCAACGGTGCGGTGTAGTCAGCAAGGCTGTCAAGCTGTCTGTCTTTGGGGTAGATGGCGAAGATGTCATCCACGATGATGCCGTGGGCCACGCCAGCTGTCAGCTTCACCTTGAGGTTCCCGTCGAACAATTCCTCAACGTTAGTAATGACCACAGCGGGTTGCACCACACTCTCAATGCCAAAAATATGGCAGTCTCCCTGGCCGCCAAATACCGGTTGCTGCTCTTCCGCCCTTTTCTTTTGCTCGTGGATCTCTAGTTGCGCTGCAGCGAGGTTGAACACGACATCGCAGCTGAGCTGGGGCAGGCAATTTGCCCCATCGAGGGCGTCGAAGACACGGTTGAGGCAATCAGTGAACAGCCCCTTCTTCAACGGCGTTTTGAACGACACCTCCTGCGCCTTCTGGTCCGGCTGGCACGCAGCGAAGAAGTTGATCCCCTTGGACGACGTCATCCAGTGCTCTTCCACACTGCCGCCACGACCGGCGTTCTCAATGTCGTTTGAGAGCGGGCGCCAGGCATCTTTCAGATCCTCCACAGACTGAATGGGATTTCGATTAGAATTGAAGAAGCTCCCTTCCGGGATATCTTCAACCCCCCGCACCCCAATGTCTCCGTCGCCCCCCCGTGTGGCTCCACCGGAGTGGCAACAGTCAAGCACGAAGGTAACAGTCGCGCCTTTGTCGGCTATCTGCTTGAGCAGAAAGGCGACCTCGACGTCACGGAGGTAATCGAGCAATCGGTCGCTACGGGCGAGTACCAGGCACTCGTCAAGGAGAGCGGTGTCGTGCTTAAGGTCCTTGAAGACGGTGGGCCGACGAGTGCCGTGGCCCGAATAGTGAATATAAATGAAGTCGCCAGGCTGAGCGTTGTCAGCGAGGGTCTGGAATGCTGAGGTGACGTTGTCGAAGGTGGGAGCAGGTCATTGGATGGATCCGGCGGGGAGGTAAGCTTGGTAATGTTGGAGATGCCGGCAACGGCATTGAGGAACTTTTCGGTGGTAGCCACATCAGAGAGGGAACCGTGAAGGTCAGGCATCGCATCGCTGTCGTATTTGTCGATGCCTATCAGCAGTGCTGACTTCCGGCCTTGATCCAATCTCTCCGCCATGGCACGGTGCTTGTTCTCCAGTGGTTCTGTCCGAGGACTTGGAGGTACTAGGCGAGAAGTAGACTGGTAGAGATATGAGTTCTTAGGAAGACACAAAGTCGAGGGGCACGAACAGGTGGACACGCAGATTAAGTACCAAGTACTTGAAAGCTTGTGCCATAAAGAGACAGGCTTAGTCATTTCATAGCCCTAAGATCTCAAGGTTCATATCAAGATCATGGTGTTATAATACAGCAATGTGAGTATGCTGCAATGGTGTGGCTGTGTGTTACCTTTCCCTGCGGGTTTCTTTTTCTTGGCTTTGCTCTTTTAGAGGCACGGTGAGACGGATGAGGGGATGGACGCGCAGGAAGAACACTCATCGGGAGATTCTCGTGCGCCTCTGCCTCGCAACTTGAATTCTTCCAAGGAACCTGTATGTTGAAGGCAAACAAGCAACATCGTTCGAGAGCAACGCTTCGTGATGGTTGATTTGAACGTGCTAATCGAAATTGAGCATCTCAAAGCGAACAGGGATATGATAGGACAGACTTGTCTGACCGACCGCGTAGTGTAACCCGCTAATCATTTCCATATGTTCCATCTCCCGCATGGGAGAACTCCAAATAACGCCCGACAGCTGCAGCGGTACTGGTCGGTCGCAACTTTCCCTTTCAGGCGGAGAGCGCCAAATGCGCATTCCATCAGATTGTTTCAATGCCTCTCTGGCAATGGTAGCGGTGTGGAACGATAGTGAACACCCATCCCGCCGATGAAAGTGAGCAGTCCGCCCCCTTTCCCAGCCCGACACTTTGTTGAGGAGTGTGTTTGGTGTACCTCCAATCCGAGCGTGCCGAGATACCTTGCGTAACTGCGGATGGCTGCACTTCAATCACAAGCAATGGACTTTCCGAGATATTGACATGTAGGTACCTACCTTAGCCGAAGGATGGGGTCATCTCGCAAGTACCCAAACGATTTCCTCACTTATGACAACTGATCTTCAAGAAAATGCCGGCCGTGAGGAAACATACATCCCCTCTCCTGGTTGCCGCTGATCGCTCTTTCCAACAGCATTAGATATACGTGAGTCCACAACGTTGATAATCAAAGCACACCGATTAATGTGTACGGAAAGCCGATTGTTGTCTTCGGAGGCTGGAGACGGAGACGATTGACGGATACTTCTAAACCTTTTCAGATGAACAGTCGAAAGAGTAGTGGGCCTCAGTCACTTTTGTCGGTATTTCATGACACAAAGACTCATGTCGATAGACGACTACCACCAATCAAACAGTTCCGCATGGAGTGATGAATGGTGAGCACTGGCGTGTGTAGACAGAATCAGGTTGTGGACTAAGTCTCTTGATCTCTAGGCTTCTCCAGCGTCTTTGCACAGATTGAGGCAAGGATAAACGCTTTCACTGCCTCTCTGGGTGAAATGATTGCAACTTCTGTTCCACATTGATGCCATCATACGGAGAGTCAGGCTGGTGCCCAGAGTGCGGCAATGAGACATAAAGCAATGTCGGAGATTGATGTGATATCAATTATCTTCTGCAAATTCAGTCAGTCATAAGCACGCAGGTAGGCTTACTACCGGTAGTCGCTCCATCGTTGGTATGCGAAGTTGACCTATTGGGGGGTTCCTGAGATCGGGTGTGGGTATAAGGCGGGGTACTAATCCGACGGGAGCAGCCCGCTGGTGGGCTCGGTATGTCTCAGGATGGGGCAATAGTTAGACCCTGCCATGCACAAAAGTAACTAAAACGCCACGCTGAACATCACCTCGACAGCCGTCAGATACAGTGGGAATAAAATAGCTCTGGGTTGATGTTTCGACCTGTGGCTGGCTGAATATGCAAAGATCAGACACCCTCGCCTGATCATAACTCGACACGAGTCTCCTGTCGGATTCACTACCAGAATGATCAAAGTCACTCAGGCTTAGAACGGTCATTCGTCATTATTCAAGTTTCATTCTCGCCGCTTCAGAGAGAATATCTTGCTCTCAGCTGCTGCAAGGGCGCGGATCACTCTCTATTTTCGGATCCGCCAGCAGATGTGATGCGGCCACTTGACTTGTGGTTGGTCTTGCCAAGCATGGCAAGGAACTTTGAGAAAGTGAAGGAAACCGAGGATTCTGCTGAAACCGAAGAGAATTTTACTATTTCTAAGAAACTCAGAGCTTCATCTACGCCGAGACTTCAAATGTGTTGGTATCCCTTTCCCAGGGTAGTGGGTTCGAACCGTTGGGCTCTGTGATTGACGAAGGGTCAATTGCTATCTATTAACTGATCTTGCGTAGTATGTAAAATGAAGGTTCCAGCCGTCGATTGGAGGGTTAATCGGAGTCTAGTTGAGATTTCAATTGGCTTTTGCGCTGCCCGCGATTCGTAGTCGAATTAAACTTCCAATCCGACAAAATGACATGGAGATAATATTGGTAGATGACAAAGTTTGAGACGCAGAACCCCGTCAACCTTCGCGCTTTCATCAACACGACTTAATGAAGCCAACCATATCAGACGTATTCATGAAGATCTAAGGGGTTCGATTTGAGCTCATACCGAGGTTCAATCCATTGACTTGCCTAACATAGATCGATTAAGTGTAACTCCACATAGGTAGCTTTTGTAGAAATAAGCCACGTAAAAAAGACAACCATCCTTTCATTTTATTTCATTCTTCTTTTCTCTTTGACAAACATGCATTCTCGGATAAGGATTGATGTCAAAGCTGTCCTTAATTACGCAATTCTAAGTAATTATCCATTCCAACTGATCAAGTTACCCAATATCTAAAAAAAGATTACGCCCTATCAAATGAATTTTAGGCCTGGGGTTGATTTGATTGTACTTACGGCAACGCTGACCAACTAAATGCTAGTGATGGATCTTGCTTTGCTATGTTGGCGTTGACTTCGCTGTCGCGGACTGTTTCATCTTCAATCGCACCTTCAACGGCTTGAGCAAGAAGGCAGAAGAGTCCAATGTCACCAAAACCAGCAGCAGAGTCGCGGTATTCCTTTCAAACAATCTACTTAAACCGTTCTCTGCCCGTATTCAAGACTTTTATTAAAGCGTTCGGATGTATTGCATATTCTCGCCGATAATCTTTGCGTCAACCCATGAGTCGCCAATCGTTCTGGGTTCTTCACCTGGACTCATCCATTTCATACGAAGCCGGCAAGATCCAAATCCGATATGTGGAACTTTGTAACGATCTTATCATTCGTCTGAAAGGAACGAGATGGATCAGGCATATGTAGTATTTTGATAAACATCGCTGGACCGAAAAGCCCGGATGTGAGTCTCAAAACACAACGAGTATGAGGAGGCTGGGGGACTGACCCCATCGTGGCTCCACTTTACGACGCGTGTTTGGCAATATTAAGCCAACAGTGTTCCAGCTTGGCTGACTTAGATGACATGCATAGAACATTGGCACCAACTGGTTGGGAGATAATGTAATACATGTAGAGGTTGCAGAATATCGCGCAAGCACTCTCACCGCACCCCCACGACAATGGCAGAGACACAGCGTTTAGAGCTCAGTCATTTTCTTCGAGTATTGCAAATTCCATCACCGAGACTTGTTCGATTCCCGGCTGGCCTTGACAAATTCAACGATGGCGGCTCTCTGCTCCGCTTGCAAGGGTATTACCCCGCAAGCCTTGGCTCAGCCTGATGGATATCGCCATATCGATAGTGCACACGACCTCATTCACTTGGCCAAGGTATGCGACTTTTGCAGGCTTATACGCCTGGCTATGGACCAGGATTGCAGGACTCCCAAGTCGGACGAACAACTTCGCACGAACACGAAGTCTGAACCTCTGTACTTGTTTGGTGTCGGCGATGGTTTGGATACGGCAGAGGACGCCCCTGGAGACGGTGTGCAGCGTCCAATGTTGTTCGGGATCAATGTGCATATCCCAGACATTGAGTACGATTATGATCTAGTCAAGATGAGTCTATTCGCGGATCCTAGTAAGAGCTCCAACAGACAAACAAGTCCACAGTTGCCAAGCTAAGCTAAGATGTTCATATCACAGATAGCGCACCTGCCCGCAACCAAGACGTCGTCGGGACGAGGCTATTGACGGATTCCGGCTCGAGCGAGGCATTCAGGCTGGTACAGCGTTGGTACGACACTTGCAAAACCAATCACAAGGATTGCAACGAGGCATTTACTGGGCCGGAGACTTCTTTGGCAAAGAGTGGCTCAAACATTATGCCACCACTGCCCACTAGGGTCCTTGACGTTGGCCCGGCTGATGGATCAGGGGAGCCAAAACTCCTGGTTACCAACGGAGTCCATGCCTTCTATGCCGCTCTAAGCCATTGCTGGGGAAAGCAAAGAATTCTGACAACTACATCTCACAACCTAGCTCAGCATTGTAACGTCATCAAGTTCGCCAGTCTACCCAGGACCTTCCAAGATGCCATCAAGATTGTACGGTTTCTCGGCTTCCGTTACCTCTGGATTGATAGTCTATGCATCGTGCAGGATGACGCTGATGACTGGCGCAAGGAGTCAGTTCAGATGGGGCGCATTTACAAAGATGCCGAAATAACTGTCGCCGCGTCCGGTGCCAGAGACGGCTCCGAGGGTTGCTTTGTTCCGCGTCCTCCACTGCAACCAGTCGTCCGTCTTCCCTACGGAGAACCGGATCAAGGACAATACATGTCGGCAACTCTGTTTCCTGACGCGCTGGATACCACGGTCAGCGAAACCCCGCTCGGGAGTCGGGCATGGATTACTCAAGAATGGATCCTATCCCCTCGTGTTATTCATTTTACAAAAGCACGAATGGTCTGGGCGTGTCGCACCTTGCTCAAATGCGAGGATGGTGAAAATGAGACATCGGGGGATGAGCAGAGGCTCTTTGAAAGCGCCAGGCGATATCGGCAAGCTAAGGAAGCAAAACCAAAAAGCGACTCGTCAGTAGATCACGAAGAGATCTTAGGTTTCTATGCAGACTGGTGCGATCTTGTGTCCACCTACGCTGCAAGAAGCCTAACATACGAGTCGGACAAGCCGGTCGCAATCTTGGGCTTGGCTACAGAGGTTGGCAAAGGAATTGCCGAAGAATATACATCCGGGGTATTTCATGATGACTCTCTGCTCCACGAAGCGTTTCATACACATTGCGTACTTACTCAGCTGCTTTGGTTCGCGAAAGTGACGTTGACTCGTCCGCTCGCTCTTCAAGACCAACCCCATTGGTCATGGACATCTACCATTGGAGCTATATCTTTCCTCGCACCAGCTCGTGCGGCGAAAAGTTGTATTCGTGAACTGAATCGCGTCAAGATAAGTGGCTCCGCGTCCGCATGGAGGTTTTCGGCCCGGTTGAAGAAGTGGGAGGCACGAAGAGAAGGAGATCCATCTACTCGATCTGGGGATGACTACTACTTCATGGAATTCTATCCCAAAGGATCCATCACTTACGGCGGATTCGTGACGCAGAATACCAAGTTGTTTTCTGGAAGAGATATGACGCCTGGTGGGTGGATGGTCTTTGACTTGAACGAGTGGCCGGCTGAGCCATTCTACCTTGCTGAGATTTCGAACAACGAATTTAACGAAAAGCCTGACGGCTCCAACGTGATGTTTCTGTCAGAAATAGAGCCAGACCTCGGAGATGGATCAGATAGACGGTTCAAGAGGCTTGGGGTCGGACAGGTCATTGACCAAACGTGGTTCGATCATGCTGAACTTGTGACCATCACGTTGATCTGACAGCTGTTGGTTGTGAAGAAGAGCTGATGGTTTTGTTTTCGAATCGGACTACATAGAAACTTTTTGCTTGGACGCTAGACTTGATAAGTAAGTCGGCCGTTGACAGTGACAGTGCATCGACCGGAACAGCCATCCAACGTCCGTGGCTGGCCGTGGGGTAACAAAACAAGCTTTTGATAATTTCAATTTTCTCCACTCCGACACCGGCTATGTCGGCACTTTGTCGTCTTATCAGTTGGTTGCCCCAGATTATCCCATTGACCTGCCTGATTTGTACATGAATCAAACCATCCCTCATGCAGTAGCTAACGGGAGACGGCGCGTTTTGTGAAGATCAGAAATGAGCAATAGAGAATTATAGTAGGGGAACGCGCCATAGCAATCGACATGCCTCCTTGGGGCAAGTCGCTACCCACCGTAATATGATCAAATCTCGTATCATTTGTCCGTCCCAACTGGCCGGCGCGCGACTTGCCACCATACCCGCGGGACTGCTGCCTACCGACACGTAAATAGCGATGCCATGTTCCTCTGCATCTCTTGGCCTCTCCTTGGCTCTGCAGGGTCACTTTGAGGCTCTGGAGCTTGACATCTTGGCAAGGAACAACGACAGACCCTCAAGATGCGCACATCAAGTCTCACCGCCGGCCTGACGGCTATGCTCAGCTTGCCGCTGATCTCTGCCTACGCACCGCCAAAGTCGCACCGGAGTCCGCTCCGTCGCGTCGCTCCTGGTCATGCTGAGGTGCAGGCTCCACCGCGGGCGATTATGCGTCGTAGCAGCACCTTGCAGTACTTTAACAACAAGACCAGTGGTATGATATGTTCTGTGCTATTCAATCTGCGTACTTCTCTGACACCAAAGCCATAGCTTTCTACGTTGACGGAACCGGAATCCCGGACGTAGACTTCGATGTCGGCGAGAGTTACGCCGGTCTCATTCCGGTCGATGCTTCGAAGCCCGAGAGTGAGCAGCAGAAGAACTTCTTTTGGTTCTTCCCCACCGAGAACCCTGCTGGCAAGGACGATGTCATTATCTGGTTCAATGGTGGCCCGGGATGCTCCTCCATGGAAGGTCAGTGAAGCCCAATCCTGTAACTCTTTCAGGATGAGTTGCTAAATGTTCAATAACAGGCTTTCTTCAAGAGAACGGCCCGTTCTTGTGGCAGTATGGCACCATCAAGCCTGTCGCCAATGCTTGGTCCTGGCATAAGCTAGCCAACGTGATTTGGTGAGAAATCCTGAACTGCTTGAGCACAAGAGAACGGTACTAACACTTTCTTGAAAGGGTCGAGTACCCAATCGGCACAGGATTCAGCAGCGGCAATGTCACTGCCACAGACAACGCCGAGACCGCAGACCAGTTTGTCAGCTTCTGGAAGAACTTTGTCAACACCTTCGACCTGCAAGGCAAGAAGATCTACATTGCCGGCGAAAGTTACGCCGGTATCTACGTGCCTTATGTCGGCGCCGCCATGCTCGACAAGAACGACACCAGCTACTTCGACGTCAAGGGCGCGGTCTACTACGACCCAGTCATGCCTTACGATGACGCGATGAACTTCGACCACGCCGCTTTCCCGTCATTTTATCGCTACTGGAAGAACGTCTTCGCGCTTCCCAGCGGTGCCGACAAGCAGATCGAGCAAGACGCCAAGAACTGTCAGTTGGATGAGTACTTCAACAAGCACTTGGCGTACCCGCCTCCTACGCGTCCCTGGCCAGCAGCGAATGTCAAGGAGGAGTGCGATATTATTGCCCACTTTGACGCGATCTCGACAATCATCAACCCTTGCTTCAACGGATACCACATTCTTGATACCTGCCCTGTTCTCTGGGATGTTCTGGGTTTCCCATCCATCATGTACAGCCCTCCCAATACCACCTTGTACTTCAACAGACCCGAAGTTAGGAAGGCGATCCACGTTCCCGTGGACTACCCTACATGGAGCGAGTGCCAGGACCCCGTCTTCGTCGACTACAATGACAACTACAACGGCACTGAGCACGAGGAGAAGTTCCAAACCCTCGTGGAGCGCACGAACAACGTTCACGTCGGCTCTGGTCTGGCGGACTACGTTATCAAGCCCAATGTCACCACCCTCGCTATTCAGTACATCAAGTGGAACGGCGAGCAGGGATTCCAGAAGCAGCCCTCAGAGGATCTCCTCATCCCTACAGTCAACAACGTCGACGAAAACGTTCCGAGCTGGGCCGGTGCTAATGTCCAAGGATCCGTTCACACTGAGCGCGGCTTCACTCATTCCACTGCCAAGATTAGTGGCCACATGGTTCCTCAATATGCCCCTAGCGTGGCGTTCAGACACAGCGAGTTCATGCTTCGTCGCGTGGACTCGTTGTCTGCTGGTGCGCCTTGGTCTGTGAACATTTCTACCACTTTCCAGTGGCCTTACTAGGCCTCGTAGCTCTTGCACTCTCGTCAAAGTTACGAGTCCACAGAGATTGTGGCTCTGAGATGTTGAACAAGTGAGGATGAAGTGGTGGGTTGTAAGATGAGATTCTGCAGCATCCTTTAGATTATTCATGTACATATCACCAATCACACTTGAAGTCTTAGCCCACATCATCGCGAGGAAAGCATTGAACTTGGCATAGTTGATTCTCCGTTTCATTTATCCTTCCGTCCATGCTGGTGTGACTTTAGGGCAGACCCGGAGTAAACGGGGTGTCATTTGGCACCTCCTAATCAAGGTTCGTTAGTACATGGGGGCGTCAGAACTTTATCTCAATGTTAATGTCGTGCCTGAGCGAATCAAGTAGGATTTCCTGAGATCTCTGGGGTACGCATCCTTTGAAAAAACTGCCGGGAGGATCTAAGCAGTCTTCAAATCACTGTCGCAGTAGCATAAGTGTTGAGGAGGCGTAGTTCTAAGGCAATGAATTGATCGCTAGGCCAACCAGGAATAATTCTTCCATGTCTGATACAATGCATGATGCAAAGGAAGAGTCAAATGCAGAATATGTTCTGTTATTTACTGTGGAAGCTATCCAATATGCACAAGATGAATGGTCAAAAGACTGCGTCATAACACCATGTCAACCATCAATCGCCAAAAAGGAGCGGAATGCTTCCCATTCGACATAGAATAGGAAAAACCAAGCATCTACCCCTCGCCACTCCCCGCAACCCCATGATTACAGGATCCCACCCTGTATCAGACCACCTTGTAGTAGGGTGATTGCTGTTTCATCGTTATATGTACTCGGTTGAGTAGACATTTAGCCGACGTACTTGACGGTGACGGTGCTGCCGCTGACGGAGGCAGAGGCCTCGATGGTGCGGCCGCTGTTGGGGGAAATATCAATGATATCAGCACCGGCAGGGGTGGTGGAGCCGCTGGAACCGGAGGCGGCGGCGCCGGTGAAGACGACGGTGCCGAAGTCAGCGAGGGTGACCTGGCTGCCGTTCTCCTCGAAGGCCTCGACGATCCACTCGGCGTTGGTCTCGCAGAGGGAGGAGGGGGTGCTGGTGAAGGTGTGGGTGACGGTCTTGCCGGTGGTGAGGTTCTGGAGAGTGGCGACACCCTTGGTCTTGGAGGAGGCGTCGACGGTCATCTTGATCTGGTCGCCGACGGAGACGGAGAAGCCGGAGAAGCTGTAGGCGTAGTCGGGGATCCACTCGTACCAGGCGTCAAAGGTGCCGTCGGCGTAGAAGGAGATACCGGTCTGGAGGATGGCGGTCTGGCAGGTGTCGCCGTCGATACCGACCCAGGCGGAGGCGGCGGCGCCGCTGGAGCCGCTGACCTCGGGAACGGTGATGGTACCGGTGACGTGGTTGTATCCGGTTCCGATCTTGACGGCACCGGCCCAGTTGCTGGAGTAGTCGACGTTCTTGACACCGGAGGTCTTCTCAAGGGTCTCAACGGCCTCGGTGGAGAGTCTTTTAATGGGAGAAGAGTTGTAGCGGGAGCGAGACGAGCGAGGGGTGAGAGGAGAGTAGTTGCGCTGGACGAGCTGAGTGCCGGGGGCGGCGGCGACAATGCCAGCGGCGGCGAGGACGAAAGCGGAGAACTTCATCTTGACTGGTGAAGTAGATGAGGATTGATGGGATGAGACCGAAGGTGAGATGGCAAGGGGCTTGTTGGGATTGATGCTGGCGATGCTGTTCTAAATTCTTTCTTCTTGGCCGAGAATCTTGCCCATCTTTATATCCTTTGTGATGCTTGTTTTAATCAACATCGACATCGGCCATCCGGCAGCCAATATCTCACGCCATTGTCCCGGCCTCCCGATGCAATGAAGCCGCTATTCTGCTTCTCGCAGGTCAGTAGATATCGCGATGCCGTGTTTCCCGAAGGAACTTTTTGAAAATGGAGGTTAAGCCATAGAGCGTGATGGAGAATCACGCTGTTGCATCGAAGTGCATCCAGCGTCGACTGAGCTCCTCCCTTATCCGGAATCATCGTGAAAGCCGTTGGTGTTGACCGTTGTATCCAGGGATCCGCCTGCGAATACCACTTTCCTTTTAAGAGTAGCCTTAAGGTATGGCGCTATCCGCGCGGGCTAAACATAAGTGCCGGGAAAGCTTAGCACTGCGGGGACTCGGCCGGCGGATAAGCAAAATGCTGCGCTGGTGTTGGTTGGTTACTTGGCACCACGCCGCCAAGGCAGGGGTTTGCAGATGATTGCAGACTTGACATGGTGGTGTGTAGGCAAAGCCGAGGCCTGGGGGGATGCCATGGGTCCAATCGTTTATGGGATCGATAAGTCTGAATGCTTGACATATCTCGGACTCAAGGCACACTTCGAGCGTAGCGTAACGTCTCCGCCATTCGGGAACTGGATGACGGGATGGCGATTTCGCCGTACGCGACTGTGCCGCAACGGCTGCCGCTCGGGTATCCGGCACATCACCTGCTCCACTTTGCGGGAATACCCCCAAAGAGGAATGAGGATTCGAAGGACCGACTGATCACAAGATTAGAGAGCTGGAACGAACGATAGACAATCCGCGTTTTCATATGAAGAGACGTCCGGCTGCCGTCGGTGGAAAATCATTTCCGTATCCAAAAACTCGCATACTTCTTGGGCAAGACTGCCTATCTCTCCTTAGCTGTTGTCAGATCAGTTGTACTTTAAGTCTGCAACGGTGAACGAAAAGACTCGTCGATATTCGCGATATCCGAAACTTGTCAGTTCCTTTATTCAGGAGATATACAAGGTTGAATATTCACACCAGCACGTCCTTCTTTTCGCGTGACGACAACTGAACTAAGGTACCTTAGTAGGATTCTTTCCAGTACGGACCTTGACCACACCCACAAGCCTGCATGTGGCTGGAAGAGAGACTTCGATCCCTAGAATTGCTTCGAACAACCAAGTGGCCGTGCTGATGAACATATTTTAGTAAGTTAACGGAAGAAATATTCCGAAAGCTTTCACACGTACTGCAGCATGCTTCGCTGACTGCAAACCATCCATCTGTCTACTCGGTGTCAACGGGCATCACTCCTAGCGCTTGGATCAACAGAAGAAATATTTCTGCAACTTGGATTCTCCTCGCTTCTTTGAATAGTTGTTTATGCTTACTTAGTTGTATGATGCTATGTGCTCAGTCATCTTTTGTGACATGACAAGGAGCGACAGGGTGTATCCTCTTCAATACTTGAAAGGAGGGGGTCCGGCGAGACGAAGCCTACATAGACTTTCGATCTTACAGAAATTCAAACCCCCATGAGAGACACCCGCATTTCCATATCCTTCTTTACACCATCATTGCTAGGATGTGCTTTGTTGCAGGACTCTTGAAAATTCAAGATGGGACAAGAGACCGAAAGCTACATACATTTGAGGATTTCAAGCTCAGCCGGAAGACTGACATCACTTTGACCTTGATACTTGATCTACGGAGCCGGTTCCGTATTAGTACTTGATTCTCTTCCTATTCGCAATGGGCATCGGTTTTGCTCTCACATGGAAGTACTCGAATACGTGCAATGCTTTAGCTCACTAGATATATCAGATGTACTATAATTTCACGGTTTTGACTACATTGTGAAACCTTCAGTACTCTGTGACGGGGTTCTGGCGTACTCCTAGGATCCTAATCTGGTCCCCATACCTTGAATGCAAAGACTGTAAATCTGTTTTCTATCTCAGAACGCAATTCATTGTCAGATCTCAAGAGGGGACTGATCCAGTCCACAAAACCATTTGCTTAAGCTTATCGAACCCAAGTACGGCTGCTTATATATCCTATTCAATGAATCGTACGAGATAAAACTATGATTTCGGCGCCGGAGCCTGCTAACATCATGTGCAATCTTGCGGCTCAGTGATGACATATCGTCAATATATACGACATCAGACACGCTTGACAACCTCATGATCGTGCTTGGACATGCAAGTTCGCAGATCATCATCGAAAATGGATATATAAGTCCTATAATTACTTGGCTCTGCTTCGCAAGTCTTACAGCGCTCGTGAATCAAGCTGGTGCAGAGGACAAGAGTGGGTAGTTGATCACCCAGGTGATCCTTGCATGGTGTCTCCTGCCGATATCTTAGAGAAAAACCACAAGGCAAATGTGACAGAGAATTTCAAGCTTCTTAATGATGATGAATACCTGGACTAAGTCCCCTCCTTCTTCGAAGGTCAAGTTTGGACATGTCGTCTGCCAGTCTCTTTCCTGCCTGGTCGACGGGTTTGTCACGAAGCGATTGGGGGAAGACAAGGTTCAACCTTTCGCGAGCTTTGGAAGGAGTGCGGGAAGTCCCCTCGTCAAGTGCAAATGATAAATGATGTGGGAAGGAGATGAAAGACCAAGTGCTTTTGGGAGGTGCACACTGCGGTTCCTACAGTAATGACCTCTCGTGGTTCGCCCAGTAACGCAGGAAGTTCTCAACGGGAGGATAGGCTGAGACCGAGCCCTCCTTCTCTTCTTGTCCAGTGATGTAGACTGCCCCTTATCAAGGCATCGTGTGGCAGGCGGCTTCATTGACTATGGCGATGGGCAATGAAGAAGCCACGATCATAGTCTTCATGACCGAGGGAAGTTTGCCAACGGCCAAGGCTTGCAGAAAGAACATGTACCGACGAATATATTGAAGATTGGGCAATTGCGATGCTCGTAGTGATGCTAAAAGTCTCATTGAGGAGGCACGATGTTCCCAACTCGGCAGGGGACGTTTGCCGTTACATGCTCAATTATCCTCCGTTGCCTGTCCTCGATTGTGCATTTCATTGAAAAGGCAGCAGCATAGGAAAGGCTCTTCCCTTTGATGCATCACGCTAGATGCTCCGACCAATCCATTTAATTCCACAACCGTCCATTTCCATTCATCTCTTCTTTTCTTCTTCTTCATCCGCATCAATCCATTACGATCGTTACTCAGCAGCGTTCGAGATGCATCCTTACCTTCACAGCGCTTTTCTTACCTCTTAGCCCGCCTTCGTGGCGAGGCCCTCCACCGGATTGCCGGATTCACGCGGGCCGGGATCGCCTTCCTTCGGGATGCCAGTGGACACGAGTTGGAGAGTTCGGGGCTCGAAGACCAGGTCACACTCCGGTTTGCGATATACCTCCCAGTCTTCCTCATCGCGCTGCTTGCAATCGCATTGGTGGACGCACTGCTCTCAGTCACCCGACGTGAAATCGAGCGCGTGATGTAAGTCTTATCGGCTTAATTTTGTCATCAAATCTCGTCTTTCCCGACAATTTTTGGACCTTTTCTCTTTTGAGCTCCTGGTATTACAATACCTCCAGGATGCTGTGGCCTATCTTTCCGAGTTCTAGGACTCCTGGGACTCTCCTTTTTGTCTCCTCAGCTCCTGGTATTACAATACCTCCAGGATAAATGTGGCCTATCTTGTTGGGCTCCGGGGGTTCAAGGGCTGTTCTTACATATACCAATGGGTTTGGACAGCCCGACACAACTTTTGTAGGTATTTCCCCCTTCGTATCTCTCCACAGTGGCTTTGACTAACTTCTTGCATGTGAGCATCATGGCTTCCATGATCCCTCACAGGGCATACCAAGAACTGCTTTTGCATCTGGGAGATGGGATTGACAACGATGATGGATTTGCTCCACGCCCATGCATCCGCCCGACCCCCCGTGTCTCCTGTATCGGCCAACATACAATGACAGTGGTGAAGGGGCCCTGTCACACAGCTTAGGGTTGCCGTAGATAGTGTGAGTACCTTCGTGCTTCTGGTCGTAGAATCCAGATCCTCTTAGCATTTCTGTCAGAGTCCGTCCTTTGCCACTATCTTGATGCGATAATGGTGGTCTTTGGTTTCCCTTCCGCTTCTTGATTTCGATGCTGATCTATGATTCTGGCACTGCATTCCACAAGCTGTCCACATTGACACTTGCTTGGGCAGGCAACCTCACACAGCCATCCGCTCCTATCTCTCTTGCCATCAAGTGCCTGCTTGTCATCGGACGTTCTTACTTCATGAACCACAACGGAATTCCACGTTCAGAAGCTGTGAATGCCATGAGTGCCTAGCAGGAGTACATCGGGGAGTCTCAACCCGTGTCTTGCCGTGATGAGAACAATCCTAGCAGGACCAACCCCGTCGGCCTTATCTCTGCTGCCTGTTCACGGCTTACGTCTTTCCGCAGCCGGCAAGTCCAATGTCAGGATTCACTCGACATTAGGTATGTACCCATCCACAGCCGGATGGCCGTTCTTCCGAGCATACCACAAAGGTGTCCGTAAAGGTGAGTGATTCAGTGGACGACCTAAGTTCGAGTTCCGGAGTGCTTTGAGCAAACTTTGAAGTTAACATTTCTTATCTCCGATGCATCTGCAGCATCGTATACCTAAGAGACACGCCTGGAAGATAAGTGTGACTCTCCGTCCTCTTGGTCACCATTCACCAGACCCTTCAGTCACCCACATCATCACTACCATTCTTCTGAATTCCCGCCCGGTCTTTGATCTTAACCCAAAATCACACGTCATACTCCTGGATTCGTCGAGCTCGTAGAGGAATCCCCCCGATAAACTCAGAAGTCCTTCAAGATGGCCGACGACGCTTGGATGGCTGAATTGGATGATTATATCATGTTAAGCGTCGAGTCCGACTCATGGGTCAACGGAGGCTTCTACTACATCTTCGATGTCGCCCTCCGTAAACTACTCAGGTACTTGTTTTTACCTTACAAGACAAGCTTCGTACGATGCCTTCAACAAATCCAAACCGCGCTGTGGCTACCGGACAGCATACGAATCACAAGCGACGTCGGAGACGGTATGACTGATAGCTTCTGCGTGGGGGGCATCGCGTGTCTATTTATCATCAGCTTTATCTTCTTCATGCTGTTAGCAATGTCCACATGCATCAAGGACTCCCGCGTCACTATCTCAGAAGCATTCTTTGCCCTTGAAATTTGCTTGGGATTGTGGTGGGTATGGGGCATCATGGAACGCTGGATGTTGGAAGTCGGCCAAGGGGATGTCCGGATGAGGCATCATTTCTGGAGATAGACAGGAAATTCTCCAGGGCCGAGTACGAGAGACGTGAGATCACACAGGGAGAATCCTAAGTGTTTGGGAGCTTCAGGAGACCAAGGTCTCTATATTCGAAAGTCTTTTGGTATCAGTACGCGTACTCTCGGCCGTATCCACCGCGGCGTACCAGGATTCATCGCATACTACACATATGCAATGTCGAACCACTACCAAGCAAAGCTGCATTCGCAGAAGCGCGGCGGATGCACCAACAAGTTCCGAGTCATCGACTCAACGCGATTACGGGCTTTCTTCTGATCGCCCTTATCCACGATGCGAGGTTTCAAGTCTGCCCACAATGAGAAGGCCGGCGCCCTCCACCAAACCACAATGCACCAACAATATCAACCAACGCCCAAATCGATTACACAGACACAGCTTCGGACTGAGCAGGAGTTATCAGAAGTAGCCTTGATAATACAAATTAAGAAATAACATTTTATTTTCAACTTGTAACACCGTGATATTCAATGAAAATATGAAACCGGCTAAAACAAGGCGTGCTGATGTATGATGCGTGCTAATGTGGAGGGACAAATGAGCCGGTGTTGTTGCTTAAATAATCAACATTGGTGGTCTGCTTAAGAGCATAGCATAGTCAAGATACTAGGAGCGGTGTCTATCACATTTATGGTCTCTTTGGTGCTCCGGCTTGGTTTGGCCCCTCCTTTCCGGTCAGTTCAAATTCAGCGAACCACTACCCACAAGCCCAAGGACGATTATCTAATGAGATAATGCCATTGTAAGATCAAATGGTTCTACAGTATACAGTCACCTGACACAGAATTAACGATGACGTCGCACCAGATTCCTTTTGTTTTGCCAGAGCCTGTGGCGAGCATAGAGCCGATCATCGTGAGCCAAAAGCTTCTAGGGTGTTGTAGGGACTGAAAATACTCACAAGCTACAGCCAAATCACATCAATAAACAAGCTTAGGGGTTTTTGGGTCTACCGAGTCAAGACCATACAGACCCTAATATCGAGAACGCTGATATCAAATGTCATCCCGGACTCACCTTGCCTGTGTCAAACCACGGCGCTTGTGAACTTGTATCGCAGAACTCCTCCATCGCTGTTGATTTCTTTTCTCCATCATCTTCATTCAAATTATGCCGTCGCCTGGACGACTTGACTCGTCATCTTCCTTGTCAAAATCCTTGTCACAACTTGAAGAGGTCTTGAGGTCAAGCCTCCCAGAGTCATAGGCCATGGAGAACCTTACGTTCAGACTTGTGTGTCAAAGCCGAATCAAAACACGGCATCAAGGTAATCTGCAGCAAGACACGATACCCTTCGAGCCTCACGAGAATGTCCTTGGGATCCATGGAAAGACTTTCGCTCTGATTCCTGGAAGTTGCGATGAGATGATGTTGAATCACTGGGAACCTTGATGAAACAGTGTTAACAACCATGAATGCACCATCGAGTGGGAAAGTGCGATAATATATATCCGTGCCTAGCTTTGTCGATCTCAAGATGGTAGAGTCATGTCCGCAAGTCAGCGTGGGGTGTTCGTCTCATTTTCGACGTTCCACGATATCATCCCGCATAACGCGCTTGATATGGCTTGAGCCATGATCGCAAGCTATCAAGTTACTGGCGTGACCTGCGTGAAGCCTTCCAATAGTTCTAAGATTGATGAACTCTGGGCAGAAGTATTGGTTAGTCTCTCACCCAATAGAACTGCGTTAAGACTGACTCAAAACACGCGATAAACAAGTTGAGACCGAGAATCTCGCACTTCAATATAATCTCGGATTTGTAGTCTGGTGACGGCGAATGATCGCATAGCGGAGCGCCTTAGTGAGTTGATCGGCGATTGACTTTCGTCCATGACGCTGGTTAGATGGCGATGTGATGATTCTACTGGAGCCTTCAGCTGATCTGTTCCACAATTGCAAGGGCCAAAACTTGGCTCAGATAGAACAGAGGTAATCTCAACTTTGAGAACTAATACCTATGAATCCCCTGTATCTCATGTAGTATAGGAGGAACATCCCAAGGATAAGAACATATTGACCCATAAAGGTGCTCGTGTTCAATTCTGCCCGTCATTGAAACCGATAGTAGACTTCTGCCTCCGAGTCCTCCTCCGCGTCAGCACCGGCCAAATGGTCGGGCTCACCGAGTCAGTTTGTCTGCCCACAGCGGGTCAGACTGTTCGGGTCCAGACAGCGACCGATCGGCCGAATATACACGTGCGCGGCCCCAGAATTTCTGAGTTGCGGACGCGTGACTCCGCCCGAAAGTAAAAAAGAGGGAAATCCTCGATGTGGACAACATTTCCGCATTACGAGTAATGTCAACACGTTTTCACGTTTTCGGCGCATTGTCCACCACCCGTTCCTTGCGGCCAGCAGCAACCACGTCTATCCTTGGTCAAGACGGAAATGTGAAGGAGGCATTGACTTGTGCCTAGCAGAAAAAGATAGGGATGAAGAGATGGAGAAAGGGAGAAAATGCATAGACCAATGCTTGCTTGCGCATCGTACAATGCGAATAAACATATGTATGGCTATAGCATGACACATAACTTCGTACTCATATCGACATCACCACCCTGATGGTCAAAAATAGCAGAACGCCCACCTTCAGAGTATGCAAGACAACGATCATCCAGCAAACATCATTCCGCGGTATCCGAGCACAAAGAGAATAGACAGATGGCAATCAATGATGTGATAAATATGATCGAATAAGAGCGGGCACGTGTTGGGATGCCAAGAAAGGGGATTCTTCATTGAGGAAGTTCAGGGGCGTGACGTTGCAGGCCAGAAATAAATCTGGAACGTTAGACTTGTTGACTGTGCAGGAGAGAACCAGGACTCTTGCAGGTTTTCTGGTTGCTGGAGAGTCATGTCAAGGTAGACCCCAGTCACGGCCACGCAGTCCCACGAAGAGTCCCACGAGGGCCCATGTCGTCTCCATCATCCCCCATCCCGAATCGGGCGCGGATGCTACCGAATTTGTCCCCTTAATTAGAGTTTGGCCAAAAGCATGCTGGGACTTCCACGCCAGTTGACGTGCTGCTCATCACGACATTTGTTCTAGAATCGCATTGGTTCCGGCGTGTCAACCTTCCCATTTTCTCACGAATAGGCAACGAAGAAAGCCATCATCCACATTTTCAATTTACACAATTGCACCGCAATCCGGATTTGACCGAGTACAGATGAGAGTCTGGTATCTCAACGTATCTGAAGAAGCGAGCAATCCTTACCTCGATACCTGGCTATTGGTGCGGGTCGTTTTGTCGTTTGACGATAGCGTGGTCTGAAGCGAGCTGCTAAGGTGGATGGTTGCAAGCGGTATGTCGAAAATAGAGGCGCAGGTCATCGGCAGCCCCGCGAGCGGAATGTCACGGTATCAGTTCAGATACACGAGTCCAACAATGCGAGCTAGGCTCTGGTAGGGCTTTCTTCAAGCAGCTGGGAGAGCCTGTGACTCTGGACGAAGCGTACTGCGGTCTCTGACCATCAGTCTTAGCTGGGAAGTGCACAAGGCAACCTAAGTATGTGCCGAATGATGGCAATTATGTTGTAAGATTTTTGCTATAGCTATATGTCCCCAGATCGAAATCTACTGTCCGTCATTGTTATGTGACTGAAGGCTCAAGTTTTGCGGTTTGTTTGCACTTTCATTCGATACCAAAAAAAAAGAAATGTATATCGAATAACTGAAATATGTGGAAGGTGGACTTCGAGGTAATTGCAAAACATAGCAGATCTATTTGTTTGATTTATGAAAGATGCTCAGCGAGCGACGATCATATTTAGGACTCGCAATGCCACACATCTATAGGTATTGATACGAAACACCAGCAACGCCTCGAATTTCGTGAAAAACTAAACGGACCAAAATTCCCACTACCGATGTTGTAAAGCCACCTCCCCAGATCAAGGCAGCCTCTTGTGTTTCATTCTCCTCGTAGGCACCACGATCCAGAGAGCCGGCTAAGGATGGTGGGTGTGGAGTGCATGATGAATGGGCTGTTTTCATCCAGCCTTATGAACAGGCTGGCCTTGCTAGTGTTAAGGAGGAGAGGATGGCTTTCCCGAATCTTTGGGCCCCCCAGGATATCTCTAAGCGAGAGCCGCTTAGCAGCGGCCGCGAACGTCGTCGGGGTTGGCCTTGCAGTACAGACCCTTGCCGTCAGCGCAGTCGAAGCCAGTGCTGGCGATCTCGCGGCAAGCAGCCTCCCACTCCTTACCGGCGAGCTGGTCGCTGGCGGAGTTCTGGACGCACTATTTGACTGAAGTCAGTACCACAGTCTTTCTGAATGTGTTGAGTGGGGTAAACTTACACGTCCAGTCTCGGTGTTGTAGGTACCCTTGCCCCACTGGTAGTTCTTGGAGGCGTAAAGCTCGCAAGCCTTGGTGGTGATGCGCCAGTTGTAGCTGTCACCGTTGTCACAGGCGCAGTTGTCGTGAAGATCGGCAGAACTAGTCCGGTGTTAGTAGGAAGCTCCAAAGTATCGAAGGTAGCAAGACTGAGACTTACGCAACCGAGAGGAGGACGAAGAGAGAAGCAACCTTGGCGATGGAGAACTGCATTTTGGCGGTTTGGGTGGGTTGTTTGTTGGGTAGTTGGTAAGGTAGTGACTGTAACAGAGATGTTTGTGAAAAGAATGAACGGAGTTGGTAGATTACTGGATCTGGACCGAAGAAAAGAATGTGTGGAGTTTGATGAGGATGGAGATAAACTTCATGATATCGGGGAGGAACCTATGGAGGTTTATATCCACGGTCGCAACATCGAAGGTAATTTACAACGAGTCACGGCCTTGCCATGTTTCCCAATAGACAATCTATCGCATTCGGATAACCAAGGTCATGCTCTGACCAACACGTTCGGCAAAGAGACAAGGACCATCATCCATGATCCCACTGTCAGGCAGGCCGAAGTCCCACATCCGCGCGCCTTTGTCGGCGCGCGCTCGTCTCCAAGTTCCGTCGGACTCGTGGCCCGCAATAGGAGTTTGATCATCATTGAGGAGCGGACTCACCGTGTGGATGAATGTGACCTCTGGGCGCCCCTCAAGGCGGTGCAGCAATCCAGCAGGGCTCTTTCTGTAGACCATCCGTCATCAAACTTAATGTGTGTTCTAAAGAGGAAACTCCCAGGGTTAACCTCAGCCCTTTGGAGCTTGAACGTCTTTGAGTCCTTGCTAGCTGGGCTGATTGAGTTCAAGTGTGGCCATCTGCGTCTAACACGGGCATCTTGGCAGTAGGGTGGACTCTATGGGGTTTCTACAGGGGAGAAGACGCGCATGAGCAAATAATCTCCAGCCGCCTTCTGCATTAGGCTATGTAGGGGGTTATGGATGGCGTTGCATGAAACGGTGAGTCGGGACCACTTGCGGTTGTTGACTGACTCGTAGCCGCTCCCGCGAGTCCAATGGATCAGATGACTACGCGATACAACCCCAGAGCCGCACATTACTCCATGCGCACAACACCATCCGCTACCCGGATCCGGCGTCTACCATCTCAATGTGAAACTGCTACGCCCTACCTTTGCCTTGTTGGTGTTCGTCCCATTTTCCAACATTAGCCCAGGCCATCTGATATCCAATTCTCTTAGCCTCTTTGCCCAGCATCCCATCCGCGCGCTCTCCCCCACAACGGTACCTCACCGATCGCCGCCCTGCCACGATCCGAGTCAGCGCATGGTCGTACTGTCGCTGGGCCTGCTTCAGTCATATTGTTCAGGTTGATGATAACAAGTCCTCTCAAATGGGATTTTGATTATGTCGAACCTATCGAGCCCTGACCGGCTGGCCCGATCACCACGCTCTGGTGTCATGGTGGTCATGCCGGCAGCCCCGTAGGGATTCTTGGCAACGAGATCCATTCCAACCCCTTCGGCCTGGCGAGCGCGCGCATGTGCGCTTCCCCGTGAATGCCATGGAGAGTCATGGACATGGGCGGGCGGCTTGACAGACGCAGAAGCCGTCTTGCGAACATCCGAGAGCGAAAGTCCAAAGTCTAAGTTGGTAACTGGGGAACATTGTATCATCCACAAGCTTAAACATCTTGACACCAACATTGTATAAGAACACCTTCTTCCCACCCAGAGATTCGGAATATCTTCTACTTGCATCATCAGTCTATTCTCCAATACACTTCCTTCCCCACATTCTTTTCTCAACGAGTCACTCAGCAACTCTTCAGTCTTTACTTTCCAAAGTCGCTCTTTTGCAAAGAACAACCACCCACTTTCCACTCTTTTCAACCAACTACCAACAACCATCAAGATGCGTTTCTCCGTTCTTACCGCTGCCGGCCTCATTGGCGCTGCTGTCGCCGCTCCGGCTCCTGGCCCCGCTCCCCTCAACTTCGACGATGTCATCGTTGTTGGTGAGGACGGCACCCACACTGTCATGAAGGCTTCCGAGTACGACGCTCTTGAGCGCCGTGCCGCCCTTCCCGTTGCTCCCGCCCCCGCCCTCGGCGACGTTCTCTCCCGCCGCGGCTGCAAAGAGTCCACCGAAGTCCAGGTCCTGACCGACGAGGAATTCCTCAACTGGGACATTGCTGTCTCCCCCGTCGTCACTGCTGCTGGCAACGACGTCGCCGTCTCTGTCGACAGCGGCTACTCCCTGGCCAACTCCGTTTCCGTCACCGCTGGTCTCTCCACCACCATTGCCAAGATTGCCCTCGGCGTCTCTCTGTCCGTCAGCTACGCAAGGACCTGGACCACCACCCAGTCCCAGAACCTCCGTTTCACCGTCCCCGACGGCCAGTACGGCCTCGTCGTCTCCCAGCCCAACGTCCGCCGCGTCACTGGCAACATCTTCTCTGGATGCACCGACAGCCCCACCGTCGATGCCTTCACGTCCGACAGCTACGCTGACCAGTCCTACGGCAACCTTGCCTGGGTCAAGGGTGTCATCCGCCTTTGCAACAGCACCACCTACCCCGTCCCTTACTGCATCGGCCAGGGTGAGCACAAATAAGTGGCTCGTAACATTGCCACGGCTCAGCCCGCTGCCACCAACGCTCGTGCGGCCATCGATACCCCTAGGACCTGCCGAGAAACCATCTGCCAACTTTGCGAGAGAGCCCATCAAATCTCAGGGACGTCTGGAACGGATAGGAGTTTTGGAGGTCTTCTCTTAGAACCACCGAGGATACGCACGATATAATGCCAATACACCCTTGTCCTTGATACCACATCCCGTACATCTTCTTTGCGAGTTATGCTTGTTCTTTGTCTTGTTTTGTGTATAGAACTGGGAATAGAATTATGGATAGATCTCATTCAAGCGTTTAAGTTACTTAAGCATCACTGGATACCGTTAAAAGTGAGACCCGTGAATAATGTTGGTTGTATTACGGAGTGTTACCTCACAACTTGCACGCGACGATGCGACATTGCTTGCGGGTCTTTTATCGAATCCATTCCCCTAACCTACCAAGGCTGAGACTGTAACCGTATTCGCATACGCTGAGGATATCCGTACGGGTAGGGACCCTTCGTCGTGGGTTCTCAGGTGAAGCCTCAAGCGGTCGAGACTTGGACTTCGCCTTTGAATCTGGGGCTATCCCGAGCAGCGTCACTGAATCATGACAGACAATCACATGAAGATGACTTGAAATATTTCGACCATGTGCCGAGCTCCGACGATTAATGTTCCTTGCGTACAAGCTTTGTGACTTTGACAGGTTGTCTGACTCTTCCTAGCGGTGAATGAAAGCTGACAGTGCTGGGGTCAGTGTCCAGAAGTTTGGGTCGCTAAAAGTGAAGTCATCTCCACTAGATTTGGGCAGAAGTTCCTGTTTGTCACGACGAGCATTCGGTATTCGTATAGGAAACTGGAGAACCCCACGTTCGGGTCAAAATGAGGTGGTCCAGTGATTAGACGTTCCCTTGCCATGATGTCGGCCGGAATTATTCTCGCGCCTGTGGGAGGGCTGGCACGCGCGGCACATGCAAGGTACGTGCTACCTTCTGTCCCTCAATCTTGGTCTGGTTCCATTGGGCACGCTTTCATCCAGGACAGCCAAAGGGGGGAGTGGGATGCCTCTAGGGCTACGGAGTCAAGGGTCCTGCGTCTAGTGGATCTGCTGGGGTTGGTGTCATCGACCTTCCCCTTTCAAGCACCACATCCGACACCAACTGGGACGCGTCTCCGATGGAAAAGCCTCGATCAAAAATGGTCGCTGCAACCTCACTGTTGTTCGCCGAACATGTTATAAATCACGACAGCCTCACACCTTTTCAAAGAGCATCCTCGGCTTCTTTCCAGCCTTCTAACCATCTACTTTCATACAATGAAGTTGAATTAGTCAAGCTGACCACACAGCGCTGATCTGTTGTGAGGCCGAGTCAGTTATTCCCCGCCCGCGGGCACCAACGGGGGTAGCATTGGCCACCAAGAGTCCAATGCAAACGCTGAATAAGCTCACGGAAAATAATACAGTTTAATGAAGAACGTCTTACCGCGGGAGATGTCGCACGCGCTGTCAAAAGTCAAAACATTGTCCTCTTCACACGTGTACGGCGCCCGCCGGATGCAAGTGATCGGCGGAGGAGAAACTGCCACGACTCAAGGAACTTCATGAAAGGGACCTTTTTTCTGCCTCTTGGTCCGGCCCGCTGCCGGGCCCGAATCTGTCAAAACATCTCGGCCGGACTTTCCGAAGCCCGGACCAAGCTACCGGTTACTTGTTCGGCTTTTCGCCGAAATTTCTGTGCTTTGGGTCCCCGCTTTCCTTTTTCTGAGGCAATCCCGACCGGACGATCCGGAATGCCGTCGTCCGCTTTCACATTTTCCAATGCGAAGAAGAATTCATGATAAGAGTGATAGAACATAGAGAGAAAGTATCCGCGCTCGAAGCGCAAATGTCATTCCAAGTGAAGTTCGAAATGCAGAACAGTAAATCATGCCGTATTCGTGCCGACTTTTGACGGCGAAATATGAGGATTCGCAATGAGCACAGGGGGTCAAGAATTGTCACGATTTCGGCTACGTATCAGTAGTCATGTCGAGAGTAGAACTATGTGAGGCCAACATCACACGTATGGAAATGACTGTGATACAAAGCCGATGATACGTGTTTATCCCGATTGACGCAGATTGAGTCACGTGATCCTCCACGTGATGCTGTATGACAAAGAAGAAGAAGTTCACGAAATATCTCGACATCGTTATGCATACACGCCGATTGGAGTACCAATGTCTTGTGATCAGTGGCAATGGACGCAGTCTTGGTCTTAATGCAGATGTTTCAAACAATGAAGATCACCGATTGCACTCTGCTGGATCACCCCAAGCGAAAGCACATAATGCTCAATGACTGGGATTTGGGTTTCACCATTTTTAAGAAATTGAATCAAGGTTTGAGTTGAAATAAAATAGGCAGCGCTATTAAATCATACTTCTTGGCCCGCAAATACGTCTAATTGAATGTAATTACACCTGAAAGAACAGAATCAAGTACTCGAAGCTCTTCATCATCTATGAGCATGGCTGTTATCATCTCACGCACGTGATGAAGTTCCTTGACGGGCGCAGAAGTGATCGACGGGTGAGATGACATGCGCCCAACTACTGCGGGGTCGTAACCACCACCGGCTTTGACTTCCCAACTACACACTGCATCAGCGAGTTGTATTGCTACTTCGACAGAATTACCTTGAGTCCTGTGACAAGTAGTCATTTTCCAACGCGTCAACATGCCGCATTTTGCGAAACTGATGCCGAACTACGTGACGGCGACCATCGCCCTATCGTTTGGAGGTTTCCTTAATGGCTATGACACAGGCACCATCGGCTCAGCAGTACACATGGAACAGTTCACGATAACATTCGGACATCTTTCCGCGACCGTTCGAGGGATCACAGTTTCAATGATTTTATTGACGGGTATCATCCCCTCACTGCTCGCCGGTCGGCTGGCAGATAAGTACGGACGACTGCGTATCATATCACCCGGCGCCGCGCTCTTCGCCCTTGGCGGAATCCTACAAACGACATCTTTTAGCTTGAGCCAATTTATCCTAGGTCGTGCAGTCAGCGGCGTTGGCCAGGGCATTTTCCTCGGCAACATCGCCGTCTATCTCGCAGAGATAGCTCCCTCCCGCCGGAGAGGTCGACTGGCCGCTTTGCCGCAATTCATGTCAACTCTCGGGATCTGTATCGGATACTTCTCTTGCTACACAACCAGCTCGATTGAAGACAGCACCGCGTGGCGTCTCCCGTACGTGGTTCAGATCTCAGTATCCATCATGCTTGCTCTTGTCTGCCGAGTTCTACCTGAGTCACCACGATGGCTACTGCTTTGGGGCACGACGCAAGAGGCGGTGACGGCTCTTGAGTTGCTTGACTTCGACATGGACGAGGCTCGGCGAGACTTTCTCAACACACCGCAAGAACAGCCTAGTCTTTCCACGAGGCAGAACTTTCTTTTGCCTTTCCGTGGGCCGTACCGGTCGCGGACTTTGTTGGCGCTCTTTATCCTATCGATGATCCAATTATCAGGGATCGATGCAATCACCTATGTATGATACCCTAGTTGTTCTATATCTCTGACAAAGAGACTGACCAAGATAGTACGCGCCCGCATTGTTCGACCAGGCTGGCATCTCACAGTCCAACTCCTCGCTGATCGCATCAGGGGTTTCCTCCATCACGATGCTGGTCGTGTCTATCCCGGCTTCTATCCTAGCCGATAAATGGGGAAGACGAACATCGGCAATCAGCGGTGGCATAATCCTTTCTGGACTTATGATGCTTATGGGAAGTCTTTACGCAGCTGGGGCGGTGGGACCTACAGGAGCTGCTCGTTGGGTTGTCGTAATCTCAGTCTTCGCATTCGGCATGGCCTACTGCGCCACCTGGAATGTCGTCGGAAAGATCTACGCCAGCGAGATTCTACCTGGCAACACCAGAGCCGCAGGAAACTCGATTGGCATGGCGTCTTCATTTGTGAGTGCTGCTCTTCTTCTTCAGTTTCGACGTTACTGACATGGCGTACTTAGTTCACAAACTGGCTAGTGGCTCTCATCACTCCGATCCTGTTATCTGCTTCAGCGTATGGCGCCTACTTCCTCTTCGGGGGCCTGACTGTCATCACGGCGATTGTTCTGACTGTGTTCATGCCCGAAACTCGCGGGCGATCACTTGAAAGTATACAAAGTGAGTTCAGGCGCCCGGTATTCACCAACTTGATGGGGTCGCTTTGTGCTCCGCGGGCTCGGCACCCAAACCCGGGACCCCAGGCAAACTCCGACGAGCCAATCGAGCTGCGCCCCCAGGCCTCAGAACCGTCAACGGCTGCGGTATCCTCAAGCGTTGCGGCTTGAACCCTCCAGCCAGATAACCATTGCAGAGGCGAGATAGGGTACGGGGTACAGTGTCCGACCGCGGCTCAATGGGCTGTCGCATTCACAGGCAAAGTCTCAACATAACGCCGTGAATCCATTTGAGAGCACAAGTAGGGAAGATATGAGACTGAAGATACTCGCACAGTGGGCGCTATCGCCCATCCCACCGGGAAAGATAAAACACAATCGCTCATCTTGAATAAGATTCGCCACAATGAAACCCTTCGTAGACCAATTTACCTTATCTAGCCCACCAATCGCCGTGAAAGCAATTGCTCAATACCAACTCACGAATGGAGTAGTAAGCACAATAAGGCAATGCTCGTGTTTCGCACACACAGTCCAATTGAAATAAGGTTCCTCAGAGGCACTGAACCCTCGGTGATAAGGCCAGAGTTATCCGTTCCCGCGGGTGCCAAGAAGCTGAACGAGGAAGGTGGATCAGCACTGAGCCGGGATCCAGCACGCGATCAATTAACAGTTAATGTCAAACTCCCTTACCATAGGCCGTCCCGTGATCTGTCAAGCACGCGACCGAGTCGCGTCGGCATGGGTTATGATAAATACCTAGGGGTGGTTCATCTCATCTCGCGTGATCAGGTCTTTGGTCGTTCATTATCACATCTTGGCAACGGCATTGCGACCTCAATCCAGGCACGCAGTGCCTTGTGATGCACTGTAACCTCGTAAATGTAGTCTGAACAGGGGACTTTCGTGATTATTGCGCAAAATGCGTCCGAAAACGAGCATTATTTTCCTCGGACCTTGAGATCAACAATGGACTGAAATGACCACCACTCCGCGTATTTACGAGGAGTAGAGAAACCAGAGATGTCTGCACTTATATCAAGGTGAGGAAAGCACGGGCTTGAAGGGCGTGACGCAGATGAGAGCACCGAGCTTTTGTCCTTTCCTGAATGCCTGCTCGCGCGGCGTCTGGACCACAATGCGGCTGTTTGCGTTCGCCCTTGCACTCCCGCTTGTCGAAGCAGGGAGTGACTCCGCGTTGAAAAGTCGCGAGACTGTCGATTTCGGAGACAACAATCGGCCCATCTCGAAGAATTTCATCGTGGAATTCGCGCCAGTGAGCATGCGTTTTGTGTTTCCCCAATGAGCTTGCTGTTGACCAGCGTTACCAGGGCTCAACTCAACGCCGAGACGGTCTCGCGTCGACCGATGGTGTCAAAGTCGTCAAGACCTTTGACAACAAGATCTTTACTGGTGCAAGTGTCGAGACGGAGAGCCACACTCTCGACTCTTTGTTGAGCCTTCCTGACGTCGTGAATGTTTGGCCAAACGTGGCAGTCAAGCTCGACCCTGTGGAAAGCAAGCGTTTGATCCAGGGCGAGGATGTAGCGTACACGACGCACAATGCTACTGGTGTCTCCAAGTTACACGCACAGGGTATCTTTGGAAAGGGGGCCAAGGTTGGCGTTGTTGATACTGGCATATGGTACAAACACCCCGACGTAAGTCTTACTGAAGGAGAGCACCCTGTCCGCATCCCACGTTTATGACTCCTCATCCTTTCAGCTCGGCAATGGCTTTGGACCTGGATTCAAAGTCGAAGGAGGCTATGATTTCGCCGGTGATGGATGTAAGTGGCATGGGGATTTCCGTTTGTTTTCTTGTCGCCGCTAACCGCGGCGCTATCAAGTATGGCCGTATGAGGGCGAAAAGCAACCTGATGAGGACCCCCTCGATCAACAGGGTCACGGCTCCCATGTTGCAGGAATCGTCGCAGCTAAAGGTGCTGGGTAAGTCAGGTGCCCATCTCGATTGCTGTCACTATCTGACGAGCTTGCCACAAGATGGTCCGGAGTTGCGCCCGAGGCAACGCTTTACGCCTACAAGATCTTTTCGCAATACGTGAGTCGCATTAGCACTGCGACAACTTGATGAAGATGCAGCCTACAAGGCTAATGCTTGAAAATCACGCCTAGGGTTTCACAGACACTGCGACGATTCTTGAAGCGTTTTTCCGCGCCTATGACGATGGAGTAAGCGCTGACCCTGTCAGAACTACAGTACCTGTTACAGTGTCGCTAACCTTTGGACCAGGTGGATATCATAACAGCCAGCGTCGGCTCCAATATCGGGTGGGCCACAGAGGCCTGGTCGGTCATTGCATCTCGATTCGTAGACGAAGGCATCGTCACCGTTGTCGCGTCCGGCAACGTTGGCACAGTCGGACCGTTCCTGAGCAGCACCGGCGCGACTGGCAAAAATGTGCTTGCTGTAGCCTCGGTTGACTCTCAGACGTTCCCTGCTTTCCCGTTCGACGCCAACTTCTCCGGAGTCAATGGGGGTAGCGAAGAGACGGCGAGATATGGATTCATTCCTCCCATTAGCTACGATCCCTTCCCCGCGACAGTCGTGGATGTCCCAATCGTTCCATTCTCTCTCGATACCAACGCCACGACTGATGCCTGCGAGCCGCTTGAGCCTGGCTCTCTGGACTTTACAGGCAAAATTGTGCTCGTCAGACGTGGTGCCGCCGTGTCCTGCGACATCCACACGCAGCAAGAGAATCTAGCTCCTGTCGGTGGTACGCTTGTTTTAGTTTACAATGACGACCGCCCGCTCAGCTACCCCGTGATTGGGAACACGAACAGCACCGTTGGGTTCATAACCAGTTTTGCAGGAAAGCAGATCGTCGAAGCAATCAAGGCTGGCCGCAACGTCACAGCAGATTTCTCTGTCAACCACGGACTTCCGGTCGCGCTGACATACTCCCTCGGCGGTGATCCGAATTATTTCACCAACATCGGGCCATTGTACGATCTTCAGATCAAGCCCGACATTGCTGCACCAGGAGGCAAGATCTACAGTACATGGATCGACGACTCATACACCATTCAGAGCGGCACTTCCATGGCTGCACCGTACATTGCCGGGGTGGCCGCGCTGTACGTCTCCGTCTACGGCGGGCGTAACACGCACCCTAGTGGAAATGCCTGGGCAAAAGACCTAGGCAAGCGTATCATTTCCAGCGGCATCAGTGTTCCTTGGGCTGATGGTCTGACCGAGACCGACTACGGCCACTCTGCTAGTGTCGCTCAAGTCGGAAACGGCTTGGTCGATGCTTTCAAGGTGCTCAAGTACAAGACCGTGATCGACTATGAGAAGATTGCACTGAACGACACCCGCTACTTCAACCGGTACCATGAGATTTCCGTCACCAACAATGACGAAGAGGCAGTGACCTACAAGTTTTCTGCGGAGGACATCGTCTCGGCCGACATCCTTGGGTGGTACGCAGCTGACCGGGTTATCGCCAACCCTGCTCCTGGAACCAAGAGGGTAAAGGAGTTCTTTGACATGATCCCCGAGACGCGCGCGCCAGAAGTCAGCTTCCCCGCGGAATTCACGTTGCAATCTGGAGAAAGCAAGACAGTCTCGTAAGTTCTGGAATCGTTTCATACCGGCTTGCGCTGACACTTCATCCAGAGTGAACTTCAAGAACCCAGACACCCTTGGCTGGAACGCGTCTGGACTCCCCTTGTACAGCGGTCGTGTTCTCATCTCTGGCAGCAATGGAGAGTACCTCTCTGTCCCATATCTGGGTTCGTATTCTTGAGGACTTTCGATTGTTCATTCCGCTAACTGGCTGATCAGGTCTCGGTGGTGACCTTCGCAAGGAGGTGACGCCGTTGGAGGAAACCAATTACGCTTTCATGATATCAACAACTTCGAACACTCCAGTCGCTAGCAAGCCATAGTGAGTCAGTCACCTACAACTAAATGGGCAGCGATGTTGATCCCGTCCAGCTTTACATTCAACCTTAGCCTGGCGGCTCAAGATTTCCCAAGGGTTATTAGCAAACCGATTTACGGCATCAAGGAGACTCGTTGGGATGTACGTCACGACTAGTCAAGGTGCTAGAAGTATCATGTTCATCAGACTAATCTGCGTACTAGGTTTTCGAGGCGGGATGGACGGAACGAGAGTGGAAGTATCCCCCAGTGCCCGGAGAAAATGGCCACATTGGTACTATCGCCTCCTGGGTTGGGTCCGGCAGGGTAGAGGCCATCGACACCAGCATTTACGACCCGAATGAGACATTTACGTATCCGATCATGGATCGCAACCGAAATGGTGCTTACGAACAGGATGAGCACTGGTGGTTCGGAAAACTCGGCAACGGAAGCCAAATCGCTGTTGGCAATTACACGTACGTGATATTCCATTTCCAGAACCTGTCTAACCCCGAGCTAACTCATTCAGGCTTCGCTTTGCGCTGTTGAAGCCGTTTGGTGATCCATCGCACGCGGACAATTGGGAAGTCCTTCATATACCGGAAGTTTCTGTACTGTGACACTCCTACATTCTGAAACGGCATGTGGCCAGCAGTGGAGTAGACTACGCTACCTTCCAAAAGGCCTCAACGAAACTCCTTAGTACTCTTGCATTTACCATATCAATGGCGCATAGTTCTTCTTGTGTCCCTTGAATGCCACCGTGAGGTCAATTCGCGCATTGTGAAAGGTTGATCATGAACCTCTACGGGAAGGATCATGACACTTGGAAAGTGTAATGCTGGCTAAACCAAGAGAGGCGAAAGACTTCAAACCCTTACGAGTGACCTTTATGTTATCAAACAACTTCCCCCCCTTCTTCGTTCACGTGCCTCTGAGTGGTGAGATCTTCAGTTGACATTCCTATGCGGAAAGATTCCCACATTGCCGCATTATTCTTCTTGCATAGGTACTCTTCTGTTCAGGAAGTGTCATCGGGCTCTCTCAAGGTAGAGAGGCCAAAGTCGCACCATGGTCTTCATACCCAGCCAGTACGTTGCAACTGAAATTGACCATTAAAGCTTGCCAGGTATCTGCCTAACAAGGTTATTTCTTCGATGGAAAAGGTAAGCCGTTGAGGTAGATATGCCGCGAATCCCACCGAGGTCAGTGCCGAGGCTTTCGGAAAGGACCTGATGACTATCTGTAGTCGTCGAATCCTGAGCTTCTACTTGGTATTAGACCTTTTGCAGCCATTTACCATTTCTTAACTCTTCCTCAATAAAATCACTCTCTCTTCGGTTCGCAGGTCTTCAATACACAAAATCGAGATCCCACCACTTTCAACTACCGTCGTGCTACATCTTCCCAGCGTCACCCGGCACATCCGACATCGGCCCGACCAACTTTATGTTTGGGGTTTCTATTTTACTGGACAACCTATCGCGACCAGGCCTTATGGGAGCGCTAGGTCACATATTTAGGCGAATGCATGCTGGGAGACATATCATACAATGCAAACGCTACCTATATTCGGCCCTACCATCGCCTGTCAATAATCGAAGACCCAGAACTCGACGGCATGTCGATCTGGAATGTCATGCTGCGGTTCCAATTTTGGGCTGAAGGTCTATCTCAAAGTGCCGACCCTGAGCAAGAAATTCCGATTGTTGGAAAACGCGACCACAGTCGTTTCGGTTACTGCCTCATTGTCGACGATGACTATTTAAGATCTTTCGAAGCGCAGACCGGGAAGCCCGCAATCAACAGCCTCTACATCAAGGCCGTTGATTGCCGGCCATTTGCACGTCACTCCTCATATGATGAAGGCCATGACACAGGCAGCGGTAAACATGATCAAGAGGATGAGGACTCGAGCTGGATGTCTGTAAGCTGTAATTCTTTTTGTTCTCTCTACGATATGCTAGACTCTGGATTTGAGTGGGAAAGGCAATCTCGCTCTGTCCTGTACCCAGCAAAGCGCCCATGGGACGGCTGAGAACTCAGCACTAGGGGTAATAACCTGATACTCGTCTTCTTTTCGTCTTTGTAGTCGTCATTGTGGTCGTCTTCATGTTCGTTTTTGTGGTCGTTGCTGTCGCCCAGGGGCCCGCCGAGTATCGGCTTATTCCCCTTAAAGTACTATACGGAGGCAATTGATGTTGAAACACAGATCAATATAACGTTTACGACATTCACGCAGGGAATCTGTAACGTGAAGAAAACAACATATGCTATAAAACTAAAACATTTCATAAGTATTTCGCTTTATACGTAAAACCTCCAACACTTCAATCACTATGGTCCTAATTCCCATAGCAATGTTTCTTAAAGTCTTCATGGTATCCTCGTTGCAAATTATCCGTTAAACATCCGAGCGGCTAAGAAGCTGGTGTGGTTGTCGGGCGATAGTTGAGATCAGATCCGCCATCAGCATCTCAATCACAAGTTTGACACTGTATGCGACTGGATGAGTAATGGCGTAAAGAAAAGGGTTGGGAAGAGACATCATAACGATGATGAGAATCTGATGCAGCTTTCAGCACGGATACACATGCAAGAATCGAAGAGATGAACTCACATCCATGGACAAAGAGACTGAAACGGCTGCGACATTGCAGTTGAACAATAGCCAATACTTTGTGAGACCTCCGGCAATCAATTCCCGTCGCACTTTGCGGAGGAAAATCGCATTCAGAGTAAGATCCACGATTAGATAGATGATCTTTTCCATGCGATCCCAGATCTCATTGATGCGCACAAATGGTTCCTTTTGTGTCAAGCGAGCTGGGATCCATATGCAGGCAACCGAGATATTGATGATGCCGACTATGACGAGCAAGGAGATCTTCATGACTTTCACTCTGCTTTTGTCAATTATGACGAGGCCTAGGCGATTTGCGATGATCTGGAGGGCTAGCTGCGTCTGCAACGTCCATAGAATGCAACTTCCAAAGAAGAAGCCCAAGCTAGACTCAAGGGTCAGCTACTTTATCCTGATCCTTGTGGATCGATGTCAGTGTCTTACGTTCCTAACAGATCACCTCGAATGAACAGCCAGTTGATGATGGCTTGGAGCAGATTGGCAATAAGTAGAACCCATATCCTTTCAACTGTTATCACTGGCGATCGCTGCAACGAATTTGACTTGAAAATAACGAAGTGATACTCACATCCACACATAAAGGTTGAAAAATGAGTTCGTTTTCATGTAGATAGAAACTGTCTGCTGTGAGGCTTTTACTGCAATGAGTATTGTGAGACCAATTGTGATGCCAAAGTAGATACTTGGTATTTCGAGGGAGTAGACGGCCGTGCCAAACGCCTGGGCTCCCATCGTCGCTTCAACATCAACAGTGATGGCCATGTTGACAGAAACTGATGAGTGTGTGAAGTTGCCGGGAATTGATGAACGGTGTTTCATCAGCGCTTGGCGAACAAAGAGGCCGATGATCACGTCCAGCGGGATCGCCACTTATATGTAAGCCCGCCTACTGGCCGGACGACGATCGCAACCGGCGCCTTAGTGCCGTCTCTAGCACGTTGATTCGCGGGGTTGGTTTACCGCTAGTTCAATGTGGCAGACGCCAAAACACATGCTTCCTGCAATGCAGGTATTTTAATCCCACGATGGTAATGACTCGAGTTCTGCAGTTGCCAGGTCTCGATGGTGTTTTCACGCAATTCAATGTTGTGCAGACATCGATTCTACCACACTCGTGGAAGAACAGCACAAGTTCTCGACTCCGTACTCTGAACATGAAAAATTCTGAATACCCAATGCCTCTGAGTACCTTTTCTTGATAGTATTACTCTCGTAACCTGTCGTCATCTACAGCGGTGTCCGGTGAACCATTGAATTTTGCCCGGTAATGATTGAGGTCATGCATTCTCGAAATCGACAGAGGCCGAGAAGCGATAATTATCTTCATACCGGGCAAAATGCCTAGTCTATGACGGGGAATAATTCGAATTGATATTCCGGGCCCGAGATCCCCGCTCAGTTGGTACATGATGTCCAAAGTACCGTCACCTCGTTTCTTGCGTGATTGTCGCAAGAACAATCTACCGCCTTGGTGCACGTAGATAGGTCACATCATGGTGACGAGACTCAGAGCGGTCTAGAACTCCAACTACGCGAAGCTCCCCCAAGGATTCTTATCACTCATGGCACCTAGCTATATCCCCCCGTAAGGATTGGTGTGACCGGCATAAAACGTGGCCAAAACCCTGCCACGTTCTGCACCCAAGTCTTGGGAGACACGGCTAGAAAGGGCCGAAAGGATACTTTGGTCGGCGACGATTGGACAACTTTGATAGCTTCACATTGCTTTTTTCTTCTTCCCTCGTATAAGGTGGCTTCGGGGCGTTGCCTTTCGAAGCAGGCCACCGGACCTGGATCCGAAGACGTGGAGTCGGTGAGACGGTTAAAAGTAGGATCCAGGTAGACGGTACACTTATCTTTGGAGTCAAATGACAGGGGTCATTCAAAACCATGAGATCAGAATCACCTTTTTCTAGAATGAGCTGATTTCGATGGCGAGATGTGCCTGTGACAATCGAGCGAAACGAATTGGAGATGATGCTCCATGGTAACAGGTCTCACGGGAACTAGCGGCACCAGCTAGCGACACCAACTAGCGCGATATGAGAAGTGATAATGGCTGAATGAAACAGCGAGAGCATTCGAAGCTCAGAAGTCTCGATTTCGGTAGATCTCCGACCGGTGAGAGTGGGATCTAGAACAACTACCCGACCTACTTGGTGACTGGATCGGATAGGCTGAAAATGCTTCAAATCAGCGTGAAGGGGTAGCAAGGTTGGGGAACGTGTCATTGCACTTTGAGCAATTCTTCCAAATCACTGATGAGCAATGAGTCGTCCCTTGGCAAGATAGAATGGAGGTCAGAGAAGGGGACGAATCTATGAGAGAGCCGAACGCTACCGGTCGAGGTGAAGCCAAGAGGCTGCGCGAGTCTCGACGTCGCATCAAAGCTGCAGTAAACAGAGTACTGCCTCGATATGTACCAACAACGAAGACGTGACATGTTGCCATATCTGATGTGTGTTTAGCTGTTGATCAAAATCATTCGATATCACTTGACAATTACGGATTCATGTCATTAGTATGTGTTGCAGACATCGAGGTATGTATGCACGTACGTACATAATTAGAACAATGAACACCACTCCTGAGTCTTGTTTGCCCCGGGCAAGAGGCTTTTCGACCATGGCAATGGGCCAGCGTAGCCCTCCCCTAGCGATGTAAGCGAGAGTCTTTCTCTTGGAAAGACACCCTCCACACCCATTCTTTTTGGTAAATGTAACCAGCACCTTGACACGTGTGAGCTGGAAGGATATCAAAGGGTAGATTGCATTCCTTCGAGCCGATAGACAAGAGACCATTCCACATTGATGCATGCCAATAGCACGTCAACATCGCGACCATAGGCGCCTTGGCGCGCAAGACATCTTTATTCTGCCAACGGTCCAGACTTTGGGGTCCCCGAGGGCTTGCAGAGACTCGCTTGTGTTACAACGCCTCGTAGCACCGACCAGATCGGCGGTGAAACTTGAGCAGTATTGTCCCATTGGCAGTCGGCCCTGCTCGGGCTTCCGCGCAAACTTCCTTTCATCTCGAGGCTCTTAGTGCCTGTCTCATTCCCTTTACCGAAAAGCCCCGCGCCCTGTTTGCTCTCTGGAATCCATCGAGAGGCGCGGGGCGGGAGCACCAGCTAACAATACTTCTTTCTCATCCATTGCCTAGCTTGGTAGACACAATAGATGTTTGGGGGAGCTCATATCTACAGGAATTTGCATCGTGTAACTACTCGTTCTTTCAAACTTTGTTCTATGCAATGACAATGAAGAACCGTTGTGAAGCCCACGGCAAGTGTCGTGAGCGATTGGACAGTTTACGGCGTCAAGCATATGAGCGCCGCCGGCTACTTTGCTTCATAATGGCAATCGCCCAGTCATGAAGTTTCAGTCTTGATCGAAACAACCAGAATTCAGATGCACACATCCTTCCTCCAATTGCAATATGTTGTCCATAATCGTCGCGATTTTCGCTACTCTTACCGCTGCGCAAAGCACACCCTGGCCCACATTCGGCAACTGGACCGAGGAATTCGACGGTCACCCATACATCCTCTCAGGCCCAAAGACCCTAGGAAAGAAAATCGACTTCGAACTCGAGCGATGTCACTTCGTCCTCAAACTACTCAACGAGCGCACAAACATCCCAAACAGCCAGATCCCGCTCCCAACCCCAGGCTCCCTCTGTATGGACATCCTCGCCAAACGGAAAACTTCCATCGGCGACCGGGGCTTTCTCGAGCTCTTCTCCAAAGATATTGAAGATGCCAAACAGTTCTGGTATGGCGTCAACTCCAATTCCACGCTACAGGACCCAGCCACGTGGAAATCGGTCGAGTGTCGTGCCCTTGTACCACTTCCCAATGTCAACGCCTGGGCCTTTTCGACGTGGTCTGCCTCACCTCTTGCAGATGCTGCTAATAATCGCGGCAACGCGGAGCACTACTTCAAGAAGTCTACTTACGCTGGAGGAGGAGCGACTGGCACATCGCGGATTCTGGAGAGCTGGGGCGGGGTGGTGACCAACTTTAGTATTCCCAACTACAGCCCACGAACGTGTGCGGAGAGACCGATGGTGCGACTGCTACCCGAGTTTCGACTCAAGGCTTGCGGTGACAAGAATCTTATCGACGGCAAAAATACCCGATTTGGGGTGTTGAATATTGCCGTGAGGGATATCAGTGTGGCTGGGAAAAGGTATCTTGATATCTATGCCTCCGTGTGGTATGGCAGCGCTATCCCGGAGGAGCACCTTGAGGCAGAGAGGCAACATATCATTATTGAGATTGTCAACTTGAGTTTGAAAGCTGAGGAAGATGTGCAGAGTGGGATGTTCAGAGTTCCGGCGCCTTCAGGATCTTGAGATCTGCGCTCGGGAGGGTAACGAAGTACTCGAGCATAGTGTCTTTGTAGTCTCAACTAGAGAGATCGTTATAAAGTTGTGAACACTTAGTATGCGGCGATTTTCTTAAATGCTATGCGAGTCATCATCCTTGAGGCCGAGTTACGGTGGTGCAAATCCTGATTATCCCAAACTTCGCCATGGTCCTCGGCCCAATGTCCAACGTACATATCAGCCCCAACAGACCCGCCCGAAGCAGCTCCATCGGCTCAGAAGTGATGTGCGGCAACATCGGTAGCATCATCTCCACCTAGTCATACTTGCCATAGGGCTCAGGAAACTATCGCGTCGGTAACAGTCTCGACCTAGACGCGGCCAGCATGACCTTCGTTATCTTCATGGTATAGTTCCAGACGAATAGGATACATGAAATAAGCGTTGCGAGGACCGTAGTATTGTGGAGGACTCAGTGGGCATGTAGGTGGAGGAGACCCAGTGCCTGGAATGGAAGCAATCTGCTTCCAGATGGAGGACTTGAAATGACTTGATAGAAAGCATGGGCGAGACGGAAGCGGCGAGCGGCGAAGGAGCTGATGGGACACTGTCATGGATGATGCATGAATGTGATCAATAGAGATCTGGTACATAAATGCCTGCCTGACCCATGGCTCAAGTCTTCCTGTCTGATGTGGCTTCGTTGTGGATGTTCCTCAGTGCCTCGTTGTCTGCTGAAAGTGTGTGTGCTATTGTGACTGCCAACAATATAACAATGAACCACACTTATCAACCCCAGTAGCCTTACTTGGATAACCATCCACAATTGTTGCGCATTTTATTCGGTTTGTTCCAACTCGACCCCCTTATTCGCACCTCTGAGCCGATCAACGTTTCCTGGACTTGCGACGTGCTTTTCCGGAAGACGCCACCTTCCTTGCCAACATGCTCAATGATGATCCATCATCCCAGGGACCCTGGCCGCCTTTCTCGAAGCTGAAAAAACCAAGACTGATCATGAATCTCAAGGCGTGGACGGGTGACCAACAAAGTCTGTTCGGCGGCAAGAAGGCAGGGATTGGCGCTTGGCATGCACAAGAACTGGGTCCAGCTGGGCATTGCTTCGGGGTGGGTGGGAGTCGTTCCCGCCACTCATGTCGTTCCGCGTATGAGGAATAAGCAGGCTGTGTGATGATCACGGCGGCTAACTCAAGGTCAGAGGAGTGAAAGCAGACACGATGTACCATCGCAAGTTTGACCTCAAAGCTCTATTATTATGGAGGAGGAGCTGAAAACGCCAGACATGTTGTAATCGTTTCGTCAAAAAATAGGGCGGGCTGACGGGCGCTGCATGCATATGCAGTCACCAGTGGTACACGTGAACGGCTAGAGCCGCAGGGAGGATCCTTATCTCGTCGCTGTTGCGAGGCTGTCCGCAGAACCCCGCGTTTTTCCAGAACTTTGACACAACTCTTCCTTGAGCATACTCGATTTCCTCGGGCTTTGCTAGTGGCATCAGACAAGGTGCATGCTTTCCAGAGGATACGTCGTTCGCGAGCATCTTCATCTCGGGTTCATACAAGAGAGGTCTCTCCGACACATATTTCATGCAGATGAATGTCACGAAGTCCAGCGCGGCATCCGCGGGCGGAGATGGGATGAGTGAAGCTGAGGACAAAGAATCGTACACCGTCGGGTGGATTTGTGCTCTCCCTCTGGAGATGGCCGCCGCAGAACTCATGCTCGACGAAATTTACGACGACGTTCAATTCGAGCAGGATGATGGTGACCACAACAGCTACACTCTAGGTCTAATACAAGGCCATAGAGTGGTCATCGCCTGTCTGCCAAATGGTGTTTACGGAACAAACCCGGCCGCCACAGTTGCTAAAGACATGCTCCGGACTTTCAAATCTATTCGATTCGGTCTACTCGTCGGGATCGGAGGCGGAGCGCCCTCGCCAGGTCATGATATCCGACTTGGCGATATCGTCGTTAGCAAGCCTACTGGCACCAGTGGAGGTGTCATCCAGTATGACCGGGGGAAAAAAAGAAAGCTTGAGGAGTTTGAGCGAACAGGCTCGCTTAATGCGCCGCCCACGGCGCTTCTGACAGCTCTAAGCAGCCTCCAAGCTCGTCACTTACGCGGTGCCAGCAAGACCCCTGGGTTCCTTTCCGAGGCGGTGGAAAAGATCCGAAAAGCTTCATTTCGACAAAAGTATACTTATCAAGGCAAATCTAACGACCGCTTGTTCCAAACAGAGTACGAGCATGTCAACGCCGGCTCTAGCTGCAACGATTGCTATGGCTGCGATGATTCGCAAATTGTGCAGCGGATCGATAGAGACGACGATGACCCAGTGGTTCACTACGGTAACATCGCCTCGGCAAACCAAGTCGTGGAGAATAGCGAGACCAGAGACCGGCTGAGCAAGGAGCTTGGGGTGATTTGCTTTGAGATGGAGGCGGCAGGACTGATGCAAGACTTTCCCTGCCTGGTGATTCGTGGCATCTGCGACTATTCAGACAGTCACAAGAACAAAAAATGGCAGGATTACGCCGCTGCAACCGCGGCGGCATATGCGAAGGATCTTCTATCAAGAGTGCTTCCCAGCAACGTCAAGAAGGAGAAGCTCATAGCTTTTGGCAAGTAGCCCTGTTCCTTGATATAAGTCAGAGAATTATGTGATAAAAAGATCAACATGATTAAAACACACATAACAATCTCTCTTGAAAGAGTACGGCCTTGTTAATAAATGACATTCTAGATCCTCAAATGCATGCCCTGCTTGGTGAAACGAGAGAGGCCATATCGCACCAAACAAAACAACAAGAGAGGCGCCATGAAGATGGCAAGAGTGAAGAATGTCTTCGCGAACTCTTCCAGACGAACCCAAAAGATGATAGGGAACGAATAATTCGTAGAAAGGATAACACTCCTACACTTTTCAAATCATCATACGAATGGATCCTAGATGTTGAGGAATTCCGACGCTGGCGGACCGACCCTGAAAGCCGCCGGCTCTGGCTCAGAGGGGACCCAGGCAAGGGAAAAACGATGCTTCTTTGTGGTATCATTGAAGAGCTGGAAAAAAGCGATCCGCGTCCGCTATGCTACTTTTTCTGCCAAGCTACAGTGCCAGCGTTGGATAACGCAACGTCCGTCCTTCGGTCACTAGTTCTTCAACTGGCTCAGAAGTATCCCTGGCTCCGAAACCAGGTCTTGGCTGAGTATGAGAAGGGTGGAAAAGCTCCTTTCAATGATCACAACGCTTGGGGCACTATGTATGAGCTGCTCAATTCTATGCTCAGTGACCCACAATTGGATGGCGTTTTGTTGATTGTGGATGCGCTCGACGAATGCACGACAGATCGTCCCAAGCTGCTTCAGTTCATCAAGAACATCTCGACAATTTCCCGCGCTAAAGTCATTATCTCGAGTCGAAAGTGGACCGAGATTGACGAGGTGCTCGGCGAGGACGACACAAACGGTTGTACTATTACCCTCGAATTACACGACGATCTTATCTCTAAAGCGGTCCACTCGTACATCGACTGAGAAGTTGAACAGCTGGCTAGCCGCAAAAAGCTCAACGAAATAATCTGCTCGAAAATCCGAGTATACCTGAGGAATCAATCACAGGATACGTTTCTCTGGGTCTCCTTAGTGTGTCAAGCTTTACTTGATGGCAATGTCAAGAAGCGTCACGTCATGATGGTGCTTGAGACATTTCCGCCTGGACTTAACGGGTTTTACGAGCGAATGATCAACTCCTTGCCCTCCCTAGAGGAAGACTTGTGTAAAGAGATACTGTCAGTCGTGTCGATCCTTAAAAGACCCGTCACGATCGAGGAACTTCTTCCTCTACTCCATTCATATTTCAGTGATAATATGGAAACTTTGGAGGAAGTCATCCAGTCATGTGGGTCTTTCTTGAAAATCCAAGCAGGAAAGATCTACTTTGTGCATCAGTCGGCTGTGGAATTTCTGAAAAGTAGTGCGTCAAAACTTTCCACTATTGCAGAGAGACATAAGTCCGTTTTTTGGAGCTCTATGGATGTCCTCAACAGACCTGGTTATCTGAAACGAGACATCTATGGTTTGAAAGAGCCCAGCACAGACATGGCGGAAATCCATATCCCTGAACCCAATCCTTTGTGTGCTTTGCAGTACTCCTGCACATATTGGGTAGACCACTTGGCTGATTGGGTCTGTGAGAAAAGGATCGTAATGGGAGAGCCATTGCCACAAGAGGAATGTGTCATTCTCGAGGTTAGCAGCTTCCTCAGGAGAAAGTTTCTCAATTGGATAGAGGCACTTAGCCTCCTTCGCCAGATGCAAGGGGCAATACAAGCCATCCAAAAGCTTCAGGTTCTGTTCGTAAGTCGAACTTCGTTATGTTAGTAGATAACGTTTAATGATTAACAACAGTTCAGAACCAAAGCCCTGGCTCAATCGAACAAGGTCTATCAGCTTTTATTCATGACGCCAATCGATTTCTACTCTATCACAAAGTGATAATCGAAAAGACCCCTTTGCAACTCTATGCTTCAGCTCTGTTATTTAGCCCTAAACAAAGCGTTGTGAAAGCACAGTTTCGGGACGAGGCCCCTGACTGGGTTACGATTACGCCTGGCCTAGAAACTACGTGGAGTGCGTGTTTGCAGACGCTATACTATGATTTAGAGCGTTGTATTGGCGCTTGCTCCGTCGCCTACTCCCCCGATGGGGAATGGCTTGTCACTCTTTATTTCGACGGCACCGTGAAGCTTTGGCATGCGAAGAGCGGCACCTGCACGCACACAGTCAGTCTCCACGGCGGGGAGCATTTAAAATACAGCATGAGCATGGTATCATTCGAATCAAAGTCGGTGGCTTTTTCAGCAGACGGCAAGTCATTTGTATCAAGCTCCTGCAACGGTGACGTGAAGGTCTGGGACAGAGACACAGGCCGTTGCACCTACCAGATTGAACCACATCCATCTTTGGCCACCGAAATGGCCATCTCGTCAGATGGGTCCACGGTTGCATTGTATGATCGAGGTCGTATCGTCATTCGGAGTACGAAAGGAGAATTTTCTACTCGCACCATCGAGTGTCATCCTCAACAGGGTGAAGTTCACTCCATAGCGTTGAACGCAAATGGCCAGTGGATCGCTTTAGGATCAACAAATCATCTACTCGAGATTTTCGATGTATCGACGGGGGGGTGCCAACAGATATCCACGGATCACAACGAAGTTACTGTGGCTTGGTCGCCGGATGGAGCCTGGGTTGTGTCCGGTGGCGCCCTAAACCCTCGAATGAACTTCATCGTACAGATCTGGGAAAGAAGAACTGGCAAGTCAATTTTGAGACTCAAACATGAGGCACCAAGCGACCCAGGGTACGAAGACATTCCCACGTACATGAATCTATCGGCCGACAAAAGGTTCTTAGCAGCTGGCTCTCGATGCGACATATGTGTGTGGAACACGTCGACTGGTGCTTTGACGTGGGCGATGTACGGTTCCGACCTAAAATACATCAACTCGATTTCTTTTTCCCCAGACGCTCAGCGAGTCGTTTCGGCGTCCTATCCATCAACGATCAAAGTCTGGGACCTATCAATAATGGCAGACTCCATATCCCACCGGCCAAGTCCAAGCACGGGACAAGTGATCTTTACTGATGACGATCGCTTCCTGGCATATGACCTCCTAATGGACAAAATCAGACTTTATGACAGACGAGCCGACATGCCAGATTCAACGTTCTATGAGGAGTCTGTGTGTACTATCGCACTATCTCAAGAAGGCCAGCGACTTGCGTTAGCTTCTTTTGATAAGACCACGATCACAATTTGGAACACAAGTACCCGTGCGATTACATTGAAGATCTGTGGTCGCACAGAGCATATTTGCTTTGATGCCCGTGGTTCTGAAGAGAGCGTTTGCCAACGAAGACATTGGAACAATGAAATAGCTGCTGACGTCTACTTGGACGAGGTTTCCAGAAGAAGAAACGGGCCAAAGAGAATTGCATGTTTGGCCTTTGGGAATGCTTCCCAGCTTGCTTCAAGTTTGGGGGGGTTGATAAAGATCTGGAACACATCGAACGGCAGGTGCTCGCAGACCATTGACTCTGGCTGCAGCTATGCTACGAATATGACCTTTTCGAGTCAAGGCCAACGACTTGCTTTCCTAGCGTATGACGATGAACGCATGTGGGGAGGCTATGATGTCATCATTCAAGTCTGGGACGTCGCCACAAAACAATGCATCTCAACGCTTTCCTGGGAAGAAACTTCAACACTTTCTACCCGATCATCTCTGAGCTTCTCAGGAGAGCAACAGCTTGTGTCCTGTGAAAACAAATGGACAAAAGATGGTCTACGTCTCGCAGTAATTTGTTTATGGAACCTGAGGTCTGATTCTATTATTACACGCACGTTCACAAGCGACAAAATTAGTTTCGTCCACGCAAGGTTTGACACCAGATTGGCAAATCGTTTACACACTGCGTACGGCTTTTTCGACACCCGTGAACTTTTGAGCACAAGTAGCTCAAGTTGTATCCACGCCGGTTCTAGAATCTCAAAAAAAGACTTCGAGTATACACCAGATTCAGAGAGCGCGGAAGCAATGCCCCCTTTCCGCGGCTATGGTTTTAGCTACGATCGAGAATGGATTATGCGTGACGGGAAACGTTTGTTGTGGATTCCTCCAGATTTTAGACCCTCAGATGAACCTGGCGATATCACTCCCGGTATGAATGGATCGAGTATCATGTGGCTGAGAGACTCACGAGAGCCAGTACGAATGTACTTTACAGAATAACGCTAGATTACTTGTTAGAAGGAATTGCCCAGAAAAGCACCTGAGTTCATGATAGAAGAAAGTAGAGATTGCTTCCACTTATTCTGCTCACCCCGATCGCTTTGAGGTAATTCTACCGTCCCCAAGGGGGCGGATGATCTGGCTACTTTATGTTGCTAGCTCCAGGATCTCCAGATTCTTCAGACCTAAAAACCTCGCACGGCGTGACTCATCAACAACCTCCTATGTGATGAACACATATAATTAAGTAACAAAGAAGGTGCAGCGACAAAGAATGAATCGTAACACTCCGCCTTTGTCCATTTCTTGTTTAATTTAATTACCAATATGACGTCCCGAGACCGAGCACCAGCGGTGATCCAGCGCCGTCCCCTAAACACTTCACCATCAGCCCGCCTAAACTCCTAGAACCACCACGCATTAGCTCCATGGCTCGAAGAGACGGGCTACTTGCCTCCTTCGTACCTAGACCGGAGAGAGAAAGAGATCGCACCATTCAACATGGGTCGCTGGTTGACGCCGCATATTCAGGAGTGCATGCTTAATCCACCTGCAGCAATCCACCACTTCACCAAAGCTGAAGTCCGCCGACTTCTAGAAATTGCAGCTGGACTAAATCATAATTTGGCGAAAGCTGAGAGGAGTCAATCTCTGAGTGGACTGGCAGCAGAGAGGGAGCAAAAACCTAAGAGTCTCCAGGACGCCACATCGGCTGGGTACTTCATTCGTATAAGTCACTGCAGCCCCAAAGACGCTGATGGAGGAAATCTTCAGCCTGTTAACAACATGCGCGAAGCACTCGTGAAGCTTGTTTCTTCGAAGCGGACCGTCCAGGCACTTTTGAGTCTGTTCTATCGACTTAGTCAGGACACGAAATCCCCGGATAACCAGCTCTACTTCTTCCCATATTACGCCCACCTCGACCGCTTGAGCGAGTGGCGATGCTACGTCAATGAAGGCCACATCGTCGCCATCAGCCAGAGCAGGTTCTATCAGCCAAATCACGTCGGTATCACAGATGAGATGCTGGGTAGGCTGGCATCTCAAGCGCGGCACCTCTGGTCACGAATCGCACCTGATCTGAACTTCAAGAGCTGCATCCTAGATGTCTACGCAGAGGTCCTCGATCCCGAGTTCGAGGTCAAGCTCATTGAGATTAACCCCTGGGGAGCTCACTCCGGCTCAGGCAGTTTACTCTTTCACTGGCTCGATGACGCGGAAATCCTTGATCCTCAACAGCACGACAGCACGACTATGATAAGACTCGTAGAAGCAGGCGAGGCGAAAGCCCTCACGCGCGATGAGGCGTTTCAGATTGGTCGGGGTGGGATTATTGAGGACGAGCTGCGATGTTTGAGGGAGAGAGGGCTTGAGTGGGTTCTGGAGGATGATAGACATGCTGAATTTATGGCTTTACCTGTGCCGGATGGGCAGTCTGGGCTTACGACGAGGAAAGATGGTCTTGAGATGTTTCGGAAAGGATTAGATGGGGAGGTCACGGGGGTCAGGTCGAGGAATCACCCGCGATTCCTCAAGTTGAAAAGGGCATATGAAGCTAGCCGTTGAGTTTAGCACCAAGGCTAGGGGCGTTTGACTGTGTCTAATCTTCGAGGCCAAAAGTTGTCGTTTTCAGATCTTGAGGAATCTGGAATCATGGATGAGGTATAGGTGTGCAGCATAATGAGAAACTCAATTCCGGTCTTCTGAAGGTATCTGTCTATCTCAGTCGTCTCAACGACTCTCAATATCACCCGATTGCCCCAGAGTATTCGAATTCTCCAAATCGTTTCTCGCTCTCATCCCGTGTGTATAAAGTTCTCAAAGTAGTCTGATTGCACGCTGTGTTCAACTGTCAGTCTCTGAACAAGGTGAAAGATGAAATAAACTCACAGCAGAAAGTGCGATCAACCGGGTTCTAATTTCGCTCGGCCGGGAAGCCAAGTGCCTGCTCGATGCCTTGTGCCGAACTGGCTACTGAGACCTCGTCCTTCGGGGCGTTGAGACCACCGTTAACGTGTTCATTGGCGACTGGGGCCTGCCCAACAAAGTCCTCGTAGGACTTGTAACCTTGGAGCAAAGTTACAAGACCCGTGGAATTGGGGTCATGGCTATGGCCAGTCTCAAGGTCATAAGGCGAAGGGATTCCAGCCATCGGGTGGCCTTTGATCACCTCGTTCTTCTTGAAGTAGTCCCAATACGCGCGGAACGCCTTCTCGGTTGTGGGGGTTCCCGAGGCGCTGGCGAGCTTGAAGTATTCAATGACGGCAGTGAGATGGGCGGGCTCGATCTGCTTTCCGCAAACCTGCATCAGGTGGAAACTGGAGGAATGTTTTAGATCAACCACCTGAAGCTGAGCCTTGCGCATGCCGGTGTTCTGAGGTGCCTCCTAAGCAACCAGAAGGACGGTTTGACGAAAGTGGTTGAGGATCTCCTCATGGTCCTCATGGAGCTCCCCCGTTGGAGCAATCGCGATGGGAACTCCAGTTCGGACATACCAACGAAGACCAAGGTGGAAAAGCTTTCCGATGGGGAAGGCTTCAAAATACTGGTGTGAAGCAGGGACGTGGACCTTCTCGATTTGGCGGGTGACGCCCAGAGCCTCCAGCCAACGATCCGAGAGATCGTTGATCTTGAGAGCCGGGATGACACCGCCCTCAAGGATGAATCGACTGGGCTGAGAGACAGCCGGGTTTACCGAATTGAGAACGTGACAGTCCAGAGCGTGGCGAAGGTCGCGCACGCCCAAGTCGCGGGGTGACTTGAAGGCTCCGTTGGACTCGAGATCGTATGCCCAGACAACCACAGCGCCGAAGTAACAGGCCAGAAAGCCAGGCTTGCCAAAGCTCTGGATGCAGCTATTGAGGTTACCGGGAGAAGTATCCTTGTACGAACCGAACTTAATGGCGTCAACTCCGTGAAGTAGGCTCTTCTGGATGGGAGTCGCGATCGAGTTCAGACCGACGTGAATGATGTCAGGGTCGGAGCTATCGTTGGACTTGGCAGCCGCCTTCGCAATGGTGATCTCGTCGGTAGCAAAACTCATCTTGCCAGTCTTGCGGTCCATCTGAAGAGAGATCCAGATGGCCTTTGGGTCCGTTCCATCGACAGGAAGGAGCGCCGCTAGGTAGTGATTTTCGGATGGCCGACTCTCCAACGGAAGGCTGAAGGCAGGCTTGGTCTTGGCATCTTGACGTCCAACACAGAGCCGCTGATGGAGGTCGTCAGCCTCGAGGCACTGGGCTGAGCAGTACCTGGCCGCCTTGCAGTGGCAGCGGTACTTCCGGGTGGAAGGGTTGCCGCAGGCCAGGCACTGCTCGACCTCCTGTCGCTCCTGGTGGTTCTTGCAGCTGGCATAAGTGTTGGGATCGTGGAGAGCCCAGTTGCTTCCTTCACTGCCCTTCCCTGCCATCGAGTATTGCTCAATGGGGGGCAGAAGGATGGTGAAGGTGACCACCGGCTCCCACAGAGATTGGCCGTGAGAAGATGACATGCTGAAGGGATAAGGCAGTCAGTATATGAAAGAGAATTGGATGAGAGAGGGACAGCAATGATCACTTACGTTGATCGGTCAGATCGCTGAAGGCTTTTGTAGTGATTAATAGATAGAATTCCGGAGACAATGATTGATAGAAGCGATCTGGTATGGGGGATGAAGTGAGATGATCAAGAACCGGTTGGCATCAAGAGAAAGGGAGGTAGGATGATGAAGGTATGGGTCGATTGAGTCGAAAATTGAGGTCGACAAGAAAGACGAGAGGATGGAAGAAAAGGTGAGAAGGTGAGGGTGGGAAGACGAGATTGGGGGTATAGGTGGGAAAGGTGGAAGTTCAAAGGAATCGGGTGGTGAGAAAGGAAAGCCCTAAATCTGGAAGCAAGAGCGAGAGATGACCGTTCCAAAGGCAAGATCGATCTTGAGGCAGGAAAAAAATAACAAAAGAGGAGAACACAGCGGTGAAGGAGTATTCACATTATATTCATTATATCATATGGTCACGTGCGATATCCATAGCCAAAGCCACAGTAACTTCGATCGCTATTTGTTTCCTCAATCCTTAGGCGGTCTAAACAATCTTGTAGACCAGCTTCTCAGCACTCACACCACCCTTGGCCTGCAACTCAAAGCCCTTGTTGATATCATCCAGACCACCAAACTCCTTTTGCGGGTTGGGCTTGATGGAGCCATCCTCCAACCACTTGGGCAGAAGCCCCAGATACTTCTCCCAGAACTTCTTGTCCTCAGGCTTCTCTCCATCAATGTTATCGAAGCTTCCATACGTAAGAGCCCTTCCAAAGACCGAGTAAACCAATGTGCTCTCGACCTTGACTCCCTCAGGAGCGCCAACCTCCTTCGCCTTGCGCGGCAAAATACAGACGACGTGACCACCCTCGGGTGAGAGCGCCGTCGCGACTGCCTTCGTGGTCTCGACTTCGCTGATGGCGTCAAAGACGTGCTTGAGGTTATTCTTCGCAGCCTTCTTGACCTGCTCAATCCAGTCGGCATCGCGGTAATCAATCGCCACGTCCGCACCGAGGCTCTTCAGGAGCTCGTGATTCTTCTTGCCGCCCGTCGCGATGACATACAGCCCAGCCTTCTTCGCCAGCTGGATGGCATACAATCCTACGCTACCCGTTCCGCCGTTGATTAACACCGGAAGCGCCTCCTTGCTCGGGCTCGTGGGCTCAGGAAGTTCAAGTCGCTGGAACAGCGCCTGAACAGCGGTAGCAAAGGCCAACGGAATAACCGCGGCCTGGGAATCCGTGACGGACTCAGGGATGGGGAAGACGAGGCTGCTCTCGATGACGGCGTACTGCGCAAAGACGCCGCGGGGAGGTTCGTCGCTGGTTCCCATAACGAACCCTGCGACGCGCTGGCCTTCTTTCAGGGAGGAGCCGTTGGGGTCTGCGACGGTGCCGGCAAAGTCGCAGCCGACGGTGCGGCCTGCGGGGGCGCCGGCTGTGGCTTTCCAGTCTGTTGGGTTTTGGGCTACGGCGGAGATTTTGACGAGAATTTCGCCTGGGCCGGGTTGAGGCTTAGGGACCTGTCATGGTGGTTAGTGACGAGCAGGAGGACAAGTTGAGGGGCATCTGAATGACATCATGTACCTCTTGGACTTTGGCGGTCTTGTCGCCTTGAGAGACGAGAGCTCGGATGGTGCCTGCCATTGTTGCTGTGTAGGATATCGGTCTCAATTGGGTGTTTGGGGGAGTTGTGGTTGAGAATGGAGACAGGAGACGACGTTGTTGAGAGTGTTTCTCAGAGTGGTATTCTCGCGATGAATGACGGAATGAAGACGAATTTAAGTCGAGAGAAAGAGACGTTGAAACAACACGTGGGATTAGTAACCTGGTATTCAAGCTGTTGCTGAGAAATCGCGTGCTCAAGTGGGTAGACGCCATGGACGAGAACAAAGGTTGGTCAAGTTAAGGTACCCGTGTGTGGGCTTGGAATTGCGCTTAGAAACAATGCGACTTTGCAAAATCCCCCAGTGAATCGCATCTGCCCCACGAAGTTATTTCCGCGGACGAACAACCTTGGTCACTGAAGCCTTTAAGGTGTGTAGATAGGGAGCTATACGCATTGCCGGGGCGCACAGACTTTCAGTATTAGTCACCAAGGGGCTGTTTCTGCTTAGAAATATAGCCGGATATAGCAAGGGAATTCCCCAACAAGAAACAAACTTTGTCAAAGTTCAATTGAGCTAGGTATTGAAACATAGTCTGCCTACTACGTATGTATTCTTTCGTGGAATGGTGCTCGAGCTGAACTTGAGCTACATAAGAGGATGATGAGGGTATTCTCAACTTTTCTACAGTCTCTATGAAATGTGCTGTGACCAAGCCCTTGACCAACGAAATTCTGAGTAGCTTAGTTAAACCTTTGTGCGACACATTGTCATGGGCAATTGATACAATAATTGGCTGCCCGTATTACATCTTGAGAATGAACTCTCAAAGATTGATGTTCACGAATGAGATAAATGCCCGATGGATTGAGCTAATTTGACATCGAATCCTTAACCTACCCAACCTTCGGCTTTGCTCCCGATCCCATTCATCCTCGGGCCACACGGCCGGTCTCCATCACCCCGCTTCGTGGGAGCCCGACCGAACACGGCAATCACTGAACGAAAAGCTCCGAAACCACCACCGATGAGGATGGATCGGAGAAGATCATATAATTCCCCTCCTCAATTTGCGATGTAGTAACTGCCCGTTCCAAGATCTCCTGCATTGGAATTGCCTGTCAATCACCTTGGCGTAGCATCAACCCCTCTCAAAGTAACGCAGACTTTCTTATCGTGGTGCATCTCCGACGTGACCTTCGGAACCGGGATTGTGCGTACCCCACAAGTGTCTCTGGCGCCATACCGGCCATGAATGATAAAAGCATTCCAACGCTCATATCTACTGGCTTGGGCCAGGCCAAGCCAGACCTACCTCGTGGCACCGAGCTTCGAGGCATCAATCGTCAACAGCTACTTCGCAACTTCATGTGAAAACCACTCATAATGAAGCCCATCTCATCGGCAGCTCTCACCTGCGCCCTCGCCTCAACGGCCTGGGCCGCATCCTATACCGAATCCCTCCTCGGCCTACACAAGACCCTCGTCGAAGCCGACTCGACGACCAAATCCGAAGCCCTCGGAACACAAGCTCTCAAAGGCTACCTCGAGACGAACTTTACAGTCGAGCTCCAAACAGTCGAAGGAACCCGCCAAAACGTCTTTGCCTATCCCGGCACCGCCCGCGAAGCTCGCGTCCTCGTCACATCGCACTTTGACACAGTGCCGCCTTACATCCCTTACTCCCGCTCCGGCGATGAGATCCGTGGTCGTGGGACTTCTGATGCGAAAGGAAGTGTTGCAGCGCAGGTTATCGCTGTGGAGGAGCTTCTCGCGAGCGGGGAGATTGCCGAGGGGGACGTCGCGCTGTTATATGTCGTTGGTGAGGAATCTGGAGGCGATGGTATGGGAGCCGCAAATGAGCTGGGCTTAACGTGGGAATCCGTCATCTTTGGCGAGCCCACGGAAAATACCCTCGTCCGGGCGCACAAGGGCGTGCTGGGGTTCAATATCACAGCCGACGGCGTCGCAGGCCATTCTGGGTATCCCGAGTACGGTCGGAGCGCGATCGACCTGCTCGTGCGCGCCTTGGATAAGATTCAAGACACGAAGCTGCCGTGGACGGAAGAGTTTGGGAACACCACGTTGAATGTGGGCTTGATTGAGGGCGGGGTCGCCACGAATGTGATTCCGGAGAGCGCATCGGGGAGGGCGTCGATTCGGGCTGCGACGGAGGATTTACAGGGGATTCAGGATGTGCTGCAAAAGGCTGTGTCGGAGGTGACGCCGGAGTATGTCAATTTGACGTTTACTGGGTTTGGTTTGCCCGTGAGTCTGGACTACGATGTTGAAGGTATGTTGTTTGTCTGATTGTTTGACTGGAACGGCCTCGACTGACACAAGCAGGCTTCAACACTACTGTGGTGAACTATTACACGGATGTGCCACGCCTGAATGGAACCCATAAGCGTTACTTATACGGACCTGGGACTATTTTAGTGGCTCACTCGGCTGACGAGCGCATCACTGTTCAGGATCTCGAGCTTGCTGTGGAGGACTACAAGAAGCTCATCCTCGCTTCCTTGAAGTGAAGGGTTCTCGATTCCCTCTAATACTATGTCAATGATATGCCTTGATCGGATTCAAGCTCAATGGCCGGCTTTATCATCAATGCCCTTTCTGTACATCGCCTGACTCGTCTCGCACCCTGTAATGACCCTTTTGTGCCCAGGTTGTCCGTAGGTGGTGGAAGTTGCGTCGATTTTACCATGAGATGAATTCATGTGTAAGGATTTGAGTCAGGACTGGAATCTTGGAGCTCAACATTCGCTTGGGCCTCATTGGTATGAGTGAGATGAGACAAGGAATCATGAGCGAGTGAGTGAGTGGGAGCTCAGTGAGTGAAAGATACGTACCGTCTACCCCTCACGGATGGTCCGTGCCGAACCTGACGTCAGCCGTCTGGGCGGTCGCGACCCCGCCATGGCGATGGCGTCACACGTGACAGCTCAGCTGGAGCTCAGCTCAGCTCCCTCCGGCTGCCTCACCACCGCCAGCAACAGCGGGACCGGCCGCCGACCATCCACCAAGCTAGCACCATTCGAGAGCTCAACGGTCACCTTTATTGTGCCTGTCTCTCCTCCTCAAGCTAGCCCATCCACCCCCAAATCCCCCAACCCTTACCACCGCAACAATGTCCAACTCTCGTGGCCTCCCCGATGTCTTGATGACAAAGGTCGACGAGTATGTTGACTCTCTTGCTCCACAGATTCAACCCCGCATCGCGTCTGAGATCGACACCTTCCAGACGAGAACCATCGATAGTCTTGAAGACCAGGTTGTTGACGCCTTTCGTTCACTCTTTAACAAGGACAAGAACTCAGGCGATGGCTCGAGAGGACTGAACGACACACCACCTGACGCCTACGGCATTCAGTCTCTGCCCTTCGCAGATGAGATTGGCAAGCTCACTCGCAGCTTCAGCGTCATCACAGACGAGGCAGGCGATGATCTCCGCGACATCTTCAACCTCACCGATGAGGCCCGTGGAGGAGGAGGCGGCGGCCCTGAGACCCAATCCCGAGGCATCAGCCACAGCGACTCATTCGGCGGGGCAAAGGGCTTCCTCTCCTCCGCCATCAACGTCGTCCAAGACCACCTGGAAAAGAACAAGGGCTCAGGTGGCGGCGGGCAGGGCTTCGAACTCGACGGCCTCCTCGGAGTCCTCAGCAACACCGTCAAGGACGCCGCGCGGAACCCCGAGGAGAAGGCCCGCGTCATCAGTCCCGAGATCAAGGAGAAGGTCGGCACGAAACTGAGGGAGCAACATGCACCCATTGCGGAACAGTTTACCAAGATTGCTCTGGAGCATATCAAGCGATGGCTTCGCGGCAATACGAGCACGCGGGACCTCGGCGACGGTGTCAAGGGCGAGATTGAGGACCAGGTCAAGGATCTGGTCAAGGGACTTGGGGGCCTGTTTGGAAACAAGAAGAGTTCGCAGGAGGGTAGTCGGGGCATTGGTGACCGTGATGGCCCCGAGGGTGAAGGCGAGAGGGGCGGCTTCTCGAAGGTTATCAGCGACAAGCTCAGCACGGGTCTGGCAAAGGTGCACAGGGAAGTCCGTCTTGAGTTCCGCAAGATTCTCGGTGCCATCGAGAAGCAGCTCTTTGAGCTCCTGCCAGACGCCTTTCAGCGACCTCTGGAGAAGATTCTCGGAGGAAACCCCTTTGACTCTCAACTCGACCGCGACGCTGGCGGACACGCGGACCGCGGCTTCGGGGACGACATCAAGGTGAAGCTGGTCAACAAGATCCGAGCCCTGGTGCGGAAGGTGCAGGAGACGCTGCGCGAGAGCATTCTGGGCGTCGTCAATGGTGGCCACCGCAAGTTCGAGCGTGAGAGCTGGGTGTTTGTCCAGAACATTGTCGAGCAAAAGGTGCAAAAGTACCTTCCCAAGGTCAAGATCAACGTGCCGGATGATATCGGAAACGAGAATGTCAGCGTCGGTGCGCCGACGGCGGGATCTCAGCTTGGTGGTGAGCACCACTCGGGCCAGTCCCAGGGTGGCAACTACGCGCCGCCTCCATCGCTGCAGTATGGTGGACAGAGCTCGCATCAGCAGTCGTACAACCCTCCTCCGAGCCAGGAGTACCGACCTGAGCAACATCAGCAGCAGCAGCATCAATCACATCAGGAATACCGACCTGATCAGAACCAGCCGCCATCCTCGTACCAGCAGTACCACTCGGATCAGTACCAGGGTCAAAGTCAGAACCAGAACTACGGCCAAAGTCAGAACTACAACCAAAATTACAACCAGAACCAGGGCCAAGGTTACGGACAAGGGCAGGGTCAGAATTATGGAGGAAACCAGGGATACGGGGGTAACCAGAGCTACGGGGGTAATCAAGGCCATGAGAGTGGCCAAGGCTATGGCGGAAATCAGGGCTATCAACAGAACCAGGGATATGGCGAGAACCCGCGTTACTAGAAAATGAGGAAGCATCAAGCAAAGTAAGGCACAGCGGCATATAAGGAAATTTGCATCTGGAATCGGGGAAAGGATATCATTGAGACCGGGTTGAGAGCAGCTGACAAATTACGAAAAGAACCCAACAAATTCCATACCGGTGACCTATTCCCCGTCACCTCTCGCCATCTTCAGCGCCTCGTCCATCTTCTTCTCAAGTTGAATCCCAACAAGCACATCCAGCATCCTCACAAACTTCCCCCGATCCCCCTCAACCACATCCGCCAACTCTTTCGCACCGTCACCCTCCTGAATGACTCCAAACTTGACAGCAGCTTCAAGAGCTCTCTGATCAGCATACGGAAACACCTCCTCCCATTCCTCCTGTACTCTCCTCAAAAAGATCCCAGCGCCAGTCGGTCCAACGCCTTTAATCCCATCAGTCAACACCTTCTCAACCTTCCTCTGCGCCTCCTCTGTCTTCATCCCCTTGACCATCTCCCTCAACGCAGTCATCTTCTCAACATCTCCCTCGTCTTCCTTCCCCTCACCGCCATCACCATCCCCACCGCAAATCTTCCTCACCCCTTCAACTAAATCCCCCAACTGCACAGCAGTCTTCTCCTTATGCTGCGTCCTCGCCTCCCACATCACCTTCCTCCGCCCCTCAAACCCAGCTTCGTCGAGATCCCGCGGCGTGCGCAGGCCAAAAGGCGGGTTGAGCAGCGTGTTGATGGTGCGGAGGCCGAGGCGGTGGGAGATGGGTTTGCTTAGGAGGAGGGCGGCGACGAGGTTTTGGAAGGGGGTTAGGGTGGAGTCTGGGTAGGTTAGGCGGGGTCCTTTGTCATCGCTTTCATCATCGTCGTTCTTATCATTGCCGTTCTTCTTTGATGCCTTTGAGGTATTGGTCTTCTTCCCGGCGGAGTCGGGGGGAGGGTCTTTGCGATGTTGGCCTTCGTCCCAGTCAATTTCGCCGTGGCCTTGTGGGAGGGAGGGGAAGGCGAGGGAGAAGGCTTCGTCGCTTAGGAGCCAGTCTACAGTTGCTTTTGGATCCTCCGTCTTGGGCTTTTTGGTGTCGGGTTCATCATCCTGGTTATGGGTGGGCGGCGATGCTTCTGAGACTTTGCGCTTCGTGCCAGCGTCGGCGGCTTCGTTATCAGAGTTGCTGGATGCAGGCTCTCTTCGCGAGGTCATTGTGATATTGTCTTTGAATCACGAAGTGAATTGCTGATAGTATTGGCACAGTGTTTGAAACATGATCACATAATTGACTTCAAGATATGGTACTGGTGAGGATGGCGTCGACTTTTGAGCTGTCGTTGAAGGCTGGATCGTGGATGATGTCATGACTTTCGTGGCCGACGCCAAAGCGCGTCACTGCGCGTCGACGGACTGTTCATTGTTTTTTCTTTCTTTTTTGTTTGAATGCAAATGATGAAGCGGAGGTGATCATCAATGGCAAATGAATTCGACAAACATGAGAGCCAAGATCGATGCTACTTTAGGGGGGGTGTCTAGGGTGCACAAGTTCTCCATGCGCAGTCACTTCATCCACCAGTGAGACACGACGTTCTCTACGAAAGTAATCATGATGGATCAACTACTTTTGGAAGGTAGATCATCACTTTCACGAACCGATCCAATGCAAGAGTCTGATAAAACATCTTGCTTGAATAGTACCTCATGTAAGGCACCGCCATTCTGTACTATCTAGCCTTGAGTAGTCCCCAGGACCATATGTCGCAACCACGCAGCTAGATAGGAGCCATGCAAGCCAAAAGAAAGGGTATCATCAATCCAGAGAAGAAAGAGCAGTGGTCCATCCATTCCTCCTGCCGAATGCAACGAATAAACTGAAGTTCCCAACATCCTTGTGACCATCTCATTTCTGCTCGGCAGCCTCCTCCTTGGCGCCATCGGTATCACCAGTCTCTTCCTTAACAGCACCATCACCACCCTCGTTCATCTCCTCATTATCGACATTCTTCTCAGTAGCGGCTTCAGCAGCTTCAGCAGCAGAAGCCGAAGCCGCAGCCTCCTCCGCAGCCTTCTGCGCCTTGCTCTTGCGGCCGCGCTTCTTGGTAGGCGTGCCTTCCTCCTCAGCGCCCTCCTCGACTTCGGCAATCTTCTTCTTGCGCGGGGTGGCAGTCTTCTTGGGCCGGGGTGTAGAGACAGAACCAGAACCGTCCTCGGTGCTGTTGCTGCTGCCGCTGCCGGCGAACCAGCCGTGCTTGGTGGCGGCGCGGGTGAGGAGGGTGCGGGCGCTGGAGGCGCTGGAGAGGCCGGCCTCCTCGGCCATCTTCTCGAGGACGGCGGTGGTGGGACGGTCGACGTGCTTCATCATTGCGAGGGCGAGCTTGAGTTCGCCGTCGGTGAGGTTGAGGGTGGCGGCGGCCTCGGATGCGGCGGTCTTGGGAGGCATTTTTTGTTGCTCTTGCGAGTTTCTGGTGAAATATGGTGAGTGGATGGGTGGCGGTGATGAGAGTGAATGAAACGCGGATGGGTGAGTGAGAAAAAGGTGGGTGAGGTGAGGATTGATTGAGGAGATGAGACTGCCGTGATACTCACTGCGAGAGGTAGATGTGAGTTGTCAAAGTAAGGTAAGTATCAGATACGTGGTGTCGAAGAACTCGGAAGGAGGATTCTTGGACCCGAATAGTTGTGGTATCTTGAGTGGATGGCGAAGGAAGATGAGCTGCAAGATATTTGTGAGATTGTGAGAGTGATGTGAGTGGCGAAGGTGATGAGAATAGTTGCTCAGTAGGAAAAAGTGAGGCGGTTTAATATTGGCTCCGCTGAGGCGCGCGACGTTCTCGACTCGAACCGAATTTAGGCAGGTACGCATGAAGTGGCTCAAGGCAGGAGCCTTCCTGAAAAGGCTTCCTCTTTCCAGGATGAAGTTGAGATCAGTACGAGCTCATGAGAAGCGCGCCTTACATGTCTCCCTCACAGCCTCAGGCTGTTGCCTCGAAATACATCAGCCTACTGAATACCATACACAATGGAGATGAGACACTTCTTAATTTCTTGACATTTGCTCTTTGTTCCACTACGTTCTATAGGTTGACAAGAGACATAAGGCATCACTTAGAAAGTTCTTCTATCAGTGTACACGATGAATAAGCCCTCTTGGGAGAGGTAGAAGAGGCAGTATTTGGGTGACTATAGTGGGCGATGTCTTTCTGTCACAGGTCCCAAGTTCAAGGACATCCGATTGATATGATGAAGCATCACACAGCATCACCGACAGCCGCCACCACAAACTTGTCCTGACGGAGATCGATACAGTTCTAGGATTCAAGACTAATGAAGGCAGTACTCGAGACTGATTGAAAGACTCGTTAGATCAACTTAAGGTTGTGATACTGAGTATATTGACACTAGTGTGACAGGGTATGAGAAGGAAATGGTATGTACTCCATAGATGATGCTATTACAACTTGTCGCTGAGACCTTTTATCTAACCAATGCGCGCTTGACTGCAACAAGTCTCTTACAAGCCGACCGCAGAGCGGATGGCGTTGATGAGAATGTTGTTGTAGTCACCACCAGCCTCCCACATGGCGAAGCCAGCCAGCTTGTTGGATGTGACGTAGTTGCCCTTGGCGGTCAAGGACTGGACGTTGTCGTAGGAAACCCAGACTTGAGCAGTCTCGTTGTAGAGGAAAGGCTGTTCAGCTGTTAGTTACTGTGCAAGTGTGGTGGGTATCAGTGAAAGGGACAAAGCTTACAGTCTGACTGCAGTTGTCGTATCCGGTAGCAATGCTGTCACGAGGCTTGCCCGTCTCGTCGAGGAACTTGCCCTCCTTGATCATGCTCCAGAAGGTGTAGGTTCCACTAGGAGGAGAAGCGGCGCCGCACTCGTCGATTGATGGGTCGTCGTCCCAGCTGCTGCCCTGGAATCGGTTGGTGCTGTTCTGGACGGGGTAGGCGTTCAAGACACCAGGGGAGGCAAAGGCGTTGGTAGAGTTGACGGAGAATCCGTGACCGTAGGCACCGACGGCGAGAACAAGCTTGTTGGCGGGGATACCGGCGCCAATCCACTTCTCAACACCCTCCTTGATACCGCCCTGGTTGTTGCGGGCGTCGCAAGTCATGGCAAGGGGTGCGTTAGGGCCTCCGGTAGCAGCCCAGGCGCCGTAGATGTCGTATCCCATGACCATGAGGTAGTCGAGGGAGCTGGCGAAAGAGGAGAGGGTGCCGTTGGTGCTGGCAACGTCGAGGGCGTTGTTCCAGGGGTTCAGGCTGGTGGCGGCGGTGAGGTAGAGCTGCTTGGTCTGCTTCTGGCGGAGCTCGGTGAGGAAGGAGGCAAAGTTTGCGGTGTCGTCCTTTGCGATTGTGTTGCAGCCGAGGCCCTGGCGGTTGGGGTACTCCCAGTCAAAATCGAGGCCGTCGAGGTTGTACTTTTCGACAAAGTCGAGGCAGGTCTTCACGAAGGCGGTTCTGTTCTCCGCGCTGCCGAAGGCGGTGCTGAAATAGCGGCTGCCGGTCCAGCCTCCGATAGAGACGAGGGCCTTGACATTCTGCGGAGAGGTGTTAGATACTCTGTTGGATATTAAACTTGATCTACGGGTAACATACGTGCTCCTTGGCGGCCGCGACAAAGACGGGAAGCTGGTCGGGAGCCGACTTTGTGAGGTTGAGGCTGCCGTCGGCGGCGGTCTCGGCGAAGGCGTACTTTGCGTCGGTGTACTTGTCCCACGGCATGTCGGAGACGGGGAATCCGCGGTTCGCGTGGTAACCCGCGAAATAGGTGGATGCGACAACGCCAGAGGTGTTGACGTTGCGCGCAGAGTAAGGCGCGGCGGAAGCGCCCACGGCCAACATGGCCGCGAGCGAGAGTTGAGCGAATGACATGATGCTGTTGTGGATAGTAGAAACGAACTAGATGCAAAAGAATGTAGTAAAGTTGGAAAAGATGTTCAGCTCGAGGCTAAGCTGGCAAGCCAACAGCACTCGGGGATTGGGGTGACGGCTCGGTTTGCTTAAATAACTTCGACGTAGTACGACCCCCTCGCGGCCAACACTGTTCACGACCACCTTACGGAGTTGAGGAGCCCCCCTACGGAGCACTACAATAGAGTTCACCATAGCCCCATGTTGACGAAGCAAACTAATTGCTTTTCTGGGGCCGCTGGGACCAACGTCAACGGCAAACAGGCGCGCGAATGACTCGGAGCAGGGGGGCTGACGACCTCTGCCGGCAGGGATCACCCAGGTGCCGCGAACCCAAAGGTTTGGTCTGATGTTCAACTTTTCTCCCTATGAGTTGTTCAGGTTTCTTTGATGCTCGAGGCTGCAGCATGTCTAGGTATGGAAACATATCGGCATGTTCTCTTTGATAGGCTTACGAGGTGCATTTGTGCTCCATGCAGTCAGATATACCCCTGAGCCCCGAGCGGCAAAGACGGGTTCCCAAAATTCTGCGCGTCTGCTGCGGCGGCAGCCCTGTCGGTATGCGAGAGTTGCGAACATGCACCCAGCACGAGCCCCCTATTCTTAGAAGGGCGGGCCAACAACAATGGAAGGTTTGCCTGTGTTCCATTTGAATCCAAGGATGTCTCTTGCGCCGGGCCGCCCGGGACGGAGCTGGGCACTTACGTCTTGCTGCGCTGCAGCTGCATTCAAGCAACGGGAGATCGGACTGGGCGAATGACTGCCATATTGGGTTTTTTCCCAACTTGGGCTCTTGGGAGTCTTGGCTTTTGCGGGAGAGGGGGAGCATGGCGCAGTGAGTGGCCACGATGGCGCGGATGACAAGCCCGTCTACAGAGTTATGCCTCACAAAAGATGCCGTGCTCTCGTGGAATTGCTGGGGATTGGTCGACGAGGATGAACTTTACTATGTGACGGAACCCTGGGGAGCTGACTGGACGGGACGCGATGGTTCGTCTATGGCATGTTGGTTGGCCGGTTGGTCTGAGGGAACTGTGGCGATCGGAGTAAGGCATTCTTTCTTTTCTCTCTCTTTCGGTCTTTCGCAATCGCATGTTCGCGAACTATCTTTCGCGAAGCCTCCAAACCCCTTTCAAGGAACAGCGCAGTTGTGAAAGGCCTCCCATTGCCCACCCGTGCCACCCTCCAGAGTCCTCCTCATCCTCCTCCTCCTCCCCCCACGGTTTCGTTTCCACCTTGGCGGAGAGCAGTTCCTCAGGGCAAAAACTTTGTTTTTCTTAGTGTACCACTGTAACACCATAGCAGTCTGCCCAACTAGCCGTACAGAGCGTAGAGCGAGTGGTTGAGCGGGCTGCCGAGGTCGAACATTCTGAAACTCTGGCTAAAAGCATTTCGTGCGTCTTGGACGTTGGTTGGTGCCGTGCGTTGCAGCCAGCGTTACATGGCGGCGGCCTGGGGGTGCCGACCGGCGGTTGGCCCTCCGATCGGGCGAACAGGAACAGCCAACAGATCATGAGAGGTGACAAGCTGACAGCTGTCCGATCGTTCAACTTGAGGTTGATCACTTGCATTACTGTTCGTCTTCCATCAGTCAAATCATAGGCGGCCGTTAGTAGCCTCACGCGCACAATAAACGCCCAGTCAGCCGGCGCGACGCCGCCCGCCAACGGTCTCCCGGGGCCCCGGAAGTGCCGTTTCCCACATGCAAGGGCGCTTTTGTCCACCCCGCTTTACCCCTGAGAGCCGCTTTTTCTCTCTTTCTACTCGTTTTCTTTGCGCAGTCTGAGCTGAGTCAGCCACCGGAATTGGGGAAGTTTCCTCTTTCAGGGGAAATTGGGAATAGCTACGTTCCCAGTTCGGCTGCGAAACCATCCGACCACTCTTCGTTATTAGTCTTGGCAGCACATCGGAAAATGACGAGGCCTGTGGTATTTTCCGGTGGAGGCGATCACATCTGATTGGACCCATTGAACAGTTGTTGATTCCTTCTAAAGCCGAATGCGGTTGAGTCGCGAAAACGAAGCGTGTTTCTCTTCCTTGCGATTCTGCGTCGCTCACGTTCAAGATGACAGTCCAGAAAGCATCGAGAGAGCTCCGTCTCAGAAAATGGAAGGAACCAGGTCTGTTGGCTCTAGGTCTTTGAGAGCTTGGCCCAGGCAACGGCTGTCACCGTCACAACCGAAGAGAGCATTCATCTGTTTGACAATTGGAAGACTTGAAAATCTTATGTTATTGCCGGCGACGTATACTGAGCTTTTCTCTTGATAATGGGGCTCAGGAACTTCGTCCATGGTTCAAATTGATAGCATTCTTCCTCGTGACATGGAGGCTTTGGTCTGCCTGGAAGACGTTATGGTACAATCTCACGAGCATTTCTCGAACTTCTAGTGTCGTCCGCAGCGCATTGAGAAAACCGGCACAATGATGCGAGGGCGATCAGGAAGAAATACGAGATCGGGTTCACGGTAATGCTGGCGACCAGATGGGTCTGCAATTTACTAAACTTTTTTGACACAAAAAAAAAAGACTGAACCTTGTAGATCATATCTATTTCCAGCAAATATTCGGCGGGAAAGCCCTGTTGATTGTTCAGAGTTCGGCTTTGGGAAAATTCGCAACGACAATCAACCAAAGCTCCTATAAGATTGTCTGTTCCGAATTCAATTTCAAATATTTACATAAATTTATCTGAACAAAGAGAAAGCTTATAAGCTCAATGGTCAAGTAAGGTTTCGGCAAGATGTGCAAATAACCAAAGTAGTCTGTGAACTCTGCGGCTAACGCGACTTCACCACCGCACGCTCAATTGATAACTGCCAATCTCGCCGTTTTCCAGACAAAAAGCTTCATGAGTGTTTAATACTGCACCTCTGAGGTCAGAGCGAACACGATTGACCCCATGGAAGTGGCATGGAAGGGTGGGTTGCTGCAGGAGAAGACCTCCAATGCAAGATGGATGAGCCGATTTCGCGACTGAGCGTTCTACTATTACAAGTAGGATGTTCTGGATATTGCGCTGAACGAAACCGATTGATAAAAGCCGATCTGGTAACCTATGAGTTCGGAGACTGTGAGGAGAAACACTTTGCAATGGGAAAGGGCGCAATTGGAATCAGGCAAAAAGGAGATTGGAACTACAACCACAAGGACATGCTAGTTCGGACTACTTATTGAGAAACTATGGTTCCTGGGGACATTCGGAGTTTCATACGCCTACGTCTACAAGCTGATTAAAAAGACTTCTTCTTCGAGTACATGTATCACAGTCAAGTAATCACTTGCGATAGTGAGAAGATCTCAGGAGTTCAACCGTTACTTCATAGGCTACTTCTAGCACTCAGCTCACATCAAGCCATTCCGCGACTAAGCTCCCCCTAGGCATATAAATATCCCGCAGTAGTTCCCACTCTACCCGGACCGTCAACTGAATTATAGACATTGAAAGAAGGAAGGGCTCTCATCCCCAAAAGGGAACAGCACCCAGACCAAACTATGCATGTACGTCATATAGACGAACACGCTTAGCCGGTGGTGCAGCCACCGAGGCGGACGCTCTCAGCGTACATCTCGTAGGTGTCGGCGTTGGCAGCAGCCTTGGTGGCAGACAGAGCCTGGGCGGCGGTGGGGCCGTAAGCCCAGTCGGTGGTGCCGTAGAGATGGGTCATCTCGTGCAGCATGCTGCCGGCGCGGTCGTAGTCGTCTCCGGAGCACTGGGAGGCGAGCTCGGGGAAGCCCCAGAAGCCGTTGTTGGGGCAGGGGACGATGACGTTGTCCGAGGGGACGGTGTAGAGGAGGGCGCTGCCGTCGGTGCAGTCGCTGTAGGTGTCCGTGCAGGAGATCTTGGGGGAGGTGGTCTGCACGCCGGCGACGTCGTTGTAGATGGTCTGGACCTTGGAGGCAACCGAGGTCGACTTGAACCAGGTGGTGTAGTAGTAGGACGAGGTGCCCGCCGCGGTGGAGGCGGCCTTGGCCATGGAGATGGCGTCGGTGACGGAGGTCTTCAGGGAGGTCGTCTGCGCGGTGGTGCAGGACGAGTAGGTGATGGCGCGCTTCTGGATGCGGGAGTTGAAGGGCTCCTCACGCTTGCGGGAGATGTGGTCCCTGAAGATGTCGGGTTAGTAAGAGGATCGCTATTCGCACCGAATGTTGGAATAGGACTTACGCAGCAGCGGTGGTCTGGTCGACAGTGACCTCGACCTCGCCGGAGGTGACATCGGCGCAGGAAGCCAAGTCCTTGAAGGCGGAGGGGATGCTGTCACCAACGGCGTAGCGGAAGCCCTGGATGGCAGTGACCTTGGCGTCGGCAATGCCGTCGAGCTTGTAGCTCTTGGCGGCGTTGACGGGGACGGTGATGGTCTCGCCGGCAGCGATCTTCTGGAAGAGCTTGGCGTCGAGGCCAGTGCGCTTGTAGTTGACGAAGATACCCTCGAAAGGAAGAGCAGTGCCCTCTGGTTCTTGTTAGATGCTATCCCCAATGATGTAATAGCGTGCATCTACATACCGGCATCGGTCACCAGGAGATCCTGGGTGGCATGGTCGCTGAAGACGGTGTTGCCCTTGAAGACGGAGACGGCCTCGCTGCCGGTGTTGGTAACGGCGACGTTGACGGTGTGGTTCTCGGCGTTGCTGATCTCAATAGAGAGAGGGCAAGTGGCCGAAGCGGCACCAGCGAGAAGGGCGACGGAGAGAGCCTTGGCAACCATTTTGACCTAGAGACCTGAGGGATGAGGAATGACTGAGGATGGGAGTGAAGAGAAGTATTTGGATCATTGTTTGCGGATTGTTCAGCTATATAAATACTCGAAATGTTTACATTTTCCCCGCCAATATCATGATTGAATGGTTGCATGGTCATCATTAGCAGGGCTCTGATAAGCCCGAACGGAGCAATTCCTTCGTCAAGAAGGTGAGATTACAATGGCAAGTCTGAAAGTGCACGTTTCCGCCGGTCGTAAATGTGGGCGGTTCACGATGAACCTGACTAGTCTGGATCTGGCAGGAGCTAAATTGAGCTAAATCAAGCATAACTAGGACATGTCGGGGTAGTTTGAGTCTATTCAAGAAAAGCTTCGGGAACTCGATCCATGTCGAGGAGGTGCGGAAGGCAGAGGGTGGGTAGCGTGCATATTACAAGCTGGCAGAAAGCCGTTGAGCAAATGAAAAGGAGCCCGTTAAACAGCAGATAACATCGGGATAGTCTGGTGATCTCGGTATGTGGGCAACAAGGGGAAGCGGATGGGCCCGATGCAGCGCCGCAAGAGAGGCCGGGGAAACCGGCAATTCAGACGCATGGGCGGCTGTCCCACACCCAAGACTAAGCAAGTTAGGAAGGCTGTTGTCGCATTTGGTGCGAAAAGGGGAGGTCCTTAGGTAATGAGCAGGGTATGGCCTGGCAATCCATTGGAAAACAATGAGTATTGTCGCATCAGTTCATATCGCAGGAGGGCCATGTGTGGACATTGCGGCCATGTCCGCTTATACGTTATCAGCGAGTTCCTCGCCAAAAGATGCGCGTATGCGCGTAAGTTGCCACCTTGACTGTACCATGGATCAATTGTGGAAGTTGCGTAGCGGGCGGGTGGGCGGACGGGAATATCATCGCCTGAAGGATGAGACGAACTTCTACGACTCGTCTAATCATGAGCCTCGGCAATCGGACTCGGGGCGACTGGTGACGGTCCTCGCCGATGGCGATGACGGATATTCCGCCAGAAAGGACCTTTGGCCATGAAAATGGCAACTCAATACTCGAGAATGGCAAGGTTGTTCCATGAGTCTAGCATCAGCAAAAGAGTTGAGGTAACAGGAGCGAAAACCGGATGGGAAATGAAGCGGATACCACTAACGACCCGTCACCTTGCCATTTTAGGGGTCATCCGCCCCGATCTCGCGCCGAGGTTATGCCCAAAGACAGATTCACCTCTATCCTGACCTCTCGTTACCTCCAGCGCGTCGTTCTCGAGCTTCTCTGACGGTCACAAGGCCAAGCTTGAAGTTGAATATCCAGGCAATCTTGAATATGATGTTGGATCTAGGTTCGGGCCCTTGGAAGGGTGGATCGACGTATGCACTGGAGCTGAGTGCAGCCAAGTGAAGCCAAGTGAAGCCAAGTTGAGGCCAAGCCAAGCCAAGAGTCTTGGCTGGACTGCTAAGAATCTTGGCCCAACGCGACATCTGGGATCTCAGATCTGGGCTGCATAACCCCTCGTCGATAGTCCCCTCTGAGATTAATGACTGGGCAAGCCGTCAATAATACCTTGTCGGCAAATGATGTCACCTGCAAAATGAGTCCAACCGCACTCTGAAGATGCGCCTTCGTCTAGCCCATCCATAAGAGACAATTCTAAATGTGTTGGAGTCCTCTTTATCGGAGTTCTCTTTTTTCAATCTCGATTTTGAGGCTCATATAGGTCACTTTTCTTGAAGTCATCCAGGAGCTTGTCGTAAATAAGCCATCTCGCCAAATACAGCAAAAAACAGTATCTTTGCAGGCCATCGCTTTGAATGAATGGAGTATCTGGATATTTTAATTGATGTTGCCTCGTTCTGAAGTGAGTCCTTGCGTACTTAGAGGAAGTCGCATTGAGGAAAAATATCTGTTCGGCGACCAGATATTCGACACATGTGTGGTTCTTAGAACAGCTTTTTTACTAATCCGGTACGAATTTCGTCTTAACCGAATTGAAAATTGAAATATGCCAGTTGCCACTTGGTCTTTAGGGCATTTTTGACGGATCAAGTGACATTCAAGGGTTGGTAGATTGAGCCAATACCGATGAAATCTGGCAGGTTGTTCTGAAATGGGCGCAATGCAGATGAAACGTTGTTATAGAAAAGACACGACTTCGTAAGTGCAGAGAGCTTTTACCGAATGATTTCGTAGTTTGCGCCATTTGTCACGAGAAAATCAGGTTATATCATTGCCAGCGTCGGTATGGTTATTGGTCACCGATTGGTCCAAAATTGCAAAAGTATCCACAGGCGTTCTCTGACCCAGAGAGTACCACCCTATCCCACCGGCTGCGGGATGGTAAAAGGTGTTCGTCCTTGTCAGAATAATAATAACTTCCCCGTTGATCAGAGCATTCTTCTCTCGCTTGCACGGGTCTATCAAAAAGGATCAAACATGCATAATGAGAGAGACTACTGGCACATCTGCCAATGCTGTCTACTAGTCTACGGGATAGAGGAGGTGCTCCGAAACGACACGCGGATGAAGGTTGGGAGCGTAGGTCTTGACACAGTTCCAGAAGTGAAGGAGACAATGGGGAAAGTTTGTATTGATATTGGCTCTGCCACGTACCCCGGGTCATTGACATGAATCCGTGAGGGAGCTCATGAATGACCCTCGCTAACACCACTGAAAGTGTAGCCTTCTAACAGCCAATCTAATGACAACAATATATATGTACAGTCAACGCAACTTCAAGCTCCCTCCAAGTGATCTGCCTTCTCGCCCTTTTCGGAGTTAAACTCCTGCGGCATGGCAATCGGTCGTGTTTTGGCATACTTCACTGTAGCCATCCACGAAGGCGACTCACGGAACAGGAGATCAATCTCCTCGAGATTCCGTCCCGTCGTCTCAGGGAAGAAGAAGTACACTGTCACCGGCATAGCGGCCGCAATCACGGCGTAGACGATATAGTAGCGCCATCCAATGGTGTTGAGAGCAACCGGCGTAACCATGATGACGAGGAAGTTGAACAGCCAGTGGTTCGCTGTCGAAATGGAACTCATCGCCATACGCAGACGCAGTGGCGCAACCTCTGTGCAGTAGAGGTAATTCGCTCCCATGAGGCCGATTGGGATCCACGTGTTGTACAAAAAGATGAAGAAAGCAGCCGCAATCTGAGCTGGGTAGTTGCCGGTCCCGAATGATGTTGCGATAGCGAGTGCGATCATACAAAGAGACATCCCTGCGCCACTGACGATGAATGCAGCGCGTCGCCCGAACCGGTCGATCGTGAAGAAAGCGATGAAAGAGGCGAAGAATTTCCACGTCAGGGTTCCGCCGCTGAGAATGCGAGAGTACTGGCTAGAGAGACCGAGGCCTTGTTGGAAAAGGATTGGTGCATATACGCTGACGAGGTTGGAACCACTGTTGAACGCAGAGTTAGTCATCTTGTTGTCAATGAGAAGCTATTAGAAGGGGGACAACATACGCCATCTGTTGGAAGAATTGAAGCGACATGCACAGGCAGAAGCGATACAAAAGCTTGTCTTCGCCCATCTTGAGGACATCTTTCAAGGAGACCTGTGTGCCCTTTGTTTCTTCGAGGGAATACTCGATTCCGGAAAGCTCAGCCTGAACCTCCATAGAATCTGCCGGAAGCGATTTCAATACGGAAATCACAGCGCGAGCTTGCTCTGACCTTCCTTTCATGACGAGCCATCTGGGTGATTCCGGGAAGAAGTAGATTGCGGCCATTAAAACGATGGAGAAGAACACGGCGATGGCCAGAGGTGGACGCCAAGTAATGGGACCAGAGTGGAATTGGAAAAAGCCGAGATCGATCCAGGATTCGAGCATGTAGCCCACGCACATGAACACGCCAGATATGACCACTTGTCGGCCGCGGTTAGCAGCAGCAGACGTCTCGGACTGCCAGACTGGGACGATGGAGCTAAGCTGCCCGATGCCGAGACCGGTGAGAACACGGCCAACGACGAATTGAGGGAGGCCAAAAGCAGCTGCCATGAGAATTTCGCCAATGAGCGTCATGATGGCGGAGACAAAGATGATGTTGCGGCGGCCGTAGATGTCGCCGGTCCAGGAGCAAGATAGTGAGCCGATTGTTGCACCAATAGTGAAGGTGGCGACGATGAAGCCTTGGAGTGTCGAGTTTGCCGATTTCTGGGCTCCGGTTGTGTTGACAGTGTCGATCTCGGGGAACGTTTTGACCCAGTCTTCTTCCGTCAGCAGGCCACCGACGACGCCAATGTTGTACCCGTAAAGAATGAAGCTGGGCGCGATGATGAGGGCGATTCTCAGATTGTTGAGAGCATTGCCCGTGAGGCCAAAGTACTTCTTGGAACCCATGATTCCTGCAGCGTTTCCGCAAATAATACGCACACACACGCCGCTACGAACGGATAGGGTGAACAAGGGTTGGACAAGAAGAAGAAAGGAAACAAGACGCGTGGTGTCCCTCTTCTCTCGGTGTTTTCTCATGAGAGTAAGGAGAAACGAGTCGCCTTTTAGCCTCAACACAGATCTATGGCCCCACGAGGCGCTTAGATAACTCCATGATGGAGCCGTGTGTGGGAGAGTGCGGAGGTATCCAATGCCTTCCGTGTCCCCCGTGGAGAGGAGAGGAGGGTGCGGGAGGGAGCCCGCGACCCATCCACGCGCCCACAGGGCGGGCGCGCGGGCGGGGGGGTGGGGGGGTGGGGGGGGGGGGGGGGGGGGGGGGGGGGGGGGGGGGGGGGGGGGGGGGGGGGGGGGGGGGGGGGGGGGGGGGGGGGGGGGGGGGGGGGGGGGGGGGGGGGGGGGGGGGGGGGGGGGGGGGGGGGGGG